>NC_138503.1:49887846-51087846 GCF_964252035.2 Podarcis erhardii
TGCTGCTTATTTTATTTTTTAATCTTATATTTTGGAAATGTACATCCAGTTTTTCCCCCTTTAAATTTTTGGGGGGCCCCCAAGAGAGTGGGGCCCTAAGCTATAGCTTGTTTAGCTTTACGTAAATCCGGCACTGGGGATGGTCCTGGAATCTTTCACACCAGGGAAGCTTTTGCCCTCGCCAGGTGTTGTTGAACTAAAACTCCCATCAGCCTCAGCAAGAATGTTCAGAGTTGTAGTTCAGCAACACCTGGCGAGGGCGAAAGCTTCCGCGAACTTGTTTTACATCAGCATGCAAAGCCCATGCTGTGCTTCTGAGTGATGGTGACCCTTTTCTAACAAGTCACAAATCGCTGTATTTTGTATGAGAAAATTCTTGATTGTTTCCCCTTAAAGAACTTTTAGTTTACTTTCAGAAATAACAGCGTCCATTTGTCAAATGTTAATATTCCCTCGATGTCCAGAGGACATACCTTGAAAGTTATTTATTTAATGGTTATATATATATATATATATATATATATATATATATATATATATGAGAAACAATGTTCTCATTTCCTATTTTCCACTCAGCTACAGAATTACCGATCAACTGCAATTTGAAACACAATTATACAGGCTGTGAATACGGCGAATACCAACGAAGTTAAACACAATCAGGCCCCCTGTGGAACCTGCTGGCTTACAGTTTAGTATCATTTAAGGGGTTTGTACCAAACCTTTTGTAGTAGATTAAAGACAGATATCTTGTTTGTTACAATCAGACCTGCCGTTTCAGTTTTATAAATTTTTAAAATATTAATTATCGCTGGAAAAGTACACGGAGGTGAATGCATTAAAGGCTTTCCTGCTTAGATGGCAACTATTTGGTGTTTGGTGTTAGATTAGCAAAAGGACAGGTTGGGAATTTTAATCCAGCTTGTTAAGTTATTAAATTTTCTTTATTTACAGACAGATCTTACTTTCATTAACATTGTAACAGGTGCTCATTAAGAATTTATCATGGACAAGGCAGAGGGAGAGAGAGAGCGAGAAGAGGGAGAGAAAATTTCCTTCCCCAGTGCCTCTTTATTTTCACTAAGCGGGCATCGGGAAGGTTAAAAAGAAATAACAATTAGGGGAGAAAGAAATGAAATTAAACCACGGAAATTCCACATCACGGTAACTTAAATTCTGCACTTTTTTTTTTTAAAAAAAGTTTAATTCTTAGATGGATAAACAGATTAAAGTAGGGGTACTTAGCATGGAATCATCCAAATGTTTTTGGACTACATTACCCACCAGCCTCTGCCTGTGTGGCCAGCGATCAGTTGTGGAATTTCTGGTGCCAAATTGGCTACTACTGGATTAATGAATGAACAACAACTTTGTCCTGATTTTAACTTTTGGGAATATGGCGACCCTACTGAAGTCTCCAGATTTGCCCGACTCCTTCCAGGTGGTAGGGGGAGGGCTGGAATTTCCAGGTGGGGATGAGTGCCTTTAATAATAATAATAATAATAATAACAAAAAACATTTTATTAAGAAGACTGTGTATGCAGCTTGCAGGCTTAAGCCCAGCAGGAGCTGTCTGCAAATTATAGCATCTGCTCTCTTCTCCCAATTAACCTCCATCTCCAGGGCCTTCCCTGTGACATCACTGGGGAATGCCCCGTGACATCACCAGGGGCCGCCCCTAGGTCTCAGGTTTGGGCACTGAAATTTCAGGGTCTGCTGTGCTCCTGACCTGGTGACCCTAGCCAGGATTCCTGCTTTGGAGAATACCAAACAATTCCAGGGAAGATCAGCCTTTTGCTGTGCCTCCTATCAGTTTTCTGGTCTCCGGTGTCACCAGTTCTCCAGGGATTGCACAGATAATTTTCAACACCGTTGTCCTCAAGCAAAACCCTTTCCCCACTATTTTAAAAGGTGTTATTCCACCCTCTGCACCCCCTCAAATCTACCCGTGCTGGAAGGGTGGATTTCTCAAAGCACAAACCCATTATCCCCTTCTGCTTTTATATATTTGTTATAATTTTTTTTTTTTTTACATTTTTAAGTGAAGACTAATAGAATTTTAATATCATCGGTAATCACACTAAAAACTCCAGTTCAAAATTCCTGAGCATCGCTTCGGCGCTCTGCCTCTAATTAGCATAATCATTTACTGAGCCCCTCAGAGCCCCATTTTACAAGCCTTTTATTTTCTGTAAACAGTTTCCTTTCCTTTGTGTTCGGGAACGAAGGACAAGGGGTTACACTTCCAAGGCAGTCATAAGAACATAAGAGGAGCCTGCTGCTGGATCAGGCCCATTTAGTCCAACATCCTATTTTCACAATGGCCAACCAGATGTCCCCGGGAAGGCTCACAAGAACGTCCTGGGTCCACGGTCCTCTCCCCATTTGCGCTCTGGCATTTAGAGACACGTCGCTTCTAAATATTCTCTGGAATACTCTGCCAATAGAGATTCTGCAGGCTCCTTCTGTGCCAGCTTTTAAATGCCCGCTGGAAACTTTTCCATTCCGCCAAAACCTATGCAGGCCATTAAAAGATGCGGGTGGCGCTGTGGTCTAAACCACTGAGCCCCTTGGGCTTGCCGATCAGAACGTCAGCGGTTCGAATCCCCGCCACGGGGTGAGCTCCCGTTGCTCGGTCCCTGCTCCTGCCAACCTAGCAGTTTGAAAGCACACCAGTACAAGTAGATAAATAGGTACCGCTCTGGGGGGAAGGTAAACGGCGTTTCCATGTGCTGCTCTGGTTCGCCAGAATTGACTTAGTCATGCTGGCCACATGACCTGGAAAAACTGTCTGCGGACAAATGCTGGCTTACATCCATCCACAATGGTTATTTCATGCCTGTAATATATATATATATATATATATATATATATATATATATATATATATGATTTTACAATTTGGTTTTACATTCACATTCACAGAAAGATAAAATAAAATCAAAATATATAGAATTCTCCGAATTCCCAGACTACCACCCTCCCTTTCGTGGAGTCTACTAGTAACCGTTTTCACTGCATATCATATTATCCTCCATTTGTCCATAAAACACTATTTTCTCCTACAGTTCTTTTCTCATTGCAAGTGTTTTTAACTGTTTACAGTGTTCTGTCAAATATATTACAAATTTTCCCCAGTCCTCGTTAATGTATTTGATGCCTGTTCTAGGCCATTTTAAACATGGTTTTCCCAGTAAGGTTTTAGGTTTCCATTGCTGTAAACTGCTTTGAGATATATATATATATTTAATGGCTCAACGGTATACAAATATTTGTTATAAAGAAATAACCCTCTTTATTATTTCAATTCAGCTAAGCCAATGTGGCGATACTTCAGCACAGTTTCATCTTTTAAGCTGTCTGTTGAGAAATCTGGCATGTTCCTTTGGCCAGCAGCTGTAAGCGATAGACACTTTAGCTCAGATAACTTGCAGATTTCAATATTCAAATGCAGCCCAACTGGATAACATACCCTTCTGCATTTCTCTGATGAAAATAGGGACGTCCTACTCGATGAGAGTGGCGCTGTGGTCTAAACCACAGAGCCTAGGGCTTGCCGATCAGAAGATTGGCGGTTCGAATCCCCGCAACGGGGTGAGCTCCCGTTGCTCGGTCCCAGATCCTGCCAACCTAGCAGTTTGAAAGCACATCAAAGTGCAATTAGATAAATAGGTACCACTCTGGCAGGAAGGTAAATGGCGTTTCCGTGAGCTGCTCTGGTTTGCCAGAAGCGGCTTAGTCATGCTGACCGCATGACCCGAAAGCTGTACGCCGGCTCCCTCGGCCAATAAAGCGAGATGAGCGCCGCAACCCTAGAATCGGCCACAACTGGACCTAATGGTCAGGGGTCCCTTTACCTTTTAAGCAGGGCAAAGCTCTTCCCAGTTGCCATCCCTAGCAGCTGCTATTCAGAGGCATATACTGCATGGATGGGGATGCGGGTGGCGCTGTGGTCTAAACCACTGAGCCCAGGGTTTGCTGATCAAAAGGCCGGTGGTTCGAATCCCCGCCACAGGGTGAGCTCCCGTTGCTCGGTCCCAGCTCCAGCCAACCTAGCAGTTCGAAAGCACGTCAAAAGTGCAAGTAGATCAATAGGTACTGCTCCGGCGAGAAGGTAAACGGCGTTTCTGTGCGCTGCTCTGGTTCGCCAGAAGCGGCTTAGTCATGCTGGCCACATGACCCGGAATTTGTACGCTGGCTCCCTCGGCCTATAGAGCGAGATGAGCGTGCAACCCCAGAGTCGGCCACGACTGGACCTAATGGTCAGGGGTCCCTTTACCTTTACCTTTACCTTTACCTTTACCTTTACCTTTACCTTTACCCTTAAAGGAAGCTTTGGGTTCCAACTTTTGGATGGATTTTCTTGGTTTTTGACCTTGATGGGCTGGGTATGCTCCTGACCCACTAAAAGCCTCCATACTCAACCATCTCTTAGCAGAGATCTGTCAGCCAGAGCCGAGAGCTTTTGGAATAATAAATGAACTGAAGCTTTTAATCACAGATTGAAAACAAGCATATCTGTTAATCAGGTGAGTCACTGGCCTTGTAGCGAAAGACTTCCACACACTCTCTCTTTCTTTCTTGTCTCTCATGCTCCAAAGGTATCTTTGCTTGAAAAATGGGACAAGAAGACTCAAGCTAAACACACAAACAAAAACCCACCTCATCAGTATATCAGAGCCTTGCCAAAGTGTCATGCGCATCTGCTTGTGTTGACACTGTGAGAAGTTTTAAACTGTAGCTGAAAAATGGAGTTCAGTTCCAGAGCCTCCAAATCATAGAACTGTAGCGTTGGAAGGGACCCTGAGGGTCATCTAGTCCAACCCTCTGCAAAGCAGGAATCTCAGCTAGAGCATCCGTGACAGATGGGCACCCAACCTCTGCTTAAAAACTTCCAAGGAGGGAGAGTCCACAACCTCCCAAGGGAGACCGTTCCCCTGTCGCAAAGCTCCAACAGTGCATTCACAGAACATCCCTTCTCTCTAGAGCAAGCCTGAGAGACTTCTACCCCATGGGCCAAATCTGGACCAGAAGGCTGTTTTCCCCCAGTCTCACCTACTTGCCCCACCACTGAAACCATGCATGACATCAGGTGTGGGGTTGGTAGAGACTGGCTGCATGAGAAACTCTGTCAGGCAGCTGGTTCCTGCAGAAAGCTTGGACTTGGGGAGTGCTGAGTATCGAACTGGCCATCCTGGGTGGCTTCCAACATAGATAATAACATAATAAAACAGTGCCTGGACACTGAGGTCCAGTGCTGAGGCCTTCTGGTGGTTCCCTCACTGCAAGAAGTCAAGTTACAGGGAACCAGGCAGATGGCCTTCTTGGTAGTGGCACCTGCCCTGTGGAATGCCCTCCCACCAGATGTCAAGGAGAACAACAACTACAGTGGTACCTCGGGTTAAGTACTTAATTCGTTCCGGAGGTCCGTTCTTAACCTGAAACTGTTCTTAACCTGAAGCACCACTTTAGCTAATGGGGCCTCCTGCTCCTGCTGTGCCGCCAGAGCACGATTTCTGTTCTCATCCTGAAGCAAAGTTCTTAACCTGAGGTACTATTTCTGGGTTAGCAGAGTCTGTAACCTGAAGCGTATGTAACCTGAAGTGTATGTAACCTGAGGTACCACTGTATTGTATTTTTATATTTTGTTGAAGCCACCCAGAGTGGCTGGGATGGGTGGGATATAAATAATAAATTGTTGTTATTATTATTATTATTATTATTATTATTATTATTATTATTGCAAAAGCTATTATCCTGCAGTTCCTAAGTGCTGCACAAGGGACTATGGCAGGTGGATGGGGCAATATCCCTGATAATCACCTGATGATGTAATGCTCTCAGGTGATTGGCAGGTAGGTTGCCTGGCCTGCCAAAAGTTGGCCTGTAGAGGAGGGGACCAGTAAGAACAAGAGCAATGAAAATAGGGACGTCTGGAGGAAAAGTGGGACTTTCTGGGATCAAATCACAAACTTGAAGAAGAAGGACACTTGGAGGGCCTGATCCTGCTGCGACAAGCTTCCCTCTCCCCTGGTCTCCTAGAACCAGAAGAGGCATGAAAAGGGCAGAGGAGAGGTTCGTGACTTGCAGACATAGTCTCCAGTTCCTCGGATCTTCAGCCTCAGCAACTGCTTCATGGGGACAAGGCCTGACACTGCTGTGTCGACCCTGTTTTCAGTTAACTCTGGTATGGTGTGATTTACTGCTGGGAGTGGCGCAGCGGAAGTGTGCTGGGCCCATGACCCAGAGGTTGATGGATCAAAACCATCCTCTGCTAAAAGTATTTAAGGGATGTGGGTGGTGCTGTGGGTTAAACCACAGAACCTAGGACTTGCCGATTAGAAGGTCGGTGGTTCGAATCCCCGCGACGGGGTGAGCTCCCATTGCTTGGTCCCTGCTCCTGCCAACCTAGCAGTTTGAAAGCATGTCAAAGTGCAAGTAGATAAATAGGTACCGTTCTGGCGAGAAGGTAAACGGTGTTTCCGTGTGCTGCTCTGGTTTGCCAGAACCGGCTTAGTCATGCTGGCCACATGACCCGGAAGCTGTACGCCGGCTCCTTCGGCCAATAAAGTGAGATGAGCGCCGCAAGCCCAGAGTCAGCCACGACTGGACCTAATCGTCAGGGGTCCCTTTACCTTTACCTTTACCCCTTGGGCAATTCTGCATTTTAGATCTTGCACTGAGCAAAGAGGTTGGATGAGATCAGGAGAGGGGAACCTCAGACTCAGGGGCCGATCGCTCTATCAGGCCCCTAGAATTCTCCCCAGCCCATGCCCCTCGCTGGCCCTGAGTGCATTTGCCTGGCTGGAATATGCCCCTTCCCTGTGATCATGCCCCTTCCTTGCCCAGAGAGAGGTGTGTTTGTGTTTGTGTGTTTGTGTGTGTGTGCCCACAGGAAGGGGCAGAAGCTTCTGATGCTTCCTGGCTGGAACGCAGCTGTACGCAACTTTGACCAGGACCACTTGCTTTTGGTCTCTGCCCATCCCATGCTGGCACTTGGCCCCTGGACGATTGCTACGAGGGGATATGGCCCTCGGGCTCTAAAAAAGGACCCCTGCCCTTTGACTAGATGATCCCCCAAAATCCCTTACAGTGCTTAGGATTCTCAAATCGCTTTAGATTAGGTCAGGAAGCTCCTTGCATGTCAATATATTGTACATCATTTTGTACATTTCAAAGGGCTTAAAATAAATAAACGAAATGAAGATGATCCTTCTTGATAAAATGAAGGCTCAGAAGTCGGCGTGCCAGCTTGTAAGCAAGTCATGGGCATCATCCTTCCTGTTCCCTTTTTTTTTTTTAAAAAAAGAAAAGAATAGAAAATCTTTTTAGAGCGTGGCTTTTAATATTCATGGCGCTGCCGACAATTTGTCTCCCCCTTGTTACTGAGCTCTCCGGCGTCTGTGTTTTCTCATTGTGTCTCTGGACAGACAGTTTATTCAGCGCCGCTAAGGCTCAAAAGTGATTGTGCTCCGTAATTTGAGGAGTTCCACGGATGGAACATCAAAGATATCTCCAAGCCCTGCTCTGTCTCTCAAGGCGGATTCCCACAAAGGGCCCTTTCCTAAATTAAAAGGGATTTTTCTCGGCTTTTCGTAAATCCACGCCGCGAAATGTACAGAGGGCAGGGAGAATGACGTTCCTTGACGCTGCTCTGCCAGCGCAGTGTTTGTGTTGTGAACCTGCGTGTGGTGGATGCAGGGAAAAGGTGGCAAGAATACACAGAGGAACTATATCAGAAAGAAATGGATGTCTCGTATACCCCAGGTAGTGTGGTTGCTGACCTTGAGCCAGACATCCTGGAGAGTGAAGTCAAATGGGCCTTAGAAAGCATTGCTAATAACAAGGCCAGTGGAAGTGATGATATTCCAGCTGAACTATTTAAAATTTTAAAAGATGATGCTGTTAAGGTGCTACACTCAATATGCCAGCAAATTTGGAAAACTCAGCAGTGGCCAGAGGATTGGAGAAGATCAGTCTACATCCCAATCCCAAAGAAGGGAAGTGCCAAAGAATGCTCCAACTACCGCACAATTGCACTCATTTCACACGCTAGCAAGATTATGCTTAAAATTCTACAAGGCAGGCTCAAGCAGTATGTGGACCGAGAACTCCCAGAAGTGCAAGCTGGATTTAGAAGAGGTAGAGGAACCAGAGACCAAATTGCAAACATGCGCTGGGTTATGGAGAAAGCTAGAGAGTTCCAGAAAGACATCTACTTCTGCTTCATTGACTATGCAAAAGCCTTTGACTGTGTCGACCACAGCAAACTATGGCAAGTTCTTAAAGAAATGGGAGTGCCTGATCACCTCATCTGTCTCCTGAGAAATCTCTATGTGGGACAAGAAGCTACAGTTAGAACTGGATATGGAACAACTGATTGGTTCAAAATTGGGAAAGGAGTACGGCAAGGCTGTATATTGTCCCCCTGCTTATTTAACTTATATGCAGAATTCATCATGCAAAAGGCTGGGCTGGATGAATCCCAAGCCGGAATTAAGATCGCCGGAAGAAATATCAACAACCTCAGATATGCAGATGACACAAACTTGATGGCAGAAAGTGAGGAGGAATTAAAGAACCTTTTAATGAGGGTGAAAGAGGAGAGCGCAAAATATGATCTGAAGCTCAACATCAAAAAAACGAAGATCATGGCCACTGGTCCCATCACCTCCTGGCAAATAGAAGGGGAAGAAATGGAGGCAGTGAGAGATTTTACTTTCTTGGGGTCCATGATCACTGCAGATGGTGACAGCAGCCACGAAATTAAAAGACGCCTGCTTCATGGGAGAAAAGCGATGGCAAACCTAGACAGCATTTTAAAAATGCTTACCAACATCACCTTACCAACATCACCTTACCAACAAAGGTCCGTGTAGTTAAAGCTATGGTTTTCCCAGTAGTGATGTATGGAAGTGAGAGCTGGACCATAAAGAAGGCTGATCGCCGAAGAATTGATGCTTTTGAATTATGGTGCTGGAGGAGACTCTTGAGAGTCCCATGGGCTGCAAGAAGATCAAACCTATCCATTCTGAAGGAAATCAGCCCTGAGTGCTCACTGGAAGGACAGATCGTGAAGCTGAGGCTCCAATACTTTGGCCACCTCATGAGAAGAGAAGACTCCCTGGAAAAGACCCTGATGCTGGGAAAGATGGAGGGCACAAGGAGAAGGGGACGACAGAGGACGAGATGGTTGGACAGTGTTCTCGAAGCTACAAACATGAGTCTGACCAAACTGCGGGAGGTAGTGGAAGATAGGAGTGCCTGGCGTGCTCTGGTCCATGGGGTCACGAAGAGTCGGACACGACTAAACGACTAAACAACAACAAGACAGCCATAGGCAAACTCCGGCCCTCCAGATGTTTGGGACTACCACTCCCATCATCCCTAGCTAACAGGACCAGTGGTCAAGGATGATGGGAATTGTAGTCCCAAACATCTGGAGGGCCGGAGTTTGCCTATGCCTGGTGTAAGAGATAGAAGATAGGGTGCAGCAAAGGGGGAGAAAGATAAAAAAATCCCATGGAAAATAGGATGGGAAGTCAGCAAAACAGGAAAAAAATATTACGTATTGGAGTTTATACGTGAAACTTTTGGAAATTTAATAAAATATAACTAAAAAGAGATACTTCGGCTAAATTAATATAATTTAGTTTTGCTTGGTAAGTAAACTGTGTGTAACATTGCATAGAAATCATAAAAGTTGATTGCCAAGTACTTGCAGCCAGATCGATGGGGAATGAATAAATAAATAAATTATTATTATTATTATTATTATTATTATTATTATTATTATTATTGCGGTCATCATCCATCATCATCATCATTTAGCATTACATGACATTTTCAGAAGATAAAATTCTTTGGTTTTTCAAAAGCTGTTTATGTGCTTCTTCCTCAAACGTAGACTTACCAAGCTAAATATTGTCCAGTCACAAAATAATAGCACATTTGAATTCTTCACACCCCCAAAATATTTTTAACACCCCCACACTGAAGATATTTGCAAAAAAATATGTTTTGCCCCCTAAAATGACAGCGCAGCACCCCACTCATCCCCAGTGCTATTTTTCTACAAAAAGAGGTGCCGGAACTCAGCATGAACACCTCCGTCTTTCTCTTAGAATGGCAATGACATCTACCGTAGAGGTTCCGGAACTGAATTCCGGCGAGTTATCCCTGAAAAAAAGCCCTTCCTGTCTCTTTTCCCCTTGCAGCTAGGCACTTCCTGAGAAAACCGGTCCTGGACTCAGTGCTAGAGTTACGTATAAGCTAAACAAGCTATAGTTTAGGGTCCCACTCTCTTGAGTCCCCCCAATTTTTTTAAAGAAAAACAAAATCTGGATGTACATTTCCAAAATATAAGATAAAAAACTAATAAAACAAAACCTACATACAGCAACAGAGTTTTGTGTTGTGTAGGCTCCTATGATGTAAGTCATGAGCCCCGCCTGCTAGCCTGCTCCCTCAAATATTACTGGTTTGCTCATTTCTATACATAGGGTGCCTATATTCTGCATGGACTAGTTGCATGGCAACATGGGCAAATGGCTTTAGATACCTATTAGGCCCGTAAATTACCATGGCCAAACTTGGCCTTCCAGCTGTTTTGGGACTACAATTCCCATCATCCCTGACCACTGGTCCTGTTAGCTAGGGATGATGGGAGTTGTATTTTTTTTTTATAATAATAAATATTTTTTTTAATTACAACACAAAAAACAATACATACAAAAAATATCACATTTTATAACATATTTTCATATCCTCTTTGGACTTCCTCACATCTCCCGCTCCTACGTTCCAAAATATATATATAAAAAAGTTAATCCAGCAATTTATCACCTTGTCCCCACCTTAAAATCTAGTTCTCCAATGTTATATCTTGAATTTTAGATATGTTCATTTCACTTTTTAAAACGTTTAGTTTAGCCTAGTCATTATCTAAAAATTGATTTTTTCATAAATTTAACTTATCTTCATAATTCACTTCATCTGATTCAATGGTGCCAAATTGTTTGTGATCAACCATCCTCCTTAACATTCATACAGTTTACAATGTTTTTGCAAATAGTCCTTGAATTTCTTCCAATCTTCTTCCACCGTCTCCTCTCCCAGGTCTCGGATTCTGCCAGTCATCTCGGCCAGTTCCCTATAGTCTATCAGTTGCATCTCCACTCTTCCAGTGTGGGTAAATCTTGGGTTTTCCAATGCTTAGCAACGAGTATCCTTGCTGCTGTTGTTGCATACATAAAAAATGTTCGATCCTTCTTTAACACCCCTTGGCCAACAATACCCAAAAGGAAGGCCTCTGGTTTCTTAAGGAAGGTATACTTAAATACCTTTTTCAGCTCATTGTATATCATTTCCCAGAAAGCCTTCACTCTGGGGCAAGTCCACCAAAGGTGAAAGAACGTTCCTTCATTTTCCTTACATTTCCAACACTTATTATCAGACAAGTGGTATATTTTTGCAAGTTTGACTGGGGTCATGTACCATCTATATATCATTTTCATTACATTTTCTTTCAAAGCGTTACATGCAGTGAAATTCAGCCCAGTAGTCCATAACTTTTCCCAGTCCTCAAACATAATATTATACCCAATGTCCTGTGCCCACTTTATCATAGCCGATTTAACCATTTCATCTTGTGTGTTCCATTTTAACAGCAAGTTATACATTCTTGAAAGTACCTTAGTCTTAGGCTCTAACAGTTCCGTTTCTAATTTCGATTTTTCCACCTGGAATCCTAACTTTTTATCAAGTTTAAAAACTTCTTTAATCTGAGCATAGTGTAACCAATCTCGCACTTTGTCTTTCATTTTCTCCTGACTCTGCAATTTCCAGTTATCTCCATCTTTTTCTAATATTTTCCAATACTTCGGCCATTTGGCCTCCATATTGAGTCTTTTCCGGGCCGGGATGATGGGAGTTGTAGTCCCAAAACAGCTGGAGGGCCAAGTGTTGCATATATGCAACACTAAAAACAGTGACAATTTGTTGTTGACAAAGGACAGCTGGATATATAAAGGGCCCCATTACCTTCAGTAGCTTAGGGCCTCATCAAACCTAAATCCGGCCCTGCCTGGACTCCAGCACCACCTCCCTGCAACCCCCCTTTCACATGATTTCAATATTCTCCATGTTTCCCGCCGACTCAAACCGTCCGCAAATTGCAGAGGATTTATTCTCGGCTCTGAACATGTGGGCCAGCATCTGCAATAGATACCTAAGCAAGCTCCCAAACTGTCTCCGTTCGCGAGCGGTGGGCTACCCTGTCTTTATTAAACTCAACGGCTGCTCTCGCCAAACTCCCTTTTCCAGCATCTGGTGACCTGTCAAGCTGCGCTTAAATATTTTAACAAACAAGTAAAAATACTTTTACTGTTGCCTCAGATGGCAGTAAAAATATAAGAGGCGCTTGCTTATGGCGTCTTGGAGAAACACTTCAGCGAGAACGGCGTGCTGCTTAGCTTGACAACACGTTCCAGGCCAGCTGCCTCTTTAAGGGATGGGAATCCTTCAAGCCGAGAGCTGTACAACCACTGCGGCTTTCGGAGGGCTGTGTGTGGACCAGGCAGGTGTCACAGTTGCTGAAACTGGAGAAGGAGGCTTGCAATAGATCTAAGTGAGAGGTGAGAGGCTTTGTGCTGGCCGTCAGGCAATGACTTTTTCCACCTGCCTTGCCCCACCCTCCAGCCCCTAGGAGCCTTCAAAAGGGATCTTTTCCCAGAGGAAGAACTGTGAGGGGTGGGAGACTTTGTCCATCATCATGGGGTGTGTGTATATTTTCCTTTGTACTTTCCTACCTCTAGGAAGCATGTGCATTTTATTGAGCTGAACAGAGTGGGGAGACAGTGTGCATGAATCACAGCTTGTTTTGGGTTGCTGTTTTGCTAATGTCGCTGATATTGTTTTACAGATTATACTTCGTGAATCCTATGACATTTTAATAATAATGATACCCAGCCTATTTTTCGGTGGTTGTTTTGTTAATAGTGTTTTATAGATTGTTAATTGTTTTACTGATGCCTTGCTAATTATTCTGCCTGAGCTATGCCGTATTTGCGATGTTATGTTGGCGTTATTTATTGTTTGTAAGCGGCTTTGGGAGTCGTTCGAAAGAAAAGTGGCCTAGAAATATAATCATGCCAGATATTGGAACGGTTCTGTAAATGATCGACAGGGCTGTATAAATGGAACCATACAAACCCAACCCATTTAGGAAAAAATATATTTTCTGTCCTTACAAATAATTTTTGCTCAACACTTGGCTTTGGGGGAGGGTGGGTTGGCAGTCAGTGACCGATAGCTCAGTTGGTGGAGCATGAGATTCTTAACCTCAGGGCTGTGAGTTCGAACCCCACATTGGGCAAAAAGGTTCCTGCATTGCAAGGGTTTGGACTAGATGACCCTCGTGGTCCCTTCTATATCTACAATTCTAGGATTTGATTCAATCAATCAATCAATCAATCAATCAATCAATCAATCAGTGTCACCAGATGTCAAAGAGAAAAACAACTACCAGACTTTTAGAAGACATCTGAAGGCAGCCCTGTTTAGGGGAGCTTTTAATGTTTAACAGGTTATTGTATTTGTTGGAAGCCGCCCAGAGTGGCTGGGGAAACCCAGCCGGATGGGTGGCGTATAAATAAGAAATAATAATAATAATTATTATTAGTAGTAGTAGTATGGCCTTGCTAGCTCAGCGCAAAGGCCGCCAGACCACAAGAGGACTCACAGCGGCCACTCTGATGGCAAAGGATGGAGCTGAGTAGACAGCAGATAAATCAACAAAAACAAACCTCTGGGGGGCGACTAAAGAAGGGGCTATTGCACCCATTTCCTACTTGAGAGGAAGGGGCATCTGACTGGCCATTGTGGGTGCTGTGCCTTTCATAGAATCATAGAATCATAGAATCATAGAGTTGGAAGAGACCACAAGGGCCATCGAGTCCAACCCCCTGCCAAGCAGGAAACACCATCAGAGCACTCCTGACATATGGTTGTCAAGCCTCTGCTTAAAGACCTCCAAAGGAGGAGACTCCACCACACTCCTTGGCAGCAAATTCCACTGTCGAACAGCTCTCACTGTCAGGAAGTTCCTCCTAATGTTTAGGTGGAATCTTCTTTCTTGTAGTTTGGAACCATTGCTCCGTGTCCGCTTCTCTGGAGCAGCAGAAAACAACCTTTCTCCCTCCTTTGGTCTGATCCAGCAGGAATCTTCTAGTAGAAGCCAGGTAAAGGGCACCCCACAGCATCCTGCTACTCAAACTTCCTTAAGTTCCAATATTTTCTCCACAATGAGGTCTGGAATCTGTTTTTTCTTTTTCATAAGCATTCCTAATTCTAATACTAGATTGCTAGATTTTCCCTTTGTATGCCAGGCTGAAGATGTGTGGCATATTCAGGCAGCCAGGATCAGACCCTCCAAGTGTCTCTATTTTCCAGGGACTGTCCCAGATTTACAGAAGCCGTCCCGGTTCCTGATTTGATCCCGGAATGTCCCACTTTCCCTTAGGATGTCCCTGTTTTCATGAGAGAAATGTTGGAGGGTGTGGAGTTATGTGACCCTATACAAGTCAGCCCTGTTTAGGGAAGTTTCTTGATGTTTTATGTTAGGGTTTTATATATGTTGGAAAGTGCCCACAGTGCCTGGGCAAGCCAGTCAGATGGGTAGGGAATAATAATATAATAGTAAACATCCCAATTTCATCAGGGAAATGTTGCAGGTTATGTAATGACATGAAGACTGGGAGATAGTGTTAGTGCTGGGAGATCACTAAATTTGCTGGGGGTTAATATAAGCTCATATCCTTGCTTTCTATTTGTGGTACATTAGAGTTTGTACAGATAGGGACTGGGTTGTTGTTGTTTTTTGTAAAAGAGGTACAGTCATACCCCGGGTTACAGATGCTTCAGGCTGCGTTTCTGCACTGGAACAGGTTACTTCCGGGTTTCGGCCGTCGCGCATGTGCAGAAGTGCTAAATTGCGCATGCGCAGAAGCACTGAACCGCAACCCGCGCATGCACAGATGCGCCACTGCGGGTTGCGAATGCTGTGGGTTGCGAACGTGCATCCCGCATGGATCACGGTCGCAACCCGAGCGCCCACTATAATTGCCAAGTTTGACTTTCCTACCTGCAGCTTAAAGTGGTGCAGTCCTCTCTGCCGAGGCAGGACTCTGCCACTTTCTTTCCCTGCAGGCGTAAGCCTCGGCACTCTCTGCCTGCTCTCTTATATGTTTCCCGGGAGGTCAAGTGTCAGAGAAGCTCTACGATGGGGGGATTAATAAATGTCAGGGGCTAAAAGCCTGCAAAGTTATTCCTTGAGATATTAAGTTGATCGAAAGATTAAAATGTGCCGGGCCTGGAGTCTATAGTTTCATTTGATTATATGCTAAAAGGCATGCATTATAGAATATCAGCCTCAGGTGAATTCGCAGGAAAGATCTTTGCGAGAGATTGGGCACTCTGCCGGATGGATGAGCAAATGAAGAAAGACAGAGGAATAACAGGGCTCTTATGAAATTTATAAAATCTGATCTGATCTGGATCATGCTAGGCAAAGTAGAAGTTTTCCTGTACGGAGGCGGGGCAGGCTCATCGCCTGGCAACCAAAGCAGTGAATGCAAGACACTTCAGCGAGCCAATGGCATTCCTGCCTTGCTTTTCTTTCCTCCTTCTTTGTGGCTTTTGAATCTGATAAATGACTAGCAAATTACCGTATTTTTCTGTATAAGACTAGTTATTTGGGGTCGTCTTATACATGGATAGTGGTGAGGTTGGATGGGCGATTAGTGGTTGCCATGAGCCAGAAATTGTCAGCGGCGTTTTGGCAGTTGATTGGCTGTTTTGGCAAGTTCCGCAGGCTATTGACTGCTGCAGCAATTAGGCGGGCTATTGGCGTTTGCTGTTGGCGAGCACTCAGATGATTGATCGCTTCGTTGATGTGCATGCGATCGGTTTTTTTGGCACCCCCCCAAAAAAACCTCAACAACTCTGGGCAATTTCCCCCCATTTTCTCAATTTGGAGTCCTTAAAAAGAGAGGGCGTCTTATACATGGGGGCGTGTTATACCCGGAAAAGTATGGTACATGAAGACTAGAGGCCCGTGGCTAAAGGTTTGAACCAGTCTTTGCTAACCAGGATTTGGACTACAACTCCCATGAGCCAGAGCAATGTTGGGTGTTGATTTCCTTGATTCAGGCTTAGAGCTTAAAAGGGACCTATTGCTTCATGGGGACATAGAGGGATGCTTTATACTGAGTCAGACCACTGGTCCATCTAGCTCAATATTGTCCACATTGGCAGTGGCTCTCCAGGGTTACTGACGAGGGACATTCCTAGCCCTACCTGGAGATGCCAAGGGTTGAAATTGTGACCTTCTGCATGAAACGAAGATGGTCTACAGACCTTCCCAAGGGAAGCAGCTCAAACTGAGATCTTTATCCCTTCCTGACTCTCAGCGGACCCCTGCATGCACTTCCCTGGAGGCGGCTGGATGGCGACTAACAGATTGAGGTTGAATCCTGACAAGACAGAAGTACTGTTTTGGGGGGACAGGGTGCAGGCAGGTATGGAGGACTCCCTGGTCCTGAATGGGGTAACTGTGCCCCTGAAGGACCAGGTGTGCAGCCTGGGAGTCATTCTGAACTCACAGCTGTCCATGGAGGTGCAGGTCAATTCTGTGTCCAGGACAGCTGTCTACCAGCTTCATCTGGTACGCAGGCTGAGACCCTACCTGCCCGCAGCCTGTCTCGCCAGAGTGGTGCGTGCTCTGGTTATCATCCGCTTGGACTACTGCAACAAACAAGCTTTACATGGGGCTACCTTTGAAGGTGACCCAGAAACTGCAACTAATCCAGAATGCGGCAGCTAGACTGGTGACTGGGAGCAGCTGCCAAGACCACATAACCTACACTGAAAGACCTACATTGGCTCCCAGGACATTTCTGAGCGCAATTCAAAGTGTTGGTGCTTTAAAGCCCTAAACAGCCTTGGCCCAGTATACCCAAAGGAGGAGAAGGGGAGACTGAGAAGTGATTTTGTAAGACCTGACCCAACAGATTCAAGTTACAAGAAAGGAGATTCTGGCTAAACATTAGGAAGAACTTTCTGGTGGTAAGAGCTGTCCGGTAGTAGAATGGACTCTCTTGGAGGTTTTTAAGCAGAGCTTGGAAGGCCATCTATCAGGGATGCTAAAGTTCAGATTCCTGCATGGCAGGGGATTGGACTAGATGCTCCTTGAGGTCCCTTCCAGCTCCACAGCTTTAAGATTCTCTGATTCTATAAGTTTCCCCAGGAGTTAAACCCTGTGGCCTCCGTTATAGGCTGGAAAATCCATCACCCAAAAAAGGACGAAGGATTCAGGTTGAGAATGAGTCATTAGTTGGGAGCAGCTCAGATGTGGCTGAGTTAACAGAAGGGAAAGGCACTTCTCTCACTCTATCTGAGCCAGGGAGGTGTTATGATTGGCTACCAGGACGCCGAAATCACTTTTTATATGCTGACCCACCCAGTGAGGAAGATGAGAACTGCATAAACATTTTTCTAGCGCTGAATGGTCCATTTGCACTCCAAAAGTGTTTGTGTTCCAAGAACCAGATTTTCAAAGCGGTGTGTGTGTGTGTGTGTGTGTGTGTGTGTGTGTGTGTGAGAGAGAGAGAGAGAGAGAGAGAGAGAGAGAGAGAGAGAGATATTTAAGAAGTGGTCGTGAGACCTGGCAGAGCTGAAGTCCTTTTCACGGGGCTGGGAGCTGTATAATGAGAAACGAATTTCTCTCTTTAACGCATGGTTGGGAAGTTTGTAAAAGAAATAGGACTTGCGACTGCCGTGTGTCGAAGCCAAGCAAACTGGCAGCTATTCTGGGCACAAAGAAAACTGCCCCTTGCCAAGACTCAGCAACGGTGGAAGAAAACTGACCATGAAATGAGAGAGGGAGGGAGGAAGAGAGAGAGAGCAAGGGGGAGAGAGAAAGAGAGAGAGAGAGAGAGAGAGAGAGAGAGAGAGAGAGAGGTGTTGTAGGCAAACTAGGACATGACTTTATGATCAGCGTTGAACCATTGTTTGGTCCTAAGCTCTTGGAAGCGTTCCTGTTTGTTGCCAATGCCCTCAGAGGTAAGGATCCTTGCAGCCATGTCGAAGGATGTTTCTAATTAACTGTCCTAGAGTATCTGCTTACATTTTGGCAGAGGGGTCTGGCTGCGAGAGGTGAAACTGCACCAACTTGAAACAGACCACAGTGGCAGCCATTGGCTTGAACACAGAGAGCTGCGGTGGCACTGCAGAGAGTTGAGGGCCAGGGTCCAAATCGCCGTACGACTGGCTTCGTGTGCTCAAGGGGGGATTTGGAATCAAGCTCCTCAAAGAGGCCGCCTCCCTCCATGCTGTTTGATGCAATGGCTTTTGAAACTGACCAGTGCTTTGGGGAGGGTCCGAAGGTGTGGAGTCGGGCACATGCTTTGCATACAGAAAATCACAAGTTTGATCCCTGGCACCGCCAATGACAATGATCAGGTAGCAGGTGGCTATCACCAAAGGATATTTGGGTTAAATTAATATAATTTAGTTTTGCTTGGTAAGTAAAATGTGTGTAAAAACCACACATAAATAATGAAAAACGATTGCCAAGTACTTGCAATTATATTATTTAGCATCGCCTGAGATTTTCAGAAGGCAAAATGAAAATCCTTTGGTTTTCCGAAAGCAGATTATGTGCTTCTTCATTAAATGTAGAATTATCTGGCCAAATGTTGTCCAGTTGCAAAAAATAACAGCAGGTTTGAATTTCTCACACCTAAAAACGTATTTAAAAGACCCCCTCGCTGAAGAAATTTGCAAAAATTAAGTCTCGCCTCCTAAAATGACACACCCTATGTATTCCATGTTGTCTCTGGCTTCACTTACCACAGGCAGGTGGCCCCTGGAATCTTGTTCAGGAGGGGACGTGGCCCTCAGCCCCACCCTCCCTGCAGGCGCTGCGACTTCCAGGCAGGAAAGCATGGCTGGCTTAAAGGACAGTCAATCCCAGAATCCTCCAGACTCCAAGGCGCGTCATCAGAGCGTCACTGCTTTAACGAACCGTCCCCATCCCCGCCAACGAACAGCCACATTAGGCTTAGAAGTCAAGGAGAGAGTTGATTATACAGGATAAGATCCCTAGCAGTGAAGAGTAATACCCTCCCCTCTTTGAAGATAATGTGCGGCCCTCAACTCTCTGAAGATCGCGTGGCTTCCTTGTTCCTCGGAGAGGGTATTGAAACGCGCCAGGCCTTTTGAACAAGAAGTGATATTCCCATTTAGAAATGGTGAGCGATAAGCTCCAAAATGCCACTTTTGAAATTGAACCCAAAGAAGTGTGAACTGTCAGCAAAGGGAGAGAAAGAGAAGTGATTTACCTTGGTCATTTGATAAGTGAGGGAGAAAATTCCAACGATAAGAAGAAAATTGAGGCGGTGGGGTTGGTGGGTGGGTGGCCGGTGGGGGGAGAGAAGGGGGAGAGGCACAAGTCAGCTGACACGGCAGATTCTCAAGAGACTTCCAGCGATGTGGATTCTCTGGCATGCTGTGGGTTATTCAGCCTGGAAGACCCCCACAATTCTGCTCTGTTTTGTATGGAAGGAAAAGAGAGACGCTTTTTTTCACACAACAACAGCCCTTTAAACAGAGTCCAATGTGTTTGGAGCAGAGCTGTTCCTCAGGGGCAATCTTGAAGATCTGTGACAGTTGTAAAGAGACCAGGGCCACATCTATACTGCACATTTTAAGTGCTATGATACCACTTTGAACTGTCATGGCTTCCCCCAGACCAGACAAATGTTGGAGATGCGGATTGAGGAAAGTGAATTATGTACACACCCTTTGGAATTGCTCTCAGATACAGTTATTTTGGAAATCTCTCCAGGCTAATATTCCTGACAGGATACTGAAGTGTAAGTGGGTCCCCACGAGGCAAGACGCAGCAATAACAGCAAGAACCTTTCTTGAACTACATAACTGGGAAATAGGGGCAAAGCAACTGCTTATATACATTCCTGAAAGCCTGGGCCACTCCCACTCCCAACGTGATTGGCTGTCTAAACTTTCCAAGCTGCGAATCACGGCTCAGAGTTCAAGGGCCAATGGCAGAGGCCCAAATCCTGAAATGTTTTGTGATTGGACAACATGTATCGAATCAGAACACAGGAGCTCAGAATCCTTAGTCCAGACTCAAGCTCAGGCAAACACAAACCACTGAATACATAACATCTCATTCCTTTAGAACTGGAAATATCTCTACCTGGTTAACTGAAAGATGTTATTCTAGAACAGGATCAAGAAATAGTAATAAATTTTAAGGCAGCTGTAAAGATTATGATAGTTAAAAATGGGGTGGGGGATTATACCTCTCACTGTATATGAATGGTTTTAAAAAATCTGGTCTCTAGTAACTATGATTATACCCAGTCCTTTTTTTTTTCTGGGGGTACGCATACCCCTAAACATTTTGTGAATCTAAGTTTGGCTTCATTGAGGGGCAGTATTTCAATATGGGTAGGAAAAAGAGAGTACCCCTAAACATTTGTTTTTAGAAAAAAAGCACTGATTATACATATAAATCTGCCTAACAGGTTTCCGGAAAAAATGTGGTGGGTTTTTTTGGTAATTTTTTGGAACAAGATTTTTAAGGATAATGTTCAACCTTATGCTGTTTTCAACCTGCTCTAATTATGTTTATTTCTTTGTGGATATTTAATTGCAAATTTAAAATGCCACAGCTTCCTCCAAAGAATTCTGGGAGCTGTAGTTTTTTTAAAGGTGCTTAGAGTTGTTAGGAGACCCCCCCCCATTTCCCTCACTGAGCTACAATTCCCAGAGTTCCCTATGAAGAGGGATTGACTGATAAATCATGCTAGGAATTAATCGGCTCCCAGCACCCTTAACAAATGACAGCTCCCAGAATCCTTTGGAGGGAAGCCATGACTGTTGACAGTAATATCACAGTGCTTTCAGTGTGCAGCACAAATGCTGCCCGAATAAACTTGCTGGTTGACACGGTGCGATTCCACGAAGGCTGTGCCATGCTGTGATTTGGAAAGCATGTTCAAATTGGCTGCTGCCGAACAGGAGTTGAAAGGTTTTTTTGCCAAAATGCCCTGCGCATGGGGTAACTGAAAGAAATCAGAGTCGCCCGCTTCTAAAGTTGAGAGGTGGGAGAAGACAACACACCCCTCTTTCCCTCCCCATAATTACACCCACAGGACTGTGGGTTGTATAATCACGGAGACACGAGTTGACAGGAAGGAGGCAGGTCCTCGGGTGCTTGTGACATTTATTTTTCCTCTGCTATCGATCCCATCAAGTCCGTACCACTGCTGGGGTCATCCTTACACCATAGACTATTTGCTTATTGTACTGGAAAGCAGGTGCTAAGTGCTTTGTATACAAACTGTCACCGACACACAGATGCGATGCACACACACACACACACACACACACACACACGAAGTTGGCAAACCATCTGGAGGTCCCCTCCTCACTCAGTTGATCAGGAACGCTGTGTATAAAACTGTCACCCCACTAAGAACTAAGGTTTTAATACACTCCAGATATGGAGGAAAGAACTTTCGCAAGCTCTTTCCTTTTTCCAGAAAAACACATGTCCAGCCAAACAGCTCTTCCAAAAGACGCTTGCCAATTGTTGTTGGGAAGTGAATAGATGCTAGGAGAGGATATATTTGTTAGATATTATCCTTCCTTCCTCACGTTTGTGAGTTCAGCAGAATGCCATCCCTTTGCAGATTAAAGGGGAAGCTTCTAAGCTTCTAGGCCAGTTTTAGTCTAGTTTAAGTAATCCAGGATGTTTTAAAGGCAGACTGGATTCTTCTGCTGTTTCCCCCCTCTTAAAACAATGATCACACAACCGGTCTTGTAAAAGATGAAAATAACATTTACTCAGAATACTTGTTGAAGAATACATTGGTACCTCGTTCTGGAGGTCCGTTCTTAACCTGAAACTGTTCTTAACCTGAGGTACCACTTTAGCTAATGGGGCCTCCCGCTGCCGCCGCACAATTTCTGTTCTCATCCTGAAGCAAAGTTCTTAACCCGAGGTGCTATTTCTGGGCTAGCGGAGTCTGTAACCTGAAGCGTTTGTAACCTGAAGTGTCTGTAACCCGAGGTACCACTGTAACAGAAACAGCAGCTTTGTTCAGGCAGGCTCAAAATGGTAATTCAGTTACAAAGACATACTTAAATCTAGCCTAAAATGGTTCCTGAGCTTGCAGATGTTGTCACATTGCTGGCAGAGCAGAAAGAGATAGAAAAGAGTAGGAATAACTATAGCTATAGGAATATCCCCCTGTCAGGGCACAGTGGGTGTGCCTCTCACAGAGTTCACTCTACAGGGCCGTCTTAAGCATATCCGGCGCCATGGTGCAAAGCTCCCTCCAGCACCCCCCCTGTTTCCCAGAGTTGTCCACCTTTTTTTAGGGAGGACGGTGCTGCCGGCGGGGCTGGAGGAGGCAGGCAGCGGCTGGAGGGCGGCTCCTCCGGTGGGGAAGAGGCGGGGGCTGGACGTGGCACCTCCCGGCTCAGCTGGCTGCTTCGTGCCACGGTGGCCACAGCAGATGAAGGCTCCAGGTGCGGCACTGCTTCGGCACGGTATGGCGGAGGTGAGTGAGGGCAGCGAGCTGATTCCGAGAGGCGCAGCATCCAGCCTCTGCCTCTTTCCTGGTGCCCTCCAGAACTTGGCTCCCTGGCGCCCCACGCCACTAGCCTCTATGGGTAAGACGCCCCTGTCTCTCTAGCAAGTTTACAGGAAAACTCTGTGAGCTCCAGCTTCTATCTTGTGCCCATCTAGCAAAACATGAATTGTTGGTTTGACTGCACTTTAATATCCCACAGTCACGTCACAACAAACCCTATTAGCGGGAAACAAGCCAGAGGCTTTTGTCACGTGAGGAAGCCTCTGATCAGGACCACATGTGTGAGAAGATGCCATTCATCTCCACAAAGCTCCGTAGAGGCACTTATTACACCAAGACTCCTTGGTAAATAATAAATTCTAGAAAGAGCTGAAACTTGGGGAAAGCATCCAAGAGGATCAGAAACATGCTCAAAATCCAGATGAATGGATTCCATTTCCCAGTGTGGGGCAATGGTTACTGGGCTGGAGTGTGAGCCTGTTAATGGTGCAAGTAGTGTCAGTAAAAGCACAGATTTGACACTCTTCATCTTTCTCTCCTGTTCTGACCAGGCTGCAGTCACCGGTGAGCCTGTAGGGGCCGGCTTCCCTAGGATATTCCAGCCAGGATTGGTGTCAGAGGATAGCAGTGTTAGGCTTGGGTTGAGGCCCACTCCCCAGCAGAGGATAAACTACCCTGCAGACAGTGGCATAGCGTGGGTTGTCAGCACCCGGGGCAAGGCAAGTAATTTGCGCCCCCTAACCCATGGATTTGCGCCCCCTAACCCTAACCCCCAGATGTTGCGCCCGGTGCGGCTGGCCCCCCTGCACCCCCACGCTACGCCACTGCCTGCAGAACACCTCTTGCTCTTGGCCTTTGCCAGATGTTCCCTTGCCCTCTCCAAGTGTGTGAGCAGCAGTGAGAAAAGTGAGGAGATAGATCTCTCCTTATCATGTCACAGTAAAAGGCAAAGGGACCCCTGACCATTAGGTCCAGTCATGACCGACTCTGGGGTTGTGGCGCTCATCTCGCTTTACTGGCCAAGGGAGCCGGTGTACAGCTTCCGGGTCATGTGGCCACCATGACTAAGCCGCTTCTGGCGAACCAGAGCAGCGCATGGAAACACCGTTTACCTTCTCGCTGGAGCAGTACATATTTATCTACTTGCACTGTGTGCTTTCGAACTGCTAGGGGGGCAGGAGCTGGGACAGAGCAACGCCATTTACCTTCCCGCCAGAGAGGTACCTATTTATCTACTTGCACTTTGACGTGATTTCGACACCAGCTCACCCGAAAAGGACCATCTTCTCCATGACACCTCTATGGGACTCATGACAGGATGAAGAGCACACAGGCCAGCCTGAAAAAGAAAAGTCAACTTTGGACTCCAACCCAAAGGCCAGCAACTCATACCTCTTCAGTGTGGAACCACGGAAGCTCCCTCACTCTCCTTACGATGTCACAGAGCACACCTAAAAGGTCTGATGTGGTGTGTAAGAACCCAACAGCTCTTAACCAGAGTAGGATCAGACCTGTAGGAGGTTTGAAAAGGCTTGACCTGAGATTTGATTTTTGCTGGAGCAACATTTGTGCTACCTCAGAGCTGTCCAAGGTTCTGAAGATCCCTCTCTGAATCTGCTATCTGAAACTTTGCCACACGTGAGCTAATTCCTTGTGGCTGGTTGTTACTGTGATCCTAGCTACTCACCCGCATCTGGGTAGCTGACCTAGAGGCCACATTGCTTTCATGCAATTTGCTTGGCACCCTTCAGCTGCACCACACAACTACAACGGGACACCTTTCTGTTCAAATATGCATGGCGTGCCAGTTTTACGCCATTTCTGGGAATCTAGCAACCATAGCAGCAGCATTGACCCACGCCGCTACTGTATTAGCATGCTAGTCCAAGTCATTTTGTGACAGTGGTATTGACATTGCCTTGGCACGGAAACTGTTGCGCTCTCATCCAGATCACTTGCTTGCTGGCTCATAGGATTTGGCTGCACATTTTGCCCCACTCCCCACCGAAATAGCACAAGATGTCCTCAGATCGAGAAGGCAACCTGCCCACGAACTGTACTCTGGTTTCCACCAGATTTAAATGCAAATTATGGTAATAGAGGGCTTCTGTGTGCACTAAAATATGCAAATTGGCTCCAGCCTTTCGGCTCATTATTAATACTGATGTGAATATGTTCACAAGCTGAATATTCTTTTTTGCTTCTTCTTATTCAGCATCCAGGCACTCCCGAGCAAATACACTGAGCAGAACAGGCAAGGAGATTTCTTACTATACAGCAGCACCAGACTGGCCCTATGACTTCCCGGGGTTAAGAGAATTCTGGGAAGTCATGCAAATGCCCCATATCTAGATCTGCCTGAAGTTCATTTCAGGGGCACAGAGAGCCAGGCAACTCTGGTTCCCAGGGCTCCCAACTGGAGTCCTGTGGCACCCAGCATTCAGAAACATTGAAAATACATTTTTCAGGGTGGCTGAGACCTTCATTTGCTCAAACCTAGCAACGTCACCTCCTGGCAAATAGAAGGGGAAGAAATGGAGGCAGTGAGAGATTTTACTTTCTTGGGCTCCATGATCACTGCAGATGGTGACAGCAGTCACGAAATTAAAAGACGCCAGCTTCTTGGGAGAAAAGCAATGACAAACCTAGACAACATCTCAAAAAGCAGAGACATCACCTTGCCAACAAAGGTCCGTATAGTTAAAGCTATGGTTTTCCCAGTAGTGATGTATGGAAGTGAGAGCTGGACCATAAAGAAGGCTGATCGCCGAAGAATTGGTGCTTTTGAATTATGGTGCTGGAGGAGACTCTTGAGAGTCCCATGGACAGCAAGAAGATCAAACGTATCCATTCTGAAGGAAATCAGCCCTGAGTGCTCATTGGAAGGATAGATCCTGAAGCTGAGGCTCCAGTACTCTGGCCACCTCAAGAGAAGACTCCCTGGAAAAGACCCTGATGTTGGGAAAGATGGAGGGCACAAGCAGAAGGGAACAACAGAGGATGAGTAGTTGGACCTTGTTCTCGAAGCTACCAGCATGAGTTTGACCAAACTGAGGAAGGCAGTGGAAGACAGGAGTGCCTGGCATGCTCTGGTCCAGGGGGTCACGAAGAGCCGGACACGACTAAATGACTAAACAACAACAACAATAAGAAGCAACAAAATCCAGGGTTCAGGTGGCAAAACATGGGTTTTCTTGTCCAAAAGCTATCAAGTAAACTTTAATTCAAGGATGATTGTCCAATGTGTGTGCCAGAACTTTGTGAAAGGAGCAGAACACCCTTGCAGTGTTTTCTACGGCACCCAAATTTACAAATGCAAATGAAATGGGGCATGTGCTTATTTCATCCCCACACGTGAAATATGGCAACCCTAGTTTTTACAGGCAAATTCATGGAAGATAGCTCTGTCCATGGCTATTGCTCATGAAAGCTAAATGGCAAATTCCCTCTATCTCTGATGTTTAGGCTGCGTGTACCATGGCTTGTGCAGCCAACAGCATCAGCCACTCACAACAAGGAGGTATTGGTGGACTCGAGGGAACCCCAAGTTTTGCAGAAGTACACATTTTTTTGGGGGGTGTTGGTGGTGGAGGAAGATACTGGGGGTGTGTCCTTCTCCCAGAAAACAGCCTATTGAAGACTGAGCATGCTCAGTAGCCATGGAATGCTGACTTAATGGTGGCAGAAGGGGAACTGAAAAGCAGGGCAGGAAGATGGGATGGAATACCGTGGAGGAGGGCCCAGCTGGGTGGCTGGCATCATGAACAGGAAAATTCTGCACTGCCGCATTTGGTTGCAGGGCCCTGCTTGTATCCTTCTAAACACCAGATGCCAGGGGACAGCAAATGGCAACATCTGCTTGTGAACTTCCAGAGGCAACTGGCTAGCCGCTGCTGGAAGCAGGATCCTGGGATGTGTTGAGCCTTTCTGCATCACTGCAAAGGACGCTTAGGGGTGAGGGCACTTCTCAGCCGTGTAAAGGTAAAGGGGCCCCTGACCATTAGGTCCAGTCATGGCCGACTCTGGGGTTGCGGCACTCATCTTGCTTTATTGGCTGAGGGAGCTGGCATACAGCTTCCGGGTCATGTGGCCAGCATGACTAAGCCGCTTCTGGCGAACCAGAGCAGCGCACAGAAACGCCGTTTACCTCCCCGCTGGAGCGGTACCTATTTATCTACTTGCACTTTGACATGCTTTCGAACTGCTAGGTTGGCAGGAGCAGGAACTGAGCAACGGGCGCTCACCCCGTTGCAGGGATTCGAACCACCGGCCTTCTGATCGGCAAGTCCTAGGCTCTGTGGTTTCACCCACAGCGTCACCTGCGTCCCAGTCTCAAGCGTGTACCCTGTGCCAAAATGCCTTGGGCCACCCCTGCTCTGCTCTAGCTGCAACATTTCCCTAGCACACCTGGACTTTTCCCTCCATCCCATCTCACCAACCCCTTCCAAGCATACTTTGAAAGACGCTTTTATCACCCCTTTTAGCCAAATCCCAGGACCTGACCGCCGGCAGTCCTGCTGCCAACCAACCAACCAACCCCCTCCCCCCTCCCTCTCTCTGCCACCCTCCACTTTCCCCAACAGCCTCAGGAAAAGAGATGGCGAGCGGCCTCTCTCTCTTGATTGTGTCGATGGGAGATGATTTTCAAGGTGAAATTTCCCCGTTCAGGAGAGTCACTTTCATTCAAGGCAATGAGCAAAATGTCACCCCCACGTTGAACCGCATTCAGCGGCTCTCCGTTCTCCGGCTGCATTTAAATTTACTCCACTTTTCCTTTCTGACACCTGTTTAAATCAATATCTTCCTCTCCAGGTCGTGGCTAGAATGTGCCTGGTCTCTCCGCACAGCGCTTCTCAAATCCACTAAAATCAACACAATAATTGAAATATTTTCAAGCTGATTACACTGCTGCCTGGGGCTAGGCTGGTTGCTAAGGGTAAGCTCCCCGGTTGCTAGGGGGAGTAAATCATCTTGCATTATTTGATTTTTGTTATAGATATGAAACCGCTACTCCCTCGATTAAATGTCTCTCAGTCTAACACCTATGGGACCTGGGGAAAGAGAAAAGGAAGCCAGCAACCTTGACCCTGTCAAATAAATATCTCTAACTTTTCCTGTCCTCAGGCTCCCAAACCAAACCTGTCTACTGATTTCTCTCCCCCCCCCCACCGCCAACCTTTTCCCTCTCTTCCTTCCCCCCTTCTTTTTCTAAAACCCGACTTTAAATAACACCGCTGTGGGGACAAGCGGCTGACGAGGGGAAAGAGCTGTCTTTTCCATTAAAGGCACTCTCGACTTGGCGAAACGCTCTCTATTTACTCCAAACACAGCTTGATGGGGAGGCTACACGGACCTAATATCTTTGAAGACGTGCAATTGGAACAATTACGCCTTTCCATCCAGCCGGCCGGGCCGCTCGGTTGCCCCTCTCTGCCTCCAGCAGCAAAATAGGAGCAGGCCCAAATGGCGCAGGAGAGCTGGGGGGCGGGGGCACGGTTCTCTCTCCACTGGAGACCCCCCAGTGTATTATTTTGTCAGTGGATAGGTTTCAACCGTTTCAACCTTCAAACACCTGCCAAAAACTTTTCTGTGCTGGCAGGCTTATTATGCAGGCAATGGAGGAAAATTCATTCATTCATTCATTCATTCATTCATTCATTCATTCATTCAGTTATTTAGTTACAGTGGAATCTTGGTTCTCAAATGCCTTAGTTGACGAACAAATCGGCTCCCGAATGCAAAAAACCCAGAAGTAAGTGTTCCGGTTTACAAACATTTTTTGGAAGCCAAACATCCGATGCAGCCGTCGGCTTTTGTTTTTGGGGCACCTGTTCCAATCAGAAACTGCGCCTTGGTTTCCAAATGTTTTGGGAGTTGAACGGACTTCTGGAATGGATTAAGTTCGAGAACCAAGGTTCCGCTGTATTTCGTTTATATCCCACAATATAGTTTATATCTTCACGGAGCTCAAAGTGATGGATATGGTTCTCCCCCTGTCTGCTCCTCATTATTCCCCACAACAGCCCTGTGAGGTAGGTTAGGCTGAGAGGCAGCGGCTGGACCCCCACCTCAAGGTCACCCCAAGAACTCCATGACTAACCACTATTATTGTTTCATTGAATGTATTTGTACCCCAAATTGGGACTCAAGGTGACAACCAGGGATACATTTCTAGAAAAAAGAGAGGAACCAACATGGATTTACTGGGGAGGCAGGCTTCATGTTAGGCAGGGCAGAACCTCAGTTGGTTAAGTATTTTTATTGATTTACTTGATTTAGGGGGGCAGTTGCCCCCTGCCCTCCCCTTGGCTATGCCCATGGGTACCGGAACTCACCACGAACACCTCCCTTGCTCTCTTATAATGCCAATACTGCCCACCTGAGAGGTATTGGAACCGAGTTCCAGCTGGAAAAAAAGCTTATGACATTTGAAAATCTCATGATAAATGACAAAGCAATGTGGGGGCCTATTCTCACAAGCGATTTAGCACTTGAGGTTGAAGTCATCGGTTAGTGAACAACCTGAGCTATTGAGCGAGACTGTATGGCCCAGCCCACCCTGTACTTTTAAAGCCCTATTAAACCACTTTAACCATTGTGGAGAATCCTGGGAACTGTAGTTTTCTAAGGTTGTTGAGAATTGTAGCTCTGCAGGGGTCAACTCTTAGCGAACTACAGTTTCCAGGGTTCTCCATGATGGTAAAGGTAAAGGGACCCCTGACCATTAGGTCCAGTCGTGACCGACTCTGGGGTTGCGGTGCTCATCTCGCTTTACTGGCCGAGGGAGCCGGCGTGCAGCTTCCGGGTCATGTGGCGAATCAGAGCAGCGCACGGAAACGCTGTTTACCTTCCCACTGGAGCGGTACCTATTTATCTACTTGCACTTTGACGTGCTTTCGAACTGCTAGGTTGACAGGAGCAGAGACAGAGCAACGGGAGCTCACCACGTCGCTGGGATTCGAACCGCTGACCTTCTGATCGGCAAGTCCTAGGCTCTGTGGTTTAACCCACAGCGCCACCCACATCCCTCCATGATGGTATAACATTACTTTAAATGTTTGGCATTAATGTGACTTCTGGGTGAGGAAGGCCAAAGTCTTGAGTCATCAAGCGCAGAACGATCAAGGGATGTTGTGAACTGGACCAAAGTGCTGAGTCGCAAAATATGGAACAATCAGATGACGTTCAGACATTTGTTACATGTGTTTGATTTCTTCCCAGCTCCTACTGATTTCAGACCTCTTTTGAATATCTTTTAATACTGCTTTTTACTGCTTTATAATTGATAATGTTGATGTTTTATTTTATATATTTGTAAACTGCTTCTATATAGGTGTGGTATGTAGGTGTAGCTAAAGAGGATAAACAAGAAAGGAGCGAGCTGAGTCAAAGTGCTGAGTCATCAAGCATGGAGCTGTTAACGGAGAAATCTGAGGGCTTCCTTGGACAAAAAAACAAGGACGCCAGCCAGAAATACCAGAGCGAAACAGCAACCAGTAGGCTTTGTCTTTATTGAAGACTGTCACAACAGGACTCCCACCTGCCACCAGGTGGAACAAGATGGAAGCCCTGAACAAAAGGAGACCCCAATTTTTATTAGCTACTAATCCCCCAAGCGACACCTCTAGAACTACATCACAACTACCTCATGACTACATCATTGATACATCACAAAAAGGAGGGGTTGCGGGAGGGGTTTGTGGAGGTAACCTGTCACCTGGCTGGTCCCTCCTTTCCCCCTCCCCATGAGTATTTTCCAGAGGACAAAGGGGAGCTGGCAGTTTCCTGCCCCCAGAGGGAAGAGCTGATCATTGTCCTTTGTTCAAGTCTGTGTTAAATCCACTCCCAAATGCAAGTTCTTAGTGTCCTTGATGGTCTTCTTTCTAGGACCATCAAGGTTGGCATGCCAACTGGGTAGGGCTCCTGCGTACGTGTTGGTATGCTCAAGGGATTATGGCCGTCCTGTATCAAACCATCCCCTTTTGATAGTCCTTCCTTCATGGAGCAAAATAAAAGTGGACCGGTGTAGATCCGATGTACGGTTGATTTTCTATGAATTTATAACAGAAACATTGCGTATGTCGTGTGTGAGTGTGTGTGTGTGTAGAGTTTTTTTTGGGGGGGGGGGTTTCCTGCAACAGAGCAATCAGATGATGTTGCGAACAGGGCTGAAACGCTGAGTCATCAAGCACTGACCAATCCAGTGGCATTTCAACTGGAAACAGCATGTTGCTAGGGGAACATGGTGTAGGGTTGCCATATTTCCAAAAAAATGTAGTTTTTAAGCTATGTTTTAGGAAGATCACTGAAGAGATTTCACCCCTCCCATATCCAAGAATCTCCTGAGGAGCCTGCTGATTCTACAGAGAGGAGGAGCAATGTTCTGCTTTCTAATTAGTCAGTGAGTGAATCAGCCAGCCAGTCAGTCAGTGTATCGGAGAGAGAGAGAGAGAGAGAGAGAGTGTTAGAGATCGTGTCTACAGATAAGGTTGCTGCTAAGAGCAGCTGCAGACTCTCAGTGTAGCATTGATTTATGCTTAGATCTTTTAGCTCTGTATATAGTTTTGTATCATAGTTGTAGCTATAGAATAAAAGGAAGATATTTTACAGAGCTGCTCTCCGAGTGGTTTATACTCTGCAAGACTCTGCAAAACTCTGCTGCGCAACGACTGTATTATTGTGCAAGTGAATCTGGTGCTCTCAGCTCTAAGCTGTGAGTCCACAGCACGGTGACCTGTCCCTGTGAGAAAGGTGGTCGCTGGCAGTGCTACCCAGCTCGCCTAGCCCAGTTGGGGTTGAAGTGCATGAGTCCAGTTGGTACACTGGCTCAAGGGCGATGCCTGGGTTTCCCAGATGTTTTAATGGGTTTTCGAAAATTCCGCCTGGACACCATTTTTGATGGATGAATCCTGGCTATGTCTGGGAAATTTTGGACATATGACAGTCCTACATAAGGTACCCATCGAACCTTCTTTCCCTCCTCCCAGGTCTGGCAAAATGGTTTGTAGAAGCCCAAGGCCTGGGTGAGTTCTGCATCAGGAGAACCACCTTCTAGAACTGGTAGCAGAGGGGTCCCAGGACCAGTTCACATTGCTTAAAAATTTTGGGTCTCGTGTGACTCAAATTGATTAATTTTTTGTTGTATATATTTCAACAATCCCAAAGTTTGAGAGTCAGTAGCACAGATGTTCTAAAGGAGGAGTGTTGTGGTAAGATGGCTGCTCTGCTGTGGCTAATGCAATTCTTTCCCCTTTGTAACAGAGGTTGAGACCCTGGAGGAATAACAATGAGTTCTGTGCGCTGCTCTGGTTCGCCAGAAGCAGCTTAGTCATGCTGGCCACATCACCCGGAAGCTGTACGCTGGCTCCCTCGGCCAATAAAGCGAGATGAGCGCCGCAACGCCAGAGTTGTCCATGACTGGACCTAATGGTCAGGGGTCCCTTTACCTTTACCTATACTATAATTTTATGTCATGAACCGCACTGAGATCTAGGGATGGAGGGTGGTATACAGATTCAAATGATTTGCAAAAAGCTGTATAACAAAGTTGCCAGGTACACATTTGTGTGGAGTTCCATAATTTAGGGACTGTCACCAAGAAGGCCCTGCTGTGGGCTGCCACCTTGCTGTTATAAGAATTTTAAGGTCTCAAATATAGAATAAATATTCATAAATACACACATATCTAAATATATGAACCATGTGCCTGAAACAGTATGAGAGAGCAATCCTGAAGCCATTTTGACTCTCCCAATGACCTCAAATATTCCTCTGCAGTAAGGGAGGCAAAGCCTTCCTTCCCATTGTCTTTTTGCTTGCAAATCCTGTTTTAAGGGTGTATTTGTGTATGAATAGGGTGAGCCTGTGACCTGGATTCGGTAACTAAAGTATTAACCATCACAGAAGAATGGCCAGGCTGCCCAGGTAAAGCAATCAGTGATCATTATCAGGTATCCTGGCATACAGGATTTCTGCTGTAGATCGCCTCCTTCTGTGATGTATGTATGTTTTTTTTTGGGGGGGGGGGTCTCTGGCTACAGGGTGGGCAATTTCAAAAGTCTATATCAGGGCTTGCACAGCATTGTTCAGGGTTCTCCTCCCTCCTGCGTGTCGTGAGTGGGGGACCCTGTTTCAATAGTTTAATAAAGATCAGCTTACTAGCTGCTTTGCTTCTCAATATACTCTGGTTGGCCTCTGTTTCCTCCTACCGATAGGGAACCCACTTAAGGACTTTATATGGGCTCCAGAAGACCTTCTAAGGGAAAGGGAGCAGTTTTTCTTACAACACTGCCAAACTTCTGAGGGAATACCAAGAGGGCCCTCTTCACCAATCTCAGTACCCATGGGGGCCTGGGAAGGAGGAGGCATTTTTTCAGGTATTTGGGGAGCCAAACACTAATGGAAAACGGCCTTGGACCAGTATACCTGAAGGAGCGTCTCCACCCCCTTCGTTCTGCCCAGACACTGAGGCCCAGTGCCAAGGGCCTTCTGGCAGTTCTGGAGATTCCCTCCCTGTGAGAAGCCAAGTTACAGGGAACCAGGCAGAGGGCCTTCTCAGTAGTGGCACCCGCCCTGTGGAATACCCTCCCACCAGATGTCAAAGAGAAAAACAACTACCAGACATCTGAAGGCAGCCCTGTTTAGGGATGCTTTTAATGTTTAATAGACTATTAAACCTATCCATTCTTAAGGAAATCAGCCCTGAGTGCTCACTGGAAGGACAGATCCTGAAGCTGAGGCTCCAAGACTTTGGCCACAGCATGAGAAGAGAAGACTCCCTGGAAAAGACCTTGATGCTGGGAAAGATGGCACAAGGAGAAGGGGATGACAGAGGACGAGATGGTTGGACAGTGTTCTCGAAGCTACCAGCATGAGTTTGACCAAACTGCGGGAGGCAGTGGAAGACAGGAGTGCCTGGCGTGCTCTGGTCCATGGGGTCACGAAGAGTCGGACACGACTAAACGACTAAACAACAAAAGACTGTTGTATTTTAATATTTTGTTGGAAGCCGCCCAGAGTGGCTGGGTGGGGCATAAATAATAAATTAATATTATAAATTATTATTGGGCATGGAGACAAACAGACAACCAGTGCAGCTGTTTTGAAACCGGGGTTATGCCTGTGGTCTTCGCAGAGAGATCTGGTTGACCACAGTGGGGAACAGACTGGTTGAATTAGATTGGCCTTTGTTCTGACCCAGTCTGGGCATTGGAAGGGTGATTGCCTTAGGAGAAAGGGAGCCGGTTTGGGGCTTGAGGGGTGTGTGTGTGTGTGTGTGTGTGTGTGTGTGTGTGTGAAATCAAAGCTGAACCTTGGAAAGAAGTGAGGCGTGGGGAGTCTTTCCAATCTCACTTCCTCTGCTGTGCCACCTTAAGCAAAGAAGAACTTGGTGCCGGCAAAATGAATGAGCACCCGCATGCAGTGCCCACTGGAGCAGACACAAACAATCTGAAGGTTATTGCTGCTCTTATTATTCATGGGTCTCCACTGGTGTGTGCAGACTGTACAAACAGAGAAGGGGATGCAGGGCCCGGCTGGCCCATGGAGCTGGAAAGGGGATGTCTGAGGCTGACAAAAGGAAGATCAGATCAGGCACCGGAGAGAGGTGACAGGCCAAGGCAGCCACCGGATTTGGTGCTTTTTTGTAGGGGGTGCAGACAGACATATATATATCTGTGGAACAGCAGAGCTCGTTTGGAAGCAAGTTCCTTCCCCCCATTCATTTCAAAAGATCTCCTGGGCCGAGCTCTGAACCGTCACCCGCAAAGGAACTAACAGTTCTACGCATTGATAAGCGCAGGCTGGCTGTGCACAGGGGTGATTGGCTAGCGCCTGCAAAGTCACTCATACCCCTCTGCCCAATCCCTGGATTATGAAAAATTATATTCAGGTGTAGCTGAAGATGTTTTGCTCTCTGAGGCGAACAACAAAATGGCAAACACCCCACTTCCAAGAGTGCTGTGCTATTTCTATTGTAATTACTGGTATGTTTTGAACAAGTTTTATATATGTATATAGTTTTAATTCTATCAAGGTTTGATTGTATTTTAATGATTGGCTTTCCTGTGTTTTTAGTGGTTCTTGTTTTTGTCTGTAAGAAGCTTTGAGTCCTTTGAGGGAAAAAGGTGGGGTATAAATAGATTAATAATAAAAATAAGTATACTATTACTACCGCTAATAAGAAGAAGTTCAGAAGCTGAGCAGATTTGCTGTTACTTCAGCACTGGCAAAGGGATAGCATTCTCAACTGCACTGACATTGGAGGTGGCTGACTTACTCTGCCATTCTAGGCTTTTAAAAAAGGAAGAAAAATAAATGCAAAAACAGATTAACGTGCATATAGGGTTTTTTTTAAAAAAAATTTTTTAATCGATCTTGTGAGTTGTGAAACCCAGAGAGAGCTGGCCTCCTATCATGGATGAAGAACCTGCCCCCTGCCAGAGTCTCTACCCTTCATAAATCAATCCACCTTGGGTTTTTATCTTGATCTGGGCTCCTGTAACAACCCAGCAACCACCGAAAAGCTTCTACAAAATGTTAGGCTATGGACATGTGTTTTCATGGTGGTCAGGAATTGCTCCATAGCCCCCTGACTCACCTTGGAAGACAAGGCTGGTGGAGAGAAACCATAGAGGTGATAAAGTTCTAGGGGCAACCAGCCTTCTTCACTTCCTGTTCTCAGTCAAAAGCTGCCATTCTGGGGGCCAGGAGGACCTCTCCGTGGCACAATCCCTAGAGTTTGACATCCATTCTGGAAACCAGAAGTGCAGATCAAGCACCTCCTCCTGGTATGTGTTTGCCATCCGAATTGAAACAGAAAGTATTGATCCGTCTGCTTGGAAGCCAAGTGCTCCCCTGCTGTCTTCAGCTCCATCCTCACAGCAACCCCTATAAAAGGAATCAGGAGGAACTTCAGAGCAGGTTGGCAAGTGCAAGATGCGAAGGACAAGATGGCGGCTCTCCACCACCACCTTCCAGCCAGACTGGCAGCTGAAATCTACTTAGGTGCTGGCAATAGGACAGGGCCTTTCGCTACTCCTCAGGCCTGTGCTCCAGTTTAAGAGCTGCAGGGAAGGCCACGGGGCACTCACAGCTGGTCCACTCCCTACCCCTACCTGAGGAGGCAGCCTCATTCTGCCTACTGGCAGGGCCGGCCTTGCAGAGTGCTAAGAAAGTCGAGGAGAGGCATACAGTCCTGAATGCCTGGGAACAAACTAGAAGCCTGCCAGCTTCCTAGCAGCATGAGAAGAGCTCTGTTGGATCAGGCCAATGGATCAGGCCAACTAGAAGCCTGCCAGCTTCCTAGCAGCATGAGAAGAGCTCTGTTGGATCAGGCCAATGGCCCATCTAGTCCAGCATTGTGTTCTCACAGTGGCCAACCAGATGCTTGCAGGAAACCAGAAAGCCAGTGTGGTGTAGTGGTTAAGAGTGATAGACTCGTAATCTGGTGAACCGGGTTCGATTCCCCGCTCCTCCACATTCAGCTGCTGGGAGACCTTGGGCCAGTCACACTTCTCTGAAGTCTCTCAGCCCCACTCACCTCACAGAGTGTTTGTTGTGGGGGAGGAAGGGAAAGGAGATGGTTAGCCGCTTTGAGACTCCTCAGGGTAGTGATAAAGGCGGGATATCAAATCCAAACTCCTCCTCCTCCTCCTCCTCTTCTTCTTCTTCTTCAGCAAGCAGGACCCAAGCACAAGCGGACTCTCCCCTCCATAGCTTCCAGCAACTGGTGTTCAGAAGCACTGCAGGTGGAGGTCCAGCATAGCCATCATGGCTCCTACCCATCAATAGTCTAATCTTCTTTTTTTAGAAAAGTTTTTTAATTCACAATTTCAACATAACAAAATATTAAAACATCTCATATTCATTATTCCCCCTTCCCCCCACCTCCCCATCAAACCCTCCCTCCCCCCACGAGACCTCCCTCGGCTCCTCTCTCTGATTTCTCAACACATATTATTCTCTGCATACTGTAAAATTGTATAAATCCTTATATTATCTGTCTACTATATTAACAATCACTAAATTTGTGTATGTTTATTCAAAACCTGCCAAGGAGTCCAATTCATTTTGTTGTTTTTTTAAGTAGTTTGTAAAAAGTTCCCATTCTTCTTTAAAGTCACAGTTGTCCTCATCTCACAGTTTGTATGTCAGTTTAGCCAATTCTGCATAGCTCATCCATTTCTCTTGCTACTGTTCCTTTGTCGGGGTTTCCTCATTCTTCCATCCTTGTGCTATCAAGACTCTTGCCGCTGTTGTAGCATACATAAATAAGTTCTTTATTTTCCTTGGCAGGTCTTGTCCTACAATCTCTAACAAAAATGCTTCTGTTTTTTGTTTTTTGGCAAATGTCATTTTAAACATTTTCTTCAATTCATTATAAATCATAGCCTAATCCTCTTTTAAAGCCAACCAAGTTGGTGGCCAAGCGCCATGGATTAACTATGCACCTCATCAAGGTGGACTTTCTTTTATCTGTCTTGAACCTTCCAATATTCAGCTTCGTGGGATGTCCCCAAGCTCTAGAATCATAGAATCATAGAATAATAGAATCCTAGAGTTGGAAGAGACCACAAGGGCCATCGAGTCCAACCCCCTGCCAAGCAGGAAACACCATCAGAGCACTCCTGACATATGGTTGTCAAGCCTCTGCTTAAAGACCTCCAAAGAAGGAGACTCCACCACACTCCTTGGCAGCAAATTCCACTGTCGAACAGCTCTTACTGTCAGGAAGTTCTTCCTAATGTTTAGGTGGAATCTTTTTTCTTGTAGTTTGGAACCATTGCTCCGTGTCCGCTTCTCTGGAGCAGCAGAAAACAACCTTTCTCCCTCCTCTATGTGACATCCTTTTATATATTTGAACATGGCTATCATATCACCCCTTAACCTCCTCTTCTCCAGGCTAAACATGCCCAGCTCCCTTAGCCGTTCCTCATAAGGCATCGTTTCCAGGCCTTTGACCATTTTGGTTGCCCTCCTCTGGACACGTTCCAGTTTGTCAGTGTCCTTCTTGAACTGTGGTGCCCAGAACTGGACACAGTACTATAGGTGAGGTCTGACCAGAGCAGAATACTGTGGCACTATTACTTCCCTTGATCTAGATGCAATACTCCTATTGATGCAGCCCAGAATTGCATTGGCTTTTTTAGCTGCCGCGTCACACTGTTGGCTCATGTCAAGTTTGTGGTCAACCAAGACTCCTAGATCCTTTTCACATGTACTGCTCTCAAGCCAGGTGTCACCCATCTTGTATTTGTGCCTCTCATTTTTTTTGCCCAAGTGCAATACTTTACATTTCTCCCTGTTAAAATTCATCTTGTTTGTTTTGGCCCAGTTCTCTAATCTGTCAAGGTCGTTTTGAAGTGTGATCCTGTCCTCTGGGGTGTTAGCCACCCCTCCCAGTTTGGTGTCATCTGCAAATTTGATCAGGATGCCCTTGAGTCCATCATCCAAGTCGTTGATAAAGATGTTGAATAAGACCGGGCCCAAGACAGAACCCTGTGGCACCCCACTAGTCACTCTTCTCCAGGATGAAGAGGAACCATTGATGAGCACCCTTTGGGTTTGGTCAGTCAGCCAGTTACAAATCCACTGAGTGGTAGCATAGTCAAGACCGCATTTTACCAGCTTCTTTACAAGAATATCATGGGGCACCTTGTCAAATGCCTCGCTGAAATCAAGGTAGGCTACATCCACTGCATTCCCTTCATCTACCAGGCTTGTAATTCTGTCAAAAAACAAAATCAGGTTAGTCTGACATGACTTATTTTTCAGAAATCCATGCTGACTATTGGTGATCACAGCATTCCTTTCTAGGTGCTCACAGACTGTTTGCTTAATGATCTGCTCCAGAATCTTCCCTGGTATTGATGTCAGACTGACTGGGCGGTAATTATTTGGGTCCTCTCTTTTCCCCTTTTTGAAAATAGGGACAACATTTGCCCTCCTCCAGTCTGCCGGGACTTCGCCTGTTCTCCAGGAATTCTCAAAGATGACTGCCAGTGGTTCTGAGATCACATCTGCCAGTTCTTTTAATACTTTTGGATGCAGTTCATCTGGCCCTGGAGACTTGAATACATCTAAACTAGCCAAGTATTCTTGTACTATCTCCTTAGTTATTCTGGGCTGTGTTTCCTCTGCTGAATCATTTGCTCCAAATTCTTCAGGTCAGGCATTGTTTTCTTTATCGGAGAAGACTGAGGCAAAGAAGGCATTGAGGAGTTCAGCCCTTTCTGTGTCCCCTGTTTGCATTTCACCATCTTCTCCTCTGAGTGACCCCACTGTTTCTTTGTTCTTCCTTTTGCTACGAACATACCCATAAAAGCCTTTTTTGTTGCTTTTAACCTCTCTAGCAAGCCTGAGTTCATTCTGTGCTTTAGCTTTTCTGACTTTGTGTCTACACGTGCTGGCTATTTGTTTGAATTCCTCTTTGGTGGTTTCCCCCCTTTTCAGTTTTTTGTACACATCCTTTTTTAATCTTAACTCAGTTAAAAGTTCTTTAGATAGCCACCCTGGCTTCTTTAGGCACCTTCCATGTTTCCGTCTCATTGGTATTGCCTGAAGTTGTGCTTTTACTATCTCCCTCTTAACAAACTCCCAGCCATCATGAACTCCCTTTCCTTTAGTATTACTGTCCATGGGATCTCACCCAGCACTTCCCTAAGTTTTATGAAGTCGGCTTTCTTAAAGTCAAGAAATTGAGTCCTAGTATGCTTGGCTGCTCCTTTCCGCTGTACAGTAAACTTCAGAAGAGCATGATCACTCGCGCCTAATGATCCTTCCACTTCTACCCCACTAACCAGGTCATCAACATTGGTTAGGACCAGATCTAAAATGGCTGTTCCTCTTGTTGCTTCTCCCACATTCTGGACAACGAAGTTGTCTGCAAGGCCAGTGAGGAATCTGTTTGACCTTATGCTCTTGGCTGAGTTTGACATCCAGCAAATATCCGGGTAATTGAAGTCCCCCATTACTACTATCTCCCTTCCTTTTGCATGCTTGGCCATCTGTTCCAGGAAGGCATCATCTATGTCCTCCGTTTGGCTTGGGGATCTATAGTAAACTCCCACAATGAGGTCCCTGTTATTCATCTCTCCCTTAATTTTGACCCAAATGCTCTCACTTTGGCTTTGAGGTTCTAAATCTTGGATCTCTTCACAGGTATACACATCCCTGACATATAACGCCACTCCTCCTCCTTTCTTGTCTGGTCTGTTTCTCTGAAATAGATTGTAACCCTCCATTATTACATTCCAGTCGTGGGACTTATCCCACCAGGTTTCAGTGATGCCTATTATGTCATATTTAGTTTGCTGTACCAAGAGCTCAAGCTCATCTTGTTTATTACCCATGCTTTGCGCATTAGTGTACAGACATTGAAGTCCATTAATCATTCCCCCGTGTCTCTTATTTAAGGATTTTTTCCTCCCACCACTAGGTCTGCGTGCTGTTTGCTCCATTTGGTCTATGACATTTGGATGATCATCTTCATCAATTGATAGACTCCTACCTTCAGGAGCACTGTCTTCCTCCCCCACATTAGTCAGTTTAAAGCCCTCCTGATGAGGTTTCTGAGATTTTTGGCAAAAACATTCCTCCCAACCGTTGTGAGGTGCAGCCCATCTCTTGCCAGAAGTCCATCTTCAAGAAACTGCAGTCCGTGATCTAAGAATCCAAACCGTTCCTGTTTACACCATTTGCGAAGCCAGCTGTTCACTTCCACTATTCTTCTCTCTCTCCCTGGGCCACGTCGTTCAACTGGGAGGACAGATGAGATGACAATTTGTGCATTTAATTGCTTCAATTTCCTGCCCAGAGCCTCATAGTCTCTTTTGATCTTCTGGAGGCTATTGCTTGCAGTGTCATTGGTTCCCACATGAACCAAGAGGAAGGGGTATTTGTCAGTGGGTTTTATGATTCCTTGCAGTCGTTCAGTTACATCTTGGATCTTAGCCCTGGGGAGACAGCACACTTCCCGAGACATCTTGTCAGGCCCACAGATCACTGCTTCTGTTCCCCTCAGTAGGGAATCCCCTATCACCACTACACGCCTCCTCTTAGGTTTGGTCGGGGTTCTTCCGTGATCTGTCCGTTCCAAGGTCGCCTGCACATTCCCTGAGGACTGACTTTGCTGCTCGTCTTCATATACCTGATCGACTGTAACGAGGGAGAGATCCTCAAATGGAGTCTGCTCTTCGTCTTCCATTCTAGGGGAGAGGACCTCAAAGCGATTGTGTATTTCTAAACAATCAGAGCGAACCCTGGGCCTCCTACTTCTTTGAGTCACGTTTCTCCATATATCTGGCTCCTGTGTTGGTGAACTAGCCTCCTTCTCAGGGGAGTCCCCTGTCTCCTCCTTGGTGGAGACGGTGTGCTCTGTTGCTTCCAAGAAGAGCTCCAGCTCTCTAATTCTTTGGAGCGTAGCCACACGTTCCTCCAGTTGCTGGACTTTGTCTTTTAAGAGGGCAATCAACATGCAATTGCTGCAGGTAAAGCTGCCTGCAACCTTTGGCAAGATGGCAAACATTGTGCAGGAACCGCAGGCGACTGCAGCTGTTCCCTCACTCTCCATCTTGAGAACGTGTCGTTGGGGCTGGCTACAGTGGTCCTCCATCATAAGAAGTGTGCAGACAGGACAAGTAACTCTCCCCCCAAAAAACCCTAGGTCTCCCCCAACAAACGTTTGAGACTAGCTCCCCTAAATCTAAGAGATGGATTAAACTGTGCGTGCCGCTGCCCTGCAAGCTCTGATAAGCTCCTCCCACAGCTAATCACCTACCTCAACAGAAACCCTGCCCCCTCTGACCTTTGCACAGGGAGAGCAGCTAATCAGCCACAAGAAACACACACAGGAGAAAAACCCTTTTTGCTCCTTCTTCAGCCGCTGCCCTACAAGCTCTAGTGTTATGAGAGAGCGAGAAACCCTTTTCTCCATCCCCTTTCTCCTTGTCATGCCATGCATCACCTTTATAAACTTCTATCATATTTGCCTCTCACTTTTTCTCTAAACTAATAATAATAATAATAATAATAATAATAATAATAATAATAATAATAAATTTTATTTATATCCCGCCCTCCCCAGCCGAAGCCGGGCTCAGGGCGGCTAACAACACTAAAACAGTGCAACATTATAAAAATTAATTAAAATCAAAATTGATGGCAACCATAAACTAAAGGTTTGTAAAGATTGCCAAAGGAGGGAGTCAGGCTGCGCCTTGACCAAAGGCCTGGTGGAACAGTTCTGTCTTGCAGGCCCTGCGGAAAGATGTCAAGTCCCGCAGGGCCCTAGTCTCTTGTGACAGAGCATTCCACCAGGTTGGAGCCGCGGCCGAAAAGGCCCTGGCTCTAGTTGAGGCCAGCCTAACCTCTCTGTGGCCTGGGAGCTTCAAGATGTTTTTATTTGAAGACCGTAGTCTTCAAAAAGTTCTGAATACTGCAACATTTCCGATAAATTAACAGGAAGGATTCGAAACCTGCAGGACCAGAGATTCTTAGAAGACTGGAGTAAATACAGTGGTACCTCGGGTTACATATGCTTCAGGTTATAGACTCTGCTAACCCAGTAATAGTACCTCGAGTGAAGAACTTTGCTTTGGGATGAGAACAGAAATTGCGCAGTGGCAGCAGGAGGCCCCATTAGCTAAAGTGGTGCTTCAGGTTAAGAACGGACCTCCGGAACGAATTAAGTACTTGACCCGAGGTACCACTGTATATGGATTATTTGAAAAGTAACTGTGATGAACAGACCACGCTTGTAGGACTGCAAGAAGTTTTATAAAGTGGATTATTTGAAATATTACATGAAAGACTATGAAAAGAATTATTAGTTAAGGATAATTAAAAGTAATAGGAAATTAAGAAATGCTGAAGTATGTTAAAAAAACGGGAAGTCATCAGAGGTGTTGACGGAAGTCAAAATATTGTATGGGATGTGAAGATATGTTGTATGACTGTTGCAACTGATATGTTAAAAAATAATAAAAATGTGTGTGTATGTGTATATATATATATATATATATGCGTGTGTGTGTGTGTATGAATACTGCAACAATTCCTGATAGGAGAATCACTCCATCCCGTTGATTTTGGTTGCTCTGTTCCGAACCTTTTCCAAATCTACAACTGGGGCTTTTGTCCCCCAGCCAGGACATGCTGGAACTCAGTTCTGACACCTCTCAGGTGGGCGCCATTGCCATTACAAGAGAACAAGGGAGGAGTTCATGGTGAGTTCTGGCACCTCTTTTCCAGAAAAAAATAGCACATCCTTTTTGAGGTGAGGCAACAAAAGCAGGACGCAGCATTCCAAATTTGGTTGCATTTCTTAAACCCTTATCAGCAGAACAATATGCTTGAAGCTGCACAACTGATGCCCGATGAAACCTCAGGAACAAGAGCAGCCACAAAAAAGCATGCAATTTTTCTCATTGATTCCACTCACAGAATGAACATTATGTGATGCAGAATTTGGTGCAGATCGTTGGCCCCTTTAATGCACGCAGCCCTGGGTTTAAGCATGGTCTGGCTTAATTGGATTAACTCTGCCATCAGCCTGGCTTTGCTCAAAGGGACACAAACCCCTTAATTTTCAAGAGAGCCACAGAGAGGGAGGCACTCGACCTCCTACTCTGTTCTGCGCTTCTGTGTAATTATCTCCCCCTGCACCCGCGATTTAATTGGCCCGTGGCCATTCCAGCACGTGCATCTCCTGAAAAGCACCCCCTCCTTTTGCAAAACCGACAACAGTTTGGGGGGAAAAGCAGAAGCATTGAGCACCGTTAGCAAGGTGTGTTTCCGTGCAGGTGAGTCTTCCTCGGGCAGTTTGCGAGGTTTTCAGTGGGCAAGGATACTGAGCCTCCTGAACTTTAAGTACAGCTGTACCCGAGGCCCGTCTGCCTGGCAGCAGGTGGGCGTGTGCAAACGCCATTCCTGCTGGGATACAGCCAGCTGTTCCTAGAAATGAATCTCGAGTAAATTAGCAAACACCACACAAACCTGTCATTTGAATCATTCTTGATTACTTTAAATGCTGGGCTGTCTCCTAAAACCCCAGTTCCCCAGTGCCCAGCTCCTGTCTGTCTGCATTTCCGTTTAAGCCCAGGCTCCCTTATTTAGACCTCAGGGCCTAGTTTCTACTTAATGCAGCGACAACCTTGGTTCTTCGGTGGAAAACGAGCTCGACAGTCGTGATTGGTTCACAGTCATGCCTCGTGTTGCGTTTGCTTCATGATACGTTTTTTCAGGTTGCGTCCTGCGGCAGTGGCGTAGCGTGGGTTGTCAGCACCCGGGGCAAGGCAAGTAATTTGCGCCCCCTAACCCGTGGATTTGCGCCCCCTAACCCTAACCCCCAGATGTTGCGGCCGGTGCGGCCGGCCCCCCCTGCACCCCCCACGCTACACCACTGCCACAAAGTAGTGCGAGGCTTAATCACATGGCGGGGAAGAAGGCAGCAACTGGGTCCCGGGGGCGTCTCTGATGTGACTTTATGGGCACCATTTGCAAGCGGGGAGCGGCACCCCATCCGCGCGAGCGCGCCCCCAGACGCAGGAGCCGCGCAGGCAGGGCTGGGGGCTGAGGCGCCAATGGAGGGGAGATGAAGGGCCTGCGAAGCCCTCGAGCACCAGAGAGCTGCTCCTGGTTTCGCGGGGGGGGGGGGGCTCGGCCGGGGGCGGCAGCCCTTTTGTCCGCAGGATGGCAGCGGCGCCACCGGCCAGCCCCATTACCGGCCCGGCCAGCCTCCCGGGGCGCCAGGGCTCCGCCGCAACTAACACCTTCCCTCCAAAACTGGGCTGGTCGGATGTAGTTCTCTCCTGCGCTCAGCTCTGCGCTGGGCGGCCGCTGCATTTTCCCTCCCCCAGATAGTCCCTCCCTCGCTCTCTCTCCGCTCCGCAATGCACGCCTGGCACCCTCCCCCTCCACAGTGGGCGGCGACCCGGCAGCTCGGATCAGATTCGCACAGCCAGCACTGTGAGAGAGAGAGTGAGCCAGGACCAGGTAGGGGCAGAGAGCTCCGAGTGCGCCCCCAAAAATGTTGCGCCCGGTGCGGCTGGCACCCCTTGCACCCCCCACGCTACGCCACTGTCCTGCGGTGACCTGGAGGTACCGGAAAGGGTTACTTCCGGGTTCCGCAGCTCGCGCATGTGCAGACGCGAAAAATGCCATCACGCGCGTGCTCAGCGAATCGCGACCCGTGCATGCACAGACACGCAGACGCGGGTTGTGTTCTGCTCATGTTGTGAACGGTACTCTGGAAATGGATCCCGTTCGCAATCAGAGGTACCACTGTATTGGCATATTTATCTCCCACCTTTCCTCTAAGAAGCATCTCCCCCTCACCTCATTTTGTCTTCACAACAACCCTGTGATGTAGTTTAGGCTGAGGGACGGCAACTAGCCCAAAGCCATCCGGTGAGTTTTGTCACTGAGTAGCTCAGTCTTGATCTGACAATACAGGAAGCAGCAGTTACAGGTTACCGGTCTTCAGCAATGATGGGCACTGTGATTCTACACTAGTTTGGCTTATTATTATTTTATTGAATTTATATACCACCCTATACCCGGAGGTCACAGGGTGGTTCACAGAACAAGATCAACATAAAAAACACCATATGTGTGTGTGTGCGCACACCCACCCACCCACCCCAACCCAATAACCCCCCCCAAAAAAAAACATTTTAAAAAGGCATAGGATGTCAATCAAATCAACCGAAGGCCTGGTTAAAAAGGAACGTTTTTTCCTGGCACCTAAAGGTGTACACAGTGCCAGATTTAAGTATAAGCTAAACAAGCTATAGCTTAGGGCCCCACTCTCTTGGGGGCCCCCAAAAAAATTAAAGGAAAAAAACCTGGATGTACATTTCCAAAATATAAGATAAAAAAATAAAAATAAAACCTACATACAGCAACAGTATTTTGTGTTGTGTGGGCTCCTATGATGTATGCCATGGGCCCTGCCTGCTAGCCTGTTCCCTAAAATATCACAATTACTTTGATAAAATACATATTTTGTTTTGTGCAAATGGCTTTAGATACCAATTAGGTCCATAAATTACCATAAAGCATCTATATATAGCAACAATTTGTTGTTGACAAAGGACAGCGGGACATATAAAGAGCCCCATTACCTTTAGTCGCTTAGGGACTCACCAAACCTATATCTGGCCCTGGGTGTACAGTCAAATCTTGGTTCTTGAATGGCTCCATTTCCAAACTTTTCTGTTCCCGAATGCCGAAAACCCGGAAGTGAATGCTCTGGTTTTTGAATGTTCCTTGCAACTCGAACATTCAATGTGGCTTCTGCTTGAGTGCAAGAAGCTCAGTTATCAAACGTTTCGGTTGTCGGACGGCCTTCCGAAACGGATTACGTTTGACAACTGAGGTTTGACTGTATAATGAAGGCTTTACCCCCAAAGGCGTACTCCATTGTCTTTTGAGACAGACAGATGCCAGCAACAATGCAGAGATGTAAATCCACTGTTGGACTCCATCTCCCATCAGCCCCTAGCTACATGGCCAATGGTTGGGGATGATGGTCGTTGTGGTCCAACAATGCCTGGACAGCCACAGGTTCCTCATTCGAGCTCTGTGTGCAACATAGGGGGACAACGAGTCCTTGCTAGTTGTCCATAAGTTGCTTCCCTGACCACTGGTCCTTTTAGCTAGGGATGATGGGAGTTGTAGTCCCAAAACATCTGGAGGGCCGAGTTTGCCTATGCCTGGTCTACACAGACTAGCGATGGCTCTCTATGGTTTCAAGCAGAGATTGAGCCTGGGAGCTGCTGCTTGATCTTCTACAATGATCTGCGGCCAATGGAAGGTTAGATATCCTAGCAGGTTGGTGCTATTGAAACGGCTCTGGATAATAATGGTCCTGGCTTTTAATCACAGCGATGGGCAGGGCATGGTATGCTTAAAAACGGTAAGCATAATGCTGGTGGTCAACAAAAGAGGTTCAAAGACTCTTTCAAAGCAAATCTAAAAAAAGTGTAGTATAAGCACCAATAACTGGGAAACACTGGCCTGTGAGTGCTCCAGTTGGAGAACAGCCTTTAGCAAAGGTGTCATGGGCTTTGAAGACACTCAAACTCAGGACACAAGGGAGAAATGTGCTAAGAGGAAGGCATGTTTGGTAAACCCTCACGGTGATCAACTCCCACTCGGAAACCAATGTCCCCACTGTGGAAGGACGTGTGGATCCAGAATTGGCCTCCACAGTCATTTATGGACTCACTGTTAAGACTGTGTTTATGGAAGACAATCTTACTCGGCTACGAGGGATCGCCAAAGAATAAAAGAAGAAGCAGAAGCAGGACATAGTTAGTCGCAGGTGGACATCTGTCCAATTACTGCTTGCTTAACTGTAAAGGTAAAGGTAAAGCGACCCCTGACCATTCGGTCCAGTCGTGACCGACTCTGGGGTTGCAGTGCTCATCTCGCTTTATTGGCCGAGGGAGCCAGCGTACAGCTTCCGGGTCATGTGGCCAGCATGACTAAGCCACTTCTGGCGAACCAGAGCAGCGCACGGAAATGCCGTTTACCTTCCTGCCAGAGCAGTACCTATTTATCTACTTGCACTTTGACATTCTTTCGAACTGCTAGGTTGGCAGGAGTGCCTAAATGAGCCTACAGAAAGAGTTTTTGTCAAATTCATGGAGGAAACTTTTTTTCTTTTTAAAAATTGCTATTAATATATGATAGCTAAGTGAAACCTCCCTAATAAGGGGCAGTCTACCTTTAAGTGCAAGGTGCTGGGGAAGAACAATAGGGGATGGCCCCAGAGAGACGCCCAATTTGTTGCTTTTGGAATCAGAATAATAATCAGAATAATTTTATTATTTGTACCCTGCCCATGTGGCTGGGTCATTGCAGAAGCTGCTGGACTTAGATGGGCCGATCCAGCAAAGTGCTTCTCACGTCGTCCATTTATTTCGTAGTGTGACAGCATTCCTATCGCGAAATGAAACTTGAAGTCAGGTTTCCAGCAACGCCATAATAAAATTCAATTAGGATTGTTTCCGAGGATGCAGCGAGAAGACATATAGGGAGGCCTGGAATTATGCTTTTGTATAATAAGGGGAGTCAAAATAAGGAAGTTTGTACAGAAAGGCAGGCAGGAAAGAATTACACTTGATTAAAAGCTGAATTACTGCAGCAATTCGTCGAACGAATACAGGAATGTGATGCCGGGGTTATTAATGCAAAAGGAAAAGAAGAACAGAGGCTAAGAGGAGAATGAAGGGGAAGAGAGATGAGGGCAGAAAAGACAGGGTGGCTGGTAGATGCAGGGAAGAGTATCAAATTAAACATTAGGAGGCACAATATTAATAATAATGCTATAAATATGTATACTGCAAAGTCAACACCTTCCAAAAGGTCTGAGCCACCACAGTTTCCCAGAGCCATAAACATGATTATTAGGTTAAATTTTGTGCGGAATGACACAGATTTCCATTTGGGAAGGGACAATCCCTGCTAATAAATAAATAAATGTGATTTTTTTTTACATGGACTTTTTTTCAGTTGGAAGACTCATTGGGAGAGAACTTTCCATGATGTAAAGTAAATACCTACCCATTGTTTTCCGGTTGCATCTTGACCAGAAGAGAGTTTCAGGACAGAGTGACTTGCAATTGATGAATTGGTCGAGTCCCAGTATTTACAACTTGCTTTCCAGCCAATTAACTTTTAGACAGCCTGATAGGTCTGAACCGTGGGGTTGCCTTCATAAGCTTACTTCATATTATGTAAAATATTATTAATAATAGGCACCTCATGGTGAGGCTCAGATTTAATGGCGGTGCCAACCGATAAACCCCCAAACAGCTTAGGAACAGGCTATCTCCCTGTTGCTCTCCAGTGTGAGGCCTGCACCAGAGTTCTTCAGCCTTGGCTCTCCAGATGTTTCTAGACTATAACTCCCATCATCCCCACTCGGTTTAGCCAATTGTCAGGGATGATGGAAGTTGGAGTCCAACAATATCAGGGCACCCAAGGCCGAAGGAGCTCTGGTCAAGAAGAGCTGATGAAACTCTCCTCATCATACAGCAGCCTTTGAAACTACAATTAGCCATGTCTAGAGGGATGGTCTGTTTGGTGGTGGCCCCCGTACTATGAAACCAGTTTCCCTCTGAGCTGAGGTGAGCACCCACATTCATAGCATGGAGACATCATTAAAAACACACCTGGATCTCAGGTTATTATGATTTTAACTCCCCCCCCCCATTTTCCAGTGTGGTGTAGTGGTTAAGAGCGGTAGTCTCGTAATCTGGGGAACCGGGTTCGAGTCTCCACTCCTGCACATGCAACTGCTGGGTGACCTTGGGCCAGTCACACTTCTCTGAAGTCTCTCAGCCCCACTCACCTCCCAGAGTGTTTGTTGTGGAGGAGGAAGGGAAAGGAGAATGTTAGCCGCTTTGAGACTCCTTAAAGGGAGTGAAAGGCGGGATATCAAATCCAAACTCTTCTTCTTCTTCTTCTTCTTTCCAGCTGCATTCCCCGCCCCCTATATTTGATTTTTTTCAATAGTGGGGTGTGTGTATGGTTGCAAACTACCTAAAGACTTGCTATGGGAGTTCGTACAGAAATGTTTTAAATAAAACAAATACAGTGGTACCTCTGGTTACGTACTTAATTTGTTCTGGAGGTCCGTTCTTAACCTGAAACTGTTCTTAACCTGAAGCACCACTTTAGCTAATGGTCCTCCTGCTGCTGCCGCCACGCTGCTGCTGCACAATTTCTGTTCTCATCCTGAAGCAAAGTTCTTAATCCGAGGTAATATTTCTGGGTTAGCAGAGTCTGTAACCTGAAGCATATGTCACCCGAGGTACCACTGTACATCAATGCACCACATTGATGTTGTTGTGTTCCTTGTGGTTTTGCTCTTCGGCAGGTTGCTAGTCTCCTCCTTGGTTGGGAAGTGTTGACTGGATCACACTTGGCTATGATTCCCACAGGAACTGGACCAATCTATGGAAGGGTACCCATCTCCTCCCCACCTGGCTGGTGTACAGATCCTGACTTGGACTTTCGCCTATATGAGAAGCATGCATTTGATCTGCTACATTATAGTAGTGAAAACCTGGCTCTACCGTTAGACAATGTGAGGCAGCCACCTGGGGCAGCAGATGCTGGTGGGCAGGGAGTGCTGGGAAACTATGTGAACCATGGTTCCAGAAATAGTGATCCTCTTACTCCGTTGCAGGGAGTTGGCTTAGATCAGGGGTCAGCAAACTTTTTCAGCAGGGGGCCGGTCCCCTGTCCCTCAGACCTTGTGGCGGGCTGGACTATATTTTGGGGGGGAAAATGAACAAATTCCTATGCCCCACAAATAACGCAGAGATGCATTTTAAATAAAAGCACACATTCTACTCATGTAAAAACACGCTGATTCCCGGACCGTTTGCAGGCCAGATTGAGAAGGCAATTGGGCTGGATCCGGGCCCCAGGACCCATGGCCTAGATGACCCTTAGGGTCGCTTCCGTTTCCACAGTTCTGTGTGACTATTTGGTCTCTTTGAAGCCACTTTTCTTTTGAGTATGGTTAATAATACCAGCAAAACTGTTTTCACCACTTCTTGTGCATTTATTTGTTCAAACGTTTAGCACCTGGCCCTTTAGTTCCACATTTCCCAAAGCGGCTTACAACAGAGCTTTTTATTAAAATTGACCTTTTCAAAAAGGGGAGCGGGGAGGGAATCTGTTGCCACAATAACACCATACGTTTAAAGTGCTGTGAGGCAACAACCATGGCTTCCCCCAAAGAATTATGGGAAGTGTAGCTTATTATGGGTGCTGAGTTGTTAAGAGACAACCTATCTCCCTCCTAAAGCTACAATCTCCAGAGTGGTTTAACAACCAATCCCTTTTCCCAGGGAACTCTGGGAATCGTAGCTCTGTGAGGGGAATAGGGATCTCCTAATAACTCTCAGCACCTTTAACAAATGACAGCTCCTAGGATTCTTCGGCGGTGAAGCCATGACTATGTAAAGTGGCGCTATAGGACTTCGAAGGCATGATGTGACTGTAGCCTGCGTCCTTGAAAAATACAGCTGAAAGTGGGCCTTGGCTAGCCCTTGCTGTGGGCTTGGGGACAATCCATGAAGCAACTTACATACCTTCCAACATTTCTCCGATGAAAATAGGGATGCCCAGTGCTATTTTTCTAGAAAAAGAGGTGCTGGGACTCACCACAACGCCTCCCTTGTTTTCTTATAATGGCAATGGCGCCCACCTGAGAGGTGCTGGAACTGAGTTCTGGCTGGGGGGGAAAAGCCCCAGAGATGTCCTATTCCACACCCTTCACCACTTCTCTGATGATGGGCAGATGGGGCTCATCCACCTGGGAAGGTAGAAGAGTTTGGAATTGATATCCCACTTTATCACTGCCCTAAGGAGTCTCAAGGGATGCGGGTGGCGCTGTGGGCTAAACCACTGAGCCTAGGACTTGCCGATCAGAAGGTTGGCGGTTCGAATCCCCACGATGGGGTGAGCTCCCGCTGCTCAGTCCCTGCTCCTGCCAACCTAGCAGCTCGAAAGCTGTCAAAGTGCAAGTAGATAAATAGGTACCACTCTGGCGGGAAGGTAAACGGCGTTTCCGTGCGCTGCTCTGGTTCACCAGAAGCGGCTTAGTCATGCTGGCCACAAGACCTGGAAGCTGTACGCCGGCTCCCTCGGCCAATAAAGCGAGATGAGCACCGCAACCCCAGAGTCGGCCATGACTTGACCTAATGGTCAGGGGTCCCTTTACCTTTAAGGAAAAGCAGGACATTCTGGGATCAAATCAGAAACAGGGACGGTTTCTGTAAATCTGAGAGTCTCCCTGGAAAAAAGGGACACTTGGAGGGTCTGAACTTGACCCACTGGGTCTGGCTGATTCCCTCTGGAGAGGCACCCTCGCTTGGTGGCAAAGGCCTGCGCCCTGCGGCTCGGGGCCTGCCTTCTCCGCCTTTCATTCTGCGGACCTGATGGGCAGCGAGCGGGGATCAATAAGACACCTCCGACTTTGTCTGTTTACAAACTAGCTGCCTTCAGCAGTCAGGCTGGTTAAGCACTTCATTCCCATTCCACAAGGCCATCTGCTGCCTTTTGCTGTAAGTCTCTCTGAAAACCCCGGCCTTGACAAGCCGGAGATACGTCAGTGCCGTTATCAGCAGAACACAACATCTGCCATGCCTGACACCCACCATTGTAGGCCATTTAATCTGTCCCCCTCCTCCCTTTAACTGGAGACAACAGCTCCCTATATTATATTTTCCCACTCAATTAGCACTATCATCCTGCTGAAATAGAGGCCAATTTACCTTTAATGACATCATTGTTAGGAGAGTGGCAAGCGGCGGGTCCGGAGCTGTCACCCGATTGCGGGAGGCATGAGCCGCCTCTCTCCTCTGCTAACCCTGGCGGAGGAAGGGAGGGACAGGCAGCCTATCCGAGGCAGCCTTCACCCCCGACCACAGACATTGTTTCCGACAGTTCACAGAAGCAGTGTGGCGGAAAATTGAGTCCAGATTCATTAGGTTTTTCAGTGTGCTGCTCAAGTCAGTTAAATTGATACATTTCCTAACAAAATTGAAGTGCTTTGTGCTGCCAGCGGAAAGCCTGGTGACCCTGCTCGGCCCACTGAGCAGCCAAAACGAGTTGATGGATCCATTAGGCCGCTCCGAATGCTTCCCCCCCATCTCCCTCCGTTTCTGAGTGACACAGTAAATCTGAGCCAATTTCAGTCCCTAATCATCATTACAAACCCCCTCCACTGTTCATTTATTACTTCTACAATTCTAATACGGCACACAAATGGGTCAGCACCCGGGGAGGCAAATGTAACGGCACCAAAAGGCTTAAAGAGCCCATAATCCTTTCCCTCGGCTTTATCGGCGATGCCAAACGCTGCCTGGTTTCCGCCTTTCCGCCCCTTCCGCCCTCTCCCCAAGAGGCCGGCGGCCAGGAGATCTGTTGATATTGGCTTGGCCGCAAGATCAGGCCAAGATATAGATCTTGGCTATAAGATCAGGGGCAAAAGCTATCCAGAGGGTAGGAGTGTTCTCCGCAAAACCAAACACGAAGGGGGTGATGGGAACTTGAATGGCAGGTGGCGGAGATGGAAAGGAAGACCTGCACCCAGGAAGAGAAACCAAAAGAAGGCTGTAATGGATAAGGGCCATTAAGGGGCCACAATATGGCGATGCCTTTGGGCCGGCTCAGGGTAACAGCAAGGTTTGTTTGTCAAGTGCATGCGCTCTCTCTCTCTCTCTCTCTCTCTCTCTCTCTGTGTGTGTGTCTCTACGCATGCGTGTGATTTCAGACAGAGAGATCGGCAGGAGCGCTGGCCAGCTCCTGGGGCCTGAAGTGCCAAGCCGTTTGGCACATGCATTGGATTGACAGCTGCCTGGCGCAGGGTTTTGGGTGGCAGAGCTGCCACGGCACGGCCGGGGCTTGATGAGCGCGCGGAATGGCAAGCATGTGTCAGGGATCTGGTATGACGATTAGAGTTTTGGTTTTGCATCTGGTGGGCTTTGTCTGAGCCGTTCCGGTGTGGCGGGGGGAACAGCGAGTTCCCTCTCTCCACCACAACGCCTCCATCGTGGAGGGGAAATGTCACCGCAAGCCATTCGCTCCCATTCTGGCCAATAGCTTGCTGAGATGCACTGTGTGTGTGTGTGTGTGTGTGTGTGTGTGTGTGTGTGTGTGTGTAAGATCCAAGATTTTGAGATCCACATAATTCACTTTAGAGGTAGATTCTGCTCCTGAAACACCTTCTTTCAGTAAGTAACAAGAGTATAATAGCACAGTTATATAATACCCTACTGGATCAGGCCCATGGCCCATCTAGTCCAGCATTCTGTTCTCACAGTGGCCAACAAGATGCCTGTGGGAAACCAGCAAGAAGGATTCGAGGACAAGATCCTTCTCCCCTCCTGTGTCTTCCAGGACCTGGTTTTCAGAAGCATTGCCAGGCATCCTGGCTAGTGGTCATTGATAGCCTTCTTTTACAGCCATCCAGGTTGGGAGTTCCACAGTTTAACTATATGTTGCACGAAGAAGTCCTTCCTTTTATCTGCTTTTTATCTTCCAATGTTCACCTCGGAATGGAAGATCTTGCCTGGCTTGCAAATATCAACAACTAAGGTTGGCCTTTTGGTTGGCCCTCACTTCATCAAATCTGGCCCTCTTTGAAAAAGGTTTGGACACCACTGGCTTAGAAGATAATTTTTTTTGTTGTTCTGTGAGGTGGAGCTTTTGTCATTTATTTATACCAATGCAACTAAACTCCAGCACTCATTGGCAACACCAATGAGGGAAATACGGACCTCTTAATGTTTCTGCTAAACTTCTGCCCAACTTCTGATTTTGCTGTCAAATTGAGAGAACGGAAACGTTTCAAGTTTGTTGTTGTTTTTATTGTGATTCTATCTTATTATATGTTAGAGTGAAATGAACTTTATTTCAATAAAAAATAAAAAATCTCTTCTGGGAGAACTGAGTGCCTTTGCTTGCCTCTTGGAGCTAAGAAGGCTCAAATGATGTTTCCTTGTTTAAACAATCTTTTACACCCTTCAAGAGTTAAACATAATTTGGCATCTCCTTGGCAAATTATGGCATTTCCCCCCACCCTTCCCCTCTTACTATATAGCAGCTTTCCTCTGGAAACTCCTTATATATATATTGTTTTAACTGTTGGAAGCCATCCTGGTTTGTTGAAGAGGGTATAAAAGTTTCAGATGAATTTCATTTTGCTGGGAAGGGAGAGCTGTTATTAGACCAGTATAACTTTAATAAATAAACCCTGAAAGAACCTGGAGTTTCGGCTGCTTTATGAATGGTCAAGGCTGCCTAATTTCAAATGAGCCAAAGTTCTCGTTTTCACGTGGCAGGGTTCCAGGAGAGCCATTTCACATGCTTCTTCATGGACCTGCAGACCAGTTCTTGGACCAAATGCTGTGCAAATAGGAAGGGCTGTTCTCGTCATTGTCAACAAAGTGGAACCTGTAACAATTTTGTCTTGATACTGCATTAATCTGTGATTCCCCCCACCTCAAAAGTCGGTACACAAAATTTGCATTTAAATACTGCTTAAATATGGGCCTTATCACAAAAGAAACACTTAAATGTTTATCTCAACGTATGCATATTATGGGACGCGGGTGGCGCTGTGGGTAAAACCTCAGCGCCTAGGACATGCCGATCGCATGGTCGGCGGTTCGAATCCCCGCGGCGGGGTGCGCTCCCGTCGTTCGGTCCCAGCGCCTGCCAACCTAGCAGTTCGAAAGCACCCCCGGGTGCAAGTAGATAAATAGGGACCGCTTACCAACGGGAAGGTAAACGGCGTTCCGTGTGCTGCGCTGGCTCGCCAGATGCAGCTTGTCACGCTGGCCACGTGACTCGGAAGTGTCTGAGGACAGCGCTGGCTCCCGGCCTATAGAGTGAGATGAGCGCACAACCCTAGAGTCTGGCAAAACTGGCCCGTACGGGCAGGGGTACCTTTACCTTTACCTTTATGCATATTATAAACACATTTCATCCTAAAATACAGGTATTGATGGATCTTTGGTATGTTTTCTGAGCCGAGGACTAGCTTCACAAAATTCAGAGATGTGCCGAATTCAGGGGATGATTATGTTCCAATCCATGTATCAGGTCAATTTTCTTTAAAAGTGGACACAACAAAATTCTCCTTTATCTCTAGTCACAACAGAGAATACTACGCTAGGCAGACAAATTGCCTGATCTGCTACAAAGGTGCTTTATTGTGTTTGTTGGCTAAGTAGAATATTGACTGGCCCAGGTAGTGTACAATCACTGAAGTTTGTTCTGGAAAATAAAAAGCACTTCCAGAAAATTTTGCACAGCCATCTGCTACCTGATAGCTATTTTGCTGTCAACTACATATCACAGATCTGCCCCAGGTGTTGTGGGACTGACAAATTTTTATTGCTGGGCTTCTATAGTGATTTGGAAACCACTGAGCTGGGTGGCCCCGGGCAAGTAGCTCTTCTAACAGCTCTAGATGGGCAGGCATCTATCGTAGGATAGATCATACGATGATAGGATGATTTTGAACTTAAGTTCAGCTATGACTTCAGCAGGGAACCCTTGGATTCAGCCTTTCAGGACCTTCTGTGCTGGAGGAACATCTTGGCAAGGTCAGTTAAAAGTCTTCCTATCGTGGGATTATCTGACCTCTTAGGAAGTTCAATAGATGTGCCTATCTAATATTGCTTTTGCCGAAATAGCTTCTGAATGCAGCATTCACACATTACGCAGCATCCTGGAACCCTTCCCTACGTGGCCCCAGGACGTGACTCACCATTTGGATCAGTTGGGAGTAACTGCAGAAGATGAGATTTCTGAACCTTGTTCTGGTGTCCCACCAAAATCCAGCTTCATCGGAAGTCTATGAAGTCTAGTGTTAGGAGACAGGAAGGAAAACTATTCTCTGTCCACTTTCTCCAAGCATGACTTTATAAACTTCTTTTGAAGATGGTCTAAGAAGTCATCGCATGTGTGCTTGTTGTTGTTTAGTTGTTTAGTTGTGTCCGACTCTTCGTGACCCCCTGGACCAGAGCACGCCAGGCATTCCTGTCTTCCACTGCCTCCCTCAGTTTGGTCAAACTCATATTAGCAGCTTCAAGAACACTGTCCCACCATCTCGTCCTCTGTCATCCCCTTCTCCTTGAGGTGCCATCCCCTTCTCTCGTCCTCTGTCATCCCCTTCTCCTATCTTTCCCAACATCAGGGTCTTTTGCAGGGAGTCTTCTCTTCTCATGAGGTGGCCAGAGTATTAGAGCCTCAGCTTCAGGATCTGTCCTTCCAGTGAGCACTCAGGGCTGATTTCCTTCAGAATGGATAGGTTTGATCTTCTTGCAGTCCACGGGACTCTCAAGAGTCTCCTCCAGCACCAGCATGTGTGCACCACATTTTAAAAAAGATAATGTTATTTATTTACTGCACAAAATCCACATGATCCTCTCAGTGGTCCACAGTGCGCCTCAGACAGCCTACTAATTCATGCGTTGGCGCATTGGGCTTGCGGAAACTGAACAGAACCTTCTGCTGTCCTCAGAGCCATGTTCTTAGTGCAGGTCGTGAGCATCTGTCTTGACATATGTTCAGAGCATACATCTTCTTTTCCTTACACCAGAGTAACTTGAGAAGCAGCATGAAGCATCATCTCAGGCCTTGGAATCCCACCCAAGACAAGAGCTGGAGTTCTGTTTGTGAGTCGGACTGATGCTAGAATCCGGGGTGGTGACCCAGGAGAGGACATTCCCTCTGGCGGCCCCTAAATTGTGGAAATCCTTTGCCGTAGAAGAATATCTGGCACCTTCATTGCACATCTTTTGGTGAATGCTAGACACACCTTTTCACCCTGGCTTTGAGGTGCGTATTTTTAGGACCTGCCTGTTTTTGTAATTCTAAGTTGTCTAAAACTGTTTTCAAAAGGTGTAATATTGTGTGTTCATATGCATGTTGTGTTTTAATTGTTGAAACCTGCATTGGGACCCTAGAGTAAAGGATGGGTTATAAATTGTAGTAGTAATAATAATGCTAATAATTTGACAAATAAATTGTGCATGGCCTACTTGTAAATAAATGTGGATAGGATCAAACTTCAAAACATGCTGAAAGTATTTTATTTCCAGTGATTGCTTAGATTCTGGGGTAACTGACTGGTACTTCTGTATCAGATAAACCATTTGTTTTAAAGTTTCATTAAAATGCAACTTTAAAAGTATTAAGCAAGTTTAATAAAAGAGACCCAAGTCACTGTGTTCTGACTCATCGAAGGCCACTATCTTATGGAATTCCCTGCCGAAAAAAGAAACATCCGGCTTCATCAATGCAGAATTTTAAGAAAGTTTTAATAGCTCATCTATTTTCCCTGGCTTGTAATTGAAGGTGTTATTGTGTAGACTGATGCAGGAGTTGTTTCTTAAATGGCACTCAAAAATGCTCACTCTTGTTTAATTGTATTTATTGTCTGACTTACTGCTTATATTTGAATTGCTGTTCTGTGATATGATTTTTCACATTCAGTACACTGCCCTGGTATCTCACTGATGAAGGGGACACATAGACACACCACACACACACACACACGTATTGATTCAAGGCAGGGCCGGGTTTAGGTTTGATGTGGCCCTAAGCTACTGAACGTAATGGGGCCCTTTCTATGTCCAGCTGTCCTTTGTCAACAACAAATTGTCGTTGTTTCTTGTATGCTATATGGTAATTTATGGACCTAACAGGTATCTAAAGCCATTTGCACATGCAGAATGTAGGCACCCTATATATAGAAAGGGCAAACCAGTGATATTTTAGGGAGCAGGCTAGCAGGCTTGCCTTACATCATTGCCATGACTTACATCATTGGAGCCTACACAACACAAAACACTGTTGCTGTATATAGGTTTTATTTTATTTGTTTTTTATCCTATATTTTGGAAATGTACATCCAGTTTTTTTCCTTTAAAATTTTTGGGGGCCCCCAAGAGAGTGGGACCCTAAGCTATAGCTTGTTTAGCTTATATGTAAATCTGGCACTGGTTCAAGGTCCCAGGAGATTGAAGACCCATCATTTCTGCAGCAGGGTCTCAGCAGGGTCTCAGTCCCCAGCATCTTAGAGCTGCCCAACCAGCGTGAAAGGAGAGTTTTTTTTAGCCACAGAGGACTTCTCCTCTCGCTCTTTGTGCTGGAATGACAGAGGTGAGCCAGTCATTGAGGATCGGCCCCCTGGGTCACTCTGGAGAAGGCACACAGGAAGAGCAAGCCAAGCATTTAGGAACACTGAAAACCCAAAGTCCTTCCGTTTCAAGAGAACGATGCGCAAGTTCTGTTACGTGCAACGGAACTTCAAGGAAAACGCAACTTGAGTCGTGCCAAAAGAAGATATCGCAGCACTCCCAATCATTTGCCCATGTACGTGCACAGATAATAGTAGACGTAGCTTCAAGGGAACATACAGAGATCTGCATTGAACATTGCAACACATCCCTAATAATCATAACGGCATAATTAGAAAATTGTTGTGTAATCTTAGAGGGTTGGATAATCTCAGAAGGGGCCATGGCTGTGACTGTCACAAAGGGATCCTGCACACACACAGTGAGGCAGCCAGAGACATACCTTTTGTGAAGGGGTCAACCTGTTGAGTCAAATTGTGAAGGTTGGCATGTGAAGTTCCTGTCCTGCTGGAGCTGTGGAGAAACTCTGACCAAGAACTGGATTAAACTCCATGGGTGCTGATGGTTGGATGGATGGAGCTCGGACCCAGGGGAGCCACTCCCTTCTTGTGACCTCTTGGAGGGGTGGGTGGGGCTATGGCATCCAATATAAAGGCTGTTCAGCTGGTGAAGGAGGAGAGCAAACTCCAGCTGAAGGTCCCGTGGGTGGTAGGTGACATTTCTGAGGAGGCTGGGCAAAGCCATCTTGATGGTCTTGGGGGTTAAGTTAGGCAAGGAGGTGCTGAATAATATTGGGAAGGGGTTGCTCAGGAAACTGGGGTGACATGGCTGGGTGGGATCGTTCGTACAAACACAAGTCGCCAGTTCCACCCATGGCCTAATAAGACTTCCAATTAGTGCTTAGTGGCCGAACCTACTGAAGCTCGATATGGGCTTGCCGTTCAGCCGTAGAAGAGATTAACGGGGACCGTCTTTTAATCTCATCTGGCATCCCCAGCAGATTAAGAACGGTTTGTTTCACTGTTGGGCTTGTGGATTTCTTGCTCAGCGTAATCTTAAGGAAGCAGCGGATTTATCCCAGGAAAGAACCTAGTAGGAGTCATAAGCCATGAATTACGGATATACATTTGAATTAGCGAAATGGGTGGGGGAGCATGAAGGAGTGGAGGGAGAGCAAAGGCAGAATGGCTTCTCATTTCCGAGGTACACTTATCAAGCACTAAACAAGGGGGAGGTTTGGGTGAATGCGTTCCTCATGGAGGCGCATGGGGGCGCAGAGCTGTGCGCACCACATCAGGGAAGCCGGTTGGAAAACTAAAGCCCACTCTGAAATCTGTGTTCACACATGTATATCAACCACCCAAAGAGAGAGGGTCGGAGGAGAATTTTGCTCCTTTGAATTTTCAAGTGATCTGCCCTAACACACCATTCCCGGACTTATTCGCAGATGACAATTACACCACACACTTCTCCAGATTTTGCAGAGCAGTTGGGCTTGACTGCAGCATGTGTTCAAAATGTGCATATTAGGGGAAAGTACATTAAAACATGTATGATTTAAATGCAATGTTTTGAGGTGGTTAAAAGCAACAACAACAACAAAACTCCACAGAAATTTGACCAGAATGGGAATGATCAAACACTTGTGAAACTGACAAGGAAGGGGAATAAGCTGGTCCGATGTTCACCCATTCCTGAGGACCAGCACCCTGAAGGAATGGCATTCCTAGGTGAATGAGGTTTAGTCTATGCAAGCAGCAGACATGGTGGAATCACTGTTGGGTTCTTAAACTATACGACCTTCAACTGCAAGTAGGGGAAATTTAGCCTGACTAAATGCTTCTTCCGCTCTGTGAAGGATCTTCTCGAATGGCAACAAAACTCCTGCATGCAGATAGAGGAGGGGTGCAATCCAGTATTATGATCAGCAATCTCTCTACAGAGATATAGCCCATGAATAGTTTTGCTGCATGATTCGTTGCTTGCAAGGATGGCTAAGGATGGGCAAACAATATGTCAATTTCAGTTTCTCATTTTTCCAGTCTTAAACTCAGTTCTCCACTTTTCCACATAATGTGAATAATTTTTAAAGAAGTCCTTGTGAAAATTTGCCAGCATTCTAGAGCTTTTTTATCCTACCATGCACTTTTAAATGTGCAATTTTGCCTGAAATACGCATTTTTGCAAGGATGCTTCCCCAAATACAATGCAATTTTGCACATTGTTTATTTAACTAATATATGCATTCCTATGCAAACCTTACCCCAATATATGCATTTTTGGGCCCATTACTTGGCTGGAGAATGGTATTGCAAAATTCAGAGACGTGCAAATTTCGCAGGGCGGCTGTGTTTCAGGTCACCTGTGGTTCTCAAAACTGAAAATAAGGCAGAGCTGCCTTTAAATGTAAACTGATTCAAATTTCTCCCCAATTCCTTGCCTCTAAATACCTATGGTCACACATCTCCAAAAACATCTCCATTTATTTTGAATTCAGCTGCCAATTCTCAAGGGTTGGTTCACGTTAGCAAGGGAGTCCTTCAACATTTGATCCCTGGCAGCTGATAATGTGAATGGGACCCTTTAAAGAGCCTATGAGAGATAAGAAACCTCCTCTTAGCTGATTCTGTCTTTGATAGGCCATCCATACATGGAAGCATCATACAAAGTGGCAATCATCAAGTGATGAGCTCATCAAATGATAGACCACCACCACCTTCTCGAACACCTGGTCCCAAAAGGGGATATTAGCCACCCACAGATAGTTGTATGACAAATCCAGGACAAGAGAGGTCCACTTAAGGTTGCAATACACCACCATCTCCTTCAGGGCAGATAGTATCTCCCCTTTCTCCAACAAGGGAGAAATCAAACCTAGACCCACCCAGTCAACCCCCTTCAGCTAGCCCTAAGAGGCCAAGATAAGCAAGGGCCAAGGGGGCACCTGGTCTACACACTTCTCTAGACAGCTTGGACACATTCTCAGGCTGCAATAACTGAAACTGATCCAGTACAGATGGAAAGGGACGCGGGTGGCGCTGTGGTCTAAACCACTGAGCCTCTTGGGCTTGCCAGTCAGAAGGTCAGTGATTTGAATCCCTGCGACGGGGTGAGCTCCCGATGCTCTGTCCCAGCTCCTGCCAACCTAGCAGTTTGAAAGCACAAAGTGCAAGTAGATAAATAGGCACCACTCCGGCAGGAAGGTAAACGGTGTTTCCATGCGCTGCTCTGGTACTATGTTTTTATTTGTAAGCTGCCATTAGTCCCATCAGGGAAAATGCAGGGTACAAACAAACAAACAAACAAACAAACAAAAAACAGTATTTGCACCACCTGCACACACACACACACACACACACACACACAGTAGTTAGTTAGTTAGTTAGTTAGTTAGTTAGTTAGTTAGTTAGTTAATATACCGCCCTTCAGCTGTAGATCTCAGTGCGGTTCGCAACATAAAAATACAATAAAGGTGCCAACTGTCCTGTTTCATTGCTCACAGGTCACCCAAGTGATTTCCATGCTCCACAGAGACAGCCAGCTCATTTAGGAACATGGAACTGTAGAGTTGGAAATGACCATGGGGGTCATCTAGTCCAACCCCGTGCAATGCAGGAATCTTTTGCCCAATGTGGGGCTTGAACTCACAACCCAGAGGTTAAGAGCCTCGTGCTCTACCGACTGAGCTATCCCATTGCCATCACGACAATGGCCCCATGCACCTCACATTTCACAGGGAGCAAGAGCCTCAACAGAACTGCCTGCCGTGTCAGTCAGCAAATCCCCACAGATCAGGGGAAACCCCTGCAGATCAGGGAGGTCCAAGTGGACCACAAGCATTGCTGTTTTTCTAGAAAAAGAGGGGCTGGTACTCACCATGAACACCTCCCTTGTTCTCTTATAATGCCAATGGCATCCACCTGAGAGGTGCCGGAATTGAGTTTCAGTGAGTTCCGGCTGAAAAAAAAGCCCTGGCTGCAAGAGGACTTTGACATGGAACTGCCCATTGGACTGCCCTGCCCTAGAGAATTCAGGAATCCATCCGAGTCTATGAGGATGGGCTCCGTCAATGGGTCCTCCAGTATGAGGTTGCTGTGTTCAGACCAAGCCTTACCACAAGCGCTTAAACCCCATCCTGCCTTCCAGTACTGATTTATTCTTCCCTGCTAACGTTCTTATTGGAACCTCCCTGGGGCAGAGACTTGCATTTTATTTATTTATTGCTTTGCAATTTGTTATTCTCACCTCACCCCCTCCATGCATATTGACGGTGCAGCATAACAACAGCGAGAACAGTAATTAGAATAGCAACAACAACAATAATATCTTGTCTGTTTCCAGAAGCAACAAACATATGAATTTGGTGTTCGTGCCACCAGTAAGGAATTAAACATTGGATCTGGCAAGGAACCTTCTACACCTTATGAGTTTCTGCACTTCCTATCAGACGCTGATCACTCTTAAATTTTTGTGTGTGTCTGTGCACCTCACTTGCACACTCTCCTTGAAGTACGTACACACACACACACACACACACACACGATATATTTAAGGCAAGTGTCATGTCTGCTTGTTTGGTAGCAGTGAATTTTCTCTGTGTTTATCCCCCAGAGGGGTTGTTTTGTGGCTTTATTGACTAAATAACGGTATTGATTTCTTAAGAGCTTTCCCACTTCCTTTCAATGGGAGATATCGTTTTGTCTCTCCCTCCTCATCTCTGGACACTGGGTGAGAAGTTCTTTTTAGTGACACCATAAATTTCCATTTCAGCTTTGTAAACAAGTGTTGTGCTGTCCACAGGGGTTAATTTGGTCATGTTAAATGTTCTGATGATTCCTCCTGGGCTTCGGGAGAGTAGACCGTGGCTCCTAAGAAAAAGCTGCTTGAAGAGAAGGCATTCTCCTCCTTTCACACTTTCTCTATGGTTACACCATCCACCCTGACATCATTCGTGCAACCTGCTGGTAATTAGCCAGGGAACTAGTTTCCCATCCTTTAGAGAGGAGGAAATTGATTCCCCACCTCCTGTTCCATTATTATTATATATTGTCCCGGTGGTCCACTCAGCTCTGGGTTCCCCTTCTCCTGGATTCTACACCCACATTGGTTTGTTTATTTAGGAATTGAATTTCCCCTTCCTCCATTCCTCCCAAAGGAGCCGAGGGGGAGGCAAACAATCAAGCAATTAAAAAGAAAATTAAAACAATTAAGACCCGAATGTTGGAAGATTCAGAACAGATCAAAGAAAACCCTTCTTTGTTGGACTATGGAACTCTCTGTCATAGGAGGCAGTTACGGCCACCAACATCAATGGCTCTGAAGGCAGATGAGACAGATTCATGCAGGGGTAGGCTATTGACAGCTGCTAGCCATGATGGCTGTGCTCTACCTCCAAGGCAAGTTGGGGCGCGGGTTTGCCGATCAGAAGGTTGCCGGTTTGAATCCCCACGACGGCGTGATCTCCCGTCGCTCTGTCCCAGCTTCTGCCAACCTACCAGTTTGAAAGCACACCAGTGCAAGTAGATAAATAGGTACTGCTGCGGCGGGAAGGTAAATGGCATTTCTGTGCACTCTGGTTTCCGTCTGGAGCCAGCGTGGTGTAGTGGTTAAGAGCAGTGGACTTGTAATCTGGTGAACCGGGTTCGCTTCCCCGCTCCTCCACATGCAGCTGCTGGGTGACCTTGGGCCAGTCACACTTCTCTCTGAAGTCTCTCAGCCTCAAAGGAGATGGTTGGCCGCTTTGAGACTCCTTAAGGGGAGTGAAAGGCGGGATATAACAATAACAATAACAATAAATTTTATTTCTACTCCGCCCTCCCTGGCCAGAGCCGGGCTCAGAGTGGCTAACACCAATAAAAACACAGTAAAAACATAATAGGGGAAAACCCCCAATTTAAAACACAGGTTAAAATGCGATTTAAAATGCAGCCTCATTTTAAAAGTAGCTGATAGATCAAGACCATAAGGGGAAGGCAACATAAGGGTCAGGCTGAGTCCAAACCAAAGGCCAGGTGGAACAGCTCTATCTTGCAGGCCCTGCAGAAAGACATCAAGTCCCACAGGGCCCAAGTCTCTTGTGACAGAGCATTCCACCAAGTCGGGGCCAGTGCTGAAAAGGCCCTGAGACCAATCTAACCACCTTGCAACCAAGTCCAAAAACCTCCTTCTCCTCCTCCCATCACAGTTTCCCGTTGCGCCAGAAGTGGTTTATTCCTGCTGGCCACATGGCCCGGAAAGCTGTCTGTGGACAAACGCCGGCTCCCTCGGCCTGAAAGCGAGACGAGCGCCGCAACCCCACAGTCACCTTTGACTGGACTTAACCATCCAGGGTCCTTTACCATTTACTTACTTTTACCTCCACAGGTGTATATAGAGAAGAATGTTTCTAAAAGCTGGTTGCTGGAAGCCACAGGAGGGGAGAGTTGCTCTGCTGCTCACTTGCTGGTTTCCCACAGACACCTGGCTGGCCACAGTGAGAACATGATGCTGGACTTGGTGGGCCATTGGCTGGATCCAGCAGGTTACATTTTAAGCTCCTATGTTCTTAGAGAACCATCACCTTGCCAACAAAGGTCCATATAGTTAAAGCTATGGTTTTCCCAGTAGTGATGTAGGGAAGTGAGAGCTGGACCATAAAGAAGGCTGATCGCCGAAGAATTGATGCTTTTGAATTCTGGTGCTGGAGGAGACTCTTGAGAGTCCCATGGACTGCAAGAAGATCAAACCTATCCATTCTGAAGGAAATCAGCCCTGAGTGCTCACTGGAAGGACAGATCCTGAAGCTGAGGCTCCAAGACTTTGGCCACCTCATGAGAAGAGAAGACTCCCTGGAAAAGACCCTGATGTTGGGAAAGATGGAGGGCACAAGGAGAAGGGGACGACAGAGGACGAGATGGTTGGATGGTGTTCTCGAAGCTACCAGCATGAGTTTGACCAAACTGCGGGAGGCAGTGGAAGACAGGAGTGCCTGGCGTGCTCTGGTCCAGGGGATCACGAAGAGTCGGACACAACTAAACGACTAAACAACAACAACATGTTCTTATGGTTAGGACACTCTGCCCTGAATCAAGATCTCAAGATCAGGAGATGGTTGTTGCCTCCTGCCCTCTGAATGTGTGAACACTCTTGTCCTGTTTCACAGCAGTAGCTGTGACCACCCAATCACAAGAACGGGGCGGGGGGGGGGCTGAGTGAGTGCATTCTCTCTCTCTCTCTCTCTCTCTCTCTCTCTCTCTCTCTCACACACACACACACACACACACACAGTACCCAAACCAAAACAGCCTGTTTCCCCTTCAAAAAAAAAATCAAATCAAACAATCCCCATCTCCCTTTGAAGGGGCCAATAAAAAACAAAACAAAAAAACAACAACACAACCCAGTACATTTTTTTCTCCTTTTTTTCTATTAACTGGCAATTGAACCAAAAAAGAGAAGAAAAATCTTTCGCTTTCCCCACTTTAGCCGCAGTAAATAGAGACTGACAGTTTATTTCCGACCTCCTGGTTTCAGAGTGCGGGGACAGGCGCGCGCAAACACACACACAGAACGCCGAGCGTAAACAAGCCCCCAACGTTTGAAATAAATACTTATGGGCCCAATGACAGACACGGCAGAACACAGCCAGCTCTCCGTAGCAATCTTTCTGAGCTGTCACACTCTCTGATCGGTCTTTCCCCCTTTTTTTTAAACACAAACACAGCTGATTTCTTATCAAATGTAAAAAACCTAGGCGGCACTTTCTTAAATGGTTACCGCGAGCATGAAATTGACATTGTGAATCATATATGACACTGCCTTGTCTACTTTGTAATTGATCTGTGCTTAGGAAAAGCAGACAGAGCTTGTACATCTTCAGTTCCAATCACCTGCTTCCTCTTCTCTCTCTCTCTCTCTCTCTCTCTCTCTCTCCTTCTTCCTTCCCTGTAGCGCATACCAAATTTCCAAAGAATTTACTCAGGACCTCAAGTGACAGCAAATTGTTATAAACTGTAAGGGCAATGTTTTTTTAATATACTTTTTTTGTTCTTTTTTTTTTTTTAAAAAAAGGAAGATTAAAAGGGTTTCATTTGTTTGAAGAAAAGGTTTTTAAAAGGCTCTAATCCTCCGAGGTGTCACTTTTAATGTTGATGAATTCATTATTATGCATTTCAGACGGTTGTAATTGGTTAATCCAGAAATTTTCTCCCTTAGGGAAGAAAGCGGGGGGGGGGGGGGAGAGAGAGAGAGTTGGAATTAAGAAAGGAAAAGGATGGGATGGAAGGCAAATCAAAGAGGTCCCCCCCCCTTTTTCTGTCTTTTTTGCTGCTGCTGACGGCACCTGTGCCACCCTGAGCTTGGCAGTTCAATAAAACAAAAGGAAAGGGAGATTGGCATCTAAACAGGATCCCATTTGGGTCGGTTAACTGAGTGCCATTTGGAAACCAAAGTTGTCCATCATTGCATGAAAGAAGGACCCTGCAGACAGGGGGAAGGAACCTCCCTGGGAAATCAGAAACCATTCATTTGTTTCCCCATCATATGAGAATGAGTCTGTCCATCTGATTATTCATCGGAGGGGGGTGGCAACCATTTAAGCCATGGGTAGGCAAACTAAGGCCCGGGGGGCTGGATCCGGCCCAATCGCCTTCTCAATCCGGCCCGCAGATGGTCTGGGAATCAGCGTATTTTTACATGAGTAGAATGTGTCCTTTTATTTAAAATGCATCTCTGGGTTATTTGTGGGGCATAGGAATTCGTTCACCCCCCCCAAAAAAATATAGTCTGGCCTTCCACAAGGTCTGAGGGACAGTGGACCGGCCCCCTGCTGAAAAAGTTTGCTGACCCCTGACATTTTAAGCAGACCTTGCAACTGTCTCATTTTGACCAAGACATCTACCGCCCTGGCTTTTTCTATGGGAAAGTGCGTCTTGGTTTTGGAACGCTTTGGTTTTGGAACGGACTTCCGGAACAGATTAAGTTTGAGAACCAAGGTACCACTGTACTTGTCAATCTCTCTTCCCATGGAATTCTGGGAATTGTAGATCTGGGGAGGGTGGAATAGGGAGCTCCTAACAACTCTCAGCAACCTCAGCAAGCTATCTAGCTCCTTGAACTGCACTTCCCAGAATTATTTGCAGTGCAAAACATATGGAGGGCAGGCACCAGTCTGGCGGAAACTGGGTGAGTGTCCCAGGCTAGAACCGAGGAAATAGAGACGCAAACCCTCCCTCAGACGCAAAGCTCACACGATGGTCTTGGATCAATCCCACACACCTGGTCTTTAATGTACCTCACAGGGTGGTTGTGAAGATCAAACGGATTGGGGATGGTACGATATGTGCCACGTTCGAGAATGCTGGGATAAACCTATAGCAAGCAAGAGTCAGCTAGCCGGGCTCGTGTTTTTATTTTTCTTCGAGAGGAGAACACCCCCCCCCCCCCGCAGGGGCACCTCGCATGAGCTCGCGAGCTGCCGATGACGGAAGTTTGAATGTAAATGTTACATCACGTGCAATTTACATAACGGCCCAGTTGCCATGACACCACGCGCATAAAAATCAATCAATAAATAAGTGGAATTGGTGTCAATGGAAAATTTGCGCAGACGCGAGTGCTAAAAGCACGACCCATTCATTTGGGAAGGCCAATTTCCATTTGCTCTCATGTGATATTTCTCCCTCCTCTTTTTTTTTTAAAAAAAGCTTTGCCGGTGGGGGGGGGGGCAATGTATTTTGAATGCGAGCTTGTAATACGCCCCTGTTGATTTCATTCAGGAATCAGAACGGTAATAAGGAATGTTTATTCTTTTATCAGATTGATGGAGATCGTCCGCCTCTCCGAGGATGGCCCTTTTCTCAGGTGCGCTTGCCACAAACACCCAAAGGATGGGCGGATTTTGTAATCCAGTGGGAGAAATCCGTTGGGGTGGAGAGATCTCAGAAGCACCATGTCCATTATCTCAAGAGGCAGGAGGTCAGTTTCATGAGCGAATCCTAATTTGTCTAGGGTATTTCATATCTGTGGATAATACGAGGGACGTGATCTAATGTTCGCTGTGGCTTTTGCATGCCAGGAGGCTGTCAGATCCAGCTATCGTGCAGTTGGGGGCAGAAGGGAGGCAAAGGGAGACCTCCCAGGCAGTGGTTGATCAGAGTGATAGTCAGGCGCGACCGGGAAGCCTTAAAATATCTTAGGAAGTGTCAGATTGGTGCAAGGTAGACTTCTCCAGTGGGTGACACCATCCCATCACCTGTGTTGCAGTAAGATGCTCGTCCAGTTCGCTTTTGTATGTGGAGCAGGAAGAGACGCCATCTTGACTTTTGCCCCAGGCAGCAAAATGACTTGGGCCAGTCCTGTTTGTAACCATGCAGCTGGCAGAATCATAGAATTTGTGATGGCCTGGGACTGGGACTTGGAACCAGAGGCGTCTCAGTCTGCACCGGATCCTTTGCCTCAGGCATCATTTGAACCAAGTCTGGGGCCTGATCCTAAAGAGTCCCAGTCTGCACAGGTTCCCCTACAACAAACACCAGCTGGGCTGAGTCAGGGGCCTGAGCCTGCCCTGGATCCAGATGTGGGGATTACCTCGTTGCCTTCAGCTGGGCCATCACTTACAGCTGCTCCACTACCGGTTTGGTCAGGGGAGGCTGAGGTGGCCTCTGGGTCTAGTAACACACCAACGTCTCCCGAGCTGCAGAGACTGAGGTCTGAGAGAAGGAGAGACCTGAGTACTCACAGGAGGAGTGCTCACCTTCGGGCAAAACAGGGAGGTGAGTCACCGGGGGATCAGGACTGCCCATTACCTCAACAGAGATAAAAGGCTGACAGACCCCGCCCCAGGTTGCAACATTGCTGTATGCTAGATCCTGCCTGAGATTTGTACCTGTTCTTGCCTGGTTTTCTGCCTCGTGTCCTGCTGTGATGGCCCGGGAATCCGATTCAGAGGCTGAACCGGAGGAATCCCAGCCTGCACAGGAGTCCCTACCTCCAGGGCCGGCTGAACTGGGGCAGGGCCTTGATTCTGAAGCGCCTGCACCTGTGCTGGATCCTCAGGAGCAGGAACCAGGTGAATCCACTCTGGCTCCAGAGGTGGTTGAGGACTCAGTGCCTGCAGGTGAGTCTCCCCCTGGGCCCAGTAACCCTTCAGCCTCTCCTGAACTGCAGAGGCTCAGGGCAGAGAGGCGGAAGGAACTGGTTTCTCCCAGGAGGAGTGCTCGCCTTAAGGCCAGGAGAGGCGGGTCTCCTGGGGGCCAGGACCGCCCCTGGCCTCAGAGGAGATAAAGGCCAGTCAGCCCGGTCCCAGGTTGTGGGAGCAATGTTGTTGAAGAGCTGTTTCGGCCAGCACCCAGTCCGGTTCCCCCAGAGTTCCTGTCCTTGCCCGGCTCCTCGCTTTAGATCCTGCTTCGCCCGTGGAGGACTGTCTGCCGACCCTCAACTCAGGTCCTGGACCTCGCCCCAAGGTAACCTCCCCCTGGGACCAGCACACCTGCCTTGGCCCTGTCGGACTGACTCCCAGTGGAAGCTTTGGATTCTGGACTGGTCCTGGACCATGTTTCATGGGTTACCCCCAGGCCCAGCACAGAAATGTAGAGTTGGAAGGGACCCCAAGAGTCATCTAGTCCAACCGCCTGCAATGCAGGAATCTCAGCTAAAGCATCCATGGCAGATGGCCACCCAAGCTCTGCTTAAAGACCTCCAAGGAAGGAGAGCCCACCACCTCCCAAGGGAGATTGTTCCACTGTCAAACAGCTCTTACCGTCAGAAAGTTCTTCCTGATGTTTAGTAAGAATCTCATTTCTTGTTACTTGAAGCCATTGGCTTGGATCCTATCCTCCAGACCAGGAGTAAACCTTGCTCCATCTTCCATGTGGCAGCCCTTGAGATATTTGAAGATGGCCTTCATATCTCCTCTCTGTCTCCTCTTTTCCAGGCTAAACATACCCAGCTTCCTCAACTGTTCCTCACAAGGCTTGGTGTCCAGAGTCCAGACCCTTCATCATCTTGGTCTCCCTCGTCTCCACACCTTCCAGCTTGTCAACGTCCTTCTTAAATTGTGGTGCCCAGAACTGGTGGCCTTAAGGACCACCTTCTTCCACATCAGCCTCCCTCTATGCTTCGATCAGGATGCTGGACTAGAAATGCCATTGGCTTGATCAAGCAGGTACTTCTTATGTTCCTTTTTTTGATAAAATGATTAATAAGTTGCTTTTCTTCCCTTACTTTGACAATATTAGTCCATGCTATCCTTTGAACCTCATTTGTATTATTATTTTTTCTGTTGGAAATGGCTTGGGGACCTTTGGTTTGGTGAAAAGTGGCCTAGAAATCTTTTAAATAAACCAACAAACTCAAGGCCTATGGCTGGTGGGCCGAATTCCTGGAGGTTCCGTTGCATGCCCCTGTCTTTCCAGCAGCCAGTGGAAGGTTAGACTCAATCCAGGAGAATCATTGTCAGACTGAGGTGCCCCTGGCCAGCATTCTGCCTCTCTCGGAATGAGTAGGGGGAAGAGGGGGTGGGTTGGAAATCAAAACTTTAAGGTATATGAACTGTGAAATTAAATCGAAATACTCAAATAAGGAATCACATAACAACATAAGCAAAGATGTTTACCAGGGCTTGAAGTTAAATACAGATTTTTTCATAAAACCCAAACACGGAATGCAATAAAGTTCTGTGGAATGTTAAATATAATTTACAATTGGGGGGCAGTGAGATGGGGGCCGGCGGGGAGGGGAAAAAAATATATGTTCCCAGCTGTCATAAACCATCTTTTGTGGTGTCATTTACCCAGGAAAAAAAAAGCAAGCAAGCAAGCTGTCCTATAGCAAATTGGTATTTTGTCATTTCTCTTGCCCTGAGCAACCTTGGTCAAATCCGTCCCGAGCATTTAAGAGTGTGCCTCGTGCCTGCCAAGTGAGCGCTAATTAACAGAGTGGTTAGAAATATGAGGGATTCCAGCCGAGACCTGTCTCCTTAGGGTGGGGAGAATAGGACCACCTGCATCAGATTGCCCATGTTCATGGGCAGAACAAGAGAAGAGGACTCTTGTACTCCTTCCATAGCTGTCAACTTACAGATTTGAAAATAAGGGACCAGCAGCCTCGAAAATAAGGGATCAGCAGCCAAAATAAGGGATTTTCCGAACACAGGTATGTTCGACTTCTGAGCCCCTCCGAGCCACAGGCAGAAAGCCCAGCCAGCAGCCAAACGAAGCCTCAAGCGGTGGTTTCCGCAGCGCAGTAACCCAGCAAAGGGGATGCAGCAAGGAAAACCACCGTCACCTCTCCTCTGGGAAGCGCTGAGCAAAGGCGACTCCCCAGGCAACGCGGCCGATTTGATCGGCACAAGGCATGCAAGCTCCATCCCCCAGTCGTTCTTAGACTCCTTATTGGGTGAGCAACACAGCCAAGCAACACAGTTGGAGCCTCCCTCCTCCCTGGCCGGCAGGGAGGGAGAGGAGCTGCTTCCTTTGAAACCCGGGAAATTTAAGGGACATCATCAATAAGGGACAGCAGCGGGAAACGGCGCTGGGGTAAAGGAGTTTCCCGCCAAATAAGGGACGGTTGACAACTATCACTACTTCTCTGCTTTGGGGCTTCCCAGAGACATCTGGTTGGCCGCCGTCAGAACAGGAAGCTGGACTAGATGCCCCCGCTTTGGACTGGTCCACCTTTAGGGCTCTTCCCATGTTCTTAGTTGCTGGAGGAGAGACAGCAAGACAGGTTGGCCTCCACACCTTGCTTGTGGGCTTCCTTGAAACATCTGGTTGACCCCTGAGAGGTTTCATCCAGCAGGAGTCTTCTTCATATTACAAAAGTTGGGTGTCTCCCGCCCCTCTCTCTCAAGCAGTGGCAAGAATCCATGGGGTTCCAGGCACTGTGGTCCTTTGGAGAATTGAGACGTGACAGAGACTTTAAGAATTATGGTTTATTCACTTATTAGCACCTTCAGTCTGCAAGAAGCGAGTCCAGATCTTACAGCATGGTCCTTTCTAGAGGGGCTTGTCCCCCACAGCAGAGCAGTCCTGGAGTCCAAGGCATCTCTCCCAGCCAGCCTTCAGCCAGCCTGCCCAAGATGGATCCCAGTCTTTCTTCTTCCTTCTCTTCCTCCCAGAACACCTTGCCAAAAGCCTCTTTTTTCCTGTCATCTCACACCCAGTTACCCCGGCAGCCTTCCAACCCCCCAGTCTCTGTTCACACCTCAGAACAAGGAGAAATTCTCTTCTACTGCCACTGGATCTCAATGGCCATTTATTGTTTCTTAAAGGTCCTAGCTTGGCCAGGTCATTTTGTATAGACTAGCCCAGAGATTCCTATGTAATTGTAGTTCTCCCTTAACATCCCAAATGATGAAAATCTTACCATTTATTAATTTCTAGGGTTGGGGGGGGGGTGTCTCTCCAAATCTATAACAGTATGTTCTAACCCAGGGATGGGGAACCTGGTGCCCTATCATTGGACTCCAGCTCCCATCAGCCCCATGCAGCATGGCTGGTGGTCAAGGGATGATGGGAGTTGTAGTCCAACAACATTCATAGGTTCCCTAGTCCTTTCATAGGATGCGGGGGTTACATCCTAGTATCAAAAGAAGGGAAGGCATGCTCAGTCTTTGGAGTGCTCTCTCCAATTATTCCCGAGAGTTACTCCTTCGTGTGTGTGTGTGTGTGTGTGTGTGTGTGTGTGTGTGTGTGTGTCTGTGTTTGTATGTCTGTGTGTGAGGGCCTAAGGAAGGGGTGCAGAACCTTTGGCTCTCCAAATATTGTCAGACTTCATTGCCCACCGTCTCTGAGCATTGGCCATGCTGCCTGGGGATGATGGGAGTTGGAGTCCAACCATATTTGGAGGGACACCACTTCCCCATCCCTGGCTGGAGGAGAAGTTCCTTCCTGCGGCCCTGATGCCTTATCACATAGGTGTGCTGGGCCCGGGGGTAACACGGTCCAGGACCAGTCCAGAATCCGAAGATTCCGCTAGGAGTCAGTCTGACAGGGCCAAGGCAGGACATGAGGCAGAAAACCATGCAAGGAAAGGTACAGGATCTCAGGCAGGATCTGGCATACAGCAATGTTGCTCCCACAACCTGGGGCGGGAGCCGACAGCCTTTTATCTTTGTCAGGGTAGCGGTCGGTCCTCATCCCCCGGTGACTCACCTCCCTGTCTCGCCCGAAGGCAAGCACTCCTCCTGCGAGTACTCAGGTCTCTCCTTCTCTCAGACCTTAGTCTCTGCAGCTCAGGAGACGTCAGTGGGTTACTAGACCCAGGGGCCACCTCAGCCTCCCCTGACCCAATTGGTAGTGGAGCAGCTGTAAGTGATGGCCCAGCTGAAGGCAACGAGGTAATCCCCGCATCTGGAGCCAGGGCAGGCTCAGGCCCCTGACTCGGCCCAGCTGGTGCTTGTTGCAGGGGAACCTGTGCAGGCTGGGGCTCTTCAGAATCAGGCCCCAAACTAGGTTCAGATGATGCCTGAGGCAAAGGATCCGGTGCAGACTGAGTCTCCTCTGGTTCCAAGTCCGAGCCCAAGTCCCAGGTCATCACAATAGGGTACCAGTACACATAGCTGGCAGGGAACTCTGAGTTCTAGCTCCAGGAGCCCCCGGCCTCTTCCTATATCTTTGGGAAAGTCCTAGGATGCCCATAGATCCATGAGTCACACATAGGAATTCGGATCTGCAGAGGTTCCCATACTGGAGTTGAGAGATGTAGATCCTGCCTGAGAGCCATCAGCTGTCTAGGAAAAACGGAGGGAATTTTGGGCCAATTGCAACCAGCCAAGGAACCACATTAACACCAACAGGCTAGAGAGAACATTCCTGCAGAAAGGCTTCTGGGTATTATTATTAATAATAATGATAAAATTTACATGCTGCTTTTGTCAGAAGACCAAAAGGCAGTTTACAGAGTACAATACAAATGTCACTATATAGAAATCAAAACAATTACAGTGGGACCTCAGTTGTCGAACATAATCCGTTCCGGAAGACCGTTTGACTTCCGAAATGTTCGACAGCCGAGGTGCGATGGGCGGTCAGCAAATGCCATAGAGAAAATGGGGAAACGCATCTTGGAAGCCGTTTGACGGAAGCATTCACTTCCGGGTTTTTGGCATCTGGCTTCCGAGATGCTTGAAAACCGAGGTTCCTCTGTATATGCATATAACTTTAATGCTAAGAATACAGATTCTCGTAGCAGCAACAGCATTAAAAAATAAGGGCAGAGAAAATCAGCCGCAGGGCATCTAAAATACAAAAACAGTGCGCCAACATGAACTCTTCTCTCAAAGGTAGCTCTTCATTCTGGACCACCCACAGAAAATGACAGACCTTCCCAGCTCTCACCTGGGAGCTTTGCCCTCCTCTATCCCCCCCTTTGCTGCCTTGCCTCTCTGTCAGGGTCTGTCTGTCTTCTGTCTGGGTGTGGCCCCCGGCCCCCAGTACCAGCCCAGAAGGAACGACACCAAAGGGCTGATTTCCTGGGCTGCCTCTCCTTTGTGGAGACCTCCCACTCCCACCAGCTTCTCTGCTTTGGGGATTTAGATGTTCCTAATCGCCTGCTTTCAAGGCACTTCCCTGCCACTAAGAATCACCTTCAGTAGCTCCTTACGACTTCCACAGAGCCACATCTTTCCATCAGCAAGGAAAGCGTTCAAATAGCTCTAATTGTCCTTCTGGACGTTTCCGGTCCCTGAACTGTACAATTTCATCCGAGGCGACTGCAGGGAGATTATTCCTTGACAACTCCCTTGCTCTCTCTCTCTCTCCTGCCTCGCCCGCGATCCAGGCACCCCTGACACGCGCACCCTGGGATGACAAGCTCGGAGGAAGGCAATCTGAATGTCACAGCCTCTGGCTTCGGAGTCACGGCTGGTGTCCTTGTGGTAGCTGCAGAGATATTCATTAAGAAACACTCATCAAGCCCAAGCTCATTTGCGGAATTGCCTTTGGATGGTGGAAGTCAAGGCGGTGGATGCTTCTGACATTTCCTGTTCACTAAAAGGCGTTTGACAGACAAGCAGCCGGCCTGCTGGACGCCATCTTCACTTTGTGGCTGGTGTCTGTGAGCTGGATTCACATGCTACATTTATCTGGAGTTTATTAATTAAAAATCATGTTGACCCCACTGTCCTGCCTCCAGTTGAGGTGCCCACAGAGGCTAAGGAAGAAACAACAGCACCTGCCGCAAAATGACAACAATCCAATCGTTAACATAACAAAATAATTACCGTAACAGAAATGGGCATTCGGAATGACCAAGAGGGTGCAGTGACTGCCCTACAAGCAAAGGCTGCAGCTTTTGAGGTCGTTTAGAGAAGAGGCTGTGGGATGCGGGTGGCGCTGTGGGTTAAACCACTGAGCCTAGGGCTTGCCGATCAGAAGGTCAGCGGTTCAAATCCCCATGACGGGGTGAACTCCCGTTGCTCGGTCCCAGCTCCTGCCCACCTAGCAGATCGAAAGCACGTCAAAGTGCAAGTAGATAAATAGGTACCGTTCTGGCGGAAAGGTAAACAGTGTTTCCGTGTGCTGCTCTGGTTCACCAGAATCGGCTTAGTCATGCTGGCCACATGACCCGGAAGCTGTACGCCGGCTCCCTCAGCCAGTAAAGCGAGATGAGCGCCGCAACCCCAGGGTCGGCCATGACTGGACCTAATGGTCAGGGGTACCTAATATCCTTCCTAACTTGTGGTAGCAAGTTCTTTTACTCAGCCGAGTTTTACATTCTCTTTTGAAATGCACAGCGGATAGCTGGTTGCATGCTAGAGAAGAGGCGACATGACCAAAGTCTACAAAATCATGCTTGGCATGGAGAAAGTGGATGAATAAAAGTTTCCCTCCCTCTCTCGTAACATTGGGACTGGTGGATGTCCAGCGAAGCCGAAGCCTGGAAGATATCATCATAATTTTAATAATAATAATTTATTATTTATACCCCGCCCATCTGGCTGGGTTTCACCAGCCACTCTGGGCAGCCTCCAACAAAAGATTTAAAATACATTAAAACACCAATCACTAAAAACAGCCATTATCATATGTGGTGGGATTGCAAGGTTATATAAAAAAAATGGGAAATGATATACAACGAACTGAAAAGAATGTTTAAATTAACATTTGTTAAAAAACCAGAAGCCTTTTCGTTAGGTATTTTAGGACAAGAGCTGCCGAAAGAAAAACGGACATTATTTATGTATGCTACAACAGCAGCAAGAATTCTAATAGCATAAAATTGGAAGACTGGAGAAGTACCATCTAAAGAACAATGGCAAGAAAAATTGACGAACTACACAGAGTTAGCAAAGTTAACGGATATACTGTGAGAAAAGGACAACAGAGACTTGAAAAAGAATGGGAACCTTTTACAATATATTTGCAGAAACACCAAAAAAACAACAACCATGAACTCATTGGCAGGATTTAAATAAACATTTATGATTTTATTTACATAAAACAAGGAATATAACACTGTGATAACATAGTATTGTATATAGACAGAAGAACATATCATTTGATGTAATAAACCAGAAACGGAAGTTGAGGGAAGTCAATGGGGTGTGTATGTGTGAAAAACTAATGTTTAGTATTGATATTGGATATTTGTTTTGAAAATGAAAAATCAATAAAATCTTTAACAACAACAACAACAAAACAATCAGTCATTGAAAACTTCCCTAAACAGGGCTGCCTTCAGATGTCTTCTAAAAGTCAGATGGTTGTTTATTTCCTTGACATCTGGTGGGAGGGCATTCCACAGGGCGGGCGCCACCACTGAGAAGGCCCTCTGCCTGTTTCCCTGTAACCTCGCTTCTCACAGGGAGGGAACTGCCAGAAGGCCCTTGGAGCTGGACCTCAGTGTCCGGGCTGAACGATGGAGGTTAATATATTAATATATTATTAATCATACTATTAATATTATTCACGATCTGTTCTTGCTATAATTGCTATTTCAGCTGTACGATGAAAATGCATCTATTTACACCTGGGAAATGGAAAACAAGTGAGGTCCCAACCAAAGAAGAGTGGCAACTTAAGTTGACAGAATATGCACAACTTGCAGACTTAACATATAAAATAAGAGAACAAGAAGAAGATATGTTTAAAGAAGATTGGAAAGCGTTTATTGAATATATGGGAAATCATTGTATACAGCTGAAAATGCTGGTGGCATTCAGATAAATTCAACAGTGTAAATAAGTTTTGAAGGCTGAAATGATGGAATATTGAATGGTATAGTTTTTATAAAATATGCAGAGATTTGTGATATGTAAAATGAACCATGGAAAGAGAAGAAGGGAAGCCACTGATATCTTAAGGATGTAAAATGAGTATTTTAAATTGTAAAACAGAATATATATATATATATATATATATATATATATATATATATATATTCTCACATATATATATAAAGAGCTGGCAGAAATGACCCGAGGGTCTAGGGAGGCGAAGATGATCTGAGGGTGTGGGGGAAATGGCAATTCTTTACCTAACCTGGCCCTAAGCTCTGAAGGGCTTTAGAGACCAAAACCCAGCACTGTGAATTGGGCCCCCAAATGGACTGGAAGCCAATGCAGCAGATCACAAATATAAACAAAGATGCATGACATAGTTTCTTTCTTTGCTTTTTCCATATGCATTGCTTATTACCAAGATGGCTTCTAAGCGGTTTACAAAAAAAAAACCAACCCAAGTCCATGATCACTGCAGATGGTGACAGCAGTCAGGAAATAAAAAGATGCCTGCTTCTTGGGAGAAAGTGATGACAAACCTAGACAGCATCTTAAAAAGCAGAGACATCACCTTGCCAACAAAGGTCCGTATAGTGTTACCTTGGGTTAAGAACTTAATTCGTTCCGGAGGTCCGTTCTTATCCTGAAACTGTTCTTAACCTGAAGCACCACTTTAGCTAATGGGGTCTCCTGCGGCTGCTGCGCCGCCGGAGCACGATTTCTGTTCTCATCCTGAAGCAAAGTTCTTAACCCGAGGTACTATTTCTGGGTTAGCGGAGTCTGTAACCTGAAGCGTATGTAACCCGGGGTACCACTGTATAGTTAAAGCTATGGTTTTCCCAGTAGTGATGTATGGAAGTGAGAGCTGGACCATAAAGAAGACTGATCGCCAAAGTATTGATGCTTTTGAACTGTGGTGCTGGAGGAGACTCTTGAGAGTCCCATGGACTGCAAGAAGATCAAACCTCTCCATTCTGAAGGAAATCAGCCCTGAGTGCTCACTGGAAGGACAGATCCTGAAGCTGAGGCTCCAAGACTTTGGCCACCTCATGAGAAGAGAAGACTCCCTGGAAAAGACCCTGAGGTTGGGAAAGATGGAGGGCACAAAGAGAAGGGGACGACAGAGGACGAGATGGTTGGACAGTGTTCTCGAAGCTACCAGCATGAGTCTGACCAAACTGTGGGAGGCAGTGGAAGACAGGAGTGCCTGGTGTGCTCTGGTCCAGGGGGTCATGAAGAGTCAGACACGACTAAACGAAAACAACAACAACAACAACAACACATCTCTCAAACAATGAAGCTGAAAAACTATGGTGCCAAATAAGATTGCCTTATTCCATATATGCCCTCTCAGCTGTTTCAGTCCAAGGAGCTGGCCCTGTTCCAGGGGCCACATAATACGTTCTGCATTTGTAAGAACTCGATTTTCTAATGTGGCAACATCTACACTTTGGAACTCCCTGTCAACTGATACCAGTCAAGTGCCTTCCAAATATCCTTTTTAACACCTGGTAATTACATTTTTCTTCAGACAAGCCTATCCAGATATCTAGAAAACTGATGAGAGTTTTCATCTGTTTTCCATTTATTTTAACCCTTCAGAAAACGTTAAAAGATTGTTGCTAACTGTGTTGTTTTGTCTTCTTTTCATAAACCGCTTTGAGATTTTGCTTTGTTTTTCACATGGGCTTTATAAAATTATAATTAATCAATAACTAAAAACCATGATTGATCAGCCGCTTTACTCACATTCAGGCCAAATGTGGCAAACAATATTGTAACACGTCAAGCATCGCGCTCAGATTCCGTCTTCCGCCTGCTCCCGTCGAATTTCCCTACGACATGAAAACAAATCATGCAGCTCTGTCAGCTCGGAAAACGAGGACACCCGGAAGCAGGCCTCTCGCAAAGACCTTAGAAAGGTGGCAGGATTGTGTGTGTCGAAATAAATGATCGTCATTGCATCATGGAGCGCACAGTATGTTACGGAATGACATAATAAGCAAAGGCAGTTCCCTGCCCCAAAGAGCCCTCAATTTATTTATATATCTCTTTAATTTGGATTTTATTAAAGATTTTCTTATGGTACAAAACAAACAAGGAGAAATACATACAGAGCCTGCCGTTTAGATGATCACCCAGGTTTGTGTGTGTTGCTATAAGCTGTGCAGGATGCACATTATTCTGCAAAATAATATAACCTGAGTAAATACAGGTCCCTGCCCTGAGGAGGCTACAATTGAACGTTAGATGGCCACAGGAGGAGGTGGGGTAGCAAGACAGGAATGTGAGGAGGAAAAGAAGAAGAAGACGATGAAGAAGGGGTTTCTTCCAGGACTGGGCAGGTGTGGGCAGGCACACGTACAAATACGCTGAAACTAAATTCATTTTTTTCCAGCCTTTGCAAGAGGAATGGGGGGGAAGAGAAAAGGGGGAAGGAGGGGGGAACTGTTTTGATCACGGTCTGGTTGGAAAGCCCAGGTCACTGGGGGAATGGAAGAGAATCCTTTGTGCCATCAAGTCCCAGGTGCATCATGTACTGGGCCGAATTTGAGCTTACAATTTGGGATTAAAGTAAATCCTAGTATTTTTCTGCATGCGTGCTCTGCTCCCCGTCTCCCGGAGACTGCTGGGTAACTGCCTATTATCCCGCGGTTCCACTCCAGCGCCCTCCCCAATAAAACTTTTCATATCCTTATAAACGAACTCGATTGCCGTGTTATAAACATTTACACTGTGCTAACAGATCATCTCCGCACATCGGAATTGGCTAAATTCCCTTTTCCAGATGAATATATTGAAGGAGATTAGAGATATGATAGCTTTTCAGATTGCTGAACCCAGAGAAATTAGTTTAGTGAGCATTTACAGAGGCTAAATTGGAACCATTAAATAGTGGATTAAATTGATGGTAGTTTCATTGTCTGTCCTTCGGTACTGCTGTAAAATCAATTAGCCGTCACTATTCCATTCTCCATATAGTGAGATTGTCAGCCTGCTAGGAGCTGTGGAACCTCGCCGGAGCGGCGGGTGGTGTGAAAATACACCTATTAGGTGATGTGGCATGAAATAATATCACAGGGCAGAAGGCCCGGTGAGATTTATCCCAGCCTTATCTTGACTTTAACAGAGAGGGAACAGACAATAGTCTCGAGGTGACACTCATCTCCTAAGAACATCGACGGAACAGGATGTGCTCTCAACTGACAATTATTATGACATCCCCGACTCCATCAACCTCAATTTTTATTTTTTCCCCCACATTAAAAAAAATCTGCCTGGGCCATCCACTGCCCTCCTCCCTCAAATTTGCAGTGTCTGACACGCAAAGCTCTCTCTCTCTCTCTCTGTGTAGTTATATATATTTGTGTGTGTTTGTGTGTATTTAGTTATTAGTCTTGGGTGTGTGTGTGTTAGTCTGCGTGACGCTCAGTCCCTAAAAACCTGCATGGGCCATTCATTCTCCCACTCCTCAAATTTGCTGTGTCCTACATAAAAAGCTGTCTGTCTGTCTCTCTCTGTGTAGGTATATATATTTTTCAGTGTTTGTGTGTGCAGTTATTAGTATTGGGTGTATGTGTGTTAGTCTGCATGATGCCCAGAGTCCTTAAAAAATCTGCATGGGCCAGACATCCTTCCCCTCCTCATATTTGCAGTTTCCTACATAAAAAGCTGTGTGCATGTACAATGGTGCCTCGCAAGACGAAAATAATCCGTTCCGCGAGTCTCTTCGTCTAGCGGTTTTTTCGTCTTGCGAAGCATCCCTATTAGCGGCTTAGCGGATTAGCGCTATTAGCGGCTTAGTGGCTATTAGCGGCTTAGCGGCTTAGAAAAAGGGGAAAAAACTTGCAAGACTCGCAAGACGTTTTCGTCTTGCGAAGCAAGCCCATAGGGAAATTCGTCTTGCGAAGTGCCTCGAAAAACGGAAAACCCTTTCGTCTAGCGGGTTTTTCGTCTTGTGAGGCATTCGTCTTGCGGGGCACCACTGTATCTTGGTGCAGTGGTACCTCAGTTTAAAAACAGCCCTGTTTACGAACTATTCCGTTTACGAACTCCACAAAACCGGAAGTAGTGTCTTGGTTTGAGAACTTTACCTTGGGCTAAGAACGGAATCTGAGCAGTGGAAGGGCACTGGCAGTGGGAGGCCTCGTTAGGGAAAGCACACCTCGGTTTAAGAACGGTTTTGGTTTAAGAACAGACTTCTGGAACGGATAAAGTTTGTAAATTGAGGTACCACTCTCTCTCTCTCTCTCTCTCTCTCTCTCTCTCTCTCTCTCTCTCTCTGTGTGTGTGTGTGTGTGTGTCTGTGTGTGTGTATAGTGTGTTTGTGTGTATAGTTATTAGTGATTTTTTTGTGGGGGGTTAGTCTGCATGACACCACAAGTCCCTAAAAGCCTGCATGGGCCATCCATTCTCCCCTTCCTCAAATTTGCAGGGTCCTATATAAAAAGCAGGGACGCGGGTGGCGCTGTGGGTAAAACCTCAGTGCCTAGGACTTGCCGATCGTCAGGTCGGCGGTTCTAATCCCCGCGGCGGGGTACGCTCCTGTTGCTCGGTCCCAGCGCCTGCCAACCTAGCAGTTCAAAAGCACCCCCGGGTGCAAGTAGATAAATAGGGACCGCTTACCAGCGGGAAGGTAAACGGCGTTTCCATGTGCTGCGCTGGCTCGCCAGATGCAGCTTGTCATGCTGGCCACGTGACCCGGAAGTGTCTGCGGACAGCGCTGGCCCCCGGCCTCTTGAGTGAGATGGGCGCACAACCCTAGAGTCTGGCAAGACTGGCCCATAAGGGCAGGGGTACCTTTACTTTTACCTTTATATAAAAAGCAGAATATTACTTTTACAAGTTACTTAGTATTATATAAAGCAGCCAGCTAGGTTGCAGTGAGTCTGACTCCAGGAGCAGTTCTAACTGCTGTAATAAGGAACTGTGAATCTTAAAAAGATTGAAAAATTAAATAAAAATCAGAATATCTATTCTGCTATATGTGAGTTTGTGTGTGTGTGTTTGTGTAGGGTTTTTTTTTTGGGGGGGGTTAGTCTGCATGACATTGCAAGTCCTTAAAAGCCTGAATAGGCCATCCATTCTACCCCTCCTCAAATTTGCAATGCCCTACATAAAAAGCAGAATATCTGTCCTGCTGTATGTGAGTTTGTGTGTTTGTGTGTGTGTGCCAATTTGCATTCCGCCCCGAGTCCCTTCCAGATTCTTGGGTCTTTGTATCTGTAGGGATAAAAGATATGAGGGCAGACTTGCCCAGTTGGTCCCTTTGTGTAGGGCATGGGGAGGCAACCTAAGGCCTGGAGGCCGGATCCGGCCCAATCTCCTTCTAAATTTGGCTTGTGGACGGTCCGGGACTCAGCGTGTTTTTACATGAGTAGAATGTGTCCTTTTATTTAAAATGCATCTCTGGGTTATTTGCGGGCATAGGAATTTGTTCATCCCCCCCCAAAAAATATAGTCCGGTCTCCCACAAGGTCTGAGGGACAGTGGACCGGCCCCCTGCTGAAAAAGGTTGCTGACCCCTGGTGTAGGGCAATGTCTGTGGTTGGCATAGCATGCCCCACAAGTGTCCTGGTTTTCCAGGGACAGTCACAGAATTACAAAAGCCATCCCAGTTTCTGATTTGATCCCGGAATGTCTCGCTTTTCCTTTTTTCCTCCCCTCCTCGTCTTGGAAAACAGGTAAAAGTGGTTTGTGTAGGTGCAAAAAACCTGGAGCTCTGTTTATATCGAAAATAAAATTATTGCGGGAATTTTGTGGGAGGTGCTGCCACTCCCAAGAGCCGTAGAATTGCAGCCCGAGGCACCTGAAATGGTTTGTATATTTTCAGTTGGCACCCATTAATTTATTCATTAATTTGGAATATTTATAGCCTACCTGTGAGATCACTTTACCCGAAATAGGCGCACACAACAGCTTCGATCTGCAGAACACGCGCTGTTACAGGTGCCACACAATACAGTGGTACCTCGGGTTAAGTACTTAATTTGTTCCGGAGGTCCGTACTTAACCTGAAACTGTTCTTAACCTGAAGCACCACTTTAGCTAATGGGGTCTCCTGCTGCTGCCACACTGCCAGAGCACAATTTCTGTTCTCATCCTGAAGCAAAGTTCTTAACCTGAAGCACTATTTCTGGGTTAACGGAGTCTGTAACCTGAAGCGTATGTAGCCTGAAGCGTATGTAACCTGAAGCGTCTGTAACCCGAGGTAACACTGTACTGATTCCACATTTGTAAGGAATCATTTTTGTTTAGGAATGTCTGTCCAGACACGTCAAATGTGTTTTAATCTGGTTTTGTTTAAGGCTTATTCTTGGCTTTATTTATTTCTTGAACGTTTTAAAGAGCTGTTTTTCACTTTTCTTCCATTGATAATTTTAACATATTATTCTTTTCGCGAACCACTTGGAGTCTTTATTCTTACAATCAAGAGGCATATAAATTGCATGAAATAATAATAATACGTAATGACGAATAATAGTATGTAATGCAAAAAAGCCACAGGGCAGTTTACCACGACATCAAATAGTAGGAGAAAAGAATGCATAAATTAATGTGGTCCCTAAAAATGACAACCACATGTAAGGTTTGATGTTTTATTTTGCTTTTATATTTGTCGGAAGCAGTCCAGAGTGGCTGGGGAAACCCAGTTCAGATGGGCAGGCTAATAATAATAATAATAATAATAATAATAATAATAGCAAATCACAAAATAGTAGTTATGAATAACAGCAGCAATTAATCCATTTGTCTAGTTGGATCCTTGGACGGCTCAGTATATTTGGTGATGCAGGAATTTGCCCTATACTGAGTCAGGCCATTGCTCTAGCTGGTTCAATACTGCCCCCACTGACAGCCAACAGCTCTCCAGACAGGATACGGCCCCAGCCCTACCTACCCCTGAGCTACAGCTCATCCCTTAAAAACAAAGCAAGTTTCTAGTCCTCATCAAGGGCTGATTTCAATAGGAACATTGGAAGACGGGTGCCTCTTGCCTTCACAGTTCAAGGACTTTCTTTCACCTGCCCTGAATCTTCAGGACAGCCCTATTGGATGCCCACAAGTTGTGGTGTCACGAAAGAGGGAGAGAAAACCTTTTCTCTACCCATTTCCCCCACGCCAGGCATCGCTTTATAAATTTGCCCGTAGCGAGGGCATCATGACGCACACCTCCCCGACACGGCCAGATCCCACGGCTTTGGAGACTTTGTAATTGTCCTCGAATTGGGATTCTCGGAAGCTGAAGCGACTTCGGCGCTTTATGAATTATGACAACGTTGTGCCCGCTCCCCTTCTGCCCGCTTCCTCATTAACGGAGGGCGTTGCTCTTTCAATCAATAGAGAACGCCGGCAATCAGCTTCTGCCATCCATCTCACGCCTTCCTGGGTTCCCTCCATCTATCATCATTACCACCGTCGCGTTGATGAGCAGAAAGCCATCCCTGCCATGGAAGGACACTCAGTTGGCACTCGCGTAATTATTGAGTCTCGAGTATCAGTCCCGTCTCAAACCTTTTGTGACACGGCGCCGCAGCTTCCTCACCACTGCCGGGCCTGGCAGGTCCACACTGCGCACCCCTAAGCGATTGGACCACCTGTGAGGGCAAGCATGCGTCTGCAAATGTACCTTGGGCGTTAGGGTTGCCATATGTTTGGGAACCGGCATTTAACCGACGAAAATGGCGTCGCTGTTCTGAACATTGCGTTTCGTTTCCTAAAGCTTCAACAACTTTTGCGTCCTGAAATATGACATGGATGGCTTCCTGAAGGAAGCTTGACCCTTGATTCCTTTCACCCGAAAGTCATTCTCTTTATTTTGTGCAGGCCTCAGTTGGGTACGGAATGTAGAATCATAGAATTGTTGCATAGGAAGAGACCGTCTTTATCCATGCGACAACCCTGCAAGGTAGGTTGGGCTTAGGGCTAAAAGGTCATGGGGTCAGGAGACGAGGTCAAAGCTCAGCCAGAAGGTTCAAGGGGATGGAAGGACTCTCCCACGAGGAAAGGTTGCAGCATTTAGCATTGTAGCACGTACCTACGGGGCCGCCTCTCCTGGCATGCCCTGTGGAGGACCTTAAGGTCCACAAATGACATTTTGGAGGTCCCAGGTCGCAAGGTGGTTAGATTGGTCTCAACAAGGGCCAGGACCTTTTCAGTACTGGCCCCGACTTGGTGGAACGCTCTGTCACAAGAGACTAGGGCCCTGCGGGACTTGACATCTTTCCGCAAGACAGAGCTGTTCCACCTGGCCTTTGGTTTGGACTCAGTCTGACCCTTATGTTTCCCTCTCCTTATGGTTTTGATTTATGGGCTACTTTTAAAATGAGGCTGCATTTTAAATTGCATTTTAATCTGTATTTTAAATTGTCCCCCCCCCCCATTATTATTTTTTGCTGTAATTTTACTGGTGTTAGCCGTCCTGAGCCTGGCTCTGGCCAGGAAGGGCGGGGTATAAATAAAATTTATTATTATTATTATTATTATTATTATTATTATTTCAGACTTTGTAGTCTAGAGCAGTGTTTCCCAACCTTGGGTCTCCAGCTGCTGTTGGACTACAATTCCCATCATCCCTGACCATTGGTCTTGCTAGCAAGGGATGATGGGAGTTGTAGTCCAAAAACAGCTGGAGACCCAAGGTTGGGAAACACTGGTCTAGAGCAGTGTTTCCCAACCTTGGGGCTCCAGCTGTTTTTGGACTACAATTCCCATCATCCCTTGCCACTGGTCTTGCTAGTCAGGGATGATGGGAGTTGTAGTTCAAAAACAGCTGGAGGCCTAAGGTTGGGAAACACTGGTCTAGAGGACTGGTGAGTGAGTGGTAACATGACAGAGGTTTAGAAAATGGAGACAGTGGATGGAGAAAAGTTTTCCTTCCCCTCTTGGAACACTTGAATTTGTGGACGTCCAATGAAGTTGAAGGTCGGAAGAAGAAGAAGAAGTCTGGACTTGATATCCCGCCTTTCACTCCCCTTCAGGAGTCTCAAAGTGGCTAACATTCTCCTTTCCCTTCCTCCCCCACAACAAACACTCTGTGGGGTGAGTGGGGCTGAGAGACTTCAGAGAAGTGTGACTAGCCCAAGGTCACCCAGCAGCTGCAGGTGGAGGAGCGGAGACGCGAACCCGGTTCCCCAGATTACGAGTACACTGCTCTTAACCACTACACCACGCTGGCTCACCACACGGAAGACTCAGGACACCCAAAAGTTAAACTGTGGAACTCACTGTGATGGCTTTAAAAGAGGATTAGGCAAATTCATGGATAATAAGGCTACCAATGACTATTAGCTGTGATGGCTACGCTGTGCCTCCACAGTTGGAGAAAATAATGTTTCTGAATCCTAGTTTCTGGAAACCATAGGAGTTGTTTTTGTGCGCGAAAATTCCCGCTTTCTAGTTTCCCACAGACATCTGATTGGCTGCTAAGAGAGCAGGATGCTGAACTAATGTGCCATTGGCGTGATCCAGAAAGGCTTTCCCTATGTTCTCATGACCACCACACAAGCATTTTTTATACTTTGTGCAGTGGTACCTTGGTTCTCAAACACCTTGGTATAAAAGTTCGTTATTCGCTGTTTCCCTGTAAGGAAGCCCTTAGGCTTCGGGAAGTTCGTGAATACCAATTTTTGGGGATTTAGAATCAAATTCCAATCTCTTTCCTGACTAGAGGCTTGCCAGGTCTGAAGGGGGGTATCATCTCTACTAAACGCTTCCTCTTCCCCGCTGTTCAATTTGCTAAGTGTTTTATTGCCTTCATAGGTAGAGGTCTCTACTTCCGCAGCATCAGGTTTGTTAAAGAGTTGGTTATCCAGGGACTGAATTGTTACTTCTGCCTTCTCACTTGCTACTGGAGTCAGCCTTGGCGAGTCCTCCTTAGCCAGTTGCTGTGTAACTATCTTTGTTTCTCTCTGGTACTCAAACAACTTGGAACCCAAACACTGCAAACCCGGAAGTAAGTGTATGAACTTTTTCCGGAAGCCAAACGTGCTCCATTTCGAGTGTTTCGCTTCTGATTTGAGTGTTACGCTGAGGTCTGTCTGTTTTTGCTATTTATTTTGCGTTTTTGTTTTTGCGGCTTTTCTGTTTTGTTTTTGTGATTGTGCGGAACCCAGTTCAGCTACTGATTGATTGTGTGACTGCAGTACATTGTTTATTGCTTTCATTTTATGGATCAATGGTCTCGTTGGATAGTAAAATTCATGTTAAATTGCTGTTTCAGGGGTTGTTTTTAAAAGTCTGGAATTAATCAGTTTTGCATTACTTTCTACGGGAAAGCACGCCTTGGTTTGGGAACGCTTTGGTTTGGGAACGGATTAAGTTTGAGAACCAAAGTACCACTGTATTGCTTTTGAAATGAAAGGTGTGTGTGTGGGGGGGGGAGAATCCTCTGCCTTCAATCACTGTGGCATTTCCTAGAGAGTCAATCCAGGACTCCCTCTCCCTCTTTAATAAATGTCACCTTCTCCAAAAGCCTGAATCTATTAGCCGAATTAATTATACAAGCATGCAAATGAGTGGTGCTGGCCCGGTTTTTCCTGAGTTTTGACATTTGGTTTTCCTCTAGTGCAGGATTTGGCACAGAATGCACACACTTGTTCTTATCACCTCTCCCCCCCGTTAAGTAAATCTCGGGTTCATTCAAAAGAAGCCTCATTCATGACTTCCTGTTCTCCTGGTTCTTGTTTTCCTTTTCTGGAAATGATGTAACTTCAAAAACCACCCCCCTTTCCTCGGTTCAAAGCCCGGCTACTGAACTTTGATTGTCCGGAGAAATTATTCACTGGTTGTAGGAGCCACACCAGGGGGTGGAAAAATGAGCCGGGATCTCCATAGCAATGCCCCTTCTTTTGCTGTTATTCGTGGAGACATCAAGACGCATGAACAATTAATCCTTGATTTCCAGACCCAGGCGACTCGGCCAATAAAACAGCTGTCAGCTGCCGGTCCTGTTGAGGTGCAGTTTAATATCCCAAGAGAGGATAATTATTCTTATCTGATTTGGCTCAGGAATGAACTGAAGAAGCCTCGTCCCGCTCGTTACCAAAAAATAAAATAAAATACAATACAATAAAAAAAAGATTCCAGGTCTTCTGAGAGGGCTACACGGAGTCTAAATGGCTAACATTCGTGCCAATCTTTACTCCATCTAACAGCTGATGTGTGCCAAAATATAACCAGTAGAAGCATACAGAATATTATTTTTAAGTAGAAGCATACAGAATATTATTTTTAAGGGAAGGCATGGAACACCTGCATGCAAATGGTCCACCCCCCCCCCATAGCATCTCCAGGAAATACAGGGAAACCCTGGACAAAAGCTGCCAGCCAGTGTAGACACTATTCAGCTGAATGGAACAATGATCTGATTTAGTATAAGGAAACTCCCAAGCATTTTGGAAGGGACAATTGCTTAGCCATAGGGCACATAGAGGCATCACCTTGCCAACAAAGGTCCGTATAGTTAAAGCTATGGTTTTCCCAGTGGTGATGTATGGAAGTGAGAGCTGGACCATAAAGAAGGCTGATCGCCGAAGAATTGATGCTTTTGAATTCTGGTGCTGGAGGAGACTCTTGAGAGTCCCATGGACTGCAAGAAGATCAAACCTCTCAATTTTTAAGGAAATCAGCCCTGAGTGCTCACTGGAAGGACAGATCCTGAAGCTGAGACTCCAATACTTTGGCCACCTCATGAGAAGAGAAGACTCCCTGGAAAAGACCCTGATGGTGGGAAAGATGGAGGGCACAAGGAGAAGGGGACGACAGAGGACGAGATGGTTGGATGGTGTTCTCGAGGCTGCCAGCATGAGTTTGACCAAACTGTGGGGGGGGGGGTGGAAGACAGAGGTGCCTGGCATGCTCTGGGCCATGGGGTCACGAAGAGTCGGACATGACTAAATGACTAAACAACAACAACAAGGGCACATGAATTGCACACATAAGGTCCCAGGTTCAAGTCCTGGCATCTCCAGGTAGGGATTAAAAAACAACAACCTTCCCTATACAGGGCTGCCTTCAGATGTCTTCTAAAGGTTTTCTTGGCTCTGAGGTCGCACAACTCCACACCCTCCAACTTTTCTCCAATGAAAATAGGGACGTCCTAAGGAAAAGCGGGACATTCTGGGATCAAATCAGAATCTGGGACAGCTTCTGTAAATCTGGGACTAATCCCTGGGAAAAAGGAACACTTGGAGAGTCTGGGTAAATGCACTTACCTGGGAGTAACTATCATTGAACATGCGTAGGTTAGGTGCATCATTAAGTTAATTAATCCATTAACTAAATCTAATTACTTCTGTATGTGGGTTAAAACAGTGCCTCTGAAACGAGAAGCGCCTGGAATTTTAGGATGCACAGCATTTCATCTGTTCATATATGTAAGAAAACACAAATAAAGCCATTGAGACCCATAAATGGTCTAAGACATAATCAATAATATAATATAATATAATATAATATAATATAATATAATATAATATAATATAATATAATATAATATAATATAATAATGATGTCAAGGCCCCCCACTTTCATATCACCCTCTCCCTGCCCAGTTGAGAAAACAAGATCCAGCTGCAACATGCATTGGGCCAACGACATGTTGGGACAGTCCTATTATTAAAAGGTAAAGGGACCCTTGACCGTTAGGTCCAGTCGTGGCCGACTCTGGGATTGCGGCGCTCATCTCACTTTATTGGCCGAGGGAGCCGGCGTACAGCTTCCGGGTCATGTGGCCAGCATGACTAAGCCGCTTCTGGCGAACCAGAGCAGCGCATGGAAACACCGTTGACCTTCCCGCCACACCGTTGACCTTCCCGCCACAGCGGTACCTATTTATCTACTTGCACTTTGATGTGCTTTTGAACTGCTAGGTTGGCAGGACCGAGCAATGGGAGCTCACCCGAATTACTATTATTATTACTCCAGCTATGAAGTCCCAAGCCACTCAAAAGACAGCTGTCTTGACTTGAAGTCCCCCAGAATCTGCAGTCTGGGAGTCCTCAACACCGCCTCCGAGACCAGCTCTGTCAGCTCAGGCAGAGACTGCTGGGCAAAATCCCTAATCTGTTCCAGTTGCCCAGGAACACATGCTAGACACAGTGCCAGATTTACGTATAAGCTAAACAAGCTATAGCTTAGGGCCCCACTCTCTTGGGCCCCCAAAAAAAGTTAAAAGAAAAAAAAAAGGTTTGTGTTGCGTAGGCTCCTATGATGTAAGTCATGGGCCCCGCCTGCTGGCCTGCTCCCTAAAATATCACTGGTTTGCTCCTTTCTACATATAGACAGCATCTTAAAAAGCAGAGACATCACCTTGCCAACAAAGATCCGTATAGTTAAAGCCATGGTTTTCCCAGTAGTGATGTATGGAAGTGAGAGCTGGACCATAAAGAAGGCTGATCGCCGAAGAATTGATGCTTTTGAATTATGGTGTTGGAGGAGACTCTTGAGAGTCCCATGGACTGCAAGAAGATCAAATCTTTCCATTCTTAAGGAAATCAGCCCTGAGTGCTCAGTGGAAGGACAGATCCTGAAGCTGAGGCTCCAATACTTTGGCCACCTCATGAGAAGAGAAGACTCCCTGGAAAAGACCCTGATGCTGGGAAAGATGGAGGGCACAAGGAGAAGGGGACGACAGAGGACGAGATGGTTGGACAGTGTTCTCGAAGCTACAAACATGAGTCTGACCAAACTGCGGGAGGCAGTGGATGACAGAAGTGCCTGGCGTGCTCTGGTCCATGGGGTCACGAAGAGTCGGACACGACTAAACGACTAAATGACAACAACATATATAGGGTGCCTATATTCTGCATGGACTGGTCACATGGCAACATGTGCAAATGGCTTTAGATACCCATTAGGTCCATGAATTACCATATAGCATATATTCAACACAAAAAACAGTGACCATTTGTTGTTGACAAAGGACAGCTGGACATAGAAAGGGCCCCATTACCTTCAGTAGCTTAGGGCCTCATCAAACCTAAATCCGGCCCTGGCTAGATCCCACCACAACTGGACAGGGAACCTGGAGAGAGAGAGATGGAATCTCTATAGACTATAGCAGCTCCCTCTCCTTGACCCTCAAGCCTGCCCTGATGCTGCCCTGAGTACCCAGGTGGGCACAGCTGGGTGAGACCCTCCTCACCCACCCACATCTCAGTGATACAGACCAGATAGGCCTCCTTATTATGGATGAGAGAGCTCTTACTCCAAGCTGACCTGGCATTCAGCAACAGCAGCCACTGACCCAAGGGCTAGCTGAGGGCTGCCTGAATTGTAGTCCTACAGCATTTAGAGGAGTTGACAATGCCTGGCGAGATGGATCAATGGCTTGATGGACCAAGGCCATCACTTGCCCTTGGACCTCAGCAGGAGGAAACTTAATCCAGATTCTTTCTTTCTTTTTTATTAATTTATTTGGTTTTTCAGATTAAAAGTTTACAGTCACATACCAACAAACAACACAAAAACAAGATTCCAATGATTCTCCTGGACTTCCCTCCTCCCCTTTGTGGGTCCTATTTTTAATAATTTCCTCCTGCATCTTTTATAATAATCCAAATCTTTTACTTCTCCACTGTGTCCAAAATCCACCATTAAACTACAAGTGATATTCCAATCCTACTAACATTTTTTAACTGTTTACAATGGTCTTTAAGATAAGTTATAAAATTTCCCCTTTCCTTATTAAAATTTTGGTCTTCCTGATTTCTGATTCTTCTGGTCATTTTAGCCATTTCGGCATAATCCATCAACTTGACCTGCCATTCTTCTCTGGTCGGGACTTTATCTTCTTTCCATCTCTGGGCCAGAGAACCTAATCCAGATTCAAGCCAGTCTAACCTTTCTAGCACTGATATGGCCATGACATGACTTTGTGGAGGAGACGGACTCAGACAACGCTTCACCCAAACTGAAAGAGGGACACCGGTAAGAAGTTTGGATTCAACGCCAAAATTCTAGAACCAATCCAGAGTTTGTAACATCTTAGCTCTATTATCGGACCTAATGAAATAGATGGAAGGTGCTTCTTTTTCCGATGAAAACCTCTTCCCCCCCCTACACCCACCTGCCTGGTCTCATTGATGATGATCAGAGTTATGATGATGTTTCGAGGAGCTGATGATTTGGCAGGGGGATACAGAACTGACTTCTTGTTTAAAGTTATGAATGACCTTTATCATTATCTTCCTTACCTCCCATCTCGAGAGGCTCCTAGAAGTAATGACCATGGAACTCAATTTAACATCCTCCGAACTCTTGTTTACTGAAGCCTTCAATTGAGATGGCGTGCCGGATTAGCGGATCGGCCCTGCGTCTGAAGTGCAGCTTAACGGGATCTGTGCACGATGCGAGGACAGCCTTTGAGAGACCTTGGCAGGCCGGAGGGAGCTCTTGAATTTGAGAAGCTGTTGAAAACCCTGGGCGGGGAGGGTCACTGCGGAAGATTGATGGTGGGGCTTGGGTATCACAGCTCGCTAAGTACTGGGTAGGACATTAAGGGGCTTCCGGGGTCATCCTATTCGGTTCTGGTAATCAGTTCATCTGAGAGTTGACCCATCCTCCAAACTCAGCTGGGGAAGGCATTGGTATTTCAAGTATTACGGCTGCCCTAATAACTTTGTAGTAGAGTCTGGGCATATGATTTACTTTTACTCTGCAGACATTTGCCAGATCCCCCCAGAAATGTCAAAGCAATAAGGGTAGAGCAGTGGCAAGAACTGAGACACAGTGCAATGAGATTGCAGGAAATGGATCAGGCCATATGCATTTCTAAGTACAGCATTTAAAAAAATTTCCAGTAGCAGCCAGTCTGATGCCTCTGGGAATCCTGCAAGTTGCTTGGGATCCTGATACTTTCCCCCTATTGTCAGCATAGTGAAGATAGACTGCTCTTGTACATGAAGATTCAATTAGTGATCATGCCTAGTAGCCGCTGATAGACCTTCTCCTTCCTTCCCAGTAGTGTAGGCACCACTCTAGCTTGCACAGGGTGAGATTAGTGCCATTATTTCATTTTTTTTCTGCCTGCCAGTCATAGCTGTCAACTTACAGATTTGAAAATAAGGGACCAGCAGCCAAAATAAGGGACCTGCAGCCTCACCTGTTCCAGGCACTCCAGTCTTCCTGTCCTCCTGCAGCCTGGTCAAACTCATGCTGGGTAGCTTTGAGAACACTGTCCAACCAACTTTGCAACCAGAGGTTCAACTGAATAGAATGTGAATCACATGCACCACAAGGCCTATGCAGCCTCAACTTAAGATGGCTCCCCAGCCTGGCTTTGCACTGCAAAGTTCACAGCAGCATGTGCAACAAAATGGCATCCAGCATTCAAAAAACCCCTCAGCTTGCATTAACTAGCCACACACAAGGCATGCAAGCTCCACCCCCCAGTCGTTCTTAGACTTTTTATTGGGTGAGCAACACAACCAAGCAACACAGTTGGAGCCTCCCTCCTCCCTGGCCGGCAGGGAGGGAGGGAGAGGAGCTGCTTCCTTTGAAATTTAAGGGACATCATTTAAGGGACATTTAAGGGACATCCATCAATAAGGGACAGCAGCGGGACATGGCGCTGGAATAAGGGACTGTCCCTTCAAATAAGGGACACTTGACAGCTATGCTGCCAGTAAGAATAATTTCCCGGCCCCAAGTTTGAGCAATGGGCAGAAGAAGAATGTTCTACAGTGTTTATAATATAACATAATTTCACCCAGACTCAACCTTTCTGCCCCCCTCCAATGCCCCAATGGCATTTCCTCTTCGAAAAGAAACTTGCTAAAACGATATTTGAAAGGTAAGTCAGATAGCCTTTAAACCAGGGGTAGGCAACCTAAGGCCCAATAGCCTTCTCAATCCAGCCTGCAGATGGTCCGGGAATCAGCGTGTTTTTACATGAGTAGAATTTAAAATGCATCTCTAGGTTATTTGTGGGGTATAGGAATTCGTTCATTCCCCCCCCCCCCAAATATAGTCCAGACCCCCCACGTGGTCTGAGGGACGGTGGACCGGCCCACGGCTGAAAAAGGTTGCTGACCCCTGCTTTAAACTGTAATTTTTGCCTCCTGTTCTTTAGTGCATGCCATGACATCATGGCTGGGCTTCCTGCAATAGTCTCAGCGAACCCCTGAATTTTGGAGTATATGTCATGACTTCCATTGCAGGCCCAGACAGGAGCCATGCAAGAATCAGGGATTTGCTGCCAATTTGCTATTGGGCCAAATTCAAGATTTTACTATCAGTTTACGTAGTTTGGCAACGCCTGCCCTGTGGAACTCTCTGCCTTTTGACATCGCTCTACTCCTTTTGGTACCTTCTAAAATTATTTCTGTTTAGACATTCCTATCCAGGTATTTAGAAAGCTGATGTGAGTCTTACTCTGTTTCTAATGTATCGTCATTCTAACTTTTAGAAAGTCTTAAATTATTGTTGTTACTTTTTCTCATGGATAATTTTATTGCTTTATCTTCTTTGAGGATTTTCTTTTGTACAGTCAAGCGGTGGACATTTTAAAATAAAATCTATCCATCAATAAAAATAACTATATCAAACCCCTAATGTCTGGGGAACCAGCTTAGTTGAAGGATCGCCTTCCCACATCTAGGGACTCTTGACCGCTTCGATCTGCGGAAATGGCCCTCTTACGGGTGTCACATAATACCCATTGCCCAGTTGCAAGAATTCCATCTTTTAGTATGGCGGCACCTATACTTTGGAACTCCCTGCCTCTTGATGTCAGGCAGGTGCTTTTGCTGGGATCTTTCTGGCACCTGCTTAAAAGATTTTGTTTTGTTTTGCTTGTACACATGCCATATAAAGTTCGTTTGACATCTGCTAGGAGTCAATCTTGTGGAATGGAGAAAATGCTCAGGCTTTGGGACTCCCTGCCTAGTGATATTAAGCAAGCATCCTCACTATTTTTCTCTTCCATTTTTATTTCAGCAAGCTTATCGGGATACACCATTTACAGTGGTAACTCAGGTGACATACGCTTCAGGTTACATACACTTCAGGTTACAGACTCCGCTAACGCAGAAATAGTACCTCGGGTTAAGAACTTTGCTTCAGGATGAGAACAGAAATCGTGGTCTGGTAGCACGGCAGCAGCGGGAGGCCCCATTAGCGAAAGTGGTGCTTCAGGTTAAGAACAGTTTCAGGTTAAGAACGGACCTCTGGAACGAATTAAGTACTTAACCCGAAGTACCACTGTACTTACGGCTTTTTAAGTTTATCAGTGTATCACCAATAATCGCTCCCTTGTTCTACGTACAGAGCTTAGAGGTGCCTGTTTATGTGTGTGTGTTTAATTAAACGGATTATAATCCCACCCCCCAATATAAATAAATAAGGCTGCGATCCCCGGACTGAGCCGATGAGAGATGGTGCCGTTTGAAAGGTCACCGTAAGCCCAGAAGGTGAGAAGTGCTGTAACAACAGGTTCTCATGAACCAGGCTGACCTGAGCCAATCTCAATTGTGACGGTCCGTTTTGGTGAGGAGAGGGGCTGCAGCATCCGGGAGCCTGGCCGCTCCGACTGACAGCCCCGATTATTTAGAGCCTTCTTGGACAAGGAGCACAGGTGTTGCCCAGATGCTCGGGAGCCTGACATTTCTCTGGCGCAGAGTAATAGGCCCTTCTGCCACCCCTCTCTATGGGAACCACCATTGACTCCTCTACGAGGAGCCAGGGGCCTATGAAAAGACAGTGTAAACACATCACAGAGCCTCGTGCATCTGTTACTAGGGGTAGTAAAAGGAAATGCACAGGGACCCGGACGGGAACAGGGCAGAGAGAGAGAGAGAGAGAGAGAGAACAAAAAAGAAAATGCCAGAGAATAACCCTTGGCAAAAATGTTTGCTTATTCCTTGTTCAGGGTCAGGGAGAAGCCCGAATTTGGTTGAAAGGAGAAGGGCAGGGGGCAGCCTGTTTTATTGCTGCTCTCGCGTTACAGAGAGAAGTTAGAAGCATGGGATTGCAGAGTTGGAAGGGACCATGTGGGTCATCTAGTCTGACCCCCTGAGATGCAGGAATGGTTTTAAAATTAATTTTGGTTTAAAAATGTGTGAGATTACGATATTGTATTTATTTGCATTACCTAGAGCCTGTACTACTGATGAAGCCTAGGATGGCGAAACAAGGCTAATATTCCGGAAATCCTTGTCTTAGACTCTGTGAAAGGATTCTGTGGAACTGTAACAACCCTTCATGTGGATTATTGGACTCTATGAACAGACAGGTGGAATAGACACATGTATGGCCCTTATGCATGAACTGACTAGAGAATGAACTGATCCACTGGGTCTTCTGCTTTTTTCGTTGGACTTTATGAGACTTCCGTTGAAATCTACAATTTGATACAATGAATAGTATACCTTATTTATTCAAAAGTACAGCCGGTTACGTCTTGTGTGTTTATTGAGTATGTTTCACATAACCATAGGTTTGTTGTTGTTTAGGTATGCAACTACGGCAGCGAGAACTTTATTAGCGCAAAAAATGGAAGCAACAGGATATGCCAGCAATTCAGGAGTGGCAGGCGAAGATGATTGAATACACATCCCGGTCAATGATTGGCAAAATTGGGAAAATCTGAAACCAGCGTGATCAAATGTTCCAAAAAGACTGGAGTCAATTCATACAGTCTTTAAAGGACAATTGCAAGCAATGAACCACACTAGCAGGACTGACTTAAGCAGACTTGTAATGTTGATACATTTTTATTTGGAATTTGACAATGGAATTGAATATAATGTAGAAAGGGAAAGTACACATTTATATGATATAGAAAGGAATTAAGGTAACCACGACTAACTGAATTTCAGACCAGTCTTCAAGACCAGCCCCACATTTATCACATTGCAGTAGTCTAGCCAGCAGTATTCTAATGAGGGCAAACCCAAATATATGCCATTGACTTTAGATTGTGAGCATGTGGGCAGGCCCTGTTTTATCATGACTGTCCGCAGAACAGCTAATGATGAAGATGGTTAATATTAGAAGCAGTAGCTGTAGCCATTGGATGTGTTCTGTTGGTTGTCCTGACTCTTGCAACATGCTGGGACAGAAATCCAAATACAGTGATACCTTGGTTCTCAAACACCTTGGTTCTCAAACACCAAAAACCCAGAAGTAAGTGTTCTGATTTTCAAATGTTTTTTGGAAGCTGAATGTCCGATGCTGTCAGCTATTGTTTCCAGGGCACCTGCACCAATCAGAAGCTGTGCCTTGGTTTTCAAACATTTTGGAAGTCAAAGGGACTTCTAGAATGGATTAAGTTTGGCGCTTTTGTTTTTGCTATTTATTTTTTTGGTTTTGAGGCTTTTTCAGTTAATTTGTTTTTGTGGGTTTGTGGAAACCAGTTCAGATACTGATTGATTGATTGATTGATTGATTGTGTGGCTATGGAAATGGATAAAAGCCCCCCATCCAAACAATGACTATCATCAGTGAAGGTAAGGGAGAGGGGGAAATTATTTTAATTTTTATCATCTACAATACTGTCTTATTTATTTTATAGTGCAGTACATTGATTATTGCTTTCATTTTATGGATCAATGGTCTCGTTAGATAGTAAAAACATGTTAAATTGTTGTTTTAGGGGTTGTTTTTAAAAGTCTGGAATGGATTAATCCATTTTGCATTACTTTCTATGGGAAAGCATGCCTTGGTTTTGGAACGCTTTGGTTTTGGAACGGACTTCCGGAACGGATTAAGTTTGAGAACCAAAGTACTACTGCAAAGAAACGCCAAATGTATAAAAGCAGCAGCATTTCCTCTCTTCCTCTCTATCTCTCTCTCTTTTTGCCGGAAATAAACAGCACAGGGAAGGAAACAGCCACAGAAGCAGACTGGCGATCAGTCACCGATATGGAGGGATCTGTCACGAGAGTATAACTGGGGGTTGAACAAAGAGACTTCAGAACCCGTCAAACATTTTCAACATCCCTTTTCTAATTGGCAATTTTGTAATATTAATTCACAACAGATCTGATTGCTGGATTCCCACTGGCTCCCCTCAGGAGGTTTTGCGTGAAATCTATTTGAAATGGTGTGTCAGGGTTTCCAACACCCCCCTCCTCCCTTCCTTCCTTCTTCCTTGAAGTCACCATCTGGCTGATAGACTTGAGTCTGTTCTAATACAGTGACCCAGCGAATCACTGTTAAACAATTCCCCTGGGCTCACGGTCCTCTCGCAGGCAATCCATCGAGGGAAATGCTGTGCAGAGAGAGACACGGAGAGATGCGCAGAGCGATAGGGGCGTATTTTGAATGAATTAAGCTGACGGATTGTAAAATAATTTGATTTATGGGGAAGGAGAAATCTGTGGGGGCGATCTCGTCTGGCTCCCTCGCACTTTGGTTGGCTTGGTTTGGTTTCCAAGGATGTGGATGATCCCTTGGCTTTTAATTAATGTCAGGGCCGCTCTCTCTGGAACGGTGCCAGGTTCAAACCCTAGTCCAAAGCAATATAAGAAAAAATCTCACAATGCAACCAATGCAGGTTGTGGCGGAATGCCAATTCTGTGGAGGAGACAGGGAGACCAGATAGAAGGTTATAAAAAACTTGGCCTATCATTCAACATCCAAAAAACCCGAAGTCCTTCAACCAACAAGCACAAAACAACAACTCTTCAGCGCCACAAATCCAACTCAATGGTGTAACATTGGAAAGTGTCTCCTACCTTAGCACTTCTCCCACATGGGCAGTTATCTTTCCACAAGGGCTGACAATGATGCCAAAATCCAGAATCGCCTGAGCTCTGTGAGTGCAGCTTTTTCCCAATTGAAGTGCAGAGTCTTTGAGGTCTGGGACATTGGCAGAGAAACCAAAATGCTTGTTTACAAAGCTATTGTACTACCAACCTTACTGTACGCTTGTGAACCATGGACCACTTATAAATGCCATCTCCAACTCCTCAAAAGATTCCATCAACGGTGTCTCCAGAGAGTTAGTGTGGTGTAGTGGTTAAGAGCGGTGGACTCATAATCTGGTGAACCAGGTTCACGTCTCCACTCCTCCACATGCAGCTGCTGGGTGACCTTGGGCCAGTCACACTTTTCTGAAGTCTCTCAGCCTCACTCACCTCACAGAGTGTTTGTTGTGGGGGAGGAAGGGAAAGGAGATGGTTAGCCGCTTTGAGACTCCTTAGGGTAGTGATAAAGCGGGATATCAAATCCAAACTCCTCCTCTTCCTCCTCTTCTTCTTCTTCTAAAATTTTTTACGCATCACTTGGGAAGACAGGCAAACTAATGCCAGTGTACTGGAAGAAGCAAAGATCACCAGGGTTGAAGCAATGATTCTTCAACATCAACTTCGTTGGACTGGTCATGTTGTGAGGATCATGTTGTGAGGATCACTCATAACCGAGTAAGATTGTCTTCCATCAACATGGTCTTAACAGTGAGTCCACAAGTGACTGTGGAGGCCAATTCTGGATCCACACGTCCTTCCACAGTGGGGACATTGGTTTCCGGGTGGGAGTTGATCACAGTGTGGTTGTGCCAAGCGTGCCTTCCTCTTAGCATGTTTCTCCCTTGCGTCCTGAGTTTGAGTGTCTTCAAAGCCCATGACATCTTTGGTAAAGGCTGTTCTCCAACCGGAGCGCTCGCAGGCCAGTGTTTCTCAGTTGTCAGTGTTTATACTACATTTTTAAAGATTTGCTTTGAGAGAGTCTTTGAACCTCTTTTGTTGACCAGCAGCACTATGCTTATCATTTTAAAGTTTGGAATAGAGTAGTTGCTTTGGAAGAAGATACTCAGGCATCTGCACAACATGACCAGTCCAACGAAGCTGATAATAGTAATAATAATAATAATAATAATAATAATAATAATAATAATATAGGAGATTAAAAATACATTAAAACACCAGTCATTAAAAAACTTCCCTAAAGATCCTTGCTAAGATCCTTGGGTGAGCACCTTCCCTAGGCCCCATCAACATCAGAAGAATGGGTGGTGGTGGCGGCACAAAAGAGAAAAAGAGCCTTTCCTGTGGTTGCCCCCCAGACTGTGGGAATCACCCCCCCCCCCAGGAGGGGTTAGAGTGGCTTCCTTGTTGTTATCTTGCCACCAGCAGGTTAAGACCTTCTTGTTCAGACAGCCTTTGGAAACTCTTCTTCCTCTTCTTCCTCCTCGTCCTCCTCTTCTTCTTCTGTGATCACTCATAGCCTAGTAAGATTATAATCCATAATCACGGTTTTAACAATGAGTCCGTAAGTGACTGTGGAGGCCAATTCTGGATCCACACGTCCTTCCACAGTGGGGACATTGGTTTCTGGGTGGGAGGTAATCAGCGTGAGGGTTTACCAAACATGCCTTCCTCTTAGCACATTTCTCCCTTGTGTCCTGAGTTTGAGTGTCTTCAAAGTCCACAACACCTTTGGTAAAGGCTGTTCTCCAACTGGAGCGCTCACAGGCCAGTGTTTCCCGGTTGTTGGTGTTAGCAGATGATGCTGACCTACAGACTTATTTCACGGCAAACTGGGTTTTAATTGCTGGTTTTAAATGCATTCTGTTGCCTTTTTCATTATTGTTTTTCACTGGTTTAATTTTATTACAGTGGTACCTCGGGTTACAGGCGCTTCAGGTTACCGACGCTTCAGGTTACCGACTCTGCTAACCCAGAAATAGTACCTCGGGTTAAGAACATTGCTTCAGGATGAGAACAGAAATCTTGTGGCGGCGGTGCGGTGGCAGCAGGAAACCCCATTAGCTAAAGTGGTGCTTCAGGTTAAGAACAGTTTCAGGTTAAGAACGGACCTCCAGAACAAATTAAGTTCTTAACCCGAGGTACCACTGTACTTTGCAGTTTATAATGATGTTTTTGAAATGTTGTAAGCTTGGGAGAAAGGTGAGATATAAATACAAAAATAGGAATAAATCACACACACACACACACACACACACACAGATCTGATTCTGATCCTTTTACCAGCTCCTGCAGCTCCCTCTAAGCTGCTGTTTCCTCAAGCCTGAATTGTGCCTTCCAATATTTTGCAAATATTATTCTTGTGCCCCTAAATCGTCGCAACTTGCCTATTGAGCAACCCCCTGCCAAAGCGAATAGCCGAAGGAACAGATGGAGCCTTTGGGCCATCCTCTCCTGAGTTCTTCTGCTCCGAGCGCAAGCCTGATCAGCTGTTTTCCCATCCTTGATGCTGGGAAGAGGGGAAGCAGCCTTTGCTTGGCTTCTGCGAAAGGTGGACGCCAGCCAGCCACCGGCTTCTGTTTGTAAATACAGCTGAAGATCTCCTCCGATGGACTCATGCTGCTGAAAGCCCACCTCAATGGTGGGAAAGTGAAAAGGTAAACAAAGGCTGTTCGTTCCCACCAGCCACCAGACTCCACCAGACTTTTAAATCTTCTACCTCTAGAACAAATTGATTTCTTGCCAGTCGGCAGACTTTTTACTGATGTTGTGGCTGTTCTGGTTGAAGACAACCAGGTGCAGAGAGCTGGGATAATCTTCTCTCCCCCCCCCTTCTCCTTTCGCTGTGTCCTGTTCATCGCCCCCTTCCTCAGCTCATAGACACACTGATCTGAAAGGAGTAACTAAGCCTATCCCAGAGGGAGCGACTCAGGGGTGCGGGGGGTGGGGAGAAGGGAAACCCAATATGAGGAAAGAATGAGCCTTGCCAGGATCTGGAGACTTATACAGGTTTGCTGCGCAGTCAACAGCAAGGTCACACCACTCATTTTGGATTCAAAACTAACTTGGGCCAGACCAGTTCAAGCCTTGAATGTGAAACACCAAACTTGCCTGACCAGAGATTCTCAGAAGACTGGAGTAAATTTACGGACTATTTGAAAAGTAATTGTGATGAACAGATTACGCTAGTAGGTTTGCAAGAAGTTTTGTAAGGTGAATCATTTGAAATATTGCAAGAAAGAGAATGAGGAGAATTATTAGTTAAAGATAATTAAAGGTAATATGAAATTAAGAAATGCATAGTAAGTGATAAGAACGGAAAATCATCAGAAGTGTTGATGGAAGTCCAAAAATTATTGTATAAGATGAGTTGTTGTGTGAATGATAATTACTATGTTAAAAACGAATAAAAATGTATATAAAAAAAGAAAAGGGGGTTCAGAAATTGAAGGTCAGATATGCTTCAAAAATGGCTGTTCCTTCTTTCAGTATCTCTGCTGTTATGTCTTTACTCTGTATATATAATTAAATTAAATATTTTTTTCCTCTGCATATAATTTTTTAATTACATTTTCCAATGTAATTGCTGTTGCATTTGGCAAGGTTTAGCGGGAAGACACCCCAGTGAGAATTTCTGTTACTATATATCATATATGGCTGTTTCTTTGTACAGTCGTACCTTGGAAGTTGAACAGAATCTGTTCTGGAAGTCTGTTCGACTTCCAAACCATTCAGAAACCAAAGCGTGGCTTCTGATTGGCTGAAGCCAGTCGCACGCACATCAACGAAGCCACCAATCATCTGCACACTCACTGAAAGAAAGCGCTGGTCGGTCTCCCAATTGCTGCAGCAGCCAATAGCCAGCAGACATTTACACACCCACCAATCACAAAAAAACACACCTCTGACAATCTCCTGCTCATGGCAGCCAACAATCGCCTGTCCCACCTCCCAACTATCCATATATAAGACAACCCCCAATTTTCAGCATAATTTTTTAATAAAATAACCTCATCTTATACACAGAAAAATACGTGAAGAAACCAGAGGCCTTTCTCCTGGGCATGGTCGGCCAATTGGTGCCAAAAAAGGATAGAACTTTCTTTATGTATGCCACAACAGCAGCAAGAATACTTATTGCAAAGTACTGGAAGACACAAGATCTACCCACCTGGGAAGAATGGCAGATGAAGGTGATGGACTACATGGAACTGGCGGAAATGACTGGCAGAATCCGAGACCAGGGAGAAGAGTCGGTGGAAGAAGATTGGAAGAAATTTAAAGTTTATTTACAGAAACATTCTAAAATTAAGGAATGTTAGAAGGAGGCTGGAATGAAGTTATGTGGCTTTAGCAGAAGTATTATAAAGGACTAAGTAAAAATAGATTGTTAATGGATGAAAGGAGGGAAGGTAAAGTTTCATTGCATCAGGATAAAAATTGGGAAGGATGGAAAGGATTTGTTGAAAAGCTAATTGAACCAGAATACAAAAAAAGGGAGGTGTGAGGAGGTCGCTGAAACAAGTAAATGAAAGTTAATAACATTGAAAGTATTGGATGTGTTTTTTAAATTGTTTTTGTTTTGTTTTTGTTATGTATATGTAGCATTTTTGTTTTTCGTATTGTATTGTATTGTTCTGTTATGTTTAATTCTTTTTCTTTTCTTTCTGTAACTTTTAAAACTTTAATAAATATTATATATAAAAAATATATACACAGAAAAATAAGGTAAATATGGTGATAGTATTTCAAAAGACAGCTCAGCAACTGCAGTGGGTGTGTGATGGCAGACATAGTGCACAGATATTTTACATGCCTTTGCACCAGTAACACGATTGACCAGGCAGATCTAACTTCTAGAGACTGTGGAAAGGGAGCTGAACACTGACCGGGCAACTTTAGCAACTCATACCAACAGCATTTTAATAAGTCATTTCCAAAACACAAAAACAGGAACAAGGTCAAGTTGGTGGTTCCATTAAAATCAGCGTAGCAAATTATCCATGACTTAACTCCCATTGATTTTGCCAGAACTGAGTTTAACTGGCTTACTCGGAATCCAGGGATCTCTGAAGGACTGGAAGACAGGGGCTGCCCCCTGGATAGTGTAACCATTGGAAGGTAGGTCTTTGCACAATCCATATGTCACCTCCAAAGAGTTTTCTGATTTATCAACAGAAGGAATACATTACAAAGATGTTATTGGATTTATCAATAGCCAGGAATCTGGAAGATCATTTCCAAGTATATATAAAATGGTTTGGTCTGTTTAAGGAAAAATGGGATCAATTGAAGAAAGGTTAGACAAAAAGAAAAATGAAAGATGAATCCAATTAATGGAGTCACTGTCGGTTGGAAGCAACAAATGCTATAGAGAAAAAAAGTAGTATTATAATTCGAAATTGACGATTATGTTAAAGAGAAGATTCCTAGACCTTCTTGTAGAAACTATTGTGCTTAATGCAATCTGAATCCTGAAATACTGCTCATGATGGGAGGGGAGTCGTTTATATTTACTCTTCAATCAATGTTCCTTTTGTAATGCAGTCACGGTCTGGAAAACAAATAAATATATTTATGATTAAGGAGAAGGGGGGGAGGAAACGATGGGAAAAGCTGTGAGTGCTCAACACTTTTAAGACTCTCAAAACAATCTCGGTTTTCTTCCCGCAAATCAGTGAAACAGGGATCCGGGATCCTGCAGAGCCAGCTCCAGCGCTTCCTTTGATTGCAGACATCTATCTCTTCCTTGACAACTTTGCCTGTTAGCAGAGAGAGTCGGCTGTTTAATTCACCTGGCTTGTTAAGAGCTCCCTGGTCCCCCCCCCCTTCTATTCTTGTTTGCTTTTTCTGAAGTTCTGGGAAGTCAACGATCTCACATTTGCAGGCTAAGTGCGGAGTTCCCGTCGGGTGACTAAAATTCACAAATAATCTGGCAATTTGTCCACTGTCTCGGGAGCCCGCAGGGAAGCTGATCACTGCAAGAGTTTTTGGTATAAAAGAGGGAGATTGATGAGCTGCCCGGAATGCGGGGCTGGCTGGCAGCTTCCCAAAGCTGAAGATGAAACGCTACAAGCAAAGGGAACTCAATTGGCAACGCTGTCCGTGATTGTTCCTGCATCCTGGGCGGACTCTTGATTTGGCAATCCTTGCTTTAAAAGGCACTGCTGCTGAAACCTCAAGTTCCCGCTGCTCAGATAGACTGCTCCAGGCTCATACACTCTTCTGCAACAAAACAGAACCTGATTAGCTGCCGCTGTCCAGAACCTCATTTTTAAAAATTGCATTTATACTCCACTTTTATCTCCAAAGGGGACGCGGGTGGTGCTGTGAGTTAAACCACAGAGCCTAAGGCTTGCCGATTGGAAGGTTGGCTGTTTGAACCCCCGTGACGGGGTGAGCTCCAGTTGCTCGGTCCCTGCTCCTAACCTAGCAGTTCAAAAGCACGTCAAAGTGCAAGTAGATAAATAGGTACCACTCCAGCGGGAAGGTGAACGGTGTTTCCATGCGCTGCTCTGGTTCGCCAGAAGCAGCTTAGTCATGCAGGCCACATGACCTGGAAGTTGTACACCGGCTCCCTCGGCCAATAAAGCGAGATGAGCACCGCAACCCCAGAGTCGGTCACAACTGGACCTAATGGTCAGAGGTCCCTTTACCTTTACCTTTTTATCTCCAAGGAACTCAGGGTGGTGGGCATGGCTGTCCCCACACCTCATTTAGGTAGGTTAGTCTGAGAAGCAGTGAACAGCCCAAGGAACTTCACGGCCAGTTTCGGGCATTTGAACCCTGGTCTTCCATGTCTCAGTCTGCAACTCTAATCATTGAGACACACTGGCTCTCCTGTCATGCCCTTGATTATCTTCTCCCTGCCCCATTGGCATGCTGAATGTGCTTTACAGCGTTAGGCTGAGAAGCAGGAGCCTCTGTGCCACACTTCCTGACCTGCTGCCCACACTAAGCCTCAAAGCAATCTTTTCACAGAGGATCTCGGAGACAGGCTTAATTATTCTGTGCTGGGAAAGGAAAATCCTGGGCTGGGGTCACAGAGGGGGAAAGTGGTACCCTTCGAGTGTTGTTGTACTCCGACTCCCATCATCGCTAACCATTGGTCATGCTGGCCATGGCTGGCAGAATTGAAATTGAGCAGTGCTTGGAGGGCACCACACCCCCCATCCCTGTTTGAGGCTTAGGATTTTGCTTCCAGTAACAACTGATGGGACCATGTGCAGGACTGCCATCAGCACTTGGCATCACTGGGCTCAGCCTGTGCCAATCCTTGTCCTGGGCTACCAGGCAGCCTCACTTCACTCCCATTTAAATTTCCCACAATATCCTCAATACAGCATCATTCTGGCCCATCGTGGGAAAGGAAAATGGAGATGGAGCCAGCATATTGGTCCTCACCAACTGTAGGCAAGGACGGAAGCCTGCCAGCTTTGGTTCCCTCAATTTTTCCAATCTTAAATTTGGTTCTCCACATTTCTGCAGCAATTTCTGGATTTCCTTTTTTTATTTTTAATCCTCCTGAAAATTCTTTAGCATTTTAGCGTGACATTCCCCCAAGAAGCACAGTTTTGACCAAAGTACACCTTTTGGCAAGCCATTTCTCCTAATACCATGCATTTTGTATGCTACTTGCACAAACACATTCATTTGTAGGCACATTTTCTCTCAATAAATACGTCTTTGTAAACGCTGTTTTGGAGAACTGAATTGCAAAATTCGGGTGAGTGCAAATTTCAAAGGACGGCCGCATTTCTGTTCTTGTATTGTTTCAGAAAGTGTGAAGATGATAAATTTGGCAAACTGGATTAAAGTTCTCTGCACATCCCTATCTCCAGATAAGTCCACTGGGACAAACATAAGAAGGGGAATTCCCAAAGCGAAACTTGAACCCAGGACCCCATCAGACCTGGAGTTGGTCCTATCAGTTAACCTTCTCATCTGTTTTCACCTGAGATGCCACCCACACCATAATTTAAAGTGATACCACTTTAAGCAGAGAGGCACCATTGTGTGTAGGCGCTTCTACGCATGTGCGAACGGTGATCGCCGCTCCTGCGCATGCGCGACCGGCAGCAAACTTGCCGGTTATTTCCTTGTTTGCCTCGGACGTTGGGCAAAATGGATTCAAGCGGAGGCGGATGTAAGAAGAGGTTTGACTGCATATGGACTTATTGTTATATAAGTTTATTTTGGGGAGAGAGGGGGAAAAGGAGGCTACCTCAAGCCTGATTTAGGAGGCAGTATAAAAGCATTTCAATGAGAAATAACGAAAAGAAAGAGAGGAAAGTGAAAGAAGAGATTGGGTGAGATTCCAGCATTTAATTAGACAGAGAATGTTCTAGGAACATTGCAGGCAAATTGCATTGAATTTCTCTGATTTATCCTTCCGGTAGATGGACAGGTCTAAAAAATCTAAACCTGCAAAATCTATTTACAGGTTGGGGGTGAATAATATGAGTCTACACTTCAGTCTTGACTATGCTACCACTCAGTGGATTTGTAACTGGCTGACTGACCGAACCCAAAGGGTGCTCATCAATGGTTCCTCTTCATCCTGGAGAAGAGTGACTAGTGGGGTGCCACAGGGTTCTGTCTTGGGTCCGGTCTTATTCAACATCTTTATCAACGACTTGGATGATGGACTCAAGGGCATCCTGATCAAATTTGCAGATGACACCAAACTGGGAGGGGTGGCTAACACCCCAGAGGACAGGATCACACTTCAAAACGACCTTGACAGATTAGAGAACTGGGCCAAAACAAACAAGATGAATTTTAATAGGGAGAAATGTAAAGTATTGCACTTGGGCAAAAAAAAATGAGAGGCACAAATACAAGATGGGTGACACCTGGCTTGAGAGCAGTACATGTGAAAAGGATCTAGGAGTCTTGGTTGACCACAAACTTGACATGAGCCAACAGTGTGACGCGGCAGCTAAAAAAGCCAATGCAATTCTGGGCTGCATCAATAGGAGTATTGCATCTAGATCAAGGGAAGTAATAGTGCCACTGTATTCTGCTCTGGTCAGACCTCACCTGGAGTACTGTGTCCAGTTCTGGGCACCACAGTTCAAGAAGGACACTGACAAACTGGAACGTGTCCAGAGGAGGGCAACCAAAATGGTCAAAGGCCTGGAAACGATGCCTTATGAAGAACGGCTAAGGGAGCTGGGCATGTTTAGCCTGGAGAAGAGGAGGTTAAGGGGTGATATGATAGCCATGTTCAAATATATAAAAGGATGTCACATAGAGGGGGGAGAAAGGTTGTTTTCTGCTGCTCCAGAGAAGCGGACACGGAGCAATGGTTCCAAACTACAAGAAAAAAGATTCCACCTAAACATTAGGAAGAACTTCCTGACAGTAAGAGCTGTTTGACAGTGGAATTTGCTGCCAAGGAGTGTGGTGGAGTCTCCTTCTTTGGAGGTCTTTAAGCAGAGGCTTGACAACCATATGTCAGGAGTGCTCTGATGGTGTTTCCTGCTTGGCAGGGGGTTGGACTCGATGGCCCTTGTGGTCTCTTCCAACTCTATGATTCTATGATTCTATTATCCAGTGCTTTGACAAAGTCGGTTCCATACAGAGAGGAAATGAACATTTGCAGGCATTTGAAATTCATCTCCCAAAAGTGCCTTCAGGATTGCTGGATTCTACCTGGATATGGAGTTTGTATTTGTTTTGTTTGTATTGGTTTTTTTTAAGTGCAGAATATCGGCTGCCTTGCCTGCCATTTGTCCCTATTCCCCTAATTAAGAACATAAGAAGGGACTACTGGATCAGGCCAGTGACTCTTCTGGTTCATTATCCTGTTCTCACAGTGGCCAACAAGTGGCCTCTTCCACGGTGCTCCCTTTGCAACCCATGCTATAGTCCATTTCAGGGCGGAAGGAGTTAATTATGACTCCCCTGAAACCCCACCCCCTTATGCTTCCACATTTGATTGGAAGCCCGTGTAATTCCACATTTGGCACCAGCTACAGCTTCTGGAGGACGCAGGTGGCGCTGTGGGTTAAACCACAGAGCCTAGGGCTGATCAGAAGGTCAGCGGTTCGTATCCCCGCGACGGGGTGAGCTCCTGTTGCTCGCTCCCTGCTTCCACATTCACGGTTGGGGTGCTTAGATGCTGGGTCAATTTTTCTTTTTTCTTTTTTCTTTTTTAATTTTATTAAGAGTTTTTTTTTTATTACAATAAAGAGAGAAAAACAGCATAGGCAAAGACAAAGAAAAATAAAAAACAAACATAAAATTTAGCATCGTGTAATAACCAACTTTTCTTCATTTTTGGACTTCCTCACGTCTCTCGCTCCTACTTTCCAAATTTATATAACTTTAACCAGCAATTTATCACCTTATTTCCATTCTTATTGTACACATTTCCAATATTTTGTCCCTAACTTTGAATATTTTTATCTAGGTCTTAAATATCTAATTTTACCATAATGTTTATTCAAAATTTATTTTTCTCATAAACTTCACTCATTCTCATAGTCTTTTCACCAAACTTTATGGTGCCCTATTATTTTCAAATCCCTCATCCTTCTTAACACTCGTATAATTTACAGTGTTTTTGTAGGTAGTCCTTGAATTTCTTCCAGTCCTCTTCCACTGCTTCCTCTCCCAGGTCTCGGATTCTGCCAGTCATTTCTGCTAGCTCCATGTAGTCCATCTGTTGCATCTGCCATTCTTCCAGCGTGCGCAAATCTTGAGTTTTCCAATATTTAGCGACAAGTATCCTTGCTGCTGTTGTTGCATACATAAAAAATGTTCGATCATTCTTTAACACCCTCTGGCCAACAATGCCCAAAAGGAAGGCCTCTGGTTTCTTAGGGAAGGTATACTTAAATACCTTTTTCAGCTCATTATATATCATTTCCCAGAAGGCCTTAACCTTGGGGCAAGTCCACCAGAGGTGAAAGAACGTTCCTTCAGTTTCCTTACATTTCCAACACTTATTGTCTGACAGGTGATATATTTTTGCTAGCTTGAGTGGGGTCATGTACCACCTATATAACATTTTCATAATGTTTTCTTTCAAGGCATTACATGCCGTAAACTTCATACCAGTGGTCCATAACTTTTCCCAGTCAGCAAACATGATATTATACCCAATGTCCTGTGCCCACTTTATCATAGCTGATTTAACCGTTTCGTCCTGTGTATTCCACCTCAGCAACAAGTTATACATTCTTGAAAGTACCTTAGTCTTAGGTTCTAACAGTTCTGTTTCCAGTTTCGATTTTTCCACCTGGAATCCTAACTTTTTATCCAATTTAAAAGCCTCTTTAATCTGAGCGTAATGTAATCAATCTCGCACTTTATCTTTTAGTTTCTCCAAACTCTGCAATCTCCAATTGTCTCCATCTCTTTCTAGTATTTCCCAATATTTCGGCCATTTGACCTCCATATTGGGTCTTTTCACATCTTTAGCTTCGATAGGTGATAGCCACCTTGGGGTCTTATTTTCTAATATGTCTTTATATTTTGTCCAGACATTAAACACTGCTTTCCTTACAATATGGTTCTTGAAGTTCTTGTGAATCTTAACCTTGTCATACCACAGATATGCATGCCAGATGCTGGGTCAATTTTTCAAGGCAAGGGTCAGAACATGCCACCCACTACTGGAGCTCCTATACATACACATGCCAAAAAGCCTCAAAATTTATCAGCGGGTTTTAGCTCTCTGTTCACGCAGACAGCTAAGCCAAAGTTTCTCTCCTGGAAACTTTTGACTGAGCATTCGTTTTAATTCCTGCATCATCCACTCGTACGCATGCAGGGCCAGATTTAGGCTTGATGAGGCCTTAAGCTACTGAAGGTAATGGGGCCCTTTCTATGTCCAGCTGTCCTTTGTCAACCACAAATTGTCTCTGTTTTTTGTGTTGAATATATGTTATATGGGAATTTATGGACCTAATAGGTATCTAAAGCCATTTGCACATGCAGAATGTAGGAACCCTATATATAGAAATGAGCAAACCAGTGATATTTGAGGGAGCAGGCTAGCAGGCAGGGCTCATGACTTACATCATAGGAGCCTACACAACACAAAACAAAACAAAACACTGTTGCTGTATGTAGGTTTTATTTTATTTGCTTTTTATCTTATATTTTGGAAATGTACATATGGGGTTTTCCCCCCTATAATTTTTTTGGGACTGGATGCAGCCAAGGCTGAGGCTTCCTTTGTGTGGCAGAGGCTCCTGCCTTGCCGAATCGCTCTCCCTGTTCCCCCTTGCTCCACATAATGCGTTGACAGCCTGTGTTTTGTCAGTTGTTTTACAATGTTGACAAGGAAGTGTGTGTTTTCTTGTGCGCGAAGCCCAGCCCGTTCCTTCGAGGGAGGCAGCTTCGGAGGGCTCAGAGCATGGAAGAAACTCATGAAATTTAGCCACACCATGTGATGTCCAGGCGTGGGAAAGGGAGGGGGGCATAAGATGACCGGGGTCATAATGAAGAGCCAGGCAGGGACTTAGAGGTGCCTTCAGGGCCCCTCACTCTGCCTTTTGCCTTCATATTATAAGCAGCTCAAGGCAGTGGGGACCAGAAACCTGATTTTCAAAAGTTCTTTCTTTTCAACACCTGCTGAAAACTTTTCTATTCTGCCAGGCCTAGGCAGGCAGTTGAGAATCTTCCTTACACGATGGCTAATTGATTCTTGTTTCCAAGTTTTGGTGGGGGTTTTTTTACTGCATGGTTTTATGCAGGAGTTAGCAAACATTTTCAGCAGGGGGCCAGTCCACTGTCCCTCTGACCTTGGGGTGGGGGGGCGGACTATATTTTTTTTTGGGGGGGTGAACGAATTCCTATGCCCCACAAATAACCCAGAGATGCATTTGAAATAAAAGCACACATTCTACTCATGTAAAAGCATGCTGATTCCCAGACCATGCGCAGGCCAGATTGAGAAGGCGATTGGGTTGGATCCGGCCCCCAGGCCTTAGGTTGCCTACTCATGTAGTAGATCTTGCTCCAATTCATGACTAAGATCCCATCCTATTGGACCTGACATAGGATTGAACTTGGGGGGGGGGGTGTTTGGCAGGCAGACAATTCTACCTGCTCTTCAAGATGAGACAAGTCATTCCGGCAGCCTGCCTTCATTAGAAACACTGAACATAATCACCATATTTAATGCTTTTATCATGACTCAATGGATCACTGAACAGAGGAGCTACAGAAAGACAATTAGAAGCGTTCGTCTTTACTCAAAATTTCCCCCATCTCTCCAGCTTTTGTCTGAAGACTTATTTGTTCGCTAATTGCAAATATATAATTTGGTAGGGAGACTCTAGCTGCATTCGCTGCAGGGTTAATGCGCTGACCGGGCAACTTTAGTGCGTGGATCCTTCCGTTGAAAGGCTAAATCCATATCTAGCCATCTGGATTTGCATGCTGAAATGCAGTTATTTATTACTATTATTACTATTATTACTATTATTACTATTATTATCCGTGCTGGTTTTTTTTCTAGAAGAAGAGGTGCTGGAGCTCATCATGAACTCCCTCATTTTCTTAGAACAGCAATGGCACTTACTGAGAGGTGCTGGAGCTGAGCTCCTGGGAACTCTGGCTGGGAAGAAAAGCCCTGATTATTATTAAATGTACAGTGGTACCTCTGGATATGAATGGGATCCCGTTCCGGAGCCCCGTTCGCATCCTGAAGCGAACGCAACCTGTGTCTGCACTTACATGGGTTGTGATTCGCCGCTTCTGCGCATGCAGGTGATGTCATTTAGACTGTCTGCGCATGCATGAGCGGTGAAACCCGGAAGTAACGCATTCCATTACTTCCAGGTCACCACAGAGTGCAACCCGAGAATGCTCAACATGAAGCAACTTCTATTTGTATCTCACCATTCTCCCAAATTGGGGATTCAGGGCTTAGAAACACCATCACCCCTTCAGACACAGGCCTCTGGACCAGCATTCCTTGGGGCCTGTGGTTTACAGAGAATTTTGCAAATTTATGGCAGACCCACCATATACATTTTAAGCGTATGTGAAGCACATTTGAAGAATCCTGGGAACTGTAGTTTGATGCAAATGGGAGCTTTGCAAGGAGGAAAACTATAGCTTCCAGGATTCTTCCTGGGGTGGGATGAGGAAATCATGTACTTTAAGCATGTGTTGAATATATTTTAAATGCATAGGATGGATTTGACCTCCCATCCTTTGCCCTCTGATGCCGTCACAACCTGCATCCAGAGAAAAGAGGAGCCTTGTTTGGTTTCCTCAATGAGAAATGAAGTCTTTGGCTCACTAAGTAGGAGGGTAAAGGGAGGGGAGGCGATTGATTCAAGGTTTGGGGTATTTGAATGAGGGCCCCCCGTAAGTATTAGTGATCGGTTTGGAATCAATGCCCCCCCCCCCTTGGCTCTGGATTACACAGGGGTTCCTGGAACGAGGAAGACCGACCTCCTAGGAGAACGTGCTAAGAGACCTGATTACTCCCTTCGTCCCATCCGAGCTCAGTGGGGGTTGGAACAGCAGGCAGACTCTTAGCTAAACACTCAGAGTGAGAAAAACAACTTTCAGGTGTGGTTTACGATGTAGCCCAAACAGTTCCCACGAGCCGACTCCATGCGGGACGGCTCTCTGGATAGACCATCGCAAAGAGGAACCCAGGCAAACTCCGGCAATGATCCAAACCCACACTTTTGCCTGGTTCCCGTTAACACCCCTGCCCCCACAAACTTATAGGTTTCCCTATAACAGGGGTAGGCAACCTAAGGCCCGAGGGCCGGATGCGGCCCAATCGCCTTCTCAATTTGGCCTGTGGACGGTCCGAGAATCAGTGTGTTTTTACATGAGTAGAATGTGTCCTTTTACAGTCATTCCTCGGGTTGAAGTAGCTTCAGGATAAGTATTTTCGGGTTGCGTGCTGCGGTGACCACGGAAGTAACGGAGTGTGTTACTTCCGGGTTTTGCGGCTCGCACATGTGCAGACGGTCAAAATGGGGGGGTGGGCAGTTGCTGCTTGTTCCTACAGTATGTATCTTGGGGTATCTTACCTTGTAAATAAACTGTTCTGTGATCCTTGCATGACGTGGGGTATAGAAATTAACCAACCAATAAACCAACCAACAAACAAACAATGTAAAAAGGTAAAGGACCCCTGGACAGTTAAGTCTAGTCAAAGGCGACAATGGGGTTACAGCGCTCATCTCCGATTTCAGGCCGAGGGAGTCAGCACAACAGGACACTGTGACGGAAACCAGAGCACATGGAAACACTGTTTACCTTCCCGCCACAGCGGTACCTATTTATCTACTTGCACTGGTGTGCTTTCAAACTGCTAGGTTGGCAGGAGCTGGGACAGAGCAATGGGACAAACAAACAAACAGGCTTCTTCAAAATGAAGGTGGGAAGAAGAAGGTGAATGTTGTGCGGGTGTGTGGGGAGGGAGGAAGAAATGGATAATAATGAATGGGGGTGATGTGGGAGGGGAGAGAGATTTGCCCTACCAGGCCCCGCAACTTTTGAAAATGGATTTCCCTGGCAAAGGATGCCGTGGTCACGGCTAAACTGGGTCAGTGGGGGGACCTGCTACGACTCCCTTCCTCAGAGGGGCACCTGTTAAGAGGAAGAACATTAACTCTTAAGCAGCTGGAGCAGGGAAACTCGTGACAAAACCAGTGGCATTTTGAGGCCACTTTCTTGAAGCTAAGGGGAAAGGTTGAAGCATCTGGGACATTAAAATACAGCAATAAGAATAAAAGAAAATTATTACAAATTAGTTTGGAGGTGGTATTTAGCACCAGTCAGATTAAATAAAATAAACAAGGAATATTCGGTGTTATGTTGGAGGGGGTGCCAGGAAACTGGGAATTATGTTCACATGTGGTGGGGGTGTAAATATGTACATTTTTTTTCTGGAAAAGGGTGTTTAAGGAGATAACAGAAATCACTGGGTTAAAGCTGACCAAAAGTCCAGAGGTAGCTTTATTATCAATTTACAATGGGGTGGAGGGTTCACGGGCTATGAAGGACTTGCTTACAAATTTATTGACAGCTGCACAAATTATGATACAGTGGTGCCCCACAAGACGAATGCCTCGCAAGACGAAAAACCCGCTAGACGAAAGGGTTTTCCGTTTTTCGAGGCGCTTCGCAAGACGAATTTCCCTATGGGCTTGCTTCGCAAGACGAAAACGTCTTGCGGATTTGCTTCCTTTTTTGTAAAACCGTTAATACCCGGGCAATCCGCGCTCCGCAAGACGAAAAAATCGCAAGATGAAGCGACTCGCGGAACGAATTAATTTCGTCTTGCGAAGCACCATTGTAGCTAGGAAGTAGAAGGGGCAAGCAGAATATGAGATGGAAGAACGGTTTAAAAAGGTGTGGGATATAGCTATTAATGATAAATTAACATGTGCCATTAAGGTAAGACAGGAAATATGCAGGAGAAATGATTCTGAGGACGTACAGAGGGTGTTTGTAGAATTTGTACTGTTAAAACGGAAAGGGGTCAAACCATCGCAAGAGCTGTTGAAATTTTGGGAGGCTGGATAGTTACAATGGAATGGTCTCGGTGGCGGGAAGCACATTTTTATTCTTATTTATGTATGATTATTACTTTGTCAAAATATAATACTACTACAACTAATAATAATAATAATAATAATAATACAGTGGAACCTCTATTTGTGACCATAATCCGTTCTGGAGGTCGGTCCGGAGGTTGAAACAGGTTGCTGGGAGAGGTGCAGTTGTGCGCAGGTGCAGGCGGCGATTGCCTGCTCCTGCGAATGTGCGAAAGGCGATTGCCACTCCTGCACATGCGTGAATGGTGGCAAACCTGCCAGTTACTTCTGGGTTTGCCGTGATCGTGACTTGGAAGGACTGTAAGAAGAGGTGGTAGTAAGTAGAGGTTCGACTGTAACAATATAGCAAGAGATGGCATGGCCAATGTTCATACAATTATGCCTGGCATGGATAAAGTCTAGTTATAGGTATGTAGCCATGTTGGTCTGCCGTAGTTAAAACTGAAGTGAAGGCACGAGTCAGGTGTTGATCATCAGGTGAGCTGTGCATGAGCAAGCTGCCAGCTAGCTCTGCAGAAGCTCCTTTTATTGGCACAATATGCAAACCAGACAGATACATTTTGGACTGTGACCTTTACACATCTTCCAATCCCGAGATCGAGGGATGGTACAGGTTATTTTGGCACCTGTTTCCACTGTGTCACTTTCTCCTTGCACAAAGTTTATTCAAAAGAGACAAAAGTCACAGACAGGGCACGGCAGACTACTAAGAGAGCAAAGGTTAGATAGAGGGCAAGATGTTCAGACGGCTGTGGCTTTATCTGTGGGGGGGGGGAGTGTGCTCCACACCCCAAGGTCACACATGCAGACAGCTGAGGCTGCCCGCGAGTGGAAGTGTGCTTCACACCCAGCGATCATTCCTACAGAAACAAAATAATTTTTTTTAAAGAAAAAGAAGGAACATTTTATCATATGTGGTGGGAATGTAAAAAGGTGAAAAACTTATGGGAAACGATATATAATGAGATGAAAAACTGTTGAAATATACATTTATTAAGAAACCAGAAGCATTTTTACTGGGCATTGTAGGAGATGATAGAAAGGACTGTGTTGTTTTTATATGCAATGACGGCAGCAAGAATATTATTGGCACAAAAATGGAACCAAGAAGAATTACCAGCGAAAGAAGAATGGAGGATGAAATTGATGGACTATGCAGAATTAGACAAACTAACAGGAAGAATTTGAAACCAGCGGGACCAGAGATTCACAGAAGACTGGTGTAAATTTACAGACTATTTGAAAAGTAATTGTGACGATCAGATTATGTTTGTAGGTTTGCAAGAAGTTTTGTGAGGTGAATAATTTGAATTATTGCAAAATTGGATAAGGAGGAGGATTGTTAGTTAAGACAATTAAAGGCAATATGAATTTAAGAAATGCAGAAGAAATGATAAAAATGGAGGGTCATCAGAGGTGCTGATGGAAGTCAAAAAAGATTGTATAAGATGTGAAGTTCTGTGGTATGTATGATAATTGATATGTTAAAAATTAATTAAAAATCATTATAAAAAAAGAAACAAAACAAATTCTTCCCCCTTCCAGTAGCAGCTTAGAGGCCAACTAAGTTTGTTATTGGTACGAGCTTTCGTGTGCATGCACATGTGTATCTGAAGAAGTGTGATTTTTGATTTTTTTATTTGTAATGGATAAAGTCGACAGAGAAATGCTTTCATCCGCCTCTCAAAACACCAGAGCTTGTGGATTTCCAATGAAGCTGAATGTCAGAGGATTCAAGACAAGTGAAAGAAAGGACTTCAGTGCAAACCACGGAAGTCTCTCCCAGGAGGCAAGAATGGCCACCAGCTTGGACTGCTTTAAAAGGATTGGACCAATTCATGGAGGAGAAAGCAACTGATGCCTATGAGCCAGGGTGGCTAGGCTTTGCCTGCATGGTCAGAGGCAGTAATGCTTACGAATGCCAGTTGCTGGGGACCACAGGAGGGAAGACTTGCTCATGTGCATCTGGTCCTGCTTGCATCTGGTTGGCCACTGTGAGAGTAGGATGCAGGAATGGATGGACCATTGGCCTGACCTAGCAGGCTTGTCTTTATGTTCTTGAGAGTTTGGCAAAGACCAATGAAAGCTGGAGGGTGATGGTGGTATCAGCCTAGGGGTGGGAAAACCTGTCTCTGCATTCTTGGATTCTCAAAAGCTGTGTCATTTGAGTTTGTGTGTGTCCAAATTTTTTTAGAAAGGGCCAGATTTGATGAAGTGAAGGGCCATGAGGGACGACTAAAGGGCCAACCAAAGTTGTTTACCTTTTTTTAGGATTTTACCCATGTGGGAGGGAGTTCCACCGTCTAACCATGTACTATGTACTTCCTTTAATGCAGTGGTGTCCAAACTTTTTTCAATGAGGGCCGGATTTGATGAACTGAAGGGCCATGAGGGCCAACCAAAGGGCCAACCAAACCAAAGTTGTTGACCTTATTTAAGGACTGAAAATGTTGAGCTTTTTTTAGGATCCCCCCCCCCCCGGAATAAACTGCCACAGGGGCTGGATTAACCCGACCAGGGGGCCGGATTAGGCCCCCGAAATGGACTTTGGTCATGCCTGGAAGATACCTTCACACTTCAGCTCTTCAGAACTGAGAGAGAAAAGGGGAGGGGGAGAGAAAGAGAGAGAGACCCCCCCCCGGCGGATCAAAATCACTTACCAGGTCCAGCCCAGCCAGGAACAGGTGTGTGAATATCAGCACCCAGACACCAGATAGAACAACATTCCCCCCTCCTCTCTCCTCGACTTCCATAAATCAACTCTCTAATCTTTCACTGTCCAGCCAGATTGCTTGCTGGGAGGGTGATGAATTGCCCTCCAGCCCCTGACAGCTGCAGGAATATCACTCATGGCCAAAGACAGACCTCTAAATCTGCCATTATAGAGTGTTGAAAGGAAGAATGTCTGTTTTTGTAACCTACCTCAGTTATAATAAATATTTAAAATCCACATTAACATCCTCTTATAGTTACAATCTGCCCTCTGTGGAACAGCGTCCAACTTAGATTTAATTAGCGACTGAATCTTTCCAGTTTGGGCTCCTGGTTAAGCTGAGGATTCTTGGGCCTCTCGCGGAATGCCTCTGTTTTCATAAACTACCTGCACCGGCATAAATATCAGCCATGTCGCCCGGTTGCCCTGTTGGAGACAGAGACCTTTTTGTCTTCCTGAATGCTTACATTTAATTTAAATGATTGGATCTTTCCAGACTCCCGAGTGGGGGGGGGGGAGAGGGCAAATGATTTCCCTCCTTGCCAAGAACTCCTGCCATGCCTCACTTCGAAAAAGCTGGCACAATACCTTTGGCATCAAGGGGGGAAATGGAGCGATGGGGAGCAGGTAAGAAGGAGTCAGAGGCTCCCCGGCCAACATTCTTGGGTCATTACGGATGGGGCTGTTCAAAGGTGAGTTTCATCAAGTTTCAAGGGTTGAGATCCAAGCTCCTCCCACCATGAGAAAGTCTGTTCCATAGCTGAGTCACCGCGGAATTGCGCCGCAAAGTGAAATTCAAGATGAATTGGGAGCTTCCTATAATCAACATTGATGGCAGAAAGTGACGAGGAATTAAAGAACCTTTTAATGAGGGTGAAAGAGGAGAGCGCAAAATATGGTCTGAAGCTCAACATCAAAAAAAACTAAGATCATGGCCACTGGGCCCATCACCTCCTGGTAAATAGAAGGGGACGAAATGGAGGCAGAGAGAGATTTTACTTTCTTGGGCTCCATGATCACTGCAGATGGTGACAGCAGTCACGAAATTAAAAGACGCCTGCTTCTTGGGAGAAAAGCAATGACAAACCTAGACAGCATCTTAAAAAGCAGAGACATCACCTTGCCAACAAAGGTCCTTATTGTTAAAGCTATGGTATTCTCAGTAGTGATGTATGGAAGTGAGAGCTGGACCATAAAGAAAGCTGATCGCCGAAGAATTGATGCTTTTGAATTATGGTGCTGGAGGAGACTCTTGAGAGTCCCATGGACTGCAAGAAGATCAAACCCTTCCATTCTGAAGGAAATCAGCCCTGAGTGCTCACTGGAAGGACAGATCCTGAAGCTGAGGCTCCAAGAAGAGACTCCCTGGAAGAGACCCTGATGTTGGGAAAGATGGAGGGCACAAGGAGAAGAGGACGACAGAGGACGAGATGGACAGTGTTCTCGAAGCTACCAGCATGAGTTTGACCAAGCTGTGGAACGCAGTGGAAGACAGGAGTGCCTGGTGTGCTCTGGTCCATGGGGTCACAAAGAGTCAGACACGACTAAACAACTAAACAACAACAACATAATCAGGTCAAACCCCTGTTAGGGGTTTGGAGGGAAGTTTTCCATTTGTCACACAGCCGTTAAAGGCAGAAGATCACACCAAGGAAGCATTTGGCAACCTCCGTTCCTTTTCTATTGTTCTAAATCAAGCACTCGGGCTTCATCCTACTGTCAGTATTGTTATGTCTCATTCTCACACTTCATAATGTTGTGGGTTGCCTTTAATTACAGTCATACCTCAGTTACAGATAGGTAGCCGTGTTGGTCTGCCATAGTCAAAACAAAACAAATTCCTTCCAGTAGCACCTTAAAGACCAACTAAGTCAGTTCTTGGTATGAGCTTTCGTGTGCATGCACACTTCTTCAGATACACTGAAACAGAAGTTTCCAGACCCTTCTATATAGTGAGAAGGTGGGGAGGGGTATTACTCAGAAGGGTGGTGGGAATGGGTGATTGGCAGATAGCTGTGATGAGCCTGTTGACGACTCTTAACGACTGCAATAGGTCTTACAGGAAAAAGCAAGGGGTGAAAAGGTGAAAAATGGCTTTGTCATGTATAATGAGATAAGAATCCAAGGTCTTTGTTCAGACCAGGTTTCTCCATGGTTTTAAGTTTGGTGATAAGTTGTAATTCAGCAGCTTCTCTTTCCAGTCTATTTCTGAAATTCCTTTGTAGTAAAACAGCTACTTTGAGATCTTGTATAGAATGTCCTGGGAGATTGAAGTGTTCTCCTACTGGTTTCTCTGTCTTGTGATTCCTGATGTCCGATTTATGTCCGTTTATACCTCAGGTTACAGATGTTGTGCGTTTTTGGGTTGCGCACCGCACTGAACCCAGAAGTACTGGAACGGGTTACTTCTGAGTTTCGGCACTTGCGCATGCGCAGAAACACTAAATCGCGCTTTGTGCATGTGCAGACGCGTCATATCGCAACCCGTGCATGCGCAGACTATTCCAACCACAGTTGCTTCTGCTTGCAAAGGACTGAGTTTGCTATCTGCAAACGGGCATTTAATGCTCACACCTACATCTAAGTCTTCCTGTACTATTGGAATGGCATTATATGCAAATGTGGTCACTGGGGAAGGAATTTTATTTTGTTCCTGTTCAAAGGCGAATCTGTCCCTTTCAGCAAGTTCCAACTATAGAGCAAGTTGCGTAGCCTGCCTATGTGGACATAAAGTACTTTTTCACGCACTGCATCGTTCAACTATGAAACTTCTTCTGGCAGGAGGCTGGGATGGCCACCCAACTTGGATGGCTTTAAAAGAAGATTGGATAAATGTGGTGTACAGTGTGGTGTAGTGGTTAAGAGTGATAGACTCGTAATCTGGTGAACCAGGTTCGCTTCCCCGCTCCTCCACATGCAGCTGCTGGGTGACCTTGGGCCAGTCACACTTCTCTGAAGTCTCTCAGCCCCACTCACCTCACAGAGTGTTTGTTGTGGGGGAGGAAGGGAAAGGAGAATGTTAGCCACTTTGAGACTCCTTAAAGGGAGTGAAAGGCGGGATATCAAATTCAAACTCCTCCTCCTCCTCTTCTTCTTCTTCTTCTTCCTCTTCCTCTTCTTCTTCATGAAAGAGAAGGCTACTGATGGATACTAGCCATCATAATGGCTGTGTTCTGGCTCCACAGTCAGAAGCAGCAGTGTTTCCTAATATCTGTTGCTGGAAACCACAGGAGAGTGCTCTCGTGCTCAGATCCTGCTAAGGCATCTGGTTGGCCACTGTGAGAACAGGATGCTGGACTAGACAGGCCACTGGCCTGATCCAGGAGGCACTTCTTAGGTTCTTATGTTCTCTCTCCTCTGTTGGTGCTGACCTTTAAAGCCCTAAATGGCCTCAGTCCAGTATATCTGAAGGAGTGTCTCCACCACCATCATTCAGCCCGGACACTGAGGTCCAGCTTTGAGAGCCTTCTGGCGGTTCCGTCACTGCAAGAAGCCAAGTTACAGGGAACCAGGCAGAGGGCCTTCTCGGTGGTGGCGCCTGCACTGTGGAACGCCCTCCCAACAGATGTCAAAGAGAACAATAACTACCAGACATCTGAAGGCAGCCCTGTTTAGGGAAGCTTTTAATGTCTGATGCATTACTGTATTTTAATATTGTGTTGGAAGCTGCCCAGAGTGGCTGGGGAAACCCAGCCAGATTGGCGGGGTATAAACAATAAATTATTGTTGTTAGCCGCCCTGAGCCCGGCTTCGGCTGGGGAGGGCGGGATATAAATAAAATTTATTATTATTATTATTATTATTATTATTATTATTACTACTACTACTACTACTATTACTATTATTAGAATTCTAAGGTCTCAAATATAGAATAAATGTTCACAAAGGCACGAGGTAAACACAGGTACATAAGTATAAAAGCCACATGTCTGAAATAGCACAGCACAGCAATCCTGAAGCCGTCTTGATTCTTAATAACCCCAAATATTTCCTCTGCGAGAGGAAATATCTTGGAGAAACCTTTCCCGATAGTTCTTTTCACTTACAAATCCTGTCTTAAGGGCATATTTTGTTTATGAATAGGGTAGGCCTGTGACCTGGATACAAGACTAAAGTATTTCAAAAAGAATGGCCAGACTGCCCCGGTAATACAACCAGTAAACCATTATCAGGTATTTTAGCAGAAAGGAGAGAAGCCACACTTTCAAATTTCTGTTGTAGACCGCCTCTTTCTGTGATGTACGCATGATGCTTTTATAAGGTCTTTGGCTAAGGGGTTGGGCAATTGCAGAAGTCTTTAAAGGTTCCTGCACACTTTGTTCTTGGTCCTCACCTCCTTACATGGTGGGGGGGGGGACTCTGTTCAGAAAGATCTGCCTGCTTTCACTGCCTCCTGCCTCCATCCATTCTACTCTGACCGATCATGGACTTTAGGGGACTCAGAGCCCCTTGAGGAACTCGGCAGCAAAAGCCAACCCCATTTTTTTCTATGCACCTCTTTGAGCTCCTACTGTGGTATGTTTCCCCACCACCACCACATCATTAAAACCCTAAAGTGTTTTTTTTTGGGGGGGGGGGTTGTGCTTCTACAAGTTTTGGAGTTTCCTAAGCCTGCTGCTAGGGACGCGGGTGGCGTTGTGGGTTAAACCACAGAGCCTAGGACTTGCTGATCAGAAGGTTGGCGGTTCGAATCCCCGCGACGCGGTGAGCTCCCATTGCTCGGTCCCTGCTCCTGCCAACCTAGCAGTTCAAAAGCACCTCAAAGTGCAAGTAGATAAATAGGTACCGCTCCAGCAGGAAGGTAAACGGCGTTTCCGTGCGCTGCTCTGGTTCACCAGAAGCGGCTTAGTCCTGCTGGCCACATGACCTGGAAGCTGTACGCCGGCTACCTTGGCCAGTAAAGCGAGATGAGCGCCACAACCCCAGAGTCGTTCGCGACTGGACCCAATGGTCAGGGGTCCCTTTACCTTTACCTTTACCTTTAAGCCTGCTGATAACCTTCTCCTGGTGGATAGCTGGCACTGTTTTGGCTACATAAGCAAGGAATCCCACCTCTGAGCACTGGGAATAGAAGGAGTGATTGAGATAGAACCTTGCCTGGCTCTCTCCCTCCTGCCACAGCATCCCATCATATGCATGTTTTCCCTCTGCTTAGCAGAGAAAACACTGTCCCCCCCCCCCCTTGGGGCCAGCCTATCTCTGTATATTATAGATCCCGCTCTGTCTTAGAAAGGAGGTTAAAAGTAGCTCGATCCACTTAAGGGAGAAGTTAAAGTCTTGAGCGTTTAAATTTTGCTGTTGCTTCTGGAAAGAAGCTAGCCTGAATTCGGGGGGGGGGGGCACATCATCCCTCGAGTCCAGCAGTAACATGAGCTCTTGCTAGCTTTTTTCTTTTAACCTTTGCTCTTCCAGATGGCTTTTCATTTCCACCATGAAGCAGGCGAGCAGATCCTTCGATCCGCCAAGGAAAGAGGCAGAGAAAAAATAGAAGCTAAGCATTGGCCCATGGAGTTTGAAGAGATCTTGATTGTCATCTAACTCAACCCCTGGCTGAATAGGGTTGCCTGGTCAGGACCCGGAAATTTCAGGGCCTGGACCTGAGTCTTAGGGTCAGCCCCAGGGGATATCTTGAAAGACCTACATTGGCTCCCAGTACGTTTCCAAGCACAATTCAAAGTGTTGGTGTTGACCTTGAAAGCCCTAAACGGCCTCGGCCCAGTATACCTGAAGGAGCATCTCTACCCCCATCATTCTGCCCGGATGCTGAGGTCCAGCACCGAGGGCCTTCTGGCGGTTCCCTCATTGCGAGAAGCAAAGCTACAGGGAACCAGGCAGAGGGCCTTCTCGGTGGTGGCGCCCGCCCTGTGGAACGCCCTCCCATCAGATGTCAAAGAGATAAACAACTGCCTAACATTTAGAAGACATCTGAAGGCAGCCCTGTTGAGCGAAGTTTTTAATGTGTGACATTTTAATGTATTTTTAATCTTTGTTGGAAGCCGCCCAGAGTGGCTGGGGAAACCCAGCCAGATGGGCGGGGTACAAATAATAAATTATTATTATTATTATTATTATTATATCATGAGGGGCAATGTCATGGGGATGGTCTCCAGTGATTATTATTAATATTATTAATTAAATTTGTAAACCAACATTCATTCAAAGATCCCAGGGTGGCTCACAACATAAAAATACAAAATGACGACACAAAAAAACCCCAAAGCAATGAATCCCCCCCCCCCACAAAGGACCATAGAATGTTACTCGGCTAAAGGTGTGGTTTTAAATAAATATTTTCACCTGGCACCTAAAGACATGTAATGAAGGTGCCAAGTGAGCCTACCTGGGGAAAACATTCCACAAACTGGGAGCCACCACAGAAAAAGCCTCTTCTCACGTTGCTGCACTCTGGGTCTCTCATGGGGGAGAAACATCATACCCTCCAATATTTCTCTGATGAAAAAAGGATCAGAATATGCAAAATGTTAAGAGGGATGTTTGAGGAAGCTGAGTATGTTTAGTCTGGGAAAAGAGAAGACTGAGAGGTGAGGTGATATCCTGTATACCTGAAGGAGCGTCTCCACCCTGATCATCCAGCCCAGACACTGAGGTCCAGCTCTGAGGGCCTTCTGGAGGTTCCCTCGCTGCAAGAAGTGAGGCTACAGGGAACCAGGCAGAGGGCCTTCTTGGTGGTGGCGCCCGTCCTGTGGAATGCCCTCCCATCAGATGTCAAGGCAATAAGCAACTACAGTGGTACCTTGGGTTAAGAACTTAATTAGTTATGGAGGTCTGTTTTTAACTTGAAACTGTTCTTAACCTGAGGTACCACTTTAGCTAATGGGGCCTCCCGCTGCCGCTTTGCCACTGCCGCACGATTTCTGTTCTCATCCTGAAGCAAAGTTCTTAACCCGAGGTAATATTTCTGGATTAGCGGAGTCTGTAACCTGAGGCGTCTGTAACCTGAAGCGTCTGTAACCCGAGGTACCACTGTATTTTACTTTTAAAAGACAACTGAAGGCGGCCCTGTTTAGGGAAGTTTTTAATGTTTGATGCTGTATTGTTTGTGATATTTTGTTGGAAGCCGCATAGAGTGGCTGGGGAAACCCAGCCAGATGGGCGGGGTATAAATTATAAATTATTATTATTATTATTATTATTATTATTATTATTATTATTACCTTCAAATATCTCCAGGGCTGTCACATGGAAGAGGGAACAAGCTTGTTTTCTCCTGCTCCAGAGGGTTGGATTCAATCCAATGGATTCAAGTTAAGAAAGGGAATTCTAACTAAACATCAGGAAGAACCTTCGGCCAGTAAGAGCCCTTCAACAGTGGAACAGACTCCCTCAAGAGGTTGTGGACTCTCCTTCCTGGTCGGTTTCTAAGCAGAGGTTGGACGGCCATCTGTCATGGATGCTCTAGCTGAGATTCCTGCATCGCAGGGGGTTGGACTAGATGATCTTTGGGGTGCCTCCCAAGTCTAAGATTCTATGATTGAGCCTTGGAGACATTAGCAACATGCAAATCTGAGTAGCATTTGTGGCTTTGTGTTGACAAAGAGCAGATTTCTGGGCTGTACCACTTTGGACTCAAACGGGGAACCCATCTGAATAATCATAATCATAATCATAATCATAATCATAATCATAATCATAATCATAATCATAATAAAATTTATTTATATCCCACCCTCCCCAGCCGAAGTGAGGCTCAGAGCGGCTAACAACAGTAAGAATAACACAGTTTACATTAAAACACGATCAATTAATTGAAATACATTCTAAAACCAATTCATTCTAAAGTCAATTCAAAATCAAATTAATGGCAACCATTGGGCTAGAGTTCTATGTGGATTACAGAAGGAGAGAGGGGGTCAGACTGCGCCTTGGCCAAAGGCCAGGTGGAACAGCTCTGCCTTGCAGGCCCTGCAGAAAGATGTCCCGTCCCGCAGGTCCCTAGTCTCTTGTAACAGAGCGTTCCACAATAATCCCAAAAAATTTTCACACATGGTGCAGGATTAACTAAGTCTCCTGAGGAACTCCTTCCAAGTTTAACTAAGCACCACAAAGAGCACAGCACCTATATATAGTATATATATACCTATAATGCATATATATATATATATATATATATATATATATATATATATATATAGTATATATATACCTATAATGCATATATATATATATATATATATATATAGTATATATATACCTATAATGCATATATATATATATATATATATATATATATATATATATATAGTATATATATACCTATAATGCATATATATATATATATATATATATATATATATATATATATATATCCATCCCACGTAGAAAGCTAGACACCCCAAAAATGGGTTCTAACCTTCCTGTTACAAGAAGTTCCTGCAAGGAATTTTGTGGTTGTTCTATGGAGGCTCATGCAGCCATGTGAGCCCCCGCCTGCAGTTTGAAATGGTACAGTCCAGAAACAGCCTGACGACCTCATCTGCTTTCTTTTCGTGAGGAGAAGACCCAGAAGCCTTTGCGGTTGCGTTCGCTGTAATGCGGAGGGTCTCGTCCAACATGCGGACATGCTTTCCTCTCTGGATAAATCAAGCTGCTCCATCAATCAAATGCTGAAATGCTGAGTTCATTCTCACGTGCCTTTCCGTTGCCCCCGAGACCTGGAGCTGTTTGGCTGGGGCTGGTGGTGATCACCTGGAACCATTTCCCAGTCCTCGGGAGCAGCAGGAGTGTCCATTAGCTGCCACGGATCAGCGGGAATGGTGTGTAAATTCCGGATATCGATGGCGGGGCCCGGCCTCTTATTGGCCGACGCTTTCCGCTCTCAGAAATGGGTCATTTAAAGAGAAAACTGTAAAGTGTTCAGTGCGGAGAAGGTATCATAACAAGTCTTCTGTCTCCGCCGTGGCGCACACAGAGTAGGCATTCAAAGAGGAAACTTGGGGGAGCTCGTTTAATGGAATGAACCCAAGGACCCCCAACAGACCTCTCTACCCTGCCCCTTTGCTACCGTTTCCCACACAGACACAACAAACGCTTCCCTTCTCTGGCATCATCCATCGACACAGACGCCTTCACCCGTTGCTGCCTCCCTCCCCCCAAAAAATTAGTGGGGCAGCTTATTTTGCTTGTAGGGCATGGTGGTAACAGGATCGGTGATAGCTTGTTGTTGTTGTTTAGTCGTTTACTCATGTCTGACTCTTCGTGACCCCATGGACCAGAGCACGCCAGGCACCCCTGTCTTCCACTGCCTCCCGCAGCTTGGTCAAACTCATGTTAGTCACTTCGAGAACACTATCCAACCATCTTGTCCTCTGTCGTCCCCTTCTCCTTGTGCCCTCCATCTTTCCCAACATCAGGGTCTTTTCCAGGGAGTCTTCTCTTCTCATGAGGTGGCCAAAGTATTGGAGCCTCAGCTTCAGGATCTGTCCTTCCAGTGAGCACTCAGGGCTGATTTCCTTCAGAATGGAAGGGTTTGATCTTCTTGCAGTCCATGGGACTCTCAAGAGTCTCCTCCAGCACCATAATTCAAAAGCATCAATTCTTCGGCAATCGGCCTTCTTTATGGTCCAGCTCTCACTTCCATACATCACTACTGGGAAAACCATAGCTTTAACAATAAGGACCTTTGTTGGCAAGGTGATGTCTCTGCTTTTTAAGATGCTGTCTAGGTTTGTCATTGCTTTTCTCCCAAGAAGCAGGCGTCTTTTAATTTCGTGACTGCTGTCACCATCTGCAGTGATCATGGAGCCCAAGAAAGTAAAATCTCTCTCTGCCTCCATTTCATCCCCTTCTATTTGCCAGGAGGTGATGGGACCAGTGGCCACGATCTTCGTTTTTTTGATGTTGAGCTTCAGACCATATTTTGCGCTCTCCTCTTTCACCCTCATTAAAAGGATCTGTCCTTCCAGTGAGCACTCAGGGCTGATTTCCTTCAGAATGGAAGGGTTTGATCTTCTTGCAGTCCATGGGACTCTCAAGAGTCTCCTCCAGCGCCATAATTCAAAAGCATCAATTCTTTGGCGATCAGCCTTCTTTATGGTCCAGCTCTCACTTCTATACATCACTACCAGGAAAACCATGGCTTTAACTATACAGATCTTTGTTGGCAAGATGATGTCTTAGAAGTCACTAAGAAGAGCGCTGTTGACTTTGACAAGATTTGTGCCAATGAGGCTGGCAGGACTCTTGAAGGAACAACAACTGGTTTTTATTAGGCCAGAGAATCCATCAGCTTCGGAGAAGTCAGAGGCATTCTCTAAGGAGGACCACACCAGTTTGGACAGGTCAAAAACCTCCAAAAATATGGCTGAGCAATGGAGAACCCAGCTGGAGAAGTGGGCATGGGAACTGGTTATGTTTAGCCTGGAAAAGAGGAGAGGAGATATTATAGCCATTTCCACATATCTAAAGGGCTGTCCCATGATGTCCTCCAGATACAGTGGTACCTTGGGTTACATACGCTTCAGGTTACATATGCTTCAGGTTACACACTCCACTAACCCAGAAATAGTGCTTCAGGTTAAGAACTTTGCTTCAAGATAAGAACAGAAATCATGCTCCGGCGGTGCGGCAGCTGCAGGAGGCCCCATTAGCTAAAGTGGTGCTTCAGGTTAAGAACAGTTTCAGGTTAAGAACGGACCTCCGGAACGAATTAAGTACTTAACCCGAGGTACCACTGTATTGTTGGACTACAGTACCCATCTGCCCTGAGTGTTGGCCATGCTGGCTGGGGCTGATGGGAGTTGGAGTCCAGCTGCCACTGGAGAGCACCAGGTTGGCTATGCTTGGTCCAGGCTGCTTGCCAGATTATCACCAATCTGCTGCTGTGTGCCCGGCTAACATACAGTGCCATTCAACTCCCATCTTATAATTTCCTCCTTAGATGCACCTGTCAAATAAGATTTCATTTCATGCATCTGATGAAGTGAGCCTGAATCCACAAACGTTTTTGCCACCATAAATTTGTTTCAAGGTGCCAAAAGACTCATTGCACAGTAGCCGACTCCCAAGAGCCAAGGTCCTTCATCCCCCTTAATAAAATATTTCAGTGGGCAGGGCTCCCCCATGTTGATGGGCATTGCCATTCAAATGGTGTGCATGTGACTGATTATGTGGGACAGAGCTAACCTGCCCCCCCAATTTTATTCAAGATGGCACCCCTGGGTGCAAGAGACTAGCAAGTTTACAGTCCATGGAATTTTAACCAAATTTTAGCTTTTTGAACCCCATGGTATTGGTTTTTTTAAGCCCAACAATTTTGGCAACACCTCTCAGGTGGAAACAGCCAGAATGTCCCACTTGTCTCTATGTATTTGCTGTCTCACTTGAGCTGCGTATTTTGAAGCACCCCTGGTTTCCTGATCTTTGATTTGTCCATTGCTATTTGTGCTTTTTAAAAATGGGATAATGGGACATGCTGCATGAAGAAATACAATAGCCATGCCTGGACATTTGCAAGTTTGAAAATCACATGGAATCATGGAGCATGCGTATGTGTGAATCACGACAACCAGTCTTGGGAGATAATGATAATTGAAATAATATCCTGCACCTTGTTGTTGTTGTTTAGTCGTGTCCGAGTCTTCGTGACCCCCTGGACCAGAGCATGCCAGGCACTCCTGTCTTCCACTGCCTCCCGCAGTTTGGTCAAACTCATGCTGGTAGCTTCGAGAACACTGTCCAACCACCTTGTCCTCTGTCGTCCCCTTCTCCTTGTGCCCTCCATGTTTCCCAACAGGGAGTCTTCTCTTCTCACAAGGTGGCCAAAGTATTGGAGCCTCAGCTTCAGGATGTGTCCTTCCAGTGAGCACTCAGGGCTGATTTCCTTCAGAATGGATAGGTTTGATCTTCTTGCAGTCCATGGGACTCTCAAGAGTCTCCCCCAGCACCATAATTCAAAAGCATCAATTCTTCGGCGATCAGCCTTCTTTGTGGTCCAGCTCTCATTTCCATACATCACTACTGGGAAAACCAAAGCTTTAACTATACGGACTTCGGTATTTTTGTTACTTCTTTTCCAGTCATACTACATTGTTTCGCAGCTCAGCTCGGACAGGTCAGATCAGAAACCAGAGCAGGTACAATTAGCCACAGGTCTCTTGGCAGAACCTCGTTGAGCATCCTTGACTGAGAGGCGATTGCCCTGTAGCACACTGGAGGGACTAGATGGAGAACTTTGATTGTGCACATGGTACCAAACCACACTACAACTCCCAGGGGGCTGGTGCAATAATAGATGTGTGAGTGGCCCTATCAGCACCCACATGAAGAGCTGGGATCAAATTCTTAAAAGAACAGGCCAGCTTTTTCTGAAGGCTTGTAAAGACTGAGCCAATTCTGAGTTGCACTGTTCCTCGTTTCAGTTAGTGGTGCTGTATCAAAAAGTGACATTTGGTGCTACAGAACTTCACTATCATTCTTTGGCTGTTGCATGCTGGAAAACAAAGGGGGACGATATCGGCTGGCTCTTGGAAAAAGAGAGAGGACAAATAACTCAGATGCATCTGGAATGGAACTGCCTGTCCAGAGAAAAAGGTCTTTCCAGCTACCAGAAGGCCGATGCTTTGCCCTCGGTGCCTGAAGACAGCCAAATCCTAATCAGGAGGGATGCACTTTGCAGAACAAGTTGCCTGCCTGCCTGTCTGTCTGTCCATCCTTTCCATTTGCTGTGCAAACAGCAATTCCTGACAGCTAATATTTCACCGAAAACAGAGCCAGCATTCTCTCCCCCTGTCTCCCTCTCCCTCTCCCCTGTTTATGAAGCTGAGGGTAAGTGTTTAATTAGTTGCCTAATTGCCTGGGTAATTGGTAGACATACTCAGCTCTCCAAGTAATCAGTCTGAACAGGCCTTGAAAATAACTGGCCCAATATTCATTAGTGCAGTTAAATCGTTAAACAGTTACTGTGTTTGGTTCCCGACAAAGCCCAGCTAACAGCTGCGCTGGGCGCATCTCAATGGCGCTTTCCGTCCTCAGCGGATGGGAAGAGACAGGGCCAGCCGACCAGCGGACTCTCTCGCCATCGTGGCTGGCAGGGAAGGAGAGGGGAGGAGAGGACGGGACAGATGGAGGCGCTGAGCTGGGCGCGAGAAGCGCCTCCCTTCGTACGGGGCGAGGTGCTAAGCCGATTCCCCTCGCCGTCGCCTGGCTCCTCTTTTTCCTGAGGATCTGCCAATATTGGGAAAGCTCTGCTCGGGAGAGAGGGGAGGCGGGCGTCTGTTGCTGAAATCCGTGGCACCAAGGGAGATGCGCTGAGGGGTTGTGTGTGGCTGGAGGCATGTTGCAGATACATGGCCTCAGCGCCCTCACCCAAAGCCACTTGGCGGGCATGGAATATGTTTGCCCCATTGTTCTCTTCTCTGGTCATTTCTGTTCCTGCATCTCACCAGGCCTGGGAGCAGGAGTCCTGCTAGTCACAGGAACATGGGGTGGGGTGGGGAATAAAGATCTGCATAGCGATCTGCTGCCCCTGTGGATCTTGCCACCTGAGGCGGTTGCCTTCTCTTGCCACATAGGTGAGCCGGCCCTGCTCACACAATACAATATTGAATTGAAATTGAAATACTTTCTTGTCACTTGTACAACTTGTATACAGTGAGATTACACAAGCACCTCCCACTCAGCTCTCTTAATTCCCCTCGTTTATTTAATTCCCCTCATTTACTGACACACACACACCAAATCCGAAAGTCAGTTGCCCCGTTGTTATCTTGGAGTACAGGATCAGGTTTAAGGTGCTGGTTTTAACCTTTAAAGCTCTATACAGCCTAGGACCCTCATACCTACAGGACCGCCTCTCCTGGTATGTCCCATGGAGGACCTTACGATCTTCAAACAAAAACATCTTGGAGATCCCAGGCCACAGAGAGGTTAGGCTGGCCTCAACCAGAGCCAGGGCTTTTTCGGCTGTGGCCCTGATCTGGTGGAACACTCTGAGACTAGGGCCCTGCGGGACCTGACATCTTTCCGCAGGGCCTGCAAGACAGAGCTGTTCCACCAGGCCTTTGGCCAGGGCACAGCCTGACCCCCTCCTTTGGCAATCCTCACAGAACTCTAGCCCAATGGTTGCCATTAATTTGATTTGAACTGATTTTATAATGAACTGATTTTAGAATGTTGTATTATTTTACTGTTGTTAGCTGCTCTGAGCCCGGCTTCAGCTGGGGAGGGTGGGATAATAATAATAATAATAATAATAATAATAATAATAATAATTACAAACCTAAACAGCATCTTAAAAAGTAGAGACATCACCTTGCCAACAAAGGTCCGTATAGTAAAAGCTATGGTTTTCCCAGTAGTGATGTATGGAAGTGAGAGCTGGACCATAAAGAAGGCTGATTGCTGAACAATTGATGCTTTTGAATTCTGGTGCTGGAGGAGACTCTTGAGAGTCCCATGGACTGCAAGAAGATCAAACCTCTCCATTCTGAAGGAAATCAGCCCTGAGTGCTCACTGGAAGGACAGATCCTGAAGCTGAGGCTCCAATATTTTGGCCACCTCATGAGAAGAGAAGACTCCCTGGAAAAGACCCTGATGTTGGGAAAGATGGAGGGCACAAGGAGAAGGGGACGACAGAGGACGAGATGGTTGGATAGTGTTCTCGAAGCTACCAGCATGAGTTTGACCAAACTGCGGGAGGCAGTGGAAGACAGGAGTGCCTGGCGTGCTCTGGTCCATGGGGTCACGAATAGTCAGACACGACTAAAGGACTAAACAACAACAACTGTTGTTGTTGTTGTTGTTGTTGTTGTTGTTGTTGTTGTTGTTGTTGTTGTTATCTTTTCATTTAGCAGCCTAACAGCCTACAGATAGAAGCTGTTCTTTACCCTGTTGGTACGACTAATCATGCTTCTATATTTTCTGCCTGAGGGCAGGAGATCAAGAAAGTGCTGGCCCGAATTTTCCTCACTCTCCTGAGGCAACGTTCTTCTGCTATTTCATCCAGCGGATTCACAGGACAGCCCATAATATCTTGTGCTGTATTCACTACCCTCTGTAGGCACTTCCTATCAGTTGATGTCAAACCAGCGTACCACACCATGATGCAGTGTGAAAGGACGCTTTCAATTGTGGAATGGTAGAAGGAGACCATCAAATGTTGATTGACATCGTTCTGAGGAACTGGGCCTTTGTACAACACTGTGGCCAGGCAGAGGCCTCTAGGAAGCCCACAAGCAAGACACAGAGGCAATAGCCGTCCTTCCTGCTGCTTCTCACCAGCTTTTATTATTCATAGGTACGCTGGTCCTAAATATGGAAGTTCTATTTAGCTCCATGGACTGCCCTCTCTCAGGTGAGTCTACCTCTTCACTACAGCAAGCCCAGGGGACTGTTGTCAGTGGGCCCCTTGACCAGGCATGGGCCCCACCAGATGCTTGGACAGGCCAAGGCTTGGAGCTGGGTCCATGCAGGCCACTCTGTTCCCTTCCCCGAGTGTCTCCCAACCAGGCCCTGCTCTTTCCACCTTCTCCGGTTGGACTTCTAACCCCAATTGCCCCATCAGTCCCATTCTCTGGTCTTGCCAACTGTTGAGGGAAGCTGCTTTCGTGGTCAGCAAAGCAGCAAATGCGAATATCTGCAGACCTGAAGTCTGTGGATTTGCATGGCCCCCTCTAGGGGGCAGGTGGAGGCTTAGACCCCCAGGTTGGCGAGAATGCCAATAATAAAAATACCTGGAGGAGGTTGGAGGATGGATGGCGGCTAACAGATTGAGGTTGAATCCTGACAAGACAGAAGTACTGTTTTGGGGGGACAGGAGGCGGGTGGGCGTAGAGGACTCCCTGGTCCTGAATGGGGTAACTGTGCCCCTGAAGGACCAGGCGTGCAGCGTGGGAGTCATTTTGGACTCACAGCTGTCCATGGAAGTGCAGGTCAATTCTGTGTCCAGGGCAGCTGTTTACCAGCTCCATCTGGTACGCAGGCTGAGACCCTACCTGCCCGCAGACTGACAGTGGTGCATGCTCTAGTTATCTCCCTCTTGGACTACTGCAATGTGCTCTATGTGGGGCTACCTTTGAAGGTGACCCAGAAACTACAACTAATCCATAATGCGGCAGCTAGACTGGTGACTGAGGGCGGCCGCCGAGACCATATAACACCGGTCTTGAAAGACGTACATTAGCTCCCAGTATGTTTCCAAGCACAATCCAAAGTGTTGGTGCTGACCTTTAAAGCCCTAAACGGCCTCGTTCCAGTATATCTGAAGAAGCGTCTCCACCCCCATTGTTCAGCCCAGACACTCTCATTGTGCTTCAAATGTAAGGTGTGAATGTGAGCTGGATCTCAGCCTCCAACCCTGCTGGCCTCCAGTGGTTTTAGACTACAATTCCCATCAGCCCAACCAGCACGGTTCTGGGGTTCCTTGATGGAGTTAGCAGCATGCACTAAGCAAATTTTACAGCCTTCAGACGATGCCACAAGAATTTCTTTCGTTCGGCTGGAGAGCACGCATCAGGGGCAGGTGCTGGCCACAGCGTGCTATTGGCCTCTTGCTATTTTCCTTGACAGTTCTGTGGCTTTGTTCCACCTAACATCTGCAAGACATTACGTTTGGGCTCCTAGGACAGGCGAATGCTCCCCGTTCCCTCCCTGCAAAATCCCAAAGGCCAGGGCTATGAAAGGGAAAGTTCCACTTGGGTGGCCCAAGCACTGAGTTTACTCCTTTTCCTCCTTCTGATAATGATGATAATGACGAATAACTTTTGGGAGGGCGGCCCTTCCAGCGGGTGATGAAAGGGCGACTGCCCTTCGACAAGTGAGGTCACGGCGAGGAGGGATAAGCAGCTTTTTACAAGCCGGGTCACATGGTGCTATCTGATGTCAAAGGGTTACAGATCTCAGGTCCGTGTGCAGATAGTCGTAGTACTGCAATTAATTTGTAGATGGCCTTCTAAACCACCCCCTCAAAGCAATTCATGTGTATGGTGGTTAAAAACAGTTAGAAACACATATATGACAAATATTTAATTTATTTATTAAATGTCTGTACTGCCACAGGACGGTTTACAATATAAGAACACATAAATACATAAATAGCAACATACAAAATCATGCTCCCCCCGTATTTTATTTAAAAGAAGTCTAAAACTCTAACAAGTGGACACTTGTGGTATAGACCGAATTACGCAGCTCGGAGGTCCTGCTGGAAGAAAAATATTTCTAGCTGTTTCTGGAAAGTACAGGCAGGGATGCTATTCCACAGAACAGGGATTGCTACACTAAAAACCCTGCTCTGAGTTGCAACGGAGTGGGCCTCTGAGATCTTAGGAACTTGCAGGAGAGACTCAAATCTAGGTAGGGGCAAATCTTTCAGTTTTGCTTTCTCTGACTTTCTCATTTTCCCAGGCGTAAGTTCATTTCTCCACGTCAGTTTGCAATTCAGGGGGTTGGACTCGATGGCCCTTGTGGTCTCTTCCAACTCTATGATTCTATTTTATTTTTCCAGAAGAAACGATCATGAAAATTCATCAGCATTTTAGTACGAATTTTCCTGATATGAAGCATTTTCATCTATAATTTTCACCAATATACACATTTTTACGAACGCTTTATGCTAGGTTTGCGCCTTTTTGTACACCGTGGTGGAGAAGTACATTGCAAAACTTGGGGAAATAAGGGTTTCGAAAGGTGACATTGCATATTCTGTTTGCCTATTGCTTCAGAAAGGGTGGATTAAATAGATTCCCCTTTCAATGCAAGCTGAATCAGATTTCTCCCCCACTCCTAATTAATCAGCGAGACTGAGGGGTGGCCCCTGGTGATGTCACAGGAGGCGGGCCTTGATGATGTCATCCTCCATGACCGAGGCCTGGAGATGGAGGTTAATTGGGAGAAGAGAGGAGGGGGCAGAAGAGGGCAGACCCCCATTCCCTGGAGAGTCGATGCAATAATTTGCAGCCAGCTCCTGCCGGGTTGACGTTTGCATAGTTTTCTGAATTAAATAATAATAATTAAAGGCACTCTCGCCCACCCAGTGGTTGAACCCCTGCCGCCGCCACCTGGAGTGGGCCAGGAAAACCTGGAGACCCGGTCAACCCTACTTGGGAGCTTCCCAAACGTTGCTTGTCTTGCCCTAGCTTCCCCAGACGTCGTTCCCAAAGCTGCTTCTGTCTGACCTTGTTCCGGCATCTCTCTCGACTCCTGCATTCATTACAGGCCCGGCGTTTGGAGGGAGCCAGCGTCCGGTGCGCATGCAATGCCCCGATGACTTGCTGCCTCAGCTTGTCTTTGTTGGTTCAGCGCTTGCTCGGTTTTAAGAAGCTGTTAGAAGCCTAAAGATCCGGCGCTGTGTTAACATGTTAGCAGCAATTATCCCCTCCCTAGTGAAGGCTTTCCCTGATTGGAGCTTTTGCATATTCATCTGAGGAAGACTTACTGCCATGCAGAAGCTTCTTCAAGGTCAGGGATTTTGCTTCTTTGGATTCAATACCCATCATAGACAAAGATTATGAGAGGAGGAAGGAGCGGGGAGGGATGGTGGAAGGAAGCTTTTGGAGGCAAGCAAATCCCACTGGGCTCAGATTTCCCATTACTAGCAGGTGGGGGGTGGGGGTGGAGCAGGCACTGGTGTAACTTCTACCTAATTTCATAGGGCAGCCATAGGCTTCATTGTTATAGCTCAGGGAATTGCAAACCGCCTTCCTTCAAGGATCCATTTCCCCCTTAAATGCCCCCTTTTGTGTGGATTTTTTCAAGACTTCTGGCTGTAGAACCCCTCCATGCTGCTGAGGTCTCTGGGTATATTCTAGAACGGTCCACATGGGAAGATAGGCAAGCCTGTTGTGCCTAGCGCTGAGGATTCTGGGTATTTTCCAGGACAGTAGGGGCACCATTGACCATAGTGTTCACATTGTTCTGTGAACTGCCCTGAGACCTCTGGATATATAAATAATAATAATAATAATACAGTCCATATGGGAAAGCAGCTAAGCCCATCAGACTCTATTTCCCTCACACAGCTATAAATCCCAGAATTCCCTGGGAAGAGGGATTGACTATTAAACCACTTTGGAAATTGTAGCTCTGTGCGGGGACTGAGGGGAGGCTGCTAACAAATCATATAACCCTTAACAAACTACAGTTACCAGAATTCTGGAGAGAAGCAATGACTCCATAACGGGATATCTTAGTGCTTTAAATGCATGGTGGGAATGTGGCACTGCTGAGATAACTGTTTTTTGTTTTTTTTAAATAATTTTTATTAATTTTACAACATAAACAAAATACAAACAAACATAACACGACTTCCCCATACCTCCCCTTCACTGCATCCTTGTTTTAAAATTTTTTAGCAATCCTTCATCCATTTTTATATTTAATTCTCTTTAAAATTTTCTTAAGCTTAAATTTTTACAGCTGTAATTCTTTATATCAAGTCCCTTGACATCTTAACATTCCGAAATTTTACAACAATTTTTAAGATAAATTTTAAATTTTTTCCAGTCCTCTTCCACTGTCTCTCTCCTCTGGTCACGAATTCTGCCGGTCATCTCTGCCAGTCCCATAAATTCAGTCACCTTGGTCTGCCATTCTTCCAGAGTAGGTAGTTCTTTAGTCTTCCAATACTTTGCCAAAAGAATTCTTGCTGCTGTTGTTGCATACATAAAAAATGTTCTATCTTTCTTTGGAATCATTTGGCCTACCATGCCCAAGAGAAAAGCCTCCGGTTTCTTTGCAAATGTCCACTTAAGGATTTTCTTAATTTCATTATAGATCATTTCCCAGTAGGCCTTAATCTTCGGGCAGGTCCACCAAAGATGATAAAAAGTTCCTTCGCATTCATTACACTTCCAACAGTTGTTATTGGGCAAATGATATATCTTTGCAAGCTTGACTGGGGTCATGCTGAGATAACTGTTTGCCTAAGGCAGTGGTGGCCAAACTTGGCCCTTCAGCTGTTTTTGGACTACGACTTCCATCATCCCTAGCTGACAGGACCAGCGGTCTGAGATGATGGGAACTGTAGTCCCGAAACAGCTGGAGGGCCAAGTTTGGCCACCACTGGCCTAAGGCAACCCTGAGGTGTTGAAATTTGCAATGGATACTTTTGATGGTGGCTGGCAACAAGCTGTTAAGTACAGCAGTGGAGGAAGCCGCTCAGGCACTAAATCGCGCTTTGCGCATGCACAGAGGCACCAAATCGCCACCTGCGTGTGCGCAGACACGGCGCTGCAGGTTGTGAACGCTGCGGATTGAGAATGTGCCTCCTGCACAGATCACGTTTGCAACCTGAGAGTCCACTGTACCTGTATCAGTCTGTGATTATGTTTTGAAGTGCTCACACAAAAAATTAGCTGCATTTCCCAGCAACTCTCCCCTAGTATACACATTTTTTTATCATAAATTGTGCCTAACACATGATAAGAACGTGCAGTGGTTCTGTGTAGGGGCTGACTAGTGAGGGGGAAATCAATGATCTTTTGTGTTGAAGCACACTGTCAATATCTCTTCCACCCCCCACTTGGATGAGGGCCCCCACAAAAGCTCTGTATTTTCCTGCTGTTCGTAGCTCTGTTTTTCCCTATTTTTTTCCACGTTTTTGTAGGACCATGAGTTTTCCAAAAGCGAAACAGCTCCAAATGTTCCCTACAGAGTACTGAAGAGGTCGAGATTCTTTTCTGTGAATGTAGAACAGTAGATTTCTTTTTTAACAAGTTAAAAGCTTCATTTAAGGGTTTTTTAATATATGAAAAATAATATATCGCTGTGGTTTTACAAAAAATAAATAAATCCCAAGCTCTTCAGAATTCTGCAGGCAGTGCTCTAGACAACCTTGTGTTGAAAGGTCTGTCAGAGGCTTGTAAGGCACTAGAAAGGCCAGTATGAAGCTGCAAAGTTATATTTTAAAAATAGTGAAAAAGGGAATTTTCTTGGCTCAGCCACATATTAACTATTTTAAGATAAGAAAGATAAAGAGGCCAACCCTGCTGTACCTCGAAATTAGGAAATCAGTGTGGGTTATGGAGGAAAGTGAATCCTTCTCACTGCCTTTAAATTCCACCTCAGAAAGTCCCTGAATTTATTTGCAACCTGGCAGGCTTAATTCACACTGAAGGGGCTCCCATGCCTGCAAATTTTACCCACTTTGGCTCAAAAGGGGAAAGTTACGGCTACTTTCAGATTCTGGTGAATGGAGAGTCCAGAGCTTTATTTTACAGACTGACTTGGGAGCAGGAATACAGATCAGAGAAGAGAAAGCACAAAGCAGCTCAGAAACAGATTTGATTGTGGTTTTTTTAATTGGACCCTGTCGCCCCTAATAAATACATATTTTTGCAAGCAACTTCCCCTAATGTGCATTTTTGCAAGCAACTTCCTCTAACGTTGTGCATTTTTGCAAGACATTTCCCCATATGTTGTGCATTTTTGCATTTTGTTTTCAGTAACAAAATGCATGCTAATGCACACTTTCCCAAACATCATGTGCACTTTTGCAGATGTCTTTTGAACGAAGAGCAAAAATGTGGAGATGTGTGAATTTTGAAGGGGAGCTGTTGCTCTAGTTTGTGCATCTGTTTCTGAGCATGTGAATGGGCGCATTAGAATGAGATCTGGGCAGAATTTCTATATAATAATATAATAATTTATTATTTATACCCTGCCCATCTACCTGAGTTAACCCAGCCACTCTGGGCGGCTCCCAATCAAGTGTTAAAAACAATACAGCATTAAAATATTAAAAACTTTCCTAAACAGGGCTGCCTTCAGATGTCTTTTGAATATAGGATAGCTACTTATTTCCTTCACATCTGAAGGGAGGGCGTTCCACAGGGCGGGCCACCACCGAGAAGGTCCTCTGTCTGGTTCCCTGTAACCTCCCTTCTCACAGTGAGGGAACCTCCAGAAGGCCCTCGGCGCTTGATCTCAGTGTCCAGGCTGAACAATGGGGGTGGAGATGCTCCTTCAGGTATACTGGGCCGAGGCCGGTTAGGGCTTTCAAGGTCAGCACCAACACTTTGAATTGTGCTCGGAAATGTACTGGGAGCCAATGCAGATCTCTCAGGACCAGTGTTATGTGGTCCCGGCGGTCACTCCCAGTCACCAGTCTAGCTGCCCTGGATACAGAATTGACCTGCGCCTCCATGGACAGCTGTGAGTCCAAAATGACTCCCAGGCTGCACACCTGGTCCTTCAGGGGCACAGTTACCCCATTCAGGACCAGGGAGTCTCCCACACCTGCCCGCCCCCTGTCCCCCCCAAAACAGTACTTCTGTCTTGTCAGGGTTCAACCTCAATCTGTTAGCCGCCATCCATCCTCCAACCGCCTCCAGGCACTCACACAGTGATTCCCTTCCCTAATGATGACATGTTTGTTTTGCGAGAAAGGGCGCTTTTCAGACTCACGCTGGGCTGGCTGGCTGGGTGCCTGCTCCCCTCCATATCCACTCGACAATATGGATCTGTCTAAATCTCTTTCGGATTGGATGTAAGGGGTTGGATGGCAGTCGCATTAAGAAGGATGCACGATTCTCCAAATGATTTGGGTGTGCTGGGTGTTCCCTTTTGAAAAGAAGTCCTCTGAATCCACATTTGACTTAATTCCATACCCCCCAACCCCCAGCCCCATTCTCTAAAGGGTGCTTTCTCCGTAAGGAGCAACACTCTTGGGCATGCATGTGTATGCATGATTCTGTGAAAAGAAGTGAAACCGGAGGGGGATTTTCCACGGAGGCACTTTAGCGCCTCTCCCCTGCTGATTTCTTCACTTAAAAAAAAAAAGGAAAAAGGAAAAGGAAAAAATAATTACTTCTCAGCCTCTAACCTTTCCAGCAAGTGACTTTGTAATAAATAATCCACATGTCCCTTCAGTGCAATCCATCAGCAGGAACGCCTAATTACTTTAGACTCACTTTGAAAACCCTTCCAGTGCCAGTTTCAAATAAATAAAAAATTAACACGGAAGCTCTCCGGCGCCGAGCCAGGAAGAAAGTTTCCTCCAATCTCTTCTTCTGGGCTGGAGGGTTTGATTTCGAGATTGCTTGCAAGCTGATAGCAGCAACCCGGCAGTGAGCGATCGCAGATATTTAGCGGGAAGCATTGCTTAGGTAGCCATAACTGCGCCACCCAGGCGCAAGGGGGCGATATAGGCAGGCTTCGGGGGAATTCCAAAGTTTTCAGAAGTGTAAGAAGTGTTTTACTTAAAAGAAAAGAACCCAGTGAGGACTGAGCATGCTCACTGGCCAAAGAATGTTAAGCAAACATTGATTGGAAGTCCAACTGGGAGGGCGTATGGAATGGAGCAATGAAGAGGAGGGCGTGGCTGGCTGAACAGTGGGCAAGCGCTTTCCCCTCGCCACAATTCCTGGCAAATTCCAGTTGTTGCTCCTTTGTTTTGCACCACTCTATGCTCCAATTAGTGATGTATGGAAGTGAGAGCTGGACCAACAAGAAGGCTGACCGCCGAATAATTGATGCTTTTGAATTCTGGTGCTGCAGGAGACTCTTGAGAGTCCCATGGACTGCAAGAAGATCAAACCTCTCCATTCTAATGGAAATAAGCCCTGAGTGCTCACTGGAAGGATAGATCCTGAAGCTGAGGCTCCAATACTTTGGCCACCTCATGAGAAGAGAAGACTCCCTGGAAAAGACCCAGATGTTGGGAAAGATGGAGGGCACAATGAGAAGGGGACAACAGAGGACGAGATGGTTGGACAGTGTTCTCGAAGCTACCAGCATGAGTTTGACCAAACTGCGGGAGGCAGTGGAAGACAGGAGTCAGACACGACTAAACGACTAAACAACAACAACAAATGCTCCACTCCTCTTAGTTTAAGAAGTAAAAATAACAAGGAGTGAAAACTCAGAGCAGGACCACAATATGCCTGCACAGCCCTCTGTATAAGATTTAGAATTACAAAACAAAAGCAGAACACTGAAAAATCGCTAAGGCTCCAGATTCACTTCCAAAACCAGATAATTGGGAATGCTGAAATCCAGGTAGAGATTCAGAGCTGGGTGGTTTTAGAGCCTAGGAAGCTGCCCATCTAGCTCTGTTCAGTCTACACTGACTGGCAGAGGCTTTCTTGGGTCTCAAACAGGCAGTCCTTCCTAGTCCTACCTGGAGACGCCGGGTTTCGAACCTGGGACCCTCTGCATGCAAGGCATGTGCCCTGCTGCTGAGCTATAGCCTGCTCAGTGCCATAGCATCCTTTGTTATCAATATATTTTCATTCCAAGTTTAAACACTGGCCGTCTAAAGAGGCAGCGTATGCCAATCTGCCCACCCCACATGCTACCACCAGGCCTGAAATTATTGCATTGACACCGCAACTACACCCAGGATAGATTTATATCAGCCTGGTTGTGAACAGTGCTAGAGGAACGGGACGAGCAGTTTAATGGGGAACGAGAGACCCACACTATTGCCTGGTAGGGCAAATGTGCCATGTGCTACGGATTTGCTGCGACGCTCTCACATGGGAGCAATGTTTTCTTTCGCTCTTATAATCCCGTAATGAAGACACGGAGAGGGCAGCGGCAGTCAAGCTTCTTCTCCCAGCTCAGATTGTTCTGGCAGGTCTCCTGAGTTCCTGGGACAGGGAAAATAACAACAGTGCCCACAATATTCCTTTGTGTGCATTATTTGGGCTCGAATGATAGCAGTAGCAACCTCGTTCTCCAAATGTGTGGAACCTTGGGTCACCATAAGAACGTGAGAGGCTGATGGAGCAGGTCCATGGCCCATGAAGTCCAGTATTGTGTCCTCACAGTGGCCACCAGATGCCTCTTCTGGGAAACCACCAAACAGGATCCAAGCCCAAGAGCCCTCTTCCTCCTGTGGCTTCCAGAAATTGACATTCAGAGGCATTATGCCTCCAACTTTGGAGGCAGACCGTAGCCTTCATGGCTAGTAGCCATTAATAGCTCTTCCATGGTGTTATGTACTGAGCTGAATAGGATCCAAACTGCAGCAGTCTGATTGGTCCTAGAACAATGGGATCCAAATTGCAGCAGTCTGATTGGTCCTAGAACAATAGGATTCAGAATGCAGCAGTCTGATTGGTCTTAGAACAATGCAGCATTATGATTGGTTGGCAGGAACCACCCAATCATGCTCCAGATATAAGTGAATCCACAACCTGATTGGCTTACAGTAGAATTCCAGAATTAGCCAATCATGTGCAGCCCATTGTGTAAATAATGTATATAAAGCAGATACTTTGAGGGGACATACATTCGTTCTTCCTCACCACTATGAGCTGAATAAAGAGCATGAAATCACTTTGCGACTCTGAGTATATTTCACATAACTATGCCCAATTCTCTTTTAAAGCCATCTAGGTTGGTGGCCGATTCTGACTGCTGTGGGAGGGAGTTCCATAGTAAATTATAATTATTATAATAATTATTTATTTATTTATACCCCACAGATCTGGCTGGCTTTCCCCAGCCACTCTGAGAGACTCCCAACAGAATACAGTGGTACCTCGGGTTACAGACGCTTCAGGTTACAGACTCCGCTAACCCAGAAATAGTACCTTGGGTTAAGAACTTTGCTTCAGGATGAGAACAGAAATCGCGCAGCAGCGGCACCGTGGCAGCAGGATGCCCCGTTAGCTAAAGTGGTGCCTCAGGTTAAGAACAGTTTTAGGTTAAGAACGCACCTTCAGAATGAATTAAGTTCTTAACCAGAGGTACCACTGTATTAAAAACACGATAAAACATCAAAAACTTCCCTAAACAGGGCTGCCTTCAGATGTCTTCTAAAAGTCTGGTAGTTGTTGTTCTCTTTGACATTTGGTGGGAGGGCGTTCCACAGGGCGAGTGCCACTACCAAGAAGGCCCTCTGTCTGGTTCCCTGTAATTTGGCTTCTCGCAAGGAGGGAACTGCCAGAAGGCCCTTGGAGCTGGACCTCAGCGTCCAGGCTGAACGATGGGAGTGGAGACGCTCCTTCAGGTATGCTGAGCCGAGGCCAGTTAGGGCTTTCAAGGTCATCACCAACACTTTGAATTGTGCTCGGAAACGTACTGGGAGGACCAGTGTTTTATGGTCTCGGCAGCCGCCCCCAGCCAACAGTCTAGCTGTCGTATTCTTTTGCCGCATGGTTTGTCTATGTGCTGTGTGAAGAAGTACCAGTGTGGTGTAGTGGTTCAGAACGGTAGCCTTGTAATCTGGTGAACCGGGTTCGCTTCCCCGCTCCTCCACATGCAGCTGCTGGGTGACCTTGGGCTAGTCACACTTCTCTGAAGTTCTCTCAGCCCCACTCACCTCACAGAGTGTTTGTTGTGGGGGAGGAAGGGAAAGGAGAATGTTAGCCGCTTTGAGACTCCTTAGGGTAATGATAAAGCGGGATATCACATCCAAACTCTTCTTCTTTCTTTTATCCATCCTGAGTTTTCCAACATTTATCTTCTTTGGATGTCTACAAGTTCTAGTGTTAGGAGAGCAAGCTTGTTTTCAGTCCTGCTACAGATGGTCAAACCCGAACCAATGTATTCAAGAAAGGAGATTCCGACTAAACACAGGGAAGAACTTTGTGAAAGTAAGGGCTGCTCAGCAGCTGAATGGACTCCCTTAGAGGGTGGTAGATTCTCCTTCCATGGAAGTTCTTAAGCAGAGGTTAGATGGCCCTCTGCCAGGGATTCTTTAGCTGTGCTTCCTGCATTGCAGGGGGGTTAGACGCAGCCATGATGGTTAGCAGCTCTCTATTGCCATATCTGCTACAAATTTGCCCAAATTCCCTTTCGAGCCATCCAAGATGGCAGCCACCACTACCTTCTTGGGGGTAGTCAATTCTGGGAGGGGTGTTGTTGGGTTCTGATTGGCTCTCCTTGTTTCCCTTGGCAGTCTGGCACCTTCTCCTCTCTCCCTTCCCCTTCTCATCTTCTTCCCTCTCGAAAGCATCCTGAAAAAGAGAGAACAATAAGCTCTTGAATAGCTGGGGAAAGGGAGAGAGAGAAAGAGTCAGAGAGAGAGAGAGAGAGATTTTGAAGGGTTGGGGTTGCGCTCTCTCAAGTCCCAGCAACAATAAGGTCTGATTTCCCCATGTGTCGGGGGACAAAGACACTTTCAAACCCTCCACAGGAGAATTAATTAAACGAATTTTGCTCTGCCAATTGTTTGTTATTTTTGCTGACCTCACCACGTGGATTAATATTTAATTAGCCTTTAGGAGAAGTGGAAGGGCACTTATTAACCTGCTATGTCAACCTGTCAGGCCCGGGGGAGTCTCTGGACAGAAGGTGTGTTACTGTGGAACAATGCGAGGGGGAGTCTCACGAGCTCAGAGACCCCCTGGATCCGGGACTCGGCTACGCAGGACACCGGTATCCTCGCGAGCCTGTATCCTCGCCTGCACTCCCTCCCGCTCTCCCTCCCCAAGACGGTTTGTTGTTTCTTTCCATTGAGCGTTGGCCTCCGGAGGCCGCAGTCAGGAGCAGAGAAGCAGCGGCAGGGAGGGGCGGCTTAACCCTTTGCTTCCCTGATGTCCATCCAGAACTGGACCACCCACGAGGCAAGGGGAAGCGACTGCCTTGGGTGGCAGGATCTACAGGGACAGCAGATTTGGCCTCCAATAAATGCATCGGCTGCTCCTGCAGTTGCAGTGACAGTTGTGGTAGCCCCCCAGTGCTACTACTACCGCAATAGAAGGCGTTGCTGGTCTCCCAGTCCTAGGGAGGAAATATAGGGGGTGTCTCCTGGGGTCTGTGATTCTGATGTCTCCTGGGCTCTGTGATTCAGAGCTGGGGGGGTCCTGCTTTTGATTCCCACTTCAACCGTTGGGTAAGAATAAGAATAAGAATAAGAATAAGAATAATTTATTTATCCCCTGCCCATCTGGCTGAGTTTCCCCAGCCACTCTGGGTGGCTCTCAATCGAGTGTTCAAAACAATACAGCATTAAATATCAAAAACTTCCCTAAACAGGGCTGTCTTCAGATGTTTCTTAGAATAGCTGCTTATTTCCTTGACATCTGATGGGAGGGTGTTCCACAGGGCAGGCGCCACTACCGAGAAGGCCCTCTGTCTGGTTCCCTGTAACCTCACTTCTCACAATGAGGTAATCGCCAGAAGGCCCTCGGCGCTGGACCTCAGTCTCCGGGCAGAATGATGGCGGTGGAGATGCTCCTTCAGGTATACTGGATCAAGGTCGTTTAGGGCTTTCAAGGTCAGCACCAACACTTTGAATTGTGCTTGAAACGTACTAGGAGCCAATGCAGATTTCTCAGGAACGGTGTTATATGGTCCCAGCAGCCACTCCCAGTCACCAGTCTAGCTGCCACATTCTGGATTAGTTGCAGTTTCCGGGTCACTTTCAAAGGTAGCCCCACATAGAGCACATTGCAGTTGTCCAGCAGGAGATAACCAGAGCATGCACCACTCTGGTGAGACAGTCCACGGGCAGGTAAGATCTCAGCCTGCGTACCAGATGGAGCTGGTAGACAGCTGCCCTGGACACAGAATTAATCTGCCCCTCCATGGACAGCTTTGAATCCAAAATGACTCCCAGTCTGCACAGGTAAGGTTGTTTCCCCTTGTTTTCAGTGGTGGCTGGTGCCCATTGAAACTGGTAGGGCAGGAGGAAGGGAGCCCAACAGTAGGTGGCACCAGAACCAATGACGGGCAGAGGCTACTCATTCTAGTTTTGTCTCTATCCTGCTGAGTTCCACAAGGGGGCGAGACGGAGGAGGAGGAAGAAGCTAACAGCTAGGGCCACCCTGTGGGCTGGTAGAAAATTAGCTGAGAGCAGAGTGAGGCTGTTGGGGCAGTGTTGTGGACTGGTTGGATGCAGAGGAATAGTGGGTGGAACCAGCTGGGGAACGCCCAGGAGAAGAAGGCTCAGAGCCAGGGGAGTGGTGGTGGGATGACAATGAAGAAGAGGAGGAGGAGGAGGAGGAGGAGGAGTAGTTTGGATTTGATATCCCGCTTTATCATACCCAAAGGAGTCTCAAAGCGGCTAACAATCTCCTTTCCCTTCCTCCCCCACAACAAACACTCTGTGAGGTGAGTGGGGCTGAGAGACTTCAGAGAAGTGTGACTAGCCCAAGGTCACCCAGCAGCTGCATGTGGAGGAGCGGGGAAGCAAACCCGGTTCACCAGATTACGAGTCTATCGCTCTTAACCACTACACCACACTGGCTCTCAATGAGTGGTCAGAGGGAGAAGACATTAAAGAAGAGGTGTCGGAAGTCGAAGAGGTAACAGGGTTTAGTGAGCAGGGGGACTCTGTGGCAGAAAGAAGTCCAGAATTAGAGACAGAAGCTGAAGCAGTAGAGGAGGGAGGCCAAGAGGCAGAGAGGAGTCCAGCTGGTAAAGAGTTACTAGTGTCTGCTCCTCCTGTTGTGGAAAGCTCCCCGCCTTTCTGGTCTCCCAGAACCAGAAGAGGTGTAAAAAGGGTGGAGGAGAGGTCAGCTTTATTCAGGCGTGGTCTCCGAAAACTCTGGGGAGGTGGTGATTTTCAGTCTTGGCAATTGATCCCTGAGACAAGACCTACCTCAGATGGACTGCAGTGCACATTAGACCTGATACTCTGCCAAGTCTGTGCAGATCGTGTTGTTGCTAATAAAGAGTTAACTCCAACTTGAACGCTGTGTTTTACTGCCGGCCTGCTCCTGCCAGGCAGTGCCCCATTTTACCCCAGTGGACCAGCCAAGGCCACTTGCTGTTCTGGATGGAAGACAGACGCATCTTTGCGTACACCTTCCAACTTTTGCACGTCTGGAGTGTCGCCCCCTTTCTGTGGGTAAGAATCCCCCTTGTTGCCCCGCCCACTTTTGCCTCCAGCCCCGCCCACCTCTGGGGTGCGGCCCCTGGAAGGTTGCCAATGAGGAAATGTGGTCCTTTGACTGATTCCCGACCTCTGATTTAAGGCCGTGGACTCTGGAGTCAAATGGAAACAAATCTTTCACCTCCTTGTGAGCTTCGGCAGCCGCCCCCGTGTTTCGCATCCAGTTCCTTTTGTTATTGTGCTGTGTTTTTTTATTTTCCTATCATTTAGCCTCAGCTATTCTTTTATCGCCGTTCTCCTGGGGACACCGGGAGGCCCCCCCCGGGACGCAATCATGTCTCCGCATCAATTAGGGAGAAGTTGACGCTGGGTTTAATGCAGCCTGTAATGATGAGGAAGGTAAACACTTCATTAAAGGAAGGTGCGCCTTCAGAGGGCATCCCATAGAACTTGTTCCAGGAGAGCACAAAGGAAGGAGGAAGGGGAGCCTTCTGTGGCAGAGAAATGAAGACCCCCCACCCACCCCATAGTCCATGCCACCAGGAGGGCGGACAAGAGAACTCAGGAACTTCTAGGTTGTATTATGGGAAAATCCGTTTGGTTCAAGGTTATTTGGTACCAATCCGCCCTTTGAAATTCTTCAAAATTCACGCTTGTGATCAGTGGCGTAGCGTGGGGGGTGCAGGGGGGGCCGGCCGCGCCGGCCGCAACATCTGGGGGTTAGGGTTAGGGGACGCAAATCCACGGGTTAGGGGGCGCAAATCCACGGGTTAGGGGGCGCAAATTACTTGCCTTGCCCCGGGTGCTGACAACACACGCTACGCCACTGCTTGTGATGCAGTTCTAGAATCGTAGAATTGTAGCGGACCATTTAGTCCAACCTTCCTGCATTGAAGGAATCTTTTGCCCAACGTGGAGTTCGAACCCACAAGCCTGACATTAAGTCACAGAGCAGCGCTAAAGTTGGATTTGCAAGAAGGGCTGTAGGCTGGGCCAACCTATTCAAGTGGGGGAGGTTAAACAGAGGGCATGCTATATACCAGGATGGAGGTGTTGCCAGGGATCGAATCTGGGTAGGGTTGCCATATTTCAAACAGTGAAAATCAGGACAGATAGCTTGTTGAGGTTTTCTTGTGTCATTTTTGAGCTATTTTTTAAATGGAAAATTGGCAAAAAAGAAAGAAAAGGCACTGCCGAAATGGGCTGCCATATGTCCGGATTTTCCTGAAACTTTTTTTCCGATTTCCACCGGGACGCTGCTAGAGACAGCGGTATTCCATACATGTCTGAGAAAATCTGGACATATGGCAATCCTAAATCTGGGACCTTCTGCATGCAGACCAGATCCTCGGCCACTGAGCAGCAGCTATTCCAAAACGTGTATATGTACACAAAAATACCAATGCAAAACTGTACATTAGGGATAAGTGCTTGCAAAAAAAGTGCAGGTAAAGGTAAAGGGACCCCTGATCGTTAGGTGCAATCGCGGACGACTCTGGGGTTGTGGCGCTCATCTCGCTTTATTGGCTGAGGGAGCCGGCGTACAGCTTCCGGGTCATGTGGCCAGCAGGACTAAGCCGCTTCTGGCAAACTAGAGCAGCGCATGGAAACGCCGTTTACCTTCCTGCTGGAGTGGTACCTATTTATCTACTTGCACTTTGATGTGCTTTCGACCTGCTAGGTTGGCAGGAGCAGGGACCGAGCAATGGCAGCTCATCCCGTTGTGGGGATTCGAACCGCCGACCTTCTGATCGGCAAGTCCTAGGCTCTGTGGTTTCACCCACAGCGCCACCCACGTCCCTAAAAAAAGTGTATTTTTAGGCAAAAATTGGAGTTCCAGAGATGCTTATGTTTAGAGAGATGAGCAAAGATTCTTTTCTGAACTTTCCTAAAATAAATGAATGAAAGGAACTGTAGCAAGCTGAGCGGATGGTTGGAAAAAATGAGACAGCAGGAGAGTCAATTAGAAAAGTTTGTCCATCCTGTTTGTGGCAACACTCAAGTTCTACAAACAGCAGAATCAAATAACACAATTCCAGGTCCTTGGGGATCTCATAAGGACCTATGAGAAGCCTCTATGTCCAATCCTCTTTTGAAACTACTCTAGCTGGTGGCCACCACTTTCTCTTGTGGGAGTGAGTTCCATAGGTTAACTCTGCTTGGCATGAAACAGTACTTTATACAGCCATCATGGCTTGAAGCCACCAATAGATTTCTCAGGTTTGGAAGCACCAAGAAGGGGAAACATTCCAATATACAAGATTGCTGGGTCAGGAAACGGCTGGTCTCTTACATATGTAGGCCGCAAGCCACCACTGGCTCCACGGGTCAAAAGCTGTGCCTTGCCTTTCGTCGCTTGAACTTGCTGGCATTATTAGTCCTGTTTGGAGACAGGCCTCCTCATTAATTTTTGTTTTAAGAAAGGGGGAAAAAAATTAAAATCCTCCCGAGTTTTATTAAAGAAGGATGCTGGTAGATAATTAAATTGCAGTTTAATTAAATCTGCCTGCTAAATCCAGGCAAGCTCGCCACCTCTTCTCTTGATTTCCCTTCCAAAAAATGTTGCAGTGCAAAGATGGAGACCCCCCCCCACCTTGCCTTGGCGCTTCCTCTGAGATCCCCTCCTATTGCTGCACTTAAGAGTCCTGATCCAGGTAGGGTTGGCAGGTGAGAAGCATGGATAGGAGGGCCCTGGTAATGTCACACGACGTCCTACAGTGATGTCATGGCAGTGAGCCCTGGAGATGGAGGTTAATTGGGAAAGGGGAGTGGAAGGGGGACAGATACCCCACCCTGATTGTTTATGCTATAATTTGCAGCCAGCTCCAGCCAGGCTCGAAATTGGAAGCTGCATTAACACACAGCCTTCTTAATGTTGTTTTTGTTTAGTCGTTTAGTCGTGTCCGACTCTTCGTGACCCCCTGGACCAGAGCACGCCAGGCCCTCCTGTTTTCCACTGCCTCCCACAGTTTGGTCAAACTCATGTTGGTAGCTTCAAGAACACTGTCCAACCATCTCGTCCTCTGTCGTCCCCTTCTCCTTGTGCCCTCCATCTTTCCCAGCATCAGGGCCTTTTCCAGGGAGTCTTCTCTTCTCATGAGGTGGCCAAAGTATTGGAGCCTCAGCTTCACGATCTGTCCCTCCAGTGAGCACTCGGGGTTGATTTCCTTAATAATGGATAGGTTTGATCTTCTTGCAGTCCATGGGACTCTCAAGAGTCTCCTCCAACACCATAATTCAAAAGCATCATAATTTTATCATCATCATTATCATCATCATCATCATCATCAAAGGCACTGTTCCTCACCTGGAGACTCAAGCCCTCCACCTGCCACCTAGAGGGAACCAGGCAAACCTGGAGATTTCAGGTCAGACCTGGAGGTCTGTCAATCCAGACCACCAAAATTGCAAGACTTCAAGAAAGAAGAAATTCCTCACGTGCCCCTAAGACAGCCCACCTGCGATGGTAGGAACTGAAGGAAACAGTTTGATGGCTGAAACTCTGCGGCCCGTGAAGAAATATGAGGGGTTTTTTTCCAGCTAGCTGTCAGAGGCTGGTGGTGTTTGCTTTTGGGGGAACTGTTGATGCTTTAAAAGACTAGCACTGTCTGTCTGGGTGCCTCCCCGATGATCCTCAGGCAACGCTGCAAATAAACAGATATCACGCAAATATCCAGCCGTCTCCAGAACTCTTTCCCCACAAGGAAGCAGACCCTGTGTTGCCACTGTCCCTGGAACTGGGAACGCAGAGGGCAGAGAACTGTATTTTGGGTGGAAGAAATGGCTTGAAAAGAGGGGTTTTTGTTCCAGCCAGAAGGTCTCCCCCCCCCCCTTGTTCCCTTCGAGGTGATACAGAGCGATCTCATCTCTCATCAGAGGTCTCGGGCTCCTCTCCAAGACGGAGAGCAGAGGGAGGGATGGCGCTCTCTTGAGTGGAACCAAACATGGACGCCGGCGCACGATGAAGCCTGGAAAACCGCAGCAAGAGGAACTCCTGTTGGAACAGAGGTGAGGAGCAAATTCTTTCGCCAGGTCTGTTTTCCTGGGGAGAATCAAACCCCAGTTAGCAAAACGGCTGAGGTTATTCCCCCCCCCCCAACCACCTTGACAGCCTGGGCTTCTTTGTCCGGCGTAACTGAGCCAGAAACACAGGAACCCAGAGAAGGCCTGGCTCCGACGAAGGAGAGACGGTCCTAAATCCGTCACCAGAAGCAGGCTGTAGAGGAAGCTAGCGGATTTATGTCGACGGTGCAGGTTGGAAAGATTCGGGGATGGATGGAGGCAGGTTATTTTTTTCTCGGGGTGGGGGGCTCTCCTCCCAGCAGCAAGACCCCCATCCCAGAGTGGACTCACTGCTGTCGGTGTTGCTCTGCGACTTGCCTTCTCCTCCGGTCTCAGTCCACAGCATCTCCCAGAGAGAAAGGACAAAGTGTGCCAAAGTCGCCATAGCTCAGTGGTACAATATCTGCCCTTAGATGCAGACGGTCTCAACCCCCAGCACCCCCAGGAAGAGATTCTCCCCTATCTGAAACCCTGGAGAGCTGCTGGCAGACAGTGTAGACAATATTGAGTGAGAAGGACCAGTGGGTCTGACTTGGTATCAGACTTGTTTCTCAGATAGGAGTGGTGAGGAGGCATCAGCAGCAAGGATAAGGAGCACTGGTGCTGTTGGGGTAGGACTTTTGCAGCAGTGGCCCTTGGCCCCCACTCAGGAGGAGGGCCCCAAACGCCATGGGGCTGGCTCAGGAGATGTTGAAGCTACTGAAGCTATGAGGTGGTGGCTTCCATAGGACCATTGAGCCGAAAACTTGTCTAGCTGTGCCTCTGATTCGCAGCAGCAGGACCAGGATGCTCCAGTGATGGTCAGCTTAGACATTTAACTAGAACATGGGCCTCAGCAGGCAGCCAAGAATGGCGACTCCTCGTGCCAGACCTGCATCGAGGTCTACCAGGCTTCCCTCCACCTTTGTAGTGTTCCAGGAAAGGAGAGCCCACAGAATTATCATAATGGTGAGATGGGGTTGGCAGTGGTTTTGTACGTCCCAGTGTGAAGCCAACACAACATGTCTCTGTGTGCCTTACGCATTGAGACACATCAAGACAACCTTCTCTTTCAGTGGAGGTCAGGCAACGCAACTGCAGGGATGGCGGCAGAATTTCTGGCACTCATCAGAACTAAGGCCTGGCTGCTGGACTGGACACAAGGCTCATCTCACAGTGGCCAACCAGATGCCCTAATGGGAAGCAGGACCTCCAAGATTTCTCCAGTGAAAATAGAGATGTCCTATTCCATACCCTCCAACGTTTCTGAAAATAGGGACGTCCTAAGGAAAAGCAGGACATTCAGGGATCAAATCAGAAACCAGGGTGGCTTCTGTAAATCCATGACGGCTCCTGGAAAATAGGGACACTTGGAGGGTCTGGGACATGAGTGCAATAACCCCCTCTCTACTCTAGGTGGGTGAGAGTACCTTCAATTAAAGATAAATAAATATTAAGAAGATTGTGCATGCAGCTTGCAGGTGGTCTGTCCTCCTCCGCTCTCCTCTCCCAATTAACCTCCATTTCCAGGGGCTACCCTGTGACATCCCAAGGGGTTTCCTCCCTGTTATATCACCAGGGGCTGCCTGTGGGCTTTTACACCCTGAAATCTCAGGGTCTGGGATACTCCTGACCTCGCCACCCTACTGGAGACAGGAGCCGCACACAAGTAGCATTGTTTGGAGAGGGAGGCTGGCTAATGGGCAGTGAATCAAGTGCCCACGTCAGACGGAAAGCGTCACATAGGAAAGAAGGACAGCATTAGACAGGCTTGTGAAATCCTTCTTCTCCTTTGAATGCATTCTGGGGCCTTGCTGTCCACAGGAGCTAAACCTCCCGATCTGTCGTGATTTGAGTTACCTTTTCTTCCCATCTCGTTCCCTTAAAACCGGGGATCAATCTTTCGTTTTATAAGCACAGGATGACGGAACAGCGATTGCAGTTCTACAGACATTGCTTGGAGCAGGAGAAACTCTGAATGATTTCCCATTATATATTTGGCTAAGGTGCAGGTAGGGGAAAGAAAAATGAACCAATCATATAATGAATTCCCTTCCCGGGTCCCAGGACATCATGATGATTGATATTTATGGATTTTTCTTTTCTTTAAGAAAAAGAGAGAGAGAGAGAAGAATAAGAAAAGCGTACTCTGCGCCGTGAGCCGATGGATGTGAAATGTATTGCCTAACTCTTGGTTCCTGCTTGAGTTTTGTTGAACGGTAGACTCCAGCTACAGGCCTAAATAGCTCAACTCTTGAGTTGAGTGGCCTAGTTATTTGCTCTGCAAACACCCACCTGAAATGCAGCTGTTTCTCACACGCTGTGAGAACTATCAAACCGCGTGTAAGAGATACAAAGTGGGTTTTCTTTTTAATTCCTTTGCCCATCAAGAGCAGAGAAAATGGTGGTGTCCATAGCTCACCCCTGTGATATCAAAATGTGCCCTGGCCAAAGAAAACTGGCCCCTGCAATTCGTTTTAATCCAATTGTTAAAGGTTTCAGTTGTAAGGCCCTTATAATAATAATAAATTTTATTTATACCCTGCCCTCCCCAGCCAAGACCGGGCTCAGGTCGGCTAACACCAGGTATAAAAACAATTGATGGAAATACAACTTAAAAACAAGATTAAAATACAACATTGAAATGCAGCCTCATTTCAGTAGGAACTCAAATCAAAAACTTTTTTGAGGATGAAAACGTCAAGTCTTCACCAAGCCCAACTATCCAGAGTGGTCCTATGTGGGCCAGAAAAAGGCCAGGGAAGTCCCCAAATAGAAGACACTGGAGGAGGAAGGGAGTGTAGTGGATGCGGCCCGCCCCGGGTGTCATCCCTGAGGGAGGGTGACATCACCGCCCTGCCCCCCTGGGATGCTCGCCCCGCCCCCGCTTGCGGCTAGCTCCGCCTCTGGGTGCACAGCACATGTGCCGCTCCAGGTGCCGGAGCAGCTAGCTCAGCCTCTGCTTGTAGGCAGGGAATTGCAAGGTAATCGTACTTTGCCATGCACATTGATTGCACTTATAAATATATTAATGGCTCTTAGCCATGATGGCTATGCTCTGCCTCCATGCCCAGAGGTAGCAATGCTTCTGAATACCAGATTGCTAGAAACCAGAGATGGGGAGAGAGATACTCTTGTGCTCAGATCCTGCCCCCTGGTTTCCTGCTTGGCCACTGTGAGAACAAGATGTAGCACTAGGTGGGCCATTGGCCTGATAATAATAATAATAATAATAATAATAATAATAATAATAATAATAATTTATACCCCGCCCATCTGGCGGGGCTTCCCCAGCCACTCTGGGTGGCTTCCAACAAAATATGAAAATACAGTAATGCATCAAACATTAAACGTTTCCCTAAAGAGGGCTGCCTTCAGATGTCTTCTAATTACTAATTACTAACTTCTGGTAGTTTTTGTTCTCTTTGACATCTGGTGGGAGGGCGTTCCACAGGGCGGGTGCCACCACCGAGAAGGCCCTCTGCCTGGTTCCCTGTAACTTGGCTTATTGCAGGGAGTGAACCGCCAGAAGGCCCTCAGTGCTGGACCTCAGTGTCCGGGTAGAACGATGGGGGTGGAGATGCTCCTTCGGATATACTGGACTGAGGCTGTTTTAGGGCTTTAAAGGTCAGCAGCAGCACTTTGAATTGTGCTCAGAAACGTACTGGGAGCCAGTGTAGGTCTTTCAAGACCGGTGTTATATGGTCTCGGTGGCCGCCCCCAGTCACCAGTCTACTTGCCACATTCTGAATTAGTTGTAGTTTCTAGGTCACCTTCAAAGGTAGCTCATCTTATGTTCTTATAAAGAACAGGAGGGTCGGGAACGGCAACAAATTGTCATAGTGTGGCATGTTCCTGTTGTTCAGATTTGTTAACTTTACGTGTGTGTGTGTGTGTGTGTGTGTGTGTGTGTGTATGATGCCTATTGGTTTTCAAGGTCTCACCATCTTCCTATGCACTTGGGCATGATTTTCTTGGACGCGTTTTCTAAATGAAGAACTGCAGTTTATTTATTTAAAAGCCCATTAAATGAAATAATGAATTTGCAGGCGAGGGAGAAAGTTTCCACTGGTGGCTAAGCATGCTCAGAGGCTGGGGGTGATTTCGCCCATGTTTATTCACACTCCTAAGCATCCTCAAAAGTAAACAACTGTGCCCCACCCCCACCCCCAGCAGCCCCTCCTCAGGTCGCTCATCTGGTAAATCTATCACATATTCAAAGCACAGTTGGGGGTCTTCCTCCACTTTCCTCTGTCCCCCCCCAGAACTTTCTGTGCACAAACTGAACCTTGAATATTTGCGGGCAGGTGTGGGTGTGCATCACAATTCTCGCGAGAATCTCTGCTCAGTTGCTAAAAAGTGTGCAAGTGGAACCCTTTAAAATTGAAAATTCACTCGGGACTTTCCTTTTAGCTGACCCACACAGAACAACAAACATTGAGCGATGACAGATTGTGCTCTGGGAAGAACTTATGTATCAACTCGGTGACGGTGCTTTTGAAGAATGTATGTGTCTCTGTGTGTGATAGGATCGGAACCACAATGTATAGGGGGTGGGATGTTATTTCTTCCCCCACCAGGCTGCCCCCCCCCAAAAAGACCCCAATATAACAACTTTGCAGTGAGTTCATGTGTTAAACCCTCGCCCTGTGCCCAACAGAGCCCAAATCCCGATTCACCCCAGTCAGCAACTACAGTCGTACCTTGGAAGTCGAATGGAATCCATTCCGGAAGTCCGTTCCACTTCCAAAATGTTCGGAAACCAAAGCATGGCTTCTGATTGGCTGCAGGAACCTCCTGCAGCCAACTGGAAGCCACACCGGACGTTCAGCTTCCGAAAATCATTTGAAAACCCAAACACTCACTTCTGGGTTTTGATCATTTGGGAGCCAAGGCGTTTGAGATCCAAGGTACAACTGTACTTTTAAAGAACAGCAGGGACATTCAATGTATTCATTCACTTAATATATCAAATTCTTTCGTCCCCCGTAAGACTAGAATTTGGAGTAATCCAATGAAACCAGTAAAAGATTTGGAATGGATACAAGAAAAGATTCCACCCCCACAAAAACAAGTCATCAAATTTAGCACACCAGGATGTGCCAAAATAACTTGTCACACCTTGATGGTACTGGGAGAAATTCGCACCAAAATGCTGCTGAATTTTCGTGAGGACTAATAACAACAACAATGCTGCAAACTTGATGTTGAAATGTAAAGACCTGGACATAAGATTGGAGCAACAAGAAATGGAAAGAAACTGAATCTGACCCATTCGCCCAGCCCTACAGCCTAAGGATGGGGAGAAAAGTGATTCACTTGAATGTTTGCAAGTTCACGTTGACTTTCCGAAACAATTTGCAAATTGAAAGCCACCCATCCTTTGAAATTTGCATTTCTCCGGATTATGCAATGCCATTCTGCAGCCTAGCAATGTGTGCCGAAACATCTTATATCCAGGGAAATTGCATTGCAATTATTTATTCATTTAACAAAATCTGCACACTGCTTAAGTGTAAAAACAAACCTACCTCTAAGCAATTTACAAAAAGAAGAAAGATATATATATTGGGAGGATTTTGCACTAAAACGCTGGTGAATTTTCATGGAGATGTATTTTTCTCTTAATCGCAAAGGGGTGTGGAAATGGCAAAGCTGAACTGAAGAAACAAGAAGCCGAGGGAATTAAAAAAGGGACAGATCTGCTCATCATTCACTAATTCATTGCATAAATGTGCAGCTCCAGGCCTGAGATTGGTCCACGGCAACCTTAAGGTGGATCACGCTAACATGGCTGGGAAAACTGGGGTGTTGGTGAACTCCTGCCACGTTCTTAAAAACCTGGTGTGTGCCCACCTCACCCTCATCCCTCTTGAGTGGCAGGGCCCACCTTTCGGTGGCAGCTCCGGAAAAAACAATAATTTCTTTTGGGGGCGGGGAACAATTAGGTAACGGTGGAATAGGGAGTGAGAAGGGAGCCACTGAAACCTCCTGCCCCCTTTGGCATGGAATTTGCCTGGCCATTAATGGGACCTCGTAAATTGGACAGCTTATGCCGTGGTGCCGACAGGTGCCTTTGATCTGGACACGCTGCCCTGCCACAAACAGGAAAAGGAAGAGGTGATTTTTCATGGGTTACTTGCTCCCTCCAGCCTCCCAGGTTTTCCACTCGGCTGGAACTTTGACAGCGCCTGATCATCCATCAGGGGGCTTTCCCCCTCTCCTATCGCCTCCCGCGCCGACCACCTCTAGGAACCCAGCCTCTGTCCGTTGGCTGCCCTTAATGGTCTGGACTTCCTCTTTTCACACGGACCCCGGAAAAGTTTCTCACCCCTCGGTTCCCTTGGGTGAGCTCCGTCAGGGGAGGTTGCCTCTAGAGCCCGCCTGGAAGGAGAGGGGAGTCAAAAGGTGAGGAGGAGGGACAGGAAGGGATGGAGGAGTCGAGGCAACTGATGCAAAGCTGGGAAGAAAGACCCGGGGAACAAAGTTCAGAGCCCAGGAGGAGAAAAGACTTTGCTGAACAGCAGGAACAGGGAGAAGAAAAAGCCAACAGCAACCTTGCTCCCCAAACGCATGTCTCTTTCTTGGGTAAACGATTTTTATTGGTTTTACATATACAGTGGTACCTCGGGTTAAGAACTTAATGCGTTCTGGAGGTCCATTCTTAACCTGAAACTGTTCTTAACCTGAAGCACCACTTTAGCTAATGGGGCCTCCCGCTGCCACCGCGCCACTTGAGCACAATTTCTGTTCTCATCCTGAAGTAAAGTTCTTAACCTGAAGCAATATTTCTGGGTTAACGGAGTCTGTAACCTGAAGCGTCTGTAACCTGAAGCGTATGTAACCTGAAGCATATGTAACCCGAGGTACCACTGTAATCACATTACATAACATCTTACCCATTTTATCTCTTCCATTCGACTGAGCCGAACGACTTCCCTCCCTCCCATCTGATGGTTTACAAAATTAAACTTTACACCTCGCTTTGTTTCCTATCCTTGTTACAGTGGTACCTCTGGTTGCGAACAGGATCCGTTCCGAGGCCCGTTCGCAACATGAAAAGAGCGCAACCCGCAGCAGTGTGTCTGCGCACATGCGGGTTGCGATTCACCACTTCTGCGCATGTGTGCGATATCATTTTGCGCTTCTCCGCATGCGTGAGCGGCGAAACCCGGAAGTAACCCTTTCCAGTACTTCCGGCTCACCGTGAGACGTAACCTGAAATAACGTAACCTGAAGCAAACGTAACATGAGGTATGGCTGTATATCATTACCCAAAATATTATATTACTCAACCTGAATAGGTAGCAATTTCATCTTACAAATCTTCAGATAACCCTGCTAATGATGTTAATTGTTTACAGTTGTCTTTCAAATATAATATAAATTTGTTCCAATCCTTTTGGAATACTTGGTCTCGCTGGTTCCGGATTCTTCCTGTCAGTTTTGCCAGTTCTGCAAAGTCCATCATTTTCATCTGCCACTCTTCTTTTGTTGGTAACCCCCAAATGCATGTCTCAGCATTCACACCCTACATCTGATATGATAACATTTTAAATGCTTGTAGCTCCCCCTCCTCAGAGAATCATGGGAGCTGTAGCTTGTTAAGGGTGCCAAGACTTGCTGGGAGACACCCCCCCCCCCATTCCCCTCCCAGAGCTACAGTTTCTGGAGCAAAAATTAAATACGTAATATCAAAATGGCCTTTTTAAAAAGCAGATGAGAAGCAAAGCACAAATCTTAGTGGAAGTAGCCTTCGGAAACATTTTGTTATTAGGGACAATATCGGCAAAACTGTGTATTATTGTTCAATTTATTTATATCCCACCTTTTCCCCAAGAAAGGGACTCAAGGAGGCTTGAACAAATGAAAACAACAGAGTTTAAAATACAAACAGCTAAAAACGTATAAAAGGTCATTTTTAAAAATCTAATTAAACTCTAATTTTACAAACCCCCCCAGTAAAATGCAACTAATAAAATCAGCATAACACATAAGGCAAAGTTGCATTAAAACAATCTGTGCAGCTGGCGAAATTTGCACCGAGAAGCTGACAATATTTTGCGCAGATTTTTTCTCAAATTGCAAACCGTTGTGTAAAGGTTGGAAACCAAATACAGTGGTTAAGAACTTAATTCGTTCTGGAGGTCCGTTCTTAACCTGAAACTGTTCTTAAGCTGAGGTACCACTTTAGCCTCCTGCTGCCGCTGCCGCGTGATTTCTGTTCTCATCCTGAAGCAAAGTTCTTAACCTGAAGTACTATTTCTGGGTTAGCGGAGTCTGTAACCTGAAGCATCTGTAAACCGAGGTACCACTGTACTGGGGAAATAAAGAAAACAGAGAGAAATTGAAGAATTCCTCCATCTCAATCTACTGCTGCTGGGGGCAGTGTTATCAAACCACACCAGTTATCTTCCAAATGCGTTCTTCCAAATTTGGGTCCTTGTGTGGGCACCCAGGTAGGATGACTCCAGGTAGGATGTTTGGAAGCCAAAGCCCAGCCAGAGCCCCATGATAGCTCTTTTCCCACCAAGCCAGGCAAAGAAAAGCACAGGGTCTCTGCAAGCCAGTGATCTGATCTGGTATGTGTCGCCTTCATATGTATATACAATTATTTTCCAGGATTCTCACCCCCCCCCCCGTTTCCTCCTAATAAACATGCTTCCAGAATCTCGCCAGCAAATCTTGAATAGACCTAGTGTGTCTCCCCGCTTCCCCCCCTTTCTCCACCGTTCCCTTCCCTCCCAGATGGAATTAGCCCTTTCCTAACACAGAGCACAGACAGCATTGCTTAGCGCTATCGGGTCGAATCCATTCTATTGACAATATCAATTTGTGCAGTTCCTGCATTAGGATTTTTGTTGCCAACTGGCGTTTGAAAGGAGCGGACGACCCCCATTAGCGCCTTAATTGTGGTTAAAGCACTGAGCAATTCAGATACCAGCTCTGTCCGTGCCACGGAGGGGCCTCGCCATGTGACAGAGAAATCAATACTCACTGAGGTCCCCAAGTATGGGGGGGGGTGTGAGGGGCGGGGGGGGGGGGAGAGAGAGAGCCTTCCCTTATTTTTTCTTATGTGGCTTTCGGCTGGTTCATGTATCTGCCAGACTTCTCTCTCCCTGCTTCACCAAATTTGAACAGGGAAGAAAGTTTGCCAGGATGAACAACATTACGGTCATACAGTGGTGCCTCGCAAGACGAAATTAATTCGTTCCGTGAGTTGCTTCGTCTTGCGATTTTTTCGTCTTGCGGAGCGCGGATTCCCTGGGTATTAACGGTTGTAAGAAAAAGGAAGCAAACCCGCAAGACGTTTTCGTCTCGCGAAGCAAGCCCATAGGGAAGATCGTCTTGCGAAGCAACTCAAGAAACGAAAAACCCTTTCGTCTTGTGCGTTTTTCGTCTAGCGAGGCATTCGTCTTGCAAGGTACCACTGTACCCCGGGATGAATACGCTTCAGGTTGAGCGTTTTTGGGTTGCGCTCTGAGGCAACTCATTACCTCATTTCAATTTTTAATACACGTGCGCAATAAGCATTGCTGACTAAGCTTTGATTCTCGCCGCGTTACTTCTTGGTTTCGCCGCTCGCACATGCGCAGATGCTCAAAATGACGTCACGCGCATGCACTGAAGCGATGAAACGCAACCCGTGCATGCGCAGATGTGCAGACTCATGTTACGTTTGCTTCAGGATGCAAACAGGGCTCTGGAACGGATCCCGTTCCCATCCAGAGGTACCACTGTACACACAAACAGAATCTCTCAGAAAAAAGTAGGGATATAATAAAATAATAATAATAATAATAATAATAATAATAATAATAATAATAATAATAATTTATTATAAATACCCTGGCCACCTGGAAGGGTTGCCTCAGCTACTTTGTGCGGCTTCCAACACATATAAAATATAGTCTCCCAAAGGGAGAAGTGCTGTTCTGTGTTTCCTAGACTCAAGGAACGGAACTTAAAAGTCATCTAGTCCACTCTAGGCAGCTGAATGCAACAAATTAGAATCATAGAATTATAGAGTTGGAAGGTAAACCAAGGTTCATCCAGTCCAAGCCCTGCAACGCAGGAATCTCAGCTAAAGCATCCATGACAGACGGCCGTCCAACCGCTGTTTGGAAACCTCCAAGGAAGGAGAGTCCAACACCCCTTGTGGGAGTCTGTTCCACAGTCAAACAGCTCTAACTGTCTGAAAATTCAGAAAACATGCATGTAACAGATCACGGTGAGAATCAAAGCTTAGTCAGCAATACTTACTGCGCACGTGTATTCAACATGAAATGAGGTCATGATGTACATGATTGGTGAAAATTGAAATCCTTTGTTTGAAATGTTATTAATACAACCACCCTGACTCTTGGGCGAGGTTGCAGTTTTGCAAAACAATCCGACTGTAACCTATTGCCTAGCAATAAACAACAGTGGACTCCTAATTCCTCCTGTCTCTGAGTTTTATTGGCGTAAACTCAGAAGATAAGCCATTTTTGGCTTACAACAGTTCAGCAGTCAGTCCTTCTTCACAGGGAACTCTGGGAATTGTAGTTCTGGGAGGGGAATGAGGGAGTCTCCTAACAACTCTCAGAATCTTTGACAAACTACAGCTCCCAGGATTCTTTGGGAGAAACCCAAAGGGGCATCATAGCACTTTAAATGTGTGGTGTCCCTGTTCTGTGAAATGCCCTCTGCCATACACGACACAGCAACCATTAGAAGCGCCAGGCGTCTTGTAAAGATGTATATTTTTGCCCAGACTTTTTCTGCTTTACGCATGTGAATCCTTCAAATGCCTATCTTATTTTATATATATATATATATATCCTTTCATGTTGCTGCTTTATTGGTTTCAGGTTGCATTTCTGTTTTAGTGCTATCGATTGTTGTTATATTGTACACCGCTGAGAGGTTTTTAAAACATTAAGTGCTTTATAAATGCCTTAACGTGAATGAAAAAAAAAAAACTTCCCATAGTGCCCCAGGGCACCTGATGTGACATGCCTCCAAGGCATTGTGGGAGATGTAAAATGGCAGCCAGCAGAAGCAAGGGTCGCCATGTAGATTTCCCACTTTGCCCCAGACCAACTGTATGTCAGCACTTTGAGGCATTATGGGAAATTTGTAACTGTCGCTTGTAGTTGGTTACTGTCCGCCCCCCATGTCAGATGTTAGCGCCCGAGGGTCATAGTGGGGCAAGAGCAGCCCATCTGCTAGTGAAGGATATTACATGGAGACAGACGTCATGTTAATAATAATAATAATAATAATAATAATAATAATAATAATAATAATTTATTTATTTATTTATTTATACATACATACATACATACATACATACATACATACCCCGCCCATCTGGCTGGGTTTCCTTAGCCACTCTGGGCGGCTCCCAACAGAATATTAAAAACACGATAAAACATCAAACATTTAAAACTTCCCTAAACAGGGCTGCCTTCAGAAAGTCAGATACAGTGGTACCTAAGGGTTACAAACACTTCAGGTTACAGACTCCGCTAACCAAGTGATAGTGCCTCGAGTTAAGAACTTTGATTCAGGATGAGAACAGAAATTGTGCGGCGGCAGCAGGAGGCCCCATTAGCTAAAGTGGTGCTTCAGGTTAAGAACGGACCTCCAGAATGAATTAAGTACGTAACCAGAGGTACCACTGTAGTTGTTTATTTCCTTGTCATCTGATGGGAGGGCGTTCCACAGGGTGGGTACCACTACTGAAAAGGCCCTCTGCCTGGTTCCCTGTAACCTCACTTCTCGCAGTGAGGAAACCACCAGAAGGCCCTCGGAGCTGGACCTCAGTGTCCAGGCTGAACAGTGGGGGTGGAGACGCTCCTTCATGTATACTGGGCTGAAGCCATTTAGGGCTTTCAAGGTCAGCACCAACAGCCTGAATTCTGCTTGGAAACATACTGGGAGCCAATGTAGGTCTTTCAGGACCGGTGTTATGTGGTCCCAGTGGCCGCTCCCAGGCACCATTCTAGCTGTGGTGTTCAGCATTAGTTGTAGTTTCAGGGTCACCTTCAAAGGTAGCCCCACATAGAGCGCATTGCAGTAGTCCAAGCGGGAGATAACCAAAGCGTGATAACAGATAACAAAAGCTCTGGAAACCAAGGCCCATGAGGAACGGTTGAAGGAGCTGGGTATGTTTAGCCTGGAGAAGAGGAGACAGAGGTGATATGTTCACCATCTTCAAATATCAAATATCAAATTAGTTGCAGTTTCAAAGGTAGCCCCACGTAGAGCACATTGCAGTAGTCCAAGCAGGAGATAACCAGAGCATGCACCACTCTGCTGATTCAGTCCACGGGCAGGTAGGGTCTCAGCCTGCACACCAGATACTAAATTATATTATATTCACGGCAACCCACTCACACATGAAAGTCATCACTTGATGCTGCGGTCCTCAAGTGAGGAACGGCGCCGTGTGTGAACCAGCCCTCCATGGCAACATAATGTAGGGAAACAGGCCCTTTTAGAGATAACGGGAAATTTGCCCGCACTCTCTCTCTCCGGCACACACATTATCTGGCAAGAGGTGTAGCGAGGAAGATAAAGCATCTTTGAAACCAGATCTTTCAATTAGAAATGACGGCGTCGCATCCCTTCAAGAGCAGCAGGCTTTAATGAATTTTGTATGAATAGAAGCTGTTTGTATTCTGAAGTACCGGCATACTGTGTTCTCTTCAGGGACCCCCTGCGCTCTCGGATCTATATCCTATTGATATCAAATGGGAGTGGTGTTCGTGGATCAAGGGGGGGGGGGGTCCAACACTAACGGGGTCCTGGGAGGGTACACAGACTCCCAACATATCGGAGGTGGGGTGCTTAGTATAACAATTTAATTACAAGCGAAATTGCCGCATCTCTGATAATGTCACATACATTGCAGGGAGGAGGGAAGCTAATTGGGGCATGGGGGGGGGGAAGGACGGAAGGGGAGAAAGAGACAGAGGGAGGGAGGGAGGGAGGAAGGAAGGAAGAATCACACTAAAAGGGAATGGTACTAAGGTGGACCTGTTCATACCCAAGCTACAACCAGGGACTTTTTAAAATAATAATAATATTTTTTTTATTAGGAATTTCAACATAACAATTTATCAAAGAAACGTCATCCTCATCCTCCCCCATTTTTTCCCTCCCCCTCCCCAAAAAAGACCCCCCCCAGACTTCCCTCAGCTCCTCTCTCTGGTTTTTCAACACTTGTTATTCTCTGCATATTATAAAATTGTATAGATCCTTACTTTTCAGCTGATGGAAATAATTTTTCTTAGCGACCCATTTCAAGTAGCTTGACCACTTCTGCACTAATAATAATAATAATAATAATAATAATAATAATATTTTATACCCTACCCTTCCCGGTTTAAAAACTGGGCTCAGGGCGGCTAACAGCAAATATAAAACATTGATTAAAATGCGACTTAAAAACAGCATAAAATACAACATAAAATGCAGCATCAATATCAATAACATTCAAAAATTCAGGGGTCATTTTTTTGGGGGGGCGCCCTGTGTGGTGCTAAAACTTGGCCCCGCGCCTCTCAAACTCCACTCTTCAGCATTGTTATGGACTGCCCCCTCTGCAGTGTGTCATCTAGTGTAGCTGCACTGGTTGGCTACCCTAAAACTGTTATGTACTGAAGTTCTCACCCTGGCCCAGCAGGGGGATACTGTAGATAGTTTTCACTCAGGTCCACATATGCAAATAAGGAATGGAAAGTGACGTTCAGTGATTGGATAGTTACAGAAAGTTGTTACTGTTGCTTTGTAGTTGAGCTCTATATAAGCAGGTTGGCAGAACCCTTCAGCCCTGTTCTGTTCTGGGCCTGTGAATAAACAAGAGCTGTTTGAAGAATCGCTGTGTCGTCTGATATGTTCACCCACAACTTAACAAAAACCACCTCTGATTGGGCATACTGTATTGGCCAGAATATCAGCCACACTCCCCCCCCCAAAAAAATTATGACAGTGAAAAATTAAAGTGTGGCTTATATTCGCGACCTCACGCCACTGGCAAAGTGGCGCGGCACCCCACCCCACCCCCAGGAAGCAGCCCGGGTATTCTCTCCCCCCGCCTTCAGTTTTAAAGGTGTGGCTTATTTGGGGTGCGACTTATATTCAGGCCAATACGGTATTCCTGGAGGAGAGGACTATTGACAGCTGCTAAACATGATGGTTGGGCCATGCTTGCAAAGATAGATGCAATGCTGCTTCTGAATACCAGTTGCTGGAAACCACAGGAGGAGAAAGCGCTCTTGTGTTCGAATCCTGCCTGCTGGTTTTCTATAGGCATCTGGTCAGCCATGATGAGATATACTCTGAGTCAAGAGTGGATTTCATGCTCTTTATTCAGTTCATAGTGGTGAGGAGAAATGAAAGTCCCCTCAAAGTATCTGCTTTATATACATTATTTACACAATGGGCTGCACGTGATTGGCTAATTCCGGAATTCTCCAGTAGGCCAATCAGGTTGTGGATTTACTTCCATCTGGAGCCGGATTGGGTGGCTCCTGCAGACCAATCATACTGCTGCATTGTTCTAGGACCAGTCAGACTGCTGCATTCTGAATCCTATTGTTCTAGGACCAATCAGACTGCTGCATTTTGGATCCTATTGTTCTAGGACCGATCATAGAACTGCTGCATTTTGGATCCTATTCAACTCAGTACATAACACGTGATAAGAACCAGGATACTGAACTCAATGGCCCTTGGCCTGATCCAGCTGCAGGCTCTCTTAAATTCTTACTCAAACTTGGACATGACAGCTCTTTAAATGGAGAATGCTTTCAAATCGTAGGCTGCTCAGCCCCCTCTGCATCAGTTTTCGAAGGTGGGCACAGCAAAGCACAAAAATGTTTTGCAGTGCAATATTTGTTCAAAGACTTTATAGAATCATAGAATCATAGAATCATAGAGATGGAAGAGACCACAAGGGCCATCGAGTCCAACCCCCTGCCAAGCAGGAAACACCATCAGAGCACTCCTGACATATGGTTGTCAAGCCTCTGCTTAAAGACCTCCAAAGAAGGAGACTCCACCACACTCCTTGGCAGCAAATTCCACTGTCGAACAGCTCTTATGGCCATAAGAACATAAAAGAGCCTGCAGATAAGGCCCATAGCCCTTCTAGTCCAGCATCTCACAGGGGCCAACAGGTTGCCCAAGGGGAACCCAAAAGAAGGACCCAAACACAAGATCACTCACCCCTCACTATGAAGTTGTTACAGTAAGTGCAACGCTTTTAACATTAGGGTACTAGTACAGTGAAGATCCGTATAGTTAAAGCTATGGTTTTCCCAGTCGTGATGTATGGAAGTGAGAGCTGGACCATAAAGAAGGCTGATCGCCAAAGAATGGATGCTTTTGTATTACGGTGCTGGAGGAGACTCTTGAGAGTCCCATGGACTGCAGAAGATCCAACCTCTCCATTCTGAAGGAAATCAGCCCTGAGAGCTCACTGGAAGGACAGATCCTGAAGCTGAGGCTCCAATACTTTGGCCACCTCATGAGAAGAGAAGACTGTCTGGGAAAGACCCTGATGTTGGGAAAGATGGAGGGCACAAGGAGAAGGGGAAAAGATGGCTGGACAGTGTTCTCGAAGCTACCAGCATGAGTTTGACCAAACTGCGGGAGGCAGTGGAAGACAGGAGTGCCTGGCGTGCTCTGGTCCATGGGGTCATGAAGAGTCGGACACGACTAGATGACTAAACAACAACAACAACTGGTACAGTGTAGCCTTGAGTATCCCCAGAAAAAACACACCACTGATTATTATTATTATTATTATTAATAATAATAATAATAATACTTCAGGCTGCTAACACCAAATTAAAACAGCACAGGTAAGATACAGAGGGCCCCAAACAGATAATAGTTAAAAAGCAGTTTTAACAGAATCAAAACAATATAAAAACACAAATCTGTTAAAATACATTATTATTATTATTATTATTATTATTAATTGAATTTATATACTGCCCTATACCCCGGGTGTCTCAGGACAGTTCACAGAAAAAAATCAAGATATAAAACCACAAAATAAAATAAAAACAACAACCCAATAACATATACATGCACCTGATAATATAAACAGCACAGCTCTATTTAAAAGTCCATCCCTTAGAAAAAGAGTCCATTCCCAGAAGCCTATCGGAGTAAGACAGCCAGTGAAGGTCAGCAAGGAGGGAGCCACTCTAGCTTCTCTAGGGAGGGAGTTCCAGAGACTGGGAGCAGCCACCAAGAAGGCCCTGTCCCGTGTCACCACCACACATGCCTGGGAGGGTGGGGAGACAGAGAGAAGGGCCTCCCCCAAAGATCTCAGAGCCCGGGCAGGCTCGTATGGGACAAGATGGTCCTTGAGACAGCCTGGATCTAAGTTGTACAGGCTGCTGGGTCCAACAAAGCCTGATGGACCAGCTTCCACTGACCACTAGCCATGCTGGCTGGGACCTGGGGAAGCTGGAGTCCAAGAACATCTGGAAAACCATTATTTCCTCACCCCTGTCCAGCCGGCTATTCATCAGGCCTGGATCTAAGGGAAGGGATGTAAGTGGATCTAGGAACGAGGGGTTTCCAGCAGGCCGGTGAGGAGGAGGAAATGCCTTTCGCCTTAGCCAACCTGGGGCCACGGATTCGAGTCTTACGGGTCACCCGTGGCCTCTAAAGGCGATTCCGAAGGAGAGAGACATGGAGACAGGAAAGCGTATTATTTGCGCTTGAGTTAAAAAGGCAATAAAAAGCCCACAGACCCCTGTCACGCAGGACAAAGCTGGCGTATTTATTGTTTGCTCATTTAACCTGGTTAATTTTTAATAATGTTGAAATTTTCATTTTAATAATTTAGGTAAATTATTTATTAAAGCGGAGGATAATAAGGGATCAGCACAATTATGAGTTGACAGTGTTACCTGCGGCTCCTGGAAAGGTAAGGCTTTTTTCTTTTTCTTTCCCCAAGAAGTCCTTGTTATTGGGTAAACATTAAATTAGTTACAAGTTGGCTTCTCATAAAATTACTTTCCCTCTCTTCTCCCTCTCTCTCTGAAAGCTTAAGGTGGTTCTTTTATTCCCTCTCCTGGTAAAAGAAAGCAGCGGTTTCGAGGTCTATGAGAATGTAATTACTAAGAGGGTATTGGCTTGCAAATTCCTGCTCTAGACCAGGGATGGGGAATCTTCTTCAATCTGAAGGCCACATGCGCTTCGCGAGGGCCACATGGCAGAGTTGGGAAGGGCCAGAAGCAAATGTGGGTGGGACAAGAAAGGCAAATTCCGCCTTGGCTGGTTTATTGCACAGACAGGGACTGCCTTCCAGGCAAGGAAGAGGTGTCACCAGAGTTCAAGTTCAAGGGCACCCAGGCACAAATGCCGAAAGAGGCTTCAAAAAAGATCCAGCAACAAGTTTGGTGTGGTGATAGTCCCAAGGACTAGCAAGAGAGGCATGGAAGGAGCCACAATCTTCATCCCGGAGTACCCTGAGCCCGGTGATGCCATGGGAGTGGGCTTTGGAGACGGAGGTTAATTGGGAGAGTGGAGCGGAGGAGAGCAGCCTGCCCCAGAGTGTCTATGTTATAATTTGCAGCTAGCTGTTGCCCACCTGAAGCTTGCAAGCTGCATGCATGGCCTTCTTAATGTTGTCACCCATCTGTTTCGAGAGACAATGGAGTGCACCTCCAAGGGTGAAGCGAAATTGCTGCGTCTGGCGTCCCTGGGCCATAAGTCTGGGCAGCATGTCTGGAGGTCCTGGGCTGCCCAGACGACACAACCTCCCTCTCAGCCTTGCTAGTGCGGTCCAAAGGAAAGCAGAGCAAGATGTTTGGCACCAGCTGGGCTTCAGGAGTTGCGTACAAGGCGCCATTGAGCCGCCTTAGGGACTCTGCTCCAGATTTGTGTAGGGTTTACGCCTTAGCCTTTTCTTCTCTTGAAGATGTCCTGCAAGGCAGCAGAGGTTTAGGATCAGAGTTTTCCTTCTTCTAGATGGCCAGTGTGGTGTAGTGGTTAAGAGCGGTGGACTCGTAATCTGGTGAACCGGGCTTGTGGTCTCCGCTCCTCCACATGCAGCTGCTGGGTGACCTTGGGCTAGTCACACTTCTCTGAAATCTCTCAGCCTCACTCACGTCACAGAATGTTTGTTGTGGGGGAAGAAGGGAAAGGAGGTTGTTAGCCGCTTTGAGACTCCTTAAAGGTAAAGGTAAAGGGACTCCTGACCATTAGGTCCAGTTGTGGCCGACTCTGGGGTTGTGGCGCCCATCTCGCTTTATTGGCCGAGAGAGCCGGCATACAGCTTCCGGGTCATGTGGCCAGCATGACTAAGCCGCTTCTGATGAACCACAGCAGCACACGGAAACACCGTTTACCTTCCCGCCAGAGCGATACCTATTTATCTACTTGCACTTTGACATGCTTTCGAACTGCTAGGTTGGCAGGAGCAGGGACCGAGCAACGGGAGCTCACCCTGTCGTGGGGATTCGAACCACCGACCTTCTGATTGGCAAGTCCTAGGCTCTGTGGTTTAACCCACAGCGCCACCCATGTCCCTTGAGACTCCTTAGGGTAGTGATAAAGTGGGGTATCAAATCCAAACTCTTCTACCTTCCTAGGTGGATGAGCCCCATCTGCCCCTCAATTCCCTCTACAGCAGATGTAGAAACCATCTTCTTTGCTGTTGGCCCCAATATTGATATTGTCCTCTTGATCCAGCAGAGCCTGTCTTCGCACACAGGCTAATGGCATGCCACCTTCTTTAATTATTATTATTATTATTATTATTATTATTATTATTATTATTATTAATGCTGTCTCTCACCTGAAGGTCCAAGCCTCCCCCCCCCCGCCACCTGGAGGGGGCCATGGCCAACCTGGAGACTTCTGGTCAGACCTGGAGATTTGGTATTCCTAGACCAGGCATAGGCAAACTCGGCCCTCCCGATGTTTTAACACTACAAGTCCCATCATCCCTGACCACTGGTCCTGTTAGCTAGGGACCATGGGGGTTGTAGTCCCAAAACATATGGAGGGCTGAGTTTGCCGATGCCTGCCATAGACAGTAGCTCTCTGGGATCTCCCCCCTGGCCCTACCTGGATTGAACCTGGAACCTTCTGCACACCAAGCACGCGCTCTGCCGCAGGGCAGCCCTCAAGTTCGCCCCTCCTTTGAGCAGCAAGGCCAATCCGAGGACGTTGCTTTGACATTTCCAACCAGGGTGGGGGCAGAAAAAGCTTCTCTCTGCCACCACCACACCTCCCCTCACCCACATTCCAGGGGGGAAGGGGTGTGGGGGAAGGCCCACTCCCCCGTCCCTCTCCTGCCACGTTCCCAAGGTGCAAACTAATCTCAGATACCCGGCTTCGCGGCAGCCACCTCTAATTGGCCGTACATTTTCGTCTGGTGTAAGTTCAGCCGTCGTGGTGGCAGCTGCCCCTCCTCCCTCCGGGAATTCTCACCTTCATTATCGCTCTTTACTGCGGAGCGGGGCCAGAGGCTTGGCGGCTTCCAACAAGAGTGCCAAAAGACAGAATATATATATATATATATATATATATATATATATATATATATGCATGCAGGGTGGAGTTTTTCTCCCTCCTACCCACCCCTTCCTTTCCTCCCCTCTTCCCACCAGTAGTTTCAATTTTAATTACCAGCATCACGACAACTCACATCCTCACCAGGTTGCTTCTCACTAATTAAAGGAAGGAGCAGTTTATGGAAGGGACATGAGCTCCCCTCCACACCGCTGCTTGGCTCTCATCTATTATTTACTGTCGGTAATGCAAATAATTTCCAATTTAAACAGGCAGAGCTGGACAGCGAGAGGGAGAGGCGAGGAGAAAGCGCAAACGAAGAGCAGGTTGTTGGCGGCGTCAGAAGGGGGCCCAAACATTCGTGGCGGGCTTCTTTCTGGAGGCAATTTCCTCAAGGTGGAGTCAGGGGTCAGGGGCCCGCCAAACTGCGAGGATGAAGTGGGCTGAATCACACCCACACCATAGATTCGATGTGCCGTGGGGCCGCTTTGAACCATCGCGGCCGGGGCTAGCTCAAGACGTTTTGCTGCCCGAGGCAAAGGACAAGATGGCGCCCGTGCCCAAGGAACGTACATAAGTCAATTTGGCTGGTAGTTCGTGGAATCGTAGAAGTGTAGAGTTGGAAGGGATCTTGACTAGACCTCACCTGGAGTACTGTGTCCAGTTCTGGGCACCACAGTTCAAGAAGGACACTGACAAACTGGAACGTGTCCAGAGGAGGGCAACCAAAATGGTCAAAGGCCTGGAAACGATGCCTTATGAGGAACGGCTAAGGGAGCTGGGCATGTTTAGCCTGGAGAAGAGGAGGTTAAGGGGTGATATGATAGCCATGTTCAAATATATAAAAGGATGCCACATAGAGGAGGGAGAAAGGTTGTTTTCTGCTGCTCCAGAGAAGTGGACACGGAGCAATGGCTCCAAACTGCAAGAAAAAAGATTTCACCTAAACATAAGGAAGAACTTCCTGACAGTAAGAGCTGTTCGACAGTGGAATTTGCTGCCAAGGAGTGTGGTGGAGTCTCCTTCTTTGGAGGTCTTTAAGCAGAGGCTTGACAACCATATGTCAGGAGTGCTCTGATGGTTTTTCCTGCTTGGCAGGGGGTTGGACTCGATGGCCCTTGTGGTCTCTTCCAACTCTATGATTCTATGATTCTATGACTAGATGACCCTCAAAGACATGGCCAAACTTGGCCCTCCAGATGTTTTGGGACTACAACTCCCATCATCCCTAGCTAACAGGACCAGTGGTGAGGGATGATGGGAATTGTAGTTCCAAAACATCTGGAGGGCCGAGTTTGGCCATGCCTGATCTTGAGGGTCATCTAGTCCAACCCCACCCCCAAAATGAAGGAATCTCAACTCAAGCATCCATGACAGATGGACATCCAACCTCCGCTTAAAAACTTCCAAGGAAGGAAAGTACATAACCTCCCAAGGGAGACTGTTCTACTGTCGAACAGCTCCTACTGTCAGAAAGTTCTTGCTGGTGTTCATCATCATCATCATCATCATTTTTAATTTCTTACAATACCCAAGGTGGTTTACAAGCTGAAGAAACAAGAAATGCACATCTTATAACAATCTAATGCAATGCAAAAATGTGATAATAAAACAAAACCTTAAAATAAGCAACCTGCATCAAGAAAACCAACATTCAACCATCATTAGAATAGTATAAAATAATAATATCAACATATAAAAGTTAAACAGAAATCCACTCAACAGTTACAATAAATAATTTCTAAGCTATAATCAATAAAACAACGGCAAGCCACAGTACATAAAGTAGTACAATACAAATTGAGAAGCAGAGACTAGAGGGTGGGGCAAGGCAGGTGGAAGGAGGCCTTGCCTGATGGAGTCTCTCCCCTCACAGTTCTTCCTCCAGGCACAGCTTCCTTATGAGGAGACCCAGGGCCAGAGGGTGGGGCAAGGCAGGTGGAAGGAGGCCTTGCCTGACAGAGTCTCTCCCCTCACAGTGTTGAGTCAGAATCTCCTGTCTTGCAACTTGAAGCCATTAGTTCAAGTCCTACACTCTGGAGCAGGAGTAAACAAGCTTGCTCCATCCTCCATGTGATAGGTCTGGACATTTGAAGAGGTGGCGCTGTGGGTTAAACCACAGAGCCTAGGACTTGCCGATCAGAAGGTCAGCGGTTCGAATCCCTGCAATGGGGTGAGCTCCTGTTGCTCGGTCTCTGCTCCTGCCAACCTAGCAGTTGGAAAGCACGTCAAAGTGCAAGTAGATAAATAGGTACCACTTCAGCAGGAAGATAAACGGCATTTCCATGCACTGCTCTGGTTCGCCAGAAGCGGCTTAGTCATGCTGGCCACATGACCCAGAAGCTGTACGCCGGCTCCCTGGCCAATAAAGCGAGATGAGCATCGCAACCCCAGAGTCGGTCACGACTGGACCTAATGGTCAGGGGTCCCTTTACCTTTATTACAGTCATACCTCGAGTTACAGACGCTTCAGGTTGCGTTTTTGGGGGGGTTAGTAAAGGTAAAGGTACCCCTGTCTGTACGGGCCAGTCTTAACAGACTCTGGGGTTGGTGCGCCCATCTCACTCAAGATGCCGGGGACCAGCACTGTCCGGAGACACTTGGGGGGTTACAGACTGCCAAAACCTGGAAGTACCGGAACGGGTTACTTCCCGTGGTCACGCATGTGCAGAAGAGCTAAATTGTGCTTTGCGCATGCTCAGAAGCGCCGAATCGCAACCCATGCGTGCACAGACGCGCCGCTGCGGGTTGCGAATGCTGTGAAATGCGAACGTGCATCCCGCATGGATCACGTTCGCAACCCGAGCGTCCCCTGTATATTGCTTCTCAGCCTCCTCTTTTCCAGGCTAAACATACCCGGCTCCTTCAACCATTCCTCACAAGGCTTGATTTCCAGACCCTTGATCTAGGTTGCCCTCCTCTGCACACTTTAAATCTGACTTCAATAGCTCTGGAAAGACAGTATCTTCCATTGCACTTGAGGGCAGCAGGCTGACGTAGGGGATACCCTCCCCGCACCTCATCATCTGCCGCCTGAGGCAACTGCCTTACTCTGCCCCATCGTAGGGCCAGCCATGGTTATGGCTTCCCCCAAAGGATTCTGGGATCTGTGAAAGGAGTTGTCGGGAGGCCCCTGTTTCCCTCACACAGCAATAATTCCCAGAGTTCCCTGGGAAGGGGGAAAGATTGGTAAACCACTCGTGGCCCTGGGAAGTGTAAACAGACACTTGTGTTTAGGCAGGGTCGCCATATTTCAAAAAGTGAAAATCCAGACACAAAAGTGCTTTTGGGGGGAGGGACAGCTGTTGAGCTTTTTTTGTGAAATCTCCCCAAAAATGTTGAAGTTTTGGAGCTGGTTCTTATGAAATTCACCCAAAAATCAACATGGTTTTTGGAAATTCCATCCAGATGCTATTTCTGGTGAAATTCCAGACGTATGGCAGCCCTAGTTTGAGTTTGTGTCCTGTTTCAGAAAGAGTGAATTGAGTAGATTCGCCTTTAAATGCAAATGGAATTGCATTTCTCGCCGCATCCCCTGTTCTTCTGTCAAGGAACCCAGGGCTTCCAGGCAATCTCCCAACCAGGCATTGATCTGCCCGGTGCAGAAGCCTTCAGACCACAAGGAGTGAGTGTGTTTGCGTTCTTCTTTGGGGCAGGTGTGGAGCAAACAGTGGAGATTGTTCTCTGCACTTGCCATATAAATTGATAAGGTTTTCACCTCCCTGACTACCCGAATCACCCAGAGTAAATCCATATTCTGATAACTAGAAACACTTTAGTTTCACGGCAGTCCTGGGGCCCTTATGAGTCGCCGGCAGATTTACGGTTTCATATTACACCCTGCAACAAGACAGCGGGACTTTAAAACTTTTTTTCCAGTTTCACTAGCCACAGAGGAGCTAACTCTCTGTGTGTTGCATCGTCAGTTTCCCTCGCACGCAGGGGCCTGTGTCAGGCAGCGTGAAAGATCCTCTGCATTATCCGTATTCTGCCACTGCCTTTTGGTACACAGGATGTTCCTGGAATTCTGCTATCAAACATTGAACAGACTGGTTCTAGCTGTGCTCAGAACACACAGCAGGAATGTTCCATCTGCTGGTATGGATTTTGGCAAGTTCTAATAATACATCTGTTGATATTATAAATTCTTCACTTTAACTGGATGTTTCCATGCGAGTGTGGGGATTTCTTTCTCTCTCTCAGTTTTTCTGCATCATGGTTTTTGTAGTACAGTCACACCTCGGAAGCTGAACCCTTTGGCACTCGTACGTTTTGTCTCCCAAACACTGCAAATCTGGAAATGAGTGTTCCGGTTTGTGAACGTTCTTTGGAAGCTGAATGTCCAGCATGGTTTCCATGGCTTCCAATTGGCTTCCTGCAGCCAATCAGAAGCTGTGCCTCGGTATCTGAATGTTTTGGAAGTCGAATGGGCTTCTGGAACGGATCCATTCGGCTTCCAAGGTAAGACTGTATATTGTATCTTTTGCTCTATAAGACTCACTTTTTCCCTCCTTAAAAGTAAGGGGAAATGTGTGTGTTATGGAGTGAATGCAGGCTGCGCAGCTATCCCAGAAGCCAGAACAGGGAGAGGGATTGCTGCTTTCGCTGCGCAGTGATCCCTCTTGCTGTTCTGGCTTCTGAGATTCAGAATATTTTTTTTCTTGTTTTCCTCCTCCAAAAACTAGGTGTGTCTTATGGTCTGGTGCGTCTTATAGAGTGAAAAATATGGTATTTGCAGGGACCTGGAACTCAGCTACCCAGATACTGTGGGACTACAACTACCATAAGACCAAGCAACTATATCCAATTGTCAGGGATGATTGGATTCATAGTTCAACAACTTCTGGAGGCTACCACATCTGCTATCCCAGCAAAGGCTTTCCAGATACTGGAGAAATTCCACCCACCCAGGCAACCATTGGCCCACCTCAATAGGAAGAAATGCAAAGGCTCCCTGAACAATTTTGGCCTCTCCTGGCTTCTTCACTGCCTTTGATGCTGGACATCCAGTCAACTTCTGTTGGTGCACAGGCCTGGCAATTTCCTATGTGTGTGTGTTTCACACTGAGTAAGCATCGCCAGGAAGAAGGGTGGTCTGGTGCATTAGGCTTAAAATACTGCAAGAGCACTTACTATTTTTGTTCATGTGACAGAAGATGAGGTCAATGTGAATGCACACAAGATCTTGAGTAAGCATGGAGCGATGCTATCAAATAGTATGGGAAACAGCCCTATTAGAAAAACTAACCAATAAACTGAAACTGACACGGGGACAAATGGAAAGAAGACGTCTTCACCCTGGTATGGTTCCCCTTTATCACATACACAGCACAACAAAATAAAAAAATTCCTTCCAGTAGCACCTTAAAGACCAACTGAGTTAGTTCTAGGTATGAGCTTTCGTGTGCATGCACACTTCTTCAGATACACAGTGTATCTGAAGAAGTGTGCATGCACACGAAAGCTCATACCTAGAACTAACTCAGTTGGTCTTTAAGGTGCTACTGGAAGGAATTTTTTTATTTTGTTTTGACCATGGCAGACCAACACGGCTACCTATCTGAAACAGCACAACAAGACAACAACAAGAATCTGCCAACAGCATACAAATCAATATGGCTAACTTGTACTGGAAGAAGCAAAGATCTCCCAATGATTCTTCAACATCTACTTCGTTGGACTGGTCATGTTGTGAGGATGCCTGATTATCTCCTTCCAAAGCAACTACACTATTCCAAACTTAAAAATGGAAAGCGTAATGCTGGTGGTCAACAAAAGAGGTTTAAAGACTCTCTCAAGGCACATCTTAAAAAATGTAGTATAAATACTGACAACTGGGAAACACTGGCCTGCGAGCGCTCTGATTGGAGAACAGCCTTTACCAAAGGTGTCATGGGTTTTGAAGACACTCAAACTCAGGATGAAAGGGAGAAACACGCTAACAGGAAGGCAAACCCTCACCATGAACAACTCCTGCCCGGAAACCTATGTCCCTACTGTGGAAGGACGTGTGGATCAGAATTGGCCTCCACAGTCTCTTACGGCTAACCAATGGAGGTTGAATCCTGACAAGACAGAACTACTGTTTTGGGGGGACAGGGGGCAGGCGTGGAAGACTCCCTGGTCCTGAATGGGGCAACTGTGCCCCTGAAGGAACAGGTGCACAGCCTGGGAGTCATTTTGGACTCACAGCTGTCCATGGAGGCACAGGTCAATTCTGTGTCCAGGGCAGCTGCATACCAGCTCCATCTGGTATGCAGTCTGAGACCCTCCCTGCCCGCAGACTGTCTCACCAGAGTGGTGCATGCTCTGGCTATCTCCCACTTGGACTACTGCAATTTGCTCTACGGGGGGCTGCCTTTGAAGGTGACCCAGAAACTACAACTAATCCAGAATGTGGCAGCTAGATTAGTGACTGGGATTGGCTGCCAAGACCATAAAACACAGATCCTGAAAGACCTACATTGGCTCCCGGTACGTTTCCTAGCACAATTCAAAGTCTTGGTGCTGACTTTGAAAGCCCGGTGTTATGTACTGAAGTTCTCACCCTGGGCCTGCAGGGGGATACTGTAGATAGTTTTCACTCAGGTCCACGTCAGTTACTTTAGGCGGGAAACCCTGGGTTGTTGTTGCTACAATGTTGACAGCCGGCTGAGCTGTTTGCTGTTCAGTTCTGTCCAGCGTACAAATAAAGAGCTGCTCTGGAGAAATCGCTGTGTTGTCTGCTATGTTCGCCCACAACCTAACACCCTAAATGGCCTCAGCCCAGCTTACCTGAAGGTGCGTCTCCACTCCCATCATTCAGCCCAGATACTGAGGTCCAACTCCGACGGCCTTCTGGTGGTTCCCTCCCTGCGAGAAGTGAAGCTTCAGGGAACCAGGCAGAGGGCCTTCTTGGTAGTAGCGCCTGTCCTGTGGAACGCCCTCCCAACAGATGTCAAGAAAATAAACAAGTATCTGACTTTTAGAAGACATCTGAAGGCAACCCTGTTTAGGGAAGTTTTTAATGTTTGATTCTATTTTTAATATTCTGTTGTGAGCTGCCCAGAGTGGCTGGGGAAACCCAGCTATATGGGCAGGGTATAAATTATTATTATTATTATTATTATAGACCCACTGTTAAAATTGTGTTTATGGAAGGCAATCTTACTCAGCTATGAGTGATCGCCAAAGAGATAGGGAGCCCAACAAGACAACAAGAAGAATCCACCAACAGGATATGAATCAATCTGGCTAACCTGATTCAAAAATACACACTCACAACGGTGAAATCTGTTATGATTAAATGGGCTCAAGATGTTGGACATAACATTATGTTGGCTGACTGGGAACAGTTATGGACCACAGGTATGAAGTTCACGGCATGTAATGCCTTAAGAGAGAATATTATGAAAATGATATACAGGTGGTACATGACACCAGTCAAGCTTGCAGAAATATATCATTTGTCTGATAATAAATGTTGGAAATGTAAAGAGACTGAAGGAACATTCTTTTACCTTTGGTGGACGTGCCCAAAGATTAAGGCTTTCTGGGAGATGATCTATAATGAAATGAAAAAGGTATTTAAATATACCTTCTTGAAGAAACCAGAGGCCTTTCTCCTGGGCATGGTCGGCCAATTGGTGCCAAAGAAGGATAGAATGTTTTTTATGTATGCTACAACAGCAGCAAGGATACTTATTGCAAAGTATTGGAAGACACAAGATCTACCCACCCGGGAAGAATGGCAGATGAAGGTGATGGACTACATGGAACTGGCGGAAATGACTGGCAGAATCCGAGACCAGGGAGAAGAGTCGGTAGAAGAAGACTGGAAGAAATTTAAAGTTTATCTACAGAAACATTGTAAAATTAAGGAATGTTAGAAGGATGCTGGAATGAAGCTATGTGGTTTTAGCAGTAATGTTATAAAGGATTAAGTAAAAATGGATTGTTAACAGGTCAGAATGTAAAGTTACAATATATTAAGATAAATTAGTAAGATAAAAACAAAGAAGGAAAGGATTTGCTGAAACAACTAATGAACTAGAATACAAAAAAGGGAGGTGTGAGGAGGTCAAGGAAACAAGCAAATGATAGATAAGATATGGAAAGATGGATTTGTTTTTAATTGTTTTTAATTTTTTTCTGTATTTTGTATTTTCTGTTTTTCTTTTTCTTTCTTTTTTATTCTTGTAACTTTTTGAAACACCAATAAATATTTTATTTATATATGAACAAAAGAAGAAAAGGCACACTAGCCTGGGAACTTCCTCTCTGCCCAGAACATTGGAGGCTATACACCACACCCCCTCTACAGTATTTATAGGAACTCAAACACTGAGATCCTGCTCTGTTCCAGTAACAAGAAGCCGAAAGCACCAGCCTGAAGATGACGAGTGAGACCTCGTCGAAACGTCGCCTAGACACCCCAACTTTTACACGGGAAGACACCCGAGGACACCAAAACCTGCATATATATATATATATATATACACACACACACACACTCACACCCAAAAGCAATTCTCACTACAGCCAACCAAAGACAACCAACCACACCCTACGCTACACCCAACCTCTCTCACCACCAAGGAAATACAACAAGCGAATAGTAAGAGAAGTCATACAAGTGACGCTGACACAACCCCCCCCACATATGCTAAGTAGAAGAATAGAAGCATTTCCACCCTACCCCACCCACCATTCCCTCTCCCCCTCTTTCCCCCTCTTTTCTTCCTAACCTACCAATGCATGTAACACCAAGTCTCACAACAAATGAAACTGATCTGTAGAAAACACAAAGTGTGTTCTCCTTCATGGAGAGCACGTGTTGCGGTGGGGTCTGCTGAGCCACCCCTCTGTTACCAGGCAGGGTCTCTAAAGATGGCCTGGGGCAGTGATTGGTTCACTGGGTTGCCGGGGTAAAAGTAATGTTTCAATTTTGGTGGGGGGGGTAAAATGTTTTAATACAGCGGTGCCCCGCAAGACGAATGCCTCGCAAGACGGAAAACTCGCTAGACGAAAGAGTTTTCCGTTTTGGAGGCGCTTCGCAAAACGAATTTCCTATGGGCTTGCTTCGCAAGACGAAAATGTCTTGCGAGTTCCTGCGGGTTTTTTCCCCTCCCCCCCTTTTTCTAAGCCGCTAAGCCGATTATCCACTAAGCCGATAAGCCGCCAAAAGCCGCTAAAAGCCGCTAAACCGCTAATAGCGCTAATCCACTAAGCCGTCAATGGGCTTGCTTCGCAAGACGAAAAAACCGCTAGACGAAGAGAATCGCGGAACGGATTCTTTTCGTCTTGCGAGGCACCACTGTACTCCACACGCAGCCTGGAGCTTTCTCTTCGCTGCGTGCAACGGATCACCTGCCCACCCGCCCTTGAGTAAGGGGTTGTTGCATTGACCTTGCTATGCCTGTCATGGGGTCGTCTGCCGTTGGGGCAGGGGCCTGGTAGGAATTTTGTCCATCTGGCTGATTGGCTGGGCCATTTGGTTTTTGCCTACTGCGTAGCAAATCGTCACAACTTGTAAGGTTGCGGTTAGGCATTGGTTATAAATTGGTGGAGGAGGGGTTTGGATAGGCTGGGCCTGCCCCTCCATGGTTGCCTGGGAAAGGGAATTCCGTTAAAGGAATCCTGGGGCTTGCCATCTTTTCGTCCAGTCTCTGGAATGGGACTAGGGCCGGCAAGCCTTCAGGGAGCATGCGGATGAGAATTGAGGGTCTGTGACTCAGCTCCATTTCTCCCCGACTTGCTTTCCCCCGCACTGTCTTTCAGTGGTGCCCGGAAGTCAGTTCTGTCCCCAGGCGGGGGGACAGATAGTCTTAACCAATGCCTAAACAACCACTCACGGTTTTGTATTTAAATAAAGTTGTGGCCAAAATTATGCCAAAAACCTTAAACAAAAATTAAGTGTGCGTTGTGAGTTATTTGGGGGGTGGCTTGGGGACCTCAACATGCAACTTGAAGAAAGAGACAATGCACATATTTTTGTAAACTAAGAAATCATATATATAGTATGGTGGGTTCCAGCACAGCTCTCAGCATCAAGGTTTGAAATGGAGGGGATATCAGTGTCCTTCAAATCCCGTTCTCCACCCAAATTGCAGAATTAAGACTCTCTGATCCAGTACTTGGTGAAAGCACTGTTTCAAGATTTTGTATTTCCTCTTTGGTTGATGGGAGCGAGGTGCGGATATTCCTGACATCTCGGTTTAATTGAGTTGTGGATTGAACCATTCCGTGGGGCGTTGCTGCAGCACTGATGGGACCGGGAGCACAGGCCAATGACACAAATTTGCATAAATTAATTTGCATAAAACCAGGGTGGACCTGGGTGTGTGTGTATTACAGCATTGAACCTTGCAGTGTGCCTATAAATGGACAGATAGGCCCACAGTAGGATAGATTGGGGTTTTTTTGAGGAGGGAGGGGAAAGAGGCATGCAATCTGGTCCTCAGAACAAAATATCTGGGGCTCAGACTCCCAGCAACTCACCTCAATGAAGTGGGGAAGCTGGGATAGCTCTGCTGGTAGAGCATGAGACTCCTAATCTCAGAGTTGTGGGTTCAAGCCCCATGTTGGACCAAAGATTCCTGCATTGCAGAGGGTTGGACTAGATGACCCTTATGGTCCCTTCCAGTTCTATGATTCTTTGAGTTGTATATCATTCCCCTAATAATATGCTCTATGCGTACATTTTTTGGGTTGGAGAGCTAGATTGCATCATTGCAGCCACCGAGACCACATTGAAAGACCTACATTGGCTCCCAGTACATTTCCGAGCACAATTCAAAGTGTTGCTGCTGACCTTTAAAGCCCTAAACGGCCTCGGCCCACTATACCTGAAGGAGCGTCTCCACCCCCATCATTCTGCCCGGACGCTGAGGTCCAGCGCCGAGGGCCTTCTGGCGGTTCCTTCATTGCAAGAAGCAAAGCTACAGGGAACCAGGCAGAGGGCCTTCTCGGTAGTGGCACCCGCCCTGTGCAACACCCTCCCATCAGATTTCAAAGAGATAAACAACTACCTGACATTCAAAAGACATCTTAAGGCAGCCCTGTTCAGGGAAGTTTTTAATGTATGACATATTAGCGTATTTTTGGTCTTTGTGGAAGCAGTTCAAGGAACAGTTGCAGTTGACTAAGTGTCTTGTTTCAGGAGGAGGGAAGTAGGCAGAACGACATGAAAATACAAAGCAAGCCATACTTCTCCCCATCCCACAGATTCCCTCTTCCTCCCTAGCCTACACTGACTGGCAGCAGCCCTCCAGTCTTTGACAGCTGCCCCCAAAGATGCTAAGAACTGAAGGTATACGTCTGGTGCACTGCTGTTCGCCCTACACATGAGGAACACCTCTTGAACACCTACACATGAGGAACACATGAGGAACACTGAGAGCCAGTGTGGTGTAGTGGTTAAGAGCAGTAGACTCGTAATCTGGTGAACCGGGTTCGCTTCCCTGCTCCTCCACATGCAGTGCTGGGTGACCTTGGGCTAGTCACACTTCTTTGAAGTCTCTCAGCCCCACTCACCTCACAGAGTGTTTGTTGTGGGGCAGGAAGGAAAAGGAGAATGTTAGCCGCTTTGAGACTCCTTCAGGTAGTGATAAAGCGGGATATCAAATCCAAACTCTTCTTCTTCTTCTTCTTTCTAAGAGCCTGCATTCTACAAGAAACAGAGGCCATCAAAACGCATAGGAAACGTGCTTCTTGCCTTCAGAAGATGGCTTTTGCGCACATGCACACTTAATCGGCAGATCAATCAATTAATTGACTAACACTCCTGCTTAGTTGATTACAATTTATTTAACTGGGCTGCAGCCCTAGCAGCAGCAACAACAGGAGGAACACCGAGATTATTTTATTTACTTGTTTAAAAAGTTATATTCTGCTATTTTATAAAAACACATCAAAGCTGCTTACAAGGAAAGCACATAAAAACATGCAGAAAAGGGTAGAAAAATCAGGCATTGTGGAAAGATGCATTCTTAATTGCCTGCATAGGCTTGGTGGGATAATTTTCAGCAGGTGTTTAAAAAGTCAAAAAGGAAGGCGACCTGCTGGATCGCTCTAGGCAGACTATTCCACAAGACTAGATTCCATTTCTTGCTGTTGTCAAAGGAGCCTCGCCAACTCGGGGAATGCACACCAATGGTCCTGCAGGTGATTTCAGCAACTTAGCCGGGATATAAGGGTTCGGGGAATCCTGAAGGCACCCTGGCCCTAAGTTGTTCAGGACTTTGTAAATTAAAACAAGAACTTTGAACCTGGCAGGATGATTCCTCAACATCAACTTCGTTGGAATGGTCATGTTGTGCGGATGCCTGATTATCGTCTTCCAAAGCAGCTACAGTGGTACCTCAGGTTACATACGCTTCAGGTTACATACGCTTCAGGTTACAGACTCCGCTAACCCAGAAATAGTGCTTCAGGTTAAGAACTTTGCTTCAAGATGAGAACAGAAATCGTGCTTAAGCGGCGCGGCGGCAGCAGGAGGCCCCATTAACTAAAGTGGTGCTTCAGGTTAAGAACAGTTTCAGGTTAAGAACGGACCTCTGGAACGAATTAAGTACTTAACCCGAGGTACCACTGTACTCTATTCCGAACTTAAAAATGGAAAGCTTAATGCTGGTGGTCAACAAAAGAGGTTAATGACTCTCTCAAGGCAAATTTTTAAAAATGTAGTATAAACACCAACAACTGGGAAACATTGGCCTGTGAGCACTCCAACTGGAGAACAGCTTTTACCAAAGGTGTCAGTGTATTTTTGGGGGGCTCTCCCCCAGGACTAGGCATGCAGTGAGAGTAGGTGAACAGAAAGCTCAGAGACAGAAAGACCAGACCAACTGGTGCAGGGATGACGTAGGATAAGAGAGACGAAGGGGGGTGGGACTTTACTTGGAGCAATGCCATTTTTAGGGAAGGCTGTATTCATTTGTCTTTCACTATGAATTATTGAAGAAATTGCTTAGCAAGAACCTTTATCGTTGCTCTAATTCTGGGCTGCCACCATGGGAGGGATCTGATTTTATGCAGCCTTCACACTGGCCAAGATCAAGGCATTGGTGCTAAATATACAGCTCAGGACCAGGTTCCTTGGGAGACATCCTTATTCCTCATCACTGCAGACTGCGGGAGAGTTCCAAAGATATCAGAACCCCGCTCCGCAGTCAATCAGAGCAGGGCTTTTAGTGTGGCTGCCCCTGACTTGTGGAATAGTGTCCCTGTCGCGGTTACAGTTGGATAAATCCCAGCTGGATAAATGGTCTTTACCGCGTGTGCCTACCTGTTAGTCACGTTTTTAAAATGCATTTGTTGGTTTTGCGTTTTGACCTGTTTATGCTTATGCACAAATCACCTTGAAGCAGTGGTTTGTTGTTGTTGTTGTTTAGTTTAGGAGAGGGTGGCTAATGAATGATCTGCACTAGCCAGTAATGTATGACTGCACATAGCTAGTCAGGCAAGCCACACGGGCTAGCTATCTTTTGTTGTTTAGTTGTTGCCTCCCTCCCCCCAAAAAAATTAGTGGGGCAGCTTATTTTGCTTGTAGGGCATGGTGGTAACAGGATGGGTGATAGCTTGTTGTTGTTGTTTAGTCGTGTGCGACTCTTCGTGACCCCGTGGACCAGAGCACGCCAGGCCCTCCTGTCTTCCACTGCCTCCCGCAGTTTGGTCAAACTCATGCTGGTAGCTTCGAGAACACTGTCCAACCATCTCATCCTCTGTCGTCCCCTTCTCCTTGTGCCCTCCATCTTTCCCAACATCAGGGTCTTTTCCAGGGAGTCTTCTCTTCTCATGAGGTGGCCAAAGTCTTGGAGCCTCAGCTTCAGGATCTGTCCTTCCAGTGAGCACTCAGGGCTGATTTCCTTCAGAATGGATAGACATGGATAGTCTATTATCGCAAAAGCATCAATTGTTCAGCGATCAGCCTTCTTTATGGTCCAGCTCTCACTTCCCTACATCACTGCTGGGAAAACCAGAGCTTTAACTATACGGACCTTTGTCGGCAAGGTGATGTCTCTGTTTTTTAAGATGTTGTGGTTTCGTTTTGAAGGCAATTAATACCTTAATCGCAATAATATATAAATGAAGCTAGCTTGTGTGCTTCTATGGGCGTGTGTCTAGTCACTGTGAGAACAAGATGCCATACTGAATTGGTCGTTGGCTGAACCCAGAAGGTTTTTCTCATATTCTTAACTACTGCACAGTAATAATAGTACCAAGATCCCACTGCTCTGCACAAAAGGAGCCCCGTACCCTTTTCCCAATCGAGCCCTATCATAATGCAGAAGCACCCCAACAATATGAAGATTTGGAAGGGGGCAAGGTTATACTGGGAGGGGGCGGAGCTTTCACCCATTTGTGTCTGTGGGCGACTTACATAGCAAGTCGAAATGGAATATCTGCCAGACAGAGTTCAGCAAGAGGGAGGGGACTCCTCAGAGAGCTTGGAACAAGGTCTCTCAGAGAAAGGAAGGAAGAAGGCTCTCCCCCCACTTCCCCCCCCCCCCCGTCCATCTCTCTATCTCTCTAATGAGAAAAAGGGTTTTCTAATTTATTGCTTTTACAGGATTGTTCCTCCACAGAGGCACAAATAGCAGCATATCAATAAAGCCAGCCATTTGAAGTTGGATATTTCCACCTCTGTCACAGCAAAAAATAATTAAAAACGGATTCGCCAGATCATAAATTGCATGCCACTGAGGACGGGTCCGCTTTAACCCTGTCCATGCCAGGCTGTGCCCGCAAGAAAAGTGCATGGGAAGCGGGCGTTATGGGAAAGGATGGAGACGGGGGCACCTACCGTGAAGGGGGGAATGCATGGTGCCCACTCCCAACTCCTGCCCATCAAACTGCACCACAAAGTGGATTTCTTCCATGATTGATGGAAGTGATTGATGTGGCCATTGCACCAGAGTTCAGTTTTCTGCAGCCCTGGTTTCTAGGGTCTCCTTGGAGGAGGAGCAGGGTGGGCAGGATCGTCACCCCCAGCATCTGCACACTGCCACCAATCTTATTGAAATATTCTCGGAGTCGAGTGTGGATTTCATGCTCTTTATTCAGCTCAGAGTAGTGAGGAATGGAAGTTCCCCCAGAATGTCTGCTTTATATACATTATTTACACAATGGGCCCCACGTGATTGGCTAATTCCAGGATTCTCCTATAGGCCAATCAGGTTGCAGATTCACTTCCACCCGGAGTTGGATTGGGTGGCTCCTTTGGACCAGTCAGACTGCTGCATTCTGGATCCTTTGGTTCTAGGACCAATCAGACTGCTGCATTTTGGATCCTGTTCAACTCAGTACATACCACTTATGGATCTATCATCTCTAGGCAACCTTGCCCCAAGTCTGGGAGATGGGTTCCTGTCCAGCTCTCAAAATCCCCACACTAGCAGGGGAGAGTGTGAGCTAAGCATAGGGTTCCCAGACCTTCAGGTCTGACCAGAAGTCTCAAGGTTTGCCTGGTTTGCTCTAGGTCAGGCATGGCCAAACTTGGCCCTCCAACTACAACTCCATCATCCCTAGCTAACAGGACCAGTGATCAGGGATGATGGGAATTGTAGTCCCTAAACAGCTGGAGGGCCAAGTTTGGCCATGCCTGCTCTAGGTGGAAGGTAGAAGGTTTGAATCTCCCAGGGGAGGGGTGGAGAGTCCCTTTAATATATATAATCAAGAAGGCTGTGCATGCAGCTTGTGAGCTTCAGCCCAGCAGGAACTGGAAGCAAATTATGGCACGGGCCAGGCAGCCCGAAACTTGGCCCTCCAGATGTTTTGGGACTACAACTGCCATCATCCCTAGCTAACAGGACCAGTGGTCAGGGCTGATGGGAATTGTAGTCCCAAAACATCTGGGGGGCTGAGTTTGGGGATGCCTGGCATAGGCAGTCTGCCCTTCTCTGTTCCTCTCTCCCAATTAACCTCCGTCTCCAGGGGCTGTCTCGTGACATCACAAAAGGCAGCCCCTAGGTCTCCGTTTTGGGCCCTGAAATCTCCAAGTCTGGGATGCTCTGGACCTGGCAACCATAATCTTGGTAAAGCTGGAGGTCACTACTAAGGCAGAGCTCAGCACCCGCATCAGGCTCATAGTTGCTGAAGCGGTATCGCATGTAGGAATCAGTCTGATCTCTTCCCTTGCACACCTCTCCAACATTTCTCCAATGATAATAGGGACATCCTAGACTACATCAGGAAGTTTCTCCCGTATTCGATCTCACCACAGACATATATATCATATCCACATCTACATCGGTCATCTACTGAACCTATCTCACAGGATTGTTGTAAAGAAAAAAATGTGTGAGGGAGGGGATAATGTACTACTCCTTCCACAGGTAAATGGAATTAAATAACATTTTAGCTGTAAGCTGCGTAGAGTCCCTGTCAGGGGAAAAGGTGGGTAGTAGTACAGTGGACGCTCGGGTTGCGAACGTGATCTGTGCGGGAGGCAAGTTCACAATCCGCAGCATCTGCAACCCACAGCGCCACGTCTGCGCATGCGCGGGTTGCAATTTAGCACTTCTGCACATGCACAAAGCACAATTTAGTGCTTTCGTGCATGCACATGTGCCGAAACCCAGAAGTAACCCGTTCCGGTATTTCTGGGTTTCGGCGCATTCATAACCCGAAAATGTGCAGCCTGAAGCGTCTTTAACCTATTACTACTAGTAGTAGTAGTAGAAGTAGTAGTAGCAGCAGCAGTAAATAATAAGAATAACAATATCAGTGTTTTTATCTGGATAAATAGGTGCCAGTACTCACCATGAAGTTGTTACAGTAAATGACACACTTTTTAACAACAGCAAAAAGACATGCTGGTATTGCATACTCTTGAGTACCACCTGAAAAAACACTAATAATAATAATGAGAATGATCAGGAACATACAGGAGAGTAAATCTTATTGAACTCAGTGGGACTTTGTTCTGAGTAAAAATGCTTAGGACTGCAGTGTAAGGTTGCACAGTCTTTACCCAGTTACCTGGGAGTAAGCTCCATTGAATACAGTGGGACTTCCTCCTGAGTATACAGTGTCAGGCTCTATTTATAATAAAGGAATCAACTCTCCCCACATTTCCTAAAAAGTGGCTGGCTGCTGAAGCATTGCAGTTAAAGAATTTAAAGGAGATTGGTGACCTTTTCCTTCAAAATTACAGGGAAGGGCTTCGTATGCCAGATCCACCGTTTCCTTCATTTGCTACAGGAATTTTATTTTTAATATAAACAGGGCTCTGTTTTTGCACCTAAAACTTAATTGGAGACGAGGAGACAAGGAAAAAGCAAAACTGGGGCATTCCAGGACCAAATCAGAAACTGGGATGGCTTCTGTAAGTCTGGGGCTGTCCCTGAAAATCAGGGCACATGGAGGGTCAGCCTTTGCTGAGGTCAGTGCCTGCATCAGAACACTGCAGGCTAACCCTCTCCCATCTAGACTCTGCCCTATACCCAGGGCCGGATTTATGTATAAACTAAACAAGCTATACTGGGACACGGGTGGCACTGTTAAACCACAGAGCCTAGGGCTTGCTGATCAGAAGGCTGGCAGTTCGAATCCCCGCGACAGGGTGAGCTTCCGTTGCTCGGTCCCAGCTCCTGCCAACCTAGCAGTTCGAAAGCACATCAAAGTGCAAGTAGATAAATAGGTACCGCTCCGGCGGGAAGATAAACGGCGTTTCTGTGCGCTGCTCTGGTTTGCCAGAAGCGGCTTAGTCCTGCTGGCCACATGACCCGGAAGCTGTACGCCGGCTCCCTCGGTCAATAAAGCGAGATGAGCGCCGCAACCCCAGAGTTGGCCACGACTGGACCTAATGGTCAGGGGTCCCTTTACCTTTTTTAAACAAGCTATAGCTTAGGGCCCCACTCTCTTGGGGGACCCAAAAAAATTTGAAGGTAAAAGAACCTGGATGTACATTTCCAAAGTATAAGATAAAAATAAAATAAAATGAAACCTGCATACAGCAACAGTCTTTTGTGTAAGTCATGGACCCTGCCTGCTAGCCTGCTCCCACAAATATCACTGGTTTGCAGCTGTACACCGGCTCCCTCTGCCAATAAAGCGAGATGAGCGCCGCAACCCCAGAGTCGCCACAACTCGACCTAATGGTCAGGGGTTCCTTTACCTTTATATATAGGGTGCCTACATTCTGCATGTGCAAATGGCATTAGACACCTATTAGGTCCATAAATGACCATATTATATATTCAACACAAAATTTGTTGCTGACAAAGGACAGCTGGACATATAAAGGGCCCCATTACCGTCAGTAGCTTATGGCCTCATCAACCCTAAATCCGGCCCTGCCTATACTGCTGGTGTTGGCCCTTTGTTGTTGTTGTTTAGTCATTTAGTCGTGTCCGCCTGGACCAGAGCATGCCAGGCACTTCTGTCTTCCACTGCCTCCCGTAGTTTGGTCAAACTCATGCTGGTTGCTTCGAGAACACTGTCCAATCATCTCGTCCTCTGTCGTCCCCTTCTCCTTGTGCCCTCCATCTTTCCCAACATCAGGGTCTTTTCCAGGGAGTCTTCTCTTCTCATGAGGTGGCCAAAGTCTTGGAGCCTCAGCTTCAGGATCTGTCCTTCCAGTGAGCACTCAGGGCTGATTTCCTTCAGAAGGAATAGGTTTGATCTTCTTGCAGTCCATGGGACTCTCAAGAGTCTCCTCCAGCACCAGAATTCAAAAGCATCAATTGTTCAGCAATCAGCCTTCTTTATGGTCCAGCTCTCACTTCCCTACATCACTGCTGGGAAAACCATAGCTTTAACTAGACGGACCTTTGTTGGCAGGGTGATGCTTTTTAAGATGCTGTCTAGCTTTGTCATCACCCTAGTGAGGACTCACTTTCAGCTCCCGTCTTTGGGTGCTTGCAGGAACATTGTTGGATCGGGCCAAATGGCTCATCTAGAAGAAGAGTAGAAGAAGAGTTTGGATTTGATATCCCGCTTTATCACTACCCGGAGGAGTCTCAAAGCGGCTAACATTCTCCTTTCCCTTCCTCCCCCACAACAAACACTCTGTGAGGTGAGTGGGGCTGAGAGACTTCAGAGAAGTGTGACTAGCCCAAGGTCACCCAGCAGCTGCAGGTGGAGGAGCGGAACCCGGTTCCCCAGATTACAAATCTACCGCTCTTAACCACTACACCACACTGGCTGTCTAGGCCGGTATCTAGGCCGGTATCCTGTTCTCATAGTGGCCAACCAGATCCCCAAAAGGGAAACCTGCAAACAGGATCTGGGTTCAGGGACAGCACTCTTCCCTCCTGCATTTTCCAGGAAGCATTGCTCTCTCCACCTGTGGAGCATCGCCATTGTGGCTAGCAGCCATCGATAGCCCTCTCCCCCACGAATTGGTCCAATCTCCCCCCAAACGTCACACAGATCCACCAACTAAATGGGTTTCTCCGCACTAGGCCAGCTGACACCTTTCCCCTCCTTCTCTTGCAATGCCACCTCTTTGTAGGATGGGGGGGGAGGGGGCAGGTTCTCGCCCAGCCTCAGGCTGTTGTGAAATTTCCCGAGAGAACCGTGAGGAGAGCACCTCTGGAGTGAGTCCCGGGAGGTAGTCGATGCAATAATATTGAACAGAAGATGACACTTTATATTGGAAAATCCCAAAGCCGACGACCATCCCTGGAGAATGCTGGAAGTTAGGAGAGAGTGGAAGAGGGAGGCAAGGGTGAATCAATCTCTATGTCACTCCATTCTCCGGATCCGCTTCTGCTCAAAATCCCTTCTGCCGTTCCGAACTCCTCTTTGCTTTCTTCATTCTGCCGGCGCTTGCGATCTTCATATAAAAACTCATCTCCTCCTGGCTCTTTCGCAGAACGGAGAGGGGAGTGGGCACACAAAAAGGCAAAGGTTGGGAGAGGATGGTAGATTTTGGGAGGCACCTCAAAGAACATCTAGCTCTACCCCCTTCCCCCCAGGTAGGAAGTTGGCTGCTACAGAGTCCCTGCTGGGTAGTCTTCCAGTTGCTGATCAAAAAGATCGTTCCTTCAACCTGCAGTCTGAAAGAGCCTGGTCTTCTTTGAACGCCCCATTCCATCAAATGTGTAGACCATGAGTAGGCAGACTAAGGCCCGGGGGCTGGATCCGGCCCAATTGCCTTCTAAATCTGGCCCATGGACAGTCTGGGAATCAGCGTGTTTTTACATGAGTAGAAAGTGTCCTTTTATTTAAAATACATCCCTGGGTTATTTGTGGGGCCTGCCTCGTGTTTTTACATGAGTAGAATGTGCCCTTTTATTTAAAATGCATCTCTGGGTTATTTGTGGGACATAGGAATTCATTCATTTTTTTTCCCCTTCAAAATATAGTCCGGCCCCCCACAAGGTCTGAGGGACAGTGGACTGGCCCCCTGCTGACCCCTGGTGTAGACCATATATGCCCACTTGATCGCTTAGATCAGTGTTTCCCAACCTCTGGTCTCCAGCTGTTTTGGGACTACAATTCCCATCATCCCTGACCACTGGTCTTGCTAGCTAGGGATGATGGGAGTTGTAGTCCAAAAACAGCTGGAGACCAGAGGTTGGGAAACACTGGCTTAGATCTCTGTTTTAATCTGTTTTTAGCTAACCATTGATTTGATTTTTTTAAATTGCTGTTTGAAACTGGTTTGTGTTTCTTTACTGTTGATTTTATTATTTTCTTCTTTTTGCAAACTGCTTTGGGTCTAAGCCAGTGTTTCCCAACCTCTGGTCTCCAGCTGTTTTGGGACTACAATTCCCATCATCCCTGACCACTGGTCTTGCTAGCTAGGGATGATGGGAGTTGTAGTCCAAAAACAGCTGGAGACCAGAGGTTGGGAAACACTGGCTTAGATCTCTGTTTTAATCTGTTTTTAGCTAACCATTGATTTGATTTTTTTAAATTGCTGTTTGAAACTGGTTTGTGTTTCTTTACTGTTGATTTTATTATTTTCTTCTTTTTGCAAACTGCTTTGGGTCTCCCCCCCCTTACAATCCAGCTGTATGCCAATTTTATGAAATAAAACAAAGATATAAAGATAACTGTCCTACTCATTATGCAGAATAAGGTGGGAGAATCCTGACTTGTGCATGTGGGGAGGAGGGGAGGTCATCATTATTAATGTTCCTCTCTATAAAAACAAAAACACAAAAACACAATCTCTTTGTAAGAAAGGTCTGGCATAGCTCTGTCCCTGATATACATGCAAAAAGCTTCTTACATGAGTGAGCATTAGAAAAATTGACGCCTCCCCCTGCAACCCGAAGTGGTACAGTCCAGAAGGGCCTCATCCTTTTTTTAAAAAAATAATATTTATTGAAAGTTTCCAAATATAACAAAGAAAGAAAAATAAAAAATAAAACATCCACTTTAAAACCTTATTTTCATTAGCATCTTTCCAGGACTTCCCCACCCCACCCCCTCTTGTATTCCAATTCCTTGAAATAGATTCAGCAAGTTCTTACCCCAAATTTTAGACTTATTATCATTGACCCAATGTTAAAAATATTTTTCCATCCCCTAAAATCGACCCCTGTTCCCTTCCATGAGTTCCCCTCTTTAATATGCAGAACAGAATAGAATAAAAAAATGAAAAATAAAATATAGTTTTACACCCTTTGGATTCCAAATTTCCCTCCCCCCTTTCCCGGTTGCGTTCCCCAATGTCCATCAATGTCTGCTGTCGTCCTGGAGATCCCACATCTACAGAAGGGCCTCATCCTGCCCCCTTACTCTGTGCAATGCATAGAACAGCCCTGAGCTAAGAGTGAAAACACAGAGGCAGAAGACTGAAAATCCTATTCCTGGCACTTGAGAGCCACGGTTTGGAGTAGGTACACATGGTAATAACTTTTTAATAATAACTTAATTGATAATTTGCCCCCCCTGCCAAGACACTCAAGGCGCTTACACAAACAATTAAAATATGATTGCAATAAATAAACAGCAATAATTAAAACATCATAAAACAGACAGCAGCCGCGCCAAGGCAAATATGAGAAAACAAAAACAGGATTGTTGAGGAAGATGTTTTGGTGAGGAGGAGGAGAAGATTCTCCTACGAATTCATCTTCCAAATCTCCCATCGCTGTTACATCCAAATTCTCTCGTGAAGCTGTTTCTGCAATTGCAAAGATTTTGGCAGCCTTGCAGCCATTAGGAAAAGGATGCATTTTAAAACCACCGTAAATTAGCCAGAGTTTTGCAAAATATAATAATAATGCGGCTTCTGCTTTAATTGGAATAAATCCCAGACGTGGAAAAGGAAGGCTATGAGGCTGCGTATTGTGTTACACCCTCTCTGACAAAGCAGAATTTGCAATATTTACCCACTCAACCTGCCCATTCCTTCCCTAGAAACCTTGACTACTGTTTGTAGGTAGGGAGACAGAATGACAATAGAGAATCTCACTTGAAGTGATGCCACGGAATGTGCACTAATATTCTAACTCCTGGAGGGAAAGGTTCAGTGATGGAAAGTAGTCTGGTCTCTCTCCCCACAATTTCTGAAAGAATCTCGCAAGCCACTTGGTGGCTGTACAGACCTTTCACACTGCTTATTCCATGTTTATCCCATCTTCCCTACCTCCAAGATGCTCAGATCAGCATTTGTTGTTGTTGTTGTTGTTGTTGTTGTTGTTGTTGTTGTTGTTATTTAGTCGTATGGCCTCCCCTTTCATCCTCACAAGAACCTGTGAGGCAGGTCAGGCTGAGGGGAAGCGACTGACCCATAGTCCCCTAGCAAGCTTCCTGGGGGACCATGCTTCCTGGCTAAGGAGAGACTTGAAACTGGTTATAGGCCAATGCACTAACCACTGTACAACATTGCCTCTCTCCTCTCAATCTTCAGATTCAAGTTGATCTGATTTCTAGAGCTCGTTTACTCTTTGATAAGGTCCTAGAAAAGGTCATGGGTGGCACTGTAGTCTAAACCACAGAGCCTAGGGCTTGCTGATCAGAAGGTCAGCGGTTCGAATCCCCGCGGTGGGGTGAGCTCCCGTTGCTCGGTCCCTGCTCCTGCCAACCTAGCAGTTCGAAAGCACATCAAAGTGCAAGTAGATAAATAGGTACCACTCCAGCGGGAAGGTAAACTGCTTATCCATGCGCTGCTCTGGTTCGCCAGAAGCTGTATTCCTGCTCCCTCGGCCAATAAAGCGAGATGAGTGCGCAACCCCAGAGTCATCCGTGACTGGACCTAACGGTCAGGGGTAAAGGTAACGGTAAAGGGACTCTGACTATTAGGTCCAGTTGTCGCTGACTCTGGGGTTGCGGCGCTCATCTCGCTTTACTGGCCGAGGGAGCCGGCGGACAGCTTCCGGGTCATGTGGCCAGCATGACTAAGCCGCTTCTGGCGAACCACAGCAGCGCACGGAAACGCCGTTTACCTTCCTGCTGGAGCGGTACCTATTTATCTACTTGCACTTTGATGTGCTTTCGAACTGCTAGGTTGGCAGGAGCAGGGACTGAGCAATGGGAGCTCACCCCATCGAGGGGATTCGAACCGCCGACCTTCTGATCGGCAAGTCCTAGGCTCTGTGGTTTAACCCACAGTGCCACCCGGGTCCCAACAGTCAGGGGTACCTTTACCTTTTTTAAGGTCCTAGAAATGGTGGTTGGGTGATTTTTTTCTGTCCTCCCCAGTCTCTGGGTTTCTTTCCTTTTTTAAGAAGAGTCATCGCCCTACCTCACACAGAGAAGGCAAAGCGGCCCCGAGGGACCGCTTTGAAAATGTAGAAACTTCAGTCAACATTTATCGACTCTGAACAACAATTTGCAGCTTTACTGCCATCTCCCTGAGTTTTCCGAGGGGACGCATTTTGTTGCACAGAACCAGTTCCCATCTTTTAAAGACCTGAAACCCCAAGGAGCTTTCTTGGGGGGGGGGAGTGGGGGGGGAAGGAGGGGGGGGCAAATCATTGCCGCTTCAGGAACACTCCATTTACAAACATATATGCACACGAAACTCTCGTGGGATCGAGATCATTTCCCCAGACGCGGCCCCAAGTTCCAAGGGAGCCTTGTGGAGATGAGATGAGCAATTGCTTTTGAGAAAACGTTATTGTTCTCCTTTCTATCCCCGCTCCCTGGGAAACCACACCAGAATGACTACGGAGTGCCAAAAGATGTTGGTTTTAAGGACCATAACTTTCTCTTTAGTAAGAGGTGATCTGATAGAAGCTTATAACATTAAAGCAGGAATGTCCAAAGTCCATTTCGGGGGCCTAATCCGGCCTGCCGGCCAGTTTAATCTGGCCCCTATGGCAGTTTATTTCCTGGAGTGAAAAACCTCCACAACTTAAAAGGTCAACAACTTTGGTTGCCCCTCCAGTTCATCAAATCTGGCCCTCTTTGAAAAAGAGTTTGGACACCAATGCATTAAAGGAAGTACATAGTGCATGGTTAGACAGTGGAACTCCCTGCCACAAGAGGTAGTGATGGCCACCAATTTAGATGGCTTTCAAAGAAGATTGGACCATGGAGGAGAGGGCTTTGGGTGGCTAGTAGCCATGATGGCTCTGCCCTGCTTCCACAGTCGGAGGCCGCAATGCTTCTGAAGACCAGCTGCTGTAACCACAGGAGGGGAGAAAGGCTCTTGTGCTCAGGGCCTGCTTGCTGGTTTCCCACAGGCAACTTGCAGGCCACTGTGAGAACAGGATAATAATAATAATAATAATATAATTTATTATTTATACCCCACCCATCTGGCTGGGCTTCCCCAACCACTCTGGGCAGCTTCCAACAAAATATTAAAACACCGTAATACATTAAACACTAAAAGCTTCCCTAAACAGGGCTGCCTTCAGATGTCTTCTAAAAGTCTGGTAGTAGTTGTTCTCTTTGACACCTGGTGAGAGGGCGTTCCACAGGACGGGTGCCACTACCGAGAAGGCCCTCTGCCTGGTTCCATGTAACTTGACTTTTTGCAGTGAGGGAACCACCAGAAGGCCCTCAGAGCTGGACCTCAGTGTCCCACCCGGAAACCTATGTCCCTACTGTGGAAGGATGTGTGGATCCAGAATTGGCCTCCACAGTCGCTTACAGACTCACTGTTAAAACCGTGTTTGTGGAAGACAATTTTACTCAGCTATGAGTGATCGCCGAAGAAGAAGAAGAGGAAGAACAAGAAGTGGAAATAAAAATATTATGTAAAATAAGAAGAAAATGCACTGTGGTTTGCAATTGGAAATATTAGGATTTGTCTCACCTGTGCCCCCACCGTCTTTTGACTCTGGACTCACCTGCCATTGGCATACTGGCATGGGGTTTGCCAGATGACCCATAAGGTTTGCAACTCTAGTGCTGAAAAATGTTTCCCATTTCTGTTCTGGATGAAAAAAGGGCCACAGAGCAGAACTGTATTCAATCCTCCATGAGTTTCATAATTCCACACAAATTCAGAATTTCTCTTGGTCTTTTTAAAAAAAGTTTGTAGTCCTCATGATTGCTTAACACACACAAAAAAAAACCTTTGTCCCGCAATCTCCAAGGTTGGAGGGATGGCTAAGCAGGATTTCAGTGGTCTGGGGAAATTCAATCTCCCTGGCAGATAGGCAAAGGCAAATGATTCAAATTTATGCAGATTTAATTAATTTATGCAGCTCACTCCCAACAACTTTTCTCAGCCCAGAGTGTTGAGATGCTAAAGTTTATTTTAAAGTGCAGAGTACACACAGCCCTGTTCCATTTTGGGATTTTAGAAATGGGAAGACAAAAAGGTGCGGAATTTATTTTATGACAAATCCTAGAGGGAAATTATTCAGAGTAATAAAATAAAGAGGAATTATAAATGAGGAAGAGGAACGGATGAAATATGGAATAAATTACGAGAAAGGAGGAAGGCTCCCATTTGTAAAAGAAACCAAAGACCTGCCTTAAGAAAATTACGGTCACAGCAGCCTCTGCTTGTTAAATATTGGAAGGAGGGAGAGTTTATCGCAAAATAAGAGCTAAATCATCAATAGAAAAAACGGATTAGGCTAAAATGTAATGCTAGGATGGGGGGTGTTTTGAATTTTCTAGACATTTTCTTGAACATCTAGGCCAGGTATACTGTGAGTCCTTCCAAGCAGCGAAAAAGGACAAGATGCAATAACCGAGTTCAGCTTCTTTCTTTCTTTCTTTCTTTCTTTCTTTCTTTCTTTCTTTCTTTCTTTCTTTCTTTCTTTAACTATTACTATTACTATTATGGTTCTTGTTATTTGGATATGGTGCTGTTACAGGTGCAACATAATATCCGTTCCCCATCTGTAAGAACTCAATCTTTTAGTGGGGCAGCATCTACCCTATGGAACTCCCTGCCTATTGACACCATGCCGGCTCCTTCAACTGTACTCTTTTTGGCACCTACTATAAAAACATTTTTATTTAGGCAAGCTCATCCAGATGTTTAGAAAGTTGATGTGAGGTTTTGTCTATTGCTATTTTAACTTTTCGAAAGTCTTAAATGTTTGTTACCAACTTTTCCTAGTAGCAATTTTATCGTTTCACCTTCTTTCTTCTTCTTTTTGTAACCTGCTTTGAGGTTCTTTACAAGCAAGCGGTGCATAAATTCTATGAAAGAACAAATAAATAAACAGATTGTTGCTGTTTTCCTGTAAATTAGAAAAGGGAAAGGGGGGGAAACAACACACGGTGGATCATCGGTACAGAGCTTTCCCACTATGGTGCAATGTGTTCTACTTCTATTTACTCGTCATTTCTAAATTTGCATCTGTATAGAGTTGCCATGTTTCAAAAAGAGAAAGGCCAGACACTAAAGTTGTTCTGGAGCAAAGTTGTTGAGCATTTTTTGACAGAGCTGCTCAGCTTTTTGCTTTTTTTTTTTTTTTTTTTGCGAAATCTACACACACACAAAAAAAACATGAAGAAATTCGACAAAATCTATTCTTCTAAAATTGGTTGCCTTACATCCGCCGGAGACTTCAGCAGTTTCCACTGAAACATTTCTGAAACAAACTAAACAAATTCCTTCCAGTAGCACCTTAAAGACCAACTAAGTCAGTTCTTGGTATGAGCTTTCGTGTGCATGCACACTTCTTCAGATACACTGAAACAGAAGTTTCCAGACCCTTCTATATAGTGAGAAGGTGGGGAGGAGTATTACTCAGAAGGGTGGTGGGAATGGGTGATTGGCAGATAGCTGTGATGTCAATCTGCCAATCACCCATTCCCACCACCCTTCTGAGTAATACCCCTCCCCACCTTCTCACTATATAGAAGGGTCTGGAAACTTCTGTTTCAGTGTATCTGAAGAAGTGTGCATGCACACGAAAGCTCATACCAAGAACTGACTTAGTTGGTCTTTAAGGTGCTACTGGAAGGAATTTGTTTTGTTTTGACTATGGCAGACCAACACGGCTACCTATCTGTAACTGAAACAAACTGTGAGACATAGCCAGCCTTCAGAATTCGCAGCTCTCTGAATTTTGCAACGTGCTTCTCCAGATGAGCAATGTGTACAAAACTGAATCAATGGTGGTAGTATGTGCATTTAAAATGCATATATTAGTGAAAATAACGTTTGAAAATGCAATATATTGGGGGAAATGGATTTGCAAAAATGTATATATTACAGGGATCAGCAAACTTTTTCAGCAGGGGGCCGGTCCACTGTCCCTCAGACCTTGTCGGGGTCCGCACTATATTTTGAAAATAATAATAATAATGAACAAATTCCTGTGCCCTACAAATAACCCAGAGATGCATTTTAAACAAAAGCACACATTCTACTCATGTAAAAACACCAGGCAGGTCCCACAGATAACCCAGAGATGCATTTTAAATAAAAGAACACATTCTACTCATGTAAAAACACGCTAATTCCTGGACTGTCCATGGGGCGGATTGAGAAGGCGATTGGGCTGGATCCGGCCCCCGGGCCTTAGTTTGCCTACCCATGTGCTAGAATAACATACAAAAATGTGTCAATTATGAGAAAAGTGCATCAAAATTGGTGAATTTCCATGAGGACTTTTTAAAAAAAATGCAAACTGGTGTGGAAATCTGGGAATCAGAAGGCTGTAAAAATGAGAAACTCTGAGAAGCTGAACTGTTCAGATCCACCCATCATTAAAGACCAGGATTATGCTCCCGTCTAAACACACACACACACACACACACACACACACACACCCTCTCTGCTCCTCACCATCCCAGTTTTTATACAATTCTCATTTGCGTCTCTGACAAAATGCCTCCACAATGCCATTCTCTCCTCCCATATTGACCATCCTAAATGTTTCTGATTTTGACTTTAGGGAGATGCTTCCGTGGAAATAAATAAAAGTGGATTCCTCTTGACTGCAGGAGAAGCGTTTCAAGTCTACTAATAAAGTTTACCCAGAGGGAGAGAAGGAGAGCGGGAGAGATAACTGTTTTGTTCCAGGAGAATCCTTTGGAGAGGCTCTTTTAGCCGCAGGTGCAAGAGGAGAAGAGGAGCGAGGGAAGCCCTTTATTTAGACCGGTCACCGTCTCCGGGCGTCGCCAGTGGCAGGGGGAAGCTGGTCCCGAGCCCACAGCCCCAGCTGTCACTCTGAGCGATGAATTACATGCTATAAGAAGGTGTTGACAGGAGCAGCTGGACTTCAGAGAGTGATGAAAAGGGAGCAAAATTCATTCTGAGTTCAGGCAGACCGGCTTGTTAGGAAAGAGGGGAGGCCGCAGCAGCAGCAGCAGAAGTGCTCCACCTCCTGGTCAAGAGAGGGACGGACGCCCTTCATCTCCACGCAGGAGCGCAGGAAGAGCCTTGCAGCTGGATCAGGTTGCGTGGCGAGTCCCCCCCCCCCGCCCCGTGGAAGTAAAGACACATGACCCAATTATTAAGGTTAATGGGCTAAATAAGGCCACAACTTTTATTGGTTACAGGTGATGAGCGGTATTGGCTTAGGCATTGGTCCTAACCGACTATATCTGACTTTAGCCCGTCCGCTTGAAGTCCAAGAAGGGTTAACCACTGTGACAGTAACATATGAGAGTGCTGGAGGTGAAATAGTTAAACAGGTTACCCAATCAGGACCCAGGGGGGCGGAGTCAGAGGGACTATAAAACCAGCTCTGGGGGGAGAGTTTGTTGGGAGTTGGGTGATTGGTTGGAGTGGGAGTGAATTGGGCTAGAGTTGTGGGTCGGTTGAGTTAGTGTAACGAAATAGGCTGAGTCAGGAACAGTTAGGGGCTAGGCAGACAAGTAAATATCTGAGAGGTAGTTTAGTGAGTGAGAGCAGGTAGCAAAAGTTATAGGTCTGGATAGGCACCCCATGAATGTAATTGACTGATGCTATTGTTGTTGTTTAGTCGTTTAGTCGTGTCCGCCTCTTTTTGACCCCATGGACCAGAGCACACCAGGCACTCCTGTCTCATGCTGGTAGCTTCAAGAACACTGTCCAACCATCTTGTCCTCTGTCGTCCCCTTCTCCTTGTGCCCTCCATCTTTCCCAGCATCAGGGTCTTTTCCAGGGAGTCTTCTCTTCTCATGAGGTGGCCAAAGTCTTGGAGCCTCAGCTTCAGGATCTGTCCTTCCAGTGAGCACTCAGGGCTGATTTCCTTCAGAAGGAATAGGTTTGATCTTCTTGCAGTCCATGGGACTCTCAAGAGTCTCCTCCAGCACCAGAATTCAAAAGCATCAATTCTACGGCGATTAGCCTTCTTGATGGTCCAGCTCTCACTTCCATACATCACTGCTGGGAAAACCATAGCTTTAACTAGACGGACCTTCGTCGGCAAGGTGATGCTTTTTAAGATGCTGTCTAGCTTTGCCATCACCCTAGTGAGGACTCACTTTCAGCTCCCATCTATGAGTGCTTGCAGGAACATTGTGTAAGTGCCTGTTAGATCGGGCCAAATGGCTCATCTAGAAGAAGAGTAGAAGAAGAGTTTGGATTTGATATCCCGCTTTATCACTACCCGAAGGAGTCTCAAAGCGGCTAACATTCTCCTTTCCCTTCCTCCCCCACAACAAACACTCTGTGAGGTGAGTGGGGCTGAGAGACTTCAGAGAAGAGGTTTGATCTTCTTGCAGTCCATGGGACTCTCAAGAGTCTCCTCCAGCACCATAATTCAAAAGCATCAATTCTTCGGCGATCAGCCTTCTTTATGGTCCAGCTCTCACTTCCATACATCACTACTGGGAAAACCATAGCTTGAACTATACGAACCTTTGTTGGCAGGGTGATGTCTCTGCTTTTTAAGATGCTGTGTAGGTTTATCATTGCTTTTCTCCCAAGAAGCAGGCGTCTTTTAATTTCGTGGCTGCTGTCACCATCTGCCGTGATCATGGAGCCCAAGAAAGTAAAATCTCTCACTGCCTCCATTTCTTCCCCTTCTATGTGCCAGGAGGTGATGGGACCAGTGGCCATGATCTTGAATAAGGGAATTTTCCTTTAAAAAAAGGGAAACGTTAACAGCTATGGTAGGCGAAAACCAAGTCATAGAATCATAGAATCATAAAATCATAGAGTTGGAAGAGACCACAAGGGCCATCGAGTCCAACCCCCTGCCAAGCAGGAAACACCATCAGAGCACTCCTGACATATGGTTGTCAAGCCTCTGCTTAAAGACCTCCAAAGAAGGAGACTTCACCACAACAGTGGCTGGTGCCAATTTGCCAAGTGGAAAAATTCCTACCACGCCCCTCGACGGCAACCAATCAAGGTTCATAGCAAGGTCAAGGAATGAAAACCTTAAAGGGCAGGAGGGTGGGAAAAGCAGGAACAGCTGGCAGGCGGCAAAGAGTGAGATCCCCGGCCATGTCCTGCTTTAAATAAGGCAGGACACCCCCCCAGAGCCAGCCGATTGGCTGGCTGGGAGGTGACGTGGCTGGGAATCCCCCCAGCCACACGCATGGTGGGGCCATGAAGCCCGCAACTCATACCCCGCCCATCTAGCTAGGTTTCCCTAGGCACTCTGGGCGGCTTCCAACCGGAGATTAAAAATACATTAAAATATCAGTCATTAAAAACCTCCCAAAACAGGGCTGCCTTCAGATGTCTTCTAAACATCAGATAGTTGTTTATTTCTTTGACATCTGGTGGGAGGGGGTTCCACAGGTTGGGTGCCACCACCGAGAAGGCCCTCTGCCTGGTTCCCTGTAACCATCACCTCCTCTTGTGGGAACAAATTCCATAGCTCAACTTTCTGCCGTGTGGAGAAGTTTCTTTTATCTTTTCCAAATCTTCTAACACTCAGCTTTTAGTTTTATGAGAGAAAGAGACCCTTTGTGTGAACTGTGATTCTCAGGCCCAGACTCTGGAGTCACTAGGAGGAACATTTTAACAAACTGGACTGGTTTAAAAATCTATTCTCTTCACAGGAAACTCCGGAAATTGTAGCTGTGTGAGGGGAATGGGAAATTTCTGACACGTCTCTCTCAGCACCCTTAACAAATTACAGCTCCCCTAATTCTTTGGGGGAAGCCATGATTGTTGAAAGTAGAATATGGGTGCTTTACCACAGCACCTAGGGCTTGCCGATCAGAAGGTCAGTGGTTTGAATCCCTGCGATGGGGGGAGCTCCCGTTGCTCGGTCCCTGCTCCTGCCAACCTAGCAGTTCGAAAGCACGTCAAAGTGCAAGTAGATAAATAGGTACTGCTCCGGCGGGAAGGTAAACGGAGTTTCTGTGCGCTGCTCTGGTTCACCAGAACTGGTTTAGTCATGCTGGCCACATGACCCAGAAGCTGTACGCTGGCTCCCTCGGCCAGTAAAGCGAGATGAGCGCTGCAACCCCAGAGTCGGCCACAACTGGACCTAATGGTCAGGGGTCCCTTTACCTTTACCTTTAAATTTATGGTGGGAATGTGGCCTTACTCCTGTATTATATCACAGTGAATTCTATCATGGGGAGAATGCCAAGGGCCAGATAAAGATATCTGAAGGGCCACCTTAGGAGCTGAAGGCAGAAGTTCTCCACCCCTTTTGTAGAGGGTGGAGTGAGCTGCTATTCATACCGGAATTACAGGACATGTATTATAATTGAACATGCATACTTCGTTTCAGCCCAAGATCTCCATGCTGAAGGGAGATACCATGTTTCAAACAGATAAGCAAAAAAATCCCAAATGAGCAGGTTAAATCGAAGGTCTCACTTTGCTGGTCAGTGCTCACACCAATCCTAGATTATCCCGTGCATTTTAATTATGATGATTCACCTTGTCCATTTTTAAAAATTTTCTATTGTTTTAATAAATGGTTTTTAAATAATGTGGTTCACCATCTGGAGAATGTTAGTTAATAAACAAACAGCATGAATTATAACTGTTAAAAACAAGGATCACATGGGCTTCCAGGTACACCATTTGCTGAAGGGCTGCGTTGAACAGCTGCACATTTCAGGGCATGCGGTCAAGATGTATGCCCTCCCCCAGTTCCTTAGATGTGCCAGTTTCCACCTTTTGCAAAAGCCTCTGCTGCTACTTTAGGAAGATTTTCTGCTTCTGATTAGTACAGTACAGTGGTACCTCGGGTTAAGAACTTAATTCGTTCCGGAGGTCCGTTCTTAACCTGAAACTGTTCTTAACCTGAAGCACCACTTTAGCTAATGGGGCTTCCTGCTGCCACCATGCCGCCGGAGCACGATTTCTGTTCTCATCCTGAAGCAAAGTTCTTAACCCGAGGTACTATTTCTGGGTTAGCGGAGTCTGTAACCTGAAGCGTATGTAACCTGAAGCGTCTGTAACCCAAGGTACTACTGTAATACCTCCGCAAACGTCCGCCTCATCTAGCATCCATTCCGGAGAACATCCATGGCAAACCCAGAAGTACCAGAATTGGTTACTTCTGGGTTTGGCGCTCCTGCATGCTAAAATGCGCTTCGCGCATGCACAGAAGCACAAACTGCTCCGCGTGCGTGCGCAGACACGGTACTTTGCCCTGCATCCTTTTCGGCTAGCGGCCAGGGCTCCGAAACGGATCCCAGTCACAAAACAAGGTACGACTGTACATCTTTTTCCTTTCCAGAGTGATCCCAGCCTATCAGGGAGTCCATACTGAACACAAGGATGTCACAATGTAATGCTAGCCAGTTCTGTGTGGCTTTGTCCCAGTGTCACTTAGAGCAAATGAATTTGAGTTATTATAGTTGGTACAATGTTTCGTCTGTCATTCTAGCCAACTGGAGAGATCAAGTTACAGTCAGCAAGGCCTATCCAGGGCAATACTTTCTGAGCAGGTGAATATTATTATTATTATTATTATTATTATTATTATTACTATTATTACTATTATTACTATTATTACTATTATTACTATTATTATTACTATTATTATTATGCAAACTCCTCCTTAAACTCAGCTCTACATGGGAGTCAGATCATTACATACACAGACTAATGGTTCCCATTCCATGCCAAAAAGCCAGTGGTAAATTAAAAGCCGCGTTTCCCCCAACATCAGCAATACCCACATCCTGCAAGAAAAACATTGACAATTGTGTGGCTAATAATAATTAGCTAGCATGGTCCTTGGCCCTGCAATTACTAAAGAATAAAGTAAAAAAACAAAACAAAACCCTATGAATTGAGTATGTGGAGATGTTTGAGGACAAAGAGCATCCATTTGGGATTGTTCCAAAAGCCTGAACATAACAAGAAGGGTTTGTTTGGGTGGGACGGGGAGAAAGAGAAAAACAATCTTGGCACATCTCAAAAGTTGGCAGTAAGAAAAGAGTGTAAATACTTTGCCTTGCTGCTTCCTTGATCAGCTCTGCTCTCCCTCCTTTCAGCCCGTCCTCTAGTCTTTGGGAACGGGGAATGGGCGCATAATATTTTGTAACATGGCAGTGGTTCAAAGAATTGAGATTGTTGTAGGTCCCTCGCACAAGGGTTTGTCAACATTTGGGTGAACACGCCATACATTCGGAACCCTTTTAAAAAAAACAAAACAAAAGGCTGAAAAGTAATTGGTCCACAAAGAGGCAAGGGAGGGGGGAGACCAACATAGGCCCCCTTTCAGTGCAAAGCAGAAGTATAATGTAGTATAAACACCAACAACTGGGAAACACTAGCCTGCTCCAATTGGAGAACAGCCTTTACCAAAGGTGTCGTGGACTTTGAAGATGCTTGAACTCAGGACAAAGGGAGAAATGCCCTAAGAGGAAGGCACGCTTGGCAAACCCTCACCATGATCAACTCACCACTCTGGTGAGACAGTCTGCGGGCAGGTAGGGTCTCAGCCTGTGTACCAGATGGAGTTGGTAGACAGCTGCCTTGGACACAGAATTGACCTGTGCCTCCATGGACAGCTGTGAGTCCAAAATAACTCCCTGGCTGCGCACCTGGTCCTTCAGAGGCACAGTTACAGGACCAGGGATTCCTCTACACCTGCCCGCTTCCTGTTCCCCAAGAACAATACTTCTGTCTTGTCAGGATTCAGCCTCAATCTGTTAGCCGCCACCCATCCTCCAACCGCCTCCAGGCACTCACACAGGACCTTCACTGCCTTCACTGGTTCTGATTTAAAAGAGAGGTATAGCTCTCAGAGCATTATATGCTCAGAACATCTTGCCCTGGCGAGCAATTCGGCACCAGCAGAAGATTCTGGACCATCTTCAAAGATAGCCCCACATGTAACACATTGCTGTAATCTAACCTAGCCGTTAACCAGAACATAGACAACAAAAAGTTCAGCTAACCCTGAATTCTCATTGTATTCGAAGGCAGGAATGATTAAAAAAAACACCAACCCATTTCCAAAGACATGAGACCTTCAAAGGAGATTGTGGTACGTGAGATGTTATGCTGAGCTACTGTTAGAATTACATTTGGTATTTAGTTCATCTGCAGCTTGTGTTTATTTTTTATTTATTTGATTTGATTTGCCACTTACCTTTGCAATTTAAAATCCCTGGGATTTGGCACACTCTCGCTGAATGCCTATAAGAAGGTCCTATTAAAAAAAACAACTTTGCATTTTTCATTCCGCCTAAGAAAAAATAACAACAAACTATGCTTAGTATTTAAAACAAACTCCCAATTCTGCGCAAGCGACTTAAAAATAAACACGTCTATAATGAGAAAACAATAACTGAATAGTGAATGATGAGATTTTAATATTCTTGCAAGCGGAAGATTGCCCCCCCCCCTTTAGTACGGAAGGTGAATTCCAAGCAGGATGGAAAGAATAATTCAATGAAGAGCCATTTGCTTAGTGCTTTGCCATGGATAAAAAATTAGAGAGAGTAATAGAACAATAGAGTTGCAGGAGGGCTTGTTTAGCTGTAACAGACACCCTTGCTTGGGATGGATTTATAGAATTGTTGGGATTGGATCCTCAAGGATTATCTAGTCTAACTCCCTGCAATGCAGGAATCACAGCCAAAAAATTCTTGACAGATGGCCATCCAACCTCTGCTTAAAACCCTCCGATGAAGAAGAGTCCACCATGTTCTGAGGGGGCCTGTCCACTGTCAAACAGCTCTTACTGTCAGAAAGTTATTCCTGACGTTGGAATCTCCTTCCTTGTAACTTGAATCCATTGGGTCAGGTCCTACGCTCTGGAGCAGCAGAAAAGAAGCTTGCTCCATCTTCCATGTGACAGCCCTTCCGATATTTGAGGATGGTGAACATATCACCTCTGTCTCCTCTTCTCCAGGCTAAACATACCCAGCTCCTTCAACCGCTCCTCATGGGCCTTGGTTTCCAGAGCTTTTGTCATCTTTTATCACGCTTTGGTTATCTCCTGCTTGGACTACTGCAATGCACTCTACATGGGGCTACCTTTGAAGATGACCCAGAAACTACAACTCATCCAGAATGCGGCAGCTAGACTGGTGACTGGGAGCAGCTGCCAAGACCATATAACACTGGTCCCAAAAGACCTACATTGGCTCCTAGTACGTTTCGGAGCACAATTCAAAGTGTTGGTGCTGACCTTTAAAGCCCTAAATGGCCTCGGCCCATTAGACCTGAAGGAGCGTCTCCACCCCCACCGTTCAGCCCGGACACTGAGGTCCAGCGTTGAGGGCCTTCTGGCGGTTCCCTCACTGCGAGAAGTGAGGCTACAGGGAACTGGGCAGAGGGTCTTCTCAGTAGTGGCACCCACCCTGGCGAACACCCTCCCTCCAGATGTCAAGGAAATAAGCAACTATCTGACTTTTAGAAGACACCTGAAGGCAGCCCTGTTTAAGGATGTTTTTAATGTTTGATGTTTTATCATGTTTTTAATATTTTGTTGGAAGCCGCCCAGAGTGGGCAGATGGGCAGAGTATAAATAAATTATTATTATTATTATTATTATTATTATTATTATTATTATTATTATTATTATTATACCAATCCTGCCCCCAATTGGTTTCTAGGCCCAATTCAAAGTGCTGGTCTTAAATTATGTTTCTCCAGAATTCTGAGGGGGTGCAACCCGGTGCCCGGATGACAGGCTCTCTCTCCGAGGCCACATACCCCCCAGCCACTATGTTAACCATAGCAAGTCTTTGAAATGTTATCTGACACAGTCACAATGCTTAAAGCCTATAGGCTTAAGGACTATAAACTCGTTTTTTTATGGAAGTTTCAGTTCTCAGGGCAATGGCCTCTGCATCTGCTATCTATGTGGTGCAACTGCAGAATCGTGGTAAGCAAAATAAGGTCATACAAACCCATTTCCTCTAATTATGTGGGTTACTTCATTGGTGCTTTTTTATATGCAGAATTTGAGTTGAATTATACAGATTTGGGAGACACAGGTACTTCTAGGTAAGTAATCAAAGCCATCTTTGGATCAGCTTGTGACGGTACGTAAGAACGGCTAGTTGGTTATGATCACACAATTAGGACTAAAGCAAGAAGTTAAGTTGAATTATTCTGATTTGGGAGCTGTGGGTAAAGCTAAAGGTAAAGTGACCCCTGACCATTAGGTCCAGTCGTGACCGACTCTGGGGTTGCGGCACTCATCTCGCTTTATTGGCCGAGGGAGCCGGTGTACAGCTTCCGGGTCATGTGGCCAGCATGACTAAGCCGCTTCTGGAGAACCAGAGCAGCGCACGGAAACGCCGTTTACCTTCCTGCCGGAGCGGTACCTATTTATCTACTTGCACTTTGATGTGCTTTCGAACTGCTAGGTTGGCAGGAGCAGGGACCAAACAACGGGAGCTCACCCTGTCGTGGGGATTCGAACCACCGACCTTCTGATCAGCAAGTCCTAACTTTGGAGCAAATAATCAGAACCATCTTTGGGGCAGCTGGTAACAGTATATAACAGCAGCTGACTGGTTGTGATCACACGGATCTGGCTAATCCAAGACGCATAATTTTCTTCTTTGCTCCCACCAGTTTCTCTACTGCAGGCATGTCCTGTCACGGCTAAAAATTGGCCGCTGTTTCTTTAATGCTAAAGGAACTAAGTCAGCATGAGTCAGCAGCCTACAATGACTCATGCAACCTTTCACCAAATTGTACCTGTATATATAGAGTGGACAGTGTTAGTGTTGGGTGTGGTTTGGTTGGATGGTAGAAAGCTGGTTGTGTTTGGTGTGCGCAAAAAGTTTGGTGTGTCCACCATGGTTGGAGAAGAAGACTTTTTAAGAATAAAAGCAGGAATGCTGAAATATACTCAGAGTCGCAAAGTGATTTCATGCTCTTTATTCAGCTCATAGTGGTGAGGAGGAATGAATGAAAGTCCCCTCAAAGTATCTGCTTTATATACATTATTTACACAATGGGCTGCACATGACTGGCTAATTCTGGAATTCTACTGTAAGCCAATCAGGTTGTGGATTCACTTATATCTGGAGCATGATTGGGTGGTTCCTGCCAACCAATCATACTGCTGCATTCTTCTAGGACCAATCAGACTGCTGCATTCTGAATCCTATTGTTCTAGGACCAATCAGACTGCTGCAGTTTGGATCCTATTCAACTCAGTACATAACAAATGCTCTGCAAGAATACTCTTTCAAAAAGACCCTTTTGTGCCAACTAAGGTCTGAGGACTAGGGAAAGGAGTAGAAAGGAGGTCAGAACCTTTTCTTTTTCAAACACTGACATGTCCAACTGGTCAATCGTGATCTACTGGTCGATGGTGGGATGTCCCTGGTCGATCCTGGTCAAAAGCTCAACAACTTTGGTCAACCCAATGGGTACTTCCAGTTTTTTTAATATAGTGGGAGTAGATTGCAGTCTCTTGGGAGATGGACGTGCCTGCTCTAATGCATTAGCCATCATACTCACCCTGAGGAGAGAAGGGAACAGAGAGCAGCATTGCAACGCCATCCCATTCATACTGTGATTCCTAATTGGCTGGTTTCACCCATGTGATGAATCCAGGAAGGAGGAAGTTTCAGACAGGGGATGCAAACTGGATTAGAACCAAACAGGATTAAAGAGCATACTGGCATAATAACAAATGGTTTGAGGGAAATATTTCTGTCCCATTTGGGGACTTAATTTTGAAACAGAAACTTGAGGGGGGATATTTTGGCTGGACCAAGAGATTAAGTAGATAAAGGGTTTTTTAAAAAACAAAAAACCAGGGGTGCAATATTTAATGGCCAAAAGTGAGTCTCGACTTGCAGATTGGAGGTGAAAGTGGTCCTCCGGTTTGCAAAATGGTAACGACCCTACCTCTAATCACCATTTACAAAGCACAGCTGCCAACGCAGAGCCAGGAGGAATCTTCATTAATCAGGAATTCAATTAAGTTGAATAGTCATTATTAATTTTATAGGCATTACGTCTAAGGGAAGCCGGAGCAAAGGATGGGATCCGGGAGCCGTTTCTTCAGTCGACGCCCCGGGTCAGAGTCGGGGAGGCAGCGCTGTCTGGCCAGTTGAGATATTAATGAGATGCCTTTAGGTGCAAATGATAGTTTAAGAGGTGTTACTTAACGGCAGCGCACCTCGTGCAAACACCCACACGCCGCCGTGTGCCTCTCCTGGAGAGCTGTCCTCCTTGTTAGAAGAAGTAATTAGAATGTAGGAACACTCGCTTTGACACTTTAATAAAGTGCCTGGCGTCATCAATTTGGTATTTAATAAAAATAACATGGAACATTCATTGCATTTTGTACAGCGTTATATATTTTTTTAAATAAAACAAACCTCAAATTTTAAGGAATCCGGGTACCTCTTATTCTGCGGTGTCTCAGGGAGCCTAAAATCAGTGGCGGGTTTGCTTTGAACTGCAAGACGTGGGAAACAGGTGGTGGTTTGGAGCTGCTGGTTCAAAGGAATGCAGGAAGCTACTTACACCGAGTCAGCCACAACACTCACAACCCCATGTTTGAAGAAAGAAACATCAATGATGTGATATTTGTAGAGGAGACCAAGATGATCAAGGTTCTGGAAGTCAAGGCTTATAAGGAATGGTTGAGGGAGTTGGGTATGTTTAGCCTGGAAAGAGGAGACTGAGAAGAGAAAGGGTAGTCATCTTCAAATATCTCAAGGGCTGCCCCGTGGAAGATGCAGCAAGCTTGTTTTCTGCTGCTCTGGAGGGTAGGACTCGAATCAGTGGCTTCAAGTTACAAGAATGGAGAGTCCAGCTCATGGGTAGGTAAACTAAGGCCCGGAGGCCGGATGCGGTCCAATCGCCTTCTCAATCCAGCCTGCAGACGGTCCGGGAATCAGCGTGTTTTTACATGAGTAGAATGTGTCCTTTTATTTAAAATGCATCTCTGGGTTATTTGTGGGGCATAGGAATTCGTTCATTATTATTTTTTTCAAAATATAATCCGGCCCCCCACAAGGTCTGAGGGACAGTGGACTGGCCCTCTGCTGAAAAAGTTTGTTGACCCCTGATCCAGGAAGAACTTTCTGACAGTAAGAGCTGTTCAACGGTGGAATGGTCTCCCCCGGGAGGTGGTGGACTCTCTTTCATTGGGGGGGGGGGTTAAGCAGAGGTTGGGTGGCCACCTGTCATGGATGCTTTAGTTGAGCTTCCTGCGTTGCTGAGGGTTGGGCTTGCTGACTCTACAATCAACTCTACAATTCTATGATTCTACGAGACTTGGGACAAGAGGTTTTGGGGTTGTCCTCCCCTGGTAGCACCTCCCTTGTGGTAAGGTAAGGGTAAAGGTAAAGGAGCCCTGGACAGTTAAGTTCAGTCAAAGGCGACTATGGGGTTGTGGCGCTCATCTCGCTTTCAGACCGAGGGAGCTGACGTTTCGCTACAGTTTTCCAGGTCATGTGTCCAGCAGGAGTAAACTGCTTCTGGCACAACAGGACACCGTGGCAGAAACCAGAGCGCAAAGAAATGCCATTTACCTTCCCGCTGCAGCAGTACCTATTTATCTACTCGCACTGGTGTGCTTTCGAACTGCTAGGTTGGCAGGAACTGAGACAGAGCAACAGGAGCTCACCCCGCCGTGGGGATTCGAACAGCCGACCTTCTGATCGGCAAGCCCAAGAGGCTCAGTGGTTTAGAACACAGCGCCACCCGCGTCCCCTCTCTTTTGGAGTGCTCCCTTGACCCACTTCTCTGCGAACCTTTTAACTGATGCTGCCAAGGACTGAACCTGGGAGGCTCTTTCAGCTGAGCTGCCAGCTCATTTGCACATACGAAACTGTGGAAGGCAAACCTAAGGTCCATCTGGCAATGCCTTCCAGAGCTGGCAGCTGCTCAGTGGTGCCCTAGCTAGAGGCCTTCCCTGTTCCTGCTACCTGGCTTCTTAAACTGGATCTCCTAAGCTGCAGGGGTCAGCAATCTTTTTCAGCAGGGGGCCGGTCCACTGTCCCTCAGACCTTGTGGGGTGCTGGACTATACTTTGGGGGGGGGATGAACGAATTCCTGTGCCCCACAAATTGTTAGGATATTGATGTTCTGTTCCACCTAAACAGATGTGTGGAGCTGTTGTATGTCACATGTCTGTTTACATTCCAGCACAGCTTGCTGGGAACTTCCATTTGTGTATAGCTTTTGCCTTATGCTTCTTGCTCTTGGACATGAAAGAGTGCAGACATGTTTTCTTTGTCCTGATCTATGCTGAATAAACTGCTTGTAAATATGCTTTACATATGCCTCTGTCCCCCCTTCCGTCGCGAAGAGTTTGTTGGCTTGCGTGCTCAGCTTCTGAAAGGCTTCTGAAGCTCCGAGTCACTGATTGATGCAGAACTGAGGACTGGAGTTTGACCAGCAACCGGCTGGTGGGCTAGAGCCAGCTGGGGGTCTGCCAGTTGCCCCCGTTCCCTTGGATGCATAGCAACACAAATAACCCAGAGATGCATTTTAAATAAAAGGGCACATTCTACTCATGTAAAAACACGCTGATTCCCGGACTGTCCAGGGGCCAGATTGAGAAGGCAGTTGGGCCTGATCTGGCCCCCGGGCTTTAGTTTGCCTACCCATGTCCTAAGGAATGAATGAACCGGAGACTTCTTGCATGCAAAACATACACTGCCTCACATAGGAACATTATTATTATTATTATTTATTTAGAGCATTTGTGCCCTGTTCTTCAGCCCCAAAGGCTCCCAGAGCAGCTTGCAAATGATCAAAACAAGGCAGTCCCTATGCACAGGCTTACAATCTATAGAAAAAACCAGGACACATGAGGGAAAAGGGACGCAGAGGGAAGAGGGAAATGAAAACCGAACTCAGTTTCTATGCATGTCGTTCCTCTCTTGAGCAGCTGGCACAGTTCAGGGGCGGGAGATTCCAGACAGAACTGGGTCTGCCGCAAAATGGATGGAATGAGCCTTCTGCTTCCTAGGTCTCGCACTGAGGCAGCCTTATGGCTGTCCCCAGGTGAAACTTAGGGGGAGAGGAGGCCTGGTTAAGCTGGCCTGACATGGCAGAGCCGACAGAGTGAGCTCTGCTTCCCAGCTCTCCCACTGCTGGAATGGCTGCCCCAAGGGACAGAGGAAACTGGCATATACTGTACCAAGTCAGTTCTCAACCTGTAGGTCCCCATATGTTGTTGGACTACAACTCCCATCATCCTTGACCACTGGTCATGCTGGCTAGGAATGTTGGGAGTTGTAGTCCACCAACATCTGGGGACCCACAGGTTGAGAAACATGGTAGCTGGTTCAGTATCCTCTACACCAGGCATGGCCAAACTTGGCCCTCCAGCTGTTTTGGGACTACTATCATCCCTAGTTTACAGGACCAGTGGTCAGGGATGATGGGAATTGTAGTCCCAAAACAGCTGGAGGGCCAGGTTTAGCCATGCCTGCTCTACACTGACTGGCAGCCATGGGTCTCCAAGTTTGAAGGCAGGTATATCCCAACCTTCCCTGGAGAAGACATTGGGGACCAAACCTTATGGGCACCTTCTGTCATATGTGGTGGACATGTAAGGTAGTAAAAGAATTTTAGGTAATGATATATAATGAATTGGAAAAAATGTTTAAAATAACTTTTTTTAAAAGAAAACCGAAGCCTCTCTTTTACAAATTTTAGTTGCCGTAATCCCAAGGGAGCAGAAAAGACTATTTATGTATGCAACCACAGCTGCACGGATGTTTTATATATATATATATATATATATTTATTTATTAAGGTTTTTTTTATAAAAGAAATGCACAAATAATAAACAGCATTGGTTATATCGTAACATAATTTCATAACTTCTTTGGACTTCCTCATGTTTTCTGCTCCCACTTACATCGTTGAAAAATTTTTCAAGCAAATTATCAACTTGTTTGCAATCTTATATCCAATCATTTAAATATAATCTAACAATTCTCCAAAAGGTTTATGTTTTCCTTAATCTGACTTATCATCAAATTCCAGTCTAATTTAGTGGTGGCCAGTTATTTATGATCAAGCATCCTTCTTAACGTTCAACCAAATTACAATATTTTTGTAAATAAGTCTTAAATTTCTTCCAATCTTCTTCAATCCTTTCTTCTCCCAGATCTCGGATTCTGCCAGTCATCTCCGCCAGTTGCATATAGTCTATCAGCTGCATCTGCCACTCTTCCAGTGTGGGTAGATCTTGAGTTTTCCAGTTCTTGGCGATAAGTATCCTTGCTGCCGTTGTTGCATACATAAAAAATGTTCGGTCCTTCTTTAACACCTTCTGGCCGACAATACCCAGGAGAAAGGCCTCTGGTTTCTTAGTGAAGGTATACTTAAATACCTTTTTCAACTCATTATATATCATTTCCCAGAAGGCCTTCACTTTAGGGCAAGTCCACCAGAGGTGAAAGAATGTTCCTTCATTTCCTTTACATTTCCAACATTTGTTATCAGACGAATGGTATATTTTGGCAAGTTTAACTGGGGTCATGTACCATCTATTTATCATTTTCATTACATTTTCCTTCAAAGCATTACATGCAGTGAAGTTCAGCCCAGTGGTCCACAACCTTTCCCAGTCCTCAAACATAATGTTATGCCCAATGTCCTGTGCCCACTTTATCATAACCGATTTAACCATTTCGTCTTGTGTGTTCCATTTTAACAGCAAGTTATACATTCTTGATAATACCTTAGTCTTTGGTTCTAACAATTCTGTTTCCAATTTCGATTTCTCCACCTGGAACCCTAATTTTTTGTCATTTTTAAAAACTTCTTTAATCTGGGCGTAATGTAACCAGTCTTGCACTTTATCCTTCATTTTCTCCAAACTCTGCAATTTCCAATTGTCTCCATCTTTTTCTAATATTTCCCAATATTTTGGCCATTTGGCCTCCACATTGGGTCTTTTTCGGGCCTTAGCTTCCAGAGGGGAAAGCCACCTCGGCGTTTTGTTTTCCAATAAGTCTTTGTATTTTGTCCAGACATTAAATACTGCTTTCCTGACAATATGGTTCTTAAAGGCCTTATTGATCTTAACTTTGTCATACCATAGGTATGCATGCCAACCAAAAGCATTGTTAAAACCTTCCAAGTCCAACACATCAGTGTCTTCGAGAAGTAGCCAGTCTTTTAGCCAGCAGAAAGCTGCGGCTTCATAGTACAACTTTAAGTCTGGCAGGGCAAAGCCCCCTCTTTCTTTCGCATCACAGCTGCACGGATGTTATTGGCCCAGTAATGGAAAGAAGACAAAGAATCCTGACCAGAGAAAAATGACAGTTTAAATTGATGGATTATGCCAAAATGGCTAAAATGACCAGAAGAATCAGAAATCAGGAATACCAAAATTTTAATAAGGAATGGTGAAAATTGATAATTTATCTTCAAAACCATTGTAAACAGTTAAAATCGTTATTAGGATTGGAATGACACTTGTAGTAAGAAGGGAGTTTGAAGGAGAGACGGGTGGAAAAAGAGTCCGTGTGCAAGAAATGGAAAACTTTTCAGCTGGGGAACCCGAAATCCTATGAGGGAGACGGGTCACAAACCACCAATGCTGCCAGCGACATTAACTGAATGGCAACTCCCAAGCCTTCGAGTCCCACCAGACTCTGTTTCTACAGCAATTGGCACCCATGGCAATGCTATTACAGGATGGATGAGCAAGTAGATCTCTTTGGCTGGAGCCAGGGAGGAACAGGGATGCTCCCTCTGTGGAGCCCAACAGAATCCCTTCTAAGCCTTTCTACAGTTTGTAAATAGTTCAGGAACAACTAGTTCAGCGGTTCTCAACCTGTGGGTCCTCAGATGTTGTTGAACTATAACTACCATCACCCCAGCTAGCAAGGCTAGAGCTCAAGGATGATGGGAGTTGAAGTCCAACAACATCTGGGGACCCACAGGTCGAGAACCGCTGAACTAGGGTTTCTCATTCCTGCACGGACATGACTATTGCCTCCTCCTAAGGCCACTTTCACCCCATAAAATTAAAGAACTATGATACTAGGTAAAAGGTAAAGGACCCCTGGACAGTTAAGTCCAGTCAATGGCGACTGTGGGGCTGTGGCGCTCATGTCGCTTTCAGGCCAAGGGAGCCGGCATTTGTCCACAGACAGCTTTCTGGGTCATGTAGCCAGCAGGACTAAACCACTTCTGGTACAACGGGACACCGTGAGGGAAACCAGAGTGCACGGAAACAACATTTACCTTCCTGCCACAGCAGTACCTATTTATCTACTTGCACTGGTGTGCTTTCGAACTGCTAGGTTGGCAGCAGCTGGGACAGAGCAACAGGAGCTCACTCCATTGTGGGGATTTGAACCGCCAACCTTTTGATTGGCAAGCCCAAGAGGCTCAACCATGGCTTGCTCAAAAGAATTCTGGGAGCTGCGGTCTGTTGGTGGTGCCAGGAGGCCCCTGTTCCCCTCCCAGAACTACAGTTCCCAGAGAGTGGTTTAACAGTCTTTCCTCTTCACAACTCTGGGCATTGCAGCTATGAAAGGAATAGGGACCTCCTAACAATTCGCCTCGCCCCCAACCAACTACAGCCCCCATATTTCTTTGGGGGAAGCCATGACTAGTTCAAGTGGTATCATACCACTTTAAATGTATGGCGTGAGCAGTCTCCAGTGCAGCATAGGACTGAGAGGCAAGGTGGTGTAGTGGTTAGAGTGTTGGACTAGGACCTGGGAGACCAGGGTTCAAATCTTCACCCAGCCATGAAGATCACTTGGGCCAGCTACTGCCTCATAGTCTAACCCACGTCACAGGGCTGTTGCGAAGATTAAGTGGGGAGGAGGAAAATTATGTATGCCATCTTTATTATTATTAATTTGATTTATATACTGCCCTTTATCTTGAACTCCAAGGAGTTCAAGATAAAGGGCAGTATAGGATTAAAATAAAATAAAATATCAAGTTATCTCATATAAGGAAGGCAGGGGGGAACTGTGGGGCCATAAGAGACCTGCTATTGACCTGGTAACAACTGATAAATCAAATCATGGCGTGCCTTCCCACCCCACCTCACCCCTTGCACCCAAAGGACCCCCACCCGCAGATCTTTGCATCTAGGCACCCTTGCAGTTCACTGCTCTGCCATTGACTCCTTCCTATCAGAGCAGGAATACCTGCTGTCTTTCTGCAGTAGATGGGATAGAATCATCAGCATTTCCTTAAAGGAGGCTGCCTGTTGCACCTCTGTATGTTGTGACACTTCCCATAGGACAACGCATCCCGATCAGGGGCTCATGCAAAAGCTGTGTCAGGTGGAGTCTGCCAGGCGCAGGGGTAGGCAACCTAAGGCCCATGGGCCCCAAGCAGCTCATGGGGGTAGTTTAACCGGCCCATGAGCCACCCCCAAACCGAGCCGCCCTCTCAGCGAGTCCCTGCACGCTGCGCTGAACCAGCACGGCGCAGTGACTTGCTTCCACGACACTGAAAATCACGTCTGCACAGACACAGAAGCCAAAAATCGCACCTGCGTAGATGCAGATGCTGGAAATTGCGGGCGCGCACCTGAGCGTGTGCACACAATCTGACCCACAGAGGAATCTCCTCTGGAGTGAATTGGCCTAGGCAAGGTAAACCTTGCCAACCCCTAGCCAGGAGGATTGGGAGGGCAGAGCAAAAAATTGGTTGAGGAAGCAGAACCACGGACAGCTCCAAGTTGGGTGCTCAGGTGTCATGTGGAGCAGGAGAGACCTATAGGCTGAAACTCTCTTTGGCTGTTAAGGTGTATAGTATTCTTCCTTCCAGGGAAGTAATCCCCATTGAACTGAGAAGGATTTACTCCTGAGTAAACACGCATAAGTTTGCACTGTCAGCTGCTATCTACTATTACAGGTGAAACTCGGAAAATTAGAATATCGTGGAAAAGTTCATTTCAGTAATTCAACTTAAAAGGTGAAACTAATCTATGAGATAGACTCATGACATGCCAAGTGAGATATGTCAAGCCTTTATTTGTTATAATTGTGATGATTATGGCATACTTGGAGATCATTTGTATAAACATTGTATTAGGAAAAGTTTAGGGTAAGTATAAAAACAACCTTGTAAGTTTATAAATGTTCTTCCTTTTTCTTCTTTTGTCTTATAATTCTTTTTATGTTTAAAATAAAAAATACACACACACACACACACACACACACACACACACACACACACATGTCTACAAAGGTTTTAAGGGGATAATAGTGCCCCTCTGCCAAAGAAAATTTTGGGGTGACACGTGGATTGGAAGAAACAGCGGCAACTTGCTCTTTGTGTGCTGGAAGAAGAGACGGGGAACGCCAATCTAATAAGGCAAAGCCGCAATAACCGTTATAATTAATTTAAGCAAAAGGCCTTATGATGAAATGACACCCAGTGCCTTCCACTCCCATCCAGGAGCCAGGCTCATTTTTCCAGTTAAGCTATGGGCTGTGCTAAAGAGAGTCGGAAATTGTGGGGGAGAAGAGGTATTTCAATATTTCATATAATTTCATATACCTTCTAATATCTCTCCTGCTAATTTCATTATGCAACATAGTCAGCACAAGTGATATAATTATTGAAAAGTAATTTCGCAATAAATGGATTTAAATGTGTTCGAGCCCACGGTAAATTCAATCTCTCCGCAAGAGGTGGATGGTGGAGGCAGCCAGGGTAGTGCAGGGTGAAATTCGAGGCTTTCTCCATGTCCCATGTTGGGTATCTAATTACACCAACTAATAACATCCACTTTAGATGGCGACTGATCACCAGATAAGTTTCTTCCTCCCCCACCATCACCCTCCTGCAATGAAATTTCCTCCTCCGCATTCTCCTCTGCACTCTTGAATTAAGTCTCATTTGCCAACCAGTTCTGAGAATATCTCTTGGGTTAGTGGTAGCTGGTTGGCCCTGCCCTTTCGGCCAACTCCCTGCCAGCCATTGCAACACAGAGTTGGAACGCCATTGATGGAGAAAACCTTGGCCTTGCAGATACTGCTGGACTCCAACTCCCAGCATTCCTGGTCACGTTGTCAGGGGCTGATGGGAGTTGGAGTCCAGCAACATCTGCAGGGTTGCATATTATCTGTCACTGGTGTAGTCCAGCCCTGTGCTCAGCCAGCGCCAGAAAAGAAAAAGCATACAATTTAAATGTAAACTTTCCATGCATTCCCAGGAACACAGGAAGCTGGCTTTTCCAGAGTCAGACCACCAAGCTCAGTTCTTGTTTGGGCAATCTATGTGGAAGATGTTTATATTTCGAGGAATTAGTGATCTGACATGGTTATCCTTCCTGCCCTCTGTTCCTTCCTTTTGCCTATCTCTTGTTAAGTTCTTTGATGGCGGAGAGCAGCCTTTAATCTTCCAAGTGGCAGACTGCAGTGTTTGTTTGGTTATGTATATATTGCTTGCTGTTTAGAATAAAATCTCAAATCTTCTCACTCACTTGTTTTTGTGTGGGGGATGTAATCCATTGAGAGCAATCAAGTACAACATTCCTTGTTTTCCTAGAATGGGCATGCAGGGGAATGTTTGGTCCAGCCAGTCGAAAACTTCCTGTTTCCTCCTGGCTGGAACATCCTTCCTTTGCATGTGACTAGAGGTGAGCGTGAGTTTACCTGTCCAGGTAACAAAAGGACAACTCTCCCTCTTTTCCATTTTGCTTTCTTTGTGTGAACTGCAGCGACTGCCAATCTGCAGTCACTGGGATTAACCCACATTTTGTACTGCCTCTGCCTCTCATTTTAAAAGAAGCACCTTGCATTTGGCAAGAGAGTTCTGGCTGCACTGGCTGGCATCAGCTCCCCAAGTTTTCAGACAGGGGCTCAATCTTGGAGATGCCAGGGACTGAACCTGGCACCTCTGCCCTGCAGATGCTTTGGCTACAGATCCCATTGGCCCCAGCCAAGATGGCGATGCAGCAATGCTAGTAGTATATGGCCATGCTGGTTCAGGCAGATGGGAGTTGTAGTCCAATTGAGCTGGAAGGTGCCAGGTTGTGATAGGCTGGTGCAGCGAATGCTCAAAACAGACCATATCCCTGCTCTCCGTTTTAGTCTGATCCAGGACTGTGGCTCAATTAAAAGGAAGTCAGTTAACCTTTTATTAAAATTGCATTCCTGTATGTGCCAAATCAGAAATATGCCTGAGTTCAATGGGACTTACTTCCAGGTACCTGAGGGCGGCGCTGTGGTCTAAACCACTGAACCTCTTGGGCTTGCCGATCAGAAAGTCGGCGGTTCGAATCCCCGCGATGGAGTGAGCTCCTGTTGCTCTGTCCCAGCTCCTGCCAACCTAGCAGTTCGAAAGCACCCCAGTGTAAGTAGATAAATAGGTACCGCTCCAGTGGGAAGGTCAACGGCATTTCTGTCATGGTGTCCCGTTGTGCCAGAAGCCGTTTAGTCATCCTGGCCACATGACCTGGAAAGCTGTCTGTGGACAAATGCCGGCTCCCTTGGCCTGAAAGCAAGATGAGCGCTGCAACCTCATAGTCACCTTTGACTGGACTTAACCGTCCAGGGGTCCTTTACCTTTACCTTTACTTTACCTTTTTACTTCCAGGTAATGGGATACAGGATTGCACTATATGTATGAGATCGTATACATACCCTCTAACATTTCTTGAATGAAAACAGGGACATCCTGGTCAGCAACAACCACAACAGCAATGTTATTATTTATACCCCACTCATTAGACAAGTTTGCCCCAGCCACTCTGAATGGCTTCCAATATATATGAAAACATAACAAAACATTAAACATTCAAAAACTTCCCTGTACAGGACTGCCATCAAATGTCTTCTAAAGGTTGCAAAGTTACTTATCTCCTTGGCTCAGGAGTCACATAACTCCATACCCACCAACATTTCTCCGATGAAAATAGGTTAGGTGCATCACTAAGTTGATTAATCCATTAACTAAATCTAATTACTTTTGTATGTGGGTGAAAACAGTGCCTCTGAAGTGAGAAGCATCCGTTCTTTGTAAGATGGTGGATGCATGTCAAAGCAAGTATTGTCTCGGAAAAGACTTGCCCTCCCGCGTGAGAGAGAAGTCAAAGTGTCCGTTCTTAAAATGGCGCTTGCCATCTGGAGTTTTTAAAAATACTGTTAATAAAAATAATGTTTGGGTTGTTGATGTGTTTTTTTAAAAAAATCTGCTGCACATTTTTAATTGATTTAAAACACATGCCATTGATTCCTCTAACAGTTAGATTCTAACTAGGGATGGAGAAGAAATGTTATCCAGTTCACATTTAAAGGCAACTTCCCTATGAAGAAAAGTTGTAGTGTTGGACATTTTAGTTCAGGAAGAGGTTTAGTGAGAGGTGACATGATAGAAGTTTATAAAATTTGGCATGTGTTATGTAGTGAAGTTTCACCCTGGGCCAGCAGGGGGATACTGTATATAGTTTTCAATCAGGTCTGTAGATAGTTTTCCCTCAGGTCCGCGTCAGTTATTTTAGGCGGGAACTCTGGGCTGTTGTTGTTACAATGTTGACAGCCGGCTGCCTATAAAAGCAGGCCGGCTGAGCTGTTTGCAGTCAGTTCTATTCCAGCTTACGAAATAAAGAGCTACTTGGAGAAATCGCTGTGTCGTCTGCTATGTCAACCCACAACTTAACACTGGCGACGAGGATGGGATCGATGGACATCAGAGCACAGCCAGATGCGGCCAGCCTCTGAACTGAGCTGAATCACTGAGCTGAATCACAGAGCGAAATCACTGAGCGAAATCACTGGACAGAACCAATTCAGAGCTGACTGTTCTGGCTAGAGCACTGTGTTCCATCCATCGCCCTTCACGCCGGCATCGGAATCATGGCTTCACTTGTGCCTCTACCGCCGTTTGCGCCAGCCTCTGAATCATGGGATTCCTACCTCGCTCGGTTCGACTGCTACCTCCAAGCCAACGAGCTGACAGCAGTATCAAAGGATCGTAAGCGGGGCCTATTCCTCAGCCTCTGTGGGCCTGAGGTGTTTGAGACGGCCCGAGCATTGGTTGCGCCCGAAGCAGTCCAGGCAACACCATGGGACACGATCCAAGAGAAGCTCCGCAACCACTACGCACCAAAGCCGTCCAAGATTGCTGCCCGCCATGCGTTCTACCACCGGAACCAGGCAGAGGGGGAGTCAATCAACAACTACACCACCGCCCTGCGACAGGCTGCAATGCACTGTGAGTTCCGAGACTTAGACGATGCCCTGATGGATCGAATCGTCTGCGGGGTCCGGGACATCCATCTGCAACGGCGTCTCCTCGCCAAGCCAGACCTCACGCTGCAGAAAGCCATTGAGGAGGCTGTGGCCTCAGAAGCTGCTGAACGCTCCGCCCAGGAGATCCGCAAGTGCAGCAGCCCGCGTCTTGCTAGGGAGCCAGTTCTGGTGCATCATGAAGAGGCCAGCAGTGATGAGGCATCCTCCAGTGAAGGCGATGACGTGCACCAGACAAAGCGGGAGCACAGGAAGTTCCAACAGAAGTCCAAGGGCCAACCGGAATGTGCCGGCTGCGGAGGCAACCATTCCCGTGCCAAGTGTCGATTCAGAGACGCCATCTGTAGGAAGTGTTCCAGAAGGGGCCACATCGCTAAGGTCTGCCGATCGGCTCCGTCTGACACCCCCCCTTCATCGACTCGCAAGTCCAAGCCTTCCCTCCAGTCTGCCAAGGAAAGTTGTTTCGCTCTCACCAACTGCCGCTGCCCGTCTGGAACCACGATTGGCCAAACCGACTCGCCTACGCGACGCAAGCTGAACGTCACGGTGCTCATTGAAGGAGCTCCATGTGACATGGAGATCGACACCGGGTCTGCCCTGTCCATCGTGTCGTGGAGCACCATCAAAAGACTGGTACCCAGAGTGTCCAAAAGGCAACTCGACTCTCACCGCGTACACCTGAGAGACTACCAGGGAAACGACATTCCCGTGGTAGGCGTTGGCCGGTTCCGGATTGCCTTCAAGGATTTTTCGGGCCTGCTCCGGTTGGTGGTGGTCGAAGGTCAGCGGCCAAGCCTCCTAGGGCTAGACTGGTTTGATGCCCTCGGCCTGGAAGTCACCGGCATCAACTGCATCTCTAACGCAGAGACTGAGGGTCTGGTCAAAGACTTTGCCGAGGTTTTTGACGGCACCTTGGGGCAATATACAGGTACGCCCATCTCCTTTAGCCTTGATCCACAAGTCGCCCCCATCAAGCTAAAGCCACGCCGGGTTCCCTTTGCTCTCAAGGCTAAGGTGGACGAACAACTGGACAAACTGATCACCCAAGGAGTTTTGGAGCCGGTTGACCACGCCAAGTGGGAAACCCCCATCGTCACGCCTGTCAAGCCAGATGGGTCGGTGAGAATCTGCGCTGACTACAAGTGCACGATCAACAAGGCACTTCAGCAGCACGCTTATCCGGTTCCTGTTGTCCAACACCTGCTGCATTCCCTGGGTGAGGGTAAGGTCTTCGCTAAGCTGGACCTTGCCCAAGCCTATCAACAACTGCCAGTCGATGATGCCACTGCTGAAGCCCAGACGATCGTCACCCACCGGGGGGCATTCCGTTGCCGCCGGTTGCAGTTCGGGGTGAGTGTGGCTCCTGGCATCTTCCAAAGCCTTATGGAGCGTCTCCTGCAAGGGCTTCCGGGCGTGGTACCATATTTTGATGACGTCTTGGTGTCTGCAGACTCACACCAGCAACTGTTCGAGCGCCTCCGTGCCGTGCTGACCAGGTTCCAAGAGGCCGGGCTCAAGGTAAAGAGGGAGAAGTGCCAGATCGCCGTTCCACAAGTAGAGTTCCTGGGCTATCTTATCGATGCCTCCGGCCTTCACCCGACCACATCCAAGATCCGCGCTATCCAGCAGGCCCCCACCCCAAAGAACAAGACGGAGTTGCAGGCATTCCTGGGGCTGCTGAACTTTTATAACATGTTCCTGCCCCACAAAGCCACAGTGGCTGAGCCTCTTCACCGACTCCTTAGTACAAAGACGCCTTGGGCCTGGGGTCATCGGGAGACGGCGGCCTTCAACGCGGTTAAGGCTCTCCTTTCATCAGACAGTGTGCTGGTACAGTACAGTGAATCCAGGCCGCTGGTCCTTGCCTGTGACGCCTCACCTTTTGGCATCGGTGCTGTCCTTAGTCACCGTTTTCCAGATGGAAGAGAAGCACCACTCGCCTACTTTTCCAGGACACTATCTCTGACGGAACGGAATTACAGCCAGCTCGACAAGGAGGCATTGGCACTTGTGGCTGGAGTGAAGAGGTTCCATGAATACCTCTATGGCAGGACTTTTGACCTCATCACTGACCACAAGCCACTCCTGGGCCTCCTCGCCGGTGATCGTCCAACTCCACCGGTCCTCTCGCCACGCATGCTGCGATGGACTGTTTTCCTGGCTGCCTACCACTACCGGCTCATCCATCGCCCGGGGAAATCGATGGGCCATGCCGACGCCCTCAGCCGTTGCCCTCTTCCAGCATTTGTGGAAGACCCGGCTCCAGCTTCATCGCTCCTTCTGATTGAGGATCTTCCGGCAGCGCCTGTATCAGCTGCCACTGTGGCCTCCGCGTCTGCCCAGGATCGCACCATCAGCCGGGTGCTCAACTGGGTGTGGAGGGGGTGGCCACAAGGGCCTTTTGCATCAGAGTTCCAGCCCTTCGCAACCAGACAACATGAACTCTCAGCTCATCGCGGCTGTCTGCTGTGGGGAGACCGCGTCGTGATTCCCCAGGGACTCCGTCAGCGCGTCCTGGAGGCTCTGCACGTTGGCCACCCGGGAATTGTCAAAATGAAGGCGTTGGCTCGGTGTTATGTCTGGTGGCCTAATATGGACGATGCCATCACTGCCTGGGTGTCCGCCTGTCAAGCGTGCCAAGAGTCGAGGCCTGCACCACCGGCAGCTAAGGGACACACCTGGGAGACGCCAAAGACACCCTGGTCGAGGGTGCACATCGATCTGGCTGGCCCCTTTCACGGCCGGACCTTTATGGTAGTGGTGGACGCCTATTCCAAATGGCTGGAGGTCGCCCTGATGCCCTCCACCACTACCGAAGCTGTCATCCGGGTGCTGCGAGGCCTGTTTGCAACGCATGGGTGTCCTGATGTCCTTGTCTCTGACAACGGACCACAGTTCACGTCAGGCACGTTTGAGCGGTATCTTTTGGGACTGGGCATCCGCCATGCCCTAACGGCACCCTTTCATCCATCCAGCAACGGGCAAGCGGAAAGAATGGTGCGCTCGACAAAAGAGGCACTGGCGCGCCTGGACCGGGGAGACTGGCATGAGCGGGTCGCCGAATACTTGTTCGTGCAACACATCACCCCTCATGCGGCCACAGGGAGGAGTCCTGCTGAACTGCTTATGGGCCGCCGCCTCAGGTCACCACTCGACCGGCTACACCCGGACTTTGCCGTGGCTGAACCCCCAGGCTGTGCCAACGCGCCACGGTCATTTGTCCCAGGAAACCAGGTCTTTGCCCGGAACTATGTGGGGGACATTCCTTGGGTGCCAGCCACAGTAGTGGGAGTCACGGGACCTCGCTCGTACCAGGTGGCACTCGAAGACGGACGCTTGTGGCGACGGCACATAGACCAGCTTAGGCGCAGGGTTGGGGACTTGGACACTACCGAGGTGCCCCCAACTGCGCTTGCGGCTCCAGAAGAGACACGTACAGATGGCGAGGCCCCACCTACACCTCCCTCGCAAACTGCCAGCGTGGAGCCGAACCAAGCCGCTTCAGAGGGTCTGCCAGACTTACCACAGACTCAGACCACTCCACTTGCGGAGGCTCCACCCACAGCAGCGGATCCAGGGGATTTGGTTCCAACGCCACCTAGGGTCGCACCACAGCCTCAGCAAGAACTGTGTGGCCCTCCGGACTTGGCTACCAGTCCCCGGCGGTCTGGCAGAGTTCTCAAGCGCCCAACTTATTTAAAGGACTATGTTGTTGGACATGTATCACTGTTGGTCTAAGTATGGGAAATGTAACCAATATGCTTTTGTGCCTAATTGAACCATTACGCGTAGTGCTGTATATAAGGAAACCATTACGATTGTAACTAACGCCTTATCTCGGTGGGGAGGGGTGTTATGTAGTGAAGTTTCACCCTGGGCCAGCAGGGGGATACTGTATATAGTTTTCAATCAGGTCTGTAGATAGTTTTCCCTCAGGTCCGCGTCAGTTATTTTAGGCGGGAACTCTGGGCTGTTGTTGTTACAATGTTGACAGCCGGCTGCCTATAAAAGCAGGCCGGCTGAGCTGTTTGCAGTCAGTTCTATTCCAGCTTACGAAATAAAGAGCTACTTGGAGAAATCGCTGTGTCGTCTGCTATGTCAACCCACAACTTAACAGCATGCCTTGGAGAATGTGGATGCAGAAAAGAACTTGTGGACAGCCAATGAAGCTGAATGTTGGAGGATTCAGGGCAGATAAAAGAAAAGACTTCTTCATGCAGCAATGAGTTAAACCCTGGAACTCCCTGCCACAGGAAACAGTGATAGTCACCAACTAGGATGGCTTTAAAAGAGGACTGGACAAATTCACAGAGAAGGTTGTGAATTGTTACTAGCTATTCCACCAGGCCTATGCAAGCAGTTAAGAATATTATTTATTTTATGTTGTTGTTGTTTAGTCGTTTAGTCGTTTCCGACTCTTCATGACCCCCTGGACCAGAGCATGCCAGGCACTCCTGTCTTCCACTGCCTCCCGCAGTTTGGTCAAACTCATGTTCGTAGCTTCGAGAACACTGTCCAACCATCTCGTCCTCTGTCGTCCCCTTCTCCTTGTGCCCTCCATCTTTCCCAGCATCAGGGTCTTTTCCAGGGAGTCTTCTCTTCTCATGATGTGGTCAAGGTATTGGAGCCTCAGCTTCAGGATCTGTCCTTCCAGTGAACACTCAGGGCTGATTTCCTTCAGAATGGAGAGGTTGGATCTTCTTGCAGTCCATGGGACTCTCAAGAGTCTCCTCCAGCACCATAATTCAAAAGCATCCATTCTTCGGCGATCAGCCTTCTTTATGGTCCAGCTCTCACTTCCATACATCACTACTGGGAAAACCATGGCTTTAATTATACGGACCTTTGTTGGCAAGATGATGTCTCTGCTTTTTAAGATGCTGTCTAGGTTTATCATTGCTTTTCTCCCAAGAAGCAGGCGTCTTTTAATTTCGCGGCTGCTGTCACCATCTGCAGTGATCATGGAGCCCAAGAAAGTAAAATCTCTCACTGCCTCCATTTCTTCCCCTTCTATTTGCCTGTTTTAATTTTTTTATGGTTTTATTGTATGGTGTTCTTATCCCGGTGAACCATTTTGACATATGCTTATTGTGACAAAATGGACAGAATTTTCTTTTTATAAATAAACAAATCCTGGGCGCTGAGAGTTGTTAAGAGCCCCCCCCCCCAGCTGCAATTCAAGCATCTTTATGAAACTAGTTCCCAGAATACTTTGAGGGAAGCCATGATTGTTAAAATGACATGATAGCACTTTCAATGTGTGGTGTGGGTGTGCCCTTCCCAAGCCCATTAACTTCAATGTATGTGAATAGCTCAGTTGGTTAGAGTGTGAGCTGATAACGCCAAGCATGCAGGTTTGATCCCCACATGGGACAGCTATATATTCCTGCATTGCAGGGGGTTAGACTAGAATTCAGGAGTCAGCAAACTTTTTCAGCAGGGGGCCGGTCCACTGTCCCTCAGGCCTTGTTGGGGGCTGGACTATATTTGGGGAGGGGGAAATGAAAGAATTCCTATGCCCCACAAATAACCCAGAGATGTATTTTAAATAAAAGCACACCTTCTACTCATGTAAAAACACCAGGCAGGCCCCACAAATAACCCAGAGATGCATTTTAAATAAAAGGACACATTCTATTCATGTAAAAGCACTCTGATTCCCGGACAGTCCGTGGGCCAGATTTAGAAGGCAACTGGGCCGGATCCAGCCCCCGGGCCTTAGTTTGCCTACCCATGGTGGTTCTCAACCTGTGGGTCCCCAGATGTTGTTGGACTACAACTCCCATCATCCCTGAGCTCTGGCCTTGCTAGCTAGGGGTGATGGGAGTTGTAGTTCAACAACATCTGAGGACTCACAGGTTGAGAAAGGCTGGATTAGATGGTCCTCGGGTCCCTTCCTACTTTACAATTCTAAGATTTCTATCATTCTACTCAGAGTAGGACAAACACTGGACACTCCTCCTGTTATGTTCCTTTAATGTTTGTACATTTTAAACTGAAGTAAGGGTTCTTGTTTACTTATTAGAAACAGGCTTTTAGGAAATGTAATAAACTAACGAAACTGAACAAGCCAGCTGGTACCCAAAGTGAAATGAGGATGGCCTGTTTCACAAGTCACCAGATCCAAACTGTTTATTACCGGGGAAAGAATTTGTCACGAAGCCTGACGACAGAACTTTGTGCTGGGAAAATGTTATATTCTCGCTTCACCAGTGAAAACCCCTTCCATTGCAGCATCCCCCAATTAACTTTTGTTTGGGGATCCTGTTAATTTCCAAACCAACCCGTCAAAGCTGTATCCGAAACAGTCATTAAAAAGAAAGGGGTGTGTGTGGTTGTTTCATGTTATGCTACTAATTGCTAAACACTGAGGTGTCTCCTTCCTTTCTCCCCACCTCAACCCCACATCTTTTATAAGATGCTTTTCTTATTTTGCAACCTTAACCGCCAAGGCATCCCTAACCGTGTGGGTTTTGGGTGTGTGTTTTTTTGTTTTGTTTTAAAGAAAACCTGTAAATGGCAAGATTGTGCAAATAGCACTCAGATCATTTGCATAAAAATTGGTTGCAAAGAGCAATTAGCACTTCATTAATAATCAATGAAGTGCCAATTTACACATTGCCCAAAAGCAAATTGTAAATTCAATTTGGTGGAGGATGGAGAAACCCAGGCTTGGCAACCAAAGTGGGTGGCTGCCGCAGAGGTCTGCCCAGGCAAGGTTTCGATCCGACCTCCAGTGCGAGTCTGCTCCCTCCTCGCTTGAGACACCTTCCTCCGCAAGTCACAAACTGGGTGTGCCCTGGTCGTCTGTTCTTTCGGCAGCCAGGCAACAGGATTGCCAGGAGCCCTGCATTCGGATCCAGAAATATGACTTCACCAAGTTGGGGTGGGGAGGGCAGTTCTTTCCCTTTTTTATATACAGTCATACCTCGAGTTGGGATGTTGGTGGCACTGTGGGTTAAACCACAGAGCCTAGGGCTTGCTGATCAGAAGGTTGGCAGTTCGAATCCCTGCAACAGGGTGAGCTCCTGTTGCTCGGTCCCAGCTCCTGCCCACCTAGCAGCTCGAAAGCACGCCAGTGCAAGTAGATAAATAGATGCTGCTCCGGCGGGAAGGTAAACGGCGTTTCCGTGCGCTGCTCTGGTTTGCCAGAAGCAGCTTAGTCATGCTGGCCACATGACCCGGAAGCTGTACGCCAGCTCCCTCGGCCAGTAAAGCGAGATGAGCACCACAACCCCAGAATCTGTTGGTTTCTGCTTTCTTCACTGTGCAGCGAAGTGCTTGTCACGAGACAGGTGTTTACATTCCACAGTCAGAGTACTGTTGGGTTTTCCCACGGGAAAGGGAGACTGGATGTGACGTACACTGGTTTCCTGTTTTTCTCAGTTCTTTCCGTGTTTCAGAGGAGAGAGGTTGCTTCTCTGCTCTCGCAGAAGCAAGATGCATGTTTGTAAGCTCTTAGCATTGAAGTGTAAATAAAGTAAAGTAAAGTATGTGGCACGTACTGCTCATCATTCCACTGCGTAAAAGACTCTGCAAAACAACATTTTTGGTTATGGGCCCAGAAAAACGCAGTCATCTAGAGAATGGAATTCAGAAGTCGAATCGGACTGCCGGCAAAAGGATCGGAATGCAGAGGGATGGATCGGACGGATCGCTCTGCGCGTCAAGATGATTGATGAGGTATGTGCTCATGCTCCGGGCAGCCTGCCAGCTCCTATTTAATGGCTTTATGGCTGGACTTTGAACTTTTAAAAGCCGTTTGCTACGGCACAGGCAAAGGCTCAAGGCACAAGCTCCTAGGCTTGGGGGAGGCTTGGAAAACTGAAAGTACTTTTGAACTGGACCTAATGGTCAGGGGTCCCTTTACCTTTACTTTATACCTCGAGTTGAATGTGCTTCGGCTTGAGCGCATTCGAGTTGCACTCCGCGGCAATCTGGAAGCAACGGAGTGTGTTACTTCTGGGTTTCGCCGCTCGCGCACGCGCAGACGCTCAAAACGATGTCACGCGCATGCGCGAAAGCGGTGAAACGCGACCTGCACACGCACAGACACGCTGTTGCATCTTGCGTTCCGTTTGGGATGCAAACGGGGTTCCGGAACGGATCGCATTCGCATCCCGAGGTACCAAATACATTTTTATTGATTTTTTAAACATATCAGTTCCAACAGTCATACCACATATCTTCTCATCTTATACAATATTTTAGACTTCTGTCAACACCTCTGATGATTTTCCGTTCTTTATCACTTGTTCTGCATTTCTTAATTTCTATATTACATTTAATTGTCCTTAACTAATAATTCTCTTCATAGTCTTTCTTGCCATATTTCAAATAATCCACCTTACAAAACTTCTTGCAGTCCTACTAGCGTAATTTGTTCATCACAATTACTTTTCAAATAGTTCATATATTTACTCCAGTCTTCTAAGAATCTCTGATCCCGCAGGTTTCGAATCCTTCCTGTTAATTTATCTAATTCTGCATAGTCCATCAACTTCATCCTCCATTCTTCTTTCGTCGGTAGTTCTTCTTGCTTCCATTTTTGTGGGGGAGGGCAGTTCTTTCCCCAAGGGAATCTAAACCAGGAAATCAGGAATGGATGCCAAGCACAAACTCGGTGTTCCCTGATTGTCTGTCAGGGTTTATTCTGGAACGGAACCAGAATCAAGATGATCAAGGGTCTGGAAACCAAGCCTGATGAGAAACAGTTGAAGTTGGGTATGTTTAGCCTGGAAAAGAGGCGCTTGAGATGTGATAGCCTTCTTCGAAAATTTAAAGGGCTGTCACACGAAAGATGGAGCAAGATTGTTCATGGCTCAGTCAGTAGAGCATGAGACTCTTAATCTCAGGGTCATAAGTTGGAGTCCCACTTGTAGTGCGATTCCTACACTGGAGAGCGTTGGACTACATGACTCTCATTCTCCCTTCCCATTATATTATGAGATTCTCCTGCTCTCAAGGCTAGGACCCGAATCAGTGGCTTTGTGCTGGTCCAGGGGGGTGGGGAGGTTACCATGGGGCGAGGTCCAGGACCTGAGTTGAGGGTCAGCAGACAGTCCTCCTTGGGTGAAGCGGGGTCCACAGAGGGAAGCCGGGCAAGGACAGGAACTCTGGGGGAAACAGGACTGGATGCTGGCCGAAACAGCTCATCAATGACGTTGCTCCCGCAACCTGGGACCGGGCTGACTGGCCTTTATCTTCTCTGAGGCCAGGGGCAGTCCCAGCCCCCAGGAGACCCGCCTCTCCTGGCCTTAAGGCGAGCACTCCTCCTGGGAGAAACCAGTTCCCTTCGCCTCTCTGCCCTGAGCCTCTGCAGTTCAGGAGAGGCTGAAGGGTTACTGGGCCCAGGGAGAGACACACCTGTAGGCACTGAGTCCTCAACCACCTCTGGAGCCAGAGTGGATTCACCTGGTTCCTGCTCCTGAGGATCCGGCACAGGTGCAGGCGCTTCAGAATCAAGGCCCTGCCCCAGTTCAGCTGGCCCTGGAGGCGGGGACTCCTGTGCAGGCTGGGATTCCTCCGGTTCAGCCTCTGAATCGGATCCCCAGGCCATCACAGGCTTCAAGTTACAAGAAAGGAGAGTCCGACTCAACATCAGAAAGACCTTTCTGAGAGTAGGAGCTGTTCAGCAGTGGAACATTCTCCCTTGAGAGATGGTGGACTCTCCTTCATGGGAGATATTTAAGCAGAGATTGGATGGCCAACTGCCATGGATGCTTTAGCTGAGATTCCTGCATTGCAGGGGGTTGGAGTAGATCAGGTATAGGCAAACTCCAGCCCTCCAGATGTTTGGGACTACAATTCCCATCAACCCTAGCTAACAGGACCAGTGGTCAGGGATGATGGGAAATGTAGTCTCAAACATCTGGAGGGCCAGAGTTTGCCTATGCCTGGACTAGATGGCCCTTGGTGTACCTTGCAACTCTACAGTTCTATGATCTGATGATTCTAGGTTCAGAGGCAATCTATCTCTGAAGACCAGATCCAAAGGACTTAGGGCTTAGGGCCCTCGTATTTATGGGACCGCCTCTCCTGGTCTGCCCCACAGAGGACCTTAAGGTCCATGAACAATCATAGTTTAGAGTTCCCGGGCCCTAAGGAAGTCAGATTATCCTCCACCAGGGCCAGGGCCTTCTCAGTGATGGCTCCAACCTGCTGTAATGCTCTGTCCCATGAGACCAGGGCCCTACAGGATTTTACTTCCTTCTATGGGGCCTGTAAGACAGAGCTATTCCACCTGGTTTTCAATTTGAACTTAGCCTGATCTTTTATTCCCCTTCCTTCCCTCCCTCTCCCCTTTTTATGAAGATTACCCACTCTGGGATCCCACAGCTAATTCTCCCCTGGTCTCCTCGCTGGCCCAGCTAGGACTAATTTAGCCAGCTAGCCCTGGTGATCATCCAATGTTTATTGGATGGATTTCCCCCTAAATTGATTTTTGAATTCTGAATTTATTGTTATTTACATTTTATACTGTATTTTATGCTGTTTTTGTTGCATCAATTAAGTGTTTTAAATTTGTTGTTAGCTGCCCTGAGCCCGGTTTTCTGAACCGGGAAGGGAGGGGTATAAATAAAAAATTATTATTCATTATTATTAATAAATATTTTTGAGCAGGAGAGGGCTCTTGCCTTCATGTTCTGCTTCTTGTTGACTTCCTTGGAGGCAACCCACTGCCCACAGTTTCAAACCAGGTCTTGGCTAGATGGGCATAGATTTCTTTCTTTTTTTAAAAAAAAAAATCAAAATTATAACAAGACATATTATCCAGAAACATATCATCCTTATTCCCCCCCCCCATTTTTCCTCCCTCCCCCCACAGAACCCACCCACCCCCACCCCCCGATTTCCCTCAGTTCCAGTCTTTGGTTTCTCTAAGAATGCTGTTTTCTGCATGTTACAAAGTTGTATAGATCCTCAAACTATTTAGCTGATTATTATCAATAAAAAGATTGTGAATGTTTATTCAAAACCTGCCAAGGAGTCCAGTTCGCTTTGTTGTGTCTTCAGATACTTTGTAAAGGGTTCCCATTCACCCTTAAAGTCACAGTTATCCTTGTCCTGTAGCTTATATGTCAGTTTTGCCAGTTCTGCATAGTCCATCCATTTTTCTTGCCATGATTCTTTAGTTGGGGTTTCTTCAGTCTTCCATCCTTGTGCTACCAGAACTCTCGTGGCCATTGTCGCATACATGAAGATGTTTTTCAACTTTTTTGGCAGGTCTTTCCCTACCATCCCCAACAAAAATGCCTCGGGTTTTTTAACAAATGTTAAATGGAACATTTTCTTCAATTCGTTGTATATCATTTCCCTTTTTTTTTAAATTACTTTACAATCCCACCACATATGATAAAATGTCCCCTCCTTTTCCTTCCAACATATATTTGAACTAGTTTTGTACATTTCCCCTAACTGCACTGGTGTTGTGTACCAACTGTACATCTTCTTCATGTAATTCTCCTTCAATAGGGAACAATCTGTAAATTTTAAGTCAGTTTTCCATAATTTAACCCAATCTTCCATCATAATGTTGTGACCTACATCTTGTGCCCATTTAATCATAACTGATTTTACCTCTTCATCTTTCGTCTCCCATTCTAGTAGTATGCTGTATGCGGCCTTCAGATGGGCATAGATTTCAGGACCTCAGAAGTCGTGAGTGCTTATTCAGATCCCTGTGTTGCTTGAGGCTGGTCTAGATGCCCTTCAGGGTTTCCTTCTGATTAGCATTCGATGATTCTGAGAGGCCCAAGAATGGGAGGAAATGTGGAAGGTTTTTAGGCCGCGTAATAATAAAATAGTAAATAAATCTAAGCGGCCATTTAGTTATTGATGAAGTAAGAGGAGCTGTTTAATGTGGAAAACATAAGCAAGATCGATAGGAGAGAACACAAATAACTGAAAACTATTGACACGTAAGTATTTTAAGCCTAACTGCAGCCATATGCATTTTCCGAGGGTATCTCACCTTCTAATAGCACCCTAGAGATGATGGGGTTAATTGATGCAGCTGTTTACTCGCAGCTCACGTGAGTAATCTCCCGGGGGACCTGTTATTAAACTAAAGTGTTTAATGAAGCACTAAGGAGCGAAGTTCCTAACATCGAAGGAAATTAAATAAAAAGGACGAACAAACTTCTTTCCTTTTTCTCTCTCCTTCCGACGATGGGTGTTTCAGAGCCATCTTAAGCGTTGCACCCCACAAGTTCCCCTGGGGCAAGTTGGGGAGATGGATAGAGATACAGAGCGAAGAATGGTATTCAGGCACAGAAGATGGGTGCCAATTGCAGAACTGGGTGCAGGATACAGTTTCCTTTTTAAAATAATAATAATCAAGTATCTAGTCCTTATGGATGCAAACATAAGCTTGAAAGTTTCTGTTGAAATATCAGGCACTAGATTGCATTTTAAAAAGCAGAGACATCACCTTGCCGACAAAGGTCCATATAGTTAAAGCTATGGTTTTCCCAGTAGTGATGTATGGAAGTGAGAGCTGGACCATAAAGAAGGCTGATCGCCGAAGAATGGATGCTTTTGAATTATGGTGCTGGAGGAGACTCTTGAGAGTCCCATGGACTGCAAGAAGATCAAACCTATCCATTCTGAAGGAAATCAGCCCTGAGTGTTCACTGGAAAGACAGATCCTGAAGCTGAGGCTCCAATACTTTGGCCACCTCGTGAGAAGAGAAGACTCCCTGGAAAAGACCCTGATGTTGGGAAAGATGGAGGGCACAAGGAGAAGGGGACGACAGAGGACGAGATGGTGGGACAGTGTTCTCGAAGCTACCAGCATTAGTTTGATCAAATTGAAGGAGGCAATGGAAGACAGGAGTGCCTGGCGTGGTCTGGTCCATGGGGCATGAAGAGTCAGACACGACTAAACAACTAAACAACAACAACAAGATTGCTGAACTTGAGAGTCAGATTGTGTCTTCATATGTCTCGCTATTTCCTTCCCCAGCCTGGTGCCCTCTGGATGTTTTGCACCAAACTCTCATCAGCCTCAGCCAGGACAGACGGCACCAGATTGGATAAGGCTGTTTTGCCCTGACCGAAGTGGCTTTCTAGAGTTTCAGAGGATAGTTTCCTGGACCATACCTGGAGATGTCAGAGGCTGAACCTGTGACCTCCGACACTATACAGTTAAGCTGAAGTCATAAGCGTAGCCGGGGGGGGCAGGGGGGCACCTGCCCCCCTAAATCAAGTAAACAAATAAAAATACTTAACTAACTGACCAATTGCATCACAGATAACTAGGTTCTGCCCCCCCCCAACATAAAGCCTGCCCTCCCCCTAAAATAAATCCTGGTTACACCCATGGCTTCAGCACTTCTCTTAAAAGTGGAGGAATAAAATTGCCATTAGGTGAGGTCAGTGCCGGATTTACATATAAGCTAAACAAGCTATAGCTTAGGGCCCCACCCTCTTGCCCCCCCCCAAAAAAATTAATATAGGCACCCTATATATAGAAATGAGCGAACCAGTGATATTTAAGGGAGCAGGCTAGCAGTCGGGGCCCATTACTTACATCATAGGAGCCTACACAACACAAAACACTGTTGCTGTATGTAGGTTTTATTTTATTTGTTTTTGAAATATACTCGGAGTCGAGAGTGGATTTCATGCTCTTTATTCAGCTCATAGTGGTGAGGAGGAATGGAAGTTCCCCCAGAATGTCTGCCTTATATACATTATTTACACAATGGGCCCCACGTGATTGGCTATTTCAGGGATTCTCCTGTAGGCCAATCAGATTGTGTATTCCCTTCCACCTGGAGTTGGATTGGGTGGCTCCCGTGGACCAATCAGACTGCTGCATTCTGGACCCTGTTGTTCTAGGACCAATCAGACTGCTGCCTTTTGGATCCTATTCAACTGAATACATTACAGTTTTTTATCTTATATTTTGGAAATGTGCATCCAGGTTGTTGTTTTTCCTTTAAAAATTTTGGGGCCCCCAAGAGAGTGGGGCCCTAAGCTACAGCTTGTTTAGCTTATACATAATCCCGGCAGTGTTCATAGCTATCGATAGCCCTCCATGAATTTGACCAATCCTCTTTTAAAACCATCCAGGCTATTGGCCCTCCCTGCCTCCTGTGGGACCATCACACTGTGTGCTGTGTGATGAAGGACTCTCTTTTAATCTGTCATGAAACTTCCAGCATCCAGGCTCTGTTGCCTAAGTCCCTGGATCAAGGCTCCCAGGGCCTTACGTTGTCTTGCTCCTCCAGAATCTGGTACCAACCTGTCCTTAATTTTGTCCTCTTCCTTTGTCCTACCTTGATGGTCACTTTCCTTTGGGGCGGGGAAGAAGCTGAACACCAGCCTGGCTTTTGTCCTACGTGGTTCTTTCCATCCTTCTGATGCAGATGGACCACATTTGCTTGTTCCTCACCTCCCAAAATGGCCGAACCCCCTGCTGTTGAGCAAAGGAAGGAAATTTTGGGGTGTAAGTCCCCAAAAGTCCAGCCCGTGTTCACCCTTAATCGCACAACACAAAACCACACACCACAAAGGTGGTCTTTGCCATCCACATTCAGAGACTTCCTTGCACTCTGAGAAATTGATTCACACCACTGAAAATGATATTACATATTAAATAGGATGGTAAAGGGAAAAAATTACAAAATCAGGAAAGCAAAGTATGAATTCTGGGCTGTGGAGTGGTCATGATGGCCGTTCACTGGAGAATATTTATCACTCCCTTGCAAGTCTGCCTCCTTTTATAATAAATATATTTTAAATAACTAAAGACCCCCTCTGCGCTTCAGTCTCCATTGCACTCCTAGCCTCTTGCTTTGCAAATTCCCTCTCTCCCTTCCCCGTGCTGCCTCTGACAAACCGTGCAATTCTGATGGAAAATTCATTAGCTGGCATCTTCCTCTCCTTTTAATTTTTCTTTTTTTAAAAAAAATAAAATTAAAAAAAAATCCTTCCCCCATTTTCCCAGTCAGCTTCGCGCCTGATCTGTCAGCCTCTTCCATCCTGATTATCTGGAGACGCCAATTTCAAAGAGACATCTTAATAGTGATGTCAACGAATTAATTAGATGTGTTAATGAGCTAAAAGCAACCCAAATTAAATTAATGCAGTAATAAGCACAGACAGCAAAATTAGCTCCAATTTCTGTAAATGATTCTGAACTGTACACAACATCTCATCCTGCCTGAACATTACCATCCCCCAAAGCTAATCAAGAACTCCAGTGCAATTAACTGCTTAATTACAAAACACACACACACAGCTCGTAAGATCCAACAGCAGGAGGGGGGTGGGCTGTGGCAGCACGGTGGAGGCAGAAGATTCTCCGAAAGAAATATGAAGGTCTCCCTCTCTCTTTCCAGCCTTGTGGGGTGGCCTGCTCCCCAAAAACAGAGTGTAAAGAAGAAGAGGGAACTGGGTGGGATGAGGGGAGAAGGTCACCAGGCTCCTTCAGCTCAAAGATCTGGATTGGATTCTGATGGGTGTCTAATCCTGCCAGGAGCTACCCATTGCACGGTTCCCAGGCTCAAGAAAATGGTGGGCGGTGAAGAAATCCCTTTGGAGATCTTTTGAATCTTCTCAAAACTCCTCAGGTACTTTGCTTTGGACATCAACTGCTCCCCACAGATGTTTGCTTCAGGTGGAATTTCCATGGTGACTAAAAAAAAAGATGGAGCTGGTGGCTGCAAAGCCTTCAGGTTGGTTGGCCCTTGTGTACATATCAAGGTCTTCTGCTTTGGTCAGGTCGACGGGGCAGGATTTTCTGCCTATGGCATTTGAGCTGCCAGCCTCCATTTCAGACTCTTTGCTCTAGCCATGCACCTCAGGGTATCTGAGGTGGACAATTCACCCTCTAGGTCTAGACTTGGGCCTGGTGGGCGGAGCCTGAGTAGATGACGGGAGGGACCAGAGCCACGCTTTCTTTCACGACGTAGGGGAAAGTAGGTTTATTAAGGCACATTGAACAGCCGTGAGACTGGTCACAGCCTCAAGAATCCATGGCAACTACTGATGGGTTCCTCCTGATAGCTATTGATGGGTGTTTGATCCAATGAAGGAAAAGTCAACCAATCATGGATGGAGCCAGACCAGATGGTGGGAGGGGCCAGAGACCAAAGTGGGTGGGGTTTTCAGCACTGCAGGGCTGCACAGCTTGGGGTGATGAATGGGGTGCCTGTCTAGACGTTGTTGGACTACATTTCCCATCAGCCCTAGCTAGCACGGCCAATAGTCATGGAGGATGGGAGCTGGAGTCCAACCATTTCTGAACCTTCTTGGCTACCCAGGGCATGGCTTTCCCCCTCTGTGTGCCAGAGCTCAGTGGAAGAGTCTGCCTTGCAAGCAGAAGGTCCCAGGCTCAGGGCAGACAATACTGAACTAGATGGACCAGTCTCTCAGTATAAGGCAGCTTCCTTTGTTCCATCCCTCCTCAGCTTCTCTCTCACGCACAAGCACATTCGGGGAATGGAAGATTCCCAGGTGGGCAGCCCAGGCAGCAAGAGTGGGCTCACAATATCTGGGCACCAAGGGTCACACGAAATGAGTTGCCTACGAGATGGTTGCCTACTCACATGCAACCATCTACAGAGAAAGCAACAAGCAACATTCCCCAACCTGGTGTCTTCTTTATTTTCATTATATACAGTAGTACCTCTAGATGCGAACAGGATCCGTTCCATAGCCCTGTTCGCATCTAGAAGCAAACATAACCCGTGTCCACGCGTCTGCACATGCGCGGGTCACGTTTCGGCACTTTTGTGCATGTGCATGATGTCATTTTGAGTGTCACCGTTACTTCCGGGTTGCTGCGGAGCGCAACTCGAACATGCTCATCCAGAAGCACATTCAACCCAAGGTATGAGTGTGTGTGTGTGTGTGTGTGTGTGTGTGTGTGTGTGTATTACATACACACACACACACACACACAGTGGTACCTCGGGTTACAGATGCTTCAAGTTACAGATTCCACTACCCAGAAATAGTACCTTGGGTTAAGTACTTTGCTTCAGGATGAGAACAGAAATCGCGCGTCGGCAGCGGGAGGCCCCATTAGCTAAAGTGGTACCTCAGGTTAAGAACAGTTTCAGGTTAAGAACGGACCTCCAAAACGAATTAAGTTCTTAACCCGAGGTACCACTGCATATTTCAAATTTATACATTTCATTAGTTTTACAATCAATTTAACATTTCCAAATTCCGGCTTCCTTCCCTCTCTTTCTGCGGTTCCTTAATTTTTAAAAATATCTTCCGCATGCCTAAGTTCATTTAACTTGCTCGTTTATTTATCTACTGTAAATATATACTCTTATAAAACTGCAGGTTATTACATTAATCCTGCCAATGATCTTATCTGTTTACAATTTATCTGTAAATATTCAACAAACCATTTCCATTATTTTATAGAAAGTTTGCTTTCTTATTCTTCCGGTAAGTTCCGCCACTTCTGCATATTCCATGTTTTTGTATCCATGCTTCTTTTCCTGGGACCTCTCCTTCTTTCCACTTTTGGGCAAGTAACATTCTTGCTCCTGTGGTAGCTGATGTTTTCCAGATGTTTTGGGCTACAATTCCCATCAGCGCCAGTCACCATGCCCAATGATCAGCAAGGATGGCAGTTGTAGTATAGCCAGAAGCATTCATGTTGAGAAAAACTGTCCTATCCCTCACAAGATCAACAACTCGTCTGTAAGGAAAAGTGGCAGAGTGGTTAGGACCTTTCAGAGAAAATGCAAGTAATGTATAATTAAGCTTATTATGATAACTTTATAACACTGTAGCAGTGGTCAAAGTTATATTATAACTTTTAATTTTGTTTGAAGTTTGTTATTATGACTTGTTTTAATATTAAGTACAGTGGTACCTCTGGATGCGAACGGGATCCGTTCTGGAGCCCCGTTCGCATCCTGAAGTGAACACAACCCGCGTCTGCGCGTGCGCCTGTCGCAATTCACCGCTTCCGCGCATGCGCATGACGTCATTTTGACCATCTGCGCATGCACGAGCGGCAAAACCTGGAAGTAACGCATTCCATGACTTCTGGCGGTTCCCTCCCTGCGAAAAGTGAAGTTACAGGGAACCAGGCAGAGGGCCTTCTCAGTGGTGGCGCCCGCCCTGTGGAACGCCCTCCCATCAGATTTCAAGGAAATAAAGAAGTATCTGACTTTTAGAAGACATCTGAAGGCAGCCCTGTTTAGGGAAGCTTTTAATGTCTGATGTTTTATCACTTTATTATTATTATTATTATTAATAATAATAATAATATTCTGTTGGGAGCCGCTCAGAGTGGCTGGGGAAACCCAGCCCGGGTGGGGGGGGCGGGGTATAAATAAATAAATGATGATGATGATGATGATGATGATGATGAAGCCATGGAGACAATATGTCAATCAGTGTCAACAATGCTCATCTAGGGCATATCCAGACTGCCTTTTGTCCTGTGTTTCTAGGCACAGGTCCTAGATTTTAAACTCCTTATCCTAGTGGGTGGGTGTGGAGTTTTTTGTCCCTTAGCTTTGCTTGGGAAAACCCATGTTTTACCACTGAATTGGGGCGGTGCAACGGGAAGTCTGCATGGCCCAGCACTTCTCAAAGTCAGTTCCCCAGCCATTGCCGGACTACAACTCCCATCATCCGTAGCTAGCAAGACCAGTGCTCAGGGATGATGGGAGTTGTAGTCCGACAACAGCTGGGGACCCGAGTATGGGGAAACCCTGCGAGGTGGTCTGACTTAAGGCAGCCTCCCCTCTTCCTTAGTTATTGTGATCCTGCCTTAGCTACTGTTTCCAGAAAGGCAGAGATACAACAAGCCTCATTTGGCAAAAATTAGATGTGGTTTGTGGGTGTAATGATAGGACCCCATATTCTTTCTCCCATTGTTGGGGAACTGACACCCTACAACCCACAGATCAGTTCATGGCCGAGGAGCAACCTTGTCGCAAGGACCCAAATGTAGCTTTGTGCAAAGGGGTGAACCCCCACATTTATGGGCCAGCGAGTCACTGATGGGATCGATCCAACAGGCCACCAACCCCCCAGCGCCATAATGATTTGATGCTCATAGAGTTATTAGTTTGTTTAGCAAGTGGGGAATATTCGAGATAATGATACGGGTCGAGATTGGCTGCGATAAATAAAATCTCCCCATTTCGCTCTCTTCCCTCCCTTCCCTCCCACCCCACCCCCGTCCCTCCACCTTTTTTTATTGCAATTAGTTCAGTCTGTTAATAAGCAAAGGATATTTTTAGTTAATTTCAGTTCCAGTTAATTGATTCAGAAGCGAAACCCGGCAACTGAGTTAATTGATCCATGCATCTTACACAGTAACGGCAAGTCACTCCCTTGGCAACTGTCACTGCCGGGACCCATAAAGAGAAGATGAAAACATTGGATAGGGAGCCCATAAAAACACTAGCGGGTATTGCAGGAGGTGGGGGGGGGGTGGAGAGGAGCATTGGAAAACCAGGAAGTGGAGCCTTCTAGCACATGGTGGGGAACGAGCTGGGAGGACTGGAACGCTGTTGTTTCAAGAGCTCGTGAAAACCACCATTCCCTTCTACTACGGTTTCTGTATGCACGGGCCTCATGATTTCCGATGAGCTGCGAATGTAGCATCTCTGAAATATACTTGGAGTCGAGTGTGGATTTCATGCTCTTTATTCAGCTCAGAGTAATGAGGAATGGAAGTTCCCCCGAAATGTCTGCTTTATATACATTATTTACACAATGGGCCCCATGTGATTGGCTAATTCTGGGATTCTCCCGTAGGCCAATCAGGTTGCGGATTCACTTCCACCCGGAGTTGGATTGGGTGGCTCCTGTGGACCAATCAGACTGCTGGATCCTATTGTTCTAGGACCAATCAGACTGCTGCATTTTGGATCCTATTCAACTCATGCGGTCCATGGGACTCTCAAGAGTCTCCTCCAGCACCAGAATTCAAAAGCATCCATTCTTCAGCGATCAGCCTTCTTTACGGTCCAGCTCTCACTTCCCTACATCACTACTGGGAAAACCATAGCTTTAACTATACGGACATTTGTCGGCAAGGTGATGTCTCTGCTTTTCAAAAAAGCAAGGCTAAATCTCCTCTAATGGTTGATTTTGAGATATTTCCACTAGAGGAGATTTCGGATCACAGAAACATACTGTCTTACAGCAAAGTGTGTGAATGTGTGGCAGGGGGGAATGATAACATTCCAAAAATAATTTTTCATCATCGTTTCAGAGAACTGAAGCAGATGGTCACTCTCTTCACGCGCACCAAAATAAAAAAAATTTTCTCTCGTGACTTTGGGGAAATGCATCCGAAACTTTGCTAGATGGCCAGCCCACAGATGTGGGGTCTGCAGTTCTGCAATTGCCCTGAGCAAGCAAGGGACTGGGACTGGGGACAGCACTCAGCATCTTTGCAATATGGCTTTTTAAAAGAGCAAGCACACCAAAATTCAAGGGCTTAAGGTGTTAAGGATAGCTTTGAAAAATGCATTCACAATTCTAGTGATCATTCCATCGGCTTCCTTTGCCTCCATCTCCATAAGGTTTCTACTAGGGCTAAGCCAATCAGCACTCACTGGCTGTGTCCAGAATAAGAAATTGGCAACACCTCGTTTGCATTGCCCTCTCTTATAGCGCACTTTCTCTCTCTGGAGTAAGTGGCATCATTGCAAAGCTCAGTAGGAATGATTACAAGATATTGTGATATCAACCTTTACCTCTGATTGGCTAGTTGTTGTTTAGTCGTTTCCGACTCTTTGTGACCCCCTGGACCAGAGCACGCGAGGCACTCCTGTCTTCCACTGCCTCCCACAGTTTGGTCAAACTCATGTTAGTAGCTTCGAGAACACTGTCCCACCATCTCGTCCTCTGCCGTCCCCTTCTCCTCGTGCCCTCCATCTTTCCCAACATCAGGGTCTTTTCCAAGGTGTCTTCTCTTCTCATGAGGTGGCCAAAGTACTGGAGCCTCAGTTTCACGACCTGTCCTTCCAGGGAGCACTCAGGGCTGATTTCCTTAAGAATGGAGAGGTTTGATCTTCTTGCAGTCCATGGAACTCTCAAGAATCTCCTCCAGCACCATAATTCAAAAGCATCCATTCTTCAGAGATCAGCCTTCTTTATGGTCCAACTCTCACTTCCATACATCACCATTGGGAAAACCTAGGATATCTGATTGGCTGGGATTGCCCATGGGACCACTTCAGGAAAGCGCTGCCCTTGCTCCTAGTGGACGTTGTTTGCTTTCAAGTGATGTAATCACAGCCCCAAATCCAAGCGGCCACTTAGCATAGGGGTGCCATTGCATTTTCTATGGGGTTCCTGATTGGCTGGGACGTGCCACATGTCTCGTTTGGAAAGGGGTAACTAAGGACAGAAATTATGCCAGGCAGCAGCAGAAGAAAGCAGCAGCAAACAAGAGAGAGAGAGAAAGAGTGAAGAATCTCGCAACTGAAACTTTTTGGGGTGGAACTTTATTACCCTTCTCCAATCCCGGTTTCCCGCTCCCAAATCCAAGCGGGGGTCCTGGTTTAGCACTTGGGGGGGAAACTGCTATTGTAGCAGTTTGCCCCTAATGCCTAAGGGAGCTGAGAAGGAAGGAGAGGAGAAAGGCCCTGCTTAAATAATACCACAAATTAGCTGCATTTTCAGATGCGTCCCTTCCATTTGTCTGCATATTGGTGAATTATTTACGGCGCTTTGGCAGGCCCCTATGATCTACAGCGTAATATAGACAAAGCACTTTCTGAAACAGTGGCTAATACATCCCAGTAATATAAGGGGATAATTGTGCGGAGGCAAGATTCGCCTTGGCACGCAACATACCTTCCTCCCTGAGATGGAGGGATTCGCAAAGGCTGCTCCCAGGGAGCACACATATAAATCTTCCGACGTGGAGATAAGCAAGGAAAGAAAGGAGCCCTCGAACCACGTTAGCTGAGGCCAAACAATCAACCAGCTTTACTTATTTACTCTTCCAGTCTAGAACTGCAATGTTGACATCGGATATGGGTGGAGAGAGGGTGCTTGAAATAAATTTCTTATTTTTATTTTCTCAAATCTTTAGACTAGGAGATAACTGGTGGACAAGAGAGGGCCCCAGAACCATGTTAGCCGAGGCCAAACAATTAACCAGATTTCTTTATTTGCTGTTTCTAGTTCTACAATATTGATATCAAATGTGGGTGGGGAGAGGGTGGCTAAAATAAATTTCTCAGGCTTAAATTTGCTTTTACTCAAGTTTATCGGCAACCCATCGTCCGACTCATACAGTTTGCTGTCTCATTTTGGACTGTATCTCAACATAAGTCAGTCTACTTTGCCTGTTGCCGAACTTCAAACTCACAGATCGCCTTCTAGACAAAAATAATGGGAGCCCAAAGGCATCCTGACCCCTCAAGAAAAGTAGACTTTGATTTGGTCCTATGGCACTGAAAACGGGTTACAGTTAAATCGTTGCCATGGTTTAAACAAACAGCTTTCACTGGTTGGCATGCTTGGGGTTCTAGCCATTTCTAGGATATTCCATTCCATTCCATTCCATCTTTCCTTTCCCCAGTTTTCTGTCTCCACTTCTGTCACCACTACACAGCAGTCCGTCAGAAAGCCAGCAGTGGTGCAGTGGTTAGAGTATCAGTCTAGGATCTGGAAGACCAGAGTTCAAATCCCTCACCCGGCCATGAAGCTCTCTGGTTCACCTTGGGCCAGTCATTGCCTCTCAGCCTAGCCTACCTCACAGGGTTCTTGTGGGGATTAAATGAGGAGGGAAGGCACACCATTTATTCTACCCTAAGCTCCCTGGAGAAACGTGTGGGATATGAATTCAATAGCTAAAAATAATAAAACTGAACAGGCGGAGATCTCACTGGGCTATTTGGGGAGTGTTATGTACTGAAGTTATCACCCTGGGCCAGCAGGGGGATACTGTAGATAGTTATGCAAATGAAGGATCGAAAGTGACGTTCAGTGATTGGACAGTTTGTATGCAAATGAAGGATCGAAAGTGACGTTTAGTGATTTCGCTCAGTGATTCAGCTCAGCGATTCAGCTCAGCTCAGAGGATGGCCGCATCTGGCTGTGCTCTGATGTCCATCAATCCCACCTTCGTCGCCAGTGTTAAGTTGTGGGTGAACTTATCAGACGACACAGCAGTTCTGTTCCAGCTTACAAATAAAGAGCTGCTTTGGAAGAATTGCTGTGTCGTCTGATATGTTCGCCCACAACTTAACAGGGAGCTCACACTGCTTAGGATTTGTTCCTCTAAATCAGGGGTCAGCAAACTTTTTCAGTAGGGGGCCGGTCCACTGTCCCTCAGACCTTGTGTGTGGCTGGACTATATTTTTTTTCCGGGGGGGGGGGGATGATTGAATCCCTATGCCCCACAAATAACCGAGAGATGCATTTTAAATAAAAGGACACATTCTACTCATGTAAAAACACGCTGATTCCCGGACCATCAGCAGGCCGGATTGAGAAGGCGATTGGGCCGGATCCAGCCCCCGGGCCTTAGTTTTGCCTACCCATGTGCTAAATGTTTTAGATCCCCTATTGTACCTGAATGGTTCTGTTTCACCTTACATAGGATTCACACTTACATAGCACTATTAGTAAGTAAGTAAATAAATAAATAAATAAATAAATAAATAAATAATTTATTATTTGTACCCCACCCATCTGGCTGGGTTTCCCCAGCCACTCTGGGCGACTTCCATAAAAACCCAAAATACACTAAAATATCACAGATTAAAAACTTCCCTGAACAGGGCTGCCTTAAGATGTCTTCTGAATGTCAGGTAGTTATTTATCACTTTGACATCTGATGGGAGGGCGTTCCACAGGGCGGGTGCCACTACCGAGAAGGCCCTCTGCCTGGTTCCCTGTAGCTTTGCTTCTCGCAATGAGGGAACCGCCAGAAGGCCCTCGGAGCTGGACCTCTGTGTCCGGGCAGAACAATGGGGGTGGAGACGCTCCTTCAGGTATACTGGACCGAGGCCGTTTAGGGCTTTAAAGGTCAACACCAGCACTTTGAATTGTGCTCGGAAACGTACTGGGAGCCAATGTAGGTCTTTCAAGACCAGTGCTATGTGGTCTCGGCGGCCGCCCCCAGTCCCCAGTCTAGCTGCCGCATTCTGGATTAGTTGTAGTTTCCGAGTCACCTTCAAAGGTAGCCCCACATAGAGCGCATTGCAGTAGTCCAAGCAGGAGATAACCAGAGCATGCACCACTCTGGCGAGACAGTCCGCGGGCTGTCTGCGGGATATTAGTAAATAAAGCATATGGGATTCTATAGAGTACTATAGGGTATGGATTCTATAGGGTATGTGTTTGTGTGTTTAGCTAGACAGATAGATATGAATGGTTGGGGTGGAGCTTGTAATCAGCTGGATACAAGGAATTGTTCCCCTTTGGTGGTTATATAGGTGATACTAATCACAAATTGTGATGGCCAGCGACTCAGATGGCTTTACAAGGGGATCAGATCAATTCATGGAGGAACGGCTCTTGTCTATGTCTTTTCCAGAAAATGTTGGTTTTCCTGTTCCAGAAAAAGAACAGCTTTTTAAAATTGGAACAAGGGGGTGTTTGGCCACAGCCCTTGGTCTTCCATTGAAAAATAACAGCTCCCCAAATAACAGCAAGGCATGATTAACAACTGCTTTAAGGCCTTGGAAAAACCTAGTTGCCCACTTGTTATTCTGGGCATGGCTGTCAACTTTTCCCTTTTTTTAAGGGAAATTCTCTTATTCCGAATAGGATTCCTCGTGAGAAAAGGGAAAAGTTGACAGCTATGATTCTGGGAGCCGCTTGCTGTTATTGACATGGCTGCCCCTTCAATGCTGTGTCACTGAAGACTCTTCCATAAAACCTAAGTGCAAAATCAAATACAGTGGTGCCCCGCAAGACGAATGCCTCGCAAGACGGAAAACCCACTAGACGAAAGGGTTTTCCGTTTTGGAGGCGCTTCGCAAAACGAATTTCCCTATGGGCTTGCTTCGCAAGACGAAATGTCTTGCAAGTTCCTGCGGGGTTCCCCCCCCCTTTTCCTAAGCCGCTAAGCCGCTTATCAGCTGATCCGCTAAAAGCCGCTAAACCGCTAATAGCGCTAATCCGCTAAGCTGTCAATGGGCTTGCTTCGCAAGATGAAAAAACCGCTATACGAAGAGCCTCACGGAACGGATTAATTTCGTCTTGCGAGGCACCACTGTACTGCCGTGAAATGTTTAGGAGATGCAGCAGTCAGGAAGAGCATCACTGCTGCTCTCTGAGATCAGAGCAGACACAGGAAACTCCAGACTTCCTAGGAATAAGTCCAGTGCCACCTAGTGACTAAACTACAGAATGACATTATCCACACAGCCAACTCCTGATTCCTTCCAGCAATACCCAAGTCCAGCGCCACCTAGTGACTGAACTATAGAACAACACGATCCGGTGCTACTGGGTTTGCTTTGCCTCATCTTTCTCATGGGATTGTACCTCCACATATCTTGTCCAGTTAGATCTGAGCAAGACCACCAAGAGGGCATCATGCCCCACAGCAGTGGCATAGCGTGTGCTGCCAGTACCCGGGACAAGGCAAGTATCCTTGGCACTGCCTGCCGATAGGCTAGAACAAAGGGACAATAGGTTGGGGACCTACCTGGGTGGCAGCTGCGATGCCCCTTGAGCATCAAGCACAGTGAAGAGCAGGTATTGCTGGCAACCAGCCATCACTCAAATCCCCTCCACAGACCGCCCATGTGGACATCGAGAGATTTTCTGTGTGAGGGGGCAGGCACGCTATTTTTCAATTTATTATTACTTTCTCCTTTTTGAAATGTTGCACCCCTAAGAATTTTGCGCCCAGGGCAACCACCCCCTGTGCCCCTGCCCAAGCTACACCCTCCCCCAGCACTGTGTTTTGCTGCAGACTAGTACACAAGCTGGCTTTGGTGGGTGACAATGTGAAGCCGGACGACACCTGGTTTGCAACATTGTGAGTTATCACCAGCCATGTATCGCGATATAGCGATATATCATGATGTCTGAAATAAGGATGGAGCTATGTAGAGGCGGAAATCTGACATACATTCCAGCCTGGTCTTTGCCAAATTTGGCCCCTTAAGTGGAAAACGAGCAGCAAAAAGGGGCAATAGCTGTAGCTACTGGGTCCCACTGGGGCAAGCAGGGCACTGCTACACCAAGTTCAGCCTGCCCATAGCCAGTCCTCACCTCTCTATTTTCTTACAACCAGGGCTAGATCTACACAGCTATAATAAAAACGCTCTGAAAAAAACCCCCTGTTGTAAAGCTCACAATTGAAAATATAATTGAGTTGCTATTTCAGCTCTACACTACCATCTGGTGTCAGAGTGTTATAACACATTTATAACACTGTATTTAGACAGCATCTTAAAAACCAGAGATATCATCTTGCCAACAAAGGTCCATATAGTTAAAGCTATGGTTTTCCCAGTAGTGACGTATGGAAGTGAGAGCTGGACCATAAAGAAGGCTGATCGCTGAAGAATGGATGCTTTTGAATTATGGCACTGGAGGAGACTCTTGAGGGTCCCATGGACTGCAAGAAGATCAAACCTATCCATTCTGAAGGAAATCAGCCCTGAGTGCTCACTGGAAGGACGGATCCTGAGGCTGACGCTCCAATACTTTGGCCACCACATGAGAAGAGAAGACTCCCTGGAAAAGACCCTGATGGTGGGAAAGTTCGAGAGCATAAGGAGAAGGGGACGACAGAGGATGAGATGGTTGGACAGTGTTCTCGAAGCTACCAGCATGAGTTTGACCAAACTGGGGGAGGCAGTATTGTTAGAAAATAAAACCCCAAGATGGTTGTAATGCCCTAAGAGAGAATTTAATGAAAATGATTTACAGGTGGTACATGACACCAGTCAAGCTTGCAAAAATTTACCATTTGCCCGAAAATAAATGTTGGAAATGTAATGAGACTGAAGGTACATTCTTTCACCTTTGGTGGACATGCCCAAGGATTAAGACATTCTGGGAGATGATTTATAATGAAATGAAAAAGGTATTTAAATATACCTTTCTGAAGAAAGCAGAGGCCTTTCTCCTGGCCATGGTCGGCCAATTGGTGCCAAAGAAGGACAGAACTTTCTTTATGTATGCAACAACAGCAGCAAGAATACTCATTGTGAAGTATTGGAAGACACAAGATTTACCCACCTGGGAAGAATGGCAGATGAAGTTGATGGACTATATGGAATTGGCGGAAATGACTGGCAGAATCCGAGACCAGGGAGAAGAGTCAGTGGAAGAAGATTGGAAAAAATTTAAAGATTATTTACAGCAATATTGTAAAATTAATGAGCTTTAGAAAAATGGTGGAATGAAGTTATATGGCTTTGGCAGAAATGTTATAAGGAACTAGGTACAGATAGATTGTTAATGTATTAAAGGGAAAAAAACAAGGTCAGAATATGTTAAGATTAATTACAGGACAGAAAACAGAGGAAGATGGAAAGGAATTGCTGAAACAGTTAATTGAAGTGGAATACAAAAAGGGAGGCGTGAGGAAGTCAATGAAACAAGTGAATGAAAGCTAAGATTGAAAATATTGGAAGTGTTTTTAATTGTTTTTGTTTTGTTTTGTTAATTCAATGTTCTATGTAGTGTTTTTGTTTTTGTTTTTGTATTATATTGATTTGTTTAATTCTTTTTCTTTCTTTTTGTAATCTTTAAACTCTTAATAAATATTATTTTTTAAAAAAAACAAACAAACTGGGGGAGACAGTGAAAGACAGGAGTGCCTGGCGTGCTCTGGTCCATGGGGTCACGAAGAGTCAGACACGACTAAACAACAAATTTTGACTAGTGTAGCTGAGGGCATGGTACTGCCTGTCAACTTCCTCTGCCTTAGTCTCATTGTTGCCCCTTGTAGAACTCCGCAGGGAGGATGGCAAGGTTGGTTCTGCCTATCTTCCGCTCTGATGCCACCTACTGTTAGCCTCCCTGCTTTCCACCCTACTATTTCCAATGGGCCCCAAGACTCCATTGGTGCCAGTAAACTCAGGATCGCCATAGCGCTAGTGGTGTTCATTGCAATGATTATGTTGTTTCCGTTTCCATTGATAAATGTTATTTTTTATGTTCTGCAAATCTCCCTCTCTCGCACACATTTCCCTAACCTCCTGTACAATATCCCTTCCTTTTCACGCCCAATCTCCTTACTGCTCCTTCATGTCATGTCGTTTAAATCACATCCTTAACTTGTAGATTAAGAAACCTGTCGTGCTCATAACCTCTTTGCAGCAAAAGAGAAAACCCCGTCACCCTCTGAACTATGTAAACTGCCGTTAGATGCTGGAATCCTTGATATTAATATCTCTCCTCTCCTTTTTTTTTTTTGTTTTGTTTGTGTGTCAATGTTCTCCAGAATTTAATTAAGCAATGTTTTGAGAGCATATTATATATGTTTGAACAATTTCACAGAGCTGACAATATGAGCTATTGACCTGCAGGAGAGGAAGTTAATGCGAGTAAATTCCACAAATGCAGATGCCTGGCTAAGGCCGTTTCCGTCTGGAAATACAAAGCCTCCCTCTCTCTCTCTCTCTCTCTCTCTCTCTCTGGGTGTGTTGCTGTGTCATCAGCTGACGGGCTTTAATTGGGCAGGTCCTCTTAATTTTGTCATTGTACTTTTAGACGTTGCTAAGGAGCCGCTCGCGATGCAAACGCTGACACAAGCGAAAATAAAAACCATCCTAGGAAACAATGAGACGCCAATGGCAGCGACTAATCAGTTGGAGGGGCGCTCCCTGAGCATGGATGAGATGTTCCTAGCAGTGCCTAATTGTCAGGAGCTGCAAGGATCTGTGCGCCGGCTGCCTTGTGTGGTGAGCCAAAGAACGACCGACTGCATCCTTTGCAGTGACATACCTTCAGGCCCTGGGCTGACCCACGCAGGCTGGCCATTGGGTCCTCCTGGACAGGAAGTAGCAAAAGAGAGCTTCCTGTTCCATCCGGCCCTTTGCTTGAATTCCATGGTCTTTCCTGGATCCTTGGTTAACCTTGATGGAATGATCTAGGGTTGCAGTATCTCTGGTTTTTCTGGGATTCCAAGGGTGAAATCACAGTTTTCGTGTCTGGATTTTTACTTCTTGAAATATGGCAACCGTAAATTTGCAGATGTTTCCCAAAATGCATTTTTCCAAGGAGATTTCTTGAGGTTTTTTGCTGCTCCATCGTCATCATAATCCTTAGAGAAAGGAGGCTGTTTTGCAGGATTCTTTCCGGGCAGGTGGGATAGCTCAGTCAGTAGAGCATGAGGCTCTTAATCTCAGGGCCGTGGGTTCAAGCCTGTTATGTACTGAGTTGAATAGGATCCAAAATACATCAGTCTGATTGGTCCTAGAACAATAGGATCCAGAAGGCAGCAGTCTGATTGGTCCACAGGAGCCACCCAATCCAACTCCGGGTGGAAGTGAATCTGCAACCTGATTGGCCTACGGGAGAATCCCAGAATTAGCCAATCACATGGGGCCCATTGTGTAAATAATGTATATAAAGCAGACATTTCAGGGGAACTTCCATTCCTCACTACTCTGAGCTGAATAAAGAGCATGAAATCCACACTCGACTCCGAGTATATTTCAAAGCCCTACCTGGGGCAAAAGATTCCTGTGTTGCAGGGGGCTGGTTCACCCTAGCAGTCCCTTCCAACTTTACGATTCTATTCCCCACCATTATTATTATTTAAATACTTTTGGGTGCTGGCTGCCATTTTTCTCTCTGCAAAGCCCTGGAACGCCACTAGTTGGGGCAAGGCAAAAGATGCGAAATAGGCGTCAGGCTGTTGAGCCTTGCAAAAGCGGCAGCGGCAGCAACAGCAAAATAAAACCCAAGATTCTGAAGAGAAAAGAGAAAAGAATTTAGATTGCTTTAAAAGAGGACCGGACAAATTAAGGGAGGAGAAGGCATAGCTTTCAACTTACAGATGTGAAAATAAGGGACCAGCAGTCTCAAAAATAAGCGACCACCAGCCAAAATAAGGGATTTTCTGAACACAGGTATGTTCAACTTCTCAGCCCCTCTGAGCCAAAGGCAGAAAGCCCAGCCAGCAGCCAAACGAAGCCTCAAGCGGTGGTTCCCACAGCGCAGCAAGCCGGCAAAGGGGATGCAGCAAGGAAAACCAATGGCCCCTCTCCGCTGGGAAGCGCTGAGCAAAGGCGACTCCCCAGGCAACGCGGCCGATTTGATCGGCACAAGGCATGCAAGCTCCACCACCCAGTCGTTCTTAGACTCCTTATTGGGTGAGCAACGCAGCCAAGCAACACAGTTGGAGCCTCCCTCCTCCCTGGCCTGCAGGGAGGTAGGGAGAGGAGCTGCTTCCTTTGAAACCCGGGAAATTTAAGGGACATCATCAATAAGGGACAGCAGTAGGACACAGCGCTGCGATAAGGGACTTTCCCGCCAAATAAGAGACGGTTGACAGCTATGTCTCAGTGCCTATCCTCTCAGAGGCAGTCATGATTCTGAACACCAGTTGCTGGAAACTGCAACAGGCGATACTCCTCTTGTGTTCGAATTACGGTTCCTGAGATCCAGGAGCAGGTTTTCTTCTGTGTTAGGATCCAAACGGATGCCATTTTGCATCAAGACAGTGGACCGAATATTTAAAAAGCGCACTGATCTTTCGGTTTCTTCAAAGCAACGCCTGGGGCAAGGCTGCGAGTATATTATAAAAGAGAAGCCAAATATTAGTTTGTTGAGTTTTGTTATATTTTTAGCCACCGGGGTTTTCTGCCCTAGGCACCAAAACAGCATTGCCGTCTCTTCCAGAGAGCGCGTAGAACTATTTAACCTCACTTGTACCTGTTTAAACGGAGCTGTTTAATCTTGTTCGTTGCCAATTCTGAGATAAAAAGGGAAGAGAACAAAACAGCTTAAAATGGAAGGCTAAGAAAGATATTCAGAGCAGATCTTCTTGTCACAGAGGCCAGCAGAAACTGAACCCTAGATTACTATATCCGTCACCACCCCCACAGCAAATGGAACCTAGAACAAAAAAATTACAGTGCTCCAGCCAGCCAGGCCCCCTTCTAAACTACCCCATTTCCTTTCCCCTTTTGGGTTTTGCATTCCAACCATCTGCCCACATAAGGGTCACTCGCTATTCTGTGACCACTGAGCATGCTCAGTCCTGATCAATTTTAAATTGCATTTTAACCTGTATTTTAAATTGTTGTTTTTTTCCCCTTTTCCTCGCCCCCCCTTTTCTCCCTATTATGTTTTTACTGTAATTTTATTGGTGTTAGCCGCCCTGAGGCCGGCTCTGGCCGGGGAGGGCGGGGTATAAATAAAATTATTATTATTATTATTATTATTATTATTATTATTATTATTATTATTACAGAACACGGGCGGCACTGTGGGTTAAACCACAGAGCCTAGGGCTTGCCGATCAGAAGGTCGGTGGTTCGAATCCCCGCGATGGGGTGAGCTCCCGTTGCTCGGTCCCTGCTCCTGCCAACCTAGCAGTTCAAAAGCACGTCAAAGTGCAAGTAGATAAATAGGTACCACTCCAGCAGGAAGGTAAACGGTGTTTCCGTGTGCTGCTCTGGTTCGCCAGAAGCAGCTTAGTCCTGCTGGCCACATGACCCAGAAGCTGTACGCCGGCTCCCTCAGCCATAAAGCAAGATGAGCACCGCAACCCCAGAGTCGTCCGTGACTGAACCTAATGGTCAGGGGTCCCTTTACCTTTACCTATTATTATTATTGAGGTGTTTAGGGTCTGCCTTTAAGGTTTTCTTCCACCAGATACAGTGTGAAGTAGTGTTTAGGGCAGGAGTGTCCAAACTTTTTGTAAAGAGGGCCAGATATGATGAAGTGAACATCCGTGAGGACCGTCCAGAGTTGTTGAGCTTTTTGGGGGATTTTCCCCCAGTGAATAAACTGATTAAATCAACCAGAGGGCTGGATTTGGCCCCCAGACCAGAATTTGGACATGCCTGGTTTAGGGAGTTGGACTAAGACCTGGGAGACCAGGGTTCGAATCTCCACTCAGCCCTGAAGCCCCCTGGATGGCTTTGGACCAGTCACAGTCTCAGCCTAACCTACCTCACAGGGTTGTTGTTGTGAGGATCAAATGAGTAGCGTAGTGTTTTGAGTACTGGACTAAGACCTATCTGACTGGGGCTCTGGTCCCCAATGAGCCATAAAATTCACCTTGGACCAATCACTGTCTCTCTGCCTAACTTACCTCACAGGGTTGTTGTGCGGATAAAATAGGGAGAGGGAGAACCATGGAGGGGGAAAAGAATGTGATACAGACATAATAAATATGTCCAGCCTCCTTCCAGGCTTCTGAGATTGCAGTAGGCCTTCCCCACCCCCTTACAAGCACGTTCGCTGCAGGCATGAGGGCTAGCAACTTGCTTTCAAAATAAAACACAATGGAACGCTAAGATTATCTAGAAGTTGAATTCTGCACTTTGCACCGCATCAAAGACTGAAGCCCTGTGGGGTTTCTTTGTGCAGTAGGTCCTTTCGAAAGCAGGAGAGAGAGAGAGACTCACAGCTCAGGATTTGCACAGCAACAATTCCCCAGAGCTAAAGGGCAGCGATGGCTTGACGGCCAGCGGCTCATCGGATTGTCTTCCAGGAAGGAATGGTGAGCGATTTCTGCCAAACTGGATCAATTACGGGGTGATTGATTGCAGCTGTTTTCTTGACGAAACCGGAGATGCAATTGCAGGCATTTTCTTGAGGCATTAAATCATATTTTTTTCCTTTTTCTTAAAAAAAAGAAGAAAAAAAAGCTAAGGTGGATTCAAGGCAACAACAACAACAAAACAAACCCCACAGACACTTTTAGCTTGTGGCAGTGGGTGTTTCATTGACACATCCTACATTTATTCGTTTTAAAATGGTCAGCACTAGTGTATCCATTTATTGTATTTATTTACTTACGCTTTTCTCCTCTGAATCTCAAAGCAGATTTCTTGGTGGGGAAGAATGGTGGGGAAGAATGATCACCCCGAAAGAGGTAGAGACTTTTGTGAGCAAGCAAATATTCCCTGTATGGATCGCGTAATTGCATCGTTCTGTCACTAGAGGGGACTAGACTTAACTGTATCTGGGCGGAGCTTCCTGTGTGGATCATGTCATTATATTGTTTAGTCACTAGGTGGCACTCGACATCTGGCAGGAGTTTCTTGTATAGGGAATGCTCTTGTATAGGGAAGATAAAGAAAACGACTAAAGTCCTTGTCTGGCTGCCTGATAATTGCCTCCCCATGGTGCTTCCATGACAATCTCCAAGCTCCAGCAAATCATCTCTTATTTATCTCAGTCCCAGAATGCCCAGCATGTCAATAATAAAAAATTTAAGACTGTAAGCCTCCACCCACATATCTGGGAGTAAGCCCCATTTTATCCTACAGGACTTACTTTTGAGTAGATATGCATAGGACTGCATTGTAAATGATGTAATGATTTATTCCCCCCCCCCCCAATTTGAGACTATTAAGCCTATATTCTAGGTTAAAGACTATGAAGCTTAGGATGGGAGCAAGCGAGGCAGAGTCAGGCCACCGTCACATAAATTTGAAACACTACGATAGCACTTTAAACAGTTATGGCTTCCCCTAGATAATTCTGGGAGCTGTAGTTTCCTAAGAGTGCAGAGAGTTATTCGGACACCCTCCTATTCTCCTCCCAGTGCTACAATTCCCAGTGTTCCCTCTGATGAAGCAATGCTCAACCACTCCAGCAATTGTAGCTCTAGGAGGGGAATAGAAGGGTCTCCTAATGACTTTCAGCACCCTCAACAAACTACAGTTCCCAGAATCCTTTGTGGGGAGCTATGACTGTTTAAAGTGGTATCATAGTGCTTTAAATCTATGGTGTGAATAGCGCCACAGAGACAGCTTACGACATTCTGGTAAAGCTAAAGGGACTAGACCATTAGGTCTAGTCGTGGCCGGCTCTGGGGTTGCGGCGCTCATCTCGCTTTATTGGCTGAGGGAGCCGGCGTACAGCTTCCGGGTCATGTGGCCAGCAGGACTAAGCCGCTTCTGGCGAACCAGAGCAGCGCACGGAAATGCTGTTTACCTTCCTGCCGGAGTGGTACCTATTTATCTACAGTGGTACCTCGGGTTAAGAACTTAATTCATTCCGGAGGTCCGTTCTTAACCTGAAACTGTTCTGAACCTGAAGCACCACTTTAGCTAATGGGGCCTCCCACTGCTGCCGCGCCGCCGGAGCACGATTTCTGTTCTCATCCTGAAGCAAAGTTCTTAACCTGAGGTAATATTTCTGGGTTAGCGGAGTCTGTAACCTGAAGCGTATGTAACCTGAAGTGTATGTAACCCGAGGTACCACTGTACTTGCACTTTGACATGCTTTCGAACTGCTAGGTGGGCAGAAGCAGGGACTGAGCAACGGGAGCTCAGCCCGTTGCAGGGATTTGAACCGCCGACCTTCTGATCGGCAAGCCCTAGTGCCTGAGGTCAAAACTCCCAGTGCCACCCCTTCCTTGTGTTGGTAAAAATATAATGATGATGATTAACAGTTCGTCATCATTCAATGCCACCACAACATTTGAAGGGGTGAAATCTGGTGGATTGGGGCGCAGCCTATAGGAGACTGGCATGCTGGGGTGGAGCCAGGATGGGTGCTGATAGGTTGTGGGCGGAGCCAAGCCAGATTTGCATGAGCTGGCAGAATCTTTGCAGACTCCAGCGCTGCCTAGCTTACACTGGGAAGACTGGTAAAATGATGTTGGTTGGAATGGCAAACCTGGACTGAAAACTCTTGACTAAAATGGGTGGCCCGTTGGCTCCCAGTAGCCGTCATCCATAATTGTGGCCTTGAAACTCGTCGAGCTCACTGGAAAGGAGGGAGATGCAGAGATTTAAGCTACTTGAAATGTACTGTGATTTTTTGAATAAAAAAACCAAAGTCTTCAAAATATAGCAGCATGGTTATAAAAAAAAAAACCCTTTCAAGGGATTCTGGAAAACCCAACTCTTAGACTTTAAGAAACAGTAGGGCGCCATCTGTTGGTGCTCTTTTTCCTTGGTGAATAGCAGACAATCTTATACACGCTCACCTCTCTCCAGGAGAAAGCTCTGAGAAGCAAATAAAAGACGCTGTTGCCTTGCAGTTTAAAACTTCTAAACAGTCATTACTTTTTCTTTCACCCCTGCAGTTAAAATCTGGACAACAGATCCTCCAAATTTAGACCCTAGAAACCCAGGGTTTGTTTGTTTTCAATCAGAAAGCCACATCTAATAAGTCTCTAGAATATAGAGTGAAGTCTTAGAAGTACGGCAGAGCTGGATTCATGGGGCATAATGGCAAGAGATAGATCAGAGATAGGATGTAGCATAGTGACTTTGAGACCAGGATTATGAATCATGGCAGCTCCTGGTTCACATTTTGCCTCTTGCAAGATGTGCCAAAAGACCTTGTGCAAGTCTCTTTCTCTCTCTTTCTCCTTGCCTCAGTCTCCCCATCTGCAATATGGGCGCTAATACTACTATCTGAATCCTAGGATTTTAGAGTTGGAAGAGATATCTGACATTATTTACTCCAGTGCAGAATCTACACGACAGGGCTGTTGTACGGATTAAAGGTAAAAAGTAAAAGGTAAAGGACTCCTGATAGTTATGTCCAGTTGCCGACGACTCTGGGGTTGCGGTGCTCATCTCGCTTTCAGGTTGAGGGAGCCAGCGTTTGTCCACAGACAGCTTTCCAGGTGATGTGGCCAGCAGGACTAAACCACTTCTGGTACAACGGGACATCGTGATGGAAACCAGAGCGCACGGAAATGCCGTTTACCTTCCCGACGCAGTGGTACCTATTTATCTACTGGTACTGGTGTGCTTTTGAACTGCTAGGTTGGCTGGAGCTGGGACAGAGCAACGGGAGCTCACCCCATTGTGGGGATTCGAACCGCCAACCTTCTGAGCCCCAAACCCAAGAGGCTCAGTGGTTTAGACCACAGCACCACCTGCGTCCTATGTGCGGATTAGAATTAGATGATGCATACAGGGTAACTGGTCAGCTCGCATTGCGCGAATGTTATTTTTGCAGCATGCGACGCCGTGTACTGCGACGGGCAAGTCACCAGCTGAGCTGCTCTTGGGTAGAAGATTGGTAACGGTGTTGGATTATGTCCACCCGGATAAAATGCCAAACCGTAATTCAAGAGCAAACCCCCAGGCTGAGACTGACACAACAAGGTATTTCGCCCCTGAAGATCTGGTCTGGGTGAGGAACTATTCACGAGGTTCGTGGTGGGTTCGCGGTGGGTGGCTGGTGTGGTCACCCGGGCTAGTGGACCTGTGTCCTATTATGTGACCTTGGAAAATGGACAAGTTTGGAAGAGACATATAGATCAGCTGAGGCGCCGGGCGCTCAGCAGGGAGGACTCTGATAATTCATCCCTGGCTAACGACGCAGAGCTGCAAGACCAGAGTGAAAATGGCCCAGAGGTGCAATCACCAGGGGCTTCAGCAAATGAACCAGGGTCTGCTAGTCCTCAGGATGACAAGGTACAGGTAGGGGACCCTGAGATGTCTGGGACTCCATCTGTTCCTGACGAAACCCCTATAGCAGCCCCCCTACCACAGGTGACACCCAATCCAGAACCGGCAACACCTGTTGTCAGGAGATCAAGTAGAAGTTGTAGGACCCCACAGTACCTGAGAGATTACGTCTGCTGTGCTCACTAGGGGGGGAGGGGTGTTGTGTATTGAGTCAAAGGATTTTATATATGTATTATTATTGTCTGTATTTGCATTAGGGTAAAGTGACTGCCTTTTGGTTCCAGAGGGTACAGCTACTATTGGTTCATTTAAGCTGCTGTATTTGGATCCTCTGTCTTATTGGTTGCCTCCAAAAGGCAGGACTGTGATTGCCTGATATTGTTCCCTCCAAAATGTATCCCTTCTAGCTAGTTCCCTGTCCCTATAAATGTAGCTCTCCCCTCCTCAAGTCTCAGTCTTGTTGCTTTAATAAAGAAGTGTTACTAGAGAACTGTCTCCAGCATATTATGTCAAGAGAGCTGAAATCACAAACCCCACGTCACAACAAATTGGAAGTGCTGTGCAAGTGCATGTATCAAAAATCACACACACACACACACTGCAGTCATTGCACATAAATGAAAACATACCTTGTGAGCTGTAGCAGGTAAACTGGCCTGGGCACAGCCTTCTCTTAAGGCAAGCAGAAGGGTCTAGGTCCAGTCCCCCGATTCTCCATGTAGGGATTCGAAAGAGCGCAAACTGTGTAGACAGCGCTGAGTTAGACAAAGCAGTCTGTCCGAATCGGAGCCACTGTGTCCTTGAAGTGCATTGCCAAGTTGTTACAGCAGGTCTCTGAAAGTGTCAGAGCAATGCTCTCTTGGACAGATGACAAGAGTTTGCCCACCATTCAGAAAAGCTCTTGCTGGACACAGTGGCCCCTTTGATGCGCAGAGTGACATCACCGCCCCCACGTTCTTCTCTGTCCTTCCTATAGAGTTTAAATCTAGACATAACCATATCCCACTGGTTCTGTTTGTTCCAGCAGAGGCATTTACAGGTAGACTGCCAGTTACGGGAGAGGAAATATGCCTTTGTGCCTTGCTTTGGTGGGGGGGGGTCTTGCCATTGGGGCACCTGGCTGGCCCCAGCAGGAAGCAGGATGTGGGACCAGATAAATGTTTGGTTTGATCCTTCCCTCATTCAAGAAAGTGAAATGCCTCTGTACGTCTTGCATGCCTGCGATCCTCTTGCTTGAAAACACCCTTGGCCAGGGGGCTAGAAAGCTCATCAAGAAAGCACACATAGCCACAGCTCAGTCGGGAGAGAATGAGACTCTTAATCTCAGGGTCATGGACAAAAGATTCCTGTATTGCAAGGGGTTGGACTAGATGACCCTCATGGTCCCTATAACACACACTAACACATAACAAAGAGCAGCGGTGCCCAGGATAATGTCCAGTTTGTGGGGATCGGTCACAGAATAGTCAGCTAGCCTCAGTCCGTAGCCTTATTAGACTTTACCGATTGGTGGGCTCTTCGTTGCTCCCGGATGGGAGGAAGGAAGTCAAATGACACCGAGGGTTGGTTCAGAGAATGAGTTCTTTATTTCTGCTCTCCGGAGCAGCAGAAAGGCACTTGCGTGGTCAGTCCACAGCAAGTCCAAAGAAATGAGAAATTTCATGCAGTATATATATCCTCCAGGAACCCTCTCCCCCCTTCCCCAGGAATCCAGCCATGTCAGCTTATACACACAGGTTGACATCACAGATGTTCCTGCTCCGGTACTTCTGATCATAAAAGGGTATTCCTTCCTGTACTCTTATCTTGGAGCAAGAGGTCACCAACTCCAAGAACACACTCTGGCCCTCTTCCCAGACTAGGTCTGTGCGTCAGAGTGTGGTAAGATAAAGACCCAGACATGTCATCCCTACTCCACTGGAACAGCCAAGGTCATCCCTTGCCGTGACTGATAAAGGAGAGGGCTCTGAGCACTTGTTTATACAGCCGGGGTTTTGTTTATACATTGACTCAGAGCTCAAGTTAATGGATTTTAGCTAAGGAAAAATAGGGATTTTGGTGCCCATTTCAAACTGCCTGCACAGTCAGTTTTGGGTTTGGGAAACCCATTCCTTCAAAACAATAGTAAAACTTGAAAGCCTCGTTATCACCTCTTCACCAGAGAATTCATCAGGTACCTTGACCAAATTGCTCCTGTTCGGGGGGGGGGGGTATTAGAGCTGTACTCCCCTGCATTCCTTCCCCACTCCCGACTGCCACTGAATTCTGGTTTGCATCCTGTCAGGAATTCACAAATTAAAACCCAGCTCTAATGCACTTTTTGTTCTCTCTCCTGCGCGCGCTCTCTCTCTCTCTCTCTCCTTAGAAGCACCTGCAAAAGGAGGCTGGTGAGGCCCCCCCAGCCCCCCCCCCGACCCAAAAGGGGTTGTGCTGTTCCATTATTTAATGTCTGCAAATGCACTTTGAAGATGCAAAGTGCTCCTTTAGAAATGCTAAATATTATTATTAACAAGAAAGAGAGAATGGAAATGAGGCAGGACTAGAGTTCAAAGGAGGGACTCTGCCTTTAAAGCATGTTAACAGGAGGGCCATGTGCACTTATGAAGTTTACGCAATTTCCGAGGAGAGAAGCAATTACCCCCTAGAGTTGTTGCTCTCGGTGAATTAAAATTAATTGAATGAGAGAGAGAGAGAGAGAGAGAGAGAGAGAGAGAGAGAGAGAGAGAAGACACTGCTTAATTTTAGTTTCCTGTGGCTGGAAGCTAGGTTGTTGGAATCCAGAAAAACGGGAGAGCCTCGCATCTCATTCATAACCCACCAGAAGGGGTCTCTCTTCTGCTTGTGAATTATAAATAACTGCCCTATGTCAGATACACCTAGGCATATCAAGGGGACTTTAAAACACACACACACCTGCCCACCCATAACAGGATCTTCCTACAAGAGTCTCCCATATCCTTATGTCCTTCAGATGTCTTGGCTTCTATCCATGGTTCTACTCTGCCTCCATAGTCAGAGGCACCAATATTTCTGAATCCCAGTTTTTGGAAACCACAGGAGGGAAATCATTGATGCCTCTTGGGACTTGCCAATCAGAAGGTCGGCGGCTCGAATCCATGCAACAGAATGAGCTCCCATTGCTCTGTCCCAGCCTACCAGTTCGAAAGCACACCAGTGCAAGTAGATAAATAGGTACCACTATGGCGGGAAGGTAAACAGCATTTCCGTGCTCTCTGGTTTCCGTCATAGTGTCCCGTTGTGCCAGAAGCAGTTCAGTCCTGTTGGCCACATGACCCGGAAAGCTGTCTGTGGACAAAGGCCGGCTCCCTCACATAGTTGCCAACATTTCCCTTTTTTAAAGGGAAATTCCCTTATTCGGAATAGGATTCCTTGCAAGAAAAGGGAAAAGCTGACAGCTATGCGAGTCCCTCGGCCTGAAAGAAAGATGAGTGCCGCAACCCCATAGTCGCCTTTGACTGGACTTAACCATCCAGGGGTCTTTTACCAAAGGACCCCTGGCAGTTGAGTCCAGTTTCAGACGACTCTGGGGTTGTGGCGCTCATCTCATTTCACAGGCCGAGGGAGCTGGTGTTTGTCCGCAGACAGTTTTTCCGGGTCATGTGGCCAGCATGACTAAGCCGCTTCTGGCGCAACGGAACACCGAAACCAGAGCAGTGCATGGAAATGCCGTTTACCTTCCCGCCGGAGTGGTACCTATTTATCTACTTGCACTGGTGTGCTTTCAAACTGCTAGGTTGGCAGGAGCTGGAACAGAGCAACGGGAGCTCACCCTGTCACGGGGATTCGAACCGCCGACCTTCTGATCGGCAAGCCCAAGAGGCTCGGTGGTTTAGATCACAGTGCCACCCGCATCCTTTACCTTACTTGTGTTCAAGTCCTGCTCCCTGGTTTCCCACAGGCACCTGGTTGGCCACTGTGAGAACAGGACGGTGGACTAGATGGGCAGGCTCTTCTAGCATTTCTTATGGTGAGAGAGGAAAATGTAGAAGAAAGCTGTTGCTAAGCTGGACGTAGAACTAATTTTTCAGAAAAACAAAGCATCCTGCCTCTCGCTGGCAGATTAGGGTGTGATGATGAGGGGAAATTAGTCATAAGATGGATTTGTTATCCGGGCTGTTTCATTTCCATAAATTAAACTGATGAAACGCTTTAGATCTAAACTTAAGGTAAACTTCAACATGCACAGAGATCTGACATTGTGTTTGTGTGCTGTTTCTGGTTATTGCTGATCCAGTCTGGTTTTTTCAGCTTATTCTTGGCATGACAGTTTTATTTAATTTTTGCTGTTTGCTGAATTTTCACTTATTCCGTTTACTTGTTATTACTATTATTACAGTGGTACCTCGGGTTACATACGCTTCAGGTTACATACACTTCAGGTTACAGACTCCACTAACCCAGAAATAGTACCTCGGGTTAAGAACTTTGCTTCAGGATGAGAACAGAAATCACCCGGTGGCAGCAGGAGGCCCCATTAGCTAAAGTGATGCTTCAGGTTAAGAAAAGTTTCAGGTTAAGAACAGACCTCCAGAACGAATTAAGTTCTTAACCCAAGGTACCACTGTATTTGATATTGGGGTTATTGGGGTTTGTGTTTGTATTTGGGGTTGCTTTTTTTTTTAAAAAAAAGGAATGTGTACATTAGTTGCTTTGAGTTGTAGGTGTAGCAAGAACCCCCCCCCCATCATTCAGTTTGTACAAACTTCACACACACTCACACTCACACACTACATATGCTACACTTCTGTTATAAATTCATAGAAAATCAACCATACATCGGATTTGCACTATTCTACTTTTATTTTACTCCATGAAGGAAGGACTACAAAATGGGGAAGGTTTGATACAGGGCACCATAATCCTTTCACCATCCCAGCACATCCACAGGAGCCCTGCCCAGTTGCTATGCCAGACAGAAGACAATCAAGATCACAAAGAACTTGCATATGGGAATGGATTCAGCATGGACTGGAACAAAGGACAATGATCAGATCTTCCCTCTGGGGGCAGGAAACTGCAACTACCTTTTGTCTTCAGAAAATGACTCATGGAGAGGGGGAAAGGGGGAACCAGCCAGGTGACAGGACACTCAGGTTACCACCACAACTCCTCCCTCAACCCCTCCTTTCTGTAATGTATGCATGATGTTTCTGGGGGTGGGCTTGACCTAGAGGAGGGGAATTTCAAAAGTTTTTATAAGGTCTTGAACACCATTTTTCTGTGTCTTTCCTCTCACCTGCAAGTGAGGGGAGCACCCTGTTGCAACAGTCAATAAAGGCCAAGCCTACAGGCTGCTGATTTGCTCAATTTACTCTGGTTGGTGTCTTTACATTTTGTCCAAGGGAGCCCTCGGATTTTTCCGGTAACATAGGAAACACCTGGAAAGGAGATACAGGACCTCTTTCTCCCACCCCGCTCCTGGCTGAAGTTGTTGAAATCCAGGTGCCCGAGAAGGACACAAAAAACCAATTTCCCATTTTGACTGTGGCCACCTGCAGATCTGTACCATACATTTCCTGTAACCCCAATGTGCACTGAAAGCATGTGACTTCCCCCAAAGAATCATGGGAACTGCAGTTTCCCCCCCACACAGCTACAGTCCCCAGCATCCTTAGCAAACTACAGTTCCCAGGATTCTTTGGGGAGAGGAGTCATGTGTTGTAAATGTGCCCTTGGGCTGCATCTCTGGGGACAGGGACTGTCCAGTAAATTTTGCTACCTGACATGCAATGGCAAATTGTGCCCACCCTCACTCCTGGCCCCCCGTCAAGGTATACAGTACTCAACACCGCTTAAGAAAGCCAATTATAAGGGAGTATGTAAATAAATGAATAATAAACCAGTTAAGCTGCGCTATTTTGGGCACCTTAGGCAGAAAATCCAGCATGCGTTTCCCTTCCTCACCGGGAGTCAAAATGCAATCGCAATGAATAGAGAGCTAATCATTTGCTGCCCTGGAATGACACCCAAAATAAAATGCCTGAGGGCTCAGCGTCTTAGGGGGCCTCCTGCCCCTTCCCTAGAGATCCGATGGGAGGCTCTGGCTGCCTGGTGGAGTGTTTGAGTGCTGCTGCCCCCCCACACACACACCTGCGTGTTTGCAAATAAATGGAAATAACACAAAATGTCAGCAAGTCTCCAGCGACCAAGAAGAGGGAATGCAGACTGGGTGCACCTTTGAAACTTCTCGCTGCTCAGAGAAATAGGGGACTGCAGCAATGTTTTGCCTCCACCCCGTTTTGAATTCCTGTGAGTATATAAGAATTGTTGTCTTTGTTTTCAATTCTTATTGTTTTCCAATTCCCAGTCGTGATGTATGGAAGTGAGAGCTGGACCATAAAGAAGGCTGATCGCCGAAGAATTGATGCTTTTGAATTCTGGTGCTGGAGGAGACTCTTGAGAGTCCCATGGACTGCAAGAAGATCAAACCTGTCCATTCTGAAGGAAATCAGCCCTGAGTGCTCACTGGAAGGACAGATCGTGAAGCTGAGGCTCCAGTACTTTGGCCACCTCATGAGAAGAGAAGACTCCCTGGAAAAGACCCTGATGTTGGGAAAGATGGAGGGCACAAGGAGAAGGGGAAGACAGAGGACGAGATGGTTGGACAGTGTTCTCGAAGTTATGAATATGAGCCTGACCAAACTGTGTGAGGCAGTGGAAGACAGGAGTGCCTAGCATGCTCTGGTCCAGGGGGTCACGAAGAGTCGGACACGACTAAACAACTAAACAACAACAAATATAAGAATTATCCTGATGCATCAAATCAATGGCCCACCTATTCCAGCATCTTGTTCTCATAGTGGCTTTGATGACCTGGGACTGGGGCTCGGACTCAGAACCAGAGGAGACTCAGTCTGCACCGGATCCTTTGCCTCAGGCGGCATCTGAACCAAGTCTGGGGCCTGATTCTGAAGAGTCCCAGTCTGCACAGATTCCCATGCAACAAACACCAGCTGGGCCAAGTCAGGGGCCTGAGCCTGCCCTGGCTCCAGATGCGGGGATGACCTCGTTGCCTCCAGGTGGGCCATCGCTTACAGCTACTCCACTATCGGTTGGGTCAGGGGAGGCTGAGGAGGCCCCTGGGTCTAGGAACCCACTGACGTCTCCCGAGCTGCAGAGACTAAGGTCTGAGAGAAGGAGAGACCTGAGTACTCGCAGGAGGAGTGCTTGCCTTCGGGCGAAACAGGGAGGTGAGTCACCGGGGGATCAGGACCAGCCGTTAACCCAACAAAGATAAAAGGCTGTCGGACCCTGCCCCAGGTCCCCACCCCAGGTTGCAGGAGCAACATTGCTGTATTCTAGATCCTGCCTGAGATCCTGTACCTTTCCTTGCCTGGTTTCCTGCCTCGTGTCCTGCCTTGGCCCTGTCGGACTGACTCCTAGTGGAACCTCCAGATTCTGGACTGGTCCTGGACTGCGTTTCACGGGTTACCCCTGGGCTCAGCACAGAGGCACACCAAATGCCTGTAGGAAACTTTCAAGCAGGACCCAAGCACAAGAGCCCCCTCTCCTCCTGAGGTTTCCAGAAACTGCTACTCAGAAGCATTTACTGGCTCTGACTGTGGAAGCAGAGCAAAGCCATTGTGGCTGGTAGCCACCCAGGGCCGTCTTACCCATAGGCACTAGGGGTGCGGGGCACCTGGGTGCTGGACTCTCAGGGGCGCCAGGCCGAGATTCCAGGGCCTGAGAGCAGTGGCGGAGCAACATGCTGCAGCCCCCGGAGGGAAGAACAGGGATGACTGGCGTGCGTCCCAGGGGCGTGGCGCACGTCCCGAGGTTGCGCGGCACATGGCACGTCTCCTGGGAGGGCGCGGCACATGTGCTGGGGGCGGTGGCAGCGTTGGCACCATTTCCGGAAATGGTACCTGATCCGGTGTGCTCCCCCCACCCCCCCTCCGTACGCCAGTGCCCGAGAGTTGAGTCTGGGGAAGAGCCAGCCCGTCGGGGGGCGACGGAGACAGCGAGACCCTGAGGTGGGCAGAGGGCTCCGCCCTGCTGCGTGCCTGGGACTGGGCAACCGGGGGGGGGCGCTGGGTGGATATTTGCACCCCAGCACTGCTAATAATAATAATAATAATAATAATAATAATAATAATAATAATAATAAATTTATTATTTATACCCTGTCCATCTGGCTGAGTTTCTCCAGCCACTCTGGGCGGCTCCCAATCGAGTGTTAAAAACAATACAGCATTAAATATTAAAAACTTCCCTAAACAAGGCTGCCTTCAGATGTCTTTTAAAAATAAGATAGTTGTTTATTCCCTTGACATCTGATGGGAGGGCGTTCCACAGGGTGGTCGCCACTACCGTGAAGAGCCTTAAGCATATGCTTAAGACAGCCCTGTAGCCACCAGTAGCTATTTCCTCCACAAATTTGCCAGTGATGAGCCATTGTGGCTGGTACCCACCGATAGCTCTTTCCTCTGTGAATTTGCCAATCCTCTCTTAAAGCCATCCAAATCGGTGGCCATCATTGCCTCCGGTGAGAGCGCTCTCCAACTATGCCCTGCATGGATTTGCCATGTTGTGGAATACCAAGGATCCAGATTACTGAGATCAAAAGCCTTCCAAAAATTTGCCACCACCATATCTGAACTGACTGCAGATCTACTGAAAAAGCACACAGAGCGAGAGACAGACATCAGGAGAAGCACCACAAAATGACTAAGGCAGAATGATGAGTAGATGGTCCCGTATAAATCCATCGCTAATACATGATGAATCTGAAGGAGCGTCTCCACCCCCATTGTTCTGCCCAGACACTGAGGTCCAGCTCCGAGGGCCTTCTGGTGGTTCCCTCCCTGCAAGAAGTGAGATTACTGGGAACCAGGCAGGGGGCCTTCTTGGTAGTGGCGCCCGCCCTGTGGAATGCCCTCCCACCAGATGTCAAAGACAACAACAACTACCAGACTTTTAGAAGATATCTGAAGGCAGCCCTGTTTAGGGAAGCTTTTAATGTTTGATGCATTACTGTATTTTAACATTTTTTTGGAAGCCGCCCAGAGTGGCTGGGGAAGCCCAGCCAGATGGGCAGGGTATAAATAATAAATTGTTGTTGTTGTTATTGTTATGAATGCCTGAACAACATGTCACAGATTACACCTGCAAAAAATCCACCTGTCTTAGGTTGGTTGGCTCTGTGCAGTCAAGGGCCAGGCTACCTGAAGGACCCTATTCTCCCACACAAACCTGCCCAAGTTCGGGGAAGGCTACTCTCTGCCCGCCCCCCCCCCACAGGGATGCTTGGTAGGGACATGGAACAGAGCCTTCTCGGTGGTGGCCGCTCTCAGAAAACTTCAGAAGTCCTTCCCTAGTGAAGCCAGACTGGCTCCCTCCTTGCTGCCTACAGCTGAAGACCTGGCGTCGTGCTGTTTTTATTGTAATTGCTCGTATAAATCAAACAGATTGTATATAGGTGTATAGTTTTAATTCCATCAATGTTTAATTAATGATGGGTTTTTCCTATGTTTTTAGTGGTTCTTGTTTTTAGCCCCATCAGGGGAAGATAAAGTATTGTAGTAGTAATAATAATAATTATCATCATCCAACAGGCTTTGGGAGAAGGACAGACCTTTTTTTAAGGAAAAAGCCTTTAAATAGTGCTGTACAGTTTTTACTATCTGTATTTTAATAGATCTGTTTTTAATATATTGTTTTAATTCTATGGGAGTTTTAATTAAACTATTACCTTTTCTATGTTTTTAGCCTTCTGAGTTTTCTCTGTGTCGTTTTAATTTGTCACCTTGAGTCCCAGTTTGAGGGCGAAGGTGGGGTATAAATAATCCTAATTATTTCACAAGTGCACCAAAACGCCTCCCCTATCCCGTACCAGGAATTCCCGGTATTCTTCCTCTGCGTGTCGCTCGATGCTGCAGTCCTCTGATGGGTCCTCTGTGCTCTCTTCTGGCAAGCCAGCTTTCTCCCTCGAGTTGTAGGAAACTTAACAGCTTTCTTCTCAGTTTTCTTTCTTTCTTTTTTTTAAATACCCACTTCCAGATTGGGTATTTCCTTCCTCTCCTCCACGGCTGCCAGAGCCGAGTGTGAATCTTCCCCACCAACAGGTGTAGGGGCAAAGCCAAGCATATGCCACTGCAGTTGGCAGGGCTGGCGGCGGAGGCAACTTCTCAAAGGCTCTCCGAGGGCAGCGTTCAGCTGGGACCTGGCAGCGCTCGCAAACACCATCTGGCATTGGCACGCCTGGCAGCGGTTTTGCTCTCGCCCAGATCAAACAGGCAGGCTCCCAGGCAAATGCCTGTCTCTTCCTGTAGACAGACAGACAGACAGACAGAAAGACAGTCGTCGTCCCCACCCCCACCCCTCATCGCCTGGTTTTCATGGTGGCTTTTCTGGAAACAAAATCACAGGCTGGTTTGGGGCTAGGTGAGGGTGTAGAGGGGCAGGATTAGAAAGAGATGGTTCAGTGGGCCAGAGAGGGGCTAGAGAGAGAGAGCTGTGTTCAAATCCCTGCTCAGCCCCAAAGATCACAGGGTGACCTCAGGCATGTCGCCCAGTCCAAGCTACCTTTGGAGACTTCTTCTTTCTTCTTCTTCGGCGATCACTCGTAGTCCAGTAAGATTGTCTTCCATAAACACAGTTTTAACAATGATACCATAAGTGACTGTGGAGACCAATTCTGGACCCACACGTCCTTCCACAGTGGGGACATTGGTTTCTGGGTGGGAGTTGATCACAGTGAGGGTTTGCCAAGCATGCCTTCCTCTTAGCACGTTTCTCCCTTGCGTCCTGAGTTCGAGTGTCTTCAAAGCCCGTAACACCTTTGGTAAAGGCTGTTCTCCAATTGGAGTGCTCGCAGGCAAGTGTTTCCCAATTGTTGGTGTTTATACTACATTTTTTAAGATTTGCCTTGAGACAGTCTTTAAACCACTTTTGTTGACCACGCTTTCCATTTGGAGACGTAGCCGCTGCAGGACCAGGCCACCCTCACATTTAGAGCACTAGGACACCACTGTAAACAGTCATGGCTTCCTCCCACAAAGAATTCTGGGAGTTGTAGTTTGTTAAGGGTGCTGAGAGGTGTTCGGAGGCCTCTTTGCTCCTGTTACAGAACTATAATGCCCAGAGTTCCCTGTGAAGAGGGATTGGTAGCTAAACTACTCTGGAAAGGGATGGCTCAGCCGGTAGAGCATGAGACTCTTAATCTCAGGGTTGTGGGTTTGAGTCCCACATTGGGCACAAGATTCCTGCTTTGCAGGGGGGTTGGATAGAAGACCCTCATGGTCCAACTCTACAATTGTAATAATAATAATAATAATAATTTATTTATACCCTGTTCATCTGACCAGGTCTCCCCAGCCACTCTGGGCAGCTCCCAACAGAATATTAAAAACACAATAAAACATCAAACATTACAAACTTCCCTAAACAGGGCTGCCTTCAGATGTCTTCTAAAAGTCAGATAGTCATTTATTTCCTTGACATCTGATGGGAGGGCTTTCCACAGGGCAGGTGCCACCACTGAGAAGGCCCTCCACTTGGTTCCCTGTAACCTCACTTCTCACAGGGAGAGAACCACCAGAAGGCCCTTGGAGCTGGACCTCAGTGTCTGGGCTTAACGATGGAGGTGGAGACGCTCCTTCAGGTCTACAGGGCTGAGGCCGTTTAGGGTTTTAAAAGTCAGCACCAACACTTTGAATTCTGCTCGGAAACATACTGGGAGCCAATGTAGGTCTTTCAGGACTGGTGCCATATGGTCTCAGCGGTCACTCTATGAAAAGAGCCCAAAGATGAGTAATTCACACCAGCCATTGACTGGAAATGCCCAAGAAAAAAGAGAGACATATAGGAACACAGGAAAATAGGAAGCTTCCTTATAGTAAGAGCATTCGTCCATCTAGCTCAGAATTATATCTACTTGAACCTGGGACCTTTTGCATGGAACGCAAGTGCTCTATGTCTGAGCCACGGCCCTTTCCCAGCCGCTAATACAGCTCAGTGCGTAAGACTGTTTACTGTAAATATTGCACTATTGTGGATTTCGTTGCTGTCGTTATTTTATCTATGATTCTATGATTCTATGGTGGATTGTACATTGTTGCACACAAGATGGTCTCTGAGCGATGAGAGATTCCAGGCGTTCTTGCATTTTCACCCTGGGTTTGGTTTCCTTGGAATGCATGTCAGCGGAGACGGCAGTTTTGGGGGCATTTGCTGTCTGTCTCGAGAGGCAATGGAGTGCCCCTCCAGGGGTGAAGTCAAACAGCACCAAAGTGACTACCCACCCGGGAAGAATGGCAGATGAAGGTGATGGACTACATGGAAATGGTGGAAATGACTGGCAGAATCCGAGACCAGGGAGAAGAGTCGGTGGAGGAAGATTGGAAGAAATTTAAAGACTACTTACAGAAACATTGTAAAATTAATGAATGTTGGAAGGATGTTGGAATGAAGTTACATGGCCTTAGCAGAAATGTTATAAAGAATTAAGTATAATAGATTGTAATTGGATTAAAGGAAAAAATAATGTTAGAATTGGTTAAGTTAAATGATAGGACAGAAGTTTGAGGAAGATGGAAAGGATTTGCTGAAACAATTAATCAAAGTGGAATACAAAAAAAGGGAGGTGTGAGGAGGTCGCTGAAACAAGTAAAAGAAAGTTAATATTTGAAAGTATAGGTTGTGTTTCTTTTTTCTTTTTCTTTTTTTAATTGTTTTTGTTTTATTTTTGTTATGCATATGTAATATTTTTGCTTCTATATTGTATTGTATGGTTTTGTTATGTTTAACTTTTTCTCTTTTTCCTTTCTGTAACTTTCAAAACTTTAATAAATATTATTTTTTAAAAAAACAACAACAGCACCAAAGTGACCTCCTCGGGGTGCAAGCCTGGGCAGTGGGCATGGAGGTCCTGGGCTGCCCAAACAACAAGACTGTCAGGGACTGGACAGAGGAGGAATGGTGGAGACCGACTTCTCAGCCTGACCTTTCCAGAGAAGAAGACAGTATAGATTTATGACAGTGGTTTGAGGGAGGTCATAGCTCAGAGGCAGATGAGGGGGAAAGCTGGGAAATAATGGGAGAGGAGGAAGAGGAGGCAGAAGCACCAGAGGTGCGACAGCTGATGGACACCGTGTCTTTAGAAAGCATTCCAGAACCACCCCTCCCAGAACCTGGCAAGCATTGAAAGTAGGAGAACAAAGAGCTCAAAGGCAGAGGGTACTTTTCAGCACCTGTAGCTGAGATGCATGCAGCGACAGATTTACATACAGTGGTACCTCGGGTTACATACGCTTCAGGTTACATACACTTCAGGTTGTAACTACAGACTCTGCTAACCCAGAAATAGTGCTTCAGGTTAAGAACTTTGCTTCAGGATGAGAACAGAAATCGGGCTCCGGCAGCGCAGCAGCAGCAGGAGGCCCCATTAGCTAAAGTGGTGCTTCAGGTTAAGAACAGTTTCAGGTTAAGTACAGACCTCCAGAACGAATTAAGTACTTAACCCGAGGTACCACTGTATAAGCTAAACAAGCTATAGCTTAGGGCCCCACTCTCTTGGGGGCACCCAAAAAAAAATTAAAGGGAAAAAACCTGGATGTACATTTCCAATATATAAGATAAAAAACAAATAAAATAAAGCCTACATACAGCAACAGTGTTTTGTGTTGTGTAGGCTCCTGGGATGTAAGTAATGGGCCCCGCCTGCTAGCCTGCTCCCTCAGATGTCGCTGGTTTGCTCATTTTTAATATACAGTGGTACCTCTGGTTACATACTTAATTCATTCCGGAGGTCCGTTCTTAACCTGAAACTGTTCTTAACCTGAAGCACCACTTTAGCTAATGGGGCCTCCCTCTGCTGCCGTGCCACCGGAGCACAATTTCTCTTCTCATCCTGAAGCAAAGTCCTTAACCCGAGGTACTATTTCTGGGTTAGCAGAGTCTGTAACCTGAAGCATATGTAACCCGAGGCACCACTGTACTTCTTAATTGTATTTCAGTTCAACAATTACTTTGATACATATTTTGCTATGTGCAAATGGTTTAAGATACCTGTTAGGTCCATAAATTAACATAGAGCATATATCCAACACAAAAAACCAGTAGCAATTTGTTGTTGACAAAGGACAGCTGGACATATAAAGGGCCCCATTATCTTCAGTAGCTTAGGGCCCCATCAAACCTAAATCCGGCCCTGGTCACAGCATTAACACCCCAACAGATCTTGCTTTTCTGTTCAGGTTTCAGGGGAGCCCCAAGTCCAGCACCGAGCAAGACCATGTCTCTGTCGCTCCAGTTTTCAGCAACAGCCAAAAACTCTCTCACACACAGCTGTCTCTTATTCAGACACACACCCCCCCTTTGGCCTGTTGTTTGCTATTCTAGAATGTGGCATCCAGCCAGGTGAGATGGGAAAAGACACTCCATGCTTGTCTCCATGGAAACAGAGCCCACTCTTTAAGATGCAGACGATGGGTTCTTGGCTGAGGAGCTCAGGCCATGACCTTAACAAGGGATCTGTCCCAACTTCCTCCTTTAGAGTCTAGCCTCGCGAGCGCAGGATCACAGGACTGGAAGGTACCCATTGGAATCACCCAGACCGACCCCTGCCCCACAACTCTCCATAGCGATCCTTTCATTAGCTGTGTTATTTCTGCATCCCCTCAATCTGCAACCAGAAATTACCGTATTTTTTGCTCTATAAGACTCACTTTTTCCCTCCAAGAAAGTCAGGGGAAATGTGTGTGCGTCTTATGGGGTGAATTCAGGCTGCGCAGCTATTCCAGAAGCCAAAACAGCAAGAGGGATTGCTGCTTTCGCTGCGCAGCGATCCCTCTTATTGTTCTGGCTTCTGGGATTCAGAATATTTTTTTTCTTGTTTTCCTCCTCCAAAAACTAGGTGCATCTTATGGTCTGGTGTGTCCTATAGAGCGAAAAATACAGTAATTAATGAAAATTATTATTATTATTGCCTTTTTCTTAGCATTTTAACTTCACTAGGCAACTGGAACTTTGAAATCAGTGCCTCTGATGTATGCTTCTCCAAACTAGTGCCCTCCAGAGGTTTGGGGCTACGAGTTGGGAATTATAGTATGAACATCTGGAGGGCGCCATCTTGGGGAAGCCTGCTCCAATATGCTCTCAATTGGCTCCTGCACTTCCATTCCCCTAAGAAGAGGACATTTGATCCAAGCTTTCCCGCTCTGCTGCTGATCCCAAGGCGAGACCGTCCACTTAGGAGGAGAGCTTCCACACACACACCCCCACCATCAATCACCACTGGATCTCTCCCAATACCCCGTAAATAATTCAAGGGACACAGGCCCCATCGGTGCAGCTTCTAGTTTGCAGCCCGGATCTGGTGCCAGGAATCTCGGGAAAGGGGCCCAATAATAATGTACCAGTCCAAAGTAATTAAAGTGCATCATTACATATAAATTTGTAATTAAACACTTTAACGTAATCATCCCACACAGCATGATTCCTGATGAATTAATTAAAAGAACTCCAGAAATTAATGTTTTCCTTGTCAGTACCGTTGTTCCAGCTTTAGCCATCTCCCTCCCTATTCCTGCAGCGTGTCGGAAAGTAATTAGGCCAGCGCTGGGGGGACGGCCACGCGGCGGATCGGGAGCCAAAGGTTTGCTGGCCAAAGGCTGCCAACTGCAATGCTTCTACTCTCGAGGAAACCTTTATCTTTTTCTTTTTCTTTTTTTTTGCAGGTCAGGCCTTGACGACACTTGTGGTGGAAGTCACGGGCGCTGCAAAGGATTCTGGGTATATCCCAAAACACTTTCATTATCACTCTGCATATGCACAATCCTCCACTGCTACTTCGATTTGCGGAAATGGCGCTGTTACGGGTGCCACATAATACCCTTTTATAAGAAATCCTTCTTTGAGTGGGGCAGCACCAGCACTTTGGAACTCCCTGCCGATTGATACACCAGCTGTACTCTTTTCAGTGCCTTCTAAAAACATTTATGTTCAGGCAAGCCTAGCAGGATATGTAGAAGGTTGGTGTGTGTTTTAAACTGTTTTCAGCTTCTCATTGATTTCAATTGTTAATTTTTTGAATGTTTTCAATAACTAGTTTTAACTCGTGTGTGTGTTTGTGTTTGTGTGTGTGTGTGTGTGTGTGTGTGTATTCTTCTTTTTCTAAACGGTTCTGAGTTGTTGCTTCTCCCTTACATTCAGGTGGTATAAACTTTAATGAAATAAATGAAAGAAGCGATTTGAGCTTCTTTTGTCTGCTAGCAGCTGGCATGCAAGTGTCTTATTACTCATTTGTAAACCCCTGAATGGGACGCGGGTGGCGCTGTGGGTTAAACTACAAAGCCTAGGGCTTGCCGATCAGAAGGTCGGCGGTTCAAATCCCCGCGACGGGGTGAGCTCCCGTTGCTCGGTCCCTGCTCCTGCCAACCTAGCAGTTCAAAACCATGTCAAAGTGCAAGTAGATAAATAGGTACCACTCCGGCGGGAAGGTAAACAGTGTTTCTGTGCGCTGCTCTGGTTCTCTAGAAGCGGCTTAGTCATGCTGGCCACATGACCCGGAAGCTGTACGCCGGCTCCCTCGGCCAGTAAAGCGAGATGAGCGCCGCAACCCCAGAGTCATCCGTGACTAGACCTAATGGTCAGGGTCCCCTTTACCTTAAACCCCTGAATAACTCAAGACCAGGCTTACCTGAAAGACCATCCGGCCTGTAAGATTGGCCTTGGTAGCTCAACAACTTTGGCCCCCAAAAAATGCTCAACAACTTTTCCTGTCCAGATTTCCACTATTTGAAATATGGCAACCCTATTGGTAGCTCAGTTGGTAGAGGATGAGCATCTTAATCTTCGGATCATGGGTTCAATCCCCAAGCAGGGGGTTGAACTGGTCAAGGAGAAAAACAACTTTTAGAAGACCTTTGAAGGCATCCCTGCCTCAGGAAGTTTTTTGTGCTTGATGTTTTGTTATGTTTTTCCTATCTGTTGGAAGCCGCCCAGAGTGGCTGGGGCAACCCAGATGAGTGGGGTACAAATAATAAAATTATTATGATTACGATTACTATTAATATTACTGTATCCTTGTGGCCCCTTCCAATCCTACAATTCTATTATTTTTTAAATTATTTTAAATTGCAAAACAGTTTACATAAAACAGCACAGACAAACAAACAAAAAGAACAGTGTGTCAAGTACACACAAACAACAAATCTTATAACTTCAGACACACTTTTGACTTCCGATTCACCTTTCTACATATTCTCAGCCTATATGCACTTCCTGTTATATCAACTGCATATCACGAAGACATTTTTAAGTTTCTAGCATTCCTTAATATTCAAGATTCAATCTAAACCTGTCAGGAGATCTGCATTTTCACAATATTGTTTTATATATTCTTTAAAAATTATTCATTCTTTACTCACTTTCCGATTTGTGTTTCCTCTTATTCTCCCAGTCATTTTTGCAAGTTCCAAGTATTCTAACATCTTTACCTGCCAGCCAAGCTTTCTGGGAATTGAGTCACCTTTTTGCTATTAGGATTCTAGCCGCCGTAGTTGCGTACATAAAGATGGTTCTAAAAAGTTTTTGTATTTCAGTTGACATGATGCCTAACAGAAAGGTTTCTGGGGGTTTTTTGGAAGGAGAATTTTAAAATCTTTTTAAGTTCGCTGTATATTATATCCCAGAATTCTCGTATCCTCACACAATCCCACCACATGTGCATTAAGGTACCCTTTCCTTACAATTCTATGACTCTATGATCACTTGGAATAAGCAACAAGGGAAATGTTACTTATTGCTCTGTGTCCTAACGGAGTGTTTCAGGACAGTGACTAGAAAAGGAGATTTTTCCCTCCTTGCCCCAGCCTTGTGGAATACCCTTCTCTCCACCAGATGCGAAGCATCATCTAATCATTTGCTTCAGAAAATATATTCTTGCCCAGGCTTTCCCCGGCCCATAAGATCGGACCCGAATCTCTTGTCTCCCTGTCTTTTTTACAACACGGTTTTTACTGCACGGTTTTCATTACACTGTTTTCTTCATTTTACGTGGCGGTTTTTGTATGCCGCTTAGAAGTTTTCAAAATGCCAAGCTGCTCAGAGTCGCCTTGAAACGAGTAAATGGGTTCAAACAAGCAGATCATAAGATAAAAAGCAATATATGCAACCCACCGGAACACAAGAATTTTTTTAATGAAAAAAGTGCAATAGCAAAATCATCACAGAGAACAGCCATATGCATGAACCAAGTACACCAACTTTCCTTGCAAGAGGTCTGAGGTTCTATCACTGCCTTCTCCATGTAGGGCTTTGAATGTGCCTCCCCCCCTTTGAAACCCTGGAGAGCTATTTCCAGTCAGTGGAAATAAATCAGAACATTTTGTGGGGTTATCTAAAACGCAATCAAACCAACAATTCATGTTTTGCTCGATAGGCACATGGCAGGAACTGAAGCTCACAGAGTTTTCCCGTAAGTTTCCTACAGGAGCACCATGCTCAGACTACATTTTAAGCTAGACTTAAATATATCTTTGGAATTGAATTACTTTTTCTTTTCTTTTTTTGTATATAATTTTTATTAAGTTTTCTGTTTTACAATTTAGAATACTCATTTTACATCCTTAAGATATCAGTGACTTCCCTTCTTCTCTTTCCATGGTTCATTTTACATATCATAAGTCCCTGCATATTTTACAAAAACTATACCATTCAGTATTCCATTATTGCATCCATCAAAACTTATTTACACTGTTGAATTTATCTTAATGCTGCCAACGTTTTCAGCTGTACACAATTATTTCCCATATATTCAACAAACGTTTTCCAGTCTTCTCTGAACAGATGTTCTTCTTGTTCTCTTATTCTATATGTTAAGTCTGCAAACTGCGCATATTCTGTCAGCTTAAGTTGCCATTCTACTTTGGTTGGGACCTCGCTCGTTTTCCATTTTGGGGGTCAGAAAAACACAGGCCACAGTAGTAGCATACATAAACAACCTTTATTGACACTTGGGAATTTCAGTCTGAATTATCTTAACAGAAGGACTCTGGTTTGGGGGCGGGGGAGTACTTTAAAACTTTTTTTTCAATTCATTATGGATCATTTCCCAATACTCTTTTATCTTTTTACAAGTCCACCACATATGAAAGAACGTTCCCATTTTAAGCCTGCTGTATCTGTTACTCCAAGTGAGTAAATGTTATTTTTAACTTTTATGAGACTGTTTGTGTGATTATTGTTTAAAGAGGGAGGAAAGGGGGGAAAGATCAGCAGAATCCAGTCTGCCTTAAAGCTTTTGAAAGCAGCCCTGTTTAGGGAAGTTTTTAATGTCTGATCTTTTACTGTGTTTTTAATATTCTGTTGGGAGCCGCCCAGAGTGGCTGGGGAAACACAGCCAGATAGGCGGAGTATAAATAAATAATTATAATAAAGTGAAAAGGTGTTTGGTTTACAGCAAAGTTAAAAGCCTGGAAGTTGGAGCAACCAAGTCCCACCAACACCTGCTCTGTCTCATTCACACATTGCTTAAAAGAGCAAAATAAACCGCACAGAGAGAGGTCCCATTGGTAAAGCGGGGGAAATGTTATTCACTTTCATATTTACAAGCATGGCTTCAGATTCTAGGTCTCCATGGTTGGAGCTTGTATCATGGCTGCTTCGTGCAGGAGAGAGAGAGAAATGGAACTTGGGAGTTTGGTGGCAAACCACAAAATGTATTTCCCCCTTAATATCTGTGGGACGCGGGTGGCGCTTTGGGTTAAACCACAGAGCCTAGGACTTGCTGATCAGAAGGTCGACAGTTCAAATCCCTGCAACGGGGTGAGCTCCTGTTGTTCGGTCCCTGCTCCTGCCCACCTAGCAGTTCGAAAGCACGTCAAAGTGCAAGTAGATAAATAGGTACCACTCCGGCAGGAAGGTAAACGGCGTTTCTGTGTGCTGCTCTGGTTTGCCAGAAGCGGCTTAATCATGCTGGCCACATGACCTGGAAGCAGTACGCCGGCTTCCTCGGCCAGTAAAGCGAGATGAGCGTCGCAACCCCAGAGTCTGTCACGACTGAACCTAAATGGTCAGGGGTCCCTTTACCTTTTATCTGTAGGTCTCAATGCCGCCCTCTGCAGGCTGGAGGCATACAAGGTTGCTGATACCCCACAAAATATGGTGACCTCTGTCCTGGTTGCTGCTAAGAGGAGTTACACTCAGGCCCGATTGACCCTGACCAATGGCCCCAGGGGCTCCAAAGGGCCCCTCACTGGGGGCCACGCTGACATTCCCCATCGGTAACCTGGACAGACATTTTAAGCGGGGGATCCACTTCTGAACGAGAGCCCAGAGAGTTCGAAATGCAGACTGCAGGTCTGCGAAATGTGTACAGATTTCATAGATCTGCAGGCCCGGGCATTGCATTGTGGGCAAAGGAAGAGGGCAGGTGGCAACCACGAATGGGAGCCAAGCTCGGCTCCCGCTCAAAACTGGCAGAGCCACTAAAACGCCATCTGAGGCAGAGGGCAGGGAGCAGTGCGAGGAAAAACTTGTGCGGCCGTGGTCATGAAAGGTGGTGATGGAGATGGGCAACTATGCCAGCTGGGGCAGATGGGAATCGTAGACCGAAACATCTGGCGGCTGGCCTGATGTCCTCGACATCTTTTGTGCATCGTCACAAGGCTAATAAAATGAAGCTCAGCTGGGCTCTGGAGGTGGGGTGGGCAGTGGGCACAGTTCCAAGGCCCTTCCTCTCCTCCCCACCCCCCACAATATCTATCCTTGCAGCGCACAGCACCTATCAATATGCGTCTCGGACCGCTTTGCACAGCTTGCCGTCGGGGGTCATGTTTGAGGTGTGCGAACCGGGACAAGCCCCGGCAGAGCCCAGCTGGGAGAAGCTGGTGAAACGGAGCCACGTTAATTATTCCTCAGTGGGGTTCCCCTTGTTCCAGCGCCACTCTCTGTGCCGCCCAGACATGTACTCTGTGCGCCGTTCCCCTTCGCCACCTGATCTTCGCCACACAAAACAGAGACTGTTTGCAGACTGCTAAGCAAGTCCTCTGGTGCGGACCGGATGAGCCTTTGTGGCGACTCCCGAATTAGGAGCGCGGCCCCCGGGGGGCTCACACCAGCCCCGCATCCGCCCAAGCACTAAGTTCTCTTTCCCAGCTGCTCCCACCCGATCTGGTTGCCAAGAGAGAAAGCAGAAGAGGAGGGAAAGCAATGATGGATTTTTGCCTTTGGCCAGGAGTCAGGAGGGAACGGGCTTCCCCAAGCCGGTGCCCACCAAATAGGCTACAACACCCATCCTATAGCTATGCCAGCTGCACCCCCATCTTATGCCACGCTGGCTGCAGAACGCAAAAGCAGCTGGATCTTGTTTCAATGCCGGCAACAGGGTAGCATTTTGTCGGAGGCCCTGAATGCCAGTTGCCGAAAGCCACAGGAAGGGAAAGCTGCTCTCGGGTCCTGCTTTCTGGCTCCCCATTTGCGGCATCCAGCTGGCCACTGCAAGAACACAACGCTCAACTGGAGGGGGCCCCTTGGCCAGCTGCAGGTGTCTTAGAATCACAGACTCTACAAGAGTCGGAAGAGACCACAAAGGTCCTCTAGCCTACCCACCCTCCTGCAATGCAGGAAACTTTTGCCGGGCGTGAGACTCAAACCCACGGCCCTGAGATTAATAATAATAATAATAAATTTTATTTATACCCCACCCTTCCTGGTTCAGGAAACCGGGCTCAGGGCGGCTAACAGCAGATTTAAAACATTTAATTGATGCTATACAACAACAGCATAAAATACGGTATAAAGTGTAAATAACAATAAAATCAAGAAGCAAAAATCAAAATCCATCCAATAAACATTAAATGATCACCAGGGCTAGCTGGCTAAATTAGTCCAACTTGGGCCAGAGCGGGCAATCTTCACAAAAAGGGGAGGGGGAGGGAAGGAAGGGGAACAAAAGATCAGGCTGAATTCAAATTGAAAGCCAGGTGGAATAGCTCTGTCTTACAGGCCCTGCAGAAGGAAGTTAAATCCTGCAGGGCCCTGGTCTCATGGGACAGAGCATTCCACCAGGTCGGAGCCATCACTGAGAAGGCCCTGGCCCTGGTGGAGGATAATCTGACTTCCTTAGGGCCCAGGACTTCCTTAGGGCCCAGGACTTCTAAACTATGGTTATTCATGGACCTTAAGGTCCTCTGCGGGGCAGACCAGGAGAGGCGGTCCCGTAGATACGAGGGCCCTAAGCCACAAAGGGCCACAAAGGGCCACAAAGGGCCACAAAGAATAAGAGGCTTGTGCTCTGCCGACTGAGTTTTGATCAAGTCCATTGCCTCAACTTCCTTTTTAAATCTCAAGGGACACTGCGTAGAAAGGCGAAGGCAACTTTTTGAGCTGGACGCAGCACTCTGGCACCCTGAACCTTCATCTCCAAGGCCCCGAAGAGCCAATTTGCAACGTTCCAAAAAATATCCACAGAAACCACTATCGCTATTATTCTGCCTCCAGGGCCAGAGGCAGTAAATTCCTCTGAGTCTGGGAATCCCGTTGGGAGAGTGCTGTTCCACCCAGGTCTGCTTGACGGCTTCTTGGAGACATAAGGACTTAGGAACGAAGGAAACTCATATCCTCAAAGAGTCCCTGTTTTCCAGGCAGAGTCCCAGAATGACAAAAACCATCCCAGCTTCTGATTTGATCCTGGAATGTCCCTATTTCCCCCACCAGCACCACGTCAAGCAGGAAGAGGAGCCAGCACTTGTCCCAGTGTGGTGTAGTGGTTAGGAGTGGTAGACTCGTAATCGGGTGAACCAGGTTCGCTTCCCTGCTCCTCCACATGCAGCTGCTGGGTGACCTTGGGCCAGTCACACTTCTCTGAAGTCTCTCAGCCCCACTCACCTCACAAAGTGCTTGTTGTGGGGGAGGAAGGGAAAGGAGATTGTTAGCCGCTTTGAGACTCCTTAGGGTAGTGATAAAGCAGGGTATCAAATCCAAATTCTTCTTCTTCTTCCCTAGCAGCGGCTGCGGCTGAGCATTCTGTTGCCTCTCCATGGCCACCTCTGCCGGCCTCCTGCCTTGGGCAGCTCGCAGCAGCTGCTGGAGAGCGGGCAAGGAGAAGAAGAGGCTGCTGCCATTGCCAAGGCCCGGCCTTGCTTGACCCACCAGCTCTGAGGGGGAAGCAGAGGGCAGGGAAGAAAGGGGGAGCAGGGCAGGGTGCAATGAGTCTTGATTGTTTTAATAAATTTTTTTTAAAAAATGCTTTGTGCAGTGGTGGCCAAACCTGGCCCTCCAGCTGTTTTGGGGCTACAATTCCCATCATCCCTGACCACTAGTCCTGTTAGCTAGGGATGATGGGAGTTGTAGTCCCAAAACAGCTGGAGGGCCAAGTTTGGCCACCACTGGATCCTTTGTGCCTCCGTGTCTGATCTTGCCCCTTTCTAAAACTTATTTATTGGTGTGTGTTTTTCTTTTTCTTTCTTTCTTTTTTGCAAATCTACCAAAGAATAAAGGGATGCGGGTGGCGCTGTGGGTTAAACCACAGAGCCTAGGGCTTGCCAATCAGAAGGTCGGCGGTTCGAATCCCCGTGATGAGATGAGCTCCTGTTGCTCCTGCCCACCTAGCAGTTTGAAAGCACCTCAAAGTGCAAGTAGATAAATAGGTACCGCTCCGGCGGGAAGTTAAATGGCATTTCCGTGCGCTGCTCTGGTTCGCCAGAAGCGGCTTAGTCCTGCTGGCCACATGACCCAGAAGCTGTACGCCGGCTCCCTCGGCCAATAAAGTAAGATGAGCGCCACAACCCCAGAGTCGGCCACGACTGGACCGAATGGTCAGGGGTCCCTTTACCTTTAGCTTTACCAATGAATAAAGTGAAATAAAGTCAGGGTTTTCTCGGGACGGCTGAAGGCGTGTGTGCTGTGTTCTGTTGGTGGTACTTGTTCTTCTTCTGATAGGAAATCCTCTGCGCTGTCCTTCATTCCCAGGAAACCAAATCCTGGTTGAGCACCTGAAACCTCTGGAATCCCTGACCGCTGAGAGATTGGGGTGGCCTGCAACAATATCCTTTTTGAACAGATGCAACCAGAACTGAACACAGTAATCCACATGTGGTGGTACTGCAGATTTTGTAAAGGCGCACGTCTTGTTCGGTGACTACAGCACCACGGTGAACTTGAATGTCTGAACCAAACAACACAGAGAGCATGTTCACAACTCAATGTGCACAACGGTTTTCCGGTGACATCCGTTCAGACATTCACCAAATGCCAGGCAATTTTTTTTTCCGGTGGCAAGAAACCGAGAGGCGAGAATGGCTTTCTCAACTGGCCCCGGGTCTCAGTTGCTTCCAGAATTGTCTGTAGATTGGGCCTGTAGCCTTAATGGCTTTAACGACGAAGCACTGGGGAGGGGGCAAAGGCCGGCTCAGCTCTCCGAGGCGAGGGGACGCCCCCGTTCCTTGTCCTTCCGTAATCCCCAGCAGAACAATTTACCTTTCGGAGCAGGTCCAAGATGTTAATTAAGATAAATCTACCTCAATTTTTAGATTCTCTTATCGTGTAATTTATCAAAATTATGTTAATTATTTCTGTAGGGCAGCAAAATTATTACCTCTTCCGTGTCTGATTTGTATTAATATTCATAATTTAATAATTCGGCAGCCAAGCCATCTGGTTAGGGGAGCTGCGTTGCTTCCTTCCCTCTGCACCAGCCAAAAATATTCCACCGTTCGCTCGCTCTCTTATTTTTATTTTTTCCCCTGCTCGAGACCAGAATATCCCCCAAGGCTGTGAATAATAAAGAAGCCCCCCCCCCCCGGCCGCTTCAACTGTTTGCTGTGACACCCCCCACTCAGCTACCCATTGCTCAGCTCTGCCCCTTTGATAGGCCTGAGGAGTCGCTGCGCTCAGTACCTGTAAAAAAGGGGGGGGGGTTGGAAAGATTATGCCAAAAAGGACGAAACCCCCTTCCACGTCTGTCCACAGCACCCTGTCATAGCGGCTCAGCTCAGCCCGGCAGGTGAGCTTAGCTGAACTGACATTTTCCACACTTAGTGATTTTTACACTGTAATTTGACATAATTAATGCCTACATTACTGCTGATAATTTAGCTAGTTAATTAAACTCGGAGGAGATAATTAAGGAGAGGCTACCACTCGGACTGCTAATTGTTTTTGTCATTATTCGAGGCGGCCCGACAGCTGCCAGCTGACTCATCCTCTTCTGTCAGCTGACAGGCCCGTCACATGACCAGGACGCCTCCGACGAGAGGGCCCAGGGCGGACATTTGCCAGCCTCCGGACAGAAGCAGAGGGTCTACCTGCACTCAGAGCTGGAAGGGAGCCAGCCTGGAGCGTGACGCCTCGCCCGGGCGCAAACAGCTGAGCCAGCCGCTCGGTGCTTTCGTCCACAGATGGCGCATGAATATTCACACACGGCCGGCCGCAGGATTTCCCCCCGTCGAGGTGGCACATGGAGCCTGATTCTTCTTGTTTGTGGCTGAAGTGCTGCCTCTGAGATTGTGTGTGTGTGAGAGAGAGAGAAAGAGACTTGCTATTTCAAGTCTGCTGGAGAAGGGAGGCAGGAGTGACGTCTGGTTTAAAGAGCTCTGCTGAATCAGGGCGAAAAGTCCGTTCCAGAGTCGGCCCTATGTGCCTCTGCCTAGGAATGATGGAGAAACTGATCTCTGTTTGGATTTTAATGCAAACATACCTCCTTCGTCCTTTTCGAAACAATATGGAAACCAAAACGCAGCTGCCTTTTGAAATTCTCAGTTCTCCGAATTTTGTGACGCTGCTCGGACGCAATAATGCACACACGAGGAGGCACTGGGCATAACTGGGCACGTGCTGGTGAAAGAAACAAGGACACGTCTCCAAATTTTGTGATCTGGTTCTCCAGTCAAATAATGTGTATGAAAATGGGCGCATGAGGGGGAAGTATGCATACATTGGCATACGTGAGTGAAAATAACATAAAGGTAAAGGTAAAGCTGCCCCTGACCGTTAGGTCCAGTTGCGGACGACTCGGGGGTTCATCTCACTCTATAGGCCGAGGGAGCCAGCATTTGTCCACCAACAGCTTCTGGGTCATGTGGCCAGCATGACTAAGCCACTTCTGGCGAACCAGAGCAGTGCACGGAAACGCCATTTACCTTCCCGCTGGAGTGGTACCTATTTATCTACTTGCGCTTTGATGTGCTTTCAAACTGCTAGGTGGGCAGGAGCAGGGACCACCAAGCAAAGGGAGCTCACCCCGTCGCAGAGATTCGAACCGCCGACCTTCTGATCAACAAGCCCTAGGCTCAGTGGTTTAGACCACAGCGCCAACTGCATCCCTCGAAAATGACATACGCCGACACAAAGATAAATACGTAAGGAGAAACTTATACCAAATCACTGACCAATCGTCAAGGGCCTTTAAGAAATCCACAAATTAATGCAGAAATGGATAGGATCAGACTGAAAAAAATGAGAAACTGAGAGAAACCAGAACGGATAGATTTCCCCATGCCTATTTCCAAGTAGAAATAACCCCCTTGGATGAAACATGATTGACTCCCAGGGGCCTTCTGGATGGGAATCTCCACCTTAGTCCACCATCTTGCTTTCCATTGTGACCAATCATATTGAAATTGAAAAACTTTATTGTCACTTGTACAACTTGTATACAATGAGAATACACGAGCACCCCCCACTCAGCTCTCTTAATTCCCCTCGTTTACTTAATTCCCCTCGTTTACTTAATTCCCCTCGTTTACTGACGCACACCCACCAAACCCAAAAGTCAGTTGCCCTGTTGTTATCTTTTCATTCAGCAGCCTAACAGCCCCCGGATAGAAGCTGTTCTTTACCCTGTTGGTGCGACTAATCCTGCTTCTATATCTTCTGCCTGAGGGCAGGAGATCAAGAAAGTGCCAGCCAGGGTGCGAATTATCCCTGAGAATTTTCCTCACTCTCCTGAGGCAACGTTCTTCTGATTTCATCCAGCGGATTCACAGGACAGCCCATAATATTTTGTGCTGTATTCACCACCCTCTGTAGGCACTTCCTATCCACTGATGTCAAACCACAGTACCACAGTGATGCAGTATGAAAGGACACCTTCTATTGTTGACCGGTAGAAGGAGATCATCAAATGTTGATTGACATCGCTCTTCCGCAATACTCTAAGGAGATGGAGTCTCTGTTGGGCTTTCTTAACTACCTGGGTTGTATTTATTTTCCAAGTAAGGTCTTCACTGAGATAAACTCCTAGGAATTTAAAGGAAGAGACTCTCTCCACACAGCCCTCCCCAATGTACAGCGGGGCTAGTTCTCCTCTCTTCCTCCGAAAGTCCAACACCATATGCCCCTGGGAAGTCTGTGAGCTAGTCAACCACATGACCACTACCACCAAGATCGCTTCCCAGAGATCAGGATACAGAGGTGTCTTCTGTTACGCCCAGCCCCAGTCTCCAAGTGGCGAGAGACTCCAGGGGTTTCTGTGCTGGAGTCATAAGATGCCTGCTCTCTGGGGCCCTGGGTTCCTGAGCACCCACAAAATTCCCCATGGAGGGGCCAGGCACCCACAAATGTCGGCACCCACAGCCCCGGCCACCCACAGTCGCGGGCCCAAGTTGGCACTCCTGACTGGAGTCAGTCTTCAATGGAGACTGTGGTGTCTTCAGGAGACATGGCTTTCTTTACGAATATAAATAATCTCCTTCTTTGGAGGTTTTTAAGCAGAATGAATGAATGAAACTTCATTTGCATCAGCCGTTGGCCATAGCAACAAAAAGCATTGTGGTATACACAGAACAGAAATAAAAAGTTGGTTATATAAAACACCGTTTAGGGTCCTGGATCCGCAGTCAAATGGTGGACCTTATTCTGATTGCCCCAGCTAGAAACCTTGCAACCTCTGCGGTCATCTGCTCTTCTTGATCTGCAGAGGCTGGCTGGCCATCTGCCAGGGATGCTTTAGCTGAGATTCCTCCACCACAGGGAGGTTGGACTCGAGGTTCCTTGGGGTCATGTCCAGCTCTACAATTCTATGATTCTATTATATAAGACCCTCGTACCTATGGGACCGCCTCTCCTGGTATGCCCTGCAGAGGACCTTAAGGTCCATGAATAGCAACACCCTAGAGGTCCTGGGCCCTAAGGAAGTTGGATTAGCCTCAACCAGAGCCAGGGCCTTTTCAACACTGGCCCCGGCCTGGTGGAACGCTCTGTCTCATGAGACCAAGGCCCTGCAGGATCTGATTTCTTTCCGCAGGGCCTGTAAGACAGAGCTGTTCCACCTGGCCTTTGGCTTGGAACCAGCCTGATCCCCTCCCCCTCCTTCTGTGATGGAACCCCTATGTGGGGACTTCCCTGGCTTTTTTCTGGCCCACATAGGACCAGTCTGGATAGTGGACCATGGTGAAGATTTGACATTTTCTCCCCCCAGTTTTTGATCTGGGCTTCCACTGAAATGAGGCTGCATTTTAAGTAGTATTTTAATCTTGTTTTTAAGTTGTATTTTAATCAATTGTTTTTATACCTGGTGTTAGCAGCCCTGAGCCCGGTCTTGGCCGGGGAGGGAGGGGTATAAATTAATAATATAAAATATAATATAATATAATAGAATAGAATATAATATAATATAATATAATATAATATAATATAATATAATATAATATAATATAATATAATACCTGAGCATAGGATGGAGGGGCTTTTGGCGGTTCCCTCCCTGCGAGAAGTGAGGTTACAGGGAACCAGGCAGAGGGCCTTCTTGGTAGTGGCACCCGCCCTGTGGAATGCCCTCCCACCAGATGTCAAAGTGATAAACAACTACCTGACATTTCAAAGACATCTGAAGGAAGCCCTGTTCAGGGGCTGTAACTTCCCTGTAACTTGGCTTCTCGCAGTGAGGGAACCGCCAGAAGGCCTTCAGCGCTGGACCTCAGTGTCTGGGTAGTACAATGGAGGTGGAGACGCTCCTTCAGGTATACTGGGCCGAGGCCATTTAGGGCTTTCAAGCTCAGCACCAAGAGTCTGAATTCTGCTTGGAAACATACAATGTAGGTCTTTCAGGACCGGTGTTATATGATCTTGGCGGCCGCTCCCAGTCACCAGTCTAGCTGCCACATTCTGGATTAGTTGTAGTTTGCGAGTCACCTTCAAAGGTAGCCCCACATAGAGCGCATTGCAGTAGTCCAAGCGGGAGATAACCAGAGCATGCACCACTCTGGAGAGACAGTCTGTGGGCAGAATACAATGTAAAGGTTCTGCACCCACAGATTCCAGCAGTTTGGATGGCTGAGCTGGGAGGCACTGGGATGAGAGCAGGTCCCCACAGTTCTGTGGCACTGTTGCAAAATCTAGTGGGCCCTGGGTGCCCGGGCACCCATGAAGTTATTGCTGTGGGTGCCCAGCCTCCGTTGCCCGCTGCCGCCTTACCTCTGGCACTGCCGCCGCAGCACAGAGGCCAAGCAGTGGAGTTGTAGGCCCTGGCCCAGTTGCTGCAGCAGCACCGGAACACGTGCGCAAGAAGCCATACTGCGTCGTCAGGATGCCACACGTCATGGTACGGCTTGTGCAGACCGGACACCCAAGTCTTTGACCCAAGTTGGTGCCGCTGGACATGGGGGTCAGAAAACCTTTTCAGCAGGGGCCGGTCCACCATCCCTCAGACCTTGTGGGGGGCTGGACAGTATTTTTTGGGGGGATGAACAAATTCCTATGCCCCACAAATCACCCAGAGATGCATTTTAAATAAAAGGACACATTCTACTCATGTAAAAACATGCTGATTCCCGGACCTTCCACAGGCCGGATTTAGAAGTCGTTTGGGCCAGATCCGGCCCCCGGGCCTTAGTTTGCCTACCCATGCGCTGGAGGGACCCACATTCACATTTGCTGGACCCTGCCAGAGAAGACATAAAATGGGCACTTGGTCGGCACCTGGAAGTGCAGGAAGCTGCTTCTATATCCTCTGGAGAAGAACAGCCAGGTGGGCTCCTTGCTGCTGCCCGCTGATTTAGCAGCTCTTTTCTCAAGCCACGTTGGGGCGTTAGCCACCTGCCAGGTTAGAGATGCTGTTTGACGTGGCAAGAGACAGGGCAAAATGCCAGGGCTGAACAGTCAGCAGCCTGCAGCCTTCATGGGCGCCTGGACTTCAGTTAAAGCCCAAGACACGATGTGAAGAGGCGACTTCTCCCACGGGGCTTTTAAGATCAGGAAGTGTGGGTTGTGGGGGGCAAGCGTAGCAGAGCGATGGATAAATGTTTGCAAGGGAAAACACACACTGTTCCACTGAGCATGAAGAGAGCTGAATAAGCCATGCTAGAAGAATAAGAAGGGAGAAAGGAAGACAGCTCATGCAAGCACCCAGGACTGTGGCTCAATGGCAGAGTATCTGCACAGCACCAGAAAGTCCCAGGTTTGATTCCCGGTTATCTGCAAGTGAAGTTGGGAAACATTCTGCATCTGAAACCTCGGACAGCTGCTGCCAGTCAGTGTAGACAATACTAGTCAATAGACCAAATGGTCAGACTTTGCCGAAGGCAGAGTCCTGTGTTTCTGCATTGGTCCAGAATCTCTGCACCCCACCCGTGAGAATTTCACAATTCCCCCATCCCACCCCTCTCCTCTCCTTTGATAATTTTGGGATGCAATTATCATTATTATTATTTCATTAATTGGTGTTCAGGCGAGAAACGCAGGGGGGACTTTTGGAACAGCTCTGGCTGTCTTTGCTTGCGCGGGCGAACACATGCGCAGATGCGTTGGGGGTGTTATAATTGGACACGAACCAATTTTGTACGGAGCACAGATAAAGACATAATTACAAGATATAGTGAAGGTGAAAACAAGCCCAAGACACAGATACAAGGCTGTTTGGTCTCCAATGAAAATGATACAGGAATATCAGCTTGACTGCTGATGCAGCCAAGCGAGGGATATCTGTGGCGCTCATTCAGGAGAGGACAACTGCTGTAAGTGGAGATTTGGGGGTCTCACAACAGCTTTCCGTCCCCACCCTGCAGGGGATTAGGGGCGGGTTCCCTTCTCAGAAGTGGAGGTACCATCATTTGCAGGTTCCTTTGGGGGAGAAAAATACGCATTCATGGCCTCTGTGAAATCATCTTTGCCTAAGAACATACAAGTCAGCTGTGAGGAGTGCAGAAGCAAGCACTCTGGCCAGCTGGTATCATACAGTATCATACATCGTACAGTTCTGGTCACCTCAACTCAAAAAGGATTCTGAAAAGTCAGAGATGGTTCATAAAAGGACAACTAGATCATTCAAAGGGATGGAGCGACCCTCCAATGAGGAAAGATCCTATCATACATAGGGTTGGTCACAGTGGAAAGCAAGGGTTGCCATATGTCTTGAATTTCCCATATATAGCTGGAATACTGCAGTTGGAAGTAGTGTCCAGGCGGAAACCACGTATGACAACTGATGTCAGAAGTCTAGATTTTGGCGAATTTCATTAAAAATGGCTTTAAAACTTCATTTTCTTTTGAGATTTTGCAAAAATGATCAAGAACTTTGTGCAAAAAAAAAAAATGCTCATCAACTTTGCCAACTTTTCAAAATATGGCAACCCTAATAAAACTGCTATGAGTTTTGCAAGGAGTAGCTCTTATAATTCCCGGATCCAGCAAGTGTTAAAATCGAAGGAAGGATTCAAATTGTTGGACTAGTCAGGCAGGTTTCGGGTAATGGCCCTCACAATATGGGTCATTAAGATAACAAAGGTGTCTGGCTGTGACCCCTTTTCCAGGAGAATTATGTCTGTCCCTGAGGATATTCTTCCTGGGCTTCTCTGCCAAACTCCCCTCCCCCCAACTCCTCCAGCCTCCTTCTCAAATTGTGCGTCTTCCATGATGTCGTTAACCCGCCGAGCGTCTCAGAAGGAAGTGTGAGCCGAGCCGTCACAATATTGCTTTTGTAAAAAATCAAAATACCAACTGGCATACCTTGCTGAGCGCTCTCCACCCCCCCTTGTTGGGTTCCGCAGCTTCGTTTATGAACACTTCCCTCCCCACCCACGCACCAGCCTTGCCGCCGTCGCTGGCCTGTTTGCGGTTTGCTTCGACGCTCGGGCATATGGTTTTGCGCAAAACTCCGCCGTCGCCAGCGCCACTCCAAAAAGAGAGACAGAACTTTGTGCCTCCTTTCCATATTTAGAGAAAACATCGGAACTGATGGCCCTTTACTTGCTGGTAAGGGTTGGAAAGGGGGCTCAACCATTGCAATATGTAAAGGTAAAGGTACCCCTAAGGACACGAGTAGTGCTGTGGGTTAAGCCACAGAGCCTAGGACTTGCCGATCAGAAGGTTGGCGGTTTGAATCCCCGCGATGGGGTGAACTCCCGTTGCTCGGTCCCCGCTCCTGCCAACCTAGCAGTTCGAAAGGACGTCAAAGTGCAAGTAGATAAATAGGTACAGCTCCAGCAGGAAGGTAAACGGCGTTTCCGTGCGCTGCTCTGGTTCGCCAGAAGCGGCTTAGTCATTATGGCCACTTGAACAGGAAGCTGTACGCCGGCTCCCTTGGCCAGTAAAGCGAGATGAGCGCCGCAACCCCGGAGTCAGCCATGACTGGACCTAATGGTCAGGGGTCCCTGACTGTTTGGTCCAGTAGCAGAAGACTCTGCGGTTGCGGAGTTCATCTCGCTTTACTGGCCGAGCGAGCTGGTGTTTGTCCACAGACAGTTTTTCCGGGTCATATAAAGATATATAGTTTTATTTACACGTGTACACAACTTGAAATTTGGGGCAATATATCAACAATGCTGTTCTTTTCCCTGACATTTTCATGGAAGCATCATGGGAGAGACACGCCAGTCTTCACTGACCTCCATTCCAAGGAAGCTGAACCCTTGAGAAAACGCAGGAACCCCGGAGTCTCTCTCTCGCAGCTCAGATATTGGGGCTGTGCAAAAGAATGTGGACCAAAACACAGCTGTCCTTCAAAATGTATGTTTCCCAGAGTTTTGCAGTGCGGTTCCCCAACCAAAGTATGTGTATCATGGTGTAAATGGCACGTGCAAAATGCCATATATTAGGGGAAGGTGCCTGCAAAGAATCTACACACAAGGATAGGGAAATGTGGCAAACTGAATTTAAGAGCTCTGTCAGAAAGTTCTTCCTGATGTTTAGCTGGAATCTCCTTTTAAAATAAACAACAACAACATTCACCTGCTCAGAAAGCATTGCCCTGGATAGGCCTTGCTGACTATAACTTGCTCTCCAGTTGGCTAGAATGAGAGAGGAAACATTGTCCCAACTATAATAACTCAAATTCATTTATACCCCACCCATCTGGCTGGGTTTCCCCAGCCACTCTGGGTGGCTCCCAACAGAATTTAAAAAGCACAATAAAAGATCAAACAATAAAAGCTTCCCTAAACAGGGCTATCTTCAGATGTCTTCTAAAAGTCTGGTAGTTGTTTTATCTCTTTGACATCTGATGGGAGGCCGTTCCACAGGGCGGGTGCCACTACCGAGAAGGCCCTCTGCCTGTAACTTGGCTTCTCGTAGTGAGGGAACCACCAGCAGGCTCTCGGCGCTGGACCTCAGTGTCCGGGCTGAACGATGGGGGTGGAGACGCTCCTTCAGGTATACTGGGCTGAGGCCGTTTAGGGCTTTCAAGGTCAGCACCAACACTTTGAATTGTGCTCAGAAACATATGCAACTTGAAGACATTGGCTAGAGTCCAACTCTCCAGAGCAGGAGAAAACAAGCTTGCTTCATCTTCTGTGAGATATTTCAATATGGTTCTCATATCAACTTGAGACAGTGGTTTGGAAGGCGATCAATATATTAATTATCATCATCATCATCATCATCATTGGCTCTATGTCTGGGTGGCATGTGGGCACCACTACAATCCCTGATTGGTTGGCCTTGGGGGCGGGCATTCCCACGACTGTTTGGGGCGTGGCTTCTCTCTTCAGCGCCACTTCCTGGTTTTCTGGTCCTGTGGTTCATCTTTCCTCTCTTGAGTCAGGCAGGTTTGGAAAACAGAGTCTACCCAGCTCCCCGGCATAACTGTCAGGTCGGATTGCTCCTTATGTGTGGGTATGTATGCAAAATATATGCAAAACGAAGAGATGGGGAGGGGAGGTTATGCCTGTCTTTACAATTGCCAGCAACGCTTTCCATTACAATCGAAAGGAATCAAAATGGACTGGAGTCGGAGTTATGGAACTGAAAGCGCAACTATTTATGCCGCTGCTAAATATTGATAGCAAATGTTGTGCAGAGGCCTTCACAAGTCGATAAATGGATGCCTCTTATTAACATCCACCCCCCCCAGCCGCCTTTTGTCTCCCATCTCTCAGCTCCCCAAATTCTGTCAGTTCTGAGCAGCATGCTAAACCTTAGTAATCCACTCTTTTACAGAAGGTATTTTTAACGCGACGCGTCGCCTGTGATTGCAATTTTAGCAGCCGTCAACAAATCAGAGGCCAGGGGATAATTTTCTTTTCACTCGCATTCCCGTATCATGGCAAATTAATAAATATTGATGATTTGCTTTTGTTTGCATTCCGTGTTTCTGGAAGGAAACAGGAAAAGCAACCACATTTCACCAGGAACAGAGATGTTGTTGTTGTTGTTTAGTCGTTTAGTCGTGTCCGACTCTTCGTGACCCCATGGACCAGAGCACAGCAGGCACTCCTGTCTTCCACTGCTTCCTGCAGTTTGGTCAAACTCATGCTGGTAGCTTTGAGAACACTGTCCAGCCATCTCGTCCTCTGTCTTCCCCTTCCCCTTGTGCCCTCCATCTTTCCCAACATCAGGGTCTTTTCCAGGGAGTCTTCTCTTCTCATGAGGTGGCCAAAGTCTTGGAGCCTCAGCTTCAGGATCTGTCCTTCCAGTGAGCACTCAGGGCTGATTTCCTTCAGAATGGATAGGTTTGATCTTCTTGCAGTCCTTGGGACTCTCAAGAGTCTCCTCCAGCACCAGAATTCAAAAGCATCAATTCTTCAGCAATCAGCCTTCTTTATGGTCCAGCTCTCACTTCCATACATCACTACTGAGAAAACCATAGCTTTTACTATACAGACCTTTGTTGGCAAGGTGATGTCTCTGCTTTTTAAGATGGAACAGAGATAAGCTGGTAATATTCCCCAAAATCATAGGATTGACAGGTCGACAGGCCAGCTGACTCCCACGAGAGAGTGCGGGACCAAGAAATAGGACATTTGGGGATCCAACTAGAAGCCATAATGGTGTCTGTAATTCTGGGCTGTCCCAGTCAAATTGGGACAGGTGGAGGATATGTTGAAACGATGTGAGAAACACAGGAATCGGCCTTAATCCAAATCAGATCAGTGGTTCATCTATCCCAGTGCTGTCTGCACAGACTGGCAGCAGCTCTCCAGCATAGAATTCTAGAGTTGGGAGTCAGGCAAGGGTCATTCCCAGCCCTACCTGGAAATGTCAGGATTTGAACTCGGGACCCTGTGCATGCCAAACAGGCCCTCCCCCACAAGCCCAGGCTTGCCGTTTTGACCTCCGCCTGGCGCATTTAGTTTGGCTACCGTTTCCCCAACCAGAACGGCATTAACCATCCATTTGGCTCCACTGTGCCACAGAGTTCTGGTGCCCAAATGTTTTGCTTGACATCTCTGTTGGAAGAAGCTGGTCTTTTCCCAGTTCTCTTGCATTCTGCTGAATGAATTTGATTAATCGTCGGGTCTCTCTGCAGCTGGCAACATTTGCTGTGGCTTTTTTCTTTTCTTTTTTTAAGCGCATCTTTGATTAGAAATATGGAACGGCTATTAGCACAGAGTGGGTCCCCAAAGCTAAAAAAGGGAAAGAGGAGAAGGGGGTCTGTGTGGAGGGGAAATCTGGAGACATTACCAAATAAATGTATGTATGGTTCTATGGCAGTGTTATTTAATACTTAGATATTCTAAATGTGGTGTTGAATTCATCCATGCTTTAACGGGGCTGGACATACAGCAGAAATGACCAGCCTGGGGCCCTCTGAATGCTATCAGACTTCTATCTCCCTTAGCCAGCATGCCCAATGGTCAGGGGTGATGGGAGCTGTACTTAAGTACTTAATTCGTTCCGGAGGTCCGTTCTTAACCTGAAACTGTTCTTAACCTGAGGTACCACTTTAGCTAATGGGGCCTCCTGCTGCCGCCGTGCAATTTCTGTTCTCATCCTGAAGCAAAGTTCTTAACCTGAAGTACTATTTCTGGGTTAGCGGAGTCTGTAACCTGAAGCATATGTAACCTGAAGCATATGTAACCCGAGGTACCACTGTAAAACCAAAGCAAAACAAACACATTTAAGAAGTCATAGAACGTCAGAAAACCAAATGCCTTGTTGAGGAGACACTTTTTCGCCTGGCACCTCAGGATTTGCAATGGACCTCCCTCACAGGGTTGTTTTGGGGACAAAATGAGGAGCAAGGGAGAGACACGTACACTCCTTGAAGGAAAAAGTGGGCTGTAAATTCAATACATAAATACGGAATAGCATCCCTGTGCCTCAAACTGCCAGGGATGCAGCCAATGCGCTCTGTCATTAAACTGATGTGCTATGGCAGGCCAGGGTCTCCGTTCCCACACGGGCTGAGGAATGCTGGGTTTCCCGACAGCTTTTTCCTGCTGCCACAGAGAAGAAAAAAGGCCTCGGAGCGCTTGGCAGGGAGAAAACGACGAAGAAGCCGAGCATTAGGTGGAAAAAGAGATAGCAAGAGGAAAGCCATATCAGACGTCTTCAGGCAAGATAACACGATAAATAATCAATCAATCCCAGGCGAAATCCTTAAGTGCTTGATGTATCCGCCCGCAAATTGAATCACTTCGCCTACCAGGAAGTTCTTCCTTGTAAATAAATGAGAGCTGAAATGGCCCATCTTGGGGAGGGGTGAATAACGTTGTTAAAGCCTCTGATTAAGTTTTACACAAGCATATGAGAACAAACTAAAAGGTTTTAGCTTTTTAATTTAAGAAATGAGGAATATGATATAATTTCAATTTGGGGTGGGGAGGAGGCGCCTCGGATAGCGGGGCTGGCAATTGGATTAGGCCCTAATGTACTTTTATAAGGTGTCAGCCTCGCTGGCGATTAAGGCAGGGGTGTAATATCCTTTATTAACAATTTAATGGACTCGCTTCGACTCAATCTGTCTTAATCAGCGATTCCAGTCCACCTGGGAGATCGAGTTTGCGTGGAACCCAAAACGCCGGCCTGATGAAGGAGGCAAGACAACAATCCGTCAGTGTCAAAGTGAGAAAGCCAAGATGAAGGAGAGCGGAAAGGAAGGGCAGTTGAGGGGAGACGGTTGTGAGTATTCGGAATCAAACCTCCAGTGGGTGTCAGGGCCTATCTGTTCCCAGACTTTGAGTCGGGTAGGGCATTCTCAAAAGGGAAACATGAGCCCCTCGCAAATGCTCATACCAGCTAGTTTCATTTGCACACGACGCGAAGAAGCCATAGGTTTGTTCAACAAACCATAAGCTGTCCTACTTGGTTTGTTTATTTCCCCCTCCCCAGGGCCAGCACTACCATTAGGCAAGGTGAGGCAGCTTTCTCAGGCTGTAGATGCTGAGGAACAGTGTGGCAGTGGAGGAAAGGACTGAGGGTATTGTGTGGCCTGTTTTGCAGCCTTCAGTCACCAGTGACTCCTCAGTCACCAGTGTTGATGTAAGATTCAGCTGCCAGTCTGGCTGGCTTCTCTATATGGATGAAGGAGACATTGTCTTCCCCACGACACCATGTGCTGGGCCCAGGGGTAACACGAGAAACGTGGTCCAGGACCGGTCCAGAATCTGAAGGTTCCGCTAGGAGTCAGTCCGATAAGGCCAAGGCAGGACACGAGGCAGGAAACTAGGCAAGGAAAGGTGCAGGATCTCAGGCAGGATCTGGCATACAGCAACATTGCTCCTGCAACCTGGGGCAGGGTCCGACAGCCTTTTCTCTTTGTAGGAGTAATGGCCGGTCCTGATCCCCCAGCAACTCACCTCCCTGTTTCGCCCAAAGGCAAACACTCCTCCTGCAAGTACTCAGATCTCTCCTTCTCTCAGACCTTAGTCTCTGCAGCTCGGGAGACGTCGGTGGGTTACTAGACCTGGGGGCCGCTTCAGCCTCCCCTGACCCAACCGGTAGCGGAACTGCTGTAAGTGATACCCCAGCTGAAGGCAACGAGGTGATCCCTGCATCTGGAGCCAGGGCAGACTCAGGCCCCTGATTCAGCGCAGCTGGTGTTTGTTGCAGGGGAACCTGTGCAGACTGAGACTCTTCAGGATCAGGCCCCAGACTTGGTTCAGATGATGCCTGAGGCAAAGGATCCGGTGCAGACTGAGTCTCCTCTGGTTCCAAGTCCGAGCCCCAGTCCCAGGCCATCACACCCCAGCCCTGAAAAGACACAGCTAGAGACTATTGAGTGTCAAATAAGAGTAAGAATCCAGGACAGTGAGCTGCTCCTTCAAGCTCTTGTCCGCTCTCAACAGAGGGGTAGGGCTTAGACATTCACTGGACCTGCCTCAGGATACAAAGGCTTGGTTGACTTCCATCTCTTGCTGGAACAACATCTATGCAAACTTGGAGCTGTCCTGGGTCCTGAAGCTCTTGCCTCTCTTTCCTCCCCATCTACTACTGTGCTGCTACCGGATGCTCATAAAAGCAGCTTGCTACCAGGTCTTAGATGTCTTTTTGCTCCAGGTTGGTCTCTTCAGATTCTTCCTCACTGCACCCACAGCCCAAATAAACAAGAGGGATCATTGCTCTTGTGCCTGGCATGCAGAGGGTTCCTCAATGGCCTGGCTCAGAGTAAGGCACCTTCATATGCTCATAGTCACATACATTTGTGCCAAGGCTCCGCGCAGGAGAATACGGTGTAATAATAAAGGAGACAGTACCCGTAAGCCTATGCAGTGTCTCCCCTCTGCCCCCAATCACAGAATCGGCACAATAGTTTTGTAATCTGGGATTAGGTGGCAGGATGGGCCATTCAAAGGGTGTAGCTCATAAGCAACCTTGTATTCCACCACTTCTTTATAACAGGGATGGGGTGACTCTCTAAATGATATTAGACTACACCTCCCATCATCCTTCCTGTTGGTCACGCTGGCTTGGGCTTATGGGAGTTGGCCAAACAGAACAACTTAGAACCACAGAATTGTAGGAACCCTTCTATTTCAGCTTGATCACTGAGATAACCCACAGGAGCAGCACTGGTCATTCCTGAGTCGGCGAGGCTCATTTGAGAACAACAAGGAACCGGCCCTTCTATCTTGGGGAATGCTCTGCCAAGAGAGATTCCGAATGTGCTGCTTTAACTTTTAAATGCCTGCCAAAAACTTTTCTATTCCATCAGGCCTATGCGGGCAAGAGGAATGCATCTTAGCAAAATAGCTAGCTGATTTCTGATTTTAATACATTGTTTTCATTGTATTCAGTGCTTTTTTTTCTTAAAAGAAATAAAAGTTTTGGGGTACTCTCATTTTCCTACACATATTGAAATACTGCCCCTCAATGAGGACAAACTTAGATTCACAAAATGTTTAGGGGTATGCATACCCCCCCCCGGGGGGGGGGAGTACTGATTGTATATACATAAAATTGTGCACCACTCTTTTTTTTAAAAAAAAAAAAAATATGAATCATGGTAAAAAAATATTTTTACAAATAAAAATATGTATCTGTGGGGCCACAAGTTCATCACTCCTGCTTTAGAAATTAACCACCAGATACTGTAACCCTGTGCAAATGGCAGTTCTCAGATACTCGCCCATCTATGCCTAAAGGATTTCCATACTTCAGGGGGAGATTATGATCACTGCCTAGGGTGCTAATAATAATAATAATAATAATAATAATAATAATAATAATAATAATAATTTTATTATTTGTACCCTGCTCATCTGACTGGGTTGCTAGCAAGACACTCCCTTGACCAGTTTGGATGACTTAATACAGTGGTACCTTGGGTTATGTAGGGATGCGGGTGGCACTGTGGGTTAAACCACAGAGCCTAGGACTCACCGATCAGAAGGTCAGCGGTTTGAATCCCCGTGATGGGGTGAGCTCCCGTTGCTCAGTCCCTGCTCCTGCCAACCTAGTAGTTTGAAAGCACGTCAAAGTGCAAGCAGATAAATAGGTGCCGCTCCAGCTCCCTCGGCCAATAAAGCGAGATGAGCACTGCAACCCCAGAGTTGGCCACGACTGGACCTAATGGTCAGGGGTCCCTTTACCTTTACCTTGGATCACAACACTTCAGGTTACAGACTCCGCTAACCCAGAAATAGTACCTCGGGTTAAGAACTTTGCTTCAGGATGAGAACAGAAATCGCGCGGCGGCAGCGGGAGGCCCCATTAGCTAAAGTGGTACCTCAAGTTAAGCACAGTTTCAGGTTAAGAACGGACCTCCAGAACGAATTAAGTTCTTAACCAGAGGTACCACTGTACGTGTGCTAAACAGGAATGCAAAAAAGAAACAAAAATAAAAACCCAAATGATTAGCAGGCCCATTTTGTAAAAAAAAAAAAAAAAAAAAAAAAGTGTGATCAGGCAGGAAGGGGGATATGGGAAAATGCGAGAAACGGATCCCCCTTTAATCCACATGAGACGCATCTCTCTGCCAGCCTCCCCCACCCTCATGGAAGGTAGAATCCAGTGCCTGCAGCTGCAAGTGCTCCAGAGTGGAAGATGGAGAGGATGGGAGGGAGGGGGAGAAGAGCATCAAAATGAAGTTGTTTGCAGTGTTTGATTCCATCCCTGGAATTATTTACAGCTGCAGGCGATATGAAAGTATGTAGAGCAAGTGTCCTCATTTACATGCTAATTCATTTATACCCTCTGGATTGATTCCACCAATTCATTTTCAGCCCACTAACTCTTCCGACGTGAATTATATTATCACCTTCAGAATGGCAGCAGGAAAATACAACTTGGGGGGTGGGGTGGGGTGGGGAAAGAGGGAGAGATGCCCCCTGACCTTTTCACTCTCCAGATCGTCAACGGAAACTGCAAGTTCAACCGTTGCGGAAGGACAGGGAGGTACGGCTGCACGTCTGGTTTTGAAACCCAAGCCATGGTTTGGATCATCTGTGGGAGCCCAGACGATGGTTTGGAATGATATGTCAGATTAAAGGGCAGCACAGGGAGAGATCTGCAGGCTAGGCCAGACCATAAGAACATAAGAAGAACCTGTGTGCTGGGCCCAGGGGTTAACCCGAGCAACGTGGTCCAAGTCCGGTCCTGAATCCAAGGGTTCCACGAGGAGATAGTCCAACAGGGCCAAGGCAGGACACAAGGCAGGAGACCAGGCAAGGTCAGGCACAGGGTCTCGGGCAGGTTCTAGCAAACAGCAATGTTGCTCCCGCATCCTGGGGTGGAGTCTGACAGCCTTTTATCTTTGTCGAGGTAACGGCTGGTCCCGATCCCCCGGTGACTCACCTCCCTGTCTTGCCCGAAGGCAAGCACTCCTCCTGCGAGTACTCAGGTCTCTCCTTCTCTCAGACCTGAGTCTCTGCAGCTCGGGAGACGTCGGTGGGTTACTAGACCCCGAGGCCGCCTCAGCCTCCCCTGACCCAACTGGTAGTGGAGCAGCTGTAAGTGATGGCCCAGCTGGAGGCAACGAGGTAATCCCCACATCTGGAGCCAGGGCAGGCTCAGGCCCCTGACTCAGCCCAGCTGGTGCTTGTCGCAGGGGAACCTGTGCAGGTTGGGGCTCTTCAGAATCAGGCCTCAGACTAGGTTCAGATGCCGCCTGAGGCAAAGGATCCGGTGCGAACTGAGACTCCTCTGGGCCCGAGTCCGAGCCCCGGTCCCAGGCCATCACACCCTGGGTCAGGCCAATGACCCGTCCAGTCCAACACCCTGTCCTCACAGTGGCCAAACAGATTATTATTTATTGAATGTATATACCGCCCTATACCAGGGGGTCTCAGGGTGGTTCACAGAATAAACAAATAAATATAGCAAAAGCACACTCTCCTCTTCTGTGGTTTCCAGCAACTCGGGCAGAGCCTTAGCCATCATCCTTAGTAGACCTTGATATTCCTCTCTTCTATGAATTTGACAAATCCTCTTTTAAAGCCATCTAGATTGGGGGCCATCGCTGCCTCCTGGCTGAGCGGGATCCATAGTTTAACAATGCGCTGTGCGAAGAAAAGGCATCCTGCAGATTTTGCAAACTTCCATTTCCGTTGGTTCTGCTTAGCTCTGGTTTCAGGTGACTGACATGAGCCCCTCGCCTAGACCCCCAAGCTCAGCTGCTGAGATGATGGTGGAAAGTTCACGAGCAATTAATAGGTCCAAGAACATACAGCTTAGGAAGCAGCGGAATAGGGTCCCACCATTTGTGCAAAGGACGCTGCTTCCAGCCGAGTCAGATCATTCGTACAGCTAACTCAGAACTGCCTCTTCCAGCCTTCCCCAGTTTCAGGCCCTCTTGAAGTTTTGGACTACAAGTCCCATCATCCCTGACCTGGTGAGAGTTGGAGCTCCACAACATCAGGTCAACAGCATTAGGCCGAAGAAGCAAGTCTCTTTCCAAGTAGGGACGCGGGTGGCCCTGTGATGTAAACCACTGAGCCTCTTGGGCTTGCCGATCAGAAGGTCAGCGGTTCAAATCCCCGCTGTGGGGTGAGCTCCCGTTGCTCTGTCCCAACTCCTGCCAACCTAGCAGTCTGAAAGCATGTCAAAGTGCAAGTAGATAAATAGGTACCACTCCAGCAGGAAGGAAAACAGTGTTTCCGTGCACTCTGGTTTCTGTCACGGTGTTCTGTTACCAGAAGTGGTTTAGCCATGCTGGCCACATGACGCGAAAAAGCTATCTGTGGACAAACGCCAGCTCCCTTGGCCTGAAAGCAAGATGAGCACCGCAACCCCAGAGTCGCCCATCTTTCCAAGTCCTGCCGCCGGAGATCCTTTTCTTGCTCAGTGGCAGACCACATGCTCCATTTGCCAAAGATCCCAGATTCAACTTCTGGTGTCTCCATGCAGCCCTGAAACAATGCATGCAGGCAGTACTAAGCTTGCCAGACTAAGTGTCTGTTTCTGTACAAGGAAGTTTCTTTTGCTCCTAAGTGGATTTGCCAAGGACTGATCCTTCTGAATCCATGAATCCTGCCAACGCTGGTGCCAATGCCCCCTTGCAATTAGCAACTCGCCTGGGATGAGCGCATATGACTTTCACAGGTGCCCAGGTGGATGGGTTGCTATAAACGTTGGTTCTCTTTGGTGACAAACGATGATAAGAGACTCCTGGCTTTCATGGTCCATCTCGGTGAGGCTGCGCAAGAAATCTGTTTGCCCATTGAACTGCGCTTCTGATGATCTCAAGTATCCCTTTGCTAGTGAAACACAGAGCCACTTGGCAGCCGAGGGAGCTGGGGTGGGGGAGGGACAATTTCCTGTCCCTGCTTAATTCTACTTCAAAGCTCTTTGGCCAGGAAAATTGATAATGCAGTCAAGTAGAGTTTCTTTAAATGTCCTCATTTAGCTCTCGAAACTGGGCTATTGAATCCATGCAGTTCTTTGATCAAGACCGGTTAATTAAGTTATTCCCTTGATATGGGTCTTATCACTTTCACTCTAGACCTCCATCATGCCGCCACAATTTGCGTGAAGGCTTTGATATGCATCCAGTAAGCTCCTCCAACCAGCCCAGAAATCGGGAGTTTCAAGATGAGACGCCCAGTTAAGCCTTGTCAGTTTCAGACTCACATCAGTCCTGGGCTGTTGTCTGGAGGGTCTGCGAAACTTCCCAGGAGCATCGCGCAGCGGATCAAGGCCTTCTCCTGCCACAACCTTGCCAGGACAAATGCCTTTGCATCACTGGCCAAGTTGCATCTCTGCTTCTCTACTTCATTGCAGGGTGGAGACAGCAGAGAACACCCTTAGCCTGGAGAAGACTATCAATGGCTGTGATGGCTCAATGTTCTTCTTCTGCTATGCCTGCTATACAAGTTGCCAGGATTCCCAAGTGTGGACAGCATTATTGCACCCAGGTCTTGCTGGCTGGCTTCCCACAATGGGCATCTGGTTGGCCACTGTGAGAACAGGATGCTGGAATAGATGGGCCCTTGGTCTGATCCTGCAAGGCCTGGCCAATCTGGAGGCTTTGTGTTATGTGCCAACCACATAGATGATGCCCCATGTCATCTCTTGATGTGCCAAGGCCTGAGCACATAGTCCTAGCAAACTCTTCTGGTTGGGTCTATCTCACAGTTGGATCCCCATCTCCCAACATAGCTGCCCAGACCCTATTTTCCAGGGACAGTCCCAGATTTAAGAAGCCATCCTAGTTTCCTGATCTGATCCCAGAATGTCCTGCTTTTCCTTTGTTGTTGTTTAGTCATTTAGTCGTGTCCGACTCTTCGTGACCCCATGGACCAGAGCACGCCAGGCACTCCTGTCTTCCACTGCCTCCCGCAGTTTGGTCAGACTCATATTCGTAACTTCGAGAACACTCTCCAACCATCTCGTCCTCTGTCGTCCCCTTCTCCTTGTGCCCTCCATCTTTCCCAGCATCAGGGTCTTTTCCAGGGAGTCTTCTCTTCTCATGAGGTGGCCAAAGTATTGGAGCCTCAGCTTCACAATCTGTCCTTCCAGTGAGCTCTCAGGGCTGATTTCCTTCAGAATGGATAGGTTTGATCTTCTTGCAGTCCCTGGGACTCTCAAGCGTCTCCTCCAGCACCATAATTCAAAAGCATCAATTCTTCAACGATCAGCCTTCTTGATGGTCCAGCTCTCACTTCCATACATCACTACTGGGAAAACCATAGCTTTAACTATACGGACCTTTGTTGGCAAGGTGATGTCTCTGCTTTTTAAGATGCTGTCTAGGTTTGTCATTGCTTTTCTCCCAAGAAGCAGGGGTCTTTTAATTTCGTGGCTGCTGTCACCATATGCAGTGATCATGGAGCCCAAGAAAGTAAAATCTCTCACTGCCTCCATTTCTTCCCCTCCTATTTGCCAGGTGGTGATGGGACCCGTGGCCACTGGCAAGCCACTCCAGTATCCCTGCCAAGAAAACTGCATGCTTTTCCTTAGGACATTTCTATTTTCATTGGAGAAATGTTGGAGGGTATGGAATTGGACATCCCTGGGGGTTTTCCCCCCAGCTAGAACTCACCAGAACTCAGTTCCGGCAGCTCTCAGGTGAGCACCATTGCCATCATAAGAGAACATAAGAGAGGTTCTGGTGAGGTGTGCTCCAGAACCTCTTTTTCTAGAAAAATAGCACCGGATATCCCTATTTTCACTGGAGAAATGTTGGAGGGCTTTGCAATCAATTCCCATGGCTTTTTAAAGGCGTGTGTGTGCGGCGGACAGGTGCGGCATTAAATAGTCCCAAATAAATCATATTATTGCCGAGTCAAAATTTCCCCAAAGTTGTTTTTTCTGAGAAAATGCCAGATTTTCCCTTGTCTCACCTCAAAGAACAGGCATAGGCAACCATGGCCCTCCAGATGTTTTGGGACTACAATTCCCATCATCTCTGACCACTGGTCCTGTTAGCTAGGGAACATGGGAGTTGTAGTCCCAAAACATCTGGAGGGCCAAGGTTGCCTATGCCTATCAAAGAATAAGGTCACTTTACTGAACCTCTTCTGAATATTCTTGTCTGTTTTTATGGTATGTCCACCGTTCCAACTCCCACCCACACCATCCAGTTGCAAAAGTGCAGTTGGGCAGTCAACAATTTCTGACCCTCCTTGCAGCTACGGCACAAAAAAACCTCCCAAATCTTTTTTTTGCAGGGGGAGAAGCTCTGCTTCTGCAAATGGTGAGCCCCACTCCCCAGATATTATGGGCTGTCCCGTGAATCCGCTGGATGACACTGCAGAAGAACATTGCCTCAGGAGAGTGAGGAAAATTCTCAGGGATGATTCACACCCTGGCCGGCACTTTCTTGATCTCCTGCCCTCGGGCAGAAGATATAGAAGCAGGATTAGTCACACCAACAGGGTAAAGAACAGCTTCTATCCGTGGTCTGTTAGGCTGCTGAATGAAAAGATAACAACAGGGCAACTGACTTTCGGGTTTGGTGTGTGCGTGTCAGTAAACGAGGGGAATTAAGACTAAGAGAGCTGAGTGGGGGGTGCTCGGGTAGAATCATAGAATCATAGAGTTGGAAGAGACCACAAGGGCCATCGAGTCCAACCCCCTGCCAAGCAGGAAACACCATCAGAGCACTCCTGACATATGGTTGTCAAGCCTCTGCTTAAAGACCTCCAAAGAAGGAGACTCCACCACACTCCTTGGCAGCAAATTCCACTGTCAAACAGCTCTTACTGTCAGGAAGTTCTTCCTAATGTTTAGGTGGAATCTTTTTTCTTGTAGTTTAGAACCATTGGTCACCCATCTTGTATAAACTCACTGTATGCAAGTTGTACAAGTGACAATCAAGTATTTCAGAAACTGTTGGGACAATCTTTCCTGGAGAAATGGGTTGAAATGATCCTCCCAATTTCTGTATGCACAAATTTGATGGAGAATTCTCTGGGGCGGGGGGAAGCATGACTGTTTGAAATGGTCCCACAACACTTTAAAGGCATGGTGTCAAAAGGAGATGGGAGCCTTTCATAGGCCTTTGAGAATTAACTCTGCACAATTCCTACCCACCTCACTAAAAAAAAGGGGGGGAGGAATAGATCTGCAAACTCCTGGTCTTGAGAAGGATCCTGTGGCTAAGAATGGGCAGGGAAACCTTACCAGGCACTCCCATGAAAAATGCTACATGGTCCTATTCAAAACAATTAACTGGATTATGAGGGCATCACCCCCACCAGCATACCTGAACTGGCCACAGACTTACTTTTTAAAAAGAAAGAGGAACAATAAAAGGTCCCCCCACTTTAAAAAACAACAACACCCGCCTGTCCCCTTTTTTATTAATATTATTTACTTGCCCAAAGTCCTCTCCCTTGGCTGCCAGTATAAACACCAGGTGAAATTCAGATGAGGGAAAAGGCCATTTCTTCCCCCGAGCCACCAAAGCAAAGCCACATTATATAAACCAGCACCGTTTAAATCATTCTCGATTTAATACAAACAAGTGCAAAAGGGAAGCCCATTGCGGGAGCAACCGGCTAGCTACACGGGTATATATATATGAAAAGAACAAATTTCCCTTATTTGTTTTCCCCACCCCTCCCTTCTGTCTTTAATACAACTTCCTGAGGTTTATTTTGAAAAGAAGGAAAAGTCAACTGGTCTGTGATGCTTTGGGTAAACCGGCTTGCTGAGAGCTGCGCTGCCACCTAGTGGTGAGAAGGAAATGTTCGCAGCAAGTTGGTCTCCCCCCCCCCCCCACAAAATCATAGAATTGTGGAATTGAAAGGGACACCAAAGGTAATCTAGTCCAACAAGCAGCCCCGCCTCGTTCTTACTGGAACCGGGGGGGTGGGGGGAGCTGCTTCTATATGGGTGCACTGCACCTGGCATGCACAGCCAAGCCCAATTCAGCAGCCCCCCCCCCAGTTAAAGCCACCCTCCTCTCTGCTCGACACATGAAGGGGTCTGGCGTAAGGACAGTGCGTTAAAACATCCATGGCTCCCCCCCCAAGGAATTCTGGGAACTGTGTGGTTTGCTGGGGGTGCTGAGAGTTGTCAGGAGGCTTCTATTCCCCTCCCCAGGGCCGGATTTAGGTCTGATGTGGCCCTAAGCTACTGAAGGTAACGGGGCCCTTTCTATGTCCAGCTGTCCTTTGTCAACAACAAATCATCACTGTTTCTTGTGCTGAATATATGCTACATGGTAATTTATGGACCTAATAGGTATCTTATGGGACGCGGATGGCGCTGTGGTCTAAACCACAGAGCCTAGGGTTTGCCGATCAGAAGGTCGGCAGTTCGAATCCCCGTGACAGGGTGAGCTCCCGTTGCTCGGTCCCTGCTCCTGCCAACCTAGCAGTTTGAAAGCACGTCAAGTGCAAGTAGATAAATAGGTACCACTCGGGCGGGAAGGTAAACAGTGTTTCCGTGAGCTACTCTGGTTCGCCAGAAGCGGCTTAGTCATGCTGGCCACATGACCTGGAAAAACTGTCTGCGGGCAAATGCCAGCTCCCTTGGCCTACAGAGTAAGAAGAGCGCACAACCCCAGAGTCGTCCGCAACTGGACCTAACGGTCAGGGGTACCTTCACCTTTACCTTTAATAGGTATCTTACACGATTTGCACACGTTGCTATGCAACCAGTCCATGCAGAACGTAGGCACCCTATATATAGAAAGGAGCAAACCAGTGATATTTGAGGGAGCAGGCTAGCAGGCGGGGCCCATGACTTACATCATAGGAGCCTACACAACACAAAACACTGTTGTTGCTGTATGTAGGTTTTATTTTATTTGTTTTTTATCTCATATTTTGGAAATGTACATCCAGGTGTTTTTTTCCTTTAAATTTTTTGGGGGCTAAGCTATAGCTTGATTAGCTTATACATAAATCCGGCACTGACCCTCCCAGAGCTACAATTCCCAGAGTGTCTCCCTCTTCCCAGGGAATTCTTGGAATTGTAGTCCTGGGAAAGGCTCCCAGCATCCTGAACAAACTACAATGCCCAGATTTCTTTAGGGGAAGCTTAAATATTTAAGGGTCTATGACAGTGTTTTAAATGTATGGTGACCGTGTTGAACCACTCTGGGAAATGTAGCGGGCGGGGGGGCTCCTAAGAACTCTCAGCGCCCCTCAACAAACCCACAGGTCCCATAATCCTTCAGGGGAAGCCACGGCTGTTTAAAGAGGTAAGATAGTGCTTTAATGTGTGGTGTGAACCTGGCTCAGAGTGGTTTTGCAATCCTGTTGATTGTAGTCCTGTGAGGGGAACAGGGGGCTCCTAAGAGCCTTCGGCACCCTCAACAAACTACACTTCCCAGAATTCTTTGGGGGAGCCATAAGGCTTCTGGCAGCTCTACATCCATGCCCAATTACAGTGGTACCTTGGTTCTCAAACGCCTTGGTACTCAAACAACTTGGAATTCAAACACTGCAAACCCAGAAGTAAGTGCTCCAGTTTGCAAACTTAGTTTGGAAGCCGGATGTGCTCCATTTTGAGTGTTACGCTTCCGTTTTGAGTGCCACACTGAGGTCTGTCTGTTTTTGCTATTTATTAGGGTTTTCGTTTTTGCGGCTTTTTTGTTTTGTGACTGTGTTGAACCCAGTTCAGCTACTGATATTGATTGATTGATTGTGTGACTGCAGTACATTGTTTATTGCTTTCATTTTTTGAATCAATAGTCTCGTTAGATAGTAAAATTCATGTTAAATTGCTGGTTTAGGGGTTGTTTTTAAAAGTCTGGAACGGATTAATCTGTTCTGCATTACTTTCTTTGGGAAAGTGCGCCTTGGTTTTGGAATGCTTTGGTTTTGGAACGGACTTCCGGAACGGATTAAGTTTGAGAACCAAGGCTGCACTCGCTTGGTAGCAGAGGAGGGAGAAACTGGTGCTAAACAGAGTTCCTGAATTGCTCTGGGCTGGACTAGGATTCTCCAGACAGACCAGTGTACAGAGAAACACCAGCCAATGATCACATTTGCTCCCCAAATGATGCCAATGAGTCCATCAAGTTGGCTTTCAAGGCCTGTTCAGTTTGCGGATCTGGACCAGGGACACTCCATCCCTGACTGTCCACTTTCCAGGTTTTGAATAAACCCCTTGTTCGATTCTCCAGCTTCCTCTTTTCTTTTTTCTTTTCTTTTTTGGCCAAATGGCTTTTACTCTCCTAAAGCAGAAAACAGAAATGGAATGGCTACTCCATCACCGACAGCAAACAGACTCTCCGTCTCTCCGAAGATACTTCACTCTTCTGCCTAGTTCTTTATCTTCAACATATGGAATAAGCCGAATTTCGTTTTCTTCTTTTCACTCTCCTGGGTGTTACGGGGCACATCTACAGAGGGCGAGGAAAACAATACAGTGGTACCTTGGGCTACAGACGCTTCAGGTTACAGACTCCCCTAACCCAGAAATAGTACCTCGGGTTAAGAACTTTGCTTCAAGATGAGAACAGAAATTGCATGATGGCGGCATGGCGGCAGCAGGAGGCCCATTAGCTAAAGTGGTGCTTCAGGTTAAGAACAGTTTCAAGTTAAGAACGGACCTCCAGAACAAATTAAGTTCTTAACCTGAGGTACCACTGTACACACCTTTGCATAACGGAACAAGAATGCAGATGTGGTTGAGATCAAGGGGTGCGATAGATTATGGAGTGTAAATGCAGGAAAGGACTCAAGACTGGATTCCCAAGATCACTTGACTCCTCAGACCAGGAAGGTTGTTATCTATGGGAGGGACAGGCTGCATCAGTGGCATAGCGTGGGGGGTGCAGGGGGGCCGGCCGCACCAGGCGCAACATCTGGGGGGGGCGCTCGCCGCCTCCGGAGTTGCCGAAGAGCCTCGGGCGCAGGCTTTAGCAGAGCTCCATGTCTCGCGGGACCGACAAGCTGTGCACGCGTCTGGGCTGAAGGCGTCCGGCAGGCAGCGGCTCTCAGCGCTCGCCGCGGTCCCCGCACATCAGGGCCGCGGAGGGCGCGCCAGGCAGCCCCTCCTCACAGCCCTGCCGCCGCCGCCGCTGCTGCAGCTGCTGGGCCATGTTGCATTTTCCTCGCCTCTCTGCCCTCCTCCTCCGCCGGGCAAGCGGCGTCATTTGGGAGGCAGCGCCAGCGGCATCTCGCCTCAGATCACCTGACATGGACCCACCCCCGCCGCCGTGGCTACCTTACCATAAATACCCCAGCCCAGGCAGCAGCAAGAAGAAGCTGGCAGCGGCGGCAGGTTAGGGGCGCAAATTACTTGCCTTGTCCCGGGTTAGGGGGCGCAAATTACTTGCCTTGCCCCGGGTGCTGACAACCCACGCTACGCCGCTGGGCTGCATGGCGCCTGCTACAACTCCCATCATCCCTGGCTGGGGGCTGATGGGAGTTGGAGGCCAACACCACCACATGGAGAACACCATCTGGGCTTCTATTGGTCTAGTTTCCTCCTAGGGCCCGGACTGACTCCAGCTGCAAAAGCTGAGGTTGCCAAACAGATTACAGTCATACCTCGGATTACAGACGCTTCAGGTTGCATGTTTACGGACGCGCCGAAACCCAGAAGTATAGGAACAGGTTACTTCCGGGTTCTGGCGATCGCACATGCGCAGAAGTGCTAAATCTCGCTTTGCGCATGCGCAAAAGCGTCGAATCGCAACCCACGCATCTGCTGCGGGTTGCGAACATGCCTCCTGCATGGATCACGTTCGCCACGCGAGCATCCACTGTACAGTGGTGCCCCGCAAGACGAATGCCTTGCAAGACGGAAAACCCGCTAGACGAAAGGGTTTTCCATTTTGGAGGCGCTTCGCAAAACGAATTTCCCTATGGGCTTGCTTCGCAAGACGAAATGTCTTGCGAGTTCCTGCGGGTTTTTCCCCCCTTTTCCCCCCTTTTCCTAAGCCGCTAAGCCGCTTATCAGCTGATCCGCTAAAAGCCGCTAAACCGCTAATAGCGCTAATCCGCTAAGCTGTCAATGGGCTTGCTTCGCAAGACGAAAAAACCGCTAGACGAAGAGCCTCACGGAACGGATTAATTTTGTCTTGCGAGGCACCACTGTATTGCTTCGGGGAAGTTGTTGCAGGAAGTTTTTGCATCTTTCTTTTGGATCTCACGATTTATGTGGAGATTGTTTAAGCAGGCTGTGTGCCTTTTGATGATGCTTTGCTTATCGGTCATGACTACTTTTGCTCTGTGTGTAGTTATGTGATTATATATATATATATATATATATATATATATATATATATATGTTGTAAGCTGCTCCTTGAGCATGGTTTGAACTTTGGAAAGGCAGCATGCAGATAAAATGATTGATTGATATTGCTTTAAATGTGTGTTGTGAATGTGGTCCAGATCTGACCCAGCACACCTGGTCTTATCCAAGGACAAGGCTTCTCCCCCCCCCAAAATATCGCAGATCAGGCTTACCAAGCTTTTGGATCATGGCCGCTATCACTTCATCTTCTTCAATTTCCCTGAGGAAGCAAAGACAGACAGTTGAAAAGGGGGGGGGAGAGAGCAAATGCACTCCAGATGTTTCAGCAGCTGGAACGCTATGGAGAACAGTGCACTGAACTATGCAACTTAGAGAGATGAGGACTCTTGGCTTCATAAAGGTCAGGAATGACCCTTGGCTCAGCTCAGCCTAGCCAGACCCTGCCTTTCAGAACGCATTCTACCCTTTTCAGCTCCTTCCCTCTCCCCCGTTTCTATCAAGGAAGCCATCTCCTCAAAAAACTAATCAAGGAGGCAGGGGGCAAAGAGGAGGTTGTCTCCCGCCTCTCTGCATGATTCCCTACAGCAGTCGTGCCTCTTTGCAATCAATTGTTGCCGGGACTGGCTAATTCTGTCATGTCTCTGTGGCGCAAATCATCAGATCATTCTTCTATCGGAGACACAGGATGATTTGTTTCCCAGAGGAGGCTGCCCGTTGTCGTCCTGCAGGAGTTCCTGTTCTGCTCATTCGTCCAAAGAGGCGAGCAGAGACTCAAGAAGAGTCAGCAGGGACCCTCGCCTCCTCCCTGACACTCATTTGCAAGTCTTTTTTCATTGAAGCAAGCCCTTCGGTTTAACTCAGCAAAGTTTTGATTTGGTTCACAGAAAGTTTGGGGGGGGCAGCAGGGGAGAGAAATACGAGGCTGGCAATGCAGTCTCTTCCCTACCGGCCTAGTCAGCGAATCCTTTTGGAGCTTGGAGCGAAAAGACCTGGACCGACAAGGAAACAGCAGCCAGAAACTAAGACGGTTCCTAATTACTCCAAAAGGCTTGCCAAGGAGCCGGACCCTATGAACCTCAATTGGCAGATGGAGACAGTAAAGACCCACCGTGGGAGCTTGTTGGCCGTTCTCAGAAAACGCTGAGACCAAAGAGGCCTTCCTCAATGCAGGGCCCTCTATCAAGAAGTCCTGCCTCCTTTTCCTGAAGGGGCTTCCTCTTGAGAAACAGGAAAACCAGGAACAGGGAGGCAAAAACGGAAAGAAGAGGCAGCCAGCCCAACTTTGCAGCCTGTTCCACTCCTACACAGGGAAGGGAGGAACCAACAGAGCCCTGAAACGCCAAGACTGGAGAGGATGGGAGGGGTCCGAGTTCAGCAGCAGAGCATCACCTTTGCATGTCAAAGGCCCCGAGTTCAGTTCCTGCCTTCTTACATGTGGGGAGGTATCTCCCTTAGGACTGCAAGATGCCCTGCACTGAGTCCTGGGGCCATATCTAGCTCAGGTCTGTCTTCATTGATTGGCAGTGCCCCTCCAGGGGTCTTCTTCTACAACTAATCCAGAACGCGGCAGCTAGACTGGTGACTGGGAGCAGCCGCCGAGACCACAGAACACCGGTCTTGAAAGACCTACACTGGCTCCCAGTACGTTTCCGAGCACAATTCAAAGTGTTGGTGTTGACCTTGAAAGCCCTAAACGGCCTCGGCCCAGTATACCTAAAGGAGCATCTCCACCCCCATCGTTCTGCCCGGACACTGAGGTCCACGCCGAGGGCCTTCTGGCAGTTCCCTCATTGAGAGAAGCAAAGCTACAGGGAACCAGGCAGAGGGCCTTCTCGGTAGTGGCCCCCACCCTGTGGAACACCCTCCCACCAGATGTCAAAGTGATAAACAACTACCTGCCATTCAGAAGACATTTTAAGGTAGCCCTGTTCAGGGAAGTTTTTAATGTGTGACATTTTAGTGTATTTTTGGTCTCTGTGGAAGCCGCCCAGAGTGGCTGGGGAAACCCAGCCAGATGGGCGGGGTACAAATAATATATTATTATTATTATTATTATTATTATTATTATTATTATTATTCCACTGCCTCACCTGTCCTTAAGGCAGTGTTTCCCAACCGGTGTTGGGAACACTTTGGCCTCATGTTGGCAAGCCTTGCGCACCCGGGGGGAGCATGGGGCGCCCTGAAACAGAGGGTTCCCCATGCTGCGGACTGTAGCCTGCCGCCGGACGCGCGGGGCGCCCTGAAGCAGAGCGCCCCTCGCGCCAGGCAGACATGGGCCAGCCCCACAAGCTCGGGGGACAGCGGGGAGGCACAGCACCGCCATCCCACTGTTCCCCGACCTGGTTTTTTGGGGGGGAAATAAAGGAAATTTTTTTTTCCTTTATTTCCCCCCTCAAAAAAGTAGGTGCGTCCTATGGGACGGAGCGTCCTATGGGACGAAAAATACGGTACTTACTATTTCATAATAAAGTAATTATAAAATACTTTCTTTGTGTTTATTTGATTCCTATTAAAGAGAGTTACTTTATATATAGTCATTATAGGCACAGAGTTAATTTTTTAAACATTTTCTAATGGTGGTGTGCCTCGAGATTTTTTTCATGAAACAAGTGTGCCTTTGCCCAAAAAAGGTTGGGAAACACTGCCTTAAGGTCAACAACTTTTCTGTGCCAATAAAAGTCGGTTTTTGCAGCCGGCACAGATTATGCAAACCAAGCCATGCATCTACTAGCTCTCTTTGCATATGGTTACATTGCAGAACACGGACGACCCTGCGCCAATCACCGTGATGCCCATTCTGTAATTTGTTACAGCCATTTGGAATTCTGATTCTGTCTTCTGCGGCATTAGCTACCCCCCCCCCCCCCAGTTTGGGGCCATCTGCAAATCTGATGATCATCCCCTTCATCCCTTACAAAGACGTTGATGTCAGGGACCGTGCGGAGGAGGGCAGCACTGAGGAAGAATGGTGGGAGCCTCCCCCTCGCCCTGGTTAGTATCCTGAATCTTCCCAGGAGCAGGAGGGCAGTATAGATTTGGAACAGTGGTTTGCAGAGGGACGTAGTTCAGAAGGCAGAAGCTGAGAAATGCTGGATGGGGAAAAGCTAGGAGAAGAGACTTGGGGAGATAGAGAGTTAACAGATCCACTGTCTCTGGAAAGCATTCGTCCGCTCTCCCCAAGGTCAAGAAGGGCTGAGACAGTGGCAGAACAGAAAGAAGAGGGGACAAACAAGATGTAGGAGTGACGTAGATTAAGAGGGTGTAATCCTTAACTGGGAGCACCGCCATTCTAGGAGATGAGTCCTTTGTTCTCTCGCTATGATCATTAAAGGTTCTAACTGGTTAGAAGACTCCTTTTCCTTTGTTCTGCTTATCGGCTGCTGGGTGGGCAGCGGGCAGGGAGACAGCCAATACCCTGAAGTCTTGACAGTTGAACAACAACGGGTCCAGGACATAACCCTACAGTACCTCACTTGTCCTTTTTTTCCAGGATGGTGAGGGATAGGCAACAGAGTCAAGGCAATGCACAACCACAACCTTCTCCCCTGAAAGGCCTTTGCGCACCTGAGTCGGTCTTCATCCAGGTCCTCCACGATTTTATTCCGGTCGTTGACCGTGGCCACATACAACGCCAGCAGCTCCTCCTCGCGGGCCTTCTCCCTGGGCGTCTTTGAGAACTCTGAGCAACAGGGGGAAGAGAAAATGGGACAGGCCATTGCCATTAATTGGCTCATGAAATATCCACACAGCTGTGAGTGGGGCAGTGGCAGTGGCAGTGGGGGGGGCGGGGAGGTGGCTGGCAGGGCTTGCCAAGAGGGAAGGTATGCGAACATCCGTCCCCGTGTCGTGGATTCGAGTGGCGACAGTGACGGCAGGAGAACGGAAAAGAACACTGACAGGGTGAATGCGCTTTCCAATGGAGGATTAGCGAAAGGAACAGAATGAGATGAAGCCAGGAAGGAATGGAGGAATACATGGGAGTACAGAGGAAGCCACGGACTGAGCGAGTCGGTCTTGCCCCTTATTCACCCAGTAGATCATGAGTGTCCGCTTGTTAGAGTTCCAGTCATGTTTTAAATGCATTTGCTGCTGCTGTGTTTGAACTTTAATTTTTTTTTTTTTTACCTTATGTGTAAATCGCCTTGAGGTGGTGCTTTAGAAGGAGGTTAATAAATTAGTTGTAATAAATAATAATTTTATAATAAATTTATCACCTCTCCTTGACCCCAAGGTCCCAAGACATTATAACATGGGTAGGCAACCTAAGGCCCAGGGGCCTGATCCGGTCCAATCGCCTTCTCAATCCGGCCCGCAGACAGTCCGGGAATCAGCGTGTTTTTACATGAGTGGAATGTGTCCTTTTATTTAAAATGCATTTCTGGGTTATTTGTGGGGCATAGGAATTTGTTCAATTCCCCTCCAAAAATATAGTCCGGCTTCCATTAAGCTTTGGTTCCCCTGTTCTCCATGTGCGTATGTTTTGCCTGAGCTCTGTGAGTGCCGCTTTCATGTTTGAGGACCAGGACATTTGCAGGGAAACCAAAACGCTTGCTTACAAAGCTATTGTACTACCAACCTTACTATATGCTTGTGAAACACGGACCACTTATAAACGCCATCTCCAACTCCTCAAAAGATTCCATCAATGGTGTGTCCGAAAAATCTTACATATCACTTGGGAAGACAGGCGAACTAATGCCTGTGTACTGGAAGAAGCAAAGATCACCAGTGTTGAAGCACTGATTCTTCAACATCAACTTCGTTGAACTGGTCATGTTGTGCGAATGCCTGATGATCGTCTTCCAAAGCAACTACTCTATTCTGAACTTAAAAATGGAAAGCGTAATGTTGGCGGTCAACAAAAGAGGTTTAAAGACTGTCTCAAGGCAAATCTTAAAAAATGTAGAATAACTATCGACAGTTGGGGAAAACTGGCCTGCGAGTGCTCTAGTTTGAGAACAGCCTTTACCAAAGGTGTTGTGGACTTTGAAGACACTCGAACTCAGAACGCAAGGGAGAAATGTGCTAAGAGGAAGGCATGCTTGGGAAATCCCCACCGTGATCAACCCCCGCCCAGAAACCAATGTCCCCACTGTGGAAGGACGTGTGGATCCAGAATTGGCCTCCACAGTCACTTACGGTCTCATTGTTAAAACTGTGTTTATGGAAGACAATCTTACTGGGCTACGAGTGATCACCGAAGAAGAAGAAGAAAGAAGAAGTCTCCAAAGGTAGCTTGGACTGGGCGACATGCCTGAGGTCACCCTGTGATCTTTGGGGCTGAGCAGGGATTTGAACACAGCTTTCTCTCTCTCTAGCCCCTCTCTGGCCCACTGAACCATCTCTTTCTAATCCTGCACTTTCTAATCCTGCACTGTGTTCATGGAAGACAATCTTACTCGGCTACGAGGGATCGCCAAAGAAGAAGAAGATGTATGTATGTATCTATCTATCTATGTATGCATTTTTCACCTGCACAAAGTGAAAGCAGCACAAGATGCGAGTCACCTGTACTGGATCAGAGCAAAGGGAAAGGGGAGGGGAAAATACTTGCTTAAAAAAGAGTCTCTAGAGAAAGGCGGAGGACCCACCAGATTTGCTCATGAGGCTCCTTAGCTCGCTCTCGATGTCCCACTGCTTTTCCTCCAGCTTCTGTTGGTTCATCCTGTCGGTTTCCAAGGAAAGGAGAGGGAGGAAGGTTAGCGAGAAATGATATCAAGCATCAAAACAACTTGGCCGCGATCAAGAAATTTTCCCCATGGTATGACTATTTTCCATCTTCCCATTTCGACTCTCTTGCACCCTATCTGCGTCACCTAGCATCCCCCTCCTCTTCAAGTTCCTCAAATTCTCCCCCTCCTCATTTTATCCTCACAGCAACCCTGTGAGGTGGGTTAGGCTGAGAGGCAGAGACTGCCCCCCAAAGTGAGTCCCTCCATGACTGATGGGAGGATTTGAACCCCGGTCTCTTCCTGGTCCTAGTCCAACACTTAAGCCACTAATAGCACGATGGGTCTTTAAACTTCTTTTTGTGCTTTCCATTGTATGGTTTTTAATGTGCAATTGTTCTAAGCCAATCTAGTCCTTCTTGTTTTCATTTTTTTGTTTTCATTTGTTATAAACACAACAATAATCTGCCAGATATGAAAAATCCAGCAGAGGGGAGGATCTCAGCTGACGGGCCAAATACCATCTTTGCAGCCACTTTCCCATCACCCCACCCCACCCCGCCCCTGCTGAGAAATGGGCAAACTTTTCCAGACCTTAGCTGCGATCCTGCATTGCAGGGGGCTGGACTGGATGACCCTGTTAGAATTCCTGCTCCGTGATTGCAGTCATGGTATTTTTGTCTTTCACATGACGTGGTATGTTTTGACTCCATGGAGTGGGAAGTGACGGAGACAGGATGTTTGTGTGACTGTGTTCCGGGAAGTGGGACTGTTGTCCTTTGTTCTTTCTCTTTGCTGTCTGATGCTAGAGAGAGAGGGAGCCATGTTGCAGTGCTCCGTGTGTGTTTATATGTAAATAAAGTAGATTAGCCAAAATGCTGAGTTGCTGAGGTCTGTTAAGCAAGCTGCGCAAACTCTGCGGATCCCTAAGTGTGCTGGTGTCGGTTGGCATCGGTCGCTGTGATGTTTGGGCTGAAGAAAGCTTATGAAGCTCCCAAACAATCGACCAGGAGGGAGGGAACATGCCAGTCAGGCATGTGTCTCTGCCAGGATCCTACTCGAGTGTAGGCTGAACTCCTGACGGCCCCCTGGGTGCCCCTCCACGATTCTGCAATTCTCCGGTTTCACTTACTTGTGCATCAGCTCAGATTCCCGCCGCAGCAGCAGCTGTTTCTCGTGGATCAGCTTGAACCATTCCACCATCAAGGCATCCTCGCTCTCATCTGCACGCACAAGAACAAAGAAACCTCTGAGCTCTTCGCTTCGGAGGCTGCCAGAGGTTTGATAAAGTCTGACTTCCGGGAATATAGAAATCTTAGAACTAAGCCAATTGGGGCTTGAATGGGGGAGACATCTCGGACCCCGCCAAGCAAACCATGGGCAGCGTCCCAAAGGAAAAGCTTCAACATTTCATATACAGTGGTGCCTTGGTTCTCAAACTTAATCCGTTCCGCAAGTCTGTTCCAAAACTAAAGCGTTCCAAAACCAAGGCATGCTTTCCCATGGACAGCAATGCAAAATGGATTAATCCATTCCAGACTTAAAAACAGCCCCTAAAACAGCCATGGAACATGAATTTTACTATCAAATGAGACCATTGATCCATAAAATGAAAGCAATAAACATTGTACAGCATTGTACAGGCTTATCCGGCTCCCTGCTCCTGATTTGCCCCGCTGCCGCGACCAAGCCCTTCAGCCGGCCAATAGGGCTGGCTGGTGGGCGGGGTTAGCTGCATTTAAGCAGCCGCGGCAGCGCTGTGTCCCCAGTCTGTTCCTGCTCGCGTCGGATCTCCCGCCCTCCCTCCCTCCCTTTAGGTCAGTTTCCTCTGCAAATTGACCTTGCTATGGACTTCGGTTGGTTGCCTTGGTTGCCCAAGGGGCTTGGTAGGTCTTTTTTTATCCATTTGGCAAATTGACACCAGCCTCTTGGTTTTTCCGCCTACCTCATAGCAATTCGTCGCAACTTTCTGGTATTGGCGGTTAGGCACTGGAATATGTGTACTGTGCTGGAGGATTGGGTATGAGCCATCATCTACCCCTCCTCTTTTGGGTATTCCGTTAAAGGAATCCAGCGGTCATGGATCCTGTCCGATGGCACGACCCCCGGTGATGTCATGGGGGAGCTTCCAGTTGTATTTGCATCAACAAGCTCCTCCCACTGGTTGTTAACTCTGAAATGACTCCCTGCTGAGCGGGGTGGAGTCATGTACTGCTGTTTTATCCAATGCCTAAGCCAATACTACTCACATGCTGTAACCAATAAAGTTGTGGCCTTATTTTGCCCATTAACCAAAAATAATGTGTCTTTGTGTCTTACAGTGGTGCCTCGCAAGACGAAATTAATCCGTTCCGTGAGGCTCTTTGTATAGCGGTTTTTTCGTCTTGTGAAGCAAGCCCATTGACAGCTTAGCGGATTAGCGCTATTAGCAGTTTAGCGGTTTTTAGCGGATCAGCTGATAAGCGGCTTAGCGGCTTAGGAAAAGGGGGGGAAGGGGGGGAAACCCGCAGGAACTCGCAAGACATTTCATCTTGCGAAGCAAGCCCATAGGGAAATTCGTTTTGCGAAGCGCCTCCAAAACGGAAAACCCTTTCGTCTAGCGGGTTGTCCGTCTTGCGAGGCGTTCGTCTTGCGGGGCACCACTGTATTATAATCCTTTGCGGGTGGCGGGTCCTCGACTCACAACCAAGGTACCACTGTATCCCACACAGTTGCCTCTCCGCCCCAAAGACAACTGGACCCGCCTCACCTCCCTCGCAGTTCCTCAGCTGCTTCTCCATCTCCACCCCTTTGAGCTCCAGCTTGTCCAAATCCTTCTCGATCTGCCGGACTTCCTTCTGGATTTCCTCCTCAGGGATATAGTCTGGGTGGCGCTGAAATGGGGAAAAAATAGCCGTACTTTATCCCGCACGTCATACAACAACATAATCCTTACCCTTAAGGAGGGACCTCGGAGCACAATCATCCAGTTCTCTTCCTCCACATTATCCTCACAGAATTGCAGAGCTGTAAGGGACCCCCAAAGGGACGCGGGTGGTGCTGTGGATTAAACCACAGAGCCTAGGAATTGCTGATCAGAAGGTCGGCGGTTCGAATCCCCGCGACAGGGTGAGGTCCCGTTGCTCGGTCCCTGCTCCTGCCAACCTAGCAGTTTGAAAGCACATCAAAGTGCAAGTAGATAAATAGGTACCGCTCTAGTGGGAAGGTAAACGGCGTTTCCGTGTGCTGCTCTGGTTCGCCAGAAGCGGCTTAGTCATGCTGGCCACATGACCTGGAAGCTGTACGCCGACTCCCTTGGCCAATAAAGTGAGATGAGCGCAGCAACCGCAGAGTCGGTCACAACTGGACCTAATGGTCAGGGGTCACTTTACCTTTACCTTTAAGGGACCCCCAAGGGAAATCTAGACCAAAGCCCCCTGCAAGAATCCCTAGCAGTTGGCTGCCTGTCTTGTGTTCGAAAACCTCCAGTAAAGGAGAGTCCGCCAGCTTCTGCTCCGCACAACGACCCTGCGAGGCAGGTCGGGCTGAGAAACAGTACCGACGAAAGAAGAATGGCCGACAAAATTAATGGACTGCGCAGAATTGGATAAAATGACAGGAAGGATTCGAAACCTGCAGGACCAGAGATTTACAGAAGATTGGAAGAAATATATGAACTATTTGAAGAGCAACTGTAATCAACAAATTATGCTAGTAGGACTACAAGAAGTTTTGTAAGGAGAAATATATGAAATATTGCAAAGAAGAGAAAGAAGAGAGACATTAGTTATGATATTTAAATGTAATAGTGAAAGTAAGAAATGTAAATTAAGTGAAAAGATTGGAAAATTTTCAGAGGTGATTGATGGAAGTCAAAAAAGTTGTATAAGATATAAAAGTATGCTTAATAATTGTTGAAAATGATATGTTAAAAACTAATTATATATATATAGAGAGAGAGAGAGAGAGAGAGAGAAATGGAATATTGGCCAACACCAGTGGCCTCGAGCAAATCTGAGCATCTTCACCTCTAACATCAGAGATGGGACGCCTGCAGAAGACCTGCTGGTAGACTCCATCACCCATGACCGCTGGCCATGCCGGCGGGTGCAGATGGGATTCGGAGTCCCACTGCTCCTGGATGAGGGTTAGAGGCCTCCCCACCCCTGAACAAAACTGCCTTTCTTCACTCCTGGCCGTACCTTTGAGGGAGACAGCGCTTCACCGGTCGGAGACTTCTGGAGGACTCTAGGAGGAGACGGCCTCACTGGGAAGAGAGCAAAAGGGAAAGCCTCTTACATGGACGGACAGCACCACCCAGTTCATGTCTACTCAGAAGCAAGCCCCACCACGTTCGATAGGGCTTGCTACCAGGTAAGGAAATACAGAACTGCAGGGCTGTACAGTGGTACCTTGCTTCTCAAACTTAATCCAGTCTGCAAGTCCGTTCCAAAACCAAAGCGTTCCAAAACCAATGCGGTTTTCCCATAGAGAGTAATGCAAAATGGATGAATCCGTTCCAGACTTTTAAAAACAACCCCTAAAACAGCAATTTACCATGAATTAAAAAAATTACCATGAATTTAAAAAAATTCTTCCCTGCACTGATGATAGTAGTTGTTTGGATAGGGGGCTTTTATCCATTTCCGCAGTCGCACAATCAATCAATCAATCAGTAGCTGAATTGGGTTCCACACAGTCACAAAAACAAATGAACTGAAAAAGCCTCAAAAACGCAAAATAAATAGCAGAAACAAAAGCGCCAAACTTAATCTGTTCCGGAAGTCCGTTTGACTTCCGAAATGTTTGAAAACCAAGGTGCAGCTTTTGGTTGGTGCAGGCGCCCTGGAAACAATAGCCGACAGCCACATCAGACGTTCGGCTTCCGAAAAATGTTTGAAAACCGGGGCTTCCGAGTTTTCAGCATTTGAGAACCAAGGCACCACTGTATCTCAGTTAGCATGCAAAGGGTCCAATCTTTGGAGTCTCTTGGTAAGGCTGGGATTGACTCCACTGGCCCCAAGTGTCAGTTTGCATTTCTTAATACAGAAAGTATTGATCTGATGTGTAGAGATCTTTCCTATTCTACTTAATTCAAGAGGGTTCTGGAAGCCTCTCTGTGCGAAAGAAACAAGCAGAAGGTTCCTGATGTTTGGGTTATTCCTTCAGAGAAGCTGAGTTCAGCTGGCTTAAACTGGTCCTGTCTTTCTGTCGAAGTCATGCTGACTATACAAGTAAGGCCAGAAGGAGTCTGGGTTTCACTTTCTCTTTCTATCTCTTTTTTCCTTAAGTGTTTTTCCTTAAGTTTTTAGTGTTAAGGTTTAGACTTATTATAAGTTATTGTAAGTTTAAGTTATGTCTGGATTTCTTATGGACAGTGCCAATCCTGAATGTATTGGATTTGTGACTATTATGTTCATTTGCCTTTAGTAGCAGTAAAGCTCCGCTGGATGAAATTAAATAAATAAATAAATAAATAAATAAATAAATAAATAAATAAATAAATAATTATTTATACCCCGCCCATCTGGCTGGGTATCCCTAGCCACTCTGGGCAGCTCCCAACAGAACACTAAAAACAGAATGAAACTTCAAACGTTAAAAACTTCCCTAAATTGCCTCTAGTCTATTTTTGGGGAATCCTGCAACGTGTTAAAGTTGTTTCTCTGCTAACTATACATTGAAATCTATTCTGGATCAATATTGAGTAGAATTCCATGACACCAAGGGCCATATAAAGTAGTCCTGGAGATGACATTTGGACCGCAGGTCAGAAGTTCTCCACAGCGAGGCTAAACCGTGGCTTAGCATGACACACAAGCCAGTCCAGCGAGGAGGCAGAAACCTACCGGGCGCAACGGCCTTCTTGGAGGGGCTCAGCCCCTCGGCCTTCTTAGTTGTGGCAATATCCTCCCACTGCTGCTTGGGGGACCTCCAGCCACTGGAAATATCCACGGGAGGCACCAGCAGTTTTTTCTTTGGCGGCTGATCAGCTGATGAAGCTGCAATGAAAAAATATATACAGTCGTACCTCCGCTTACGTATCCTTCCGGTTACATAAACTTCGGGATACGTAAGCAGCAAACCCGGAAGTACCGTATTTTTCGCTCCACAAGACGCACCTGACCATAAGACGCACCTAGTTTTTAGAGGAGGAAAACAAGAAAAAAAATATTCTGAACGAAACAGTGGATGTGTGATTTTTGTGGTTCATGCTGTGGCCACAGACATGTGATTTGACGGTGAGTTTGGGGTAGCTCAATGCAAAAATCCTGAGATTCCATGTGGATCCGTGCTTTGTAACCACGAAAAAGTGGGTGTGTGATTTTTTGGGTGCAGGCTGTAGCCATGAACATGCTATATGATCTGATGGTGAATTTGGGGTGATCCAATGCAAAAATCCTGAGGATCCATGGGCTTTTACCTCCCCCCTCCCAGGCAGCCTCCTTTATCTCTAGAGTCCCTTATCTCCCTCCTGATCACTTGCCGATCAGCTGCTCAGCAACTTTGTTTCAACACCCCCTTCCTTCTTTCTAAAAAAAAAGCCACAAAATCTGCTTTGCACCCCTGGGCAATTCGGCTCCAGGGACCAAGCATTCGCTCCATAAGACGCACAGACATTTCCCCTTACTTTTTAGGAGGAAAAAAATGCATCTTTTGGAGCAGAAAAATACAGTATATTTCCGGGGTTTTGCCGCACGCTCATGCACAGAATTGGTAGACCTGCAGGAAACGGGCTTCTCTAAAGACATCTTGAAAAACCGTTTGCTCAATGAGTTTTTCAAGCCTGCTTCCCGTGTGGAAATCCCACCTCCTAAAAAATCTTGCCCATTTGCCCATTCAACCTAAGGTTTACATATTTTGAGGAACTCAAACACCACCCTTCAAAAGCTTTCTCAGGGTGACTTCCAAAAGTTAAGAACACAACAGAATTAAAACAAATAGACAAGCATAACATGGGTTGTTGTTTTTTCTTTAAAAATAACTATCCCAAACCCGGAGGGGGGGAGGACATGAAGGAAGAAAAACAGGCACAACACAGCTTAATTCTGCCAAGAGTTACCTCTGAGACCCCGACCACACAAATTCTCCACTACACACAAACTGATAGCACCCAAGGCTACTGCAGCAAACCAGTTCTTCCATCTTTTATGAAGCTGAATGTCTAAAATATGGAGCTGATCAATTTAAGCATCCTTAGATGCTGCTGGTTGGCTGGTCCAATATTTCTAAGTGTAACGTTCTGTCTAGCAGATGACTGGCGAGCTATGAAATTGCTTCAGATGAAAGAAAATGCTTATTCATGCCGTGCACTGTTAAACTGTGGAACTCCCTGCCACTAACTGGGATGGCTTTGAAAGAGGATTAGGCAAATGCGTGGAAGAGATTGTTATCAGTGGCTACTGCCTGGGAGAATACCAGTTGCTGGACACCACAGGAGGAGAAAGGGCTCTTGTGTTCGAATCCTGCTTGAGGGTTTTCTGTAGGCACTGGGTTGGCCACTGTGAAAACAAGATGGCAGACCAGATGGGCCACTGATCCAGCAAATTCTCCTTATGTTCTTAAATCTGCATTAGCAGAAAGTGCCCAGGGACACTTTTTTTTGGGGGGGGGCTGGGCTTTCTACAGGGACAAGCCCCCCATTTTTAGGTTTTTTGATAGCCTCAATGAGGACTGGATACTTGCTGAGGCGGTACAAATCAGTTTCTATGCCGAATTCTATACAAACTGCCCTGCTGCTGCACTTACTGCCTTTACAATGCTATCATACCAGTTTCCTGATTCGACGGGGAGGTTGTTGAATGAGCTGGTTTTTTGTCTTTCTGCCCCGGACTCGGAGTTATGTCAACAGCTGCCCTGTGAACATCTGCAGGCTTGTGAGCGGTTCTGGGGTCACTGTGGCCAGGGACTCTGCAAAAGGAGGGAAGCAAGCATTGAGAGAAGGGGCCCAGGGTCCTCTAAACCCAACAACCCTAAAAGGGCTTTTGACAGAGCTGTTTATATCCTGCGCTAGACAAATAATGCAAACCCTGCTCTAATACAAACCAACTTTCTGCCATCTGCCTTATTGCAGGGCAGATTCGAGGGTAAACCATATGTGGAACGAGTCTGCCCCTGCAGCTTGATGGAGGTAGAAATTGTCTCTCATGTCTTGTTTCTACAAGGATATACGCTCGGTATTTATCACTCCTGTTATACAAAAATCTCCAAATGCTTCCAAATTTCAATGTCTAAAACTCCTGGACAAGGATCCAGAGATCACGCTAAGGGTGGCCAAATTCTGTGCGACTGCCATAAAACTTAGGGAACAAGCTGATTAAGGTCTCAAATGACAATTTTAGGTTATATTTTAGTGATGAAGATTTAATATATATTTTTAACTTCCGCTATATCTGTATTGTCTCTGTTATACCCAATTGCAATTCAATGTATTCCTGTTGTGTTTCATGATTTTCCTGATATTGTAAGTGAGCCGGAACTGGTCTGTGACCGTAATAATAAAATTCATTCATTCAACCAACTTTCCATGCCAATAAAAGCAGAATTTTACCCATGCAATTTACGCAGACTAAGTCGTGCATACATTTCCTCAATTTTCACAATTTATTCCGTGGGACATTGAAGCTCCAAGCATGATTGCTGGAACATTCCATCCTGGTTGCTCGACCAATTGTTTTGCCAAATATTGCCTATGGCACACTTTTGTTGTGTGTGTCCGCCATTGTGTGTGTCCACAAACACAACCTTATGTTCTCCACCCAACCGAAATCCCCTCTTCTCCTGCCCTACTCACCTGTTTGCCACCGGCTTCAGCAGAGATCTCCAATCCGCTGGCATTTCTGATTTCTCTTCCGCAATGCTTGCAGCTCCCACTGGAGAAAGAATTCATCCACGAATGAGACTATAAGAAGGCAGCTATAATATGGTTACCAGATTTTTTTCAATGAATCTGAGTAGCAACAGGGAGTCAGTAGTGGGGATGGTGAGGCCCTCGTATCTACGGGACCGCCTCTCCTGGTATGCCCTGCAGAGGACCTTAAGGTCCATGAATAACCATAGTTTAGAGGTTCCAGGTCTTAAGGAAGTCAGACTATCCTCCACCAGGGCCAGGGCCTTTTCAGTGATGGCTCCGACCTGGTGGAATGCTCTGTCCCATGAGACCAGGGCCCTTCAGGATTTAACCTCCTTCCGTCGGGCCTGTAAGACAGAGCTATTCCGCCTGGCCCTTAATTTGAATTCAGCCTGATCTTTTATTTCCCTTCTCTTCCAGTATGGTGTAGTGGTTAAGAGCGGTAGTCTCGTAATCTGGGGAACCGGGTTCACAGCTCCGCTCCTCCACATGCAGCTGCTGGGTGGCCTTGGGCCAGTCACACTTCTTTGAAGTCTCTCAGCCCCACTCACCCCACAGAGTGTTTGTTGTGGGGGAGGAAGGGAAAGGAGAATGTTAGCCGCTTTGAGACTCCTTAAAGGGAGTGAAAGGCGGGATATCAAATCCAAACTACTCTTCTTCTTCTTCTTCTTCTTCTTCTTCTTCTTCTTCTTCTTCTTCTTCTTCTTCCTTCCCCCTCCCCTTTTATGAAGATTACCCGCTCTGAGACCCCACAGCTAATTCTCCCTTGACCTCCTCACTGGCCCAAGTAGGACCAATTCAGCCAGCTAGCCCTGGGTATGATCTAACTGATTTTTTAATTTTATTGTTATTCATGTTTTTATACTGTCTTTTATGCTGCTTTTATAATTGCCGTATTTTTTGCTCTATAAGACTCACTTTTTCCCTCCTAAAAAGTAAGGGGAAATGTGTGTGCGTCTTATGGAGCGAATGCAGGCTGCGCAGCTATCCCAGAAGCCAGAACAGCAAGAGGGATTGCTGCTTTCACTGCGCAGTGATCCCTCTTGCTGTTCTGGCTTCTGAGATTCAGAATTTTTTCCCCCTTGTTTTCCTCCTCCAAAAACTAGGTGCGTCTTGTGGCCTGGTGCGTCTTATAGAGCGAAAAATACGGTAAGTGTTTTAAAGTGTTTTAAATTTGTTGTTAACCGCCCTGAGCCCGGTTTTTGAACCGGGAAGGGCGGGGTATAAATAAAAATGTATTATTTATTATAAAAGACCCTGGGCCCAAGCACGCATGCATATTGTATAAAGGTGCAAAGCCCTTCTTTCACACCCTGTGAAACATAAATGCACAGGTTTTTCCCCCATCTCATTCCCCCTTCCCCCTTTGTTTTGACAGATCAGGGGAGGCTCGGGAGTCACGGGCGAGCAGCCCTTGCCCAGGAGGGGCCAGCCTGGTAGTGCAGTTGGCTCTAGCTGGCTTCAGGAGCTGCTTGCTGCTGTGGCACAGGAAGAATGGCGGGCGCCACAGCAGTGAGCAGCTCCTGAAGCCAGCCAGAGCCAACTGCACTACCAGGCTGGCTCTAGGCTGCTGAGGCTGACGCTGCCACGTTTCCCGGGGACAGATTTGCATATCTGGGGACATTCCGGGGACGGAATATGTCCGGGAACAGATTTGCAAATCTGGGGACTATCCCCGGGAACCGGGGACGTCTGGTAACCCTAAGCTATAAGCCTTTTACACAGAACCCTCCATGCAAATCAGGACAGGCAGAATAGAATTAAAAAATTCCGTCCAGTAGCACCTTAGAGACCAACGAAGTTTGTTATTGGTATGAGCTTTCATGTGCATGCACACTTCTTCAAGTACACTTCGAAGTGCACACAAAAGCTCATCCCAATAACAAACTTAGTAGGTCTCTAAGGTGCTACTGGAAGGATTTTTTTTATTTTGTTTCGACTGCGGCAGACCAACACGGCTACCTACCTGTAACTAGGAAGAACAGAGTATGCAAGTTAAGGGCAGCATTCACACAAACCTGTTCAGTTCCACGCTATATTTGAGCTTCGACACAACATAAATTGCCACCCAGAAAACTAATAGAATATAGTGCGTGTTCAGCACTCGCGTCTGCATTATTTAATTAATTTTGTGACTGTGTGGAACCCAGTTCAGCTACTGATTGATTGTGTGACTGCAGTACATTGTTTATTGCTTTCGTTTTATGGATCAGTGGTCTCGTTGGATAGTAAAATTCATGTTCAATGGCTGTTTTAGGGGTTGTTTTTAAAAGTCTGGGATGGATTAATCCATTTTGCATTACTTACTATGGGAAAGCGTGCCTTGGTTTTGGAACGCTTTGGTTTTGGAATGGACTTCCAGAACGGATTAAGTTTGAGAACCAAGGTACCACTGTACTCTTAATCTCAGGGTTAGGAGTTTGAGACCCACGCTGGGCAAAACAGTCCTGCATTGCAAGGTGTTGGAAGAGATGCCCCATGTGGTCCCTTCCAGTTCTACAATTCAGTGTGTGCTGGTCCCGGGGGCTAACTGAGAGGCGAGGTCTGAGTCCAGTCTGAGGTCAATGGTGCAGTATGGAGGCTGTCCGTCAAAGCTGTAGCTGGGTCCAAGGCGGGGAGTCGGGTGGGGTCAGGAACTCTGGCAGAAGAGCAGGACAGGGTGCAGGCAGGAACAGGCTACCAACAATGTTGCTCCCACAACCTGGGACTGGGGCTGGCTGGCTTTTATCTGCCCCGAGGCACAGGGTGACCCCGATCCTCTGGTGACTCACCTCTCCTGGTCTGGAGGCGAGCACTCCTCCTGCGAGAACTTAGTTCCCTCCGCCTCTCTGCCCTGAGCCTCTGCAGATCAGGAGAGGCTGGAGGGTTCCCGGACCCAGAGGCAACCTCAGCTTCCTCTGACGGGGCTGAGAGTGGAGCACCTGCAGGCAATGGGTCCTCCATCACCTCAGGGGCCACAGCAGACTCAGCTGGTGCCTGCACCTGAGGACCCAGCACAGGTGAGGACCCTTCAGGCTCAAGCCTCAGCCATGGCTCAGCTGGTTCTGGAGGCGGGGACTCCTGTGCAGGCTGGGATTCCTCAGGTTCAGCCTCTGAGTCTCAATCCCAGGCCATCACATAGTGATTCTATTATTCAACCTGTTCTGCATTGGTAAGAAGTCTCATTTAGTGTGGCAGAATCTACACTTTGGAACTCCCTGCCTATTGACCTCAAGCAGGTACCTACACTGTATTCTTTTAAGCACCTGCTAAAAAGCATTCTTATTTAAGCAAGCTTACTAGGATGCTTAGAAAGGCTGGTGAGAATTTCAATCAGTTTTAGTTTGTTGACTTTTTCTACGTTTTAAAGAACTGTTGTAAATGTTTCTCAGCTTCATTATTTTATCTTTTTTCCTGAACTGCTTTGAGGTTGGTTAGTTTACTTACAAGGGGACACAGGTGGCGCTGTGGGTTAAACCACAGAGCCTAGGACTTGCTGATCAGAAGGTCGGCGGTTCGAATCCCTGTGACGGGGTGAGCTCCCGTTGCTCAGTCCCAGCTCCTGCCAACCTAGCAGTTCGAAAGCATGCCAAAGTGCAAGTAGATAAATAGGAACCGCTCCAGTGGGAAGGTAAACGGCATTTCCATGCGCTGCTCTGGTTTGCCAGAAGCGGCTTAGTCATGCTGGCCACATGACCCGGAAGCTGTCTGCGGACAAATGCCGGCTCCCTCGGCCCATAGAGCGAGATGAGTGCCGCAACCCCAGAGTCGGTCACGACTGGACCTAATGGTCAGGGGTCCCTTTACCTTTTTAGTTGGCTTACAATCGAGTGATGTATGGATTTCATGAAATGAATAAGCAAACGGACAAAAATGCGATGCAATGAGTAAATAAAGCAAGGGCCACTTTTTACCTTTGGAGACCTTAAAGTCCAGTTTATGCCCAGAGTCAGCTGCAGGTTTGCTGGGGGGCTGATCCTTAAGCCTGCTCTGGGGGGCCACCCCAACGCCCGCTTTGCCACCCAGATCCTTGGGCAAACGTTCAAGGGCGGGTGAAAGCGCCCGGGGTCCTTTCCGTGGATCTTCCATGGCAGCTGGCACGCTGACAGGCCTGGAAGGCTTCCAGTCTGAGATGCTTTTCGTCTCGATATGCTGTGTGCCAGAGGTGGCTGGAGATGGCTTGCTGCTATGGGCAAGAGGAGGACATTAGCCCTTTGGCCAGTGGGATGGGCAATGGACAACATCCAGCTGACCACCAACCCCTCCCAAGGCTAACAATAATAATTTATTATTTATACCCCTCTCAGGCGCTGTGGGTTAAACCACAGAGCCTAGGACTTGCTGATCAGAAAGTTGGCGGTTCGAATCCCCATGACAGGGTGAGCTCCCATTGCTCGGTCCCTGCTCCTGCCAACCTAGCAGTTTGAAAGCACGTCCAAGTGCAAATAGATACAGTGGTGCCTCGCAAGACGAAATTAATTCGTTCCGCAAGTTTTTTCTTCTTGTGAGTTTTTCGTCTTGCGAAGCACGGTATCCCATAGGAATGCATTGAAAATCAATCAATGCGTTCCTATGGAGACCGTCCGGGGACAGAGGGGAAGCCCTGCGCGCCTTCCCCTCTGTCCCCGGACCTGTTTAAAGCAAGGGGCGGCGGGGAGAAGATTGCTTCTCCCCGTTGCCTGCCCCGCAATCTCCGGGGACAGAGGGGAAGGCGTGCGCGCCTTCCCCTCTGTCCCCTCTTTTGAAGCAAGGGGCGGAGGGGAGAAGATTGCTTCTCCCCGTTGCCGCCCCTTGGTTCAAAAGGGGTCCGGGGACAGCGGGGAAGATGCGCTGCGCTTCCCCGCTATCCCCGGAGCTTGTGGGGCAAGCTTCGTTTTGCGAAGCAAGCCCATAGGGAGATGCGTCTTGCGAAGCGGCTAAGAAAACGAAAAACTCCTTCGTCTAGCGAGTTTTTCGTCTTCCGAGGCGTTCGTCTTGCGGGGCACCACTGTAAATAGGTACCGCTCCAGCGGGAAGGTAAACGGCGTTTCCATGTGCTGCTCTGGTTCGCCAGAAGCGGCTTAGTCATGCTGGCCACATGACCTGGAAGCTGTACACCGGCTCCCTCAGCCTATAAAGCGAGAGGAGCACCACAACCCCAGAGTCGGCTACGACTGGACCTAATGGTCAGGGGTCCCTTTACCTTTACATCTAGCTGCGTTTCCCCAGCCACTCTGGGCAGCTTTCAACAAATGATTAAAAATACATTAAAACATCAGTCATTAAAAACTTCCCTAAACAGGGCTGCCTTCAGATGTCGTCTAAACGTTAGATAGCTGTTTATTTCCTTGACATCTGATGGGAGGGCGTTCCACAGGGCAGGAGCCACCATTGAGAAGGCCCTCTGCCTGGTTCCCTGTAACCTCACTTCTTGCAGTGAGGGAACTGCCAGAAGGTCCTTGGAGCTGGACCTCAGTTTCCGGGCTGAACGATGGGGGTGGAGACGCTCCTTCAGGTATTCTGGGACAAGGCCGTTTAGGGCTTTAAATTCAAAGCACACTTTGAATTGTGCTTGGAAATGTACTGGGAGCCAATGTAGGTCTTTCAGGACCTGTGTTACGTGGTCTTGGCGGCCGCTCCCAGTCACCAGCCCAGCTACCCACTAAGTCCCGTTGGGTAAGAACTTGTCTGGGAGGAAGCAAGATCTGTTTTTCTCAGGTAAAGTGTTACTCAAGAGGTATCAGAAGGAAATGTTTGAAAATTGATGAAAAACTATTATAGATAGATAGAAGAGGATTTACTCCACTCAACTATTTTGAGGACAGGTTATAACAATGTATAAAAGCCATAGCAGAAATTGGTGATGTGAAATTGGGATGGGTGTATTTTGAAACGATAGTTAGAAAAGCTGTTTTATTGGGAGCAGTGAAGGAGGGAGGAAAATAGAGGGGGTGGGTGGGAAGTCAGCTTTTAAATTTGAATTGAATTTGTATTAATTTGGTGACCATTTGTTTAAAAATATGGAAAATCAATAAAAATAATTGGCAAAAAAAGAGAGAAAGAAACTTGCATTCATAAAATTTCCAGCGTGTACATTGCAAGGCTGAAACTTCCCTCCCCAATTTCTAAACCTAGCCTGTGATTTATTTAGTTCTTTTTAAATATGAGGGAAGTAGAGAAGACCGGAAATTTGTTCAAATTAAAATTTCTACAACCGTAGTAAAACATGCAAGCATTTGCCTCACTAGTGTACAGGATCCCAAATCAGAGGGGCAAGTGTTTTTCCAGTTGCATGTTAAAAACAGAAGGGGTAGGGGGTTGGGTTTGCAAGAGAACTGGCCATTCGAGCCTCCCATTATCCAATGTAGGCAATTAGAACCTCCATCCCAAGAGCAGTATACCTCCAAGCACAAAAGGACTGCAGAATTTACGGGTGGTTGTGACTTTTCTAGCGCAGAGATGGGAACTTGCTTCCCGCTCAGGGGGACTGGAGGGACACAAAGCACTTACCGTATTCTTCGCTCCATAAGACACACTTTTTCCCTCCTAAAAAGTAAGGGGAAATGTCTGTGCGTCTTAAGGAGCGAATGCGTGGTCCTTGGAGCCGAATTGCCCAGAGGGCAAAAAGCAGGTCGTGCTTTTTTTTTTTAGAAAGAGGGAAGGGGGTGTTGAAACGAAGCCGCTGAGCAGCTGATCGGCAAGCGATCGGGAGGGAGATAAGGGACTCTAGAGATAAAGGAGGCTGCCTGAGAAGGGGGAAGTAAAAGCCCAAGGATCCTCAGGATTTTTGCATTGGATCACCCCAAATTCACCATCAAATCACATAGCATGTCCATGGCTATAGCCTGCACCAAAAAATAAATAATGCATTCACTGTTTTGTGGGGCCGCAATGGTGCAAAAACGTGGTTACAAAGCACGGATCCACATAGATTCTCAGGATTTTGCATTGGGCTACCCCAAACTCACTGTCAAATCATATATCTACACTTGATCTTAGCCAAAAGGCCGAGAAGCCTCATATATCATGTCTGTGGCCACAGCATGAACCACAAAAATCATATATCCACTGTTTCATTCAGAATATTTTTCCCTTGTTTTCCTCCTCTAAAAACTAGGTGCGTCTTATGGAGCGAAAAATACAGTGCATGCTAAAGATTGTGGAAAATTGTGGAAAGAAGGATTAAAATTTACTGCATGCAATGCCTTAAAAGAAAATATGATGAAAATGATGTATAGGTGGTATATTACTCCTGTGAAACTAGCTAAAATGTATAAAGTAAGTAATAAATGTCAGAAATGTAAAGAAAAAGAGGGAACATTTTATCACATGTGGTGGGAATGTAAAAAAGTGAAAAACTTCTGGGAAATGATATATAATGAGATGAAAAAGATGTTGAAATATATATTTATTAAAAAACCAGAAGCATTTTTACTTGGCATTGTAGGAGATGATATAAATAGAAAGGATTGTAAGTTGTTTTTATATGCAATGACGGCAGCAAGAATATTATTGGCACAAAGATGGAAGCAAGAAGAACTACCGACGAAATAAGAATGGAGGATGAAATTGATGGGACTATGCAGAATTAGATAAATTAACAGGAAGGGTTCGAAACCTGCGGGACCAGAGATTCTTGGAAGACTGGAGTAAACTTACGGACTATTTGAAAAGCAACTGTGGTGAACAGATTATGCTAGTAGGTTTGCAAGAAGTTTTGTAAGGTGAATTCTTTGAAATATTGCAGCAAAGACAATGACAAGAATTATTAGTTAAGGATAATTATAGGTAATAGGAAATTAAGAAATGCATAATAAGGGATAGAAGAACAGAATATCATCAGAGGTGTGGACAGAAGTCTAAAAATATTGTATAAGATGAGAAGTTATGTTGTATGAATGTTGGAATTAATATGTTAAAAAATCAATAAAAATGTATTTTTTTAAAACGCACTTACGTGCTGGATGCTGTTGAGCTGGTCGAATCGCCGCCAAAGCCACTAGTCCTGTTGGAGGAAGGCTGAAGTCCCGGCAAAGCCTGCATCAGGACGTTCCGTGCTCTGTCCTTCTCGCTGACATCCAGACCGCTCCCTGACGTGTGGGTCCCGGAAAAGGATGCTCTCCCGGAGACCCAAGGAGGGTTCAGAAGAGAGCCTTGGTTTTTAACCGGCTCCGTTTTGCTCGGAGGAAGTCCTGAGCTCCCGGATCCAGCCTGGAAAAATTTCTCCCGAGCCTGCTGTGTTTTGGCGGACGATGGTGTCCAGCGCGGTGGGGATGGAGAAGGGCTGGAAACGGCTAGAGAATCCGGTTTTCCCCCGGTAAGGTCTGACCAGTGCGAACTTGAGCTTGCGGACGCAGAGCTGCCTTTGTAATTCCCAGGTGGCTCAGAAGCTGCCAATTTCACGGACGACGTCTTGGATTCGAGTCCCTTCAAGTAGTTCTGTGCGGCGGAGGCAGGAGCGGGAGGTTTATCCTCGCTGGGGAAACCCCTCGTGCCGGAGGACAATGAATCCCGGAGGGGCGTCGGTTGCTCGTGCCGGTTACAGACAAAAGTGCCGGCATGGCTCCCCGCTTTGTAGTTTCCAGATTGCAGGGTGCTAGAGCACTCTTTGCACCTGGGGAGAAAAATGGCAGCAATACAATAACAAATATCTCCTGGCAGAAATAGAATGATCCTTGTAAAACAACAAATAAAGTAGAATGGGAACCTTTTACAAAGTACAGTGGTACCTCAGGTTTCATACGCTTCAGGTTACATACACTTCAGGTTACAAGCTCCGCTAACCCAGAAATAGTGCTTCAGGTTAAGAACTTTGCTTCAGGATGAGAACAGAAATCACGTGGTGGTAGTGTGGCGGCAGCGGGAGGCCCCATTAGCTAAATTGGTGCTTCAGGTTAAGAACAGTTTCAGGTTAAGAACAGACCTCTGGAACAAATTAAGTACTTAACCCGAGGTACCACTGTACTTAAAGAAACAACAAAATGAACTGGACTCCTTGGCAGGTTTTGAATAAACATACACAATTTTTTTTACTGGTAACATATTGATAGATTAATTAAGGATCTTTACAATTTTATAATATGCAGAAAAGAATATGTGCTGAGAAACCAGAGAGAGGAGCTGAGAGAAGTCTGTGGGGGTGGGAGGGTTTTTTTTTTCTTTTTGGGGGGAGGGGGAAAATGGCGGGGTAATGAGGATGATGTATTTTTGATAAACTGTTACGTTGAAATTCCTAATAATTTTTTTTTAAAAAACAACAACAAATATGTTTTTTAATATCTGGTGAGAACAAAGAAAGAAATACAATAATTTGGAACTGTGTGTGAAAAAAATTGTAGAAATAATAATACAATTAGTCTAATTGGAAGCCAAATGTGTTTGTTTTGGTTTTTTTTTCCTTTTTTCTTTTCCCCATTACCCTCCTCCCCCCTCCTTCTTCCCCTTCTCTTTTCTTTTTTGCGTCTCTTTTCTTGCTCTTTCTCTTTTTGATATGTTAAGAAAGAGATAAAGAGATAAAAGTGTAATATGAAAACTTCAGCAAGTTAAAAGTGATGTTGTGTAATTTTTCTATTACGATTTATATATTGTTAAAATTGCTTCATTGTAATGAATTGATGTAGCAACTATTGTGGGTTTTTCCTTTGTTATTGTTGAATTCTAAATAAAGTATTCTTCTTAAGAAAGAAAGAAAGAATGAAAGAATGAAAGAAAGAAAGAAAGAAAGAAAGAAAGAAAGAAAGAAAGAATAGAAAAATGGCAGACAGAGGGTGAGCGCTTTACGCAGAAAGTAGCAGCCCTTAAGATTATGCGTTTTATGAAGTGGAAAATGATAACAAGATTCCACGTTTGTTTCTCAAAATGAACGAGGCAAGTCTCTAGTCCCTTCTGAGTCCCAATGGTCTACTATTTTAACCAATACAAGATTTCTTCTGTGTCCAGTGCCACAGCTTTCAAATCCCCACTTGGCCGCGAATGAAGATCTCAGGGTGACCCTGGAGGGCAGTTGCTGCCCCTCGGTCTAACCTATCTCACCGGGTTGTTGTGGGGATAAAAGGAGATGGGGGTCTATCTTGTACGCCCCCTTAAGCAGCTTGGAGAAAAAGCGGGATATAAATGCCAATGCTAATTCTAATGCTAACAGCAGCAAAAATCCGAACACATTCCGGGAAACAATGTATAATGAAATGAAAAAAATGTTAAAAAACCAGAAGCTTTCTTATTATAAGTGCAGAAATACTGAAGGAGCTGAAAAGACGGTTTACGCCTACAACGACAGCTGCCAGAATGGAAAGGATGGAAAGACGAAAAGGTCCCAACCAGAGGGGAATAATAATAATAATAATAATAATAATAATAATAATAATAATAATAATAATAATTTGTTTATACCCCGCCCATCTGGCTGGGCTTCCCCAGACACTCTGGGCGGCATTCAACAAAATATTAAAATACAGTAATGCATCAAACATTAAAAGCTTCCCTAAACAGGGCTGCCTTCAGATGTCTTCTAATGGCAAGTTAAACTGATGGACTATGTTGAGATGGCGAAAATGACTGGAAAAATCAGAATTCAGGAAGACCAAGATTATAATAAAGACTGGAAGAAATTTATATTGTATTTGGAAGACCACTGTAAACAGTTAAGCTCTTTAACAGGACTTAAATAACACTTGTGAGTTAACAGAGACTTAAGATATAAATTATTAAATGGAAAAAATGGAAGGCATAAAATATGCATCAGGATTTTAATATTACAATAAATATTGTAATATTAAAGATATGTAACCACATGAAAGAATTAATTAGGCCTAGGACTAAATTAGGATTAAATAAATAAATAAGAAAATGTGCGATAAGAAAAGTTTGGAAATATGATTATGACTGTGATATGGTTTTATGAAAGAATGATATTGGAAACTGCTATATATAATTACTAAGAAATTCAGATGGAAAAGATTAGAGGAAGTCAAGTAATATGTTTATGAAGATGGATTTTAATTAATAATGTTTTAGTTTACGTGGTGATTTGATGTATTTTATGTTTCATATTCTCTTTTCTTTTTTTCTTTCCTTTTTTCCCTTTTATTATTGTTTACTCTCTCTTTTGTTATGTTTTTGTGTGAAAAATACCAAATATTATTGTGGGGAGGGGGGAACCACACAGCAGCAACAGCAACAACAACAACAACAACCCAAGCAGAGGAAAGGTGGAAACAAGGTGCGAATGCCACACCTGAACAGTACCTGAAGCAGTTCCTGTGATAAAGCTTCCCTTCCACCAGGAGGCGCTGTACCAGGTGGACGTGGTTTCCGCAGGTGGCGCAGTTGCTGCTTCGCATGTTGCTTCTCTCTGCTAAGACACGTCTCTGGGGGAGAAAAAGGCAAGAGAGAAGAACCTGAGACCTGACTCAAAGGGTCCATTTAACCCCGCCTCCCGTTTCGCACCGCAGCCAATCAGGTGCCTCCAGGAAGTGGATAAGCCGCTGGTTTCCAGAGATACACTGCCCCTAGACGTGAAAGCTCCATTCTTGGCTAGGTAAAGGTAAAGGGACCCCTGACCATTAGGTCCAGTCGTGGCCGACTCTGGGGTTGCGGTGCTCATCTCGCTTTATTGGCCGAGGGAGCCGGCGTACAGCTTCCGGGTCATGTGGCCAGCATGACTAAGCCGCTTCTGGCGAAGCAGAGCAGCACACGGAAACGCCGTTTACCTTCCCGCTGGAGTGGTACCTATTTATCTACTTGCACTTGACGTGCTTTCGAACTGCTAGGTTGACAGGAGCAGGGACCGAGCAACGGGACCTCACCCTGTCGCAGGGATTCGAACCGCCGACCTTCTGATCGGCAAGTCCTAGGCTCTGTGGTTTAACCCACAGCGCCACCCACATCACATCCAATTGTTGTCGACAGACTCCCTGCCCCTCCGTTTGGCTTCTAGGGCAAAAGATGGCGGATCCGTACCGCTGCCACTGGTGAGTTCTCCTTTGCCAGATTGCGAGAGGCTGGAACGGTCCTGGGTTCGGATGGCGGCAGGACTCGCGGGGGCTTGCTGGGGGCCGCCGGTTCAGAAACAACCTTCTTCCCCGTCGGCTCCTCGCTGGGTGCGGAAGAAGAGCGTTTTATGCCAGACATTCCTCCAACTGTTGGGAAAGGAAGGCAAAAAAAAGTCTCAAGAAGGAAGCCGGAAGCAGGACTGACCTAAGGTGGTTAGTCTGATCCTTATGTTTCCCTCCCCTTATGGTTTTGATGAGGCTGCATTTTAAATTGCATTTTAACCTGTATTTTAAATTGCCCCCCCCCCTTATTATGTTTTTACTGTAATTTTACTGTTGTTAGCCGCCCTGAGCCTGGCTCTTGCCAGGGAGGGCAGGGTATAAATAAAAATTATTATTATTATTATTATTATTATTATTATTATTATTATTATTATTAATCAATGCCCTAAACTGAGAAAACGTCAGCAGAACACTAATTGGATCTAATAAGCGGGTGACTGCAGTCTTTCAGTGTAACACAACCTCCTTTGCCAACCTGGTAGACCTCCAAATGTTTTGGAGAGCAACTCCCATCAACCGCAGTTTGGGGAAGACTGACTTAATGGATCTCACTGGGCTGTCAGGGGAATAAGTAGCTCAGACGCAATGAATAAGACATTCCACCAATACTTTTAAAGCACAATGGGTACCACTTTAAACCATCATGGCTTCCCCCAAGGAACCCTGGGAGCTGTAGTTTGTTGAGGGCGCTGAGCGTTGTTAGGAGACCCCGTTTCCCCTCACGGAACTACAGTTCCCAGAGTTCACTGGGAAGAGGGGGATCAATGGTTAAACCACTCTGGAAACTGGTTCTGGGAGGGGAAACAGGGGTCTCCTAACAACACCCAACAATGACTAACACAGTGACTGACAGCTGTCGCTTCCATCTAGTTGCTAGAACCCTTTTTTTTTTTAAGCGTTCATGCCAGCTGCGGATCTATTTTCAGACAAAAGCTCTGCAGGAGAAAAGGAAGGGGTTAGGGAAAATTACTTACTTGGCGACCGTCCATGGAAATAGTTATAATATTGGGAGACATAAGTGAGGATGCTCAGTCTGTCGGGCACTTTGAGAGCGACCATGTCCTCAGCGTCCAACAAGGCCGGGATGCCCAGTTCCATTTCGGCCACTTTGAAAGCCTATCAGTCGCAAACAGAGGAGAAAAGGAGCCCTGATGGTTGATTTTTTTTAAAATTTAATAATTTTTATTAAGTACAAATTAGAAAACATACATATCTACAAGAAAAGAAAATACAAAGGAAAAAGAAAATACATATAACCAAGGAAAAAAATTAGAGAATACTTTGCCTCTTTTCATATTTAGTTATTTATACCTCTATAAAATGCTATTTACAATAAAGGAGTGAAATGAAAGATAAGATATCAGAAAAAAGAAAAAAAGAACAAAGAAAAAAGAAAGTAAAAGAAAAGGATCATAGGTGAAAATTTTTAAAAATAGATAAGTATTCACTATACATAACCGTTTCCCATCTATATTTATATTCAATTGTATAAGTTCATCTTGTCCTTATCTACCTTAAAAAGTGTTGTTGTTTTTTAAAAGACTTCCACCGTTTGCCTCACGCGTTTTTAATAATCCGTTTGTCAAACCCTCTGTTCTTCATATTTTCCCTTTGGATTTCCTTAATATCTCACTTTATATTTTTTTATATTACGCACAAGATTATTCTAAACACAACCGGATTTTTATAGTCGGGCCCTGGTTTTGTAAATATTGTTGGTTTTGTAAATATTGTTGCTTTGTTTTGAAATCCCAAACCAATGAGAGGCCAGGCCAAGCCACGGTTTACAAAGCTGAACTATGGTTTGCTACAAAATCTAAAGCAGAGCTCCAAAACTTGGGTCTCCAGCTGTTTTTGGACTACAGTTCCCATCATCCCTGACCACTGATCCTGCTGATGGGAGTTGTAGTCCAAAAACAGCGGAGATCCAAGTTTCAGAAATCCTGATCGAAAGCAAGACTCGATTCGGGAGGGCCAGAAACACTCCAACGGCTTAGAGGGGCTGTCCAGGGGTCTCTGCCTGAGACCTCATTCGATGGAGATACCAGAGCCTACCAGATACCGTACCAGATCATGGATTGCCAACAGCTGTTACTCAAACCAATATTGTGCTTGTCCATCTAATCCTGCTTTGTCACAGTCGCTGCTTACTGCAACCACTACTATGCTATATGATCCACTATCCTGTAATATTACATATGGTATGTACAGTTGTTTATGGTTTTTTACATTAATTTTGCTGTAAAAATGTGTGAGATTAAGATATTGTATTTATTTCCATTACCTAATTTGAGCATGCACAGTAGTCCAGAGAAAATAAAAGAGGAAGCAAGGAGGAATGCTTTTAGGAAGCCCTGGAGATCATAAACAGGAGAGGCAGGATTTACTGTCTCCGAGTGAGCTCTCTTCCCGGCCCTTAGATTAACAAAACTAACAATAGCTACATCAAAGCCAACTATCATCTTTATGACCCAGGATGCCTGATGAAGCAACCGGCAACTGGTCTGTATTTGGAATGCTTATATGTGCCTGTCAGGTGTTGAGAAAGCAAATGGCAGAGGCGAAGAGGCTTGTGGGATTCGATCAGAAACTACTGTCAATGAATCAAACCCAGTCAACGCAATGCTTTCATCGCTGACACAAATGGCTTGCTCCATATTTCATAATTCCTCATAGCAATCCCACCTGACCCCCACACTCTGGATATTTGCACCCCTAGATCTGTGTATCTGCGTGGAATCCCCTCTTTGGCGGGGGTGCCTGGCCCTACAATTCTTTTAAAATCAAGGAAATAAATTCGTTTGAAGAGCTGATTCTGGAGCTTGCTGGAAAGAGGTTTTCCTCTCCCTTCCTCCTCTCTTTTTTCCTTGTGTGCCCTACCATTTACCGTACTTTTCTGTCTATAAGACGCCTCCATGTATAAGAAGCCCCTTATTTTGGGGGACTGGATTTTCAGAAAATGGGGGAAATGGGCAAAAAGTTGTGGGGTTTTTTGGGGGGACGATTGCCCAGAGTCATTGAGCTTTCCTGGGGTTACCAAGGGTTGTAGAGCTTTTTTTAAGGGGGGATGCAGAAAATCGCTCACCCACACATGTCGCAAAATCCGCCTCCCGTCTGTCCCCTCGCTGCATCGGCCAATAAGCACCACCCGTTGATGCAGCAACCAATCACACGCACAATAGCTGCTAACAGCCAATCAAACATCCATCCTATGCACTATCCATGTATAAGACGGCCCCCACTTTTTAGCATGATTTTAAAGTAAAATAAACCTAATCTTTTACATGGAAAAGGACGTTAAGTTTGCAAGCCTGAGGAGCAGGGTCTGCCTGCCTACTGTTGTCAGAAAAGGCAACTCTGGGACAAAAGAGCAAGGTTTTTAAAAGGCTTTAAATAAATGACAACAGCAAAAACAACATCACTAAGTCAAAGACCATTGTTTCCATCTGCCCACTGCTACCAATGCTGGTGGAAGGTGGTCCTCCTGGGTCTCAACTGGTGACTTTCCATGAAGCTCCACCATCTTGAAGCCATTACAGTTTTACACAGCTGAGCAGAGAGATCTTAAAATCAGCTTCCTGGTTGAGTTTCCTCCGCCCTCCTGATTTGTATTAAAGCTTGGCCTGTTCTGGACTCCCCCTCCCCTCGTTTTCCCAGAAAACAATATCTGTCTTTTCTTTTTCTTTCTTTGTTATACTTTTATTTTGCTTTAAACAAATACAGATAAATATAAACAACCAAAATTACAAAAAAACCCTTAATAATTATAATGGAAAAAGCTAAAAAAAACTACAGTGGTACCTGAGGTTACATACGCTTCAGGTTACATACGCTTCAGGTTCCCGCTAACCCAGAAATAACACCTCGGGTTAAGAACTTTGCTTCAGGATGAGAACAGAAATTATGCTCTGGTGGCAGCGGGAGGCCCCATTAGCTAAAGTGGTGCTTCAGGTTAAGAACAGTTTCCGGTTAAGAACAGACCTCCAGAATGAATTAAGTACATAACCAGAGGTAGGTAAAGGTAAAGGAACCCCTGACCATTAGGTCCAGTCGTGGCAAACTCTGGGGTTGCGGCACTCATCTCGCTTTATTGGCCGAGGGAGCCAGCGTACAGCATGTCTAAGCCACTTCTGGCGAACCAGAGCAGCACACGGAAACGCCGTTTACCTTCCCGCCGGAGCGGTACTTATTTATCTACTTGCACTTTGAGGTGCTTTCGAACTGCTAGGTTGGCAGGAGCAGGGACCGAGCAACGGGAGCTCACCCCATCGCAGGGATTCGAACTGCCGACCTTCTGATCAGCAAGTCCTAGGCTCTGTGGTTTAACCCACAGCGCCACCCGCTTCCCATAACCAGAGGTACCACTGTACAAAAAATATCAAAGTACATGGCATAAAACATAAGCTATTATGGGAAAGGAAAAAGGAAAAGGAAAGGAGGAGGAGGAGGAAGGGAAAAAATGAAAGAAAAAAAGGGGGGAGAGGAAGATGAGCCAAAACACAATTTTGTACACGTCCGTCAAGGTCACAACAGATCATTATTCGTATCAATTCTCTCTATCTGCATTCCATAGAATCCCTCATCTTGGTATCAGGGAACATTTCTCTATGCGGTATCATTCTAAACATAACCAGGTCTTTACTGATGAACCCTTATCCCCATGGTAATTATTTAAACATTCCCATTCTTCTTTCACCATCTTTTTAGGTTTATCTCTTATTGCATTCTTTTTCCTTTTAAGGCTTTTATGGCAAGTCGCAGATACAGCAGCTTACTTTTACCCAACTGCTTTAAAGAACAAAATGTAAATATACAGGTCTTACGGCAATGGGGTGACCACCATGGTTTTGGGGGACAGAAAATAAGAACTTTGGGTGAGAAGAGAGACCTCCCACAGCCCCGGCAACCACGTCTTGCTGTGGTTCAGCAGGGTCAGCTATGGCAGGATGAGAGGCGTCCCTTAATGGCTATACTGAAAGTGGGCTAGCCCAGCCCAGCTTGATGTTCTCCAGATGTTGGCTTGGGCTGATGGGGGCTGGAGTTCAACAACAGCTGGAGGGTGTCAGGATGAAGGAAACCGCAGGAGGCAATGAAGAGATCTGCTGGTCCAGGTTGCATGTAACAAAAAAAATACCCCGTGTTGCAAACACAGACCAACTTAAGCAATAAGAAGCAACGTGTGGCTAATCATGTTCTAACAACATATATAAAGTGGTAGCTCGGGTTAAGTACTTAATTCGTTCCGGAGGTCCGTTCTTAACCTGAAACTGTTCTTAACCTGAAGCACCACTTCAGCTAATGGGGCCTGCTGCTGCGCCGCCGGAGCACGATTTCTGTTCTTACCCTGAAGCAAAGTTCTTAACCTGAAGCACTATTTCTGGGTTAGCGGAGTGTGTAACCTGAAGCGTATGTAACCCGAGATACCACTGTATATCACCTATATTATTTCACAGTTCTTGAATAGAGAACATATAGTAGAGATACAACTAATAAAATAAATCAATATCGTATGAACAAAATTGGAGATGGTAGTCAATCGAGGCAAACAAGCCTGAAGAAGTGTGCATGCACACGAAAGCTCATACCAATAACAAACTTAGTTGGTCTCTAAGGTACTACTAGAAGGATTTTTTTTATTTTGTTTCGACTACGGCAGACCAACACGGCTACCTACCTGTAAATAATTTCATAATTATCTGTCTATGTATTTCTAATAGTACAGTATAACCAAATCAGGAATTTTTGATATAACTGTAAAAACTACTCTGAAAATTTATTATTTCAAAAATGAAACCTTCATCTGGTTGTGAATATTAAGATAATACCAGCAAGAATGAGTCTTTCTGTTAAAAAAAAAAAATTATATGAAGTCTTACTGACTAGTGATTTAAATCATGATTTAAATCGATTTGAGTTAAATCAAATCCACCCTGCTGTGAAGTATGATAATGTATTTTCCTTGCCAGGAGGAATCTAGGGGTCTGTTTGTATAGATGCTTTTCTGCCTATTCCCACTCTGGCCCACCCCAGCCCAAGCATGAGGCCCCACAAGGGAATGAAGCACCCCCATGCTTGGCTGAATTAAAGCCTGGTTTCGGGGCTCAGGAATCAGAGGCAAAACAAGCCCAGAGGCAAAGGGATGTCAGAGTGGTCTCTTTGCGGCATCATCCCAGCGCTCAGTGGAGGGTCAAGTCACTAGTCCTCATGGAAATATTCTCTGGCAGGGGCAGGCTGAGGATGAGGCTTCCGAGGTTCATGCTGAGCAGCAGTGGAACGAATTCTGGGCCGAAGCCAAGGAAGCTCTCCTTGGAGAAGCCGCAAAATCTGCAACCCATCTTCTTCACAAGGCACATTCCATTCTGAATGCATTCATTCATTCATTCATTCATCCAGCCAGCCCACATTCAGATTTCTGGAGCCAGCACAGAGCCGGATGGGTGGTCTGAATGCTGTGCCTCGGTTGGGAAACATCTGTGCAAGACAACAGCTCCCTTCCCCCACCACCACGCATGCAGAGATCCAGAAATGCAATTTTCGGTAAACACAAGCGAATGAGCAGGGCACGGTCCAGTTTCCAAATGGGAAGGCAGAGTCTAGGGAGAGGTTGCAAAAAAATAAAATATAGAAGCCAGCGAGGTGCAAGGATAGCAGGGTCAGATTGGAGACTGGAGTGATATGATAGCCATGTTCAAATATATAAAAGGATGTCACATAGAGGAGGGAGAAAGGTTGTTTTCTGCTGCTCCAGAGAAGCGGACACGGAGCAATGGCTCCAAACTACAAGAAAGAAGATTCCACCTAAACATTAGGAAGAACTTCCTGACAGTAAGAGCCGTTCGACAGTGGAATTTGCTGCCAAGGAGTGTGGTGGAGTCTCCTTCTTTGGAGGTCTTTAAGCAGAGGCTTGGCAACCATATGTCAGGAGTGCTCTGATGGTGTTTCCTGCTTGGCAGGGGGTTGGACTCGATGGCCCTTGTGGTCTCTTCCAACTCTATGATTCTATTCTATTCTGTGATCTTGCAGACAGTAGCCATGTTTTTGCAACACGCAGTGAGGATTCACAAATGTTGCACGACAGTATTTTAATCGTTAGAGGCAGATTTTGCTGAGTGATTCTGTTGCACTGAACCTTTCAGAATTTTGTTTGTATGTCAATAAAGGTTTGAGACCGGGTTGACCGAGGTCGAAATCCTACCCTCTCCATTCAGTCATGAAGCCTATAATAATAATAATAATAATAATAATAATAATAATAATAATAATAATATTTTATTTATATCCCGCCCTTCCCAGCCGAAGCCGGGCTCAGAGCGGCTAACAACATTAAAGTAATACAGCATTCTAAAATCCATTCATTATAAAATCAGTTCAAATCAAATTAATGGCAACCATTGGGCTAGAGTTCTGTGAGGATTACCAAAGAAGGGGGTCAGGCTGTGCCTTGGCCAAAGGCCTGGTGGAACAGCTCTGTCTTGCAGGCCCTGCAGAAAGATGTCAAGTCCCGCAAGGCCCTATTCTCTTGTGACAGAGCGTTCCACCAGATCGGGGCCACAGTCAAAAAAGCCCTGGCTCTGGCTGAGGCCAGCCTAACCTCTCTGTGGCCTGGTATCTTCAAGATGTTTTTGTTTGAAGACCGTAAGGTCTCCGTGGGACATACCAGGAGAGGCAGTCCCGTAGGTACGAGGGTTCTAGGCTGTATAGGGCTGGTTAAAACCAGCACCTTAAACCTGATCCTGTACTCCACCGGAAGCCAGTGCAGTTGGTAAAGCACTGGGTGAATGTGATCCTGCGGCGAGGACCCCGTAAGGAGTCTCGCCGCGGCATTCTGCACCTGCTGGAGTTTCTGGGTCAGTCTCAAGAGCAGCCCCACATAGAGCGAGTTACAATAATCCAGTCTGGAGGTGACCGTCGCGTGGATCACAGTGGCTAGGTCAGGGCGAGAGAGGTAAGGAGCCAACTGCTTAGCTTGGCGGAGATGAAAAAATGCCGCCTTTGTTATAGCTGCAATCTGCGCCTCCATGGAAAGGGAGGTGTCGAAGATTACACCCAAACTCTTAACGGACGGTGCTGGCACTAACTGCGCCCCCGCAAGAGATGGGAGTTGCCCCCCATATCGTCCAGACCCAGCCAAAGGACCTCTGTCTTCAAAGCCTACTGGGCAAGTCTATGGCTAACTTACCTCACAGTCCGTATCTGAAGAAGTGTGCATGCACACGAAAGCTCATACCAAGAACTGACTTAGTTGGTCTTTAAGGTGCTACTGGAAGGAATTTGTTTTGTTTTACCTCACAGGGTTGCTGTGAAGATAAAACAGGAAGGAGGGCCATCTATGCTGTTCCACAGTCCTCAGAAAAACGTGTGTGTGTGTGTGTAGTATTTATTTATTTGTTTGTTTGTTGCATTTCTACCCCACCTTTCTCTTCAAGGAGCTCAAGAAAGCAGGCATGGTTCTCCACCTCATTTAATCCCAAAACATCCCTGTGAGGTAGGTTAGGCTGAAAGGCAGTGACTGAACCCCAAGGACACTCAGGAAGCTTCACGGCCATGTGGGGATTTGAACCCTGGTCTCACAGGTCCTAGTCTGGCCTCGCCACTTGCCTCACAGAGACACATTTCCCTAAATCCATGTGGATACGCTTATTCTTCGATCCTTCACCTCTCCCCCTCAAACAAATTATAAACTTGCAAAACCGCCTTGAGGATCTGGGTGTGTATGAGTGTTGGTGACAGCACAGGCATTGGCCAATAGACACCCCTTCGTGTCCAGCTTTTCCCTCGCTGCAGTTGACCACATTGGAAATCTTGCAGAACTGGTTTTTCAGAGCTCAGACAGAAAAGGGCGGCGCTCTTTGTCCTAAACAGTAAAGGATACTTTCTATACTAGCCCACGGCTCAAACAAATTCCTGGTTTTCTTCTCTGGCAGCAGGGCAAACGAGCGGCAGCCTTTGGTTCAATTCAGGGCACACTGCCAAGTATTTTGTACAAAGTGGCAAACGTCGATTAAACAGGTACAGATGGAGTAGTGTTTGAATTGACCCAAAGGCTGCCAGATGCAGGCAGAATGGAAGAAGGGTTAAGCTTCTTGGCAAGCTGTCTAAATTTATGGTCCGTTTCTTTTGATCTAATCTATCCAGGGCCAAAGCATGGGGCAGAGAGGAGGGGCAGAGAGGCACCCTGAGGGCATAGAAAACATGACGTCACAGCCGGAAGCAGAACTGGAAAATCTTACCAACTGGTTGTTTTCGTAGATATTTTCTTTGCTCAGAGCATCGAAGTTTCTGGAAAAGAAGGTCAAAGAGAAGGGAGGTTTAAGCCAAACGAGCGAGACCGGGCACCGAGAACTTTATTCAGCTGGAGAGTGGAGCATGAGATCCTGCCGGGTGCATGGATCTGAGTTTCAAATGTGTTCCCTGCAGGGATTGTTGCAGGCAAAGCAGCACCCGGCAGGATCGAACCCTCAGCTCGCCAGTTCCGCTCACCATTTGGGGCGCCGTGATCTCGCACAATTTCCTCAGCATTTTCCCCGGGGCTGTGATCTTGGGCATTTTGAGGCGCCATGCCTGAAAAGCGCTTTTTCAGAGAGAGATTGCAGCGTGAAATCACAGGAGATCACAGCACCCAAAATGGCTGTCATGCCCTCGCAAGAAAGGAAAAAAGGGACAACATCCCAGAATATGGTGTCCTGGTTTTTCCCTTTTGATGCACTGGAGGGTATAGAATGGGGGCCTCCTAAGAATTCCCAGCACCCTTAACAAACTACAGCTCCCAGAGTTCTTTGCAGGGGGGAAGCCATGCCTGTTTAAAATGGCATGGTGCTGTTTTAAATGTATGCTGTTAATGTGGCGAAGGAAGCAGGTAAAGGTAAAGATAAAGGGACCCCTGACCATTAGGTCCAGTTGTGACCGACTCTGGGGTTGCGGCGCTCATATCGCTTTACTGGCCAAGGGAGCCAGCGTACAGCTTCCGGGTCATGTGGCCAGCATGACTAATTCGCTTGTGGTGAACCAGAGCAGCGCACGGAAACGCCGTTTACCTTCCCGCCGGAGTGGTACCTATTTATCTACTTGCACTTTGACATGCTTTCGAACTGCTAGGTTGGCAGGAGCAGGGACCGAGCAATGGGAGCTCACCCCGTTGCGGGGATTCGAACCGCCGGCCTTCTGATCAGCAAGTCCTAGGCTCTGCGGTTAAACCAACAGCACAGAGAAGCAGGTAGATACGTTTATTAAAAGCGCCTTCCAAACTTGCTGAGGAACATGAACCGGTGCAGCCACCCCCAAATCCTATAGCAGCCATCCACAACTCCAGGCATCTCCAGAGAACTTGAACTACAACTCCCTTAAGCCTGGGAAATGCTGGTTGCACTCCCCCCTGATCTCAGACCAAGCCACAAGCAACTAATTGTCCACCGAGTGGGTGAGAGACTCTGTACAGGGATACAATGGTTCTCAAATGCCTTGGCACTCATACAAGTTGGAACCCAAACACTGCAAACCCGGAAGCAAGTGTTCTGGTTTGCGAACTTTTTTCAGAAGCCGAACATGTTCTGTTTTGAGGGTTACACTTCCATTTTGAGTACAGTGGTACCTTGGGTTACATACGCTTCAGGTTACATACGCTTCAGGTTACAGACTCCGCTAACGCAGAAATAGTACCTCAGGTTAAGAACTTTGCTTCAGGATGAGAACAGAAATCGTGCTCCGGCGGCGCGGCAGCAGCAGGAGGCCCCATTAGCTAAAGTGGTGCTTCAGGTTAAGAACAGTTTCAGGTTAAGAACGGACCTCCAGAACGAATTAAGTTCTTAACACGAGGTACCACTGTATTAAGCTGAGGTCTGTCTGTTTTTGCTACTTATTTTGAGTTTTTGCGCCTCTTTTTTGTTTTGTTTTTGTGACTGTGTGGAACCCACTTCAGCTACTGATTGATTGATTGATTGATTGATTGATTGATTGATTGATTGACTGATTGTGTGGAACCTCGAGTTACAAACGCCTCAGGTTACAAACTCCGCTAACCTGGAAGAGTTACCTCGAGTTGAGAACTTTGCCCCAGGATGAGAATGGAAATCGTGTGCCGCCGGCGCAACACAGCAAGAGGCCCCATTAGTGAACACATGCCTCTAGTTAAGAACAGTTTCAGGTTAAGAATGGACCTCCAGAATGAATTAAGTTCGTAACCAGAGGTACCATATGGTTTATTACTTTCATTTTATGGATCAGTGGTCTTGTTAGATAGTAAAATTCATGTTAAATTAGGGGTTGTTTTTAAAAGTCTGGAATGGATTAATCCGTTTTGCATTACTTTCTTTGGGAAAGCGTGTCTTGGTTTTGGAACGCTTTGGTTTTGGAACAGACTTCCAGAACGGATTAGGTTTGAGAACCAAGGTGCCACTGTACTGGGAAGAACTGGGCACAGAGAGCTAGCAGGCATTTTCCACGGCGGTTTTAGGGAAGCATGACTCAGCACCAATGAGTCATCAAAAATCAGCTTGAGAACACATTTCCTCCGAAGGCATAGCTGGTTGGGCAACGCAGACGCCGCAAAGCAGCCAAAAACCCACGCTGATCTTTGCTCTTTCCTACTCCGGCTCAAGACTTGAAAGGAAATCATCACCACCAGAGGTTTAAGCTTATAATCCTGCTGCAATTTGGAGGCAGCGCCCTCGCTTTCTCTTTCGTTTCCACCTGGGCATTAACCTTAAGGCCCACCTGGCAGGTGCATAGTTCGGCACGCAAACACAGAGGTTGGGCATGGGAGGAAAATCCCCTGCTGGCTTGCGTGTCCAGGCGCAGTCGGGCGATAAAAGGAGAGGTGGAAGAGATGGAAAGAAGATAAAGTCCCGACCAGAGAAGAATGGCGGATGAAGCTGATGGACTATGCTGAAATGGCTAAAATGACCGGAAGAATCAAAAATCAGGAAGACCTTTCCAATAGTTTGACCGGCTGTGCAATGGTTAGAGCAGGCTTCCTCAACCTCAGCCCTCCAGGTGTTTTGAGACTACAATTCCCATCATCCCTGACCACTGGTCCTGCTAGCTAGGGATCATGGGAGTTTTAGGCCAAAAACATCTGGAGGGCTGAGGTTGAAGAAGCCTGGGTTAGAGGATTGAATCCTGCTTCAAAACCTCACTCAGCCACAAAGTTCACTGACTACCCTCAGTCCATTTGCTCTGTCACAGCCTATCCTACAAATATAGTAAATGAAACCATAATGGCAAGCAAGTAGCAATCCTAGTATGATGATGATGATGATGATGATGATGATGATGATGATGATGATGATTATTCATTTATTCATACCCCACCCATTTGGCTGGGTTTCCCCAGCCACTCTGGGTGGCTTTCAACAGAATATTAAAAGACAATAGTCTATTAAACATTAAAAGCTTCCCTAAACAGGGCTGCCTTCAGGTGTCTTCTAAAAGTCAGACAGTTGCTTACCGTATTTTTCGCTCTATAACACGCACCTGACCATAACACGCACATCGTTTTTAGAGGAGGAAAACAAGGGGAAAAACATTCTGAATGAAACAGTGGATGTATCATTTTTGTGCTTCATGCTGTGGCCACAGACATGTGATCTGATGGTGAATTTGGGGTGACCCAGTGCAAAAATCCTGAGAATCCCTGTGGATCCATTCTTTGTAACCACGTTTTTGCACCATTGCAGCCCCAGGCAACAGTGGGTGCGTGATTTTGGGGGGGCAGGCTGTAGCCATGGACATGCTATGGGATCTGATGGTGAATTTGGGGTGACCCAATGCAAAGATCCTGAGGATCCATGTAGATCCATGCTTTTTAACCACGTTTTTGCACCACTGCAGCCCCAGGCAACAGTGGGTGCGTGATTTTTGGGGGGCAGGCTGTAGCCATGGACATGCTATGTGATCTGATGGTGAATTTGGGGTGACCCAATGCAAAGATCCTGAGGATCCATGTAGATCCATGCTTTTTTAAGTGGGGAGGGAAGGAAAAACACAGAACGGACAAGGAGCACGAGAGGGGTGTGCAGAGAAGCAGCTGGCTAAGAATGCAGGAGAGGGGTATAACGGGAGGGAGGAAAGGAAGGCAAAAGTTTTCCCTCACCTACCCACCCAAGCCAGCCAGCCAGCTCTCTCTCTCTTTCTCTCTCTCTCTCTCTCTCCCTCCCTCCCTCCCTCCCTCCTGCATGTTTTCAGCAGCACGGAGCACAGAGACGACACTCTGCTTTCCCCTCTGCTTGCCTGGAGGGGAGGGGCTTTCCCTGCTCTTTGTTCCGTTTGAGCAAACACAGCAAGGAAACAGAGGTGGGTGGGCAGTAAGACCCTGAGGCAGAATGCAGGAAAGCAGCCGCTTCCTCTTTTCAGGTTTCCCTTCTCCGAGACGCGCGATTTGATTTTTGCCTGATTTTTTTTGCCTCCCCTCGCGCCATTTGGCTCCAGGGACCACACATTCGCTCAATAACACGCACAGACATTTCCCCTTCCTTTTTAGGAGAAAAAATCTGCGTGTTATAGAAGGAAAAATACGGTATTTCCTTGACGGGAGGGTGTTCCCCAGGGCAGGCGCCACCACCGAGAAGGCCCTCTGCGTGGTTCCCTGTAACTTGGCTTCTCGCAGTGAGGGAACCGCCAGAAGGCCCTCAGCGCTGGACCTCAGTGTCCGGGCAGAACAATGGGGGTGGAGACACTCCTTCAGGTATACTGGACTGAAGCTGTTTAGGGGTTAGAGGTCAGCACCAACACTTTGAATTGTGCTCAGAAATGTACTGGGAGCCAGTGTATGTCTTTCAAAACCGGTGTTATATGGTCTCGGCGGCTGCTCCCAGCCACGAGTCTAGCTGCCGCATTCTGGATTACAGTGGTGCCCCGCAAGACGAACGCCTCGCAAGACGGAAAACCCGCTAGACGAAAGGGTTTTCCGTTTTGGAGGCGCTTCGCAAAACGAATTTCCCTATGGGCTTGCTTCGCAAGACGAAAATGTCTTGCGAGTTCCTGCGGGTTTTTCCCCCCTTCCCCCCCCCTTTTCCCAAGCCCTAAGCCGCTTATCAGCTGATCCGCTGATAAGCCGCTTAACAGCTGATCGCTAAAAGCCGCTAAACCGCTAATAGCGCTAATCCGCTAAGCTGTCAATGGGCTTGCTTCGCAAGACGAAAAAACCGCTAGACGAAGAGCCTCACGGAACGGATTAATTTTGTCTTGCGAGGCACCACTGTAGTTGTAGTTTCCAGGTCACCTTCAAAGGTAGCCCCACATAGAGCGCAAACTGAATTCACTAGTCCATCTTACTTGACGTTTGCACATTGCTACTGTTACTCTCCAGTTTTCTGAACTGCCCTTTGCTGGAATGTGAGTTTATCCTTTCCTGTACATGCAAAGAACGCAGATGAAGGGAAGCTGGAAACAGTTGCTTGGTTGTCCTCCGCTCCCCTGAAGGATCCTGCCCCATCTCGCATCTCAGCTCAGGGTAAGGAAGGACAAGGGGTCTGAGGCTGACCCTGAGTCACTGACCCCCACATGCCTGTGGCAAGTTTCCAGCATCACCATATCAACATCCTGGGAAAGGCTTGACCTGTTGATTTCTGCCTACCGTGCAAGAAAACCCCACTCAGTAGAAGCCAAGCAATTTCCTCGAGGGCATGCGGTCTCCTCTATCATTTCACAGCTGCTTAAAAAAGGACATTTTTTTCAAGTGCAACTTGTCTCGTTGTAGGCAAGGGGAGAAGCAGCACTGAATAAAATTCCCCCCTCCAACTGCTACACAACTATTAAAGGCACAGGAGTTCAAACAGACCTGTCTGGTGCAGTGATGAAACTGGAGTGGAAATCTAATCAAGATGTTTTATAGATGGTCCTTAACACCTACCAAAATAGCTAAAATGTATAAGACAAAAACAAATCTGTGCTGGAGGTGTGGTAAAACAGAGGGGACACTTATACATGTTTGGTGGACCTGTGAAAAAATAAAAAGCTTCTGGAATATAGTATTGTTGTTGTTTAGTCGTTTAGTCGTTTAGTCATGTCCGACTCTTTGTGACCCCCTGGACCAGAGCATGCCAGGCACTCCTGTCTTCCACTGCCTCCCGCACTTTGGTCAGACTCATGCTGGTAGCTTCGAGAACACTGTCCCACCATCTCATCCTCTGTCGTCCCCTTCTCCTTGTGCCCTCCATCTTTCCCAACATCAGGGTCTTTTCCATGGAATAAAGTATACGACGAGCTTAAAAAAATGTTTAAATATAACTTTATGAAAAATACAAAAGCTTTTCCACCAGCGATAACCGACACAGGTATAGCAAGAGAAGATCAGAAAATATTCTTCTACGCCACAGGAGCGGCAAGGATCCTAAATGCTAAAAGCTGGAAAAAGGAATTTGTGCCAACAAAAAAGGAATGGCAAGACAAACTGTTAGAGTATACTGAACTGGCTAGATTAACAGAGGCAATTAGTAATGAAACTGGAGTGGAAATGAAGGGAAAGCAGGGAGAAGGGAGGGGAATCCCGTATCCTCAGAACAACACCAGGGCAGTGAAAAAAGGATTCCCCCTGCCACAGTTTGAAAGGAAAGTTGATTCCCTGGCCAGGAAGAGAAGAGTTCAAGGAAATGCCTGAGGGAGGTGGGAGGGGCTGGCAGGAAGCAGGAAAAGATACATGAAAAGGGAAAAAGGAGGGTAAATAATGAAGAAACAAAGGCCACTTGGCCCCATAAATAAAGGGCTGTGATGCCACTTTAAAGAGCTGTGGTTTCATAGAATCATAGAACTGGGGAGGGGACCCCAAAGGTCATCTAGTCCAACCCCCGGCAATGCAGGAATCTCAACTCGATCTTATAGGACAGATGGCCATCCAACCTCTTATTAAAAACCCCCAATGAAGGTTATGAAGATATGGAGATACAGAGGAGCTCAGCCGCCTCTCCTGGCTCGGGCGCAGCTGACCCAGGACAGAGACAGGAAAGTACTGAGTTCTTTGCCTTTTCTACAGTTTCGGTGAAGACTTACTTCTGGATCCTCAGCACAAGAGATTTTTCCTTCCTCCGCTCACAAATCAGCTTCAGGTCAGCTTCCAGTTCAGCTCCTCAAAGAATCCTGGGAGCTGCGGTTTTATAGGGTGCTGAGAGTCGCTGGGAGACCCCTCTATTGCCCTCGCACAGCTGCAGTCAATCTTATTTGGCTACGAGTGATAGCCAAAGGAGAAAGAAGAAGTAGCAGTTCCCAGAGTGGTTCAACAACCAATCCCTCTTCCCAAGGAAATATGGGAATTGGCAGAATCCGAGACCAGGGAGAAGAGTCGGTGGAAGAAGATTGGAAGAAATTTAAAGTTTATTTACAGAAACATTGTAAAATTAAGGAATGTTAGAAGGAGGCTGGAATGAAGTTATGTGGCTTTAGCGGAAATATTATAAAGGATTAAGTAAAAATAGATTGTTAATGGATGAAACAAGGAAAGGTAAAGTTACATTATATTAAGATAAATTATAGGATAAAAATTGGGAAAGTTGGAAAGGATTTGCTGAAATAGCTAACCAAACTAGAATACAAAAAAAGAGAGGTATGAGGAGGTCAAGGAAACAAGTAAATGAAAGATAAGTTATGGGAAGGTTCGTTGTGTTTTTTAATTGTTTCTGTTTTTCTGTTTTTTATAAAAAAAAATCCTATTCTCCTCTTTCTTTATTGTGATGTGTTGTTAAGTTTTTGTTTAACTTGGAATTATCTCTTTTTCCTTTTGTAACATTTAAAACTTTAATAAATATTGTTTTTTTAAAAAAAAGGAAATCTGGGAATTGGAGTTCCCTCGCTACATGGGAATAATCATACTGGTCTACCTCACAGGGTCACTGTAAAGATTATCAGGAAAAAGTATGTGAATTGCTCCCAGCACTCCGCTCTTAAGGTAGATTTGCGGTGTGCGCATGTCAAACATTGGAGGCAATGACTTCAGCTCGTCCATGCTAATATGACAGCAGCAATCGCAGATAACCATGGCTCTCAGTGAACCATTCACAGTGGCATCAGGTGTTAAACAGGGTTGTGTTATCCCCCCAACTCTATTTATTATTTTCATCGCCATGATCCTACACTTTGTCAAATGGAAACTCCCCACCGGAGTAGAAATCATATATTGAATAGATGGAAAGCTCTTTAAGCTGAATAGGCTGAAAGCAAAGAATGAGATTACAATGACTTCCGTCACAGACCTTCAGTATGCTGATGACAATGTAGTGTGCGCACACTCAGAGGATGACCTCCAAACCATCCTAAATACCTTCGCAGAAGCTTATGGAAATCTTGGCCTCTTGCTCAACATCCAAAAAACCAAAGTGCTGCACCAACAAGCACAAAACAACCCCTCTGCAGTGTCACAAATCCAACACAATGGTGTAACATTGGAAAGTGTCGATCACTTCTCCTGCCTGGGGAATTATCTTTCCACAAGGGCCGACATTCATGCCAAAATTCAGCATCACCTGAGCTCTGCAAGTAAAGCTTTCTCCAGATTGAAGTGCAGAGTGTATGAAGACTGGGACATTCACAGGGAAACCAAAATGCTTGTTTACAAAGCAACCTGGTACCTTCACCAACGTGGTGCCCCTCCTGGTGCTCTGGACGACAACCCCCCCCCCCCCCCGTGCTTGTTGGGGCTTTGGGGAGGTAACAGCACAAAAGATGCTTTTTGGGGGAGCAGCAAGCTGGCAAATGATCTTTTACCGCAACTTAGGAAACAGCATAGAGAGGGTCACAGAAGCCGCCCCACCAAAGCCCACTCCCTATTAACACCAGAGATATGTGTGCATCAAAATCCTGCTCAACTTCACCCAAACGTCTCCTTCCCACAGAAAAAATAAAATCTTTTCCTCTATATCCATTATGCATATCCAGCCAGTGGGCAGAATTGACTCAGCTTCTGCTGGTTGTATTGAACAGGCGAGAAGCCACATGGGGCCCTCAGGTACCATGCTTGTGAAACACGGACCACTTATAAATGCCATCTCCAACTCCTTGAAAGATTCCATTGTCTCCAAAAAAGTTTACACATCACTTGGGAAGACAGGCGAACTAATGCCAGTGTACTAGAAGAAGCAAAGATCACCAGTGTCAAAGCGATGATTCTTCAACATCAACTTCGTTTGACCGGTCATGTTGTTTGGATGCCTGATTATCGTCTTCCAAAGCAACTACTCTATTCCGAACTTTAAAATGGAAAGCGTAATGCTGCTGGTCAACAAAAGAGGGTTAAAGACTCTCTCAATGCAAATCTTTAAAAATGTAGTCTAAACACTGACAACAGGGAAACACTTGTCTGCAAGCGCTCCAATTGGAGAACAGCCTTTACCAAAGGTGTCGTGGGCTTTGAAGATGCTCAAACTCAGGACGCAAGGGAGAAAAGTGCTAAGAGGAAGGCATGCTTGGCAAACCCTCACTGTGATCAACTCCCACCCAGAAACCAATGTCCCCACTGTGGCAGGACGTCTGGGTCCAGAATTGGTCTCCACAGTCAATTACAGACTCACTGTTAAGACTGCGTTCATGGAAGACAATTACTTGGCTAGAGTATTCCTGTCAAGATTCAACAGGCACTTTCCAGAAACAGCTAAAGACATTTTTGATCCGACAGATAGATAAAGGGGTCTTTTCCACTATGCTTCACTGGGATTTTAATCGTGTTGTGTGTTTTTTAACAGTTTTTAATTATCTTATGTGCAAATCACCTTGGGACAGTGGTTTAGAAGGTGATTAACAAATTGTAAAAATACCAAGGCAGGGGCTAGCCCTTGGGCGAGCAGATTCTGTTTCACTCCTCCACCCCCCCCACCCTCTCGCCTGCTTTTCCTGAGAAGGATGTGGATGATGTATAAACAGCCAAACATGTGTCAGACCTGTTAGCAAAGCAAGTCAAAACAATAATAGACGGACAGGCTTTCCATCTAAACTATTTGCTTTAGCCTCCACATTCCAAGGGGTAAGTTTAGCATCTGTTTGCTGAGAAATAAACGCTGTTTAAACACAGATGCAATCAAGAGAAAGGATATGGGACAAGAATCCTGGCTTTTTTCCAGGAAGGCTCCATTGCAAAGGTCCAGAATCAGATGGGGTCTTAAGAACAGAGCAAAACTTATTGAATCCATCTGCGGATCTAACAGTGAGAGATGTCTGACTACGGAAGAACCCTCCCTTGGTTTTTAAGCAGACGTTGGGTGGCCATCTGTCCTGGATGCTTTAGCTGAGATTCCTGCATTGCAGGGGGTTGGAATAGATGACTTTTGGGGGTCCCTTCTGAAATAAAAAATTTAAGGTCTTATATATATAATAAATGTTCATAAATGTACCAACCAAGCGCATACATAGATATGTGGACCACATGTCTGGAGCAGCACAGGAAGACACCCCCCCCCCGAAACCATTTTGACTCCCAAACTGACCAAATGTTTTCTCTGCAAGGAGGGAGGGGGTAAGGGAACCTTCCCATTGTCTCAGGAATTGGGTGGTCACCATCTCAAAGGAATGGCCAGACTACCAGGAAAGGCAGTCAGATAAAGCATTATCAGATAACCTGGCAGATAGGAAAAACAACAGCATTCAAATTTCTGTTGTAGACCGCCTTTTCTGTAGGTATGATGTTTGTGGGGGGTGGTCTTGGGTTACACCCCTTCTGGGATGTATGTTTGATGTGTGGAGGGGTGGTCTTGAGCTCCAGGGTGGGCAATTTAAAATATCTATGTAAGGGCAGGCACACCTGGGTTCTGAGTCGCCCTTCTCCTGCGTGTGAGGGGAGCACCCTGTTACAACAGCTTGAATAAAGATCAGGCTTACTAGCTGCTTTGCTTCTCAATATTCTCTGGTTGGCCTCTGTTCTTTTCTCCGACTGATGGAGAACCTACAAAGGACTCTGATTCTATGATTCTATGACTCTATAAGGGGTCTTGCATTCCCCATAAGGGAATAAGGGCAGATTTTTGTTTATTACACTTCCAACTCAACATTTCTACGATTCTTTGACCTGTTGGTGCTGAAGACAGAGAGGAGAGAGCTGGGTAGAAGCAGCGATGTAGCTTGACCACTCAGCTGTCTCCTTTCTCATTTCCCACTAGTTTCTTCGTCAGAGTCAGTCATATGGAAGGAAGTGGGACAAGGGCGGCACATTATGCCACAGTGGCTCAGACAGTCATGCATAACCTCTGAGTTCATTCATCATGTGTGTTTGGGGTTTCAACAGGGATGGCGTCATCCGGTGGGCGAAGTTTGATGGTGAGCGATTCCTTTGTCTGGCCCGGGTTTTGCGGGAGTGGAGGGTGATATAGTGGACCCCCGACAGGCCTGTGGAAAACCTCTTCGTTTTCTTAACTCCCAAGAGAAGGCAGTTCCTTTTCTTGCTTCTTAATCCTTTTGCTCCTGCAATGGACTTACTTGGAAGAAATGGAGGAGGAGGGGCTGAATTTTGTTATTTATTATTTAGAATTCCATCCTGCTTTTTGTGGGCAGCAACTGCCAATCTGAATTAATTTTGAAGCTTCGGGAGACGAACAGTGAACTTATTAGCTTTGGGGGAATGCATGCAGCCGTAGTGTGAATCTAGGGCAAAACGGGGGGGGGGGGGTGAGCTTGCTGAAATGGGAGGGGCAAGTTGTGCTGCACAGCCCCCACTCAGGCACTCCCTACTGCAGCTGATCTCACCAGGGCTTGCTGTGACCGCCAATCAGCTGATTGGACCATCAGCTAGAAGGGGCCATGAGGGTCATCTAGTCCAACCCCCTGAAATGCAATAATATTTTGCCCGGCATTCGGCTTGAACCCATGACCCAGAGATTAAGGGCCTCATGCTCTACCAACTGAGCCACCCAGGGGATTGTAGAGGTTCAGAAAAGGGCAACCAAAATTATTGATATTCCACACTAGGGATCATTAGGGAAAAGAGCTGAAAAGAAAAATGCTGGTATCGTAACACCGTGATGCAAATCTCAGGTGCAACTGCATTTGGAATACCGTGTAGGGTTCTGGTCACCTCAACCCAAAAAGGAGATGGAAGAGTTGGAGAAAGTTCAGGAAAGGGCAATGCAGATGATTGAGGGGATGGATCAACAACCTTACAAGGAAAGGCACCAGCATTTGGGAGTTTTTTGTTTACGGAAAAGGCAAGTTAGAGGGGATAAGGTACAAGTTTATAAAAATTATGCATGGCATGAAGAAAGTGGATAGATAAAAGTTTTGCTCCCTCTCTCAGAATACTAGAGAAAATTCAGAGAAGCTGAACATTGGAAGGTTCAGGACAGACAAAAATAATTTATCCACATAGCACATAGGTAAATTGTGAGGTTCCCTACTGCAAAATGTGATAATGGCCACTAACTTAGCCCTGACATCTCTGTAGTATCACTTTTGTTTTTAGGTGAAAAAACTTGTTCAGATCTCACCTCTGTCCTGAATTCCCTCGGGGGAGTTTGGCATGCCACCCTGCGGGCTTCAGCCAGCACTAATACCACCCCTACCACACAGGGTTGTTGTACGGATTGTCAGGACAAAATTAATGAGCATGTTTTTAAAACCATCCTTCATCCGGCTTGAATCCAGGGCAGGTTACAGGTTTGTTTGTTTGTTTGTTTGTTTGTCTGTTTTTAAGAACACAAGACGAAACTGAGGGGGGAGGAGAAGGCAACTACATTTTAAAAGTGCAAAAGAACTTTTTCAAAGGCTGAGCAAACAAAAAGGTGGTGGTTTTTTTTACTTGGCACCTAAAAGAAAGCCGTGATGCTGCCAGGTGAGCCTCAGGGGAGGGCATCCCATAACAGAGGAAGAAAGCTTCTCTCACTAAGCACCACCCACTTTGCTTGAAAAGGGAAGGCACAAACAAAGGTGGACATTGGAACATGATTTCAGAGCAAAGGCAGATTGATAAGGAAGCTTATTGGATCGACCTGGATGTTTACAGGTTAATGAATGTGAAACTCTATGGACCAAAGCAGCCTCCTGCAAACTGCTGCCCTCCATTAGTTGTTGGGCTCCAACTCCCATCAGCCCCAGCCAGCATGGCAAATGGCCAGGGGGTGATGGGCGTTGTGGTCCCCAACATCAGCAATTACTACTACTTAAAGAGAGATATGGGACGCGGGTGGCGCTGTGGGTTAAACCACAGAGCCTAGGACTTGCCGATCAGAAGGTCAGCGGTTTGAATCCCCGTGATGGGGTGAGCTCCCGTTGCTCGGTCCCTGCTCCTGCCAACCTAGCAGTTCGAAAGCACGTCAAGTGCCAGTAGATAAATAGGTACCGCTCTGGCAGGAAGGTAAATGGCGTTTCTCTGCGCTGCTCTGGTTCACCAGAAGCGGCTTAGTCATGCTGGCCACATGACCCGGAAGCTGTACACCAGCTCCCTTGGCCAATAAAGCGAGATGAGCGCCGCAACCCCAGAGTCGGCCACGACTGGACCTAATGGTCAGGGGTCCCTTTACCCTTTACCTAAAGAGATATATCCCCGCATCATATTTTCTGATCAGAGCACTTTGACATTTCATCTTGCGTAAGAACAACTTTGGACCACAAACCCCAGCTGATCCTGCCTTTTGGAGACACGAAGAAGTTGCCTCCACTGACACCATCTATATTATTATTATTATTATTATTATTATTATTATTATTATTTGCTTTAAATATCCTGCCTCCTCATTTAATCCTCACAACAACCCCGTGAAGCAGACCAGGTTGAGAATAAGTGCCTGTTCCAACATATAGCTCAGTCAGAGAATGGTATTGATAATGCCAAGGTCACAGGTTTGATCCCTGTATAGGACAGCTGAGTATTCCTGCATTGCAGTGGGTTAGACTAGATGTCCCTCAGGGTCCCTTCCAACTCTATGATTCTGTGATTTATGGCCAAGGGAACCCTGGCCACTCCCAGGCCTTTGTCCAACACTCTAACCACTGCACCACGCTGGCTTAAGTCTCTGGTAGACTGCATCTGAAAATGGAGGTGCCACTTAGCTATTCCAGCAGACCTCCCTCTGAAAGCTCTACCTGCCAGAAACTTGCCATCCTGCCCTCATCACCCCCAGCGCTTTGCTAGGGTTCTTTGCACACACACACACCAAGTCCTTAATTGCAAGGGGGTGAGACCCCTAAGGCAGCCCATTCCCCAGCTCTCTCTCTCTCTCTCTCTCTCTCTCTCTCTGTAGAACTCACATGAGATCCGGCCTGTGCCGATGAAGGATGGCACAGAAGGCCAAACCGTCCCGGAAAGAAGTGGTCATGTTGGTGATGCTGACGTCCCGGTATCCCTGGCACTGTTGCTTGCACCACTGCTGGAGGGCTTGGATAGCTGCCATCTTGGAGGGGGGCGATGAAAATACGAGGAAGCGATGGAGAAGGAGGAGAGAGCGGTTCAGCGCCCCTCGCCTTGGCTTCTGGGCTGCTCCGCGCAGGATTGGAGACGCCGGCGGTCTTCCGAAGCGCGCCGCCGTCTAAAGCTCTCCCCGCCCCTATCCAGCCCCCCAAGTCGCCCCGCGCCCTCCTTTTTCCATAGCAGGAGGCGAGGCGAGGAAAGCTGCAGGCAAAACTGTCTGAAATCCCAGGCACACGTGTCTAGCAGCGGGACAACGTCTGGTGGCCAGCCACGTCGCGCGTTGCAAAATGTGCCAAATTGTTGTGGGGCGCGGGGCGGGCACTCTGTGCCAGAGACCCTCCCCAAATCCGGCGCCCGGGAAGAGCAGCGCCGGCGCAAATCCAACCCCGCTCCCGATCGGTGGAACGGAAAGCGGCCGCGGCGCTTCCGACGTGCGCCAAGACGCGCGACCTCTCCAAAAAGTACCCCAGAGGCGCCCGTAGGAGCGGCCGAGCGGAGGGAGCCCCGTAAGGAGCGATCGCGTCGGGGAGGCTCCGCCGGGAAAGCCGGAGAAACTCCAGCCTCCGGATCTGTGGGAAAGAGGAGGCGGGGAGGGAAAGGAAAACTTCGGCGGCGGGGGGAACCGGGGAGCCAATGGCCGAGCCTGGAGCGCAGGAGGGCGGGGAGCGGGACGAGACCAGCCGAACTCCGCCTCCCGGACCTCTCCGCTCTGCCCTTCCTGGCTGCTGTCGGGCCTCCAGCGGCGATCTTCTGCGTGCTTACTCTCCGGTGCGCTCGGGAGTGGTCCAGTGGGGTCCCCTGGCCTGATCCTATGCATGCTTACAATGGAGTAAGGCGCGCTTCGCGCAGTTGAGAGGATCTGGTCCCTGCAAAGGATTCCCAATGGTGGGGCGAGCGGTCGGATCCTGATAGCACTTTTTTAGAAGTAAGCTCCTAGAGTCCTATAGGACGTCCAGCCCGATCCTGTTGTCCAACAGGAAAACGATCTAGATCATTTATGATTATTTTTTTTTAACACAGGGCTCGGCTGGGGGGAGCTGTCCATTTATTCCTACTTTTGGCTTCCTGCTTCTTAAAGGTAAAGGGACCCCTGACCATTAGGTCCAGTCGTGGCCAACTCTGGGGTTGCGGCGCTCATCTCGCTTTACTGGCTGAGGGAGTTGGCGTACAGCTTCCGGGTCAGGTGGCCATCAGGACTAAGCCGCTTCTGGCGAACCAGAGCAGCGCACGGAAACGCCATTGACCTTCCCGCCGGAGCGGTATCTATTTATCTACTTGCACTTTGACGTGCTTTCGAACTGCTAGGTTGGCAGGAGCAGGGACCGAGCAACGGGGGCTCACCCCATCACGGGGATTCGAACTGCCAACCTTCTGATCAGCAAGCCCTAGGCTCTGTGGTTTAACCCACAGCGCCACCCACTTCTTAAGCAGTTCCTAATCCATAAGAGGGCCTCTGCTCTTATCCCCTGTTTTTGGCACCTCTGGAGACAATGGAGAAGTGCACCTTCCTGGATAAAGTCAAACTGTTGGACAGTTACAGCGCCTGCCGTGGCTGTAGAGACCAATGGGGAGAGACATGTTTTGTTGCAGCCGGGGCAGATGAAGGCATCTGGTTCTGCTGCTACAGATGCACCAGGGTGATTTTTATCTCTGCTCGTCCCGGAGGTCATTCCTCCTCTGGCCACTGCTGTGGGTGCACAACTTGACTGCTCTTGTCTCCAGGGGATTCCCGCAGACATCTCCTGAAACAGACGGTTGCCAACAACTACAAAATAGTATCTTTAACAATGCTTTTCAACCAAGGCTGACACAACCCCCCCCCCCACAAGTACACTATATAAAAGAATATAAGCCTTACCCCCTCACCCTTCCTCTCCCCCCTCTTCTTCTCCAGCCTTATACTGTACTCAGCACTAATGTTTCATACCAAATGTCATTGGTCTGTGAGAAATCCTGAAAAAAGAGGCAAGGCATGTGCTTTTGTAAACCAAGGAGATTATGTTGTGTTTAATCGACAACAACAGCAATGCTTCCAACCCATTTTACCAAAACAGACACTATTCCCCTTGGAAATTCCCCAAAGCTTTTTCATTGGCCACTTACCAGTCCTCAAGTTTGGAAGCTGATCTTGGGGACAAGTTACATATTTTTGTAAGGAGATCAGCAGTTTTCGCATCTGAGTTCTTTCTAAAGATTCTCTCTAAGACATGGCCCAGGGGCCGTGTCCGGCCCTATCGCCTTCTAAATCCAGCCCGCGGATGGTCTGGGAATCAGTGTGTTTTTACATGAGTAGAATGTTTCCTTTTATTTAAAATGCATCTCTGGGTTATTTGTGGGGCCTGCCTGGTGTTTTTACATGAGTAGAATGTGTGCTTTTATTTAAAATGCATCTCTGGGTAATTTGTAGGGAATAGGAATTCGTTCATTTATTTCCCCGAAATATAGTCCGGCCCCCCACAAGGTCTGAGGAACAGTGGACCGGCCCCCTGCTGAAAAGGTTTGCTGACCCTTGCTCTAAGAGGATGCCTCCTGGACCCAGCAATCTGCCAGGTTTTAATTTGCCAAGGAGGCCCCAAACTCCCCTCAAAGGTCTGCCAAAACAGATAAGGGTTTCCAGAGGGTGGCAGAACTCAAACAGAAAGGGGGTGTGGGTGTGTGCCAGGGCAGATAGTGAGGAAGGAGGCACAAGGCCTGCCCTCCTCATCTGCGCTGAGTCCATTTCCAATCCTCCTGCTTTCAATACAAAAGGAGTTGGGAAGATCGGAGAACAGGAAGCTTCTACTGAGGCAAACCCACTGGTCCATCTAGCTGAGAACTGCCTACTCCAACTGGCAGCAGCACTGCAAGGTTTCAGGCACAGCCCTACTTTGGGACCTTCTGTCCACAAAGAGTTTGAAGAAGAAGAGTTTGGATTTGATATCCCGCTTTATCACTACCCGAAGGAGTCTCAAAGCGGCTAACAGTCTCCTTTCCCTTCCTCCCCCACAACAAACACTCTGTGAGGTGAGTGGGGCTGAGAGATTTCAGAAAAGTGTGACTGGCCCAAGGTCACCCAGCAGCTGCAGGTGGAGGAGCAAGGAATCGAACCCGGTTCACCAGATTACAAGTCCACCGTTCTTAACCACTACACCACACTGGCTGAGCCACAGCCCTTTGCCTTATAAACAGGTGACAGTCGCTACCATACTCCTTGCAGTTGTGAACACACACACCCTCCACACACCGCTACATTACCCCCAAATAGGGATTTGCTGGTCAGTGGTATGGGCAACGGGCATGGCTGATTTGCTTGTTAGGTAAAGGTAAAGGGACCCCTGACCATTAGGTCCAGTTGTGGCCGACTCTGGGGTTGTGGCGCTCATCTCGCTTTAGTGGCCGAGGGAGCTGGCATACAGCTTCCAGGTCATGTGGCCAGCATGACTAAGCCACGTCTGGCAAACTAGAGCAGTGCACGGAAATGCCGTTTACCTTCCCGCTGGAGCGGTACCTATTTATCTACTTGCACTTTGGCGTGTTTTCGAACTGCTAGGTTGGCAGGAGCAGGGACCGAGCAATGGGAGCTCACCCCATTGCGGGGATTTGAACCACTGATGTTCTGATCGGCAAGTCCTAAGCTCTGTGGTTTAACCCACAGCGCCACCCGCATCCCTGATTTGCTTGTTAACGATGGCTAAATGAGCTACGTACGTACCTTTAAAAAGCTCTTCTTTTTCTCTCTTTCTTTTTGTGTTTCCTTTCTTGGTCTTTCTCTTTTTGATATGTTAAGAAAAGGATAAAGTGATAAAAGTGTATTATGAAAACCTCAGTAAGTTCAAACTGATGCTGTGTAATTTCTTTAGTAGTATTTACAAAATGTTTAAACTGTTTAATTGTAATGACTTGATGTAGCAACCACTGTGGTTGTTTTCCCCCCCTCTTTGTTATTGTCGAATTCTAAATAAAGTTTTATTCTGCTAAAAAATAAAAAAATTAAAAAGCTCTGTTTTTATTGAAAAATCCCTCCTACTTCACAGACAACAACCAGCAGAAACAGCCGCCTAATCCCATTGCAGCCAAGCAAACATGTGCTTAAATGTCAGCGGAGATTTTTTCAAATCTCATGTCAGCCCCGTGGAAAGATGAAGACTTTAGAAGGCGACGTACGCCTCTCCGAAATGATCTATGGATTATGGTGAAACATGGAATGGTGGAAGAGTCTTTGTTAACATATGAGATGAGTAGGGGGCCATGATTCTGCGCAGGAACCTGACCGGGGGAGGCCAGCGCCAGCATGCATTTGTTGGGTTAATCCTCTGTCGGAACCAGTTCAGTAAAGCACATTTCTCTCCCAGCTTTCTGAGATGCTAGTCAGATTGCATTTGCAGGTAGAAAGCCAGTGAGGGCTGTTGTTCTATCAGATTTCTACCTTCTTATCTTTGTACTTTCTCGGTGTTCTTCAACTTTGGGTTCCTGGATGTTGCTGGCCTACAACTCCCATCAGCCCTGGCCAAGCTGTCTGAGGCTGATGGGAATCATAGAACTGTAGTGTTAAAGAGTCTGCAAGAGTCATCTTTTCCCACCCCCTGAAGTGCAGGAATCTCAACTAAAGCATCCATGACAGGGGGCTATCCAACCTCTGCTTAAAACCCCCAGGGAAGGAGAATCTGCCACCTCCTGAGGGAGACTGTTCCACTGTTGAACAGCTCTTACTGTCAGAAAGTTCTTCTTGATGTTTAGTCAGAATCTCCTTTCTGAAGGAGCATCTTCACCCCCATCGTTCTGCCCAGACACTGAGGTCCAGCACCGAGGGCCTTCTGGCAGTTCCCTCCCTGGGAGAAGTGAGGTTCCAGGGAACCAGGTAGAGGGCCTTCTCGGTGGTGGCACCCGGCCTGTGGAACGCCCTCCCACCAGATGTCAAGGAAATAAACAACTATCTTACTTTTAGAAGACAGCTGAAGGCAGCCCTGTTTAGGGAAGTTTTTAATGTTTAATCTTTTATTGTATTTTTAATGTTTTGTTGGAAGCTGTAACTTGAATCCATTATTTTGAGTTTCTCCCTCTCTGGAGAAGGAGAAAAGCTTGCTGTACCTACCATATTGAAGTATTTGAAGATGGCTATCATATCTCCTCTCAGTCACCTCTTTTCCAGGCTAAACATACCCAGCTCCTTCAACTGTTCCTCATCAGGCTTGGTTTCCAGACCCTTGATCATCTTGGTCGCCCTCCTCTGCACACGTTCCCGCTTGTCAACATCCTTCTTAAATTGTGGTGCCCAGAATTGGACACAGTATTCCAGAATAGAGTAGTACTCTTACTTTCCTTGACCTGGACACTATATTTCTCTTGATGAAGCCTAGAACAGCATTGGCCTTTTTTGCTTCTGCATCACACTGTTGACTCATGTTAAGCTTGTGATCTACTAAGACCTCTGTATCCTTTTCACATGTACTGCTAGTAGGCCAGGTATCCCTCATCTGGTTCTTCCTTCCTAAGTGCAGAACCTTACATTTGTCCCTATTGCAATTCATTCTGATAGTTTTGGCCCAGTTCTCCAGTCTGTTAAGGTCATCTTGGATCCTGGTTCTCTCTCTTCTGCCGCATTGGCTGCCCCTCCCGGTTTGGTGCCATCTGCAAACCCCCTCAATACCTTCATTCAAGTCATTTGTAAAGATGTTGAACAACAATGGGCTCAGTCAACCAGCTGCAAATCCGCCTAACAGTTACCTCGTTTAGTTGTAATGCAGTAACATCTCAGGTCATAGAATCATAGAATCATAGAGTTGGAAGAGACCACAAGGGCCATCGAGTCCAACCCCCTGCCAAGCAGGAAACACCATCAGAGCACTCCTCTGTTCCAAGGTTGAAGAAGACTGTAATAAATCTAACTCGCTTCTTTGGGCTGGTTCACACAAGCTCACTCCTTGCTGGCTAATGGAGAGGACCATGTATGGATGAGAAATCATAGCTTAATCACTTCAGACAGACAATTTTGAAGACATTGTGTTCTAACAGTGAGGCAGTTCATATTTTCAGGTGAGCATTAAGGTAAAGGGACCCCTGACCATTAGGTCCAGTTGTGGCCGACTCTGGGGTTGCGGCGCTCATCTCGCTTTATTGGCCGAGGGAGCCAGTGTACAGCTTCCAGGTCATGTGGCCAGCCTGACTAATCCACTTCTGGCGAACCAGAGCAGCACATGGAAACACTCTTTACCTTCCCACCTGAGTGGTACCTATTTATCTACTTGCACTTTGACGTGCTTTTGAACTGCTAGGTGGGCAGGAGCAGGGACCGAGCGATAGGAGCTCACTCCGTCTTGGGGATTCGAACCGCTGACCTTCTGATCGGCATGTCCTAGGCTCAGTGGTTTAACCCACAGCGCCACCCGCGTCCACAGGTGAGCATTAGCAAGTGCCAAATAATTACAGCGAGAAGTGATAAGTGATGGGCATGTCTATCAATTTCACCTCTTTTTTTCATTTTTGTTTCCCCCTAAAGGTCAGCTGGCCATGTTTCCATGATTTTGCCATTTGCCTTAAAAAAAATATATCATTGAAATTTGTGCTAATTTCGAAGGAGAACATAAAAAGACCCCTGGTGGATCAGAATCCTTTCCAGATTCTCTCATAGAAACCATCACAGCCCTTAATCTTGCTAGTTAGACTAATGTTAGCCCAAGGCTAACATTAAATTGTTATGGGGTGGGTTTTTTTGGGGGGGGGGTGTCAGTCTGGATGATACCACGGGTCCTTTCCAAGTTTGTGATCTCATGTCCAATGAGACTCAGAATCTAGTGGAAGAAGCTGCTGAACTGGTTAAACTTGTTCCTCTGTTAAGGGAATGGCACTGGCTGCCCAGTTAAGTACTGCCATTTACATGTTTAAAGTGGTTGCCATAGGGACAGACGAGCGAGCCTTTTCCCACCCCACCGGACTAAGAGTAGGCCAAAGAGGGAGAACAACAGGTCACTGATGGATAGGCCAAGGGGGACCGAGTTTGAGAGAATTGCATTTGAGAGTTGGGCTGATGCTGGAAGCTGGAGAATGAGAGGCACGTCTTGCTCTGTGCTGGACCCAAAGCTGTGAGCTTGGGGGCTTCCCTGGAACATTAATGGGCAAGCAAGATCTATTGGGGCATTAATGCTGTGAGCCCCTCCATCCTATGCTCAGATGGTAAAGGTAAAGGACCCCTGATAGTTAAGTCCAGTCATGAACGACTCTGGGGTTGCAGAGCTCATCTCATTTCACAGGCCGAGGGAGCTGGTGTTTGTCCGCAGACAGTTTTTCCGGGTCATGTGGCCAGCATGACTAAGCCGCTTCTGGCGCAACGGAACACCGAAACCAGAGCAGTGCATGGAAATGCCGTTTACCTTCCCGCCGGAGTGGTACCTATTTATCTACTTGCACTGGTGTGCTTTCGAACTGCTAGGTTGGCAGGAGCTCACCCCGTTGTGGGGATTCAAACCGCTGACTGTGCTGGTCCCGGGGGAAGGTACCGTGGGTGTAAGCAGAGTCCACACGAAGAGGGGCGAGGTCCAAGACGGGGAGCCGGGCGGAGAACAGGTACGCTGGAACAGGAGGCCGAGCTGGGAACTGGAACACCGGATAGTCAGGAACAGGAGGCCAAGCAGGGATCAGGAACACAGGAAGGTCCAAAGCCAACAACGACGTTGCTCCCGCAACCTGGGGCCAGGCTGACTGGGCTTTTATCCTCTTCTAAGGCCGGGGGCGGTCCCGACCCCCAGGAGCCCCGCCTCCTCTGGCCTTAAGGCGAGCACTCCTCCTGGGGGCAACCAGTTCCCTTCGCCTCTCTGCCCTAAGCCTCTGCAGATCAGGAGAGGCCGAAGGGTTACTGGGCCCTGGAGGAGGCTCACCTGTGGCCACTGAGTCGTCAAGCCCCTCTGGGGCCAGAAGGGCTTCACCTGGGGCCAGCTCCTGATGCTCTGTCACAGGTGCAGGCTCTTCAGCATCTAGGCCTTGCCCCAGTTCAGCCGGCCCTGGAGGCGGGGACTCCTGTGCAGGCTGGGATTCCTCTGGTTCATCCTCTGAATCGGAATCCCAGGCCATCACACCATCCCCCCTCCCAGGCCCCCCCCTCAACCGAGGGTCCGGACCCGGCTTGCCGGGGTACGTCGCATGGAACTCTCGGAGGCAGGCAGGTGCGTGGACGTTGGCCGCTGGTTCCCAGGAACGGTCCTCCGGTCCATACCCCTTCCAGTCAATGAGATACTGCAGCTTTCCCCTGCGGTATCGGGAGTCCAGGATGCGTTCCACCTCATACTCAGGCTCTCCCTGAACCAACACTGGCTGCGGACGGGGACGGTTCGGGTGGAACTCGTCGGGTGGGGCCACCGGACTCAGCAGGGACCTGTGGAAGACCGGGTGAACCTTCAGGGTTGCGGGTAACCGGAGACGGAATGCTACAGGAGAGACTTGGTCCACGATAGGGAACGGGCCGGTGAAGCGGGCGTCCAACTTCCGCGAAGGTCGAGAGGGGTGGAGGTGGCGAGTGGAGAGCCAAACCAGGTCACCGACGCGAAGTTCCGGCCCCACCTGGCGGTGGCGGTCGGCCTGGGCTTTGTACGCTTCCTTGGCCTGGTGCAGTTGCTCCACCAAAAGCTGTTGCTGGGACTGGAGCTCTTGAAGCCACTCCGTCACCGCCGGGACCGCGGATGCCGGCAGCACATCTGGAAACAGCCGTGGATGATAACCGTAACTGGCCTGGAACGGGGTCTGCTGGGTGGATGCATTCACCGCGTTGTTGTAGGCGAACTCCGCCAATGCCAGGTGGTCGACCCAGTCATCCTGCTGGTAGCTGCAGTAACACCGGAGGTACTGCTCCAGCACCGCGTTCGCCCGTTCCGTCTGGCCATCGGTCTGTGGGTGGTAGGCTGACGAGAGGCAGACCTCTGTCCCGAGGGTCTGGTGTAATGCTCGCCAGAACCGGGATGTGAACTGAACGCCCCGGTCGGACACCACGCGCTCTGGTAGGCCATGCAGGCGGAAGACATGCTGAAGGTACAGCTGAGCGGTTTCCTTGGCTGTGGGTACAGATGGGCAGGGGGTGCAGTGCACCATCTTGGTGAAATGGTCGGAGAACACTAGAAGGCAGGTACAGCCACGAGACGGGGGTAAGTCCACTACAAAGTCCAACGAAACCGTGTGCCAAGGGCGCGGTGGAACTGGCAATGGCTGAAGTAGGCCGGGGGGTCGCCCGGTAGGACCCTTGGCGCGCCGGCAGACATCACAACCAGCAACGTAGCGAGCCACGTCGGCCTTCAGGCGGGGCCACCAAAACTCACGACTGACCAGATGGGTGGTCCGATACCGTCCAAAGTGCCCCGCTGCTGGGGCATCATGGGCCATCCGGAGAACCTCCAGCCGCAGTGGCCCTGGCGGGATGTACAGACGGCCGTGGTGCAGCAGAAGGCCCTGATGCAGGACCAGCCCCGGATACTGTGGGCTGGACCCTTCAGCCAGCTCCCGGAGTCGTTCCTGGGCCCAAGCGTCGACCCGCTGCTGTTCCCGCACCCGAGCCTGCAGTGGTTCCGCCTCCTGGGTGGCCAGGAACGCAGCTGGAGGTAGGATCGTGGTGGGTTCTGCTTGCTGTACCGTGTCTGCGTTGTCTTCAGGTTTCCGGGACAGGGCATCTGCCTTCTGGTTCTGAGAGCTAGGGATATAGCGGATCCGGAACTGGAACCGGGAAAAGAACAACGCCCACCGGATCTGTCTTTGGTTCAGCTTGCGGGTGGTCTGGAGGTACTCCAGATTCCGGTGGTCGGTTCTCACCTCCACCGGATGTCGTGCCCCCTCAAGATGGTGGCGCCAGACCTCAAAGGCCACCTTGATGGCCAGTAGTTCCCGCTCCCACACAGTATAGTTACGCTCCGCTGGTAGGAGCTGGCGGGAATAGAAGGCACAGGGCAAGAGTGGCGCTTCAGGTCCATTCTGTTGAGACAAGACGGCACCGAGAGCCGTACTGGAGGCGTCGGTCTCCACCACAAAGGGTCGAGAGGGGTCAGGATGTTGTAAGATCGGCGCCCTCTGGAAACAGGCCTTCAACCCCTGGAACGCCTCCTCTGCCTCCTCGTCCCAGGAAAACGGCGTCTTTGGGCGCAGTAGCCGGGTCAACGGGGTGGTGCGATGAGCATAATCTGCGATGAAGGTCCGGTAGTAGTTGGCGAACCCCAGGAAACGCTGTAGGTCCTTGCGGTTCCGGGGTGCCGCCCATTCTCGAACCGCTGCCACCTTCCCAGGGTCCATCTGCACCCCATCTGGAGAGAGCCGGTGACCAAGGAAGTCCACAGTCCGCTGATGGAACTCGCACTTGCTGAGCTTTGCGTACAAACGGTGCTCACGCAAGCGCTGCAGCACGGTCCGGACATGTCCCTCATGGCGAGCCGGGTCACGGGAGTAAACCAGTATGTCATCCAAGTACACCACCACGTACTTATCTAACAAATCCTGGAACACGTGGTTGATGTAGCGTTGGAACACAGCAGGCGCGTTGCATAAACCAAAAGGCATAACCAAGTATTCGAACTGCCCGTACCGGGTCCCAAACGCTGTCTTCCACTCATCCCCGGCTCGGATCCGAATCAAGTTGTAGGCCCCCCGGAGGTCCAGCTTGGTGAACACCTGTGCCCCTTGCACCCGCTCCAGCAACTCCGAAATAAGGGGCAAGGGGTACCGGTCTGGGATGGTGATTTTGTTCAGGGCTCGGTAATCATGGCAAGGACGGAGTTCCCCACATTTCTTCTTAACAAAGAGCACTGGTGCCGCAGTAGGCGAGGTGGAAGGCCTAATGAACCCACGCTCCAGGTTCTTGCGCAAGAAGTCCTGCAAAGCCTCGCGCTCTGGCTCTGTTAGAGAGTATAAGCGACTCACCGGTAGGGGCGCTCCGGGCTGGAGGTCTATGCCGCAGTCAAAAGACCGATGCGGCGGCAGCTGGTCTGCCCCCCGTTCCTCGAACACGTCTTGGTAGTCCCGGTACACGGCTGGGAGCGTGGGTGCTGCCTCCTCCGTGGGTGCGGCCGCTAGCATCTGCGACTGAGCATGGGAACACGGATCTGGGAAGTGTACGGTCCGTTTGACCCAGTCAATCTGAACGTTGTGAGCCTCTAGCCAGTCCATTCCGAGCACCAGGGGGAACCGGGGCATGGAGGCAATGTCCAAGGTTCGCACCTCCCGGTGCTGCTGGAGACACAGGACCAAGGGCTGGGTCTCCCGAGTGACGGCACCCAAACGCAGGAGCCGTCCGTCAATTGCCTCCACCTGTACCGGTTCTGGTTTGTTCTGAAGTGGCACCTGATGATGCGCGGCAAAGGCAGCGTCCATATAGGAGCGGGTTGCCCCCGAATCTACCAAAGCGTGGGTAAGAATCCAGGGCCCACCTGGAGGGTAGAGACGCACCGGTACCATGAGATGTCGCAATTCTACTGGTGAGGGCCCTTCTTGCATGGTTTGGGACCCCACGTTGCTAGGGCCTTCGGCTACCGAGGTTGGCGGTTTCCCTGCGACTGGTAGCTTCTCGGGACAGGAACGGGCGTAATGTCCACCCCCACCGCAGTAAAGGCACAGGTTCCCCTCCCGACGCCGCGACTTCTCCGAGGGGGAGAGCCGAGGTCGCGCAGCCCCGAGCGGCGTTGGCTCGACTGGCAACTCGGCTGTGGGCGTGGACCTGCTGGGAAGGACTGGCGCCAGGAGTCGGGAGTGCTGGCGGTCCCGGGTCTGGCGACGGTCCTCCAACCGATCGTCTATCTGCAGGCTCCGCTGAATGAGGGTATCCAGTGTGGTGGGACGATCCATCATGGCCAACTGGTCCAGTATCTCGTCCGACAGTCCCTCAAGATACTGGTCCCGTAGTGCAGAGTCATTCCAAGACAAGTCTTGTGCCAACAGCCGAAATTCTGTGGCGTAGGCGGCGGCTGTGGACTTGTCCTGTCTCAACCGACGAATCGCCCGATTGGCTTGGCTCTCCTTCAGTGGGTTACCAAACGCAGTCTCTAAGTGGTTACAAAACCCCACGTAGTCCGTTAGCAAAGGAGAGTCTTGCCGGAGCAGTGGCAAAGCCCACTTGGCCGCCTGGTCCTTTAACAAACTGATTAAAAAATGCACCTTGGTGCGGTCGTCAGGGAAGTTCCGGGCTCGCCCCTGAATGTACAACTTGGCCTGGGCGAGGAACATGGGAAAACTGGCCTGGGTCCCATCAAATTTCTCTGGCAAGGCCACTGGGTACTTGCCTGGAGCTAGGGCGTCGGCCCCAGGATCTGGAAAGGCTTCCAACCGCTGCTGAAGCGCCGCAACCACATCGCTTAGCTGCTGAACGGTGTGGGTCAAGGCCTGGTTTTCCTGGGCCAATGCCACCAGCGCAGCCGCCTGGTCAGCCATGGCCTCTGGCTCTTCCCGAACGCACCCCAACGAAGGGGGAGTGCGGGTGTGGCGGGAGCAAACTGTGCTGGTCCCGGGGGAAGGTACCGTGGGTGTAAGCAGAGTCCACACGAAGAGGGGCGAGGTCCAAGACGGGGAGCCGGGCGGAGAACAGGTACGCTGGAACAGGAGGCCGAGCTGGGAACTGGAACACCGGATAGTCAGGAACAGGAGGCCAAGCAGGGATCAGGAACACAGGAAGGTCCAAAGCCAACAACGACGTTGCTCCCGCAACCTGGGGCCAGGCTGACTGGGCTTTTATCCTCTTCTAAGGCCGGGGGCGGTCCCGACCCCCAGGAGCCCCGCCTCCTCTGGCCTTAAGGCGAGCACTCCTCCTGGGGGCAACCAGTTCCCTTCGCCTCTCTGCCCTAAGCCTCTGCAGATCAGGAGAGGCCGAAGGGTTACTGGGCCCTGGAGGAGGCTCACCTGTGGCCACTGAGTCGTCAAGCCCCTCTGGGGCCAGAAGGGCTTCACCTGGGGCCAGCTCCTGATGCTCTGTCACAGGTGCAGGCTCTTCAGCATCTAGGCCTTGCCCCAGTTCAGCCGGCCCTGGAGGCGGGGACTCCTGTGCAGGCTGGGATTCCTCTGGTTCATCCTCTGAATCGGAATCCCAGGCCATCACACTGACCTTCCGATCAGCAAGTCCTAGGCTCAGTGGTTTGGACCACAGCGCCACCCGCATCCCATGCTCAGATGGTACGTATGTGTAAATAAAACCATGTATCCTAAAGACATCGCAGTCTCCGTTGACCGTCATTCCAGGGCAACCGAACCCTGGGTGCATGTGGGAACCCCTGGAGTCTCTTGCCGCTCTGAGATTGGAGTGTATGCTTATTGGGGCAGGGACCTCTCTTTCTTATTTCATGCTGAGAAATGCCATCTACAGTGCTGTCAGCATTTTATTATTATTATTATTATTATTATTATTATTATTATTTATTTATTTATTTATTTATTTATTTATTTATTTATTTTTTATTTATACCCCGCCCATCTGGCTGGGCCTCCCGAGCCACTCTGGGCGGCTTCCATAGAAACCAAAAATACAGTAAAATCACACATTAAAAACTTCCCTGAATAGGGCTGCCTTAGGATGTCTTCTGAATGTCAGGTAGTTGTTTATCGCTTTGACATCTGCTGGAAGGGCATTCCACAGGGCGGGCGCCACTACCAAGAAGGCCCTCTGCCTGGTTCCCTGTAGCTTTGCTTCTCGCAATGAGGGAACCGCCAGAAGGCCCTCAGCGCTGGACCTCAGCATCCGGGCAGAATGATGGGGGTGGAGACGCTCCTTCAGGTATACTGGACCGATGATTTAAGCGATGAGCAAGCGCCCCCTAACTGGTCATGTATCAGGTTTGTCACATTTCTCCATGCCAAACTGGCATTTGGGATCCTGGTGGGAGATGTGTGTGTGTGTGTGTGTGTGTGTGTGAGAGAGAGAGAGAGAGAGAGAGAGAGAGAGAGAGAGAGAGAGATAAACCCTCGCCGTTGATTCGCAGGAAATGTCGGGGAAGACCCAACAAACGTACGTCACTCCCGGGTGACGGTGCGGCAAAACAGGAGAGGTAAGGCTTATTTCCCCCTCTGCCAGAGCTGCTGCTCATAAATTGGGCTGGAATTATTAATAATACATGCCATATAATATATTGATGACAGTTCTATGGGCATGATATGGATAATATACATTAATATATAACCACCGTTACAAATAATTCACCACATTCCCTCCGTCTACATCAGCGGTCACCGGACAATGCATTTACTTTACGGTAAGGATTATAGATGGCGTTATAAATGGCTCGCCGTCCACCGCCCACAACTTTTCTCCTTTTCCCTCTCCCGCATCTCGGCGCGCTTTATTATTAATGGGCTCCCGAACTGCAGCAGCGCAACGGCGCAAACAATGCGCCATTAATATTTGATGCGGCATCTATAGCCTCCCCCCATCCATCATTTATAACAGGCTACAAAAACATTATAAAACATTTATTACGCGTTTATAGATCATTTCATACTAAAAAGCAAAGTTGTGTTATAAATGCATTATTAATCCTTTACGCCGTTTATAGGAATCTCTTGTAATAAGGGTTTAGCATATGTTGCTCTACAAGCGGGATAATAAATAGGTTGTCGGCCGCTGATGGGAAATATATTACACTGTGGAACTTTGCTTCCTTCAGTCACGGCCGGGCTCAGCGGACGAAAGAGGACAGGATCGGCATCTGTTTAGGCCTGCACTGCGTTAGGCGTTAAGCTGCGCCCACGAGGCATGGCAAAAGGCAAGGCGTTTAAAGCCCAGATGGGTTTTTAGCAATGGACCGTTCCGTTGCAAAGGACGCCAGCCAAGGATCCAAATAACTTTCTGCAACTAATTCCTGCCAATATCGTAATGGAGTTATACAATTGCACAACTGCAATTGGGATACCGTGTATGTTTCTTGCGGCCTCACCCAGTGCCAGATTTATGTATAAGCTAAACAAGCTATAGCTTAGGGCCCCACTTTCTTGGGGGCCCCCAAAAAAATTAAAGGAAAAAAAAACCCTGGATGTACATTTCCAAAATATAAGATAAAAAACAAATAAAATAGAACCTACATACAGCAACAGTGTTTTGTGTTGTGTGGGCTCCTGTGATGTAAGTCATGGGCCCTGCCTGCTAGCCTGCTCCCTAAAATATCACTGGATTGCTCCTTTCTATATATAGGGTGCCTACATTCTGCATGGACTGGTTGCAGGGCAACATGGGCAATGGCTTTAGATACCTATTAGGTCCATAAATTACCATATAGCATATATTCAACACACAAAATCAGTGACAATTTGTTGTTCACAAAAGACAGCTGGACATATAAAGGGCCCCATTACCTTCAGTAGATTAGGGCCTCATCAAGCCTAAATCCGGCCCTGGCCTCACCTCGAAAAGGGTATCATAGAGATGGAGGTGGTTCAGAAAAGGGCCACTCAAATGATAAAGGAGATGGAATGACTGCCCTGAGAATAAAGGCTGCAGCATTCGGGACTTTTTTTCTCTTTTTTTAGTTTAGAGAAAATTCAAGTAAAAGGCAACATTTGAAAAGGTTATTTAATTTTGCATTAACGTGGCGAAAGCGTGGAGAGAAAAGTTTTTCTCTGTCTCCCTTAACGCTAGTGCTCATCGACTTGAAGCAGAAAGTTTGAGGATTTGGAATTATAAAAGAAAGGACTTGTTCGTGTAGTTAGCCTGTGGAACTCCCTCCCACAAGAGGCAGCGATGGCCAGCAACTTGGATGGCTTTAAAAGAGGATGAGAGAAATTCATGGAAGAGAAAGCTATTGATGGCTACTAGCCAAAGCTATGCTTTTCCCAGCAGTGATGTATGGAAGTGAAAGCTGGACCATAAAGAAGGCTGATCGCCGAAGAATGGATGCTTTTGAATTCTGGTGCTGGAGGAGACTCTTGAGAGTCCCATGGACTGCAAGAAGATCAAACCTATCCATTCTGAAGGAAATCAGCCCTGAGTGCTCACTGGAAGGACAGATCCTGAAGCTGAGGCTCCAACACTTTGGCCACCTCATGAGAAGAGAAGACTCCCTGGAGAAGACCCTGATGTTGGGAAAGATGGAGGGCACAAGGAGAAGGGGACAACAGAGGACGAGATGGCTGGACAGTGTTCTCGAAGCTACAAACATGAGTCTGACCAAACTGCGGGAGGCAGTGGAAGACAGGAGTGCCTGGCGTGCTCTGGGCCATGGGGTCACGAAGAGTCGGACACGACTAAATGACTCAACAACAACAACAACAAAGCCATGAGGACTATGATCTGCCCCCGCAGCTGGAGATAGAAATGCTTCTGAGGGGAGAGAGTTGCTCTTGTGCTCGAATCCTGCTTGAAGGTTTCCCCCAGACGTCTGGTTGGCCACTGTGAGAAGAGGATGCTGGACTAGGTGGGCCCCTGGCCTGTTCCAGCTGGTTTTAGGTTCCTGCAATCTTGCACCCACAATGATTCTAACGCTCAGTCTGTCCGTTCCTTCTATTCCATATCCTGCAACCTTGTACACTTTTTGATAAAAACAGGGACATGCCTGTTGCATGGCAAGTCCCCTCCCCCATGTGAAATGAAGACACTGGACACATTATTTAAGGTTAATGGGCATAAAAAGGCCACAACTTTATTGATTACAGAATTGAAAGGTATTGGCCTTAGGCATTGGCTCCTATCGACTACCCAGCATGGAGACCGGGAAGGGTTATCCACAAGCTGTGGGAGTCCTGTTGAAGTACGCCAACTAGGATCCCACGGGTGTCACCGCTCGGGGGCGTGCCGGAGGCCCTTACCTCCCTAGGTTTCAGACAAGGCAACGCCCCCCGGAGTCCTCTACCGGACTCCTCCCAAGCTCAGAAATGGCTTTAGTACCCTAAGACTAGTGCCAAGCTCAAAACCTCCACTCTGAACAATTGCCAAACTCTGTCTGCTGTTTCCTATACAGTGGTACCTCGGGTTAAGTACTTAATTCGTTCCAGAGGTCTGTTCTTAACCTGAACCTGTTCTTAACCTGAAGCACCACTTTAGCTAATGTTCTCATCCTGAAGCAAAGTTCTTAACCCAAGGTACTATTTCTGGGTTAGCAAAGTCTGTAACCTGAAGCGTCTGTAACCTGAAGTGTCTGTAACCTGAGGTACCACTGTACAGTGGACGCTCGGGTTGCGAACGTTATCCATGCGGGAAGCACGTTCGCAACCCGCAGCGCCGCGTCTGCACATGTGTGGGTCGTGATTCGGCGCTTCTGTGCATGTGCAAGGTATGACTATATTGATTTACTCTGCAACAAGCTACTCCCCACTTATTGAAAGGCCAAAGAGGTGTTCCTTTGGGTCAGGAGTGCCCGGGGCCATGGGTACCATGCAGCGTGCCTGGCCCTGGACCGAAATTTGTGGGTGCCCGGCTGCTTCACGGGGAATTTTGTGGGTGCCCAGGCACCCAGGGCCCCAGGGGGTTGGCACCTATGCTCTGGGTGCCTATATGCTTGAATTATCGCTGCAGTTTATGAAGGATGCAGACAAACTGGAACTGTTTGAAAGAAGGGCAAAAGACACAAGAACAACAAACAGGACCCACAACTCAATAAATGTGAAAGGAAGTTTGGTCTCATATTGACAAAGGTTTTTTTTATATACTGGTCTAACTCAGTATAAGGAAACAGGAAGTTTCCTTATACTGAGTTAGACCAGTATATATAAAAAAAACTTTGTCAATATGAGACCAAACTTCCTTTCACATTTATAGTCACTATTTCTAAATTTGCATCTTCCATATAAATTAGAATACGCAAATTGTTGTTTGTTGCCAAAGGCAGCCTGCTGTATATGCCAATGGAATGAATGTATTGTCTTTTTTGCAAAAAAAAGTCCCCTTTTAACTCTGTTAAAAATCCTAGCCTCTTTGTTCAAGAAGAGAGAACCACTTGGGTTTGACTGCCCGATTTTGACTGTCCTAAATATGCATTTTAAATGGAATTTAAAATTTAAAATCTTTCTCCCTTTTTTACTCCCTTGAGTTTTCTGGGCATTTCTCACTAACGTCCAAATAAAGGAAATTATGTAGGATGGCAAGTTTATGCTGAGCTGCCAAATTTACCATATTTTTCACCCCATAGGATGCACTTTTTCCCCTCCAAAAATGAAGGGGAAATCTGGGTGCGTCCTATGGGGCGAATGCAGGCTTTCGCTGAAGCTTGGAGAGCGAGAGGGGTCGGTGCGCACCGACCCCTCTCGCTCTCCAGGCTTCAGGAAGACATCCGCAGCCTAGGCAGCCCTGCAGGAGGTCCGGCAGGGCTGTCTAGGCTGCGGATAGCAGCCTGCTTCCCGGAGCGTTGGGCGCCCTGAAAGCAGAGCGCCCGGTGCTTCGGGAACACATCCGCAGCCTAGGCAGCCCTGTGGGAGTTCTCCGCAGGGCTCCCCACGCTGCGGATAGCAACCTGCTGCCTGAGGCAGACATCGGCCAGCCCCACAAGCTCGGGGTACAGCAGGGAGGCGCAGCGCCGTTCCCCGACCTGGTTGGGTTTCCCCGACCTGCTTTTTGGGGGGAAATAAAGGGAAATAAATTTCCTTTATTTCCCCCCCAAAAAACTAGGTGCGTCCTATGGGACGGAGCGTCCTATGGGACGAAAAATACAGTAAGTAGCAAAAATGGCTGCAGGCCTAAGCTACTTCCCTCCACCAATGTTTTGTATTTGAAAACAGTGGGAAGTCTGTTGCACGGGACTTTGGGCAGAGCTCCCTGTGGAAAGGTGGCGTGTAAATAAACTGAATCAATTCATCAAACTGGTGTCCTCTTTTTTCAACAAAGTTCTAGTAGCCGCTCAGTTTCTCTTTATGCCTTACTCTTGCGTAACAGCTATTGACATTTTAAACAAAAGCAGGCAAATCCCTCCTGCCCTGCTATCAATGACCATCTTCTGCCAATTCAAATAAGGTGTTTGGACTTAATCTTCAAAACGGAAACCGTGGCTGTGTACACACCCTGTACAGTTGTACCTTGGATCTCAAACACTTGGCTCCCGAACAAATCAGCTCCCAAATAATTGAAACCCGGAAGTAAGTGTTCCGGTTTTCGAACGATTTTTGGAAGTCAAACGTCCGACGGGGCTTCTGATTGGCTGCAGGAGCTTCCTGCAGCCAATCAGAAGCCGTGTTTTGGTTTCCGAATGTTTTGGAAGTCAAACGGACTTCTAGAACAGATTCCATTTGACTTCCAAGGTACGACTGTACATTGAAAGCACACGATTATCTCCCCTTGCCCCCGAGAATCCTGGGGCCTGCCATTTAAGGGTGCTGAGAACTTTAGCTGTGCAAGGAGTAAAACACAGCTCCCAGGATTCCCTGGAGGGAAGCCGTGTGCTTTAAATCCACAGCCGAGCCTTCAGGTGCATTTCTGCCCAGTGACTCCAGAGAGGCAATCCCAGCTGGGCTCTGGAGATAGCTGGAGGTTGAAGTCCAAATGAAACCAAGGCAGCCTTGCCACTGGAATGCAGCCGCTCCCTCCTGACGGCAATTAAAAGCCCCCAATGGTGTGGGTATAGTGATAAACAATAAGAGTAATTTAGTGGTTGCAGAGCATCTAATCATCCTGCAAATATTAACCAATTAACCTCCCCTGCCCTGATGAGGTCGGTAAATTAATATTAGGAGGGCAGGCCTGCCATGCTTACAGTTTTCTCATGGGGGTGGAACAGATCTGAAGCAGAGATGTGGCTAGCCCCAAGTCTTTTGCACCAAATTTCCTGTTCCTCTTTCTCCCACTCCTCCTTTCCCCATTACAGTGGTGCCTTGGTTCACAAACTTAATCCATTCCGGAAGTCTGTTCCAAAACCAAAGCGTTCCAAAACCAAGGCGAGCTTTCCCATAGAAAGTAATGCAAAACGGATTGATCCGTTCCAGACTTTTAAAAACAACCCCTAAAACAGCCATTGAACATGAATTTTACTATCTAACGAGACCCTTGATCCCTAAAATGAAAGCAATAAACAATGTACTGCAGTCACACAATCAGTCAATTAATGGATAGCTGAACTGGGTTCCACACAGTCACACAAAGCCACTTCCACCCTTCGAAGGAGGTGGAGTTGTGGGCTTCACGGCTCCACCATGCGTGCGGCAGCTGGAGCCCAGCCCCTCACGATTGGGGGGATTCCCAGCTGCGTCATCCCCTGGCCAGCCAATCAGCTGGCTCTGGGGGTGTGGCCTGCCTTATTTAAAGCAGGACGTGGCCAGGGATTTCCCTCTTTGCCGCCCGCCAGCTGTTCCTGCTTTTCCCACCCTCCCGCCCTACAAAGTTTTCGTTCCTTGACCTTGCTATGGACCTTGGTTGGTCGCCATTGAGGGGCCTGGTAGGAATTTTTCCACTTGGCAAATTGGCACCAGCCACTTGGTTTTCACCTGCCTCATAGCAAATCATCACAAAGTTCTTGGTATTGGCGGTTAGGCATTGGTATAGTTCTGTAGATGGAAGAGGGGAGATAACGCCATCACCTGCCCCACGTATTGAAGGGGAGTCCGATAAAGGATTCTGGCAGGCGTGGCCGTGTCCGAAGCCTGGGGAGGTGAGGGCCTAAGGCACACCCCCGAGCAGTGACCCCGGGGGGAGTTCCTAGTTAATGTGCATCAGCAGGGCTCCCCCTACTGGTGGTTAACCCTTCCCAGACTTCAAGCAGACGGGCTGAAGCCGGATATAGTTGGTTAGGACCAATGCCTAAGCCAATACCGCTCATCACCTGTAACCAATAAAGTTGTGGCCTTATTTAGCCCACTAACCTTAATAATTGTGTCATGTGTGTGGCACTCAAATCGGAAGCGGAGCACGTTCGACTTTTGGAAAAAGGTTTGCAAACTGGAACTGTTACTTCCAGGTTTGCAGTGTTTGCGTTCCAGGTTGTTTGAGTTCCAAGGCGTTTGAGAACCAAGGTACCACTGTATTTCTAAGAAATATTTCAATATTTCTAAGGCATGTTTCAGAGCACAGGTGAGTTGGAAGAAGAGCCTTCTGGATCCGACCAACGGCCCACCTGGTCCAGCATCGTGAACAACCAGACTCCTGTAGGAAACCCACAAACAGGACCAGACCACAAGACCAACTCTACCCTCCTGCAGTTTCCAGCAACTGAAATTAGGAAGCATCAGTTTCTCTGGTTGTGGAAACAGAGCAGAACCAGCCAGCCATGTTGTTGTTGTTGTTGAGTCGTTTAGTCGTGTCCGACTCTTCGTGACCCCCTGGACCAGACCACGCCAGGCACTCCTGTCTTTCACTGCCTCCCGCAGTTTGGTCAGACTCATGTTTGTAGCTTCGAGAACACTGTCCAACCATCTCGTCCTCTGTCGTCCCCTTCTTCTTGTGCCCTCAATCTTTCCCAACATCAGGGTTTTTTCCAGGGAGTCTTCTCTTCTCATGAGGTGGCCAAAGTATTGGAGCCTCAGCTTCAGGATCTGTCCTTCCAGGGAGCACTCACAGCTGATTTCCTTCAGAATGGAGAGGTTTGATCTTCTTGCAGTCCATGGGACTCTCAAGAGTCTCCTCCAGCACCATAATTCAAAAGTATCAATTCTTCGGCGATCAGCCTTCTTTATGTTCCAGCTTTCACTTCCACTTCCACTTCCAGCCAGCCATGCTTTATTCCAAAATACTCCATTATACCCCACCAGATCATTTTCAGCCCTCAATGGGCTGTTTTGTTCTCTCTCTTTCTCCCACCAAGGTTCCCCCCCGTCCTTCAGATTTTGGGGTCCCCCTCTTGCATGCCGATATCCTCCTCTTGTTTTTCAATGACCCCATTTTTGCTAGAGCGCTCGCCATCTGGGTTGGTTATTAAACAGAGTTATAAACCCTAGGAAAAAAAATGTTTTATTATGATTATTTATTAAAGCAAGTGGGGCATGGGTTTTCCATGCCAAAAGTGATGTGAGCCCAAGCTCTGCCCGCCTCCCCGTCCCCACTCCTGGTTTAAATAACATTGCTAACAAATATCTATATTCCCTTTCTTCAAGGAAACATCCCTTTTTATCTCTCAGCCCCTCTGCTTTCCTTTCTCCCTCTTGCTCCTTCACAGGAAGCGGAGCCTGAATGGGGGAAAAAACCCGTAGCAACAATTAAGAATTTCATTATGATACAATAGGACAGTTATTGCGGCGGCATAATTATTAAGCTATAATTGCTAATTGTCTTATTAGCATTTAACAATTATGCAAACAATGGCAAACAGGCTGTAATAGCAATAAAATTACTCCTTTTATTTTTACACTAATAAAGAGATTGCAGATTGCGGCGATGGCCATTTTGCTCTCCAGAGTTTATTGGGAATGACTCATGAGCTGAATAAAAAAAGCTCCAACTGACGCTCTGTGTATGCAGGGAACTGGGGGGGGGGCTGTTCCTACATTTGGGGGCGGGGATTGGCTCTGTTAATGGGTTTGGAATTTGGTTTCCCAACTTCTTGATTCATGTGGGATCTCATCTGCCTCTTTGCGGGGGAATGAGGCAATCTGATATTGCGGGGGAATGAGGTATCTGAAGAAGTGTGCATGCACACGAAAGCTCATACCTAGAACTAACTTAGTTGGTCTTTAAGGTGCTACTGGAAGGATTTTTTTTATTTTGTTTTGACTATGGCAGACCAACACGGCTACCTATCTGTAACTGATATTATTATTATTATTATTATTATTATTATTATTATTATTATTATTGCTTTTCTATCCCACCTTTTTCTCCCAGGACCTCAGAGTGGCGAACCTAGCAGTTTGAAAGCACGCCAGTGCAAGTAGATAAATAGGTCCAGTGGGAAGGTAAATGGCGTTTCCGTGCGGTCTGGTTTCCATCATGGTGTCCCGTTGTGCCAGAAGCGGTTTAGTCAGGGGTCAGCAAAACTTTTCAGCAGGGGGCTGGTCCACTGTCCCTCACACCTTGTGGGGGGCCGGACTATATATTTTGGGGGGGGGATGAACGAATTCCTATGCCCCACAAATAACCCAGAGATGCATTTTAAATAAAAGGACACATTCTACTCATGGAAAAACATGCTGATTCCCGGACTGTCCATGGACCAGATTTAGAAGGCGATTGGGCCAGATCCGGCCCCTGTGCCTTAGTTTGCCTACCCATGGGTTTAGTCCTACTGGCCACACGACCCGGAAAGCTGTCTGCGGATAAACACCAACTCCCTCGGCCTGAAAGCGAGATGAGCGTCGCAACCCCATAGTTGCCTTTGACTGGAGTTCACCGTCCAGGGGTCCTTTACCTATTTAATCCGCACAACAACCCTGTGAGGTAGGTCAGGCTGAGAGCCAGTAACCCAGGTTCCAAGGTTCAAGGATGAGGGGGGATTTGAACCCTGGGCTCCCAAGTTATAATTCAGCCTGGGGAGATCCCAGGCCAGCTCTGCAGGTCTGCCAACTCCTTTTCCATCAGTAGGGCAACACTGCCTCCTTGGCCAGACGCTGGTAAAGAGTCAGATGTTGGCAGGACGGGTGGGGAGCTATCCAGCGGCAGGCAAGCCAGATTCATCACCCTGAAGCCATCCGGGGAAATACCTAGGCGATTAGCCTCGGATTTCATTCCAGGCCCGTTGTGGGCACTCAAGTCGTTTGCTGAAGCTGCCGCGGTCAGATGTGAACTGTTAGTTTGACTCCAGAGAATGCAGCAATCTCTTTGATGGGAAACGCGCCTGGCCTGATGTTTCGGAGGAAGGAATCTGCAGATTCCCAAGCCTTCCTTCCCGCTACCTGGTCGACTGCAAGCAAACACCAAGTTTGTGACACCCCCCCCCAAAAAAATATATATATGGCTGGACACAGCTTGGCACATCTTGGGATGCACAAGGAGAGCAGGATATGCTACCAAACCTCCTTTCACTTGTCCCCATCATCCGTACATTTAATAATAATCATAATCATAATCATCATCATCATCATCATCATCATAATTAGTGTGCCTCTGGACATGGGGGTCCTGTTCAGTCGCCATATCTGCTTGGTGTTGACAGAACGATCCCTCCATGGATTTGCCCTCTGTTTGAAAGCCACCTGAACCAGTGTCAGCCACCATCACTTCATGTGGCGGTGAGTTCCATAAGCTGACGGTCGTGCATGCCAGTAAGGATATTAATTGCACTCAGTTTTCCCTTGTCTTTGTATAATGAAACATGATATTCCTCGCCTCTAAAGTAGCCTATCAAGAATGCAATGCAGCAATTGATTAACACAGAGCTAATAAACAACAGTTTTATGATCACTTAAGTGTTGAGAGGCATACGGTTTCAGCTTTGTATTCTCTTATTTGTTACTTTGGGCCATATGTGTTGGCTCAACTCTGCTTCCATCCCAAATACTCTCTCCACCTCCAGGGGTCACTCAAACTGCCACCCACTCCCAAACTCAACTGACCCTCCCACGCCGGGATCCTTCGGAAAGAAAAACAAAGCTGTCCCTATCATAATGCCGTTATACGAATGTGCGGTGCGACCGCATTTGGATTACTGTGCACGGTTCTGGTCGCCTCGTCTCAAAGAGGAGTTGGAAAAGGGGAACCAAAATGATCAATGGGAAGAAGCGATTCCCCTAAGGCAGAAAGGTTGTAGCATTTGGGACTTTCTGGAGAGTAAAGAAGTGACACGATAAAAGGGTTAAAAATTATGCACGGCAAGGAGAAAAGGGATGAAGTTCTTCTCTGTCTCTCCTTGTGCTAGAACTTGTGGGAATCCAATGAAGCTGAAGGGTGGATGATTCAGGACAGATAAAATAAAATTCTGCACGCAGCACATAGTGATACTCAGTCCTGCATGAGGCAGTGATGGCCACCAGGCTAGATGGCTTTTTAAAAAAGGATTAGACAAATTCACGGAGAAAGCGATTGATGGTTAGTAGCCATGATGGCTATTGCTCTACCCTTCACAGCCGGAAGCAGCAATGCTTTGGGATAACAATTGCAGCAATAAGATGACCAGTTGATTAGTAAAGGTAAAGGACCCCTGGACAGTTAAGTCCAGTCAAAGGCAACTATGGGGTTGCGGAGCTCATCTTGCTTTCAGGCCGAGGGAGCCGGCGTTTGTCCACAGACAGCTTTCCGGGTTATGTGGCCAGCATGACTAGACTGCTTCTGGCAAAATGGGACACCATGACAGAAACCAGAGCAGCGCACGGAAACACTGTTTACCTTCCCGCTGCAGTGGTATCTACTTATCTACTTGCACTGGTGTTCTTTCGAACTGCTAGGTGGGCAGGAGCTGGGACAGAGCAACGGGAGCTCACCGGGTCACAGGTATTTGAACCGCTGACCTTTTGATCGGCAAGACTAAGAGGCTCAGTGGTTTAGACCAGTGTTTCCCAACCGGTGTTCCGCGGCACACTAGTGTGCCGCGACACGTTGCCTCGTGTGCTGCTTGGGAAACACTGCTCTAAGCGAGAGGGGACTCTGCTCAGGCTGCATCCGCCGTGCGCGAGGGAGGCGCTTCCTCTCGTGAGGGAGGCGAGAAGAAGGGAGGCGGGGCCGAGCAGGCGGATTGGCCCGGCGGCGGCCGTGACGTCACCCTGCGCGCGGCGGCAGATTCGAAACTCCTCAGGCGCAGGCGCGGCTGGAGCAGGAAGGCCGCTCTGCTTGAGAGGAAAGAGAGGGAGCCGCCGCCGCCGGGATGAAGAACACCGTTCCGCGGAGCACCGTGAAGAAGCTGCTGAGCAAGCACAAGCCGCACTTGCCTCAGGGTCTTACTGCCCACCCGCCTCTGTTTCCTTGCTGTGCTTGCTCAAACGGAACAAAGAGCAGGGAAAGCCCCTCCCCTCCAGGCAAGCAGGCAGGAGGGAGAGAGAGAGAGAGAGAGAGCGTGCGAGCTGGCTGGCTTGGGTGAGTAGGTGAGGGAAAACTTTTGCCTTCCTTTCCTCCCTCCCGTTATACCCCTCTCCTGCATTCTTAGCCAGCTGCTTCTCTGCACACCCCTCTCGTGCTCCTTGTCCGTTCTGTGTTTTTCCTTCCCTCCCCACTTAAAATGTGGTTTAAAAGCATGGATCCACATGGATCCTCAGGATCTTTGCATTGGGTCACCCCAAATTCACCAACAGATCACATAGCATGTCCATGGCTACAGCCTGCCCCCCCAAAATCACACACCCACTGTTGCCTGGGGCTGCAATGGTGCAAAAACGTGGTTACAAAACATGGATCCACAGGGATTCTCAGGATTTTTGCATTGGGTCACCCCAAATTCACCATCAGATCACATGTCTGTGGCCACAGCATGAAGCACAAAAATGATACATCATTAATATTCACTGCCCACGGCGGCAGCCAATCGGCTGCCGCAAAGGGCGGGCCCTCACAGGTTCACTGAATAAAGTATTTTATAATTTTTCATATTTCTGTTTACTTACTATTTCATAATAAAGTAATTATAAAATACTTTATTTGTGTTTATTTGATTCCTATTAAAGAGAGTTACTTTATATATAGTCAATATAGGCACAGAGTTAATTTTTTAAACATTTTCTAATGGTGGTGTGCCTCGAGATTTTTTTCATGAAACAAGTGTGCCTTTGCCCAAAAAAGGTTGGGAAACACTGGTTTAGACTACAGTGCCACCCGCGTTTTTAGTGTATGCTGCTGATAACGGCAAGGTTGCCAGTTCGATCTCTGTATGGGAAAACTGCAGATTCCTGCAATGCAGGGGGGAGGTTTGGACCAGAAGACCCTTGGGGTCCCTTACAAAGTAATTTATTACTTATAATAATTTATTACTTATACCCCACCCATCTGTCTGGGTTTCCCCAGCTACTCTGGGCGGCTTCCAGCATAATAAAGCACCGCAAAACGTCAAACATTAAAAACGTCCCAACACAGGGCTGCCTTCAGAAAGTTGTGCAGCCGTGTAACTGTTTGTCATCTGATGGGGGGGCATTCCCAAAAGGAGGGGAGAGGGGCTCTTGTGCTTGGATCCTGCTCGCTGGCCTCCCACAGGCATCTGGTTGACCCCTGGGAGAACAAGATGCTAGACTAGATGGCTCTAACAAGGCTCTTTTAATGCTCTTATGCTGTCTCCCACCAGCATTCAAACTCCCCTTTCAAGCTCTTGGCCAATCACGTCACTTCCCACATTCCAAGAACGCTCTCTTGCCCCCTCCCAACCTAACACATTTTTTTTACACCTAGCTATACGTTTACCTTAGGGATGCGGGTGGCGCTGTGGGTTAAACCACTGAGCCGATCAGAAGGTCAGCGGTTCAAATCCCCGCAACAGGGTGAGCTCCCGTTGCTCGGTCCCAGCTCCTGCCAACCTAGCAGTTTGAAAGCACATCAAAGTGCAAGTAGATAAATAGGTACCGCTCAGGCGGGAAGGTAAACGGTGTTTCCGTGCGCTGCTCTGGTTCGCCAGAAGCGGCTTAGTTCTGCTGGCCACATGACCCAGAAAAACTGTCTGCGAACAAATGTCGGCTCCCTCAGCAGTAAAGCGAGATGAGCACAATAACCCCAGTCATTCACAACTGAACTTAACTGTCAGGGGTCCTTAACCTTTACCTTTATATGCTTACCTTAATTACGCCTCATGGCATGCACAAGATGTTACTTACATAGACACCTGACCATCACACGGCCCAAGCCCAGAAGCCCCAGCGGGTATCGACTCCTCCCTGCCGAACTTCCAGATTTAATCAAGATGTGTTAAAGGGAAGCATAAAACAAAGGAGCAGAAGGCCGCCAGGTCGGCATCCATTTCCACGCTGCGGTCCTTTGTACTGAATGAATAACCTGTCCCTGAGACAAAATGACCCAGGCAGAGAAGACCAGACAGCAGCGATCTGTCTCTTGCTGTCCATCGGTGTTTAGGAGGGCCATCAATCTGGCCGTCACCGAGTATCTCAGGACCGCTAATTCTCTGGCTCCTGGGTCTTTGTCTACTGGGTCTTCACTTAGTTTGTCTTGGGCTCGTCGCTGCATCACCTCAAGCCTTACGGAAGCGGATAAGGACTTGCGTCCTTGACAGGTCGGCGAGAGATGGGCTGAGAGGCATGTGCTTTAAACGAAGGGTGCCTGGTTTATTTATTTATCGCCCAGGTGGATCTCTTGGTTCTTAATAACACCTAAGAGAGAGATAGCCAAGTACCTTCTCCCATAACTTCCTAAGGTTCACCCAGTAAGAACCGGAAACCCGGGGCTTTCTCTGTGTTGCTAGACTACAGCTCTTGCCACCTGTGACCACTGGCCCTGCTGCCTGGGGCTGATGAGAGCTAGAGACCAGCAGCAACCCAGGACATATAAAAGAAAGCCCTTCTTCGCAGAGCTCAGAGCTGAACTAGGGAACTCATTGCCACAGGAGGCAGCAATGGCCAGCAACCTGGATGGCTTTCAAAGAGGATTAAACATATTCCCAGAGGAGGAGAGGGCGAGTGATGGCTACTAGGCATGTGGCAGTTTCAGATTTATCTCTGTAACCTGGAGAATTTCATCCAGAGATCACCAGGTGTCGTTGTGCAAGCTCAGATCACTTTTAATGAAGGTTAAAAAACAGGTTCAAAAGGTTAAAAACAGAAAGGAAAACTGTATTTTGTTTTTTGAACGAGGCAGAAGCAAATTTACCCCTTGGGTTACATTTTCAAGACCAAAAAGGAAAGAGAAACCAAAGAAGAGATGCATAAATAAAGGCAGCGCAACAGGAAAACAGCTATTTTTAATTTTTAAAAAAGGAAACATTATCAGGTCGTCGTTGTGGAGCTGGTTGGCTGCACTGGGAGGTGTTTTGGCAAAACCGCACCCCAGGAAGAGTCCAACAGATACCCCCACTTTTTGGCCGCTCCAAATGAGAGGGGTGCTCACAACACTGGTCCACACTGGAGAGGCAAAATGGCTTCTAATCAGGACTTCCAAGACATTTTGATCTCTGCCTAAATCAGAGCTGCGGAACATCTGGCCCTCCAGATGTTGGAGTACAGCCCCATCCACCCTAGCCGGCATGGTCAACAGCCAGAGATGTTGGGAGTTTTGTCCGACAACACCTGGATGGCCACAGGTTCCCCATCCCTGACCTTCATCAATGGCTGGAGTGGAGCAATACCAGCATCCCTTAAGCCAAAGTGACCTTTGTCCTTCTTTGTGGAAGATGCCTGGTAAGAAGTACCAGGGACTGGTCCTCGCCAGGAGGCAGACTCAAGCATGTGCCTTCTCCTTGGGTTCTTCACTATCAAGGTCCTTCTGTCCTCTCGGAGTCCTGAGCCACCAGGTTGTCCCTCTTCATATCATGGCTTCCATATGCAAAATCTTCAGGGCTTCCGAGATCTGGGAGCTGGTGTCCATCTGCCCGTACATCCCCACCAGGAAGGCCCTCTGGAGCAAAATGGCGGCATGCTCTGTGAAGAAGAAGAAGGAGAGAGATGGGCGCAGGCAGAGGAGACGAAGGAGAAACAGCAGATTCATTCAGGAGGTGGGTGCGTTCGCCACAGGAAACGCAGGCTGGCCCAGGACCCTTCCTCATGCCCACCCCCCCCCCAAAAAAAAACAGAAGCAGAGCCCTGTGTTAGGAAGAGAGGACTTACACTAGTGGCCAAAATTGTGGAAACCTTTTGGGGAAAGTGTATTTCTGAGGTTTGATGGCTCATAACACCACCTTCTTTTGGAGTAATACCATGAAATTATATATCAATGGAAAGATAATTTAATGAAGAATGTAATGCAACAAAGTTTTTTCAATTATCTGTATTCTATCAAAAGTTATAGCCAAATAAGCAGGAAAAGGAAACTTAGGTTGATACGCAGCAATGTTTCCGAATACCAGTTGCTGGAAACCACAGGAGAAGAGAGGGCTCTTGGGCTGGGGTCCTGCTTGCCGCAGCCCAGAATGCCGAAAGACTCCTTACAAGGTCCTCACCGCGGGATCACATTCACCCGGTGCTATACCAATTGAACAGGCTCCCAGTGGAGTACAGGATCAGGTTTAAGGTGCTGGTTTTAACCTTTAAAGTCCTATACGGCCTAGGACCCTCGTACCTACGGGACCGCCTCTCCTGGTATGTCCCACAGAGGACCTTACGGTCCACAAATAAAAACAGCTTGGCGATCTTGGGCCACAGGGAGGTTAGGCTGGCCTCAACCAGAGCCAGGGCTTTTTTGGCCGTGGCCCCGATCTGGTGGAACGCTCTGTCACAAGAGACTAGGGCACTGCGGGACTTGACATCTTTCTGTAGGGCCTGCAAGACAGAGCTGTTCCACCAGGCCTTTGGCCACGGCACAGCCTGACCCCCTCTCTCCTTCTGTAATCCTCATAGAACTCTAGCCCAATGGTTGCCATTAATTTGATTCTGAATTGATTTTAGAATGTATTTTGTGGCTTGCCGTTGTTTTACATTATATTTAGTTTATAGTTTAGATGATAGTTTAGAAATGATTTATTGTAACTGTTGAGTGGATTTCTGTTTAACTTTTGTGTTATTATTATTATTATTTAATACTATTCTAATGATGGTTGAATGTTACTTTTTTGATGTAGGTTGCCTATTTTAAAGTTATGTTTTATTATCACATTTTTGTATTGCATTAGATTGTTATAAGATGTACATTTTTTGTTTTTTTAGCTTGTTAACCGCCTTGAGTATTGGAAGATAGAAAGATGGTATACAAATTAAAAATTTAAAAAAATATTAATTAATTGCTTGTGATTTTATGTAAACTGTGCTATTTTTACTGTTGTTAGCCGCTCTGAGCCCAGCTTTGGCTGGGGAGGGTGGGATAAAAATAAAATAATAATAATAATAATAATAATAATTATTATTATTATTATTATTATTATTATTATTATTATAGCAGCTTCCCCTCTCCTACTGCACAACTCAATTGGCAATGTCAGAGACTGAGCTGGGCTGCCACCGTACTGATCAGCATCGCCTCGGCCTAACGGGAATGCCTGCCAATATTTGCCCAGGATCAGAGAAAAAGGTTGCCTAATGACATTTGACCAAAGCGTACAAACGGCCCCATCCTGCCACCATTGGGCCGGAGAAGCCCATTTGTCAGAAGAGGACGCAAACTCTGAGAAGCCCAAGCCCAGAATCTGAAGGAAAAGCCAACAAGCAGCTCCTCTGGGGCTTCCACACTAAATGCCACCTGTGTTTTCAGAGCAAAGAAAAGTAGCTGGAAAAGTTGGGTTTCGAAGGAGGGTGGAAGGCTGGGAGCTGAAACTGAGAACAGAGGCAGAAGGCTAAAAGGGGGCAAAGCTATTCTGGTGCTGGGCCGGGGCAGGTAGGGTTTAGCAGCAGGACCTATCTTGGAAATAACGGAAAAGAACTATCCCAGTACGTTTCCGAGCACAATTCAAAGTGTTAGTGCCCTAAACGGCCTTGGCCCGGTATACCTGAAGAAGAAGAGTTTGGATTTGATATCCCGCTTTATCACTACCCGAAGGAGTCTCAAAGCGGCTAACATTCTCCTTTCCCTTCCTCCCCCACAACAAACTCTCTGTGAGGTGAGTGGGGCTGAGAGACTTCAGAGAAGTGTGACTGGCCCAAGATCACCCACCAGCTGCATGTGGAGGAGCAGGGAAGCGAACCCGGTTCACCAGATTATGAGTCTACCGCTCTTAACCACTACACCACATTGGCTCCACCCCCGTCTCCACCCCCATCGTTCTGCCCGGACACTGACGTCCAGCTCCAAGGGCCTTCTGGCGGTTCCCTCATTGTGAGAAGTGAGGTTTCAGGGAACCAGAAAGAGGGCCTTCTCGGTAGTGGCGCCCGCCCTGCAGAATGCCCTCCCATCAGATGTCAAGGAGATAAACAAATATCTGACTTTTAGAAGACATCTGAAGGCAGCTCTGTTAAGGGAGGTTTTTAATGTCTAATGTTTTATTGCGCTTTTAATTCTGTTTGGAAATCTAGCCAGATGGGCAGGGTATAAGCATAGTGGTACCTCGGGTTAAGTACTTAATTCGTTCCAGAGGTCAGTTCTTAACCTGAAACTGTTCTTAACCTGAGGTACCACTTTAGCTAATGGGGCCTCCTGCTGCCACTGCGCGATTTCTGTTCTCATCCTGAAGCAAAGTTCTTAACCCGAGGTACTATTTCTGGGTTAGCGGAGTCTGTAACCTGAAGCATCTGTAGCCTGAAGTGACTGTAACCTGAAGTGTCTGTAACTCAAGGTACCACTGTAATACATTTATTATTATTATTATTATTATTATTATTATTATTATTATTATTATTATTATTATCTGTGTTAGTAGCACCTAAATGACCTGGACAGTGTGTATAGAAGACCTGGGCTGGCCTTTCGCCTGGGCATGGTCGGCCAATTGGTGCCAAAGAAGGACAGAACTTTATGTATGCTACAACAGCAGCAAGAATACTTATTGCAAAGTACTGGAAGACACAAGATCTACCCACCCGGGAAGAATGGCAGAGGAAGGTGATGGACTATATGGAACTGGCGGAAATGACTGGCAGAATCCCAGACCAGGGAGAAGAGTCGGTGGAGGAAGATTGGAGGAAATTTAAAGACTACTTACAGAAACATTGTAAAATTAATATCTGTTAGAAGGATGTTGGAATAATATTATATGATTTTAGCAGGAATGATATAAAGGATTTGGGAATAACTGACTGTTAATTGGTAAAAGGAGGAAAAGTAAAGTTACATTATATTAATACAATTTACAGGACAAAAATTTTAAAAGAGGGAAAGGATTTGCTGAAGTGGATAATTGACCTAGCATACAAAAAAGGGAGGTGTGAGGAGGTCAAGGAAATAAGCTAATGAAAGATTAGTAATGAGGAGATTTGATGTATTTTTCTTTGCACTTTTGTTTTTGTTTAATGGGTTTTATTTCTCTGTTTTTCTCTTTTCTTTTTTTATATTGCGATGTGTTGTTTTGTTTTTGTTTAATGTGGTATTTTTACTTTTCCTTTCTGTAATTTTGGAAACTTTAATAAATATTATTTAAAAACAAATAATAGAAGACCTGGGCTGTCCAGACAACAAGCCCACCCCCTCCTCCTCCAAGGAGCACGAAGAAGCTAGCTGTGGTTCTCCTCCCCTGTTTGATCCTCACGACAAACCTGTGAGGTAAGCTAGGCTAAGAGCCAGTGACTAGCCTAAGGCCGCCCAGGAAGTGTGATGGCTGAGTGGGGATTTGAACTCGCATCTCCCCAGTCTCTAACCGCTGCTCCACACTGCCTCTCTACTCGAAGGTCAAGGGCTCTTCACCCCTTCCCTAGCTGTGCTTCTGTTATATCGGAGGAGCCAGCCTTACACAAATGCAAACCTCTCCCCCCTGGCATTTTCTGAGTGTTCAGAGTCTCTCGCTCGCTTACACTGAGCTCTGCAATTCTTACAACCACCTTGCAAAGCACGGTGGCCGTTTTGAAGCGTCAGGAGAAGCAACTGCCTGCTCTTACCTTGGCAAAGGAGGGTGTACTCGGGCAGGTTTCTCAGAGCTGTCTGAACAACCTCAAAGTCACGGCTGCCAAGGCAGTACATGAACGTGGGGAGGAAGTCGGCCGCAATGCTGGAAAAGTGGGAAGGAGAGAGAGGATTTCGGTGAGTCGAGAATATCAGGAAAGCCAGGCTGCTGTTTCAGACCGAAGTCCCATTTAGTTCAGTGTCCTGTTTGCACAGAAGGCAGGAATACGGAAAGCCCCCAAGTGGGATGTAAGGGCAATAGCACTCCCCCATTGTTGTTCCCTTGCATTTGGTATTTGGAGGTAGACTGCTGTTGTGCAGGGAGGTCCTTCGCAGTCATCACGAAGAAGAGCCTACTCCTTCCACCACAAATGTGTTGAATCCCTTGTTAGCGGCTGTCGCGACAGCATGTAAAATTGAGCTTTATCTGTATTTAAAAGCATGCCTGAACCGCTTAATATTTTTAACAATATCTAAGCGGCATGCAAAGATGCAACATGAAAACAGGAGGGGAGAGTACTCTTGTGTTCAGGATGCTGGACTAGATGGGCCACGGGCCTGATCCTGCCAGACCTCTTCTTGTGTTCTTACATTACCATTGTTCAGCTTTGCAGCTGGCCTGTACCCAAACCCATCACCGCCTCCTGTTTCTTGCAGATTTACAACCAACTCATGCAGTTCCTGAGATCTACAGCCACCCATTCCTTGTTGGACAGTGTTGCCCTGGTACTGATTCTGTTTCTAACTGGGTGATCTCCGTCATCTGTCTCAGAAACGGTCTGGAATTCGTTCCTCCTCCCTGGGGCTTTCAAGGGGGTGCCCTCTATAAGCAAAGCGGCTCGAGTCAAACTTCCTGTGTCGGTTCCTAGGCCCCATCAGCCCCCCTACCCCCCACACAGGGTCTGCCCATCCACACCTGGGGTTGTTCTGTATCGAGCGCAGCGCGAGGGAGAAGGCGAGATTCCGGCAGGTTTCCTCGGGAGAGCTCATCAGTCTTTGCAGGTGAGTCTGAGCGGTGGAAGAGAGAAAGGACGTTGGAGCGCAATGCAAGTAACAATAGTTACAGAACCCCTACTAAGAGCCAAGTACTGGAAGCGTGATCATATACCAACTAGAGAAGAATGGCTACAGAAGCTGAGCGGATTGAAGCCTTAAGGAAGAAGTCAAATAAAATCACCCAGAAGGAATGGGAATGCCTAAATATCTACCTATTGAGTCAAGGTTCAAGATTTGGTTGTGTTTAGAATAAACCTGTAAGTAGGAAAATGTCTCCTTATACCAAGATGAGGAATATACTCAAATACAGAGAAATTGCTTTAGTTAGAAGAAATGAACCACTGTGAGGTCAATGGAAGACAAAATACCAAAAGTATAATAAAAACAGATTCACCCCAGAAGGGTCCGCATCTTGGTAGAGAAATGACATTCTGGGCTGTCTGTTATAGTTACCTTGTATTATATTTATGTTCTTACTTTTTGCAATTGCTCTGTTTTCTTTTTTTCTTCTTTTTTCTGTTTCTTTTCTTTTCTTTTTTGTATTCAATTGAAATGTTTTTATACCTTGTTTCATTTGTATTTGTATAACAATTCAATTATTTTTTAAAAAATAAAAGTAGTTACAGAACCCCTTCGGTGGTTCAGAGTAAGAGAAAGCAACTTCCAGGGTGGGCTTTTCTGTAGGAGAGAGGTGGGCATTCTGGCCCAGCGCTCTCTTCCCCTCCTGCAATCCCAAAGAAGTCAAAGAAGTTGACTGCAGAAGTGCTCCCTTTTGGCAAATCTCTGGAGTGTCTACAGTGGCTGGCAGAGGCCATGGGGAAAACTGGGACTGCCAGGGCCAGCTTGCGCCCAGAAACAGAGCAGGAAGAGGTGGAGCCCACTGTTAGCCCTAGGGCATGCGGGGATGAAAGGGAGCCAGGGTACCCCAAGGGATACCCTGAAACTCATACCCAGGTCAACCTGCCCACACATCGAGATCAACATTGGAGCCTCCCTGCCCCTGCCTGCCACCTAGGTTACGAGTTGCTTGCGGAGCACTGACTTCCATTTTCGCAAACACTACCTAACCGCTTGCATGGAATTCTTACTCGGCACAGGCGATTAGGCTGCTTAGGAATTTGGCCAAAGTCAGGGGTCAGCAAAGTTTTTCAAAAGTGGGCCGGTCCACTGTCCCTCAGACCCCTTGTGGGGGGCCAGACTATATTTTGGAAAAAAACAAAACCAAAAAACAACGAATTCCTATGCCCCACAAATAACTCAGAGATGCGTTTTAAATAAAAGACACATTCTACTCATGTGAAAACACACTGATTCCTGGACCATCCGCAGGCCGGATTTCGAAGGCGAATGGGCTGGATCCGGCCCCTGGGCCTTAGTTTGCCTACTCACAAGCTCCGTCAACCCTTTTTCTGAAAGGGTGGGGAAACGAACATCCCACCGAAGGGGGCCAGGGCAGAGCAAGAGACACACAAAGCAGACAACTGAATGAGGATAGGCAACGTACAGAAAAGAAGGCAAGGATTTCCGGTCTTCGCCTGGACATCTCGTCGATATCGGTCAGCACCTCCAGGATATCTGGGAAGCAGGGCGAAACAAAGAGACTGGGGTGAGCAATCTGGTGTCCCTACCCCTAAGAAGAGGGGGAGGAAGGAGTTGACAGCCTCTCAAGGGAACACGATCTGCTTTATAACAGCTCTTCATAATCAAACTTATCTCTTATACACAAAGTCGATCGCTGCGGTCTGCGGGACAGTCTCTTCTGCAAGTTCCAAAGATCTCAGAAACTTTCTCTGCAGTAAGTCAGAGCAGGGCTTTTAGTGTGGTGGCCCCTGTTCTGTGGAACAGCATCGCTATCAATATACCACAAGTGCCCCCTATCTGCACTTTCTGGAACAGCCGGAGACATTTTAGTTCCAACAGGCTTGCTTGGCTGAATAAATGGGGCTCTACTGCGAGTGTCCATTTGTTAGGCTTTTAGTCGTGTTTTAAATATATTTCCTGGTTTTTTTGTGTTTAACTGTTTTTAATTATTTTATGTGTAAATCGCCTTGAGACGGCAGTTTAAAGGTAAAGGTAAAGGGACCCCTGACCATTAGGTCCAGTCATGACCGACTCTGGGGTTGCGGCGCTCATCTCGCTTTATTGGCCAAGGGAGCCGGCGCGCAGCTTCCGGGTCATGTGGCCAGCATGACTAAGCCGCTTCTGGCGAACCAGAGCAGCGCACGGAAACACTGTTTACCTTCCCGCCGCAGCGGTACCTGTTTATCTACTTGCACTCTGATGTGTTTTCGAACTGCTAGGCTGGCAGGGGCAGGGACCAAACGGGAGCTCACCCTGTCGTGGGAATTCGAACCGCCAACCTTCTGATCGGCAAGTCCTAAGCTCTGTGGTTTAACCCACAGCGCCACCCGCGTCCCTGATTTGCTTGTTAACCATGGTTAAATGAGCTACATACGTAACTTTAAAAAGCTCTTATTTTTCTCTCTTTCTTTTTGTGTCCTTTCTTGGTCTTTCTTGGTCTTTCCACAAGCTCTAGGCTCTGTGGTTTAACCCACAGTTTAGGAGGCGATTAATAAATTAATTGAAATAAATCATCATCATCATCATCATCATCATCACATATCTCTTCCAAGCACTCCAGGCACACCGTTTTGTTGTAATTCTTGCAACAATTTTCCAAGTCAGTTGAGTATCATTATCCCCTCCTACCCCCATAGTACAGATGGGGAGACCGATGCTGAGAAAAACGAAACAGTGGCTTGTTTAAGGCCACCCATGGAGTTCACAGCAGAGGCAAGGATTTAGCCAGTAGTTTCCTGGTTCATAGGCTATTACACCAAGAGTTGGGATGTAAACCTAGTAGCGTTAGACCGATTCACAGGTTGCCTGCGGCTTCTGTAGGGAAATGCTTCCCCATTGAGGGGACCCCCATAGCAAGGAGCGCCACGTGAATATCCTAAGGGAGCCTGAGGGCCCTGCTCTGCCTCTCTCCACCTGGGCTGGGAAAGGGCCTGGCAGGCTCCATAAATGACTGCTGTTGCTTGACAAAGAGGGCTCCTTTTAAAAATTGTTTTTATTTCTTATCTACATCATTTTAAATTGTTATTGATATTAACATTGTATTATTAGTTTTAGATTTTATGATTTTATGACAATAGAAACAGTATCATGAGAACGATCGGAAGTTTTATGGAGAAATTTTTATTTGATGGATATGATTTTGTATAAATTTTGGGTTCTTTTTCTTGTTTTTCTTTTCTTTTTTGTCTTTTCAAAGTTTTTCTTACTTTTATGTCTTCATGTTTTCTTTTTTTGTATTTAACTCCTCTATACTTACCTTTGTTGTACGTTTGTATTTTAAACCGACAAAGATTTACCATGGAAAAACGGGAAACTGTTTTCCATTTGGTTGTGTACCTTTTGATGTGTTTTATTTATTGTTTATGACTTTTGTTATATTGGCAATTATGGAAATCTTGTCACGTTGTAAGCCACCTTGGGCATTGTTTTCACTATGAAAAGGTAGCATACAAATGAAATGATGATGATGATGATGATGATGATGAATGTCCCCTGCCATTCAACATGGCCCCCCGCTTCTGCAACGTTTGGGTACCAGCACTGTGCAAGCGTTGGATCAGCGTTTTCAAAATGCGTTATCGTTTGCAGAAGCAGGTTCACCATGAGGAATACCCTGTCTGAAACCCTGGGCAGAGCTGCTGCCCAGTCAATTCAGACCACATTAGCCTTGACTTACCCTCCACAGCCTGACCTCTGGAGAGTCGCTTCATGTACGGGGCCATTTCGGCTGGAGTGAGAGGAGTGAAGAGAGAGACACTGACAAGGGGCAAGGAACTTGCTCCAGGGACTTCATCTGAAGATGCGCGGAAGAGAGAGGGAGAGGGTTTTGTTAGTGCTCTGTTAGGTGCACAGATCTCAGAGTCCAGTAGTAGTAGTAATAATAATACTAATACTAATACTAATACTAATACTAATACTAATACTAATACTAATAATTTATTTATACCCCGCCCATCTGGCTGGGTTGTCCCAGCCTCTCTGGGAGGCTTCCAACACACATAAAAATAATAATAAAACATCAAACACTAATAGTAACAACCAGATCCTAAATAAAAAGTCACCCTAACTTTAAAATAAGCAACTTATATCAAATAAAGCAATACATGTATTCAATAATCCATTAGAATCCAACAGTAAACAGAAAAATTAAACACCAGCAAATAATAATTTAGCAGTTTACACGTATCAATTACAACAATTACTAATCTATAATCAATAAAACTGCAAATCACAGTGCACAAAATACCAGAAAATGTACAAAACCATGTAAAAGGATCAAACTGAGAAACAAGGACACACAACTCATAAAATTATTTTTAAAAACTACCCCTGAACTCCTGGGACCTGCCTATTGTTTACACCTGGATTGTTTTTATGATTGCATGTTTTGTAATGATGTTTTAAATATTGTAAAGGTAAAGGTAAAGGGACCCCTGACCACTAGGTCTAGTTGTGGCCGACTCTGGGGTTGCAGCGCTCATCTCGCTTTACTGGCCGAGGGAGCCGGCCTACAGCTTCTGGGTCATATGGCCAGCATGACTAAGCCGCTTCTGGCAAACCAGAGCAGCACATGGAAACGCCGTTTACCTTCCCGCCGGAGTGGTACCTATTTATCTGCTTGCACTTTGAGGTGCTTTCGAACTGCTAGGTTGGTAGGAGCAGGGACCGAGCAACGGGAGCTCACCCCGTCGCGGGGATTCGAACCAACAACCTTCTGATTGGCAAGCCCTAGGCTCAGTGGTTTAACCCCCAGCGCCACCAGCGTCCCTTTAAACGTTGTAAGCTACTTCAAATCCCAGCTTGGGAGAAGGGTGAGATATAAATACATTAAATAAGTTTAAACAAACAAACGTGAGAGGTGAAACTCAAAATGGAAAACCCAAGACTCACCGTCCTTTTCCTCGTCAGCCCCTCGGTCCGCGGCGCCGTTCTTGCTGGGCAAGCTCAGGCCGGCCAGGAGAGACTTCAGCATCGCCAGGTCACTGTTGTCCGACGAGAGGTCGCTGCGGGGAAGGAGAGGAACGGCCGTGGGTGTGTTCACATCGCTTCTGGGCTACCCCATCTCCCTCCTCTGAGCTCCCAACCGCCCCACATCCTGGACAAACCCAGAGCAAGAGACTTACTGAAGGGGGTCGGAGTGCTTCTGCAGGAAGGCGACAGCTGCCTGGGCGTTGGAAGTTATGTACTTGTGGATGAACTGTACGAACTTGGAGATGAAGGCGGCCAAATGGCGCGAAGACTTCCGGTAGCTCTGAAGCAAAGCAAAAGCGACTGGGGATGAGATTTTTCTTTTCTTTCCTTTTTTTATTGACTTAAGAAAACTATACAGACAACAAAACGAAGAAGCCTAAATGAACATTGCCTTCTACCGATAAGAAATAATAATAACTATTACAATAATGAAAATACTAAAAATACATTTACTTCCTCTTTTGAACTTCTATTCTGGTTACGATATATTACTATTCTATAAGAATCTATTATATCCTTTGCTGTCCCATATATTATTTTATTTCCCAAATTCAACCTAACCCTCCCCTCCTCCTCACTGCTTCCCTTCACCTGTGTGAGATCTTCCCATCATAATATTTTTTCCTAGTTGCTTCAATAAAATAGAGTAACATGAAAACTGTTAAATTATAATGACTTCTTTTGTCCTTACACACTTAACAATTGCCCATTAAGAGTTCTGCTTTAACACCATATTTCTTCATGTATGCATTCCCATTCTGTATAGAATTTTTGACTGGAGCAGCCCCTGAGTGATGCTGTCATTTTTGCCATCTCGGCAAACTCACAAATCTTAACTTGCCATTCTGTCATTTGTGGTACTTTTCCTGTTTTCCAATATTTTGCCATAAGTATGGGGACGAGATTTTGGAAGCAGCCTGGAGGCTTGTCCTTCTCCCGTAACCCAGGGTGTTCTAAGGGCTGGTTCACACAGGCGGAGTTGATGGGAAGAAGAACCTCAACTTCTGCTATCAAGCCAGGGAGCCCAGGGCCACCGCGAGGCTGCCTCCCAGGAAGAACATTAAGACAATGGGGAGACCAGCCTAGCCCCCCACCCTGGCCATTCCAACTTCTGGTTGCCCCAGGGAGTCTGGCCTCATCCACTTGCTGAAGGAACGGGAGCCACCTATTGCCATTCAAGCAACACCACCAGCAAAGGAACGTCACATTGGCCTTAGCTGGATATAAATGCTCTCCAAGATCTCACTTTGAAGAACTCGGCGAACAAGCTTGTTTTCTCCTGCTCCAGTTACAAGAAAGGAGAGTCCAACATCAGCAAGAAACATTCAACAGTGCAATGGAATCTCCCTCCCTGGAGGTTTGATTGTTATTTTTTAAAAATCATTTTTATTTGATTTTACAAATGTAAATTAGATATAATACCAAATACATATCCATCAAACAGGCATAGGCAAACTCGGCCCTCCAGGTGTTTTGGGACTACAACTCCCATCATCCCTAGCTAACAGGTTTCCCTTGCCACTCTGGGCGTCTTTCAACAGAATATCAAAAATCCAATAAAACTTCCAACATTGAAAACTTCCCTAAATAGGGCTGCCTATTCTAAAAGTCAGATAGTTGTTTATTTCCTTGACATCTGATGGGAGGGCATTCCACAGGGCAGGCGCCACTACCAAGAAGACTACTAATACTATTATTATTATTATTATTATTATCATCATTATTATTACAGTGGACGCTCGGGTTGTGAACGTGATCCGTGCGGGATGCACGCTCACAACCCGCAGCATTCACAACCCACGTCTGCGCACTTGCAGGTTGTGATTCGGTGCTTCTGCGCATGCGCAAAGCGCAATTTAGTACTTCTGCGCACACGTGACTGCCGAAACCCAGAAGTAACCCGTTCCGGTACTTCCGGGTTTTGGCAGTCTGCAACCCGAAAAAACGCAACCTGAGGTATGACTGTATTAGGAAGGGTCTGGGTGGAATCTCAAGGGCCAGGTAGAAAGGCCTGGGGGGCCACATCTCACCGCTGGGCCCGAGGTTTCCCAAACCCCTGAAACAAAGAAATAACAGCAGAAAGCAAAGTTGTCCTTGCAAGCCTAGAGCCTGCTCACCCCAGGAGCTGTGTTCACAGTGATGGGTGCATTCCCCCCCCCCCAAGGCCACAAGACTGCAGGGCACCCAGCTTTTTGGCAACCCCCCTCCTGCCCCCGCCAGAGTATGGCTCCTCTCTCTGCCCAAAAAGCCTCTCCTACCAGAAGCAAGCGGATGAAGGAGAGGAGGCAGTCCCACAGCGCCTCCTGGTGTTCGCTCTGGAAGACCTGTGGCTGCAGGAGCTCCAGGATGCCCAAGACGTGGAGGAAGAAGGTGAGGTGGTTCTGCTGGCGGAACTCCTGGAAGTTGAGGTGGACCCGTCCGTGCAGCAAGGCCGCGATCATCGGCAGGTGCCTGGGGACAGAGGGAGGAGAGTGGACGCCTTAGGACGTTTGTGCAGCAGGCAGCAAGAACTTACTCTTTGATCCCTCTTCCTGAAGGAGTTTTGGATTTGGGCTTCCCATCCTTTAGCCTTTTGTTAGCATCCGCCTGTCTCAAGAGACAATGGAGTACACCTTCGCAGGCGAAGTCAAACTGCTGCATTTGCAGCACCAAAGTTGAAGTGAAGAACACGAAGCAGGAGTTGATAATGCAGGTGAGCTGAGCACAGGTGAGCTGCAAGCAAGCTGCCGACCAGCTCTGTGGAGCCTCATTTTATTGACACAATATGCAAACTCAGGCAGGTACATTTTGGGCTGTGACCTTTACACATCTTCCAGTCCCGAGATTGTGGGGTGGTACAAAGTTATTTTGGCACCTGTTTCCACCGCGTCATTTTCCCCTTGCACAATGTATGCCGAAGGAGACAAAGGTCTCAGACAGGACACCGCAAGACGCAAAAGGTTAGACAGAGGGCAAGATGATCCGACAGTTGTGGCCTTATCTGTGAGGGGGAGTGTGCTCCGCACTCCAAAGTCATGCGTGCAGGCAGCTGAGGATGGCCGTGGGCAGGGAGTGTGCTCCACACCCAGCGATCATTCCTACAAAAGTGAGCCCCCTTGGGGGCAAGCCTGGGCAATGTCTAAGGGGGTCCTGGGCTGCCCAGATAACAAGATCCCCCTCTTGGCCTCGTTGATGGGGTCCAAAGGAAAGCAGAACAAGACATTTGGCACCAGCTTGGCTGCAGGAGTTGCCGGAAGGAGGCGTACAAGGCGCCCCTCAACGGCCTTAGGGACTCCACTCCAGATTTGTGCAGGGTTTACTCCTTAGCACTGTCTTCCCACAAGGAAGTGGAGGTTTAGAGTCAGAGTTTCCCCACTCCTAGATGGGCTCCCTTCCCAGGCGGACGAGCCCCATCTGCCTCTCACTTCCCCCCTCAGCGCTTGCAAAAACCACCTTCTTGACCCACTCTTGGTCTCGCCCGCTCTCGTTTATATGGCTGGAGTGCACTCCCTACAAGGTGGGTGCTCTGCTGCTGAGCTGCCGCCTATAAACAAAGCAAGTTTCCAGTCCTCACCGTTCAGACTAAAGGGCTGATCTAAATAGGAATCTGCCTTAGATCTCAAGTCAAAGTTTTAGCATGCCCAACTCCTGGATGTCCACTGGATTGGTAGCAGCTCTCCAGGATTTCAGATGGTGATCTTAATTCCACCCCTGCCTGCAGGTGCCGAGGACTGAATCGGGGACCTTCTTGCATGCAAAAAGGTGTTCTGCCACAGAGCTACACTGCTTCCCCCTAAGGCAGCCTTTCTCAACCTGTGGGTCCCCAGATGTTGTTGAACTACAACTCCCATCACCCCTAGCTAGCAAGGCCAGAGCTCAGGGATGATGGGAGTTGTAGTCCAACAACATTTGGGGACCCACAGGTTGAGAACCACTACCCTAAGTGCTTTGCTGTCCATATTGTTGTTAGTTACGAAGGATGATTGTGGTTTGGAGTGAAGAAAGTTCACATTTTGGCACCTGGGGGGTGTATAATCAGGGCTGTGCCTCTAACTCATGGACCAGCAGAGCTGATGTGTGGGGAAGAAGCCTCCCTGTGTGTCAGCGCACGACAGCGGGAGGACCATGGTGGCTTGTAGAGCTGACGCGTGGGGAAGAAGCCTCCCTGGGTGTCAGCACATGCTGGCCAGAGGGACATAGTGGCTTGCAGAGCTGATGAATGGGGAAGAAGGCTCCCTGGGTGTCAGCGCATGCCAGCTGGATGGACATGGTGGCTTGTAGAACTGATGCGCGGGGAAGAAGCCTCCCTGGGTGTCAGCGCATGCCAGCCAGAGGGACATGGTGGCTTGCAGAGCTGATGCGCGGGGAAGAAGCCTTCCTGGGTGCCAGCACATGCCCACCAGAAGGACATGGTGGCTTGCAGAGCTGATGAATGGGGAAGAAGGCTCCCTGGGTGTCAGCGCACACCAGCTGGATGGACATGGTGGCTTGTAGAACTGATGCGTGGGGAAGAAGCCTCCCTGGGTGTCAGCGCATGCCAGCCAGAGGGACATGGTGGCTTGCAGAGCTGACGCGCGGGGAAGAAGGCTCCCTGGGTGTCAGCGTACACCAGCTGGAGGGACATGGTGTCCTGCAGAGCTGACGCACAGGAAGGCCTCTTGAGGCTCATGGGACCTCTTTGGGCTCTGGGATGGGTCTCCTATTTGAGCCCCTATGATTCTCCAGGCTGCTCCCCATTATACATGATTTTGCGTACGTGTGCAGAGGCCCGGAACAGAACCCCCGTGAAAACGGAGAGTCGCCTGTACTACTACTACAATGGGCTGTTCCCGATGAGTTCCTGTACCTTTTTCTTCCCTAGAAAAAAAAGCACTGGGTATAAAGATAATGTAAAAGTCCCTAAAGCAACGCAGGCTGAGCAGAACCTGAGAAGGAGGATGGGGTGGGCCACGGCCAGCTTCCGACACGCCATGTTGGCATCCCACAGGCGGCTCCCGCTCGTCTTGGAATCGCTGGAGTCGGCCAGGAGGGTGATGAAGCGGTGGACCAGGGCGTCGAGCTGCAGGGAGAGAGAGAAGAGCGAAGCATCAGCCAGGCGCTCAAACACTTCCTGAAATGGACTGAATGTGCTAAATCTACCTTTTCCAACTTCACAACTTGCAAAGAGACTTCCAGTCTCCCCAAGAGGAGGTGGTCAATGGCAGGTTTCCGGATCGTTTCCTTAGGGTTGATGATGGAACACAAGGGATGAAAGGTTTGAGACCGCAACCCATTTCCAAAGACTCTCTCGATTCACATTGGACTGGGTGAAAGTTACTGGGTGCTTTTTATTTTATTTTTTTTGGGAGGGGGACAATCAGAGCACAGGTCACATTTGGAAGGTCAAGCATTTGACACCCTTTTGGAGGGGGGTGGAGATGGTGGTCACCACCCAGCGGGGAGGCAAATAAATCACTTAGTGGAAATCACGACTTGGATTTCTCAAACTCGTTGCCGGAGGGAAGCTTTCCTGGGCTTGTGAACTGTGTAGCTGGCGGGTGCCTGTGCTGGAATGGCCCGAGGAAAATGGAGGGTCCAGGCTTTTTCTGAAGATTTTTTCTCTCCCCCCGCCCTTACTTTGCAGGTGCTGCTGTCGGTGGCCCCTTCGGTGGAAAGCAGGGTCCCGGGGACTGGCACCAGGATCTCAGGCAGCTGAAGATAGATTTGCAGGAGAAGATCCTGGCAATGTTTTCCCATTGAGCTGAAACAGAAAAAAGAGACATGAGATTACTGACCCATCAAAGAGGGGTTTCCAAGTCTACCAAATGTATCTGCTTCATATCCCCAGCTTTGCCTTCACGGGGCAATGCCAACCCAACAGCTTCACTGGAATAAGCTATTTTAAAATGCAAGCCGCTATATTTTAGGAATTAGTGTAATACTAATGAAATACTAGAATGTGCTGGAAAGGAATTAATTGGCTTTAGCAGAAAGGTTTGAAGGAGTTAAGTATAAATATGGTTTAAATTTTGAAATTCTATCATTTTGAAGGTAAGATAAGGTTAAAGAAATTAACGGTAAATTGAGACTGATTGTAAAGATAAATTATTCAAATAAAAATTGAGAAGTATGGGAAGAATTTGCTGAAATAATGAATGAAGTTAGAATACAAAAAGGGAGGTGTGAGGAGGTCCAAGAAACAAGTTAATGAAAGGATGTAATTTGGATTTGTATTTTTCTTTGTTACTCTTTTTTCTGTTTTTTTTTTTGTTCTGTTGTTGTATTTTTGTCTTTTCTTGTATTTTTTTGAAATCTTGAATAAATATCATTTAAAAAAATAAAATAAAATGCAAGCCGCTAGTCCTCAGGGGTACCAGATAAATCCCTGCAAACACGTGGAGAGTAAAGAAACGGAAACGAACAGTGCATGTTTCTCCCAGAGGGGCTTTTTGAGGTTGCCAAGGATTTATGAGCATTTTTCTCCAGTCTTGAGCCCCCTAAGGTCCCGGGGGGGGGGGTATAACAACTAAAGCACAACATAAAACAACTTAAGATCAGAGAAATAAGGAGCGTCCTTAAAAATATATACGTCAAAAAAATGTGTCTTCAGCATTTGCCAAAAGCTGTCCCATACAATTAGATCTTATGCAGGGGGTTCAGTTCCAAATTTAAATTCAGTTCCAAATTTCAGTTCCAAATTTAAACAACTATTCACCTTTCCTTGAGATTTCAAGTTCATTTTTTTGAATTGAAAGTTGAAAACAAACCAGACAAATTATTTTCCTTCCATCTCAGCTAAACCTAAAGAAACTCAGTACAGTACCTTTGAATTGAGGTGGGCGGGAGACGAAAAAGCGATAAAATTTATAATGTACAAGTATAAAAATATGTTACTCAAGGTTCAGCATAATAATTTAGACACAGAAATGTGTATGCTTGAGCATGCGTAGCTTCCCAGAGCCAGGAAACCCAGCACGAAAATAGCTTTTGAGCTCTCTGCATGGCTTAGTGGGCAAGGCCCGCTCAGCGCACCGGTCTGGGATACTCTTGTGAGATCTTGCAGGGATGTCCAAGTTCCTTTCAGATCTTGCGGGACCATCGCCAGGCTTCCCGAGCCAGCGTGGCAAGAGGGACTCCCCTGGCAAGCGATGTAGAGAGCTCAAAAGCTCTTTTTGTGCTGGGAAAACCTCTCGTGTGTTTAATTTGTCCATTTTCACCCGCTTTAAATGTGTGCAAGTTGCACCCCTTGGTGGATCACTGCCTTGTCGTGGCGAAGGGGCTTGAATAACTCCAAGAAGCTGTGAGCTATGCCGTGCAGGGACACCCAAGATGGACAGGTCATAGCCGAGAGTATAGACTAAATGTGATCCACCTGGAGAAAGAACTGGTAATCCACTCCAGTATTTTGCCAAGAAAACTCCATGGACATAAAAAAGGAGAAGCTTTGAGAAGAAACTGAGAGTTTCCAAGCCATGCTCTGGTTCATGGGGTCGTGGAGAGTCGAACACGACTAAGACGACTAAACAACAAACAACAACAACAAAGATGCACCCGTCTTGCATGGCGAAGTGTGTCTTTTCCCAAAGCCAAGTGAGGCCTCACCTGCTCCCCCACTGCTGGACGCAGCCTGTCAAGTATTCAGCGACTTTCTTGATGCTTTCAACATCTCCGTGGCAGCAGCTGAGCAGGAGCGGCAGGCGGGACTGGGTGACGGAGCTGGAGGCCTCTCCAGAGCGCTGGCTCCTGGTTTCCGATTCAGCCAGGATCAGCTCCACCAGGCTGATCAGCTCAGGGGCCTCGAGACGCAGAACAAACTCCTCCCGCCGTTTCTGCGATGCAATTTGGAGACGGATGTGAACAAAGGCAATCCAGGACTTTGAATTCCCAACACAAGTAGGTATCTCAGAAGAGCAATAGCCATCTGTTTGGGATTGCTCCTGATTTGGGTTTCCTGCAACTAGCGGGCTGGGGAGGTGGTCTAAAGTAAAAAGGTAAAGGACCCCTGGACGGTTAAGTCCAGTCAAAGGCGGCTATGGGGTTGCGGCGCTCATCTCGCTTTCAGGTCAAGGGAGCCGGCGTTTGTCCACAGACAGTTCTCCGGGTCATGTGGCCAGCAGGACTAAACCGCTTCTGGCGCAACAGGACATCGTGACGGAAGCCAGGGTGCATGGAAATGCCGTTTACCTTCCCGCCGGAGTGGTACCTATTTATCTACTTGCACTGACGTGCTTTCGAACTGCTAGGTTGGCAGAAGCTGGGACAGAGCAACAGGAGCTCACCCTGTCACGGGAATTTGAACCGCCGACGGCAGGCCCAAGAGGCTCAGTGGTTTAGACCACAGCGCCACCCGCATTCCTGTGGAGGTGGTCAACAATGGGGGTAGCCAACGTGGTGCCCTCCAGCAGTTGTCATAGACTCCAGCAGCATCAACCCAACCATTAGACAGGCTGGTTGGGAGTTGCACTCCAACATCTAAGATCTGTAAGAGCTGTTTGACAGTGGAACAACAGTGGAATCATATATAACTGAAAAGTCGGAAAGCTGTCCAAGGGTCCTCTAGTCCAGGGGTCAGCAAACTTTTTCAGCAGGAGGCCGGTCCACTGCCCCTCAGACTTTGTGGGGGCCGGACTATATTTTGAAGGGAAAAAAAAAGAACGAATTCTTATGCCCCACATATAACCCAGAGATGCATTTTAAATAAAAGCACACATTCTACTCATGTAAAAACACGCTGGTTCCCGGACCGTCCGTGGGCAGGATTGAGAAAGCGATTGGGCCAGTCCAGCCCCCGGGTCTTAGTTTGCCTACCCATGCTCTAGTCCAACCCCCTGCAATGCAGGAATCTCAACTCAAGCATCCATGACAGATGGCCACCCAACCTCTGCTTAGAAACTTCCAAGGAAGGAGAGTCCACAACCTTCTGAGAGTCCTTTCCACTGTCAAACAGCACCTACTGTCCTGGTGTTTAGTTGGAATCTCGTTTGTTGGAACTGGAAGCCAATGGTTCGAGTCCTACCCTCTGGAGCAGGAAGAAAACAGGTTTGCTGCTGCTGAACTAAGCCACCTTCAGGAGCTCATCTGTGGGCTCACATCTGCATTCAGGCAAGGACCCTGGGTTTTAGTAGCAGGGCTCTTTGGATCCATTTGTGCAGGATCACTGAGAATGGCCTTTTGGGCGAGCAAGGCTTCCTTCCTTCTTATGCCCCAACCGCTCAACAACAAGTTGACTTGAAAAGTGCACCCCCTTCACGCCAGGGACGGGGAACGTGGCATCTTCCGGATCTCGTTGAGCTTCAGCTCTGATGAGGGCAACCCAAATGGTCAAAGGCCTGGAAACGATGCCTTATGAGGAACGGCTAAGGGAGCTGGGCATGTTTAGCCTGGAGAAGAGGAGGTTAAGGGGTGATATGATAGCCATGTTCAAATATATAAAAGGATGTCACATAGAGGAGGGAGAAAGGTTGTTTTCTGCTGCTCCAGAGAAGCGGACACGGAGCAATGGTTCCAAACTACAAGAAAGAAGATTCCACCTAAACATTAGGAAGAACTTCCTGACAGTAAGAGCTGTTTGACAGTGGAATTTGCTGCCAAGGAGTGTGGTGGAGTCTCCTTCTTTGGAGGTCTTTAAGCAGAGGCTTGGCAACCATATGTCAGGAGTGCTCTGATGGTGTTTCCTGCTTGGCAGGGGGTTGGACTCGATGGCCCTTGAGGTCTCTTCCAACTCTATGATTCTATGATTTTATGATCCCTGACCACCAACCACGCTGCCTGGGGCAGATTGGAGCTGGAATCCAACCATGTCTGGAGGAAGGCCACGGGAAGGCCACCTTCTTCTTGCTGAGCTGCGCAGTAGAGAAAGCAGCTCATTACCTGAGGTATCCTCTGGTCCCGTCCTTGCCAAATGCGAGGGATGTGAATGCAGGCCCAGAGGAAATCCAAGGACGCCGTTGGGTCAAATCTAAGCGAAGACATAAACGCAGGTGTGCAAAATCAAAAGGAGGGGGAAATGGCACACAACTAACTTGGGAAACCAAGGAGCAGAACCAGGGATCCACTGCCATCACTCTGTTGTGTCTGTCTCCATCTGACAACCATCAACTGCTCTCCCCAACACCTGATACACAGTCTTTCTCTCTCTCTCTCTCTCTCTCTCTCTCTCTCTCTCTCACACACACACACACACACACACACACACACACTGGCAGATTAAAACTGGGTTGGGGGGAAGGTTCTTCCATCTGAAATCTGTTTCCTTCCAACTACATGCCCCTCCTCTTTCCCTAGGGCATAAGGAATCATGGCTGCAAGGAACCACCAGCCCATTTCAATGCCCAGGTGGGAAAGAGGTTGTGTGCATGGCATGAAACAAGACCTGCAGGTCACACGGCTTTGGTGAAGTTAACTCTTTACTCAAAGAAACAAGACAACTCCAGGAGGTTCTAGACCTAGTGAGCACCTCAACTCTTCCTGGTAGAACTTGCTACTAAGAGGCAGCTCCAAGGACTGAAGGTTCCTGTCTTCCCACCATTGACCAAGTCTCCTCTTCCCCAGGGTCCTTCCCAAGCAATATGAGACTCCTTCATCTTGTCTGCCTTTGCTCTACCCTCTTCATACCTCTGCAGGTTCTGGGAAACCAAGGGAAGCTTCTGCCTCTGATTCTGGACTGCTCTCTGACACAGCCTCTTTCTGCTCACTAAGCCCTGTCGTCTCTTCAGCCTCCGAGACCTCGTCCTCCCAGTCTGCTCGCTCTTTCTCGGTGTCCCACCAACACTCCCCTGGCTCTGAGCCTTCTTCCCCTGTGGGTTCCCCAGTTGGTGCCTTCCACCATTCCTCTGCATCTAGCCAGTCCATGATGGCTGGGAACGAGCCCTCTCCCAGCAAAAGCAGGGCAAGAATCTAGCTAAAGCAAAAATCTCCTACACCGCACTGACTCCTGCTTTTGCGGGGGAAGGGGGGGATATTCACCTCCTCGCTGTGTCCCCATCACAGCAGCAGAGTCCCCTGCAAGCATCTCTGGCCTTGCACCTGAGGCCATGCGAGTCAGTGGTTCTTTGCACACCTGACAAACACTTTTATCTATACAGTGGTACCTCTGGTTGTGAACGGGATCCGTTCCGGAGGCCCATTCGCAACATGAAAAGAGCACAACCTGAAGCACTGTATCTGCGCAAGTGTGCAGCGCGTTTTGGTGATTGTGCGCAAAGCGCAATTTAGCACTTCTGCACATGTGCAAGCGGCGAAACCCGGAAGTAACCCTTTCTGGTACTTCCGGGTTGCCGTGGGACGTAACCTGAAAGAACATAACCTAAAGCAAACGTAACATGAGGTATGACTGTACCTCGGGTTACATACGCTTCAGGTTACAGACTCTGCTAACCCAGAAATAGTGCTTCAGGTTAAGAACTTTGCTTCAAGATGAGAACAGAAATCGTGCTCCGGCAGCGCAGCGGCAGCAGGAGGCCCCATTAGCTAAAGTGGTGCTTCAGGTTAAGAACAGTTTCAGGTTAAGAACAGACCTCCGGAACGAATTAAGTACTTAACCCGAGGTACCACTGTATTGTCGCTTTAGGCTTCGATGCTGTATGTCGCTGTAATGGTTCTAGGGGTTGCTCGTGCGTAAATCGGCGCCACACCTGGCTGGGTTGCCTGAGTGAACCCTATCTGTCCGGACAGCCACTCATCCGTGGCTGTCTCAATCACTGGCAGGATCCGTCAGTGGGTGTTTCTTTACCTTCTCCCAGCAAAGAAGCTCTTTGACGCCTAGTCTCCGCCTATTCTCCCTGCGCGGAAGCCTTCTGCGCAGGGAGGGTGTGGGCAGCGGAGGACCCGTGCTCTCCCCGCTGGTCTCCGGCGAGGAGTCATGGAGCCCCCTCGCCGATTCCCCCATCTGCCCCCCTTCTCCACTGGTGCTACGCTGATTCCCTACCCCAGAAGATGGGCTGCCTCTCTCCCTCCCGGGACGCTCTCCGGAATCCCTCTGGAGCCCTCCCTCTCCCTCTGGCTCTGATGGCAGTTCCCTGACAGTCGCCCTGTCGTTTTATGATGCAGCGATACAGATACACTTTTTACGAATTAGCGAAGCCACCCAAAGAGGCTCTGGCTTGACCCACCTGTGCTCTCGGCTTTTGCCAAGCAGGATATTGATACAGCGGTGCAACGTGGTCCAGCTGGACTGGTGAGTCAGGAGAGCCAAAAGGTATGGGCGGAAAGAGGGTGGCTCTGATTCGGAAGAGCCATTATCCTGAAAGGAAAAGGGGAAAGGTAACTATGGAGGGATATGGGATTGAAGCTGGGAGGGTCTGCTGCTTGGCTACTGAGCTACAAGGGAGTACTTGGGGCAAAGAGACAAAGACGAGGCAAAGCCAGGGAGGGCGATGAAGGCAAAGGCAAGAAGCTTGCGCAGCTGTCAGGCTTCGGGGAATCGGATCCCTCCCCCGGTGGCAGTAAAGAAGCAGATCAAATGAAAAGAGCATTCTTACCAGTTAGTTTCTTTAATAATCACAACGAGAGACAAAGGAATAAATGTCTCTCTAGAAATGGCGTTGCTCCCAGTAAAGGTTTACCGCCCCCCCGTCCCCATTAATCTACATCACTCCTACGTCAGGGAATCTGAGCTTTGTGCTTTCTGTTCTATCACTCTCAGAGCCCGCCTAGTCTTAGGCGAAGGGGGGGGGGGGTCAGGAATGCTTTCCAAGGGCACTGAATCTGCTGTCTGTCTCTCTCCTGGTGTTTCCTCTTCTAGCTGTTCCTCACCCAGTATTCCCCAGCTTTCCCCCTCTGGACTATGCCCCTCTGCAAACCACTTTTCTAAATCTATACTGCCCTTCTGCCCTTGGGAAGGTTTAGGAGAAGGGGCAGCGGCCCCCACCATTCCTCCGCAGTCCAGCCCCTGACAGCAGCTCCGGACATGGGAAGAAAGCCCCTACTAGGATCTCTTCAGCAATTTCAGCTCTTGGGAGCTGGAGATGCCACCTGACGTCACAGGTACACCAGGCTTGATGGCTCCTCACCTTATTCCAGGAGAAGAGCAGCCTTTGCTGGAGATCTGGGCAGTTGCTGATCACTTCGGGGTCCAGTATCTCCAGCCAGTCGATGAACAGGCCAGAGGAAGGCCCCAGCTGGCAGGTTTCGGAACTGGCGGGCGAAAATGAGGAAAGAGACATTGAAAAATACCGACAGGAAAGGCAGCCGGCAGCTGGTTGAGCCTGTCAAGGTCTTAAGGAGGGCAGAGGGTACCTGCTCAGCCAGCAGCTCACCTGCAGTTCTCGGTTTCTTTCTTCACGGGGGTCTCTTCTTTGTCCTGGAGCAGCAGCGAGCTCACCACGGAAATGGGCCCCGTGGCAGGGAAGCAGGATGGCATCTCCATGGTAACCGAGAAGAGGGAAGCCAGCAGCTCCTCCAGGTATGGCGAGTGTGTTTCTGTCAGGCCTCGAAGGACTGGCAAAATGGAGGGAAAGGAGAGAAGCCGGTTAAGAAACTGAGCGGAAGCACGAAAGAAGAATGGCAGACGAAATTAATGGACTATGCAGAATTGGACAAAATGACAGGAAGGATTCGAAACCTGCGGGACCAGAGATTTACAGAAGATTGGAAGAAGCATATGAATTATTTGAAGAGCAACTGTAATCAACAAATTACACTAGTAGGACTACAATAAGTTTTGTAAGGAGAAATATACGAAGCGTTACAAAGTAGAAAAAGATAGAGATATTGGTTATGAGTTTGAAATGTAATAGGGAAAATAAGAAATGCATACTAAGAGATTAGATTGGAAAATTTTTAGACAGGACTGATGGAAGTCAAAAAAAATTGAATAAGATGTAAAAGTATGTTTAATTACTGTTGAAAATGATATGTTAAAAAACTAATAAAATTATATATATATGAGAAACTGAGCAGAAGCGCGGGCAGAGAAAAAGGTGGTCGTGTCTCCCAGAACTTGAATTAAAACCTTTGCACTAAATGCCCTTCAGAGCAGAGGCTGGGAACCCTGAGGACCTCTCCAGACTCTGCCGGACTACAGCTCCCATCATCCCTTGCTGACTGGGGGCTGATGGGAGTCGGAGTCCAGCAGCATCTAGAGCAGCGGTTCTCAACCTGTGGGTCCCCAGGTGTTGTTGGACTACAACTCCCATCATCCCTGAGCTCTGGCCTTGCTAGCTAGGGGTGATGGGAGTTGTAGTTCAACAACATCTGGGGACCCACAGGTTGAGAAATGCTGATCTAGAGCGTGACCTGTCCCTGAAGCTGTGCTATGGATGGAGGCAAACGAAAACAGAAAAACAAGGAATAGGAACCGCAGGAGGTGCACAGGAGAATCTTAGCTAGAACTAGCTAGGGAAGGCAGGAAACGGATTGAGCGAGGAAAGGAAGTAGCTTCACGCTCCTTGATTCTCAGCACTTCATGCCTTGGGTGCCAAGCAATGGCGGCCTTTGGGCTCTCCGATTTCAGCTCTGTGCGACACTAAAATCCCTGCTGCCTCTCACGCTCCATTCTACAGCATTGCTGTGGTGTTCCTGCAGCTGGTTCTGAATGTGATGTATTTTAACTATAGTGGTACCTCGCAAGACGAATGCCTCGTAAGACGAAAAACGCGCAAGATGAAAGGGTTTTTCGTTTTTTGAGTTGCTTCGCAAGACGATTTCCCCTATGGGCTTGCTTCGCAAGACGAAAACGTCTTGCGAGTTTGTTTCCTTTTTCTTACAACCGTTAATACCCAGGGAATCCACGCTCCGCAAGACGAAAAAATCGCAAGATGAAACAACTCGCAGAACGAATTAATTTCGTCTTGCGAGGCACCACTGTATCATTTTCAACCAGTTTTTTTTTTAAAAAAATTATTTTCAATACAATTGCACCTCACACTTAACTTGTGTGATTTCAACCTTGCAAGGCTGGCTGGTTGAAATCGTACAAATTAAATGCACGCAAGGTTTTCCCGGCACAAAAAGAGCTTTTAAGAGGTCGACCTTGCTTACTGGGCAAGGTCCTCCAGGGTCACCTGCTCTGCAAGCCTGGAGACAGTCGTGCGAGATCTTGCGAGAGATCTCACAGAAACTCAAGACGGCCCTGTGAGATCTCATGAGAACATCCCAGAGCTGTAAGGATGCCCATGCAGCGGCGGTTCCAAGAGGGCAGCTCAAGTATGCAGCGTTTCACCCTGGAATGATACCGTATTTTTCGCTCTATAGGATGCACCCGACCATAGAAGGCACCTTGTTTTAGAGGGGGAGAACAAGAAAAAAAAAATCTCCCCCTCTCTGCTCAGCGCCCCTTCAACGAAGGGGCAGGAGAAACCGAGCCCCTTCCATTTCTCCTCCCGCTTCGCTGAAGGGACGCTGCACAGCTCTCCCTCTCTGCTGAAGCCAGGAGAGTCTTGCTCTCCTGGCTTCAGCAAAAGGAACCCAAAGATTTTGGAGCGCAGCGTGAGTTCCTGCTGCACTCTGAAGGCTTCAGGGATAGCCACCTGAAGCCTTTGGAGTGCAGTGGGAACTCGCACTGCGCTCCAAAGGCTTCGGGTTCCTTTGACTGAGCCAGAAGAGTCTTGCTCTCCCGGCTTCAGCAAAAGGAACCCAAAGCCTGTCCGGAGTGCAGCAGCAGCTCCCGCTGCACTGCGGAGGCTTCAGGCGGCTATCCCTGAAGCCTGGAGAGCGAGAGGGGTCGGTGCGCACTGACCCCTCTCGCTCTCCAGGCTTCAGTGAAAGCAACGCGAAGCCTCCAGAGCACGGAGGGAGCGCTCCCTCTGCACTTTGGAGGCTTCACGTTGTTATCGCTGAAGCCAAGGAGCCTGCATTCGCTCCATAGGACGCACACACATTTCCCCTTAATTTTTGGAGGGGGAAAAGTGCGTCCTATAGAGTGAAAAATACGGTGATTCATATGTGGTGGGGTTGCAAGGAAATAAAGAAGTTTTGGGGAATAATACATGAGGAACTTAAGAAAATGCCAGAAAAAAAACCTTGATAAAAAATCCTGAAGCTTATCTATTAGGGTTGGTGGGCAAAGACATACCACATAAGAAAAAAAAATCTTTTTATATGCAACAACAGTTGCTAGGGTAGTGATTGCTACTAAATGGAAATCTCAGGACACACCAACAAAGGAAGAGTGGATTTGTAAATTAAGTGCGTATATAGAATTGGCAAAATTAACTTCAATTATAAGATATCAATCAAATCAAAAGTTAAGAATGGAGTGGAAGTATTTCAAAGATTACAGTGGTACCTCGGGTTAAGTACTTAATTTGTTCCGGAGGTCCATTCTTAACCTGAAACTGTTCTTAACCTGAAGCACCACTTTAGCTAATGGGGCCTCCTGCTGCTGCCGCAACGCCGGAGCACGATTTCTGTTCTCATCCTGAAGCAAAGGATTTTTATTATTATAGAATGCAAGGGGGAAAAGGTAGAAAGAAATATAAAATAAGTCGAATTGCTGTGGAGGGAAGTAGGGTGGTGGGTTTTAAAATTAAGTGTATAATTATGCAGCTGTTGTAATTTAGATATTATGTTTTATGTGAGGGAATCATTGGGAATTTTGGTTATTATATATATATATATATATATATATATATATATATATATATATATGTTAAGTTTCAATAAAGATCTATGAAAATTAAAAAAAATTATGCACAGTTTCGCATATAGGCCAAACCCTCAAATCTGAACCTTTGCATAAGATACTAATCGTATTATAATAGTGCATTTTGTAGTGCAGTTTCTAAATGTTGGAAGCTGCCTTGAATCCCAACCGAGAAGAGAGGCAGGACCTAATTGCACCAAATGACGCATAAATGCTGGAGGAAAGAGTCAGTGCTTGTCTGGCCCAGAACACCCATTTCCCAGCTGCCCGTGGAGAAGAAGAGGAGCAGGAGAGCAGTTGGTGCTGCTTCATCGGAGGAAGGAGGAAGGGAGACGGGTCTTGCCTTTGCTGACCAGCTCAGGCTCCACGTTATACTTCTCTCCAGACTTCAAGGTGGTGATGATGGCGCAGATGGTCGGGCCGATGACGTCAGCATCCCGGCGGAAAGCCAGAGCCTCGGCGAGGTGCAGGAATCCACCGCGGACTGCCAGGGAGAAGAGAGGAAATAAAGGATCGCTCAGGAGCCAGGCCCAATGGGTGCGCAGGCCCTTTGACTACAGACAGGCCCGAGTTCGATTCCTACCACCTTCTGTTACAAGGTCACGGCTGATGGGAAAGGCCTCTGCCTGATAAACTTGGAGAGCTGACACAAGTTCTGAGGTATATGTGGGGCCTCCCATGCCCATGAAATGGAAGCTGTGGTTAGCGCAGGATGCTGCAGCATAATTGCTAGCAGCAGGGAGACCAAGGTGGATAAAAATCAATGATTTTAAAAAAAAAATAAATCAAAAAAATCAGATTTTATTTTTTAAAATCAGATATTTTATATATTTAGATCGGATTTTTTAAAAATATAAATTGGATTTTAAAAATAAAATACTTTTGGAGGGAAAATATTTCTAAGTATAGTTTGCTATTTAAGTTACATTATAGTCCAGAGGCTATAAGGATTTGTTTCAAGTTTTTCACATCGGCTAAAACTCAGTCTAAGGATTTCGTTTCAAAAAATTGTTTAACCACATCAGTTAACAAACATGGATACATATGCTATAATGTTATTGTTTTAGTTAAATAAATTGTTTAAATTGTTATTGAGGAAATGATTATTTTTCTCCTTCCAATAAAGTACCGCGGAAAAGTTTTCCAAATATAAACAGTAAACCTATTAAACCTCACCATGATTTCATAATTATCTGTCAATGTATTTCTAATCGTATAACCAAATCAGTAATTTTTGATATAACTGTAAAAACTACTCTGAAATTTTATTATTCCAAACAGGAAACCTTCATCTGGTTGTAAATATTAAGATTATACCAGCAAGAATGAGTCTTTCTGTAAAAAAAAAAAAAAAAAAGATTTAAATAAAGTCTTACTGACTAGTGATTTAATCAAGTCTTACTGGCTAGCGATTTAAATCGTGATTTAAATCAATTCGATTTAATCAAATCCACCCAGCTGTGGAGTATGATAATGTATTTTCCTTGACAGGATGAAGCTCGTAGTCTGCTTGTATAGATGCCTTTCTGCCTCAAATCAAATCCACCGAGTGAGACCCTGTCAGCTTTACAGGGTGGCATAAGCCCCAAAGAAGGTCTCTGCCCCAAGCAGCCTGCAGTGCCGAGTCCCCCCCCCCAGGTGTCCCAAACCGCTCCTCTTACCGTCATTGATCCGGTGTCTGGAGGAATACTGGACAGCGAAGGATTTGAGCTGGGTCCGCAGAGGCCTTTCCTCCACAGCTGGATTCTCCAGCCACGGCAACATCTGCATGAGGACTTTGAAAAACAGCGAGGAGAAGGTCGTGTCCTGGGGAACGGAACGCTGGAGAAGGGAACAGGTGGGATTACAGGCAGAAAACAAAGCGAAGGGACAAGGCAAGAGAACGGCAGACCAGAGGAGCTTACATTTCCTCCTGCTAAGTCGCCAGGGTGGTCTTGAAGCCAGGGCTACTAGAAGTCTAACTGGAGCCTTCGCCTTTGGCACCACAAATGCTTGGTAAGGTGGCATGCGGGAAATTAATAGATTAATTAATATGCAATAACAACCACCTGGTTGTTTGTATGTGCCAGACTCCAGCTACCCACACAGATCATAGATTAACAAAATCATAGCTAGGGCTGGGCGATATATTGATATATCATCCAAAACCGGTCTGAAGTCCATAATGTGATATCGGTTTCATAATTTTTGACCAGGCAATGTATCACGAATCATGATGTATGTTAGGGCTGAGCGATGTCTGGCTTTCAACATTGTGATATACCACTGGCTGAACATTGCGATATGCGAATATATCATGATGTCTGAAATAAGGATGGAACTATGTAGAGGTGAACGGGATCATGTCCTGAAAATGGCTTCTACGTAGGGGACTAAAATGGAGAGGGTTTTTTACTTACCTTTAACATATTATTACAACTGTTATTTTAATAATAATAATAATAATATTTATAATAATAATAAATTATTTATACCCCGCCCATCTGGCTGGGTTTCCCCAGCCATTCTGGACGGCTTCCAACAAAGTATTAAAATACAGTAGTCTGTTAAACACTAAAAGCTTCCCTAAACAGGGCTGCCTTCAGATGTCTTCTAAAAGTCTGGTAGTTGTTTATTTCCTTGGCATTGGATGGGAGGGTGCTCCACAGGGCAGGCACCACAACCGAGAAGGCCGTCTGCTTGGTTCCCTGTAACCTCACTTCTCACAGTGAGGGAACCGCCAGAAGGCCCTCGGCGCTGGACCTCAGTGTCCGGGCAGAACAATGGGGGTGGAGACACTCCTTCAGGTATACTGGGCCGAGTCCATTTAGGGCTTTAAAGGTCGGCAGCAACACTTTGAATTGTGCTCAGAAACGTACTGGCTTTTATAGTAGAGCAATGGGGACAGAAGGAATAATGAAAGAAGCAACGACTGGCTTCACGATTTTTAACAGCACACAAATGCACATTGTGACTCGTGATATATCGCCGTGTTAAATATTATGAAACAGTTACCATGATGAAACCGATTTTTGACAGTGAACTGAGACATTGCCCAGCCCTAATGTGTGTGTCTGTGTGTGTGTACTATGTAAAAATCACGATACAGGAAAAACTGTGAAGCCAGCCAATGCCGCTATATAGCTCCATCCTTATTTCCGACATCATGATATTTCAGTATATTGCGATATTTAGCTGGCGATATATTGCGATCCTGAAAGCCAGATATTATTGCCCACCCTTAATTGCAGAATTCAGACCATGAGGGTCGTCTGGCCCAACCCCCCTGCAAGGCAGGAATCTTTTGCCCAACGTGGGACTCGAATACACAACCCTGAGATTAAGAGCCTCATGCCCTGCCAACTGAGCTACCCTCAATAAACACACGAGACGTAACCGGCTGTGTTCTTAGATAAATAAGGTATGCTATTCATTGTATCAAATTTCAGCAGAAGTAACTCATAAAGTTCAACAAACAAACAAAGCAGAAGACCCAGTGGATCAGATCATTTTCTAGTCAGTTCATAAGGTCCTTCCGTGTAATGGCGTCTATTCCACCTGTCTGTCCATAAAGTCCAAACAATCCACATGAAAGGTTGTTACACTTCCACAAAATCCTTTCACAGAGTCTAGACAAGGATTTCCGGAATATTGGCCTTGTTTCGCCGTCCTGGGCTAACACCCTAGAGGACAGGATCACACTTCAAAACGACCTTGACAGATTAGAGAACTGGGCCAAAACAAACAAGATGAATTTTAACAGGGAGAAATGTAAAGTATTGCACTTGGGCAAAAAAAATGAGAGGCACAAATACAAGATGGGTGGCACCTGGCTTGAGAGCAGTACATCTGAAAAGGATCTAGGAGTCTTGGTTGACCACAAACTTGACATGAGGCAACAGTGTAACGCGGCAGCTAAAAAAGCCAATGCAATTCTGGGCTGCATCAATAGGAGTATAGCATCTAGATCAAGGGAAGTAATAGTGCCCCTGTATTCTGCTCTGGTCAGACCTCACCTGGAGTACTGTGTCCAGTTCTGGGCACCACAGTTCAAGAAGGACACTGACAAACTGGAACGTGTCCAGAGGAGGGCAACCAAAATGGTCAAAGGCCTGGAAACGATGCCTTATGAAGAACGGCTAAGGGAGCTGGGCATGTTTAGCCTGGAGAAGAGGAGGTTAAGGGGTGATATGATAGCCATGTTCAAATATAGAAAAGGATGTCACATAGAGGAGGGAGAAAGGTTGTTTTCTGCTGCTCCAGAGAAGCGGACACGGAGCAATGGTTCCAAACTACAAGAAAGAAGATTCCACCTAAACATTAGGAAGAACTTCCTGACAGTGAGAGCTGTTTGACAGTGGAATTTGCTGCCAAGGAGTGTGGTGGAGTCTCCTTCTTTGGAGGTCTTTAAGCAGAGGCTTGACAACCATATGTCAGGAGTGCTCTGATGGTGTTTCCTGCTTGGCAGGGGGTTGGACTCGATGGCCCTTGTGGTCTCTTCCAACTCTATGATTCTATGATTCTATGATCAGTAGTTAAAGCACTAAGTAATGCAAATAAATACAATATTATGATCTCACATATTTTACAGCAAAAATAACAATAACTAACTGTACATACCATATGTATTTTGTGGAAGTGTAACAACCTTTCATGCGGATTGTTTGAACTTTATGGACAGACAGGTGGAATAGACGCCATAACACGGATGGACCTTATGCATGAACTGACTAGAAAATGATCTGATCCACTGGGTCTTCTGCTTTGTTCGTTTGTTGAACTTTATGAGTTACTTCTGCTGAAATTTGATACTACGAATAGCATACCTTATTTACCTAAGAACACAGCCGGTTATGTCTCGTGTGTTTATTGAGGATGCTTTATGTGACCATAGGTTTGTTTGCTGCTGTTTTGTAACTGAGCTACCCGGCAGCCTCGTATGACAACCTGGGCCCCTCCACCCACAGACGTCCTCACCTGACACTGGAACAGCAGGCGCATGATCGGACAAGACGCAACGTGGTTCCGGTGCATCGCCATCACCAGTGCCCCGCCATGGGGAGAGTTCAGCAGGGCCGCCACCGCCTGCAGGAGTTTCAGCGCTGTCCCTGGCGTGGCGTCGTTCCCCTGGCGGAGCCGGGCCAGCTCCTGCCCCAGTGCCTGCTGCAGAGCCAAGGAAAGGGGGCGCGGGTTCGAGTTCTGCCAGCGGGGATCTGGAGTCAACGGAAAGAGCTGCCCGAGGTGCGAAAAAGGTGTCAGAAAAGCGAGGGAGCTGCATTTGCTTCCAGACTAGGAAAAACACAGGTTTCCAGGTTTCTACATTTTAAAAAGCAACACAGAGCATCAAAGGAGCAGATGTTTGCTTCCTTTTCTCCCAGTCACAATGCCTGGGTTTCTGCAGATCTCGGCGCAGTGGAAAAGGTCAAAGAGAAAATAAAAAGGAACCATGGACTTTCGGGGAAAGAGACCCACTGGGAAGGGGCTGGTGGTAAGAAGGAAATGGGGAGGGCCCAAAAGGTTTTATCAAACCCAAAACCCCATCTGCCCATGGCATTTGCTGCCCCAAAGTCTGCCCTCCATAAAGGTAAAGGTAAAGGGACCCCTGACCATTAGGTCCAGTCATGACCGACTCTGGAGTTGCGGCGCTCATCTCGCTTTACTGGCCGAAGGAGCCGGCATACAGCTTCTGGGTCATGTGGCCAGCATGACTAAGCCGCTTCTGGCAAACCAGAGCAGCGCACAGAAACGCCGTTTACCTTCCCACCAGAGCGGTACCTATTTATCTACTTGCACTTTGACGTGCTTTCAAACCACTAGATGGGCAGGAGCTGGGACAGAGCAATGGGAGCTCACCCCATCGCGGGGATTCAAACTGCTGACCTTCTGATTGGCAAGTCCTAGGTTTAACCCACAGCGCCACCCACATCCCTCTGCCCTCCATACCCATTTGCATTTAAGCAATGACAAGACACAGGGCCTTCTCAGTGGTGGCCTTGCTTCTGTAGAACTCCTCTTCCATGGAAGCCTGCCTGGCACCATCTTTGTTCTCCATTTTGTGCCAGATAAAAATGTTCCATTTTTTAAAAAAAAAATCTGCCTGGGCCATAATGAAGTTCTGGCCCCCACCCCGTTTTTTTAATGCCAGATTTTCAGCAGTTGCCATTTGTTACTGCGGTCTTAGGGAATCTATCACCTGTTGTCTTTCACTGCCTTATGGCATTTGTCGGTCTGAGAGGCAAGGCTGAAGAACAGCTAATAAAGGTTTCAACGAAGGAAAAAAATGGAGTGATGGGGAATCATGGGTTGTGTGTGTGTTTGTGTGTGTGTGTGTGTGTGTGTGTGTGTGAGAGAGAGAGAGAGAGAGAGAGAGAGAGAGAGAGAGAGAGAGATAACCAGCATGTTGACAGGAATATGTTTGTTCAGAAACTGGGTTTAGATATTTGTGGCCTCTTTCAGAGTATGGGAAGCCATAGACCTGTCTCTTATATGCACACGTGCATTTTAAGGTTTTAACATTTTGTACTGTTTTGTAAGTCATTGTGGGACACTTTTTGTGCAAGAAAAGGGACTAATAACTGCAATAAATAAGCAAAACAATAATTCTGTGGTGGAGACTGCCTGCAGTTTTGCCAGAGAGAGATAGACAGTGTGGAAGAACATGCAAAGCAGCCTAAGAAACAAAGTCGGGTTGTGGATGTTATAATTCCTGCTCCATGATTGCAATCACGAGATTGTTGTATACAGTATATGTTTTGACTCCACAGAGTGGGAAGTGACGGAGACAGGATGTTTGTGTTACTGTGTTCCGTGAAGTGGGACTATTGTCCTTTGTTTTTTCTCTTTGCTGTCTGATGTTAGAGGAAGTGATGTTGCAGTGCTCCATGTGTGTTTATATGTAAATAAAGTAGATTAGCCAAAATGCTGAGTTGCTGAGATCTGTTACACAAGCTGCAAAGACTCTGCGGATCCCTAAGTGTGCCGATGTCTGTAGGCATTGGTCGCTGTGATGTTTGGGCAGAAGAAAGCTCCCGAACGAAAGACCAGGAGGGAGAGAACATGCCAGTTGGGCATGTGTCCTTGCCAGGGTCCTACCTGAGTGTAGGACAAGCTCCTGACAGCGGGGGGGGGTAAGGAACAGGGTCCCTACCTGAAGGAGGATGCCTGCCAAGTCATCGTCTGGACCAAGAACTCGGATCTGGGCCAAAGCGCGGATCCTGCCCTGCCCTTGTGGAGTCTCAAGGCTGCTTTTGGGTCGTGGAGAATCATCGCTGTCTGAGGAGAAAATAATGGGGAAATCTTGAGAGTGGGGCTTTTTCAAGAACCTGTCACGTGCAGACGAGGGAGGCACTGAGGAGGAATGGTGGGAGCCTCCCCCTCCCCCTGATCAGGATCCTGAATCTTCCCAGCAGCAGTGGGACAGTATAGATTTGGAACAATGGTTTGCAGAGGGACATAGTTCAGAAAACAGTTGGGAAGAACCAGGGGGTGAACAGTTAGGCGAAGCAGAACTGGGAGAGAGAGAGAGTTAACAGACTCAGTGTTGCTGGAAAGCCTACATCTGATCAGCCCAAGGTCAAGGAGGGCAGATAAGATGGCAGCACAGAAAGCACAGTGGTTGTGAGATCAGTTTGCAATAATAACAATAATAATAAATTTTTATTTATACCCCGCCCTTCCCGGTTGTAGTTGCCTTCTGTAATCATAGACCACACCTTCTTGGAGTGTTTTGTTACCGATTCATTTAAGTCCTATTGGCAACTGCAAAAACCAGCTGTTTTAAAACAATTTTTTGTTTCATTTCTGTAAGCCACCTGTTGCTACTAAAATTCAATTTTTAAAAATGTGGGGAGAGAGGAAATAAATCGCTGGAACTTCGCCACACAGTGAAGACATTTTTGTCGTCCCCTGCTGCCGCTGCGAAACCACATTTAGTCTCTTTTTTTGTATTGCTTCTTGAGTGTAACAGCTTTATCACTGTGGTTTTAAAGTTGCATTTTAGGATTTCTATTTATTCTGTTTTGAGCACTTTATGCAAGCAGATTTGAGGTTACTTTGTGACAGAAAGTGGCATGTAAGAGCACGCAGAACGAATGAATGAATGAACAAATGAATGAATACCTTGGCGAGATGGGATAGAAGCAGTGAGCAGCGAGTGGAATGTCTGTCCGCCAGTAGCTCCTCTTTCATGCTGGACCTCCACCAGGTGAGCCATGTAATCTGAAAGAGAACAAATCGCCAAAAAGAAAAAAAACAGGGACAGTGGATAGTGTTGTCATACAGTTCAATCACTAGGGGGCACTGGAGTTAATTGTATAAGGCTGGAGTTAGGGAATTTCTTGTGCGGACAGGATCAGCTGTTGGGAATCGCAAGTGGGGAGATGGTTGCTGAGCTCAGGTTCTGCTTGTGAGCTTTCCCATATACTTCTGGCTGGCCGTGTTCAGCACCCTTAACAAACTATAGCTCCCAGAATTCCTTGGGGGAAACCATGACAGTTTAAAGTGCGATCATAGCACTTTAAATGTATGGTGTGCTCTGAATGGAACAGAAAGTGTCCCATGGAAAGCTAAGACACAGGGGAAATGTGCTTCCCTGCTTAATGTTGCAAGAAAGAGCTGGTGGGTGTGATGCTTTTTAGATGCCACTGAGACTCCAACTCCCATCAGCTCTTGCTAACAAACCAGGGGATGAGGGTAAGGTAAAGGTAAAGGTACCCCTGCCCGTACGGGCCAGTCGCGACCGACTCTAGGGTTGTGCGCTCATCTCACTTAAGAGGCCGGGAGCCGGCACCGTCCGAAGACACTTCCGGGTCACGTGGCCAGTGTGACAAAGCTGCACTGGTGAGCCAGCACCAGCGCTGCACACGGAAACGCCGTTTACCTTCCCGCTATAAAGCGGTACCTATTATCTACTTGCACTTAGGGGTGCTTTCGAACTGCTAAGTGGGCAGGAGCTGGGACCGAACGACGGGAGCTCACCCCGCCGCGGGGATTCGAACCACCGACCTTATGGTCAGCAAGTCCTAGGCACTGAGGTTTTTACCCACAGCGCCACCCGCGTCCCGGGATGATGGTAGTTGAAGCCAAAAACAGCTGAAAGGCAGAAGGTTGTGAAGATTATGATACGCACAAACAAACCTGCCCGTATAATATGACCCATGCCCAGAAGGTTGATGCTGAATAATAAGAACACTAATAAAATCAATATACAGTCATACCTTGGGTTACAGATGCTTTGGGTTGTGCGATTTTGAGTTGCGCACTGCGCCAAACCCGGAAGTACCGGAACTGGATACTTCTGGGTTTTGGCGCTTGCGCATGCGCAGAAGCTGCAAATCGCGACCTGCGCGTGTGCACATGCGGTGCTGCAAGTTGCGAACGTGCTTCCTGCATGGATCACATTCGCTACCTGAGCGTCCACTGTACAAAAATTCAACATAGGAGTCTTTTTCTTTCTTATACACATACAGTGGTGCCTCGCAAGACGAAATTAATCCGTTCCGCTCTTCGTATAGCGGTTTTTTCGTCTTGCGAAGCAAGCCCATTGACAGCTTAGCGGATTAGTGCTATTAGCGGTTTAGCGGCTTTTAGCGATCAGCTGTTAAGCGGCTTATCAGCAGATCAGCTGATAAGCGGCTTAGCGCCTTAGGAAAAGGGGGGGGGAGGGGAAAAAACCCGCAGGAACTCGCAAGACATTTTCGTCTTGCGAAGCAAAGAAATTCGTTTAGCGAAGCGCCTCCAAAACGGAAAACCCTTTCGTCTAGCGGGTTTTCCGTCTTGCGAGGCGTTCGTCTTGCGGGGTACCACTGTATTCGTATTTTCTTCCCCTCACTTTCCCTCCTTTTTCCTGTATCACTTACGTTTTTTTATCACTGATTCCACCCCCCAATATAAAAAGTAAAAAGATGGAGCTTGAGGGGATCCTCCCCCTGCCCACGGCCGCAGCCCTGAGTTCCCTTACTTTTGTCCATGATATTCTGCTCCAGAGTCTGAGGGTCGTGGGAGACCGCGTGGTCCAGGTACTGCAGAAGCTTGCTCATGCTGGAGACGGGGATGCCAAAGGACTGGACAAAGAGCAGCAGCTGCTGAGGCTCCAGGTCTTGCAGAGCTGGGACAAAACACCCCCCAAGTCAGAACCGGCTCGCTCCAAGTTCCTTGCGAACCCACAAAAATCACATTACACAGAGCCTTGTGTGCATGGCCAATTGTGTCACAGATAACTCAACAGGCGTCTCTCTCTCTCTCTCTAAAATAAGTGACCACAAATATTACAAAACTCTTGTCATCAAATAGCTTTTTTAAACACATAATTCCTTCTTGACTTCCCACCCTTCCTTTCCTGATGTTTTTTGGTTACTCCTTTTTAACAGCTGTTTTAGAACACATACACTTTTATTAAGCCCCGATATCGTTAAGTCTTTCAATAATTCATTGCTTATACAGTGGTGCCTCAGTTTTCGAACGCCTCCGTAGTCGAACGTTTCGGAACTTGAACGCCGCAAAGCCGGAAGTAAATGCCTCCATTTTGAGTTTTCCATATTGAGGCTTCCGCTTTCAGTTTTGGAACGCTTTGGAACTCAATCAGACTTCCAGAACGGATTGCATTTGAAAACTGAGGTACCACTGTATTTCAAGCCCTTCCTGTGACTTCATGTATGGAGGATAGTTTAACAGATAGGCCACCAATGACTTCTCTTCCCACATCCCCAGGCTGGCTGGCCTACCTACCTGCATCCACCAGCCGAGGCACCTCTGAACGGATCATGCGCAGCTTCAGCCAGTCTGGGAGGAGAAGTGCTTCTTCCGACGTGTCCACCAGGAAAGCAGTGGGGAGGGGCTTCTTCTCGGGGAACCAGATGTCCAGCAGGGTGCAAAAGTCCCCGCCCCCGGCTTTAAATAAATGTTCAGAGAGTCATCTTGCTTGCCTCGCACATATTTGCTACACCCCAAACCAGCCTTCATCAACCTGGTGCCCTTCTGATGTTCTGGACCACAATTCCACCCCCCCCCCCGTGCTGATTGGGGCTTGTGGGGTGGTAACAGCACAAAAGATGCTTTTTGGGGAAGCAGCAAGCTGGCAAATGATCTTTTACCGCAACTTAAGAAACAACATAGAGAGGGTCACAGAAGCCGCCCCACCAAAGCCCACTCCCTATTAACACCAGAGATATGTGTGCATCAAAATCCTGCTCAAGTTCACCCAAGCATCTCCTCCCCACAAAAAAAATATCTTGCCCTCTATATCCATTATGCAAATCAGGCCAGTGGGCAGAATTGACTCAGCTTCTGCTGGTCGTATTGAACAGGCGAGAAGCCACATGGGGCGCTCAGGTCCATGCTTATGAAACACGGACCACTTATAAACGCCATCTCCAACTCCTCGAAAGATTCCATCAACGGTGTCTCCGAAAAAGTTTACACATCACTGGGGAAGACAGGCGAACTAATGCCTGTGTACTGGAAGAAGCAAAAATCATGAAGCGATGATTCTTCAACATCAGCTTCGTTGGACTAGTCATGTTGTGCGCATGCCTGATGACCGTCTTCCAAAGCAACTACTCTATTCCGAACTTTAAAATGGAAAGCGTAATGCTGGTGGTCAACAAAAGAGGGTTAAAGACTGTCTCATGGCAAATCTAAAAAAATGTAGTCTAAACACCAACAACTGGGAAGCACTGGCCTGCAAGTGCTCCAATTGGAGAACAGCTTTTACCAAAGGTGTCGTGGGCTTTGAAGACGCTCGAACTCAGGACGAAAGGGAGAAAAGTGCTAAGAGGAAGGCACGCTTGGCAAATCCACACCGTGATCAACTCCTGCCCGGAAACCTATGTCTCCATTGTGGAAGGACGTGTGGATCCAGAATTGGCCTTAAGGACTCACTGTTAGGACCGTCTTCATGAAGGACAATCTTGCTCAGCTACGAGAGATCGCCAAAGAAGATCCACTGGAAACTGCTATGTAGCCACTGCTTAAGGCATCAGAGATTTCCTCGGGCATTGGTCTCGCCTGCCTCTGCACCTATAAGATCTAGGGACCTTTTATTGATTTATGTAGGGGGAGAAAAACCAGGAGCACTGAATTAAAATTTGCAATTGGCGCTTCATTCCACGGATTCTCTTCTTTCACAGGAGAAAAGACAGAGCCTCTCAGAGATGCTTTGCAGGGATTCAAGGAGAGATTCCCTATTCCGTTTGGCTCAATCAAGCATAGATCCATTAATTCCTGCCCGGGGCAAAGGAGGCTAGGCAGAGAGGCAGATCCAGCATCCACTGGAAAATACATGACCTCCATCATTCACCTTGAGGTGGTCCGAGAGTCAGCAGAATCACCATGGCATGGACGACCAAGATGTGCATCGTTGCTGTTTCTCCGGTGCTCCAGCGGAGGAATACCTGATCTTGGGACTCCGACTAGAGAGAGGAAGAGAGAAGATTGGGTAATGAAATGCAACCATTGTTGGGAGAAAAATGGCGGCTGCTCACTTGCAGAATGCTCACCCCTAAGAATCTCGCCTGACCCCTTCCTTGGGGAGAACGTTTCTAAATCAATCCTTTTTATAAAAAAACAAACCACACCTCCAAAAAGCTTTTATTGCTGGCTCTTACATTAAAAAAGAAAAGAAAAGAAAACTGATGCTGTTTCTAATACATGTGATTTATTTCATTGCTTCACTGCTTTTTTAAAAATCATAAACTGCCTTGCAAGGGCTTGTCCAAAAGGGAGAGTAAAACCAAAATAAATATAGAGGGTGAATTTATTTATTTATTTGATAGATTTATATCAAGCCCTTTCTCCAAAATGGAGTTCAGAGAGGTTTAAGGCAATGATAATGAAAATTCAATGATCATTAAAATACATTTAAAATACAAAAAACAAAAACAGTGAATCCAGCACGGTTGTGATAAAACACCGTGGAATTGGATCATGCACAAATAAAAAAGTATTCAGTTCTTTTTTCATTTGACATATTTGTATCTTGCTTTTCCAACAACAAATGTTGAGCTCGCAATAATTGCAGCAGCATTAAAAACACACACACAAACATTGCAATCATTATAATATCAAACCCAATTGCATATAAATAAACAACAATACATTTCTCAAAACCATGACACAATTCAATAAAGGCATCATAACTCGTAGTTACTTCCTAATCGCAGGGAACCCTACTCCAAAACAACAACAAAATAGATTAGCTGTGTGTCCTGTTGGTTTTCAAATGAACTGTTTTGCAACGCTGCAATGGATGGAAGCCTCATTCACCGAACGTGAATTGTAGACACTTAAACAGAATGATACATTCCTTTCTGTGGAGGCAGACCAAATCATTTGGGAGGGAATGCCAAAGACACGGGGCTGCCACCAAGAAAGCCCTGACTCGTGTCACTGTCCTTCTCCCAGCCTCTGTCCCAGGCAGAACGATGAGCAGGGCTTCCCCCCATGACCGTAACACACGGGGTCCCTGAGTAACAGGGCAGGCACTCCTCCAGGGACTCAGCGGGGAAGGAGAGGGCCACTCACCCAGCTATAGACCTCCTCGCCCTCTTTACTCTGGCGCATGCGCTTGATGTAGCGGGAGAAGACGGAGAGCAGGGCCACCAGTACGGCGTCGGACTCTGAGCTGTAGGAGAGCTTCGAGAAGAGGTGGGTCATGATGGTGGACCGTTCCACAATCAGCCTGGCCACGTCCTGAGAAAGTCAACGGCAAACAAGGCATGAGAGCTGCACTGGCTCCCGGTGGAGTACAGGATCAGGTTTTAACCTTTAAAGCCCTATACAGCCTAGGACCCTCGTACCTACAGGACCGCTTCTCCTGGTATGTCCCATGGAGGACCTTACGGTCTTCAAACAAAAACATCTTGGAGATCCCGGGCCACAGAGAGGTTAGGCTGGCCTCAATCAGAGCCAGGGCTTTCTCGGCCGTGGCCCTGATCTGGTGGAACGCTCTGTCACAAGAGACTAGGGCCCTGCGGGACTTGACATCTTTCCGCAGGGCCTGCAAGACAGAGCTGTTCCACCAGGCCTTTGGCCACGGCACAGCCTGACCCCCTCCTTTGGCAATCCTCACAGAACTCTAGCCCAATGGTTGCCATTAATGTGATTTGAACTGATTTTATAATGAAATGATTTTAGAATGTTGTATTATTTTACTGTTGTTAGCCGCTCTGAGCCCAGCTTCGGCTGGGGAGGGTGGGATATAAATAAAATTTTATTATTGTTACTATTAATGAGAGGCTGTGAGATCAGGCCAAAGGCCCACCTAGTCCAACAGGGGGAGTTCCAAGATGGCGACAGCTTAGCAAGCAGGCTTCCGAGCTCCGCAGATAACAGGACTGTAATTAGCGTTGATTGCTACCCAGGGAAGTATTTTTTCCTTTTTTTACTTCTCTACTTTTAAACTTACCAACCTACTGAGATTCTATCAGCTCCTTCTTGTCTATGCTATGAGAAACATCTGGGGCAAGTTCTGTGAAGCATCCTCGGCCAGCTCCCTTCTATACTTTGTTCCTGGAACTCCTGGCAGTCACCACACAGAGAAGCTCTTAAATTGAACAAACTGAGCACTTTCTATTTTTTCTCTCTTCTTCGGTTGGGGAAACCTCTCCTTGTTTACTCCCCACGGGGACGATATGCCTGCTAGTAAACGCTACAAGGACCCAGAGGATGTAGCTCTCTCACCGGTTTCCAAACAATCTAAAATAGAGGGCTTTTAAAAACAAATCTGCTTTTATGGTTCCAACAAAAAACGGTTTTCTCCCCTTGATGATTATTGTGAGTGTGGGGAGAGTATTCAAGGTGAGAGCGTGGAACTGGATCCAGCAATGGGACAAGCTGATCCTGTTCCACGAAGAGAGGAAGGAATAGCAAGCAGGGAGAGCACCCAATTAACTCTAATTGCAAGAACGGTTGAGAATATCTTTCAACAAACTAGAGGAAAAAGGTAAAGGGACCCCTGACCCCTGACCATTAGGTCCAGTTGGTGCTCATCTGGCTTTATTGGCCGAGGGAGCCGGCGTACAGCTTCTGTGTCATGTGGCCAGCATGACTAAGCTGCTTTTGGCGAACCAGAGCAGCACACGGAAACGCTGTTTACCTTCCCGCTGGAGCGGTACCTATTTATCTACTTGCACTTTGACGTGCTTTCGAAATGCTAGGTTGGCAGGAGCAGGGACTGAGCAGCGGGCGCTCACCCCATTGCAGGGATTCGAACTGCCGACCTTCTGATCAGCAAGCCCTAGGCTCTGTGGTTTAACCCACAGCGCCACTTGCGTCCCTCCAAATTAGAGGTATTGCCTCTCAAATAACCCAATTATCCAAAGAGGTCCACAGTTTATCAGTTAATAACAAGCAGGCATTAACAGAACACACCTAGTCCAACGTCCTGTTCTTACAGTGGCCAACCAGACAACCGCAGGAAACCTGAAGGAAACAGGAGCTCTCTCCCCCTTCTGTAGCTTCCAGCAGCTGGTTTTCGGAAGCCCATTGCGGTGGAACCTTGGATCTCGAACTGAATCCGTCCCAGAAGTCCGTTCGGAAACCAAGGTGCAGCTTCCGATTGGCTGCACTCAATCGGAAGCAGCAGCGGATGTTCGGGTTCCGAAGAACGTTCCAAACCGGAACATTCACATCTGGATTTGCAGCATTCGGGAGCCAAAACGTTAGAGCTGCAAGGCGTTCGACAACCAAGGTACGACTGTACTTAGAAGAGGCGCCAGGTACCTGTGGCCCTTCAGATGTCTTTGAACTCCAGCTCCCATCAGCCCTCCCAGTGTGGCCAGTGGTGAGGGGTGATGGGAGCTGCAGTCCAGCAATGTCCCCAAAGAACCCGGTATGAAGAACACATGGCTGAGGATAACCTTAAGAGGCAACCACCACAGATCTGTGTGTTCGGCCCTTAAAACGGAAGGCCTCTCTCTCTCACCAGTGCCAGGTCGTTGTGCTGTCCCTGTTCCTCCACTGGAGCATGCTGGGAAAGGTAAACCAAGTAAGCACTGATCGTCTGAGGATCCGTCTCCATGTGGATGGCCTGGAAATTGCAGAAAGAATTGTGTTTCTCAGCCTCAACGCTGACTAACGGAAAATTGGAAACCCTTTTTATTTTAAGTCTCTCTCTTTCCTTTCTTTTTTCGTTTTTTTTATTAAAGACTTTATTGCTTTAGGGAAGTATGTGTAATGTCTCTCGTATTTTTTCCATGTGACATTTTTACAAATCAGTTTCATTTGTTGAGACATTGGGGGTGGAGGGGGGGGGTAAGATGGGGGGGTCGGGTGGCAATGTTTCTGTTTTGCTTAATGTATGTAGGGTTTGGTGTCAGCGTTGCTTGCACTGTTCATTTGTGTTCCTTTGGTGGTGAGAGAGGTTGGGTTTGGCCATGGGTGTGGCTGTTCATTTGTGGTTGGCTGTGGTGATCTTTGTTTTCGTGTGTGAGTGGGGTGGGTGGGTGTTTTGGATCAGATTAGCCATACTGATTTGTATGCTGTTGGTGGATTATTGTTATTGTCTTTGTCAGGGAACTGCCATCGGAGCCAGAGGAGGGAGGGAGGGCTCCAGAGGGATGCCGGAGAGTGTCCCAGGAGGGAGAGAGGCAGCCCATCTGCGGGGAAGGAAATCAGCGTAGCACCAGTGGAGAAGGGGGGCAGATGGGGGAATCAGTGAGGAGGCTCCATGACTCCTCGCCGGAGACCAGCGGGGAGAGCACGGGTCCTCCACTGCCCACACCCTCCCTGCGCAGAAGACTTCCACGCAGGGAGAGTAGGCGGAGACTTGGCGTCAAAGAACTTCTTTGCTGGAAGAAGTTCAAGAAACACCCACTGACGGATTCTTCCAGCAATTGAGACAGCCACGGATGAGTGGCTGTCCGGACAGAAAGGGTTCACCCAGGTGACTCAGCCAGGTGTGGCGCCGACTTATGCACGAGCAACCCCCTAGAACCATTACAGTCTTGTTGGGCTGTGTTTCTTTTTTCTTTCTTTTGCTTCTGGTTTGTGTGTGTGTGTGTCCTCTACTCTGGGTCAACGAGGCAGGGGAGGGAAGATGTCCCAGGCTGGGAGACTAGGAGGATAAACTGGAAGCTCCCAGGTGAGCTGGGGGTGTCTGTGTGTCCAGCCCCTTCTGGGTGAAATAAGGATTAAGATAGCTCCATCCAAGACATGAGAGAAAATAGCAACAACCGGGGGAAGGAAAAACATAACATTTTACAAGGACAGGAAGAAACATCACGGACAGAATAACAAGCACACACAGGAAGAACAAGGATCTAGTTTTGAGTCCCTCACTTGTAGTTTTATAAATCATTTAATGGGTCGACACAAATAGAAGTGATTAATATTGCAGTTGTTGTATGAGGGATTTATCATTATGACCAGAATGTAATTGAAATTAACAAGATTTTGGAACGCAGAAATAAAGGAAATAATCAAACCATCGAATTTAGCATGCCACCTTATCTAAATTATATAATTCAGTATTTGAACAATTGGTATTAATAATTGTATTATAAATCGGTATTGTTATAATGAGGCTATTATGGGATTGTAATTGAAAAACTAATAAAACTAAAATAATAAAAATAAAAATAAAATTATTAAAAAAAGAATTAAGGATTAAAATCTACCTTTGAGAGAGGGCTTTGTATTTTCTTTTTCTTTCTTTCTTTTTTCATTTAGATTCGTTTCAGTAAAATTTATGGGGAGGGAGGGAGAGGGCCCAGCACTGCTTTTCTAGCTATGTAGCATGTGGACTGGGGCTCATCAGAGGCCGGGTCGCGAGATGCCCTGGTCTCAAACCCATCAGTTCTTAGATAGATAGGTAATTTATTACGGTCAAAGACCAGCTCGCCATCAGTTTCTTACAAGATGAAGGCCAGCATTTTGAACTAAACCGAGAAACAAGTCAGATTAGCAACCGAGTCCTGAGACGAAGCCATCTTCCGTGTCACCCCGAGTGGGGAGATCTTACCTGCTGCAAAGCAACCGCAGTGGCGGCCCGAACGCTGTCAAACAAGGGCAGTTTGGGCAAGTCACGTAGGAGCCACTGGTAGCCCTGCAGGAGCTCTGAGTCCCCAGAGTCTTCCTCCATGGGGTGGTCCTTCTCCTCTCTGTCACGGAGCCCTCCTTCTGAAAGCACCAAAGACAGGCCCTGCAGGAAGGAGGACAGAGGCAGATTAATACAATACAGTGGTGCCCCGCAAGATGAATGCCTCGCAAGACGGGAAACCCGCTAGACGAAAGGGTTTTCCGTTCTGGAGGTGCTTTGCAAAATGAATTTCCCTATGGGCTTGCTTCGCAAGACGAAAATGTCTTGCGAGTTCCTGCGGGGTTTTTTCCCCTCCCCCCCTTTTTCTAAGCCGCTAAGCCGCTTATCAGCTGATCCGCTAAGCCGCTTAACAGCTGATCCGCTAAGCCACTAAGCCGCTTATCAGCTGATCCGCTAAGCCGCTAATCAGCTGATCCGCTAAGCCGCTAATAGCGCTAATCCGCTAATAGCGCTAATCCGCTAATAGCGCTAATCCGCTAAGGCACTAATGGGCTTGCTTCGCAAGACGAAGAAATCTCAACTAAACATCCATGACAATGTCAGGAGCTTAGCCCTACACTCGAGCAGGACCCAACTGGCATGTTCTCTCCCTCCTGGTCGATCCTTCGGGAGCTTCATAAGCTTTCTTCTGCCCAAACATCACAGTGACTGATGCCAACCGACACCGACACACTTAGGGATCCGCAGAGTCTTTGCAGCTTGCGTGACAGAACCCCAGCAACTCGGCATGTTGCCTAGTCTACTTTATTTACATATAAACACACACGGAGCACTGCAACATGGCTCCCTCTCTCTCTAGCATCAGACAGCAAAGAGAAAAAACAAAGGACAACAGTCCCACTTCACGGAACACAGTCACACAAACATCCTGTCTCCGTCACGTCCCGCTCTGTGGAGTCAAAACATATTCCGTCATGTGATAGACAACAATCCTATGACTGCAATCACGGAGCAGGAATTCTAACAGACAGATAGATGGCTGTCCAACCTCTACTTAAAAAACCTACAAGTCTGCAACCTCCCGAGTGAGACAGCTCCACTGTCGAACAGCTCTTACTGTCAGGAAGTTCTTCCTGATGTTGAGTCGGAATCTCCTTTCTTGTAACTTCAAGCCATTGGTTCGGGTCTCCCCTCCAGAGCAGGAGAAAACAAGTTGCTCCCTCTTCCATGTGACAGTCCTTGAGGTATTTGAAGACGGCTATCCTGTCTCCTCTCAGTCTCCTCTTTTCCCAGGCTAAACATAACCAATTCCCTCAACCACTCCTCATATGGCTCGGTGGCAAAACTCTCTTTCAAAGAAGCCAACAAAGGGAGTAAAACACACCCCAAACCCTAAACAGTCTAGTGAGGGCTGCATTTGCTCAGTAGCCTCGGAATGTCAGCTAGAAAATAATAATAATAATAATAATAATAATAATAATAATAATAATAATAAACAACTAGAATGGAGAGTTGGCTGAAGACCCTGCTTAACTCTCAATCAGCTTAGGATTTATGGATATATCGCCATGTTTTGCTGCACTCGTGCTTACTGCCATTTGAATCTTATCCTTTTATTTGAAACCCACATCCGAATGGGTACACAGGGCTACAGGTGGCCAAGCTACCAGTGGAATAAGCTGCCTGACTTCTTGAGCTGAAGAAGCATCTTCCTGGGAAGCGGTCCCGTTTCAGGAGGCTCAAGAGAGGCCCGGCGACACCGTCCTCGCCATCTTCCTTACCTTCATGGCCAGCACCCGCGAGGCCACCTGGGAGGAGCTGAGGCGCCTCAGGAAATAGTCGAGGACTTCGCACGTGGTCTGCTCGTCGGCCTTGGGTCCCAACAGCAGGTCCTGGAGGCGTCCAAGCAGCTGCCTCTGCTTCTGCTGCCTCTGTGGAGAAAGAGGTCGCTGTTTCTTCCCAGCGGTTCCTCAGCTACTGGACCGCTGAGAGCTGATGTGGGGTAGCAGCTACCGCGGCCAGGCCAGGGCAAAGGAGGCTGGGGTTCAAAAAACCACTACTACAGTAGTAGTAGTAGTAATAGTAGTAGTACAGTGGTACCTCGGGTTACATACTGTCAGGGGTTCAGGAGCAGAGACACAGGAGAAGGAGCAAATGGAGAGTGAGGAGGAGGAATCCGAGGGGGGTGTAGGCAGTGACAGTGGTCAGAGAGAGTCCACGAGTCTCTCCAGCGAATCGGAAGATTCACAGAGAGGAGCACCGATGGCCAGGGCAAGGGGGAAACCCCAGAAGGAAGGGGCCAGCGGGGACTCCCTGAGCAGCAGTTGGAAATCAGGACCAGCGTCCCCACCAGAGGGTAGTGGGGGGGAGGAGTCCCAGGCATCGGGACCAGTCTTCCCACCACTAGAGGGAGGAGATGAGTCAGGATTGGCCACGCCTCCATCGGAGAGCGGGGAAACGGTCAGGAGGAAAGTCACCGGCTGGGCGCGCGCGCCAAGTTCAAATGTACAGGCGAGCGGCACAGCAGGTAGCCCGGATAGGGAGCCAGGTCCCAAAGCCCGCCGGAAGGAAGGGCAAGACCCAGGGGGGTCAGCGTCAGAAGAGTCCAGGAGGGAGGAAACCCCAGGGGGCAGAAGGACCCAGAGGAGGAAGGAACAGCGCAGGAGGTGGAGCCAGGCTAGGATCTTAAACTGGTGCGGAAGGGGGAGTGACTCAGAGGGGACTTCGCCTATCTAGAGTCTAGACGTAGGGTTGCACGCTCTGGCTTTAAAATGGAAATTATACTTCAATAAAGACTTTTGTACATAATAGCAGCCTGGCGTGGGTCCTCTGTGAGCTGGGACCTAGAGGCAACCCTGACACATACGCTTCAGGTTACAGACTCCGCTAACGCAGAAATAGTACCTCAGGTTAAGAACTTTGCTTCAGGATGAGAACAGAAATCGTGCTCCGGCGGCACAGCAGCAGCAGGAGGCCCCATTAGCTAAAGTGTTGCTTCAGGTTAAGAACAGTTTCAGGTTAAGTACGGACCTCCGGAACAAATTAAGTACTTAACCTGAGGTACCACTGTAGTAGTAGTAGTAATAATAATAATAATACTTTATTTATACACCGCCCATCTGGCTGGGTTTCCCCAGCCACTCTGGGTGGCTTCCAACAAAATATTAAAATACCGTAATGCATCAAACATTAAAAGCTTCCCTAAACAAGGCTGCTTTCAGATGTCTTCTAAAAGTCTGGTAGTAGTTGTTCTCTTTGACATCTGGTGGGAGGGCGTTCCACAGGGCAGGTGCCACTACCGAGAAGGCCCTCTGCCTGGTTCCCTGTAACTTGGCTTCTCGCAGTGAGGGAACTGCCTGAAGGCCCTCGGCGCTGGACCTCAGCGTCTGGGCAGAATGATGGAGGTGGAGACACTCCTTCAGCTATACTGGACCGAGGACATTTAGGGCTTTAAAAGTCAGCACCAACACTTTGAATTGTGCTCGGAAACGTACTGGGAGCCAGTGCAGGTGTTTCAAGACCAGTGTTATGTGGTCTCTGGCTTCCACCAGAGAATTATGGGGGCTGCAGTTTGCTAAGGGTGCTGAGGGTGTTTAGGAGATCTCCTGTATCCCTCACAGGGCAACCATCCCCAGAGTGGTTGAGCGATCAACTCCGCTTCACAGGAAACTCTGGGGAAATGGTAGCTCTGAGAGGAATATTGGGCTCTCTTAACAACCCTCAGCAACCTTAACAAATGGTGGCTGTCTACCAACGCTATCCAGTATGCAGGATGAGACCCTACCTGCCCGCAGACTGTCTCGCCAGAGTGGTGCATGCTCTGGTTATCTCCCGCTTGGACTACTGCCATGCGCTCTATGTGGGGCTACCTTTGAAGGTGACCCGGAAACTACAACTAATCCAGAATGCGGCTGCCAGACTGGTGACTGGGTGCATAACACAGGTCGTAAAAGATCTACACTGCCTCCCAGTACATTTCTGAGCGCAATTCAAAGTGTTGGTGCTGACCTTTAAAGCTCTATGTGGCCTCAGCCCTGTAGACCTCAAGGAGCGTCTCCACTCCCATCGTTCAGCCTGAGATCCAGCTCCAAGGGCGTTTTGGCAGTTCCCTCACTTGAGGGTCAATTTCAAAAAATCCCGCTGGAAAAATGGTTGTGTCCGTGTGGAGATGGCAGTACTGAATCAGTAGCTCATGTGCTTCTAGCTTGCATAAAGATTCGAGGACTAAGGTTCTTACCTCTCTACTACTATCCATAAATGGTCACTCAACCATTGCTACTGTGCTTGCAAAAACCATTGCTACTGTGTCCTTGCAAAAACTGTAGTTTTTTTAGCAGGGACAATTAGAATAACGTCTGTTGTTTGATTATTAATTTAAACCTCCAGAATGCATTTTGTATAGTTAGGTTTTTACCTCTGTCTTTGGTAAATTTTATTTTGTTTTATTGCTATGGCTAGTGGCCGATGCAAATAGAGAGCACCTACCTCTCGTTTCTTAGCACGCTGCTCTTTGCTTTCTCCTTCCTCTTCCTCCTCGCCAGAGGCGGATTCGTCAGCGGCGTCATGCAGAAGGAATTCACAAAGGCACTGCACCGGCAGAACATCCAAGGAGCCCTCGCTGGACTGAACCAGGTCTGCCAGCCAGGGCATCGATTGGGAAGACGCCTAAGGAAGAAGAGGGTCAGGTTTTCCTGTTGGACCCCCTCAGCCCACCTAAGCCCTGGGGCCTCCGGGTATAGGGCAGTAGATAAATCCAATAAATAAAATAAATAAAAAATAAGCCCACTTGGCTGCTTCAGTCTGCAGAACTGGCACTGCTACAGGTGCCACACAATACCTGCTCCACATCTGTAAGAAATCCATCTTTTGAGTGAGGAGGCTCCTACACTTTGGAACTACAGTGGTACCTTGCAAGACGAATGCCTCGTAAGACGAAAAACTCACAAGACGAAAGAGTTTTTCGTTTTTTGAGTTGCTTCGCAAGACGGATTTCCCTATGGGCTTGCTTCGCAAGACGAAAACGTTTTGCAAGTTTGTTCCCTTTGTCTTGCGAGTTTGTTTCTTTTTTCTTAAAACCATGCATTCACTTTGAGGAGCAACTCATAGCACGCGGTGTGGTAGCCTTTTTTGAGGTTTTTGAAGACTTTGGTGATTTTTGAAGCTTTTCCAAAGTCCGTGCTTCGCAAGACGAAAAAGTCGCAAGACGAAAAAACTCGTGGAACAAATTGATTTCGTCTTACGAGGCACCACTGTACTGATAACAGGCAGCACTCTTTATGGCGCCTGAAAAAAACATTTTTTGCTTAAGCAAGCCTACCCAGATACACCGAACGTTGACATGCCTTTAAATCTGTTTTTAGTTTACGTGGTCTTAATTTTTCAAATGTTCTAATTGTTTCTAAGTTTTCACTGAGGATCTTATCGTTTTCTTCTCTGAGTAAATTGCTTTGAGGTGTCTTCTTTTAAAAGAATGAATGAATGAATGGGTCTTTGAAGCTGGATGGAAAGCCAGAACTGATGGGATCAACCAAATAACTGGGATGGTGGAGGAATTCTGCAAACAGAGGGCCACCACCAAGCAGAGGCAACCGTGTGCCGTTCCCAACGCTCTCCAAAAGCCGCCCCGTTTCCAGCCTCAGCCTTCCATCTCCTCCCAACCCTCTTTCAGTCTTGCTCCCATTGAACAATCCTTGCTCCAACATTCTCAGCGCATCCAGACGTTGAGTCGAACCATTTGGTGCGACCCCAAAGGGTGCGACCCCGTTTCCCGATGGATAGCATTCAGAATGATGAAACCAAGCGGCAGTCCTCTGCTGCCTTCGATTCCCCTGCCCCCCCCCCACGAATGGCACTTCCCAGCCCTGGGGGTGACCCACCTGCCTCTGAATGATGTTGAGCAGGAAGTCGGGGTGTCTGCTGCGGCAGAGGAGGTGCCCCAAGCGGAGAGACTGGTTGAAGCTTTTTACCTGGTCCAGGACAGGCTGAGGTGGCCGGCGAGGGGGGCCCCTGAGAAGGGAAAAGAAGGGGGTCTCTTGGCTTTTCTCCCAACACTCCCCACCTCTCCACTGCTTCCCTGGAGGCTGCTAAAGCCTGGTCTGCCTCGAGGGGAGGCAGAAGCGAGGCAGCGCAGGCAAAGGACAGCACACAGGCCAGAGCGGCTAAGGCAAAGCTGTCAGACGGGCAGTTCACAAAGAAAAAAATGATTAGTACAGTCACTAGGCTGGATGAATCCCAAGCCAAAATTAAGACTGCCGGAAGAAATATCAACAACCTCAGATATGCAGATGACACAACCTTGATGGCAGAAAGTGAGGAGGAATTAAAGAACCTTTTAATGAGGGTGAAAGAGGAGAGCGCAAAATATGGTCTGAAGCTCAACATCAAAAAAACTAAGATCATGGCCACTGGTCCCATCACCTCCTGGCAAATAGAGGGGGAAGAAATGGAGGCAGTGATAGATTTTACTTTTTTGGGCTCCATGATCACTGCAGATGGTGATAATAATAATAATAATAATAATAATAATAATAATAATAAAAAATTTTTATTTATATCCCGCTCTCCCCAGCCGAAGCTGGGCTCAGGGCAGCTAACAACAATAAAAATAATCCAACGATTCCAAAAACATTTCATTATAAAAATTAATTAAAATCAAATTGATGGCAACCATTAAGCAAAATTCTGTGCAGATTGCCAGAGGAGGGGGGCCAGGCCCTGTGGAAAGATGTCAAGTCCCGCAGGGCCCTAGTCTCTTGTGACAAGAGCATTCCACCAGATTGGAGCCGCGGCCGAGAAGGCCCTGGCTCTAGTTGAGGCCAGCCTAACCTCTCTGTGGCCTGGTATCTTCAAGATGCTTTTATTTGCAGACCATAAGTTCCTCCATGGGACATACCAGGAGAGGCGGTCCCGTAGGTACGAGGGTCCTAGGCCGTATAGGGCTTTAAAGGTTAAAACCAGCACCTTAAACCTGATCCTGTACTCCACCGGGAGCCAGTGCAGCTGGTATAGTGAACTCGCAGCAAAGACCCCATAGGGAGTCTCGCCGCAGCATTCTGCACCCGCTGGAGTTTCTTGGTCAGTTTCAAGGGTAGCCCCACGTAGAGCGAGTTACAATAATCCAGTCTGGAGGTGACCGTCACGTGGATCACAGTGGCTAGGTCAGGGCAAGAGAGGTAAGGAGCCAATTGCTTAGCTTGGCGGAGATGAAAAAATGCTGCCTTTGTTACAGCTGTAATCTGCGCCTCCATAGAGAGGGAGGTATCAAAGATTACACCCAAACTCTTAACGGACGATGCTGGCAATAATTGCATCCCCGCAAGAGATGGGAGTTGCCCCCTCAATCCCATATCGCCCTGTCCCAGCCAGAGGACCTCTGTCTTCGAAGGATTTAACTTCAACCGGCTCCCACGTAACCATCCAGCCACAGCTTCCAGACACCTGGTCAGTGTGTCTGGGGCCGAGTCAGGATGGCCATCCATCAACAGATGAGTTGGGTGTCATTGGCATACTGATGGCAGCCCAGCCCAAAACTCCGGACAAGCTGGGCGAGGGGGCGCATAAAGATGTTAAAAAGCATCGGGGAGAGAATCGCACCCTGAGGCACTCCACACACCAAGGAGTGGCACGATGACAATTCCTCCCCAAGCGCCACCCTCTGTCCCCGACCAGAGAGAAACGAGCTCAGCCATTGAAGGACTGTGCCCTGAATCCCCACGTCGGCAAGGCGGTGGTCCAACAGACACGAAATTAAAAGACGCCTGCTTCTTGGGAGAAAAGCAATGACAAACCCAGACAGCATCTTAAAAAGCAGAGATATCACCTTATCGACTAAGTTCTGTATAGTTAAAGCTATGCTTTTCCCAGCAGTGATGTATGGAAGTGAGAGCTGGACCATCAAGAAGGCTGATCGCCGAAGAATGAATGCTTTTGAATTCTGGTGCTGGATGAGACTCTTGAGAGTCCCATGGACTGCAAGAAGATCAAACCTCTCCATTCTTAAGGAAATCAGCCCTGAGTGCTCACTGGAAGGACAGATCCTGAAGCTGAGGCTCCAATACTTTGGCCACCTCATGAGAAGAGAAGACTCCCTGGAAAAGACCCTGATGTTGGGAAAGTTTGAGGGCACAAGGAGAAGGGGACGACAGAGGACGAGATGGTTGGACAGTGTTCTTGAAGCTACCAGCAAGCTGCGGGAGGCAGTGGAAGACAGGAGTGCCTGGCGTGCTCTGGTCCGTGGGGGTCATGAAGCGTCAGACACGACTAAACAACTAAACAACAACAACCTCATGTTACGTTTGCTTCAGGTTACTTCTGGGTTTCGGAGGTTGTACATGCACAAAAGAGCTATATTGCGCTTTACACATGCGCAGAAGCGCCGAAACGCAACCCCTGCGTGTGCAGACGCAGCACTGCGTGTTGCAAACGTGCATTCTGCACGGATCACGTTCGCAACCCAAGCGTCCACTGTATTATGACAATTTTATTATTTATACCCTGCCCATCTGGCTGGGTTGCCCCGACCACTCAGATCAGCTTCCAACACATATAAAAAGACAATAAATCACCAAACATTAAAAACCTCCCCATACAAGGCTGCTTTCAGAGGTCTTCCAAGAGGTGTGAACTTCTTTATCTCCTTGACATCTGATGGGAGAATGTTCCACAGGGAGGGCTTCCGAATCCCCACCACCACCCACACCTTCATTTATGGTACATCCCATGATCTCCCCCCACTTTGAAAGACCTGAACTTGTGTCACTTGTGTCTCCTTTGGAATACAATTCCCATCCACCCCAACCGGCACAGTTCGAATCGTACAGAGGGCGCCGGGTTGGGGAAGGCTGCCCTGGGGGAACAGAGGCTGCTTACTGGGGATCCAGGCTGGTGAGCTGAGACAGCAGGAGGCTGCTGCTCTCTGTGATGGTCTGCTTGGTTGATGCCGCCGCCAGGTGGCCCTCGAAAGCGAGGATTTCTTGCTTCTCCCGCTGCGAGATCTGAAGTTCGCGGCTGATCATTTCTGTGCGGGTCTCTTCGTCCGTCAGAGTGCAAGGAGGGTAGGAGTAATTGCTGAGGGGAACATCAGGGGAATATAAGACCACAGGAGGAGATCAATGATGTTTCCTGGGATCACATTCCAGAGGGCAGTGTGGTGATCACACACGGTCCCCGGACATTTCACCATCTATTGATCCCTGTGCCACCACTTTATTTCTCGCTGCCACCACCCAGGCCCTACCTGGTACAATACTGAGTCCCGTCAGGGTTAAATTGGAACATAAACTTCTGTTTATTTATTGCAGTTTAACGAGCGTGTGGCTTCATAAATGGTATCGGTCAATTACAATCATGGGGTGCCTATCCAGACCTATAACTTCCGCTACCTGCTCTCACTCACTAAACCACCTCTCAGATATTTACTTGTCTTCCTAGCCCCTGACTCAGCTTATTTCACTACACTAACTCAACCTACCCACAGACTCTGTTCCAATTTACTCCCACTCCAACCAACCACCTAACTAACTCTCAACTAACTCCTCCCTTCGCCCTTCCGAGAGCTGGTTTTATAGTCCCTCTGACTCCACCCCCTGGGTTCTGATTGGGTAACCTGTTTAACTATTTCACCTCCAGCACTCTCATATGTTAACGTCACATGCAGGCACCACCACACAAAAGGCCCTGGTGTTAAGAGGACATAAAAGCAGTGTCAGGAGCACAGAACACTGTAAAGAGCACCTCTTCCAAGGGTCATAGCTGCTAACTCGGAGCTATCAGAAACTCTTGCCCTGCCTTCCCAGCCCTTCCCATTTTGAGTTTTCATCTGTGGTCAGGACAGGAGGACACCTCCTGTGCTAATCTTCAGCCTTCGGCTGGTTCCCCCACTCTTTTAATGTTAACGCAGCACCCACCTGCAGCCAGAATCCGTTTGGCCCACTCGGGAATCAGTCTCAACATCCTGCCCTATGTACAGACTAAGTTCCCCGAAATAGGCAGGATTAGCATACTTACTTAGTCATGGCCATTTCCATGAGCATCTTTAGCGTGGGGTACTCGTCCCAGGCAGCCAGACCTAAGACACAAGCGGGGTGGGGGGGGGAGAGAGAGAGAGAGAGAGAGAATTGAGATGGCACCATGCAGAACAGCCAGAGGTTTGAACACAGCTCTCTGCAATACTCTGCCCAATGACACACCTCTCCCCAGTAGATCACGTGTTATTTTTGGCTGTCAGTTCCTACCTTGAACTGGTGCCTTCTGGAAGTCGTTGGAATACAATTCCCATCACCCTCAGCTAATACACACACACACACACACACACACACACACACACACACGGACATAGACATAGACATAGACATACACACACACACACACACACACACACACACACAAATACAGTGGTACCTCGGGTTAAGAACTTAATTCATTCTGGAGGTCCGTGCTTAACTTGAAACTGTTCTTAACCTGAAGCATCACTTTAGCTAATGGGGCCTCCCACTGCTGCATGATTTCTGTTCTCACCCTGAAGCAAAGTTCTTAACCTGAGGTACTATTTCTGGGTTAGCGGAGTCTGTAACCTGAAGCGCCTGTAACTTAAAGCATCTGTAACCCGAGGTACCACTGTATATAATTAAATGGCCATGGCTTCCCCAGCAAAGAATAATGGGAGTTGTAGTTTGTTAAGGATGCTGAGATTTTCCCCGCTATTCCTTTCACAGACCTACAATTACTTGAGCTTCCTAGGAAAAGGGAATGACTTTCTGCCATTCAGAGCACTGCAGTTTGGTAAGGGGATATAGGGTTGCTGGACCAGATGAGCCCTGGGCCCGATCCAGCAGGCTCTTCTTTTTGTCCTCATTACACTCACCAATGTTTTCGGGGTTGAATGCAGCAACAACGAGCAAAAGAGGCCAAGCTTTCCAGTAGAGAGTAGAGATGGCCAGATTTGGAGGCTGGTACCTTCAAAGCAAACAGAAACAATCATATTGCATTGCTGTAGTTTTTTTTTTTTTTTTAATTGTTTCCCTTGCCTACTATTGGCTCCCCCCCCCTTATGTTTTCTGCTCACAATAAAATTAAGTTATTCTCTCTAGCCCAAGAGTTGCATGCATGCAAATGTTACCCAGGGGGCAGCTGGATGTTCTCTGGGTGGTGGTAAGTGCACAGGTTCAAGACGGCATCAATCAGTTGGATCCTCTCCACTCTCAAGACTTCAAGATCTAAAGGAAGCAGACGTATGTCATGAGCTGTGTGTTGATGCAATTCAATTTTTTAAGACTGCAGACTCAAAACTAGTGGAGTCCTAAAGGAAAACAGTGCAGATTCAACGAAGGGGAAAAGGAAATTAGGTTATACAGGAGTAACAGAAAGCACAGCTAAGCTGGCCCGGGTCTGGTCCATTGCCCAGATAGGATGATGCCCATGAATGCTGCCCAATGGAGCTTCGCAGAAAGAAAGCAGGGCAGAAAAATAAATGAGTAAAAATGGGAAAATAGAGACAAATACATTGGGGAGACACAGGGAAGTTTATAAGTGAAAAAGTCCTTCTGCCTCGATTGGAAATCTCACCTAGATTCCATTTACCTTCAAAGGTTGTGAGCAAACTCTGCTCTAATCTTATTTGTACAGTGGTACCTCTGGTTGCGAACAGGATCTGTTCCAGAGCCCAGAACGCAACCCGCGTCTGCGCGAGTCGTAATTCGACGCTTCTGCGCATGCGCGTGACGTCATTTTGTGCGTCTGCACATGCCCAAGAGGCGAAACCCAGAAGTAACCCCTTCCGGCACTTCCAGGTCGCCACGGGATGCAACCTGAAAAGATTTAACCTGAAGCAAACGTAACAAGAGGTATGACTGTATCTTTGCTGCCATGAGGGCCAGCCCCTTAGGTTACACTTTACACACACACACACACACACACACACACAAAAGGGCAACTTGTGTTTTTTTAAGAGACAGGATTATTTGGCAGGTGTTCATCCTGATTTTTGACTGGAGTCCTCACGCCATTTATAGTAGAAATGTGGAAACTGCGGCCTTGTTTATCATTTCCCCCCATCGTCCTTGGCCAATGGCCGCACTGGCTAGGTCCAGCAGCAGAGGAAGCTGCCCAGGCGCGTGGGGCGGCGTGCCCAGGGGTGGCGCGAGCCGCACCGCGGGGCTTCTGGAGTCTGCCTGCCTCCTCCCACTCAGCTGCCCTACAGCTGGGGGGCAGGCAGCAGGCAGACTGTTTGGGCAGCGTGGAGCCTGCGGATGCCAAGCCACCGTGTCTTTCCCAGGAGAGATGCGTGGCTCGGGCACGCTGCAGGCCCCACAGTGAGTGCTGCCTGGCATTTGGTCACCCCCCCAGTGGTGAAACCCGGGGCGCCCCGCACCCACCGCACTCCCCTTCCTCCACCCCTGGCTGGCTCTGATGCGAACCGGAGTCCAACAACAGTGGACGCTTTTGTTGAGTTCCTACCTAGAACTAGACTAGAACTAGTCTGTGTGTGTGGTTTGGGAGCTGCACAGTCAGGAAAAAAACAATACTGTCCAGAGTTATAAAGACTGCGGAGAGAACACTCTTTCCACCTTGGATCAAATCTATGCTTCCAGGTGCCATAAGAAAGCTGCAGAGATAGCGCAGGATAGTGCGCACCCCGGAAATTATCTCTTTCAGCTACTGCCTTCTGGAAGAAGGTACAGGGTTATAAAGACTAGGACTAGCCACCTGCGAAACAGTTTCTATCCAAATGCGATTTTGGTTTTAAACGCAGTGTAAGGAGTCTGTATGGAAGTATATTGTATTTAAAAATGGGGTATCAGAGTTTTTAGGGGGCTAACCAGGTTGGGATAACAGGCTTGTTGGGTTTTGAATGTCTTATGTAGATTTTTCAATTTCGTTGACAATGACAATAAAGATTATCGTATTGTAGATGACCCTCCGGGTCCCTTCCGACTCTACAGTTCTATGAGTCTAGCACCTGGAGATGCATAAGCAAAATAAAACTGGTGGGTGTGTGAAACCGAGGCTTCACTTCCAGAATCCTACCGTCTGCCTGCACAGCTGCCGCCCGTTTCACCAGATGGTCTGCAAGCTCCATGGCATCGGCGGGGCCGAGAGGCAGATCCCGCGACAGGCCGATCACGAGGATGCGCATGAGTGTGTCTTCGAGGATCGGCACTTCAGAGCAGAGGCGGAGGTAGAAGCTGGTGAGAGAAAGGGAGGGAGAGAGAAAGAGCTACTGACAGACTGAAGGTACATTCTTTCACCTTTGGTGGACATGCCCAAGGATTAAGACTTTCTGGGAGATGATCTACAATGAAATGAAAAAGGTATTTAACTATACCTTTCTGAAGAAACCAGAGGCCTTTCTCCTGGGCATGGTCGGCCAATTGGTGTCAAAGAAGGATAGAACTTTCTTTACGTATGCAACAACAGCAGCAAGAATACTTATTGCAAAGTATTGGAAGACACAAGATTTACCCACCGGGGAAGAATAGCAGATGAAGGTGATGGACTACATGGAACTGGCAGAAATAACTGGCAGAATCCGAGACCAGGGAGAAGAGTTGGTGGAAGAAGATTGGAAAAAAATTTAAAGTTTATCTACAGAAATATTGTAAAATTAAGGAATGTTAGAAGGATGTTGGAATGACTATGTGGTTTTAGCAGAAATGTTATAAAGGATTAAGTAAAAAAGGATTGGCAATTAGTGAAAGAGGAGAATGTAAAATTATAGTATATCAAGATAAATTTTTAGGATAAAAATAAAGATGGAAAGGATTTGCTGAAATATCTAATTGAACTAGAATACAAAAAAGGGAGGTGTGAGGGGGTCAAGGAAATAAGCAAAGGAAAGAAAGTTATGTAAAGGTTGGATTTTTTTGTGCTGTGTTTGTTTAACTTTTTCTACTACTTTTCTTTTTGTAACCTTCAAAACCTTAATAAAATCTATTATAAAAAAAAGAGAAAGAGCTACTGACTTCCAAATAGTCAGTCCATATAGGGTGCAAAGTCAAACAGATCAGCAAACCTAGCTGTCAGGTGCTGTTGCGGTTGCTTGAGAGCAACCAGGCGGGACTCTGACCTGTCTTTTACAGGCTTTATTTTGGTGCAAACTATTTACAGGGACGCGGGTGGCGCTGTGGGTAAAATCTCAGCGCCTAGGACTTGCCGATCACATGGTCGGCGGTTCGAATCCCCGCGGCGGGGTGTGCTCCCGTTGCTCGGTCCCAGCGCCTGCCAACCTAGCAGTTCGAAAACACATCAAAGTGCAAGTAGATAAATAGGGACCGCTTACCAGCGGGAAGGTAAACGGCGTTCCGTGTGCTGCGCTGGCTCGCCAGATGCAGCTTGTCACGCTGGCCACGTGACCCGGAAGTGTCTGCAGACAGCGCTGGCTCCCGGCCTCTAGAGTGAGATGAGCGCACAACCCTAGAGTCTGTCAAGACTGGCCCGTACGGGCAGGGGTACCTTTACCTTTACCTTTTATTTACAGTGAAGAGCGTCATAAGTTCATGTCTGGCTCAATCGCTGGCAGAATCCGGGAGTGGTCTGTTTTTGTACCTCCCCCAGCATAAAAGTCGCATCACCCCCAGCCTTTTCTGCCCCTCCCTGTGCCTCAGACTACTGCGCATGATGGGCGATGGCAAAGGCGTGCTTCCCTCCTCTCCGGCTGCCTCAGGCGTGGTGTTAAGGCTCTTCCTAGCATCCTCTGGTCCTTGCACCTCCTCTCCACTGGAGATGGGGCTTTCCTCCTCCCCACGAAGAGGAACTGCTTTGCAAGATTTTTGGAGGCTCCCTATGACACAACGGCTCTTCTATCTCTCACCTCTGGCCGATGGCAGTTCCCTGACACTAGCCAATAACTTTTTGGCATAAGAGTGACAATCTTTTTCCTTGGGCTTTTGTGGGTTTTAAAAATAAATAAAGCCAAGCCAAGCCCCCGACTTACTTGCGGTCGCTCTCGGGAGGCCAGTTGTCCCATTTGTAGTAGGTCTCTGGCTGCTCTGTGAACAGCACTTTGTGGAGGCTTAAAAAATAAGAAAAAGCGATGTGTCAGAATCAGTTGATCCAGGAAGAAAAGGGTCAAGGTTCAGGAGCCCGAGAACCGGAGGAAATGTTCCAAGGCTGCACAGGAGCAGCAAAGTTGCTCCAACGGGATTCCCTGCCCACCCACCAAGCTTTCAAGTGGAGGGGTGACGGGTTTGTGCCGTCCATCAGGCAATGGTTTTTTCCACCTGCATTGCCCCACCCTCCAGCCCCAGGAGTCTTCATAAGGGAGCGGTTTCCAGAGGAAGAACTGTAGGGGTGAGAGACATGTGGGGATTGGTTTCCCTAGTGCTGCCCCACCTCTAGCCCAAGGAACCTTCAGGAAGGAGTTGCTGCCACGGGTATTACCGTACTTTTCTGTGTATAAGACTATGTATTTTTTTCTTGAAAAATCATGCTAAAAAGTGGGGGTCGTCTTATACATGGGTAGGGCATAGGGTGGATGTATGATTGCTTGCTGCTGAGGCTGTCAGTGGCTATTGTGTGTGTTATTGGTTGCTGTGTCAATGGGCGGCGTTGATTGGCTTACGCTCTGGCAGTCGGGCGCGGATGATTGGCAGCTTCTGTCGGCGATGGGATAGGCAGGAGGTGGATTTAGCGACGAGTGTGGGGTGTGGAGGAGCGATTTTTGGCAATCCTCCGCAAAGCTCAACAACAACTCTGTGACATTTCCCCCCATTTTCTTATATTTGAGTCCCCCAAAATAGGGGGTATCTTATACATGGGGGCGTCTTATACACAGAAAAGTACGGTATGTGCCTGGGCATTTTAATGAGCCGAACAGATTGAAAGATTATCAGTCATGGGGATGTGGGAAGTGTGTGTATGAATTGAACAGTGCTTAGTTGAATTTTGGCTGCTGTTGTGCCAACGGTAATATTGCTTTCTAGATTACAAATACAGTAGTCCTAAAACATGGCTATAATCGTGATACTTTGTTTTGTAGTAGTTGTTTTGTTAATAGCGCCTTATAATTGAAACTGTTTCACTGATGATTTGTAATTGTTTTACTGGTGACTTGCTCATTATTTACTGCTTGAAGCAGGGATCTCACCGTTTGAATGAAAATCAGCATAGAAATGTAACCCATCAATCAATGTCCAGCGGCTTCCCTGTCCCTGTGGGGATTCATGGTCTGCAGGTGGGGCTGGGAGGTTGAATCTCTTCTTGTTGTACCGCCTCTCCCTGGGAGACAGCACCAGACCTACCTCCCCATCCCCTCTGTATCTTCCAGCTGTCACAGCTGGTCATGCCTCTGGGCCCCCCTGTCCTAAGAGCCTAAGAGGAGCCCGCTGGGTCACGCCAATGGCTCACCTAATCTAGCATGCTGTTCTTACATTGTGTTTCCGAGCACAATTCAAAGTGCTGGTGTTGACCTTTAAAGCCCTAAACGGCCTCGGCCCAGTATACCAGAAGGAGCGTCTCCGCCCCCATCGTTCTGCCCGGACGCTGAGGTCCAGTGCCGAGGGCCTTCTGGCGGTTCCCTCATTGCGAGAAGCAAAGCTACAGGGAACCAGGCAGAGGGCCTTCTCAGTAGTGGTGCCTGCCCTGTGGAACGCCCTCCCATCAGAAGTCAAAGCGATAAATAACTACCTGACATTCAGAAGACATCTTAAGGCAGCCCTGTTCAGGGAAGTTTTTAATCTGTGATATTTTAGTGTATTTTTGGTTTTTATGGAAGCCGCCCAGAGTGGCTGGGGAAACCCAGCCAGATGGGCGGGGTACAAATAATAAATTATTATTATTATTATTATTATTATTATTATTATTATTATTATTACACTGGCCAACCAGATGACTGGGGAAAACCCATATGCAGGACTCAAGCACAAGAGCAATTCTCCCCTCCTATGGTTTCCAGAAACCAGTATTCATAAGCATTGCTGCCATCACTAGCTCTTTCCTCCGTGAAATTGCCTAATCCTCTTTTAAAGTCAACCAAGTTGGCACCTGTCACTGCTTCCTGATTGGAGCTCCTTCCATAGCTTCGACGCCTCCCTTTCCATGGAGGCGCAGGTTGCAGCCACAGCAAAGGTGGCATTTTCCCATCTCCGCCGTATTAAGCAGTTGGTCCCTTACCTTTCTCGCCCTGATCTGGCCACAGTGATCCATGTGACGGTCACCTCCAGGCTTGATTATTGTAACTTGCTCTATGCGGCCTGTCCTTGAAGCTGACCCAGAAACTCCAGTGGGTGCAGAATGCTGCGGCAAGGCTCCTTACGGGGTCCTCGCCGCGGGATCACATTCATCCAGTGCTTTACCAACTGCACTGGCTCCCGGTGGAGTCCAGGGTCAGGTTTAAGGTGCTGGTTTTGACCTTTAAAGCCCTATGCGGCCTAGGACCCACGTACCTACAGGATCGCCTCTCCTGGTTGGCCCCGCAGAGGACCTTAAGGTCTACAAATGATAACACTTTGGAGGTCCCAAGTCGCAAGATGGTTAGATTGGTTTCAATTAGGGCCAGGGCCTTTTCAGTACTGGCCCTGACTTGGTGGAACGCTCTGTCACAAGAGACCAGGGCCCTGCGGGACTTGACATCTTTCCGCAGGGCCTGCAAGACAGAGCTGTTCCACCTGGCCGTTGGTTTGGACTCAGTCTGACCCTTATGTTTCCCTTCCCCCATGGTTTTGATCTATGGGATACTTTTAAAATGAGGCTGCGTTTTAAATTGCATTTTAACCTGTATTTTAAATTTGTTCCCCCCCCCCCATTTTGTTTTTACTGTAATTTTACTGGTGTTAGCCACCCTGACCCGGCTCTGGCCGGGGAGGGCAGGGTATAAATAAAATTTATTATTATTATTATTATTATTATTACTACTACTACTACTACTACTACGACGTGCTGAATCTTTATCTGTCCTGAATCTTCCCACAATATCTCTTGGGCAGGGAAGGAGCAAGCTCTTACCTTCTCAGAAGATCCATGCATGCCCCCCCCCTTTCATCTTTTTCTGATTCCCCACCCTCTGCCTCCTGACCCCTAGACAGAATCCTGATCTGAATGAGGGTGCTCAGAGGGAACGCAGGACATTCCCCAAAGAGGCCAGTGCACCATCAACACCACCATCTCCAGCTCAGCTGCTTACCAGTGAACGTATTCTTTGGGAGCCAGTTTGGTGATGGAGGGAACCACCGTGTGCAGCCACCAAACCGCGTCTCTCTGGATGGCTGCGATCTGGTTCTGGAAGGCACGCAGGACCTCCAAGTCTGGGGAGAAGGAGAGAGGCAGAGGAGGTCAGAAGTAACATCATCTGGTCCCAGGACGGCAGAGCCAGGACACCCTTTTGCACACAGCCATGGTGGGGAAGGGGCAAAGGCAAAGGGCAAAAGTCAGCATCTTGCCCATCTTACTTAAAACAGGTAGGTCAAGGTTCTAGGCCAGGGTGGGCAATCTGCAGCCAAAGGGGCCTCATTTCTTTTCTTTTTTTCTTTTTATTTCATCAAACATTAAAACAAACAAAAAAAACCATACATAATACATACGCACAGAAAAGACATACATAAAGAAAGACAAATAATAACAAGAGAAAACAAAAAGAAAAAAAAATAGAAAGAAATCTCCTAACATACGATACAAATTAGCTTACATTTACTAAAGAACACACAACACCAATTGACTTCCCTTCATCTCGGTTTCAGGATATATTATATGATTTTTTATCTGCAGTTTCTTTTCCTCAGAAAACTCTTTACATCACAAGTGTTACATCGCACCTACTGTGATTTTTAGATTTTTTACCTCTGTTTCCATATATGTCATAAATTTATTCCAATCTTTGTTAAACTCTATGTCTTTTTGATTTCTTATTTTCTGTGTCATTTTTGCCAATTCTGAATAATCAAATAATTTATATTGCCACTCATTTATAGTTGGGATTTTTGATGTCTTCCAATTCTGCGCTATTAGAGTTCTGGCAGCCACTGTCACGTACTGAAAGAGTGTTTGATCTTCCTTTTTGATTTCCTCTCCAATTATTCCAAGCAGAAAGGCTTCGGGGTTTTTTATAAAGGTATATTTGAGGATTTTTTTTAGTTCATTGTAGATAGATTCCCAGAATTTTTTGATAGACTCACACAACCACTACATATGATAAAAATCGCCCTCCTTGATCTTGCATTTCCAGCATAATTTATCACAAAGGGGCCTCATTTCATGCACTTCTCGGCCTGATTTCAAAAGCCTTCCAGAAGTGATCAGACCTTTTGGCAAGAGAGGTCAAGTCCTTTCCTGGGCTGGGATGGAAGCAGGAAAGCGAGAGGGAGATGCAAGGGTGTGGAGGGATGGCTAGAGGGGGGAGAAGGGGCAAGAAAGAGAGAGATAAAAAGGAAACAGGGTAGTAGGAAGAGAGAAGAGGTGACCCCACCCTTTTTGGTGTGACCCTGCCTACCACTGGTTTCAGTCCTGCCCCCCCAACCAAAATGCGGCTCCAAACAGGTTACCATGGGGGAAAATGTGGCTCTCAACACAAAAAGCCCTGTTCTTAAGTCCGGGCAGACAGATCTGAAGGGTGGGTGGCGGCAATAAGAAAATTCATTTTATAAATTCGTTTTATTTATATTTATTAATTAGAATTTATGTACCACCCTATACCTGGAGGTCTCAGGGTGGTTCACAGAACAAAATCAAAATGTAAAACCACAATATATATAATCAAAATGAAAACAACAAGCCAATAACACTCCCCCCAAAGAACATTTCAAAAAATTAACTAGAGTTCAATTTTTTGCCTGCAAGAGTTATCCTGTTAACAATGTTCAGATGCGGATTAAGAAAAAGAGATAGTAAGGATCACATGATCCCCGGGAAACTAGAGGGATCCTTTGCTGCAGGACTGACTTTGGAAAATATGGCCCCTGACTCTTGCAAACAAAACCACTGCTGCTGTCTGTGCAATTTGGGCATGAAAATGCTTCACCTTTAATTGATAAAAGAGGGCAACGTTCTCGAAACAGGCTGTGGGACTGACAACGCACGGCAACAAAGCTCAGATCTATTATGACAGACATGTGATGGAATTAATAATTTAATTTATTTACGTGCTTTATTTTCACATCGGTTCCGGGCAGCGTCTCCAGAGCAGGCCCACAGATCCTACATGTCTACCCAGCTCCCTCTTCCTCGCCCTGTTTTTAGAGACTAAGCCAGGAGATGCAACCCACTTACTCTTCTTTTCTCCTTTGTCCCACGCGAGGCCGGCTTCCTTCACCTGGGCAGTGATGCTGAGCATCATGGAGACGGCCAGCAGGTCTGTGATGTGGATGACAAAGCGGTCCTGCCGGGGGTAAGAGGGGAGGATGGTGAATATGGGGGTGGGGGTCGCCGGGAGGCAGGACAGGCCCCCAGGCAAACGACATATGTGCCAGCCTGTCTCTCCCTTCTGCGTGTCGCTCGGGAGATCCATCAGTCTTCTTCCCCGACGTGCTTCCGTGACTCATGTCTTGGGACGTGAGCGCACACTGCCTTAGCAGAGTCAACAACAGCAGAGCTAGACTCGAGGTTTGAGTACTAAGCTACTACTATTATATACAAATCAGGACAAAGGAAAACATGGTTCCTCTCTGCTTCCTCAGAGAGAGGGGGATACAAAAATACAACAACAGAATGGAACGGTGTACATCAGGGGTCGGCAAAGTTTTTGTGGCTTGGGCTGGTTCACGGTCCCGCAGACGCCACGGTGGGCCGGAGTGCGTGTTCACGCACGCATGCGCGAATGCTATTTGCGGCGCTCCTTCCAGTGCGGAGGAGGCATGCGCAGCTTCACATTGGCTTCATCCTGCTGCCCTGCGGAAGCTTCGCGGGCTACCCCAGAAGCCAGAACAGCTAGAGGGAGTGCTGCGCAGCGCTCCCTCTAGCTGTTCTAGCTTCTGCCTTAGTGGCACGAAGCCTCGGCAGGGCACCGGGGAGCCTTCATCCCGCTGCCCTGTGGAAGCTTCGCGCGGCTATCCCTGGCTTTTGCGGGAGGTGCGTCTTATGTTCCGGTGCGTCTAATAGTGCGAAAAATACGGTAAACATCGCACACAGGAAATTTATAGGACGTAGAACTTCTGTTACAGAAATAAGATTCATTAAATCTGATAATACGAATGGAAGTCAAAAGCTCTGTAGCTGTGGGATAAGGGATTAAGAACAAGACTGAACGTAGTTGGATTAATTAAGATTTCGGAAGCAGGATAGAAAAAACCCCACATTCAGTAAAGACCAAAAGTTCATCGAGGACTGGGGGAAATATGTGGACTATCTGAAAAATATATGTGGTGTGAATACAACGCTAGTGGGATTTAAAGAGGCACTGTAAAAAAGAAAATAAGTATTGTTTATGAGAAATATTGGGAGTAAGGGAGAAAAATGGCAATACGAAAGAAGTGAATGTGTATTAAAGGTATAACTACGGAGGATTGTCAGAGACGCTGAAGGAAGTCAAAAAACAATTATTTGTTGTATGTGGGTTTAAATGAATAATTGGATGGAAATTTATAAAATATATAATAATAAAAAATTATTGGAAAAAAAGAAAAAAAACCCACATTCCACCTTGAAATCCAGCACACAGGAAGTCACACAAAATGTATAATCGACTTTATAATTGGTATATGTTGGATTATGAATTGTAATTAGATATTGACAAAATGTGGTTTTTAGCGGATTTTAGTAATTGAAAATTACAAAAAAAATTACAAAAGCAAACAAAAACAAAAACACGGAAGGAACACACCATACAAGGCGCCTTTCGCAGAAACAGCTGGTGGGGGAAACCAAGCGGGCCTCTCACCTTGAACTCCATCTCGGCGTACTGAGGCTCCTTCCGCTCCTGCATGAGACCGAGGCAGAAAGCCTGGAAGTTGATCTCGTGCTTCGTCTGCTTGATGATCTCCCGCAGCAAGGCCCGCGAGGCGCGCAGGTAGTCGTCTTTGTTGGTCAGCAGATCTTGGAAGACCATCGCCAGGAACTGGGAAGAGAGCAAGGAGGAGATGCTGCGTTAAGCGGGGTGGGCAAGAGGGGGCTGATCTGTCCCACAAGCCTGCTTCCCTAAGCCCTGGCTAACCAGCCACCTACCTTCGGAGCGAGCTCCGGGCTGTGCTGCAAAACCGTGTAGAGAATCTGCATGTTGTTGGGATTTCTGGCATTTGAAAGCTCGTTGAAGACCACTGATTTGACCACTGTGCCCAAGTTGTCCCGGTGGGCGTTCAGCAGCTCCCTGCAGGAAATGAAGTTTTTTTGAAAAGGGAAAAAAAGCTTATTTACGCAAAAGAAAAACAATACTATATAAAAGGTAGGAAAAAGAGGAGTGGGAATTTGACAAAAGCACCTGTGTGATATACAAGGCATGTCAAGACCTCCTCAAAGAATAAGAAGTTCCAGAGTTCATGTTACATACATTAAAGTTGCCAGATGTCCACAACTGCCTGCTGTATATGTAATAAAGTTCTGCCAGGTGATGTAAAATTATTGTGGTTTTTCCTTTTCCTTGCAGAACCTGGATTCTATATGCATTTTTTAATGTTATTGCTAAAGTCCAAATCGTTCTATATAATGGGGGTAAGTTTAGGTTATCCAGTTTTTTCCACGATCAAATGGTGGTTTGTCTAGCAACTATAAGGAAACGCCGAAGCAAGTCCTTAAATTTTGTGACCTTGTGATGTCTTGTAAAGCCATTATTATGTGCCACATAATACTCATTCTGGATTTGTAAGAAAACACTTACACCTTGGAACTCCCTGCCTACTGACATCAGGCAAGAGCGTTCACTGAACTCTTTTCAGCACTAGATAAAAACATTTTTGGTCTAGGCAAGCCCACCCAGATGTGTTGACATGTCTTACCCTGTTTTTTAGTTTGTTGCTTACTTAATTTTATTTTTAATGTGTTGGATAGTTGTTCTTGTTATTACTGGTAATTTTCACTTTGTGGTTTGCTCATTTGCATTTCTTTTTAACAGTCAAGCAGTGTTTAAACATTATGAAAGCAAAAAATAATTCTAGCATAAATTTAATATTATCACTAATCAGTTGCTTAAGCACATCAGACCAAAATTCTTGTACGGGGTGGTGTTCCCACCAGAGGTTTTGAACAAAGAACCAACCAAGTTGACTGTAACTAGGCTCCTGGACACAAGGAGAAGGGGACGACTAAACGACTAAACAACACGGGCTCCTAGACAAACGGCTGGACTTAATGCAAATTCCACCTGTCCCTTGCTCCTGCTACCCCTGCTCTCTCCCGCAAGTATGGCTGGGCAATAGATTGATATATCGTCCAAAACCAGTTTGAAGTCCATATTGTGCTATCAGTTTCATAATTTTTGATGTGACAATATAGCGTGAATCACAATGTGTGTGTGTGTGTGTGTGTGTGTGTGTGTGTGTGTGTGTGTGTAATTCAAGAACCACAATGCAGGTAAAGCAGAGAATCCAGCCAATGGGCTCTACATAGCTCCATCCTTATTTCAGACATTGTGATACATTGGTATATCAAAATGTTTAGCCCGTATATCACAATGTTGAAAACCGGTCATCGGTCCAGCCCTACCCACAAGGAGGATTTGGCCCACCTTTGCCCTTTACCTACAGGACCGCCTCTCCTGGTACGCCCGGCGGAGGACCTTAAGGTTCACAAATGACAACATTTTGGAGGTCCCACGTCACAAGCTGGTTAGATTGGTCTCAACTAGGGCCAGGGCCTTTTCAGTACTGGCCCCGACTTGGTGGAACGCTCTGCCACAAAACACTAGGGCCCTGTGGGACTTGACATCTTTCTGCAGGGCCTGCAAGACAGAGCTGTTCTGCCTGGCCGTTGGTTTGGACTCAGTCTGACCTTTATGTTTCCCTCCCCTTGTGGTTTTGATCTATGGGCTACTATTAAAATGAGGCTGCATTTTAAATTGTATTTTTAACCTGTATTTTAAATTGGTTCCCAACCCCCTATTATGTTTTTATTGTAATTTGACTGGTGTTAGCCGCCCTGAGCCCGGCTCTGACCAGGAAGGGCGGGGTTTTTAAATAAAATTTATTATTATTTATTATTACTCAAGTGTCAGCGCAGGTGTGTCCAAACTTTTTTCAAAGAGGTCCAGATCCAAAGTTGTTGACCTTTTTTAGGGTTCAAGTTGTTGAGCTTTTTTTTACGATTTTACCCCAAAGTTGTTGGGCTTTCTTGGGATTGAAATAAACTGTCGCAGAAGAAGTTTAAAGACTACTTGTAAAATTAAGGAATGCTAGAAGGATGTTGGATAGTAATTAAGTGGTTTTCAGCTGTAATGCTTAAGAGATAGAAAATAAGCTTTTGAGATAAGTAAAAGATCTAATGGTGAGGATTTGCTGATCAAACAATTTAAACTGGAATATAAGAAAGGGTGGTATGAGGAGGTCTGGAAAGTAAGTTAAAAGAAAATAAGTAAATGGAATTTATATGTGTGTTTTTTTCTTCTTTTTTTCTTTTTAAACTGTCTTTACTTTTTGCATTTTTGCATTTTTGTTTCTTCTTTTCTTTTTGTTATAATGTATTAACTTTGAAAACTTTAATAAATATCTTATTAAAAAAAAGAAGAAATAAACTGTTGCAGGGGCCGGATTAACCTAACCAGCAGGCTGGATTAGGGGCCCCCAGGCCTAGTGAAAGAGGGCCTTTTGCCTGGTTTCAGCCTGGGCTTACCTGACACACAGCATGTAGTGGTTGAGAAGCACTTTGGGTTTGAGGCGGATTTTGATCAGGTTGGAGACCACCTCGACGTCCTCGGAGCTGTGGGTGTTGCAGTTCATGCAGACCGACATGAGCAAGTCCTGGGCAGGTCTGGTGAGCTGGGAAGGAAGGAGAAGAGGGGTGCAATGAGGGCAGGCAGGGGAGAAAGAAGCCACACGAATAAAATGAAGATGGGAAGCTTAGCCCGGAGTTGGAAAGAAGATCAAGTCCCTACCAGAGAAGAATGGCAAACCCAGCTGAAATGGCAAAGCTGACTGGAAAACTCAGAAACCAAAAGGATAAAAACTTTATAAAAGAATGGGGAAAATTTATAAGTTACTTAGGAGACCACTGTAAGCAGATGGAAACAAGAGCAGGATTTTGACTCACTTGTAGTGTAAAAAATATTATGGACAATATGGTTTGATATAAAAATTGGAGTATGGATGAATATGCAGTTGTAGATGCTTAAAATAAGACTTTATGGAGGGGATGGGGGAAGTCTCAAGATTCGGAGAATTTCTTTATACAGATATGTTCTTATAAGTTTGTGTTTATTTGTACTTTGTATTTGCAAAAACAATAAAAATGATTTTTAAAAAATGAAGATGGGAAGCTGCCCAATATCAGGTCAGACTATTATGGTTATTTATTAAATCTCCTTACTGCCCTTTGTCTGAAGATCACAGGGCGATTTACAATATAAACACACACACAACATACCGTAATAACAAACAAAAACAATACCTGTCCTGGATAGAATTAGGCCCCATCTCCAAGTTCAAGTAAGGGAACGGGGAGTTTCAGTTTTTTAAAAAATCCAAACCAAGCCCAGCCTTCTTACCTTGGGGTTCTGCAGCCACATCTCCAGCCTCTGCACGGCCATTTGTCGAATCTCCTTGTAGCCGCAGGTGGCAGTCAGGAGGCGCAAGAGATTCCGGGAGACGTTGTCCATGGGCTGGCGCCTGTTGAGCTGGTCTCTCAGCATGTCCAGGACATATTCCTCCACGCTCTCGGCCAGGTCGTCGTACCTGGGACAGGACAAGGCCGTATAAGAATTTATTATTTATATATATTTTTAATATAAATATTTATTAAAATTTTGCATAATAAAACAAGTATTCAACATAAACATTTAAACACAATAAAAGGCATAACAGAAAAAAACAAACAGAAAAAACATAAAAATCTAGTTTTTTACTAACCATCTTCATAACCCTCTTTCCTGACTTCCTCACATCTCCCTTTTCTGCGTTCCCCTTTACACAATCAAATTCAGCAATTCCTTACCCTCTTTCCAATCTTATTTAGTATTATACATTTCAACCTATTATGTCTTCGGTTTTCCTTTCTCCCTTATTTCATTTATTTAGCTCCGACATAATTTTACTCTGGTCATGCCCTTTTTTCTTAAAACTTTTTTGCATATTTCTTTTTACTATGTCACTGATGCCATATTATCTTTATATCCAACATCATTTTAACATTCAAACATTTTACAATGTTTTTGGAGATATTCTTTAAACTTCTTCCAATCCTCTTCCACCGACTCTTCTCCCAGGTCTCGGATTCTGCCAGTCATTTCTGCCAGTTCCATATAGTCTATCACTTGCATCTGCCATTCTTCCAGAGTGGGCAAATCTTGTGTCTTCCAATACTTTGCGATAAGTATTCTTGCTGCGGTTGTTGCATACATAAAAAGTGTTCTATCTTTCTTTAACACCAATTGGCCAACAATGCCCAGAAGGAAGGCCTCTGGTTTCTTGGGGAAGGTATATTTAAATACCTTTTTTGGTTCAAGAATTTATTATTTATACCCCGCCCACTTGGCTGGGTTTCCCCAGTCACTTTGGGCAGCTCCCAACAGAATATTAAAAACACAATAAAACATCAGACATTAAAAACTTTCCTAAACAGGGCTGCCTTCAGGTGTCTTCTAAAAGTCAGATACAGTGGTACCTTGTGTTACAGATGCTTCAGTTTACAGATGCTTCAGGTTACAGACTCCGTGAACCCAGAAATAGTACCTTGGGTTAAGAACTTTGCTTCAGGATGAGAACAGAAATTGTGCTCCGGCAGGGCGGTGGCAGTGGGAGGCCCCATTAGCTAAAGTGGTACCTCAGGTTAAGAACAGTTTCAGGTTAAGAACGGACCTCCGGAACGAATTAAGTTCTTAACCCGAGGTACCACTGTAGTTGTTTATTTCCTTAACATCTGATGGGAGGGTGTTCCACAGGGTGGGCGCCACCACCGAGAAGGCCCTCTGCCTGGTTCCCTGTAACTTGGCTTCTCGCAGGAAGGGAACCACCAGAAGGCCCTCGGAGCTGGACCTCAGTGTCCAGGCTGAAGGATGGGGGTGGAGACGCTCCTTCAGGTATACTGGGCCGAGGCCGTTTAGGGCTTTAAAGATCAGCACCAACACTTTGAATTGTGCTCAGAAACGATTCTTGGGCATGAAGCACAGGCTGCTTTTGGAAGGTTAACAGAGCAGGACAGGTTTGGGGCCATGGCTTTTAGGTCTATCAAACAGATTCAGGGCGGCTGACTACATTTGAAAGAAGAATTATTATAAAATGCCAAAAACAAACTGGTGGGAAACACTATGAGATGCATCAAAGCACGTTGAGAACCTGCAATTACAAATGCGGTTTGTCCTGAGAGCAACCCCATTATCAGCATCGTCTGTCTGCACCTTAGTTTCCAAAGGTCTGTCTGAAGGTCTTGATCTGCCAGCAGGAGGACAACAGGGAGGGAGCCAGGATGACCTTTCTTGGGAGGGAATCCCCCAATAGGGGAGCAGACACAGAAAAGGCTGTCTCTCATGCTAGCACCAACTGTGCCTCAGAACAGTCTCATCACCATCTTCTTCGGCCCTCAACTGATCCCGTCATTTCTTCTTCCCAGCCTTTGCCATATGCAATCACTGTGGTTACAGCTATAGGAATTACAACGCATAAAGGCAGGGATGAAAGAAACCACATACGGATCTACTGGGAGATCTTGGAGTGATTTGCAGGAAATTGGAAAGAGTTTGACTCCTGGTTGTTTAACTGAAGGAATGATCGCCGGGCATGGAGCACACTTCCACCCACAGACAAGCCACAGCTGTCTGAACATTATGCCCTCTATCTAACCTTTGGCTTTCTCTTTTTTTTTAAAAAAAAAAAGAAATAATTTTTATTAACCGGCCAATCAAATCAAATCAAATCAAATCAAATCACATCACATAAATTCCGAATTACAAAGCCGAATTTTAAATTTTTTGTTGGGGTACCCATATTTCAAGTTCCGAAGGGGATTCCGATCATCTTCTTGCTGCTGCGTTAATATCCACAAATCTGTCCAAATAATGTTCATAATTCTATCCAGTCGTATCTTGCTGTTCCCACATCTCATCTTATTCATATATTTTTCTTTTTTCTTTGTGATCTCTTCTGATAATCTCCTTAAGCAGGTAAACACCAGTTGTAATCCTGTGTGAATTTTTCCATTCGTCCAATCACCATATTGAGATGGTTTTCATATATCATCACTTCCATAAATAAAAGCACTCTTTCCATCATTAATCTTCACAAATCTGTTGCCTTCTTTAGTCCTCTGAGGAGGCTCGCCCGCAATATGAAAACAGATCCCTTTCTCCTCCCAGACATAAGTCTTTCGACAGAACTTGCCAAAATGGCGACGCTAACCTTTGGCTTTCTCAGTGGTCTGCTGTGCCCTGTCTATGACCTTTGTCTCCTTCGTCATACATTGTGCAAGGGGAAAATGACGCGGTGGAAACAGGTGCCAAAATAAATTTGTGCCGCCCCAGGAACGCGTGATTGGAAGATGTAAAGGGCACAGTCCAAAATGTATCTGACTGGTTTTGCATATTGTGCTAATAAAAAGAGCCTTGGCAGAGCTAGCTGGCAGCTTGCCTTTGCACAGCTCCCCTGCATTACCAACTCCCGCCTCATGCTTTCACTTCATTAACAATAGCAGCAACAACAAGTTGACTCTGCCCCCCATCCCGGACACCCACACTTCAAATTAAAGCTAGGGGGTGACCAGGAATGGATCTGGAGGGTGCGGAGGAGTGTGAGTGCACCTCAGTTCTGGCACTCAAAGCAAAACTCAGCAGCAGAGGACACCATGCTTTTGCACCTGGTTCCCCTAGGTGGATCTGATAAAGCACAAACAAGGTGCTGTAAGTGTGGAGTCTGTCCTCCCTTGCTATAGGGTTAACAAAGACATAGGAAGGTCCAGCTGAATCTCACATGCCACGTTTCCTTCAATCATTCTGCAGTTCTCCAGTGCCGTTTGAAGCGAGGGCATTTGTCATCAATGGGTGAGCGTACCTGGGCATCAGTTGTCCTTCCTGCTCTGGGCTCATCTTGTCTTCAGCAATCAGCAGCTCGCTCTGGCTGTCCTCCTCTTCAGGCACAGAGGGATGTGGGCTGTTCCCTGAAGGAAAGCCAAGAACATACATTTCAACACAGAGAAAGGGGGCAAGTTCAAATGTCACAATAAACTGTGGTTTGTCACAGTGGGAACAAGCAGCAAACATCACAGACTCATTCTCACCCTTCCTCTCCAGAAGAGCTGTGAGGAGTGCAGAAGCTTTCATTTCCAGTTTCAATTAATGACAGTTTAGTGCTATGTCTGAACTGTACACTGTGGTTAACCTTAAACGATGGTTTATTGAAATAAGCCCTATGAAATGACGCCATCTCGTTTTGCGACAATTCCTCTGCTAATCTCATCTTCAGATCCCAGGACCTGCCAAGCACCATGATCAAAATTTCACACCGGGTCAATTTCTGAGAAGTTCCATTTAAGCTTCTGCATCAACAAAATGTTAAGCAAACCACGCTGGAGGGATTGTACTGATCATATGTGGTGGAACTGTTCTGTAACAAACTGCTTTTGGCAAAAGGTATTTGAAGAGACTGGTAAAATAGTAGGATGCAAGCTTCAGTGTATTGCACAGCTGGCTTTGTTGTTCCTATTTGATAATGAAAAGGCTGATGTTCCTTACAAGGACTTAGTTTTAGTTTCAAAGGTGGCAGCTCATCAGCTGATAAGTAAACATCGGAAAAGTGGTACAGGATTAACGTTATCCAAGTTGTACATGAGCATCTGGCAAATTTGAGAGCCAGTGTGGCACAGTGGTTAAAGTATCAGACTAAGACCTGAGAAACAAGGGTTCAAATCCCCATTTGGCTATAAAGCTCATTGGGTGACCATGAGCCGGTCATTGTCTATTTGGCTAACAGGGTTGTTGTAGGGATTAAATGAGGAGGGGGGAGCCATGCATGCCACACCTTGAGCTCCTTGGAGAAAAAGGTGGGACGTAAAACCAGTAAAACCATGGGTAGGCAACCTAAGGCCTGGGGGCCAGATCTGACCCAATTGCCTTCTAAATCCGGCCCATGGACGGTCCGGGATTTTTACATGAGTAGAATGTGTCCTTTTATTTAAAATGCATCTCTGGGTTATTTGTGGTGCATAGGAATTCATTCATTTCCCCTCCCAAAATATAGTCCGGTCCCCCACAGGGTCTGAGGGACAGTGGACCGCCCACCTGCTGAGAAAGTTTGCTGACCCCTGAGTAAAACAATACATAACTGAAAAGTTAACAAAAAGACAATGGAAGGTAAAAAACACAACTGGCAGTTTAGCTTGATTTGATTTCATATGTCAACAGGTCTACGCATACCATAATTTCTCAATCAAACAATAGAGATCTTTTAACTTTAATCTACTGGACTTCACACAATTAAAATGGATGTACTGCGATTCTCTTGCATGTTGACGTTGTTATCTGTATGTTCAGAAAACAAACAACCACCTTCCAAGCAACTCTCCAAGTCAGTGCCCTACCAGCGCTCAGGTCTCCTCCGCTGCGTCCAACCTCCCCATGCAGCAAAATGCTTTTGGGGGGCATCTTGGTGCTGAAAGCCGTCTGGATGTTTTCCACAAAGGTCTTGCAGTGGGGGCTGTCTACCCAGATACGCTCTCCCAGAGAATCCTCAATGTAAACCTGTAAAGGAGATGAAAAGAAACTCTTCTCTGCACCTGCACCGAAAAGAGCTGGTCCCCTTTTTGTTTTTGTTTTTTTTATAAATATTTATTAAAATTTTTGAATACAAATGCATAGATAATAAACAACATTACTTATATCATAACATAATTTCATCACTTCTTTGGACTCCCTCACGTCTCCTGCTCCCACTTGCATCGTTAAAAAGTTTCTCGAGCAAATTATCATCTTGTTTACAATCTTATATCCGCTCATTTAAGTATAATCTAGCAATTCTCCAAAAGGTTTATATTTTCCTTAATCTCACTTATCATCGAATTCAAATCTAATTTAGTGGTGGACAATTTTTTATGATCTAGCATCCTTCTTAACATTCAACCAAATTACAATATTTTTGTAAATAAATCTTAAATTTCTTCCAGTCTTCTTCAACCCTCTCTTCTCCCAGGTCTCGGATTCTGCCAGTCATCTCGGCCAGTTGCATATAGTCCATCAGCTGCATCTGCCATTCTTCCAGTGTGGGTAGATCTTGCGTTTTCCAGTTCTTAGCGATGAGTATCCTTGCTGCCGTTGTTGCATACATAAAAAATGTTCGGTCCTTCTTTAGCACCTTCTGACCGACAATACCCAGAAGGAAGGCCTCTGGTTTCTTAGTGAAGGTATACTTAAATACCTTTTTCAACTCATTATATATCATTTCCCAGAAGGCCTTCACTTTAGGGCAAGTCCACCAGAGGTGAAAGAATGTTCCTTCACTTTCTTTACATTTCCAACATTTATTTTCAGACAAATGGTATATTTTGGCAAGTTTAACTGGGGTCATGTACCATCTATATATCATTTTCATTACATTTTCCTTCAGAGCATTACATGCAGTGAAGTTCAGCCCAGTGGTCCACAACCTTTCCCAGTCCTCAAACATAATGTTATGCCCAATGTCCTGTGCCCACTTTATCATAACCGATTTAACCATTTCGTCTTGTGTATTCCATTTTAACAGCAAGTTATACATTCTCGATAGTACCTTAGTCTTTGGTTCTAACAATTCTGTTTCCAACTTCGATTTCTCCACCTGGAACCCTAACTTTTTGTCGTTTTTAAAGACTTCTTTAATCTGAGCATAATGTAACCAGTCTCGCACTTTATCCTTCATTTTCTCCAAACTCTGCAATTTCCAATTGTCTCCATCTTTTTCTAATATTTCCCAATATTTTGGCCATTTGGCCTCCATATTGGGTCTTTTTCGGGCCTTAGCTTCCAGAGGTGAAAGCCACCTTGGAGTTTTGTTTTCCAATAAGTCTTTGTATTTTGTCCAGACATTAAATACTGCTTTCCTGACAATATGGTTCTTAAAGGCCTTATTGATCTTAACCTTGTCATACCATAAGTATGCATGCCATCCAAAAGCATTGTTAAAACCTTCCAGGTCCAGTACATCAGTGTCCTCCAGAAGTAGCCAGTCTTTTAGCCAGCAGAAAGCTGCGGCTTCATAGTACAGCTTTAGGTCTGGCAGGGCAAAGCCCCCTCTTTCTTTCACATCAGTTAATATCTTAAACTTAATTCTGGGCTTTTTGCCCTGCCAGACAAATTTAGAGATATCTCTCTGCCACTTCCGGAAGCACTCTGTCTTGTCCACAATCTGCAATGTTTGAAACAAAAACAACATTTTTGGCAATACATTCATCTTAATAGCAGCAATTCGGCCTAGCAAAGAAAGCTTCAATTTTGTCCAACTGTCCAAGTCTCTCTTAATTTCAGACCAACATTTTTCATAGTTATCCTTAAATAGACTCAGATTTTTTGCTGTTATATTTACCCCTAGGTACTTTACTTTTTTAACCACAGTTAGTTCTGTTTCTCTCTGAAACCGTTCTGACTCTGTATCCGTCAAGTTTTTCCCCAACACCTTAGTTTTCTGTTTATTTAGTTTAAATCCCGCCACCCGACCAGAGCTGGTCCCCTTTTTGTATCCAAGGGCTCAACTGTCAAGAGAACCAACACACAGGCATCAAAGCAGTTAAGCGGGGTGGGTGGGTGTGCCCCAAACAGACAAGATCAGTACTTTCCAGCCACTCTTATATCAGATGCTGGTGTTACAGGTATTCAAACTTTTGGGATGGCACAGATCTGTGTGGCAGAAATGAACGGTAGCTGATAATTGCAGCTCCGGCAACTCTGGGCTCCCTCTAATTTTAGCCAAAATAATAAACCCTCCATAGCTTAATAAAAACATTAGTTAATGGGGTAGGATATTTCAATTAATGTTGTATTTGCTTCTCTTGCTACCATTCCACCAGGCTGCAGCGGAGGGAGTGACAACACCACTCCAATTGGCCCCTGAATTGTTTTGATTCAAGCTGGCCACTTTAAGACCTGCTGCTGAGTTTGCTTGATTTCCTCTTCCCTCCCCATTGCTTTTTCCTTTTGTGACATGTCCATCAGGGCCTGCCTTGTTTCCTTTTGACTGTGTATATCTAAAAAACACAAAGCTGCTCTGGAAGCCTTTTCATCTGAAGAGCAGGGATAAAAACACTTTAAAAGAGATAATTATTTTCGAGTGACAGGTGTTGAAGACACTCCTGTCCTTCCACACAGCCTTAACACTTCCGCCTGCCTCCAGTAAGCCTCCCACCCGAGCACTGCCCCAAGTTGGTGTACCTTGACAAAGATCTCGGGCCAGTTCTCGTCTTCCTCGTATGCCGCCATGAGGAGGTTGCAGGCCAAGACAGACACCAGGCTGTTCCCTTTGGCTTTGAAGTTGATAGAGGCGTCTCGGCGGAGGAGACTGCACAGTGCCTGCAAAAGCAAATTCCCCCAGTGGGAATAATAATAATAATAATAATAATAATAATAATAATAATTTATTTGTACCCCGCCCATCTGGCTGGGTTTCCCCAGCCAATCTGGGCGGCTTCCATAGAAACCAAAAATACACTAAAATATCACAGATTAAAAACTTCCCTGAACAGGGCTGCCTTAAGATGTCTTCTGAATGTCAGGTAGTTATTTATCGCTTTGACATCTGATGGGAGGGCCTTCCACAGGGCGGGCGCCACCACCGAGAAGGCCCTCTGCCCGGTTCCCTGTAGCTTTGCTTCTCGCAATGAGGGAACCGCCAGAAGGCCCTCGGCGTGGACCTCAGCGTCCGGGCAGAATAATGGGGGCGGAGACGCTCCTTCTGGTATACTGGGCCGAGGCCGTTTAGGGCTTTAAAGGTCAACACCAGCACTTTGAATTGTGCTCAGAAACGTACAAGCAGACGAACAAGCAGAGATCCTGAAAGTTTCCTACCTGCTAAGAAAGCCTTCCATGTAAATGGTGCAGTCAAATGTTAAGCAGGTTTGTATAATAGCTTAGAGTAGATTCTATCAGTTAAGGGTCTTCTACTCTCTTTCTTAGGGACGCGGGTGGCGCTGTGGTCTAAACCACAGAGCCTAGGGCTTGCTGGTCAGAAGGTCGGCAGTTCGAATCCCTGAGACGGGGTGAGCTCCCGTTGCTCGGTCCCTGCTCCTAGCAGTTCGAAAGCACATCAAAGTGCAAGTACAGTGCTACGTCGGGTTAAGTATTTAATTTGTTCTGGAGATCCATTCTTAACCTGAAACTGTTCCTAACCTGAAGCACCACTTTAGCTAATGGGCCCCCCTGCTCCTGCCGTGCCGCTGGAGCATGATATCTGTTCTCATCCTGAAGCAAAGTTCTTAACCCGAGGTAATATTTCTGGGTTAGCGGAGTCTGTAACCTGAAGCGTATGTAACCTAAAGCGTATGTAACCCAAGGTACCACTGTAAATAGGTACCGCTCCGGTGGGAAGCTAAACAGCGTTTCCATGCGCTGCTCTGGTTCGCCAGAAGCGGCTTAGTCATGCTGGCCACATGACCCGGAAGCTGTACGCTGGCTCCCTCGGCCAGTAAAGCGAGATGAGCGCCGCAACCCCAGAGTCATTGGGCCTAATGTCAGGGGTCCCTTTACCGTTACTCTCTTTTTTAACCAATTGTCCCTGAGTGAGTTGTGAATAGCTAATGGAAAGGGGGCAACATCGTCATTTCCTGTATACTGAAAAAGCATGCACCATACGGTTTAAAAATCAACATTGGTCTTTGTGTTCCTTAGTGCTACATTAGTTTCTCCAAAAGAGGTATGTTCCATTGTCTATCCCACCATGCCCCTAGAATTAAGTTAGTCAATATTTCTAATCTTGATGCACAAAGACATATCTGGCTCTCACCTCAATCACTCCTTCCGTGGCAAAGATGTTGGGTTTCATTTTTGCCAGGTACATCAGGCTCAAGTACAGAGTGGTGTCGGGCTTTGCCCGGTTCATTTTCAGCTGCTTCACGGCCCCGCACAACACCCCTTCGATGCGGTCGTCATTGCCTTCGGCTTCCGCAGCCTCAATCTCATCCAGCAAAACCGCTGGGGCCACTGCAAAGAAAGCCAGGCAAGAAATGGGTTCCTCAGAGCCCTCAGCCTATTGGCAGGTGTCATTTTTAAGCAATCCAAATAAATGTTATACCAAAACTCAAGGCAAATGGCTTATGGGGGGGGGGGTTGGAAAAAAGGTAACACTCTTGATAACCTAAAGGTAGACAACCTTTTTAGTGAGGGTGCCAAAATATTAAAGAGCTTAAGTCTTGCAGCATGGTTCATATTTGCCACCAGGGCTTGAAATCTGCATCAGAGCAACAAAGTCCATCATCTACCTTTGCATCAAAACATCTGCATATAATAATAATAATAATAATAATAATAATAATAATTTTTATTTATACCCCGCCCTCCCCAGCCAAGGCTGGGCTCAGGGCGGCTAACAAGCAATAATAAAAACAAGTTGAATGAATACAACTTAAAAACAAGATTAAAATACAACAATTAAAATACTGAAACATTGAAACATTAAAATATTAAAATGCAGCCTCATCGCAGGAGGAGAAAGGAAAAAGAAAAAAGAAAGAGGGGGAGGGAATCAAATTGGCTCCAAGCCAAAGGCCAGGTGGAACAACTCTGTCTTACAGGCCCTGCGGAAAGAAATCAGATCCTGCAGGGCCCTGGTCTCATGAGGCAGAGCGTTCCACCAGGCCGGAGCCAGAGTTGAAAAGGCCCTGGCTCTGGTTGAAGCTAATCTAAGTTCCTTAGGGCCCGGGACCACTAGGGTGTTGCTATGCAAGTGATGTCTGTTGGACACAAGACAAACCTGCTGGATCAGGCCAATGATCCATCAAGTCCAACATCCTGTTCTCACCATGGCCAACCAGATGCCTTTCCTGGAAACGCTCAAGCAGGATTTGAACACAAAGCCCTCTCCCCTCCTGCTGTTTCCAGCAACTAGTATTCAGAGGCGTATACTGCCTTCTCTGGAGCAAAGGGTCTTTCCCTCTCTCTTTACCTTCAATGGGGACCACGGAGGGCTCCTTGATGGAAGGAGAAATGGCCCGTTTCTCAGCCACGGCTGCCTCCGCCAAGCGTCCCAAGGCACTGAGAGGGGGCGTCGAGGAGAGTTTGGGGCGCTTGGCAAGACTGGAGGCGGCCTCCCGCTTCCGCTCGGAGGGCAACCCGGCCGAAGCCGGCTTGAGCAGCGTGACGGCTGCTTTCGATTCATTGGACTGGCCTTTCGAACCCAAGGCGATGAAATCTCCCGGAGGCGGGTGACCTAGGAGGAAAAAAGAGAGCAGTTCACAGAAATGCAAAGTCAGGGAGAAAACAGGAAGCTGCCTTATACCGAGTCGGATCATTGGCTCAGGTAGCCGAGTATTGCCGACACTGGCTGGCCGTGGCTGTTCAGGAGTCTTAGTGGACCATAAGCTTCACGTGAGACAACAGTGTGATGCAGCAGCAAAAAAAGCTAATGCTATTCTAGGCTGCATAAACATAAGTCTAGTGTCCAGATCAAGGGAAGCAATAGTCCCACTCTATTCTGCCTTAGTCAAACCACACTTGGAAGAGTGTGTCCAATTCTGGGCGCCACAATTTAAGCAGCATATTGACATGCTGGAAAGTGTGCTGAGGATGATGGGGGGGGGGGAGCCAACCTTATGAGGAGCAGTTGAAGGAGCTGGGTATGTTTAGCCTGGAAAAGAGGAGACTGAGAGGAGATAGAATAGCCATCTTCAAATACAGTGGTACCTCAGGTTACATAAGCTTCAGGTTACAGACGCTTCAAGCTACAGACTCCCCTAATGCAGAAATATTACAGTGGTGCCTCGCAAGACGAAAATAATTCGTTCTGCGAGTTGCTTCGTCTTGTGACTTTTTCGTCTTGCGGAGCGTGGATTCCCTGGGTATTAATGGCTTTAAGAAAAAGGAAGCAAACCCGCAAGATGTTTTTGTCTTGCGAAGCAAGCCCATAGGGAAATTCGTCTTGCAAAGCAACTCAAGAAACGGAAAACCCTTTTGTCTTGCGCGTTTTTCGTCTAGCGAGGCGTTCGTCTTGCGGGGCACCACTGTACTTCATTCTGAGAACAGAAGAATGGACTTCCAGAACGAATTAAGTTCTTAACCCGAGGTACCACTGTATGTTAAGGGCTGTCACATGGAGGAGGGAGCATGCTTGTTTTCTCCTGCCAGGGAGCGCAGGATTCAAGTAACAAGAAAGGAGATTCCAGTGAAACATCTGACAGCGAGAACCACTCAACAACGGAACGGTCTCCCTCTGGAGGTTCTGGACTCTCCTCCCTTGGAGGTTGGATGGCCATCTGCCATGGAGCCTTCAGCTGAGATTCCTGCCTTGCAGGGGGTTGGACTGGATGACCCTAGGCAGCCATTCTCAACCTGTGGGTCCCCAGATGTTGTTGGACTACAACCCCCATCATCCCTGAGCTCTGGCCTTGCTAGCTAGGGGTGATGGGAGTTGTAGTCCAACAACAGGGGTGATATGATAGCCATGTTCAAATATATAAAAGGGGTGATATGATAGCCATGTTCAAATATATAAAGGGGGTGATATGATAGCCATGTTGAAATATATAAAAGGGGTGATATGATAACCATGTTCAAATATATAAAAGGATGTCACATAGAGGAGGGAGAAAGGTTGTTTTCTGCTGCTCCAGAGAAGCGGACACGGAGCAATGGCTCCAAACTACAAGAAAGAAGATTCCACCTAAACATTAGGAAGAACTTCCTGAGAGTAAGAGCTGTTTGACAGTGGAATTTGCTGCCAAGGAGTGTGGTGGAGTCTCCTTCTTTGGAGGTCTTTAAGCAGAGGCTTGACAACCATATGTCAGGAGTGCTCTGATGGTGCTTCCTGCTTGGCAGGGGGTTGGACTCGATGGCCCTTGGGGTCTCTTCCAACTCTAGGATTCTAGGATTCTAACATCTGGGGACCCACAGGTTGAGAAAGGCTGCAGGGGGTCCCTTACAATTCTACAGTTCTGGGGTTCGTAGGTCTCCAAGCAGAGGCTGGACGGCCACCTACCAGGGATCGTCTAGCTGTTACTGCTGCGTTGCAGGGGGGTCAGCCTAGATGACCCCTGGGGGTCCCCCTCCCAGCTCTGCAGTTCTAGGATTCTACGTCATTCCTTTTGGGGGGGTGGAGAAGAGGGGTTTTTGTCTTTAAGGCGGAGCTGCCCCCCCCCGGTCTCGTGCACGCGCTTCCCCGCCCCCATTTACTACCCACCGGAGGGTTTGGCGACGGCGCTGGGGCGGCGCGCGGCCGCGGGCTTCGGGCGGTTCATCCCCGCGGAGCCCCCTCCCCGCTCTCCGCTTCTCCCCCTCACAGTCGAGGGGCCGGCAGGGAGGGAGTTAACGCGGAGAGGAAGGCGGAAGCGGAAGAGGCCGGGCGTGCCCTTCCCGACCCGGAACAAAAATAAGGCGAGGGAGGGGAGCGAACTGGCTTCCAGGCTCTGGGCTGCGCGTCTCTGTCGCCACCGCGCGGCCGGGAGGGGGAACTGCAGGCTTTTCTCTCCCCCTTTGCCGGAGGAGACCGCGGAGCGCCACCTAGAGGTTCGGGATCGTTTCAAACTTAAGCGAGCGGAGGAAACCGTGTCGATGCGAGTCTTTTGCCCCCTAGTGGCCGGCGGCGGGGTGGCTGGCAAGGGGAACTGCGACGATGGGGCTCCCAAGCGCTAGACTTACTGATTATTGACATTTCTTTATTTTTTTTAAAAAAAACCCAACGATTTCCACCCACACTCCACCACCATTGTAATCCATGGGCCATTGGCACTAGACAGGGCTAGCAAAGGGGACAAAATGGTTATTCTTTTGTTCTTGGTTTTGTTATGTATTTTCAGTGGCGTAGCGTGGGTTGTCAGCACCCGGGGCAAGGCAAGTAATTTGCGCCCCCTAACCCATGGATTTGCGCCCCCTAACCCTAACCCCCAGATGTTGCGCCCGGGGCAAGGCAAGTAATTTGCACCCCCTAACCCATGGATTTGCGCCCCCTAACCCTAACCCCCATATGTTGCGCCCGGTGCGGCCGGCCCCCCCTGCACCCCCCACGCTATGCCACTGTGTATTTTGTGTTTTCACCTTGTATTTTTATGCCGTGATCTGCCCCAGTGGTCCGGCCCAGGATGCCTCACCATTCTGAGCAAGGCAGCAGAACAGACACAAAGCTTACGGATGTCACGCAAAACACTTTGCGCCATTGCTATTCTGCAGGTGAGGAAGAGAGGGCTGAGATTTGATTCTGGCCTTTATAGCTGCTGCTGCTGGTGGTAATGGGATACCAGATGTAACATGTGCTGGCTTACCCAATAGGCAGACCATTGGGCACCAAAAAGAGTGAAATTTGACAGTTTCAGTTCATAGTTCACAGAACCATAGAAATGTAGAGTTGGAAGGACCCTGAGAATCACGTGTTGTGGGGGAAAACAGAATCTTGCTTAATTTCCTTACACTCCACACTCTTCCTCCATTTTCCTGTTCTTGTCATTACTTATCCCCACTTAAACCAAGGTGGCGTCCTACTAATGCGAATTGAAATAATGTGAGGAAATCAGATCCCTGCCGTGTGTTGCACATCATATGTTTCAATGCATGTATAAGTTTTGTGCCGTTTAATAAAACAAAATTTTGATGCTTTGCTATTTTGTTTTGAATTGCATATGGAATGTAGGTTATGAATCTAATACCTGCAATTGTAACCTGAGGCCCTTCTCTGTGTGCCCTCTCAATGGGAAGTCCAGAGGGTGTCAACACAAGAACCGGCCTTTTCAGCTGTGGCTCCCTGCTTGTCGAATGCGCTCCCCAGGAGTTCTAGCCATAGTTCTCCATCTGTCCTAGAGATGTTGGCACCCAGAGCCAGCCATGCTTCCCTGACTCAGCCAAATACGACAGAGAGTGAAGGGACATTCAGCCAGTTCTGCGGCCAACGCAATAACTAGTGTTGATTGAGGATTTCTTCCTAGAAAAGCTTTTTATTTTGATTTTTATTCAGGAGCACAGTAGCCTAGGGCTTGCCGATCAGAAGGTCGGCGGTTCGAATCCCTGCGATGGGGTGAGCTCCCGTTGCTCGGTCCCTGCTCCTGCCAACCTAGCAGTTCAAAAGCACGTCAAAGTGCAAGGAGATAAATAGGTACCGCTCCAGCAGGAAGGTAAACAGTGTTTCTGTGCGCTGCTCTGGTTCGCCAGAAGTGGGTTAGTCATGCTGGCCACATCACCCAGAAGCTGTACACTGGCTCCCTCGGCCAATAAAGCGAGATGAGCACCGCAACCTCAGTCATCTGCAACTGGACCTTATGGTCAGGGGTCCCTTTACCTTTGCCACCAGCTGTAATTCCTGTTGTCATTCCCAGCAACCCCCAGCTACCAGTGTTTGCATTTAAAACGAGAATGGCAAAGCTGTATTTAACATTGCACTTCTGTATGGCCCAGGGACAGGTTTGCTCTCTCATGCGTTGCTCGAGAAGTGGCGAGCGGATCGTGCATCATTTCACCGGGGTCCTGAATTTCTGCTACGACACGCTTTGCAGGTTTGTCGTTTTGGTTCTCTTTGAATATGCCCACCAAGCATTCATGAACTGAAGTGAATCACTTTGAACTTTTTGAAGGTTTGTTTTATTGAGCGTCAATCTGGGTACAGCCAGCCACAGAGAAATGGCAGATGCAAAGCCCCAAATGAACGGGTAAAAGCTAAACAATCCGAATGCGCCACTCACTTTGTTTGTTTTTCACCATTGCTGGCCTTTCCCAAATGGCCGGAAGCAAAGCAGGAAGCTCCCTGCTCTGCTCACGAAACTGCAGGTAGGGGGAAGGAGGGATCTGTATAAAAAATAGTGCAACTGATCACCCCCCCCCCCGGGGTACATTCTGAATCACTGCAGACACATTCAAACAGGAGGCAGGCTCATAACCAGCATTTTAAATAAAAGGGCACATTCTACTCATGTAAAAACATGCTGATTCCCGGACTGTCTGCGGGCCGGATTGAGAAGGCAATTGGGCCACATCTGGCCCCCGGACCTCAATTTGCCTACTCATGCTTTAAATGCATGGTGTGAATGTGCCCCAAGAGAGTGCCCAAGCTTTAGTGCCCTCTGCGGAAACAAAAGGGTACTGTGGTGAACATCACCTGCCCCCCTCATTGGCACGGAGGAACCTGTTCCCCTACCTTTGCCTGGTTTGGAGGTGCTGCACTTTCTGGCCTTCAGGTCCTGCTCCCAGCAAAAGACAGCAGAGACCCTGGCTTGCATATCCTCCCCTCCCCAAATCAGGACCCTGGAGGGTAGGGTTATGCTGGACAAACATGTCTCTGTGGCATCTTAGGAAGAAGAGGTCCTCTCCCCCCACACAGCCTTGCTATCTAGGATCCTTTAAACCGGGAACACCAGGCACTGGGCTTGGGACGCTTGGCATGCATAGAGTCCCTTCTCATGCAGCAGCAGAGACAGTGCAATACAGAGTGCAGCAGCAGCACAGAGATCCTGGGCTACCTTTAGAAACACGCACAAAACTCACGCACACAGGTACACAGTTTAGGCACTCTAACCCAGCGAAGGCGACGGAGGCGTCTCCCTTTTCCGACGGGAGCAGCAAAGCGCGGGATGGCTCGGTGGGACGCTCAGCAGCGTGCAAGAGACCCTGGCCCCATCGAAGGCCCAGCTGAGACGGGGTAGGTTTTTGTTTTTTTGGCAGAAATGCAGTAGAAGCCGAAGCAGCAGTAGGGAGTCCCTTTTCCTGAGGAGACACAAAGAAGAGAGCGCAAGGCTCGGGGCCGCGGAGACCCTCCTAGGGGTGCACGGCCCCCATCCAGAGGGCCTGGACGGGCGACAGACCCGCCTGCCGGCAACAGTACATTCAGACGGCTGGGGCGGAGGGAATTCTGCCAGTCTCACATCCAGTGTATGTTGAATCCGCGGCTGAGGTTGAGCTGCAGGTCACTCACAGTGAGAACCTATGAAGGAAGCGAAATCGGTCATTAGCTGGGGCCTTTATTCCCTTCATTAGGACGCGGGTGGCGCTGTGGGTTAAACCACAGAGCCAAGGACTTGCCGATCAGAAGGTTGGCGGTTCGAATCCCCGCGATGGGGTGAGCTCCCGTTGCTCGGTCCCTGCTCCTGCCAACCTAGCAGCTTGAAAGCACGTCAAAGTGCAAGTAGATAAATAGGTACCACTCCAGCGGGAAGGTAAACGGTGTTTCCGTGCGCTGCTCTGGTTCGCCAGAAGCGGCTTAGTCATGGTGGCCACATGACCCGGATGCTGTACACCGGCTCCCTCGGCCAGTAAAGAGAGATGAGCGCCGCAACCCCAGAGTCGGCTACGACTGGACCTAATGGTCAGGGGTCCCTTTACCTTTATTCCCTTCAATAGTTTGCGTTTCTAATAGTTATCCCTCCCGCCCCCATTTTTCTATTGCAATTATTTTTATAAAAAAAGCTGCCAGTGGTAATCTAATAAATTGTTGGCTTCAAGTTACAAGAAAGGAGGTTCTGATTAAACATCAGGAAGGACTTTCGGAGAGTAACAGCTGTTCAACGGTGGAGCAGACTCTCTCAGGAGGTTCTGGACTCTCCTTCCTTGGAGGTTTTTAAGCAGAACTTGGATGGCCATCTGCCATGGATGCTTTAGCTGAGATTCCTGCATTGGACCTCAGGGTGCCTTCCAAATCTACAATTCTGTGATTCTAAGTGAAACCTGCAGGAAAATGTTGCAGTATGGAGTGCTTCTGTTTAGGCCATGTTTCCCAACCTTGGGCCTCCAGATGTTTTTGGCCTACAACTCCCATCATCCCTAGCTAGCAAGACCAGTGGTCAGGGATGATGGGAATTGTAGTTCAAAAACAGCTGGAGGCCCAAGGTTGGGAAACACTGGTTTAGGGTTACAGCCAACCATGTCCTATTTTTTCTTTCTTTCTTTCTTTCTCTTTCTTTCTTTCTTTCTTTCTTTCTTTCTTTCTTTCTCTCTCTCTCTTTCTATCTATCTATCTATCTATCTATCTATCTATCTATCTATCTATCTATCTAACATATCATTTCCAACAATCATATAACCTATTTTCTTATCTTATACAATGTTTTGGACTTCCATCAACCGCATCTGAAGATTTTTCAATCTTTATCACTTAATCTACATTTATTAATTTCCCTATTGCTTTTAATTGTCCTTAACTAATAACTCTCTTCATAATCTTCTCTGCAATATTTCACATAATCCTCCTTACAGAACTTCTTGCAGTCCTACTAGCGTAATCTGTTTATTACAATTGCTTTTCAAATAGTTCAGATATTTACTCCAGTCCTCTGAGAATCTCTGGTCCCACAGATTTCGAATCCTTCCTGTCATCTTATCTAATTCTGCATAGTCCATTAATTTCCTCTGCCATTCTTCTTTCATCGGTAGTTCTTCTTGTTTCCATTTCTGTGCCAATAATATTCTTGCTGCCCATGTCCTATGCAAAGTCATTTCCCTCTCCTACAGACACGCAACATTCTGTGGCCAGCATGGTATAGTGGTTAGAGTGTTGGACTAAGACCTGGGAGAGCAGGGTTCAAATCCCCATTTGGCCATGTAGCCCCCTCAGTGACCTTGGGTCAGTCCCTCATTCTCAGCCAAACCTGCCCCTCAGGGTTGTTGTGAGAGTCAAATAAGGAAGAAAACTATGTATGAGTTCTCTGGAAGGGAAGTTGGGGTATAAATGTAACAATAACAAACAAACATGCTCAGTCTCTATGGGCCAGTTTTTCCCCCTTCTCTACTCGGGTCACCCCATCCCAAATACTCTATTTTCTACTACTGCAAACTTTGGAGTTCCCAAAACCTTGCTGATACCTCCCCCTTGAGGGTGGATGTTCTTTTTTTTGGCTGTGTAAGGATTTATCCCTGCAGAACTGAGTTTGTTCTTAGCATATTAGAACTTCAAATAAAAAGGTGGGTTGTTTTTTTTATAAAAAAATTAGAAAAGCTAAAAACAGCACAGTGACCAAGTTAGAAAACAAAGGCAGTAGAATCATAGAGTTGCCCAATGAAAAACAAACAGTGATGGGCCTCTCTTGGGAGGGCATGCCAGATTCTAGGTGCCAACACAGACAAGACCCTGTCTCTAGCACCCACTGGCTGCACATCCAAGCTGCCTGTTGGTTACCTGGTTTGTCAGGTAGGTAAACGGCCTCTCCTTGCCATTGACAGTGACTGTCTTTGGCTCTTCTCGGACCCCGTAGACACTCAGCGCATCCACTGTGACGTACATGGCTCCCGCGTTGGAATGCAGGACGGTGGACGTGAATGTGTTCTGGAAGGAAAAGAGAAAAAAGCGGGAACTCCCTGGTCACAGCTGCCTCCCTGCTTCAGCAAACACTCAACTCCTCTCTTCTCTTCCCCACTGCTAATATAGGATCAATTCATTCATGCCACCCTGCTTCGGAAAGATTAGTCTGTGTGCAGATCCCCTGGGGCTGTCGCTAAAGGAAGAGAAGAAGTGATTCCCATCTGACGAGGCCACAGGAAGAGATCTGCTAGATTTGAAGCAACTTCTCAAGGTCGGTTGAAATCCGCGGAAGAGAAAGATGGGAAGCAGGGCTCGCTCTACTGGTTCTGCTGGGGCAGGCCAGCTCCTCACCCTAGGACAGTCATTTGCAAACTTTTTTCTCTGGACCACACTTTCAGAATAAAAAAACTGCTTGTGCCACATCTTTTTAGTGAGAAGAAATATACTGGAAAACACAATTAGGATTGTTTGCAGTATCAGTCGTTGCTCTTGCTCTCATTTTGAAAAGATATCCATATTCTGCAAAAATAAAAATTGATACACTGAAATGTTTAAATTTTTTATTGATTGTCCTTGAATCTTCCTGCCACACATGGCACCCTTTCCTGCCACATCAGTGTGGTACGCCACAATTTGTGAGAACTACTGCCGTCAAGCATCACCTTCCCCCAGACTGGCTCAGGGGCAGAGATGAGAAGTGGTAGTCAACGTTTAATCCCTCCTCATCTTCCTTGACACTTTTCCCTTGTGTGCCATGCTTTTTTAGATTGTAGACCTGTGGGAAGGGACTGTCTTGTTTCAATTTATTGCACGCAAGCTGCGCTGGGAGCCTTCCTTTTGCCAAAGAGCAGGGTTAAAAGGTTCTAAGTGAATAAATACAGTAGTACCTCAGATTACAAACACCTCGGGTTACAAACACTTCAGGTTACAGACTCCGCTAACCCGGAGGTAGTACCTTGGGTTAAGAACTTTGCCCCAGGATGAGAACAGAAATTGTGCGGCAGTGGCAGGAGGCCCCATTAGCTAAAGTGGTACCTCAGGTTAAGAATGGTTTCAGGTGAAGAATGGACCTCCAGAACGAATTAAATTTGTAACCAGAGGTACCACTGTAGGTAACTTGCTGGTCACACCACAGCAGGGCAAAGAGGCTCTTACCTGTGTGACGTTGAACACCAAGTAAGAATAGTCGCCCTTGGCAAACGTGTCTAGGCTCTCGCCGTCATCCCAGTAAAGGTCTCCCCAGGCATTGGCGTTCTGCGACAGGGCCGCAATCAGGTGAAGAGCGTTCCCACTGCCCACCGATGTGCTGCCTCCGAGTTTCTGAGAGGGAAAGAGATCAGCGTGTGAAATCCAGATTCACTGAAAGCAGCCCCAACTAGGGCTGGGCGATGTCTGGTTTTCAACATTGTGATATATCACGATGTCTGAAGTAACACTGAGAAAGGCTGAAAAAGGGGCTGGGATGTGGAGGAAAGGAGGCAGGAGCGACCAGGAGGAAGGGAAGGAAGCGGCCTGCTTGCTCGGGCGAAGGATCTCCTGCCTACTTCACAGCCCAGCCTCAGCCTTGGCAGAGGGAGCCTGAGAAGGTGCTCTGCTTGCCTGCGTATTTGCCTTCGTCTGAGCAAGCAAGGCAGGCTGCCTTTTTCTGAGAGGGGAGTAGGGGCCTCCTAACAACTCTCAGCACCCTTAAAAAAAAACCTACAGCTCCTAGAATTCTTTGGGGGAAACCGTGACTGTCTGAAATGGCGCCAGAGCACTTTAAACGTATGGTGTGGATACGGCCTCAGTTCATAAATTCACAGCAACAAATGTCCAACACTTATTTGATAACAACATTTATACAGTGGTATGCAAGGCCTTCTTTCACTTTGATCTCACTGCACATGGCACTAAACCGGTCTTTATGTCTGTAATTATATTGTTCTAATTGGGGGCAGGGGTGTCAGTCTGGATCAGACCCTGGGTTCCTCCCAGGCCTGCTTAGAAAAGGCTACTGAACAAATTGTAACAGTTCCTTTCTTAAGGGAAAGCTTTGGGCTGGCCAGTTAAGTACCGCGATTTAACGTATCCAAAGGGGTTGCTCTGTTGCCATAGAGACAAATGGATGGGCCTTTTTGCCACCTTACCTGGCAGGATGCCACATCATCCTAGGATGGAGAACAAATTAAAAGGGATTGTGTATAGGAGGGGTGTGTGTATGTGTGTGTGTTGGGCTGATGCTGGAAGCTAGAGGCAGGTCTTGCTCTGTGCATATTATGCACAAACAGCATAATATGCACAAACAGAACTGAGTTCCTCGGGTCTCCAAGCCCCCTCCCAGGCTTCCCTCCTGCTCCCATGTGGCTGGGAAGGCAAATTCAGCAGTTAACCACAGTTTGCTGTGTCGTCCAAAGCTAGGCCTCCAGTTCATCTTTGCTGTGGTTAAACAATGAGCTCCAGCAATTGTGGTTTGGCGTTGGCTTGTTCGAAAGGTAAACCACAACAAAGCCTATAGGTTATCCCACAGCACCGCAGCGGGCAGTATGTGACCACGCAGGTGCCGTTGGACCTCAACTCCCATTAGCACCAGCCAGCAAGGTCAGGGGATAGGGTATGATGGGACTTGCAGTCCCGCAGTATGTGGAGGCCCAAGGGTTACCTACCCACCCCTTATTAAAGAAAAGCCACATGGTGGCAGGTGGAAGAGGGTGAAAACTATCAGGCCTCACCTGGGTTGGCAGGATGGTCCCTTCCCGCACATGCACGTTGATGTGGTCCAGAGGTGCAGCCATCTTCAGGTTCTCCCCGCTGCTGTTCACTGAAGAGCCCTGCAGGGGGCAGCGAGAGGCTGAGCTGTCAGGTTCATGCCAAGCGGTCAGATTACAGCAGCCTCTGCCAGCCTCCCAGCAGCCCCCAACATCTGGAGCATGGGTAGGCAAACTAAGGCCCGGGGGCCGGATCCAGCCCAACTGCCTTCTCAATCTGGCCCGCGGACGGGAATCAGCATGAGAGAGAGAGAGAAAGAGATGGCCTCATCCCTGCTGCTTTCAAAAAGAAATAAATCCGTAGGCACATTTATTAAGATTAGCTGAACAGTGATGCACTTAAAAAAAAAAAAGAAGAGTTAACTGCTGGGTGGTCTGTGTGTCTGTAATTATATTGTTCTAAATTAGGGGGGGGGGGAGTCAGTCTGGATCAGACCCTGGGTGCTTTCCAGGCCTGCTTAGAAAAGGCTACTGAACAAGTTGTAACAGTTCCTTTCTTAAGGGAAGGGTTTGGGCTGGCCAGTTAAGTACAGTGGTGCCCCGCAAGACGAAAAACCCGCTAGACGAAAGGGTTTTCCGTTTTTCGAGGCGCTTCGCAAGACCAATTTCCCTATAGGCTTGCTTCGCAAGACGAAAACGTCTTGCGAGGTTTTTTCCCTTTCCCCCCCTTTTTCTAAGCCGCTAAGCTGCTAAGCCGCTAATAGCCGTGCTTCGCAAGACGAAAAAACCGCTAGACGAAGAGACTCGCGGAACGGATTCTTTTCGTCTTGCGAGGCACCACTGTACTGCGATTCAACACATCCAAAGGGGTTGCTCTGTTGTCATAGAGACCAATGGCTGGGCCTTTTACCACCTAACCTGGCTGGATGCCAAATCATCCTAGGGAAGAGAACAAACTGAAAGGGACTATGTATAGGAGGGGTATGTGTATGTGTGTGTTGGGCTGATACTGGAAGCTAGAGGCATGTCTTGCTCTGTGCCGGACCCCAGAACTAAATTTGGGGCTTCTCTGGAAACCTAAGGGGCCCTTTGGAACTCCCTGCCTATTGAGATCTGGCAGGTGCTCTCACTGCATTTATTTCAGCACCCGCTAAATGTACATTCTTATTCAGACAAGCCTACCCAGATGCTTAGAAAGTTTGTATAGGTTTCGAATTGCTTTAGTCCAGGGTTTCCCAAACTTGGGACTCCAGCTGTTTTTGGACTACAACTCCCATCACCCTTAGCTAGCAGGACAAGTGGTCAGGGATGATGGGAACTGTAGTCCAAAAACACCTGGAGACCCAAGTTTGGGAAAACCCTGCTTTAGTTTATTCTGTTGCGGTTTTAACTATTTGTATGTTTTAAATTATGGCTGCAATTTTTTTAGCGATAGTTTTATCGTTTTATCTTTTTTGGTGAACCGTGTGGAGGCATTTCCCCTACGATCAAGAGGTATATAGTTTTTATTGAATAAATAAATACAGTGGTGCCTCGCAAGACGAAAAGAATCCGTTCTGCGATTCTCTTCGTCTAGCGCTTTTTTCGTCTTGCGAAGCAAGCCCATTGACGGCTTAGCGGATTAGCGCTATTAGCGGCTTAGAAAAAGGGGGGGAAAGGGGGAAAAACCTGCAGGAACTCGCAAGACATTTTCGTCTTGCGAAGCAAGCCCATAGGAAATTCGTTTTGCGAAGCACCTCCAAAACGGAAAACTCTTTCGTCTAGCGAGTTTTCCGTCTTGCGAGGCATTCGTCTAGCGGGGCACCACTGTAAATAAAGGGGAGGCAAGATCTTCTGGGGTGTTAATGCTGTGAGATCCAGCAGAGGAATATTTCCCAGTTTCCTTTCCTGGGGCAACAATGACGACCCAAGCAGAGAAATTATGAGACCATCGCGGCTGGTCTGGCGGGTCGCACGCTCTTACCGTGTAGTAGTCATACCACAAGCCTCGGGGAAAGTAGCCAATCACCAAATTCACGCCAGGCTCCAGCACGGGAGTCAGCAGCAGGCCCCGCCCCCAGAGGAACTGCCTGTCAATGGAGTAAGTGGCCACATCCTTCGGGAACCTAGGAGGGAGAACACCACACACTGATTGATGCCACACATTAAAAGCACCACAAGACCCCTTTAAAAAGCTATGGCTTCCCATAAAGCGTAATGGTTAGAATGTTGGACTAGGGCCTGGGAGGAGCAGGGTTCGAATCCCCATGCATCCATGAAGCTCCCTGGGTGACCTTGGAACCAGTCACCATCTCATCGCCTAACCTGCCTCACAGGAAGGAGGAGAACTACGCAAACCACCTTGAGATCCTTGGAACACAAAGGTGGTATAAAAATGTAATAAATACAATAAACAAATAAATAAAATGTTTTGTTTAAGGGTGCTGAGAGTTGTTAGGAGTCCCTTATTACCATTATCGTTATTATTCATTCAGTTTATATACCGTCCTTTATCAAAAGATCTTAATGTACAATGTTAAAAACACATGACAGAACATTAATGATACAAACTTTAAATGAAAAGTAGGCTAACAGACAGCCTAAAAAATGAATCAAAAGCATACTGACAGACAGCCCAATAATAATAAAATAATCATTATAATAACAGTCTCCTGTCCCACATTTTCGCAGGCCATAGATTATTTAATAGCCATAAGGTTAAGGTAAAGGTAAAGGGACCCCTGACCATTAGGTGCAGTTGTGACTGACTCTGGGGTTGCAGCGCTCATCTCACTTTACTGGCCGAGGGAGCCGGCGTACAGCTTCCGGGTCATGTGGCCAGCATGACTAAGCCGCTTCTGGCGAACCAGAGCAGTGCACGGAAATGCCGTTTACCTTCCTGCCAGAGCGGTACCTATTGATCTACTTGCACTTTGACTTGCCTTCGAACTGCTAGGTTGGCAGGAGCAGGGACCGAGCAACAGGAGCTCACCCTGTCGCGGGGATTCGAACCATGACCTTCTGATCGGCAAGTCCTAGGCTCTGTGGTTTAACCCACAGCGCCACCCGCACCCCATTTAACAGCCATAGGCCCTGGTAAAGAGGAATGTTTTTGCCTGGCACCTAAAGACATGCAATGATGGCACCTCCAAGAGCTGCAATTCCCAATTTCCTGGGAAGACTAATGGAGTGTCAAACCAGAATGGGAATGGAGGTTCTGAGAAGGGAACAGGGGCTCCTAACAACTCACAGCACCCTTAGCAAACTACGACTCCCACAACTCTTTGTGGGAGGAGCCATTGCTTTTTAAAGCAGTAGCACAGAGCTTTAACTGTGTGGCGTGAATGTGGCTTGGGTGTCCCAGGTTGAAAGTGCCCCCACCTCTGGTTTAATGGGTTCCTGATTCTGTTAGGGACCTTGAATTTCCTGTGGATAACCCCACCCCCCGGGAAGAGGGCTTTGGCAAGGCAAGGGAGAGAGCTGCGCCGTTCTCTTAGCCCTGAACCATGCCCACTTTACAAGCCCCCTGGAAATCAGCACAATTCCTTACTCAAAGAAGAGAGGCCGGGCCACGGTGTCCCCTTGCAGGTGAGCCCGGTGGAAGAGGGAGTAGAGGTACGGCAAGAGGGCATAGCGGACCTCTAGTGCTGTCTTCATGGCAGTTCGTGCGGCAGGGCTGAACGCAGAGGGATCCTGGGCCTGAAGAGAAGGGTGGAAAACAACAGTAGGCAAATGAGCTAAAACGGTGGCACGCAGAAGACCAGGGCAAAGGAAGCTGTGTGGCGTAGGGGTTAAGAGTCCTTGCATAGGACCCGGGAGACCGGGGTTCCAATTTCCACTTGGCCATGAAAGGTCACTGCCCTTATCCTAACCTACGTCACAAAGTCGTTGTGGGGATTAAATGAGGAGTGGGGAGAACCAAGTGCAACAAACAAACAAACAAAAATGGTCCAGATTGTGCAGAAACTTGAACTTTTTTAAAAAAATGAATTAAATACTGTATGCTTACATTGTTGCAACCTGCCCTGGGATCTTATGGTGAAGGGCAGGGAAGACATCAAATAAATAAGAAAACAAACCCAACAATGATGGGAAGCTGAATTCAGAGCTTTCTTTACCCTGCTCTGAGTCGTATCTGAGGATCAATTCAGAAAATCATGTTCTGCATCAGGTGCGACCAAACACTTTGAAAGAAGGGGCAAAATAATGTCAACGGCATAAAGCAAACTGGGTGGTTTGGTTACCAGCACTCAAAAGAGGCTCCTTCTTGCATCAGCTCACGGCTTCCCAATTGGAGAAGCAGACTCAGATCAGAGACTCATGCAGAGTGGCGATGGAGCACTCTGAGGAAGACAGGCAGACCTTACTGTCTTACCCAAAAACAAATCGTGCTGCACATTAGCAAAGTGTGCCTCCAATTCTGGTTTTGAAGAATTTTTATTAACGAAAACAAGAGAAGCAAAAAGTTTTAACTCAAAGGCTGTGAGGGTGGGAATGCATTAGCTAATCGGAAGTTTGAGAAACACTTAAGGTGAGTCCCCATCCTGCCCCCAGCAGCTTCACCTTCACATCCTGGGTGTTGTGGTTTCGTGCAAAGGGGTAGAAGGCTCCCAACTGCATCCAGCGAGTGCAAAGCTCCTCCGAAGTGGAGCCCGAGAAGCCGCAGATGTCTGCCCCAACCAACGGGATCCCAAAGAGGCTGAAGCTGAGCACCCCTGAGGATTCAGGCAGAGGGGAATGGAGTCAGTAGTGGCCAGGCGATTACTGACATTAACACCTGGATGAATTTCAGATTAGATCACCGCAATGCATTGTTTATGGGGCAGCCCTTGGAGACAGTCCGAAACCCCCGACTGGTACAGAATGCAGCCACCTGCCTATGGACACTATGCCTGTTTTAAAACAACTTCACTGCTTCCAGTCTTTTTCCAGGTCCAATTGAAGGAGCATGGTTAAACAGGTCTGGAAGGAGCCAGATCTAGGATTGTTCCATAAAAAACACCCAGTGTTAGTGAAGTTAGCCCTTTATTCAAAGAAACCCAAACAGTGCAGGCCTAACGATCACAGCAATTCTTCCCGGTAGGTCTTGCCCCAAAGAGGCAAGGTCCCTGCCTACCCACCACTGCCTAAGTCTCCTCCTCCCCAGGGTTTCCCCCAAGCAATCTGAGACTGTGTTAGTGTGCAAACATTCTTTCCTCTGCTCTTTTCATTTCTCTGCATGTTCTAGGAGACCGGGGGGAGGGAGCTGGTTGCAGCAAGAGGGTGGGACTCACTGGCTTTTTCAGCAGCCTGCCTCATCTCTGTCTCATGGCTGCCACACCCCCTCCTCTCCAGGCTCCACTTCTGTCTCTGTAACTACAGTGGTGCCTCGCAAGACGAAAAGAATCCGTTCCACGAGTCTCTTCGTCTAGCGGTTTTTTCGTCTTGCGAAGCAAGCCCATTGACGGCTTAGCGGATTAGCGCTATTAGTGGTTTAGCGGCTTTTAGCGGCTTATCGGCTTAGCAGATAAGCGGCTTAGCGGCTTAGAAAAAGGGGGGGAAAGGGGAAAAAACCCGCAGGAACTCGCAAGACATTTTCGTCTTGCAAAGCAAGCCCATAGGAAATTCGTTTTGCGAAGCACCTCCAAAACGGAAAACTCTTTCGTCTAGCAAGTTTTCCGTCTTGCAAGGCATTCGTCTTGCGGGGCACCACTGTGCTATCTTCTGTAACTACAAGCCAAAGGCTGCCTCCAAGATCATACTGTGAACTGAATGTAAGTAAACTTCTTAATATTTTAAAGAGAAGGCTGTTGTGTCTTTATTGTTTTGAAAAGAGAATAAAGGGGAATTTACCAGGAACAATCCAATCTGGACAAGCCAGACCAGATTGCTTAACTCAAGAGATTCAAATGAATCTACCAACTAGTTTCCTATACAGAGAATGTGCTCTACTACCAGCTCACTGGTGTGAGGAAGGATAATGTTGAATCAATGTATCCTCTCCTACTATCCACAACATTCCCACAAGAATAGGGCGCTGGACTAGATGGGCTATGGGCCTGATCCAACAGCCAGGCTCTCCGTGAGTCTTTCTGGAGAGCTGGAAAAGAAAACCACTTGCACGTACCTGGGATGGAGCAGACCATGTCCTTCCACTCGCTTCTGTTGTCACCAAGCCAGTGCCCTGAATACCTGCCCTGGCTGGGGAAGGAGGAGCGGGAGATGACAAAAGGCCGCTTCCCTCGGATCTTGACTAGTGCGCTAAAAGTGGGGGGAAAGAAAAAGGCAACTAGCAAAAATGTTTGCTTGTAAGCTGAGAGTACGGGAAGGGATGCCAGCTAACTTTGGCCCTGGAAACCAGACATGTCTTGTCTGTCTGTCACTGATGCTCTCATGCCCCAGACAAACCCATCCACCAAGGCGATGGGAGCTTACCTAGCAGTAGCCTTGGCTTCCATCAGCCCATAGAGGTTATGGAGGTTGTAGTGCACAGATGCGTTCTGCCTGGAGGAGGCACAGATGGTCTTGGCGGAAAGGGAATTTCCCAGTATGGCTGGTGGAGAAAGAGAACGGCTGGTTAGAAGTAGTACAACAAATCGTGTGCTTGGCCAACAGATACGAGCTCCTGTCTGGGGTGGTTGACCCATGGAGACCATTTCTCTTTCTCTCTCTCTTCCTGTTGCACACAAACACAGAGGCAGTCACTCAAGAAGGCTATTGTAGGATCATGGGCAGGTACAGCAGGACCTAAAGCATCTCCTTTCTTACCGGGCACGTATGGGGGTTTATCCAGCTCTTCCTGGGAACACCCAGCGGTGGAGCCATCCACAAAGTTCGAAGGTTCATTCATGTCCTAAAGCAAAGAGATTGGGGCCAATTAAAATGTCCCAGTTCACACACTACCCACGGAAATTTAAACTTTCCTCAAGCACAGGTCAGTTGCAGACCATGGGACTTGCCCTGAAGCCAACACGAGCATTTTAAGCGCAACATTTTTTTGTGTTTCGAAGGCACAGATATCTGTGTTTGTTCAATGTGAATGTAGCCCTAAGGTTATGGCCTGACCATAGGTTGCGAAGCAGTGAGGGGTGACCCCCCCCCAGCTCCTCAAATAGGGTTGGCTCAGAAATAAGCCATGCTACTCCCCATCCTGTCTGCAAAAGTGAAAAATAACTTGGCTTGGTTTTGAGCCAATCTGAATTTGGACTGGAGGCCACCAGCAGCAGTTCTGACCTGCAAGCCTCCCTCCCTCATCTCCCGATAAGCCTCCTTGCCTGCCCCCTGCTCTTTCTCCCCCCCCCTTCCTTCCTTCCCACCCACCCACTCACTAGCCCTCCAAACCCCCTTTTCCTGCCCCATATGGCTGGCTGCGGCAGCTGACACTCTTAATTTGGGGAAAAACAGGAGCAGGGAAGAGAAACAGGTCTCTTATCACCTCCCTCTGCTGCCACATCCAAGAAGCCCACGGGGGAACTAAACTATTGAAACGCCTCTTGGGAGAAATTACATTTGCCAGGATCAACTTAGGGGCGCATTTATTCAGGTATTTATTGTGTTTCCATCCCACTTATTTCTCCAAGGAGCTCAATGTGGCACACACGGTTCTTTCCCACTTCCTTGTTTAATCCACATAACAACCTTGTGAGGTAGGTTAGGCCAAGAGGCAGGAACTGGCCCCCAAGGTCACCTTGTGAGTTTCATGGCCAACTGGGGAGTCGAATCCCGGTCTCCCAGGTTCTAGTCTGACATGCTAACCACTAAGCCACACTGCCTCTAGGAAGCTACCTTATACCAAGTCAGACCATTGGCTCACCCTGCTTAGTGCTACCGGCAGTGGCTCTCCAAGGGATTGGACCTGGGACTTTCTACATGCAAGGCAGGTGCTCGGCCAATAAGCTATGGTCCTTCCCCCAGCCTTGCACCTGGTCTGCTGTTTAACAGCACCCCTGGCACTGGGCTTTAATGTTTAGCTCCCACATTGGGTCAGAGGAGTGTGGGATGTGATCCATGAGAGGCAGTCAAGTACAACATTCCTTTTAATGCTTGAGAAGACATGCAAGGGAATGTTTGGTCCAGCCAGTCAAAACTTCTTGTTCCTTCCTTCTGGCTGGAGCATCCTTCCGTTTATATGTGATAGGTGGGTGTGACCTAACCTGCCCAGGTAACAAAAGGACAAGTTATGCAGCACCCTTCCCTCCTTTTGACTTCCTTCTTCGTTTGACCAGCTTTTAGCTAGGACTGCTCTGCTAGCTCTCAGGAATCCAACTGTGAACTGATGTGAGTAAACTTCTTTTATTGACTTTGAATAAGATTGTGGTGTCTTTATTCTTCTAGGAGGGATTCAAGGGAACTTAACAGGAAGGTACAAATCAATCTGAGACAGTGTGCTGGTCCCAGGGGGGATGAGGTACTATTACCGTAGGCCAAGATCAACAGGGAGCCGGGCGGGGTAGCAGGAACGATGGTAGGGCAGAAGCAGGAAGCCAGGCGAGGAACCGGAACACTGGTAGGGTAGAAGCAGGAGTCCAGGCGGGGAACAGGAACACTGGTAAGGCAGAAGCAGGAAGCCGGGTGAGGAACAGGCACACTGGGAGTGCCGAACAAGGACTGGGTAAAGCAGATACTTCACAACGACGTTGCTCCCGCAACCTGGGACCGGGCTGCCTGACCTTTATCTTCTTCTAAGGCCGGGGGCGGTCCCGGCCCCCAGAAGCCCCGCCTCTCTTGGCCTTAAGGCGAGCACTCCTCCTGGGAGACACCAGTTCCCTTCGCCTCTCTGCCCTAAGCCTCTGCAGATCAGGAGAGGCCGAAGGGTTACTGGGCCCCGGGGGAGGCTCACCTGTAGCCACTGAGTCTTCCAGCACCTCTGGGGCCTGAATGATTTCACCTGGTGCCTGCTCTTGAGTTTCCTCAGCAACTAGGCCTTGCCCCAGTTCAGCCGGCCCTGGAGGCGGGGACTCCTGCGCCGGCTGGGATTCCTCCGGATCACTCTCAGACTCGGAATCCCAGGCCATCACACCATCCCCCCTCCCAGGCCCCCCCTCACTTGAGGGCCCGGACCCGGCTTGCTGGGGTACGCTGTATGAAACTCCCGGATGCAGGCAGGTGCGTGGACGTTGACCGCTGGTTCCCAGGAACGGTCCTCTGGCCCATACCCCTTCCAGTCAATGAGATACTGCAGCCTTCCCCTGCGGTATCGGGAGTCCAGAATGCGTTCCACCTCGTACTCAGGCTCTCCCTGCACCAAGACTGGCTGCGGTCGGGGACGGTCCGGGTGGAACTCGTCGGGTGGGGCCACCGGACTCAGAAGGGACCTGTGGAATACCGGGTGAACCTTCAGGTTTGCTGGCAACCGGAGACGGAATGCCACAGGCGAGACCTGGTCCACGATAGGGAACGGGCCGGTGAACCGGGCGTCCAGCTTCCGCGAAGGTCGAGAAGGGTGGAGGTGGCGAGTGGAAAGCCATACCAAGTCACCGACGTGAAGTTCCGGCCCCACCTGGCGGTGGCGGTCGGCCTGGACCTTGTACGCCTCCTTGGCCTGGTGCAGCTGCTCCATCAACAGCTGTTGCTGGGACTGGAGCTCCTGAAGCCACTCTGTCACCGCAGGGACCGTAGATGCCGGCAGCACATCCGGAAACAACCGTGGATGAAGGCCATAACTGGCTTGGAACGGGGTCTGCTGGGTGGACGCATTCACCGCGTTGTTATAAGCGAACTCCGCCAATGCTAGGTGGTCGACCCAGTCGTCCTGCTGGTAGCTGCAGTAACACCGGAGGTACTGTTCCAGTACCGCGTTCGCCCGTTCCGTCTGGCCATCAGTCTGTGGGTGGTAAGCAGATGAGAGACAGACCTCTGTTCCGAGGGCCTGGTGCAAAGCACGCCAAAACCGGGACGTGAACTGAACGCCGCGGTCGGATACTACACGCTCAGGTAGGCCATGCAGGCGGAAGACATGCTGAAGGTACAGCTGCGCGGTTTCCTTAGCTGAGGGTATGGATGGGCAGGGGGCACAGTGCACCATCTTCGTGAAGTGGTCGGAGAAAACTAGAAGGCAGGTGCAGCCACGAGACGGGGGTAACTCCACTACAAAGTCTAGAGAAACTGTGTGCCAAGGACGTGGTGGAACCGGCAACGGCTGAAGGAGGCCGGGGGGTCGCCCGGTAGGCCCCTTGGCCCGCCTGCAGACGTCACAACCAGCGACGTAGCAAGCCACGTCAGCCTTCAAACGGGGCCACCAAAACTCACGGCTTACCAGATGGGTGGTCCGATACCGCCCAAAGTGCCCCGCCGCTGGAGCGTCATGGGTCATCCGGAGAACCTCAGCCCGCAGCGGCCCTGGTGGGATGTACAGGCGCCCGTAGTGCAGCAGAAGACCCTGATGCGAGACCAGCCCTGGATACTGAGGGCATGATCCTTCGGCCAGTTCCCGGAGTCGTTCCTGGGCCCAAGCGTCGACCCGCTGCTGTTCCCGCACCCGAGCCTGCAGTGGCTCAACCTCCTGGGTGGCCAGGAACGCAGCTGGTGGTAGGATCGTGGTGGGTGCTGCTTGCTGAACCGTGTCTGCGTTGTCTTCAGGTTTCCGGGACGGCATCCGCCTTCTGGTTTTGGGAGCTAGGGATGTAGCGGATCCGGAACTGGAACCGGGAAAAGAACAACGCCCACCGGATCTGCCTTTGGTTCAGCTTGCGGGTGGTCTGGAGGTATTCCAGGTTCCGGTGGTCGGTTCTCACCTCCACCGGGTGTCTTGCTCCTTCAAGATGGTGGCGCCAAACCTCAAAGGCCACCTTGATGGCCAGCAGTTCCCGCTCCCACACGGTATAGTTACGCTCCGCTGGAAGGAGCTGGCGGGAATAGAAGGCGCAGGGTAAGAGTGGCGCTTCCGGTCCGTGCTGCTGAGACAAGACGGCACCGAGAGCCGTACTGGAGGCGTCAGTCTCTACCACAAAGGGTCGAGAAGGATCCGGATGTTGCAAGATTGGCGCTCTCTGGAAACAGGCCTTCAACCCTTGAAATGCCTCCTCCGCCTCCTTGTCCCAGGAAAACGGCGTCTTGGGGCGCAGAAGCCGGGTCAACGGGGTGGTGCGGTGAGCATAATCCGCAATGAAGGTCCGGTAATAGTTGGCGAACCCCAGGAAACGCTGTAGGTCCTTGCGGTTCCGAGGTGCCGCCCATTCTCGAACCGCTGCCACCTTCCCAGGATCCATTTGCACCCCACCTGGTGAGAGTCGATGACCCAGGAAGTCCACTGACTGCTGATGGAACTCGCACTTGCTGAGCTTTGCATACAGACGATGCTCGCGCAAGCGCTGCAGCACGGTCCGGACATGGCCCTCGTGGCACGCCGGGTCACGGGAGTAAACCAGAATGTCATCCAAGTACACCACCACGTACTTGTCTAGCAAGTCCTGGAACACGTGGTTGATGTACCGTTGGAACACAGCAGGCGCGTTGCACAAACCAAAGGGCATAACCAGGTATTCAAACTGTCCGTACCGGGTCCCGAATGCTGTCTTCCACTCATCCCCGGCGCGGATCCGAATCAAATTGTAGGCTCCCCGGAGGTCTAGCTTGGTGAACACCTGCGCCCCTTGCACCCGCTCCAGTAACTCCGAAATAAGGGGCAAGGGGTACCGGTCCGGGATGGTAATTTTGTTCAGGGCCCGGTAATCATGGCAAAGGCGGAGCTCCCCACATTTCTTTTTAACAAAGAGCACTGGCGCAGCAGTGGGCGAGGTAGAGGGTCTAATGAACCCACGCTCCAGGTTCTTGCGCAAGAAGTCCTGCAAAGCCTCGCGCTCTGGCTCTGTTAACGAGTATAAGCGACTCACCGGTAGAGGCGCTCCAGGCTGGAGGTCTATGCCGCAGTCAAAGGACCGATGCGGCGGCAGCTGGTCTGCCCCCCGTTCCTCGAACACGTCGTGATAGTCCCGGTACTCAGCGGGGAGCGTCGCAGCCGCCTCCTCAGTAGGCGCAGCTGCTAGCATCTCAGTCTCAGCAGGAGAATTGGGGTCTGGGAAGTGTACAGTCCGTTTGACCCAGTCAATCTGCACATTGTGAGCCTCTAGCCAGTCCATCCCTAGCACCAGGGGGAACCGGGGCATGGAGGCAATATCCAGAGTTCGCATCTCACGGTGCTGCTGGAGGCACAGGACCAGGGGCTGGGTCTCTTGAGTGACGGCGCCCGAACGCAGTGGCCGTCCGTCGATTGCCTCCACCTGTACCGGTTCTGGCTTGTTCCGAAGTGGCACCCGATGCTGGGCAGCAAAAGCAGCGTCCATATAAGAGCGGGTTGCCCCTGAATCCACCAGAGCATGGGTAAGAATCCATGGCCCTCCTGGAGGGTATAGATGTACCGGAACCATAAGGTGTTGTAATTCAATTGGTGCGGCCCCATTCTGTGCTGTTTGGGACCCCCGGTAGCTAGGGCCATCAGCTACTGGGGTTGGCGGTTTCCCTGCGGCTGGCGTTTCTCTGGACAAGACCGAGCGAAGTGTCCACTTCCGCCACAGTAAAGACAGAGATTTCCCTCCCGACGCCGCGCCTTCTCTGCAGGGGAAAGGCGTGGCCGCACTGCCCCGAGCTGCATAGGCTCCTCCGTTAAATCAGTTGTGACCGTGGGGCTGCTGGAAAAAGCTGGTGCCGTGAACTGGAAGTGTCGGCGACCCCGGGCCTGACGACGATCCTCCAACCGATCGTCTATTTGTAGACACCGTTGAATGAGAGTGTCTAGCGTGGTGGGGCGTTCCATTGTGGCCAACTGGTCCAGTACCTCGTCTGAAAGCCCCTCGAGATACTGGTCCCGCAGTGCCGAATCATTCCAGGTCAAGTCCTGTGCCAGCAGCCGAAACTCCGTGGTATATGCGGCCACCGTGGACTTGCCCTGTTTCAAACGCCGAATCGCCCGGTTGGCTTGACTCCCTTTCTGGGGATTGCCGAACGCGGCCTCCAAATGATTGCAAAACCCCGTATAGTCTGCCAGCAAGGGGGAGTCTTGCCTGAGTAGCGGCAACGCCCACTTGGCCGCCTGGTCCTTTAACAAACTAATCAAAAAGTGCACCTTGGTGCGGTCGTCAGGAAAGTTCCGGGCTCGCCCCTGAATATACAGCTTGGCCTGGGCCAGGAACATGGGAAAGCTGGCCGGGGCTCCATCAAATTTCTCAGGCAAAGCCACTGGGTACTTGCCAGGAGCCGGGGCGTCGGCCCCAGGAGCCGGTAGGGCTTCCAAGCGTTGCTGAAGTGCCACAACCGCGTCACTGAGCTGCTGCACGGTGTGAGTCAAGGTCTGGTTCCTCTGGGCCAAATCCACCAGTGCAGCCGCCTGGTCAGCCATGGCCTCTGGCTCTTCCCGAACGCACCCCTACGAAGGGGGAGTGCGGGTAAGGCGGGAGCAAACTGTGCTGGTCCCAGGGGGGATGAGGTACTATTACCGTAGGCCAAGATCAACAGGGAGCCGGGCGGGGTAGCAGGAACGATGGTAGGGCAGAAGCAGGAAGCCAGGCGAGGAACCGGAACACTGGTAGGGTAGAAGCAGGAGTCCAGGCGGGGAACAGGAACACTGGTAAGGCAGAAGCAGGAAGCCGGGCGAGGAACAGGCACACTGGGAGTGCCGAACAAGGACTGGGTAAAGCAGATACTTCACAACGACGTTGCTCCCGCAACCTGGGACCGGGCTGCCTGACCTTTATCTTCTTCTAAGGCCGGGGGCGGTCCCGGCCCCCAGAAGCCCCGCCTCTCTTGGCCTTAAGGCGAGCACTCCTCCTGGGAGACACCAGTTCCCTTCGCCTCTCTGCCCTAAGCCTCTGCAGATCAGGAGAGGCCGAAGGGTTACTGGGCCCCGGGGGAGGCTCACCTGTAGCCACTGAGTCTTCCAGCACCTCTGGGGCCTGAATGATTTCACCTGGTGCCTGCTCTTGAGTTTCCTCAGCAACTAGGCCTTGCCCCAGTTCAGCCGGCCCTGGAGGCGGGGACTCCTGCGCCGGCTGGGATTCCTCCGGATCACTCTCAGACTCGGAATCCCAGGCCATCACAGACAGACTGAATTGTATAATAGTGAGAGGTTCACACGAGCCTGCAACCAGCTGTCTGCTGTGCGTGTATAAAGGGGAATTAACTCTGCTAAGTAAAGGAACTTGCTAGCGCAAGGATATTAATAAACAATATATCATTTCCTGCCACCCTGAAAATTCCCACAAGGAGTGATTAGAGTGACAGACTATGACTTGGGAGACCAGGGTTCAAATCCCCACTCAGTTATAAAGCTCACTGTGTGGCCATGGGCCACTCTCTGTCTCTCAACCTAACCTACCTCACAGGGTTGTTGTGGAGATGCCATGAGGAGTGGCGGGAATCACATACCAAACTTTGAGCTCCTGGGAGACAGAGGTGGAACATAAATGCTTATAGGGACAGAGCCATCTAAAATGTATAGAAACTTATTCATGTATGCTACTACAGTGGCTAGAATGTCACTCGCCCCAAAATGGAAAGAAGTAAGAAGTCCCAGCAAAGGAAGAATGGATACAAAAACTTATGGAATACGCAGAAATGGCTAAACTTACAGGAAGAATAAGAAATCAAGATAACAAGCTTTTTAAAAATAAAAGAATGGAAATGGTTTATTGAATATTTGCAGAAAATTTGTAAGCAGGTAAGATCATTGGCAGGATTATTGTATTAACCTGCAGTTTGATAAGAGTATACAGTGGTGCCCCGCAAGACGAACGCCTCGCAAGACGGAAAACCCGCTAGACGAAAGGGTTTTCCGTTTTGGAGGCGCTTCGCAAAACGAATTTCCCTATGGGCTTGCTTCGCAAGACGAAATGTCTTGCAAGTTCCTGCGGGTTTCCCCCCCTTCCCCCCCCTTTTCCTAAGCCGCTAAGCTGCTTATCAGCTGATCAGCTGATCAGCCGCTGATCAGCTGATCCGCTAAAAGCCGCTAAACCGCTAATAGCGCTAATCCGCTAAGCTGTCAATGGGCTTGCTTCGCAAGACGAAAAAACCGCTATACGAAGAGCCTCACGGAACGGATTAATTTCGTCTTGCGAGGCACCACTGTATATACTTAAAGTAGATGAATAATTGAGCAAATTAAGTAAATATGGATATGCAAAGGATATTAAAAATAAATTTAAGGAATTGCAGAAAGAGGGGGAAGGAAGGCAAGTTTTGAAATGTTAATATGATTGTAAAATTAGTGAAATGTATAAAAATAGTGAAATGCATAAACTTGAAAAGTATAAATAAAATTTGAAAAACTGGAAAAAAAAGAGTAGATGATCCTTTGGGTGACTTCCAACTGTACAGTTCTGTGATTCTAATACTCCAAATCTAATAATCATCACCTCCCCTTTTCGGTGCCCACTCAACTGTTGCAACTTTTCTGTTTAGAAACCGGAAAAGACTGAAGGAGGAACTTACAATCCAAAGGCCATCGAAGGGGACGAGGGAGTGGAATCTTTCCAGGTTTTCCAGCCACCACTGGTGAGTGTTTAGGTTAGAGAAGTCGGGGAAAGCAGTGAGGCCAGGCCAGACCTAGGGGGTGGGGGACAACAGCACAAATCCGATGGATAAAATTCAGGCAGAGTTGAACCCAATCAACTCTCTGCATGGGGTGCAACAGGTTAGCGCCTTATCCAGCCCACCAGGCTTACCTGTATTTATTTATTTTTTAATTCATGTTTGCCATCTAGGCCAGTAGTTGCCACCAGCCTTTGGGTTCCATAAAAGTATCCCCAGTGAGAATATCCTGTACTGAGAATAGCTCTTTGTACAACACACTAAGGAAGATAACAATACAATAAAATTCAAAACAGTAAACTGAAGAGGCAAAACGCACCCTGCTCCTTGGCTCTCACCTTCCCTATCAGAGGTTTTCCTTGGGTGCTGTTGATGAATATTCCACGCTTCAAGCCTTCATCATAAGGCCAGTAAGAGCCTGGAGGTTGGGTGCTGCTGATTCCTGGGTCCTGGGGGGGAAGCAAAAACAGGCTAGGATCCACACAGCAATGAAACCAGCCTCTTGCACCAAATGGATCTTTGGCTACCTGCTTCAAGAAAGGCAGGAAACTCAAATGTTCTGCTGGGCTGGAGCAGTAGTTCCCCAACATTTTCAGGCCACTGCCTCGTTTCCATAATGTCACCCCCCCCCACTGTCCCTGCCACTGTATGTCAGTCGGGTGGAAAAGCTCTATAGAACGGGGGGAAAGCACACATCACTAAATAAAAGGCCATTTGTAGGGAGAACAGGGATCTTTGCTGGAAAGTACTTCTGAGCAAACAGGATTTCGTCCATGGATGAAGGGCAATGCAAGTTTTTATGGGGAAGAGAATGCTATATTTAATGCCACATGGAACCGCTTTTTCCGTTCTCGCTTCTAGATTGCATTTTGCCTCCATGGCTAAATAAATAAAACACACAGGATTTGAGAAATGCAAAGCTCTAAATAAAGGGTCCCAGAATAGCAGCAGCCTTTGACGAAAGCTACACCAGAGCGACAGGATGTTACTAACCTTGCTTGAAAAAATCAAATCGTATCTTGGAATTGCACATTTATATTGCTGGAGTAAGAAAGAAGTGAGAAAAGCAGAGAGAGGTTACCAGAATCATCACGTAGCGCTGCCCATGTTTGTGAAGGTCTTCCACCAACTGGGGGAGAGTGCCAAACTTCTGGGAGTCAATGGTGAAGTCTCGATAGCCATCCATGTAGTCAATATCATTCCACTGAGCAGCCTGCATAAAGAAAGCGTAGATATCATGGAACTGTAGAGCTGGAAGGGAATCTGAGGATCATCTAGTCCAACTGCCTGCAATGCAGGAATATGCAGCTGCCCCATGCAGGGATTGGAACTGGGACACTGGCATTATCAGCACCATGCTCTACTCAACTGTGCTACCTCAGTTGAGAAAGAAACAGTGTTGGACCAGAACTACAGAAAGCTACTAACAGCACAATCCTATCCATGTCCACTCAGAAGTAAGGTAAAGGTCAAGGGACCCCTGACCATTAGGTCCAGTCGTGACCGACTCTGGGGTTACACGCTCATCTCACTTTATTGGCCGAGGGAGCCGGCGTACAGCTTCCGGGTCATGTGGCCAGCATGACTAAGCCGCTTTTGGCGAACCAGAGCAGCACACAAAAACGCTGTTTACCTTCCTGCCAGAGCGGTACCTATTTACCTACTTGCACTGGTGTGCTTTCGAACTGCTAGGTTGCAGTGGCGTAGTGTGGGTTGTCAGCACCCGGGGCAAGGCAAGTAATTTGCCCCCCAACCTGTGGATTTGCGCCCCCTAACCCTAACCCCCAGATGTTGCGCCCGGTGCGGCCGGCCCCCCCTGCACCCCCCACGCTACACCACTGCTAGGTTGGCAGGAGCAGGGACCGAGCAACAGTAGCTCTCCCCGTCGTGGGGATTTGAACCGCCGACCTTCTGATCGGCAAGTTAAACCCACAGCGCCACCAGCGTCTCTCCACTCAGAAGTATGTCCTATTAAATACAGTCTTATTAAATGATTCAGTCTATTCAGTGTTATTAAATTAACTTACTATCAAATTAAGTTAAATTAGGATTGCCGCCTTAGCTATTAAACACACTGGGCGACCTTAGGCGATTCACTCTCTCTCAGCCTAACCTACTTCACAAGGTTATTGTGAGGCTAAAGCAGAAGGGAGGGGGTGTGTACTGTCCTAAGAATATAAGACGAGCCTGATGGAGCAGCTCAGGGGCCCACCTAGTCCAGCATCCTGTTCCTGGCCAACCAGATGCCTGTGGGGAAACCCGCAAGCAGGACCCAAGCCCAAGAGGCCTCTTCTCTCCTGTGGTTCCCAGCCACTGGCATTCAAAAGTACTGACAACCATTGGCCGACAGCGGCTGACAATGGCTCTCTAGGATTTCAGACAGGAGTCTTAACCAGTCCCTCCTTGGGAGATTCAGGATTTGAACCTGAGACCCTTTGCATGGAAAACACCATGTGCCACACCCCTAACCTAACTTCTGGAGGGTCCCTCTTGAAGTTTACCTGCGGGATCTGAAAATTCCTCATGGCCTTGACGATCTCCCAGGTCTCGTTGCTTGTTCCATAGCCCCAGCGGCAGAGATGGAAGCCCAATCCCCAAAACGGAGGCATGGCAGGGAAACCTAAAACAAAAATCAGGAAAGTGTTAGGTGTGCTGCCTCCTCTGCCCCAGAGCCACAGTCTTCTTCCTGCTGTGCCTTTTGACTTGTCCAGGTCGGAGTTTACTGTGTATTTGCAGTTATTTGCGTTCCGATTTAGTCCACATAGTCCAGTGTTCTTTGTCATGGTCCAGTTTAACGGGCGATCAAAGTCCCGGCTAAGGAGGTTGGGATCGGAGACAAGATAGCGAGGTAGGAGCAGGAACGAGAGTCCAGAAGCCAGGGGTCCGAGGGTCAGGAAGCAGGGAGTCACAAAGTCAAGGGTCCGAGGGTCAAGAAGCAAGGAGTCAAGAAGCCGAGGTCCAAGAATCAGGAAGAAGCCAAACACAGCAAGGTGGGAAACAAGTTGCTGTGGCCAAGAGCCGAAGGGAAATGCTGACCTTATATCCCTTCCCGGCTCTTGCCACCAGCTGCAGTGAGTTACCAGTCGGCCTCACCTGTGTGGCCGCACCTTGCCTCTCCAGAACAAACTTAGGAAGGCCCCAGTCCTGTGAAGCCCTACTGGTCACAGGACCTGGCTCCTGCACACACTCCTGACATTCTTCAGTCTTGGGTCCCCAGATGTGGGTGGGCTACAACTCCCATCATCCGCAGCCAGCTTAGCCTGGTGGGCAAGCATGATGGAATTTGTAGTCCACCCACTTCTGGGGACCCATGATGGATGAACACTGTTGTAGTCCACATGACAAGAACCTCAGACAACACCAATCAGCATGATTCACGTTTACCTAGTGCAGGGATAATCCAATATGTTGGGGAAAATTGAGCTCTGAATCACTGCACTTGGGGTCATAGATGATTTGTTTCTGTGTTTTGGGGTGGGTGGATCGACTGTCACCGTCTTCTACTCCACTTTCCACGCCCACCACTTCCTCAACACTCTCTCATTTCTTTTTGTAACTATTTCCAGTATGCATGTGCCACTGACTATCCACACATCACCCCCCACTTTATTAGTCGTTCTGCCATGCTTCCCCAGTATTACAGCATTGTTTCCAGCTGGAGGGGGTGCTCTTGCATTATAGCATAATGAAAGCAGGGCAAACCAGGAACGTTTGTCATGTGAAAAATTGCAGGAGTTCAGCAGGAAGCTGTGGGATTGGAACCGAAGCAGGGTGCCTGCACCCAGACTGTTTATATACTATCAAAAGCACAAAGCACAATAGACAAAGGGACGTTTGGAGGAGCCTATACTCACCAATCACCTGCTGGTACTGCTGGACCACCAAGTTGGGGTCTGGGCCTAGGAAGATGTAGAAATCCAGAATGCCTCCAACGGGTCTCCAGGTGAGGGCAGGTGCCGGCTGAAGCACCACCTCTAGGCAACAAACAGGAGAGAGGAAGACTTAGGGTTTGTCCACGGTTCTGCTTGTGTGGGTTTCCACCTGCCCACTGTTTTCTCTGGGAAAACCAGGGCTGAATCAGAGCAAACATCAATCCACAGAAAGCCCAATTGACGAATGTTCAAGAGTGTGTTTTCCCCGGGGAAAGTGGTGAGGCAAGCGAAAGTGTGTGCTGTACACATTAGTGCGGAGACTTTTCATCTGTTATTTGTCCTGTTTGATTATTTCCATTGCTTTTAAAAAGAAAAAGGGGAAAAAACCGTTTTAAAAAATTTCTGTATTGCTAGGCTTCGGCAAAAAGGTGATGCATAAATATTTAAGCAAATGAATGAATGAATGAAAATAAATGTTGAATTCAAATGGGCAGATTGTTGGGCAGAAGCAAGCTTGGAGAAATCCACAAAAACGGGGAGAATAGAGAAGATCTGTATTTGGTAAACAGAAACCTTTAGTGTAACTGATATTTGAATTTATGGCTTTCGATATCCATCAACCCTCCGTTAAAAAAAATAAAATGCTGGAAATTGCTGGAGGTATAAAGGACTGTCAGACTTTGAAAGGCTGGCATCAGTGGATCAAGTACATCAATTCTGATGAATTTTTAAATTGCAATAAATGTGCAATTAAGTGTTTTACTGTTTTGAATTTTATTGTGTTGTTCTCTTCCTTAGTGAGTTGTGCAAACCACTATTATGAAGGAAGGCACTGGGGGTGACATTATGGATCCAAGCTGGCAGTGGCCCAAAAAAGTTTGGGAGCCACTTCACTAGTTCTTAAGAGCCCTCGGGGACACACCAAGATCCCTCTTCTCCGTTACTCTTCATGGCTTTGCCGACACAATTTGTGTCTTGGAAGTACAGTGGTGCCTCGCAAGACGAAAAGAATCCATTCCGCGAGTCTCTTCGTCTTGCGGTTTTTTTGTCTTGCGAAGCAAGCCCATTAGCGGCTTAGCAGATTAGCGCTATTAGCGGCTTAGGGGCATAGCGGATCAGCTGATAAGCGGCTTAGCGGATCAGCTGTTAAGCGGCTTAGCGGATCAGCTGTTAAGCGGCTTAGCGGATCAGCTGTTAAGCGGCTTAGCGGATCAGTTGATAAACGGCTTAGTGGATCAGCTGTTAAGCGGTTTAGCGGCTTAGCGGATCAGCTGATAAGCGGCTTAGCGGCTTAGAAAAAGGGGGGGAAGGAAAAAAAACCCACAGGAACATTTTTGTCTTGCGAAGCAAGCCCATAGGAAATTCGTTTTGTGAAGCACCTCCAAAACGGAAAACCATTTCGTCTAGCAGGTTTTCCGTCTTGCGAGGCATTCGTCTTGCAGGGCACCACTGTACTTGGCCAAAAGGGTGCCTGTAGCCCTCTCAGCTGACGCAGGCCACCTGCCTCTCCCTCTCTTTTTCTACCAGCCACTCTGCAGTCTCCATGCAGTCTAAAGGCCAAATCCCTTGGAGAGAAGGTCAGAGATAAGACACAGCCAAGGAGGGTTGAGAAGCAGCTGGCTGTGAAGGCAAGGAGCCAGCAGCTGCAAGATGCGGTTAAACCGCCCAGCGGTTGCTAAAGAGCCCGCCTCACGGCAGGAAACAGATGGCTCTTGCCTCCATAAAAAGCCCCTGCTGCACCTCCAAAACTCCATTTTCCTCTGTTACTTCAAAAGCACTGACTCAGATTGGCTTCCCGCGCATCTGAAGCCCATCTGATTACCTGAAAAGCATGTGTCACCCAGAATTTTTAAAAAATACATACAAACCCCTGAAGACGAACCCACTTTGGACCACCCTCTGACTAGTTATTCAAAAGAAGTGAGCTTACAAACATTTTTCTCTTTGCTTCCAGTGAAGAGCCTGAAACTCTCTAGTTTTCTTTATTCATCGCCTTCAAGCAGATCCACATGGGCAATGCTCAGAACGTTCAGATTGGTTTAAGTATCTAAATTATTTCACCGCAAAAGGTGCCAAGGGGACACGTACCCATTGCGTTGCTGTTCAAGAGGAATACCCCATGGGAAGCTCCATCTCTCTCCATGGCAAGGTAAAAGGGGTGGACGCCGTAGAGATTGAAGGACTCCTGAAAACAAAAAGAAGTCAAGACTCATTTTCAGCCAGCACTTCATAAGAACGCAAGCAGAGCCCTGCTGGATTGGGGCCAATGGTCCAGCCCGTCCCACATCCCATTCTCACGGTGGCTGAAACCTCTTTGTGGGAAACCTGCAAGCAAAACCCAAGCCCAAGATCCCTCTCCCAGTGTCTGTAGCCAGTGTGGTGTAGTGGTTAAGAGCAGTGGACTCGTAATCTGGTGTACCGGGTTCGCTTCCCCGCTCCTCCACATGCAGATGCTGGGTGACCTTGGGCCAGTCACACTTCTCTGAAGTCTCTCAGCCTCACTCACCTGACAAAGTGTTTGTTGTGGGGGAGGAAGGGAAAGGAGAATGTTACGGCCAATTGGTGTCAAAGAAGGATAGAACTTTCTTTATGTATGCTACAACAGCAGCAAGAATACTTATTGCAAAGTACCGGAAGACACAAGATCTACCCACCCGGGAAGAATGGCAGATGAAGGTGATGGACTACATGGAACTGGCGGAAATGACTGGCAGAATCTGAGACCAGGGAGAAGAATCGGTGGAGGAAGATTGGAAGAAATTTAAAGACTATCTACAGAAACACTGTAAAATTAATGAATGTTAGAAGGATGTTGGAATGAAGTTATGTGGTTTTAGCAGAAATGTTATAAGGGTTTAGGAAAAAATAGACTGCTAATTGGTGAAAGGAGAGAAAGTAAAGTTACATTATATTAAGATAAATTACAGAACAAAAATTGGAAAAGATGGAAAGGATTTGCTGAAATAACTAACTGAACTAGAATACAAAAAAGGGAGGTGTGAGGAGGTCAAGGAAACAAGCAAATGAAAGACAAGTTGTGGGAAGATTAGCTGTGGGGTTTTTTTTGTTTTGTTTTTCTTATTCTTCTTCCTTATTGTGATGCGTTGTTTTGTTTTTGTTTGATATGGTGTTTTTACTTTTTCTTTTTGTAACCTTTAAAATTTTAATAAATATTATCTAAATTCAAAAAAAAAAAAAAGGAAAGGAGATTGTTAGCCACTTTGAGACTCCTTTGGGTAGTGATAAAGCGGGATATCAAATCCAAACTCTTCTTCTCCTGCTGTGGCTCAGGGTCCTGCTTGCAGATAGCCCAATAGATGCCTCTGGTTGGCCACTGTGAGAACAGGATGCTGGACTAGATGGGCCATTGGCCTGATCCAACAGGCTCTTCTTGGGTTTAGAGAGGCAGCCAAACATGACAGTCCAGCATCCTGCTTCCCACAGTGGCCAACTGGATGCCTCCAGGAAGGCTACAAGGAGGAGATGGAAGGCAATCATTGAATGCGCCTCCCTGGGTTTGCCTGGTCACAAAGCCACCTAACTTCATGGCCATCAACTGTGGCAGCAAGTTCCACAAGTTAAGTATATGTATGGAGCAGAACTTTCTTGCCCCTTCCCTGGGTCACATTTACGGAGGAGCGATGGTTCTGACAGGTGTCGGTGATTACAAACATGGGGCCTTATGGGAACATTGGCTCGTGGGGCAAACAGCCACTTTGGGGGAGGAGGGAATTTTAAATAGGAAGGCAACCTGAAGGGGGTAAGGTTAACCCAACCGAGGTCCTGAATTGAATTGGGGACTCAGCAGTTGTTATTAATCAACTTTTTAAAAAAAAAAGCATGGGAGAATCTGATCCATCTTTGGCCATTCAAACATGTAAGGAAACAATGAAAGAAGAGAGAACATTTGACCAGGGAGGCAGCAATAAAGCTACAGCATGACTGAAAATAGTTAATCCCCCCCCCCAATCTTGCATAAAAGGTACCGTAGGAGGGACATCTCGGGCCCAGAAGGTCAGGGTGTTCCACTCCAGACTATGCAAGAAGTTGCTTCGATGTTCCCCCAGTCCATAAATGAATGTGGATGGAAGGACTGTAGAAATCTGCAGAAACTGATCAGCAAAGAACAAGGGAGCCACTGTTGTGTTCAACCTAAATAAGAGAGGGGAAGAGATGTTAGGAAGGACAGGTGACGAGAAAAAGGCTGCTTACAGACGTTTCCCCTTGCCAAAAGTGTTTCTGGTCCTCATGGCTGAACAGAGAGAGTAGCTTTAAAATGTGGTGGGAAACTAAAGTCCAAGGGAAGGCCCCTCTTTCCAGGAGAGGTCCTGCTTTAGGCCTGTTTCACACACTACTGCATCAGCCTGGAAGCGGGACATGAATTTAAGAAGTGAATAACAAACACATAAATTTAGAGAGGAAGAGACGGATTCTTACAGCACGGTCCCTGAAGATTTCCGCTTCACAATCAACCCAAAGGGCTCCTTGGAGAACTCAATGGTGTACAATGGATTCTCTGCTCTCTTGGTTGCTGGAGGAACATCAAGGGGCACTTCATACCGAGGCTTTGTGGCATCAGTGATCTACAAAAAGGGGACACATAGACACACCCAGGTAAGTGGGAGGCGCAAGACACCGTGAATTGTGCCAAGGGCTCAAGCTGAGGCCAGGATCCTAAAGCTGCATGTGAGAGCGAAAGAAGGTCTCCAATTGCAACCACTTAAGACAGCTTCTGCCAACCTGAGGTCTTCCCAGTGCCTTGGCCACAATGTCCATCCGCCCCAGCTAGCATGGCTGTGCTGAGTGGGGCGGATGGGAGAGGCTGTCTCCGACAGCTGACATCGAATAAATTATAAACAGAATGTACAGTACGGTCGCATCTTGTGCAGGGGTAACGCAGGGATGGAGTGTATACACAAAAACATGTATACTTGAACTACTCCCTTGGAACTCCCCCCCCCCAATCCCTCCAGCAAGGCAGAGAGCTTAAAAGCTCTTTCTGCACCCAACTTGTGTACAATTGATATGCACAATTTCAACCAGTCGGCTTTCAATCGCACAAGGTTGAAATCACACGAGTAAATTGGGCGTTAAGTTGTGGCTGTACTGCATTGATTGTAAATGTAATGTGTTTGTGTTAATGTATCTATGTTTGTTTTAAGATGTGTTGTCAGTTGTCTGGAGTCCTTTGGGTAACGTGCAACTACCAAGTATTCATTACCATTCTTATTATTATTAATGAATATGAATGAATATGAATGATAATAATGATAATAATGATAATTATGATGGTGATAATAATATTAATAATATCACCAGGCTGATGAAGGCTGACTGAAGACCAGCAGCCTGATGAGGCGGGCACGGTTAGCTTTCAAAAGCATTTTTCATTGCGCAAAACTAGCATTTCCTGCATGTACAAATCTCCCATTTTCCACTGCCTCTCTCCCTTCCGAATGCACATCCAGCATGAACATCAGGGTATGTGGGAAGTCAGATCACTGGCCCATCAGTTTTGTCTCCTCACAGACTAGGGTTTCAGGAAGGGGTTTTCCCCAGCCCTACCTGCAGAAGCTGGGGATTAATCCTGGGAACTTGTACACCCCAAGCAGATACTCCACCACTGAGGTATGCCCTTTCTCCTCTTCCCCAAGGCCCCTGCCCTGAAGGGTTCGTTGCGCACCAGCTGAAAATAGCAGAGCTGATCTGGGTGGGGAGCCAGTGCACGCCCACCCTCAGATGTTTTGAGAATACAACTCCCAGAATCCCTGTCCACTGGCCATGCTGCAAGGGGCTGGTGGGAGCTGGAGTCCAGCAACTGATTCTCCAGCCCTGGAATAGACAGCATGCAGAATCGAACATATGGCTCACGTTTTGGGAGCTAGTGAGAAATCTTTGCCTGTTTTCATTTCAGTGCACCGTAAACTACTTGAATATCACTGAATATCGTGATTTATCATTTAATCTAGCACAGGAGCAGTGAACTTGTTGCTCTCCAGAAGTTGTCGGGCTCCAACTCCCATCAGCCCCAGCCATCATGGTCAATGGTCAGGCATAACAGGAGCATGGCAACATCTGGAGGGCCCCTGGTTGCCCAACCCTAGCATACAGACTGGTAAAATGTGTGCCCCTCGTGGGCTGACAGCCCATTCCCAGCTCCCTTGTGAAGGCTCAGTAGGATTAAAAGTGGAAAACGACAGCTCTGGGAGCAATAACTCATAGGAAACGACTCGCCTTGACATGCAGCCGGGCATCTGTTTCAAACTCCACGCTGAGCTGCAGCTTCTCAACATCTCTTGGGTAATAGGTCTTTGCCTTCCTGGTCAGAAATCCTTGCACTCCCAGCTCAGTCTCATTCAGGCTGCCCAAGGTGTAGCTGGGGAAGTCAGGCGGGTAGAAGCACCAGGGTACCCCCCTCTCGCTGCCCGAAGGCCAGTCACCATCGACGAAGCAGCATCCCCGGGCCTCGCACAGCTCCCGCGTCACGACTGTGCTTCTCTCCGGGAAACAGTCAAAGCGGAGGCTTTCTGGGATGGAGACGCACTTGGTCAGGGGTGGCGTTCCGTGCTGAACCCACCAGATCTGCCCGAGAACCCAGACGGTCACCCCACTAAGCAGGGTGGCCACTGTCAGGAGGCCCCCACCCAGCCACCAAGCGGACAACTTCTGATGACACAACGGTTTCCCATCAGTGGCCTCCTCTCCGGATTCTGTGATCTGGGGGACGTCTGCTGTCAGCTTCTGATAGGACTTCATTTTCTGCGTGCTGGAAGGAGAAAGGAAGAAGAAACCCACTGTGACAATATTTCTCTTATTCACAACCACAGGAACTGAGGAAATAAGCGCAGAATGTTATCCACCAACACCCAAGTAACTTTGACATTAGACTACTGTGATGCACTGTACAAGAGATGGCCTTTGAAGACTATTCGGAAAGTTCACACAGCCAAAAGTGCAGCTGCTGAACTGTTGACTGGATCAATAAAACTGAGCACATCTTGCCAGTTTTTAAACAGCTTCCCTAACTGCCAGCATCTTTCACAAGCGTGGAAACTGAACATGAGCCTATAGAGCTGTTTAAGATCTTTAATTCCAAGTGTGGTTTTTAGGCTTTAAAACAAGGATGGGAAACCTGTGAACCTCCAAACATTATCGGACTTCAACTGCCATCAGCCCCAGCCAGTGTGGCCAATGCACAGGGATGATGGGAGTTGTAGTACAACAAAAATTTCTGGAGGAGTACAGGTTCCCTATTCCTGCTATAGTAACTGACACAACGAAAGTAGGAAATTAAGCAGAGTGTCCTAAGAAGCAGTTTTGGTACGTGTGGTTTTTAACTTGTTCGTAAAAGATCTAGAGTTACAGGTGAGAAATGAGGTGGTCACATTTGCTGACGGTACTAAATTGTTCAGGGAAAAGCCCCAAAATGACTTTTCCAAACTGAGTGAATGGGTGGTAAACATGAATGCCAATCAATGTAAACAAATGTAAGGTGCTGCATGTCAGGACAAAAAAAATAATAATTTCACATTTAAGATTTAAAAAGTCAGTGGCTGACCAGGAATGAGATGGGCCATTGGCCTGCTTATGTCCTTATGTTAGCATCTCGATACCCTACTTGGTTTTACCAGTCTTGAGGGCAGCAGCTTTAAAAAGCAACATATATACACACGTCAGACAACCTTGCAGTCAACCTGTGCTTCCTTATTTACTGCAGCTAGGCTCACCTCTTGGGAGAGCTAAAACAAATCCATCTCCCCAACCAAACCTCCATGTGTTTGTGCTTGATAATGGTAACAGCAGGAAGGAATAAAGCCTTCCGCCTTGCAACTGTTGGATGGCACTACTGCAAACTTCCTTTATGGTCCAGCTCTCACTTCCATACATAGAGCTGGACCATAAAGAAGGCTGATTACCAAAGAATAGATGCTTTTGAATTACAGTGCTGGAGGAGACTCTTGAGAGTCCCATGGACTGCAAGAAGATCAAACCTCTCCATTCTTAAGGAAATCAGCCCTGAGTGCTAACTGGAAGGACAGATCCTGAAGCTGAGGCTCCAATACTTTGGCCACCTCATGAGAAGAGAAGACTCCCTGGAAAAGACCCTGATGTTGGGAAAGATGGAGGGCACAAGGAGAAGGGGAAGACAGAGGACGAGATGGTTGGATAGTGTTCTCGAAACTACTAACATGAGTGTGACCAACTGCGGGAGGCAGTGGAAGACAGGAGTGCCTGGCGTGCTCTGGTCCATGGGGTCACGAAGAGTCGGACATGACTAAACGACAACAACCACCGCCACCGCAAACCTCCTAGAATAAGCTCTTGTATTTGTTTTTAGCAGAACACCATGAGCTGGATTCCGTGGTTCCTGCATTCTTAGCTGTGGCAAACAGTAATGCTGTTTGCTTTTTAGAGCCTGAGTTGTTTTTTGTTGCGCAACAATTGTTAATTATTCCTGCCTGCTTTTTTAAAAAAACATTTTTATTTGAAACATGTGTTTTTAAATTTTTTTGTGCACTGCCTGGAGACTGACTGGTATTTAGGAAACAGCAAAAAAATTGATGATGGTGATGATAAAGTAAAAGCCTGCCTACTAACAGAACAATTTGTAAGTGTCCTTTCCATGCAACAGAAATAACTTCTGAATAGACCTGAAGTAACTTCTGAGTAGACCTGCACTGGCTCTGCTTTAAGTTTCATAGAATTTGCCCACCCCACCCCCCCTATATACAGGACCACACAGAAAAGCCATTATTGCAAGGTGCAAAATTCAGCACTATCACTCTAGGGCAGAACTTGCTACCTTTCCCCCAATCAGGGCTCTTGAACACACTCTGTCTCTGTTTTTCAGGCATTGTTCAATATCTCTCCCACACCCCCTTTGATTTATTTGATCTCACTGTGGAGAAATAGAAAGCGAAAGTGTTTTCGTGCTTTCCTACTGTGGCAACAATCCAAAATGATTGTTTTAAAGCTTTTTTAGAGGAGGAATTCAAATATGCAGACATCCCAAACCAATCTGATTTAATCAAACGAAACAAACGTCACATAAATGAACAGGGGTGGGTGGGGGAGTGTCTGTTAGTTATACTACATAGAAAAGGGTACTGAGCAACCTTAAAAGACTGGCAGAACTCAGTTTACGTCTAAAAAGAGTCGTATAAGACTATACTGCTATTGTGAAAGAACAAATAAGAGACCCCTTCATTAGATCTATGAATTGTTATTCTCACTTGGCAGATTTTACACAGAATTGTAGAGCTGGAAAGGAACCCAAGGGCCATCTAGCCCAACCCCCTGCAATGCAGGAATCTCAGCTAAAGCATACATGACAGGTGGCCATCCAAGCTCTGCTTAAAAACCTCCAAGGAAGGAGAGTCTACCACCTTCTGAGGAATTCTTACTGTCAGAAAGTTCTTCCTAGCATTTAGTCAGAATCTCCATACTTTTCTGTTTGGATCCCACCCTCCAAAGCAGCAGAAAAAGGTTTCTCCATTTTCCATGTGACATCCCTTTAGATATTTGAAGATGGCACTCATATCTCCCCTTAACCCAACTCCATCAACTGTTCCTCATAAGGCTTGATTCTCTGGCCCTTTATCGTCTTGGTCACCCCACTCTGCACACATTCCACCTTGCCAATATCCTTCTTAAATTATCATGCCCAGAACTGGACAAAGGACTCCAGGTGGCGGTTTGAACATAACTTGTGCACACAAAGAAAAATGTTGCAAACAGCAGGCTGATTTGTACTAATACTACTACTAATAATAATTTATTATTTAAATCTAGCCCATCTGGCTGGGTTTCCCCAGCCACTCTGGGCGGCTTCCAACAGAATATTAAAATACAATAGTCTATTAAACATTAAAAACTTCCCTAAACAGGGCTACCTTCAGATGTCTTATAAAAGTCTGGTAGTTGTTTTTCTCTTTGACATCTGGTGGGAGGGCGGGTGCCACTACGGAGAAGGCCCTCTGCCTGGTTCCCTGTAACTTGGCTTCTCGCAGGGAGGGAACCGCCAGAAGGCCCTCGGCACTAGACCTCAGTGTTTGGGCAGAACGATGGGGGTGGAGATGCTCCTTCAGGTATACAGTGGTGCCTCGCAAGACGAAAAGAATCCGTTCCGCGAGTCTCTTCGTCTAGCGGTTTTTTCGTCTTGTGAAGCAAGCCCATTGACGGCTTAGCGGATTAGCGCTATTAGCGGTTTAGCGGCTTATCGGATAAGCGGCTTAGAAAAAGGGGGGGAGGGGGAAAAAACCCGCAGGAACTCGCAATACATTTTCGTCTTGCGAAGCAAGCCTATAGGAAATTCGTTTTGCGAAGCACCTCCAAAATGGAAAACTCTTTCGTCTAGCGAGTTTTCCGTCTTGCGAGGCATTCGTCTTGCGGGGCACCACTGTACTGGACTAAAGCTGTTTAGGGCTTTAAAGGTCAGCACCAGCACTTTCAATTGTGTTTGGAAATTCACTGGGAGCTAGTGTAGGTCTTTCACTGTAATTGACAGCAGCGCTTCAATAGCCCTGGCAATTGCTATTATTTTGGCCATCTGTTATGGATGCCTTAGCTGAGACCCCTGCATTGCTTGGGGGGGGGTTGAACCTTGGGTTCCCTTCCAACTCTACAATTCCAAGGTAATAATGTATCTGATGTGGCTTCTACCCCCGCCTTCCAAACACCAACCTTAAAGTCTCTTCCTCCGCTCCCCCTCCCTTCAACAGAAACAAAACCATCAGGAAACACATGCGCCTTGCCGACAGAGACCACCCAGCTCTTCCCCCGCTTTTCCCGCGCTTCCTTCCCCCGCATGAATGAACATTCTTCAGTGGGCGTGGCTACGCCAAGTACGGCGGGTGGGTGGGAGCCAGGAAAGAAGAGCCGGGAGGAGGAGGGAGAGAAGCAGGAGCGAGAGGGCGTGTCTTTGGCTCCCTTGCCCCGCCCCAGGCTCGCTGACGTCTACCGTGGCGAGGCTCGGGTGACCACCCGTCCCCGGAAAGCGGCCCGAGCCCCGATTGGCTGGGCGGCTGGAGAGGGAGGAGGAGCTTCGGCGCGCGCTTGTTGCTGCCGCTGTTCTCCCTCCCGGCCTCCCCTCCCCTCCCCTCCCTCCCTCCCTCCCTCCTTCCCGTCCCCGATGGGGGCGGGGAGGAGAACTTGACTTTCACTCACTCGCGGCACGCGCGCGCCAGGGAGAGGAGGCCAGAGCGAGGCCGCTGCGCTGAGGGGAGGCGAGGCGCGAGCCCGGCCGGCCGTTGCGAGGCCCCTTCGCCAGTTTTCGCCTCACGCTTCTCTTGTCCGGCGGGTAGAAGGGGGAGGGAAGAGTAGCCGCGGGTGCGCGCGCGCGCTCCCGCCCCCCCTCCCCGCGCTCCCGCCCGCCTAGTCCAAGGTAAGGCAAACGAGCGACTGACTGGATGACTGACTGACTGACTGGAGTGGCGGCGGCGGCGGCGCGGCTTTGTTGTTTCGTGAGGGGAAGAAAAACAGAGGCGAATTCGGTTGGACCGCTGAGGGGACGGAGGGAGGTCCGGGATTGGGCCGCGCGCTGGGCCGGCTCGCGCATGCGCCGCCTTGTGGAAGGGAGGGGGAGGAGCCTAGATGGGAGGGGTCAGAGAGAGAGAGGGAAAAGAGGCTGAAGGGAGGAATTTGCTGAGTCATTGCTGGAGCCAAGCACGTGGTGGCAAAATAGAGTCTGCCACGCCATATCTATCTATGTAGGTATGAAGTTCTCTCTCTCCTCTTCCCTGCCCCTGTGGGGATCAGAGTTTGTTTGACTTTTAGAAGACATCTGAAAGCAGCCCTGTTTAGGGAAGCTTTAATGTTTAATAGGTTATTGTATTTTAATATTGTGTTGGAAGCCGCCCAGAGTGGCCCCTGTGTGGATCAGAGTTTGTTTGACTTTTAGAAGACATCTGAAGGCAGCCCTGTTTAGGGAAGCTTTAATGTTTGATAGGTTATTGTATTTTAATATTCTGTTGGAAGCCACCCAGAGTGGCTGGGGATACCCAGCCGGATGAGTGGGGTATAAATATTATTATTATTATTATTATTTTGGGAGGGGAAGCTGGTCCATTAGTGTGTGTGGGGTGCTGCCTGTCAACTTTAGCCCACCACCCCACCTCGCCCTCACCCCATTTGCTTGTTTGCAGCTAACCATCACGGGGCGCTCACCCATCCTCCTTAGAATCATACAGTCATACCTCGGGTTGAATACTCTTCGAGTTGAGCGTGTTCGAGTTGCGCTCGGCGGCAACCCTGAAGTAACGGAGTGCGTTACTTCCGGGTTTCGCTGCTTGCACATGCGCAGAAGCTCAAAATGACGTCACACGCATGCACAGAAGCAGCAGAAAGCGATGCGCGTGTGCGCAGACGTGCCATTGCTAGTTACGTTTGCTTCTAGATGCGAACGGGGCTCCGGAACGGATCCTGTTTGTATCTAGAGGTACCATTGTATAGCGTTTTTATCCTGCCCCTTCAACATAGGTTTATGTTCACAGGTGTCTAGCAGATTAGTAACAAACATACTAAACAGTTTATTCATGATGATGAATAAACAAAGCACACATACTGAAGTTGGGATAGCTTAGTCAGGGTTGTGGGTTTGAGACCCTTGTTGGGCAAAAGATTCCTTCCTTGCGGGGGGGGGGGTTGGACTAGATTATCTTTGTGGTCCTTTACAACTCTACAATTATATGATTCTACGAGGCTAATTGGGATGCGGGTGGTGCTGTGGGTTAAACCACTGTGCCTCTTGGGCTTGCTGATCGAAAGGTTGTGGTTTGAATCCCCATGACAGGGTGAGCTCCCGTTGTTCAGTCCCAGCTCCTGCCAACCTAGCAGTTTGAAAGCATGTCAAAGTGCAAGTAGATAAATAGGTACCACTCTGGTGGGAAGGTAAACAGCGTTTCCGTGTGCTGCTCTGGTTTCTCCAGAAGCAACTTAGTCATGCTGGCCACATGACCCGAAAAAACTGTCTGCGGAAGTGGACAAACGCCATCTACCTCGGCCTTTAAAGCGAGATGAGCACCGCAACCCCAGAGTTGTTCACGACTGGACTTAATTGTCAGGGGTCCCTTTACCTTTTATGAGGCTAATACAGCAAATTCAACCAACAAACTTAAAACAGCAGCAACCAATACAAATAAACTGTAAAATTGAACTGCTCTAAGTTAGTGAATGCTTACATTAGCAGCTCTTAAAAGCCTTGTGAAATTGAAATAATGACTATAATTTCAATGGAAATACATTTTGTTGTGGTGAAGAACAATGTGGCCAGGTGACCTGACTGCTGCTCAGCTGTTAATGGGCACCTTCAATACCTCCCTTGGTCTTCCTTCTTCTGATTTCTTCTTTACATTGTACTTGAATGGGGCAGCCCTTCAAATACATGACTGCTTCAGATTCAGATACAGGGGACTGTCCTCTGAGAAGGAGGACACATAGTCACTGTAGCCTGTTTTGTGTAAGGCTATTTTATGCTCACGAAATGTTGCTGCTGTTCAAATTGGCAAACGGTAAAGTATCTATATAAATATATTTATTGCACACCCGAGCAGTTCAAGAAGTCAGAAGGCAAGACTTTATCTCTCTTATATTATTCACTGTAATAATATTTTCTATTTCATTTGTCTCCCAACTGCTCTTGAAGAAGCTAAGGATAACATACACACAGCCATGCCCGCCCCCTGCTCTGAACCTCCAAATTTTGCAACAACTCTGGTGCTTGTCAAAAGGAGAGTGACAAAAATTGGGAAGGGCATTGAGACAAGGTCCTGTAAGGAAAGGGTAAAGCAGTTTAGAAAAACAATAATAATTATATTTGTATACTGCCCTTCATCCATAGATCAGAGGGCAGTTCACAACATCAAAATGCAAAACAAGAACATAATAAAATGTTCAGCCTGTAGAAGATATTATGAAGAGGTAGTCTGACAGCCTTCTTAAGATATTGGAAAGCTGTCAAACAGATCACAAAGCAAAGGATGCGGATGAACTTCTTGACCACACAAGCTGTTTGATAGTTGAATAGACGGCTTGCAATGTGGCAGACTTTCTATTACAAGATTTTACACACAGGCTGGGTGGTCGGTCACCTATCAGGGATGCTGTAGCAGTGACCTTCCTGCACCAGCAGGGGCTTGGACTGGATGACCTTTGACGCCCCTTCCGATGCATATTTTTGGCTTAGAGAATGGTCCATGGTCATCAGGGAGCATCCTGACTTAATGGGGAGCTGACCTATGCCCACCTGGTCCTAGCTTGTCACACTAACTGCTACACCATACATACAATATTCTGTATAAAATACTTCTTAACTACAACTACCACATTGTAGAACTGCATAAACAACCTGCATATATGATTGTTGCATGTTCTTGGTCTCTTAGGTAAAAACACAAATGTCACACCAGCTCGGATACCGCTTTCACTGCCTACCCCTACATGGTTATGTGAATCATTTTGTGGTTCAGAGACACCATAAAAGGGGGCAAAGGGAGAAACCCTATTATCTTCCAACTTACAGATGTCTCTGTAGGGCACATGGAGGTGATACCTAAGTAATTTCAAGCAAATAGCTAGTTTTATGCCTGTGTGATATATGTGTGCGCCTGTAGAAGCTTGTGAGAGCAGAGACCTACCATTTTGCTTACGTTATACTGTGAAGCATTAGATGGATTAGATTTTCTGACACCTTAAAAGTGCAACACTTAGTGGCATGTGAAATGTCTCCCCTCTATTGGCAGGTTGTGAACATCAGCAGGTACATGTTTGTAAGCAGTGGTGCACCTGTTTGCATTTCATGGCCTCTTGGCCCCACTGTTTACAAAAACTCAGTTTGTTCATAGCCATGTGCCCGTGTGGCTATATTTTATATATGCACCGTGTAATCTTATAACTTATACAATGAACTGGATTCTGGTCTATGAAATTACTCTATTTATGATGTTTAGAGCTGAGCTTATGTAGCCAAAAAGACACTGTTCATGCACGGGGGGGGGGGGGGGTGCGCGCATCACAGCTGACATGGGGTAAACCCCAGACCCATCCATCAGAGTCTATGTTTCCTCTTTGGTGGGGTGATGGAAGGAGCATATCACAGGCAACGTTTTGTTGCAGGTGCCATTTGTGCTGCAATTACAGTGGTACCTCGGGTTACATACACGTCAGGTTACATACGTTTGAGGTTACAGACTCCGCTAACCCAAAAATAGTGCTTAAGGTTAAGAACTTTGCTTCAGGATGAGAACAGAAATTGTGCTCCGGCGGCGTGGCAGCAGCAAGAGGCCTCATTAGCTAAAGTGGTGCTTCAGGTTAAGAACAGTTTCAGGTTAAGTACGGACCTCCGGAACGAATTAAGTACTTAACCCGAGGTACCACTGTACAGGTAACTCGCAATTTCAGTGCATTTCACTTTAAGCACTTGGCGCGCGCGCGCGCACACACACACACACACACATATACGGGGGGGGGGGAACTTTGGCAATCCCACCCGCCATTGCGCCCAGTGTGTTTTGACTATACACGATTTTGGATTTACTCATTCTCTGCGGATTGTGACCCCGGAATAAATTGAGAGTATATTGCTAATCCAAAGCCACTTTTTTGCAACAAATTAACATGGTTACATTTCTGGATACCTTTATGTTTGATGAGTGTGTGAGCAGGAATTTATATATTCTTGTTTGCTACTAGTGGAATCTACCTGATGCCCCTGAGTCTAATAGTGTTAAAACCAAGGACACTCCTGGTTTCATGTCTCACCGCAGCCCTCCAATCAATTCAGTTCATCAGTCTCACTTTCAGTAGTCAGGGGAATAACCATACCAACCTGCCTTATGGGAAGGCCGAGAATGATGAATATGTGAAGGGCTGGGGGAGTTATATTGGAATTTATTTAGTGCCCGAGGGGCTGTGACATTCACAACTTGCCGCATAGGTTGCACATGCATGAGCAGTTGTGCGATGTGGGTAGGTTGGTGTGAAATCTATTCTGGACTTTCTTATAGTAAGTTTAAATGTTGTTTTGTTTTTCACGGATGAATGTGTAATTGTACTTTAGGAGTAGAATGAGCTCCAGTACTCTGCTTGCGGTCGGGGAAGTTTGGCTTTGGGTTCGAGGAATTTCAGCCTTGCCGAATGAGTCGGCAGATTAACTCCTTTTAGGGACTCTGGATATGAGGTGCCTCTGAGTCATTGTGCTCTTTGCACTTTCAGTGGTAGCATGCATGCATCCTGGCCAGCTAACCTCAGATGAGTCCATTCAGCAAAATCTAATCTCCATGCATCTTGATGGCATGCACAGCAGGCTTTGGTAGTTTGTGGGAAGCATGCAGCAGACACCGGTGGAGGGAAGTCGCTTGAACTGGGTTCTGCAGCAGTGGAACCTATTGCAAAAGAAAAGGGAGTTTCGCTTTCCTCAAATCATTTAATCTCTGCAATCTGTGAACTACTGTGGACTGCTTTAATTGGCCATGCCTCCTTATGACAGCTCATAGTTGAAATTCTCAACTAGGGAGTCTATCTTAATCATATGTTCTCACAGGGCCACCAGGGAGACTTCCAAAAATCTCATGGGATTCAAATAAAAATGATTCAGTGAATACTGGCACAGTGAGGGCCAATATAACTTGCCCACTGGTTTAATATTGGTGCAGTATACTGCTTCCTTACTGGTTAGACAATGGATGGGCAGTTAGTGACCTGAGAACTCCTTGCAGGCTCCTCTGCTGATTTCTCCCAAGCCAAGACACAGGCTCAGGGCTCTCCACTCTCCAGTGTGAGCATAGCCTTTGCCAGAGTTTATGCCTCTTATGCACTTTCGCTTATGCACCCTGATAGATTAACATGTGTAAGATAATGGGAGAACGAAACCAAAGCATCTGTTGCTGCTCTTGTGGGAGAGAAGGGGATTAAAGAGCCCTTTCCCCGTGTCTTGCTCCTACAGGAAAGCATCCCTATGGAAAGTAAACATGGCTGGCATTGTAACTTTTGGTCAGGTCAGCTTATGATCTCCATTACAGTTCTGAGAGGGGTTAGCTAGAAAAGCAACCATTATTTGTCATGTGTAGACATGATTAAGCATAGAGTTGTTTTAGGTCCACTAAAGGACTTGCAGAAACCCAGAGGGCTTCAACGTTGTTGTTTTTTGAATAACAGCTCTCCAGGCTTTTCAAAGTCTCAAAGTTTCAAAAATGGTCAGCCTAAAAAATGGAGCTGCTGTTTGAGAATCATAATAGGATATGTGGAGTAGGGCTTTGTGTATTTTACAACCAGCCTGTCCAGAATACAGGCCGGAGTATCTTGTATGAGAGGGAGGATAGGCTGCCGTGGGGGGGGTGTGTGTGTGTGCTCTTTTTAAAAAAAAAGTTAGGAAAGAAGTAGATATTTGGGGAGGGAGAACTTTCTGTGAATTCCACCATCTTTCGTTTAGACCAGTTATAAGGACCTGCCAGATGTTGTGGGACAACTCTTGTCATCTATTACCATGGGCAGTGCTGGCTGGGACTGATGAGAGTTGCCTTCCTGATGTTCGTAGACATCCACCGGTTTTCTGTCTCTGCTTTAGATAATAGAGTGTCCAATAAGTCTGACACTCTGCTGTGACTAGAAACTTGGCTGTGCGCTAAGAAAGATGGTGGGGAAATGGAAAGCAACCTCTGGGTTGAGAGCATTCCCCTGACAAGAGACCAAAGTCTGTTGTGAAGAGCAGCAGGCACATTTTGCACCTGGCTATCGGCCACTTTCAGCCAGATGCCAGGACGGTGCCTGACGTCTCCACCATGTGGATGTGCATGCCTGGGGATCATTTGATCTTGACTTGTTTTCACACACTAGCAACACATCTGTAGAATTCTATCCATTACATCTTATCTGCACAATCAGAATGAATTTCAGGAACCAAAAAGTCATACAGTGGTTCCTTCAGTTAAGAACTTAATTCGTTCTGGAGGTCCGTTCTTAACCTGAAACTGTTCTTAACCTGAGGTACCACTTTAGCTAATGGGGCCTCCTGCTGCCGCCGCGACGCTAGCGCACGATTTCTGTTCTCATCCTGAAGCAAAGTTCTTAACCCGAGTTACTATTTCTGGGTTAGTGGAGTCTGTAACTTGAAGCGTCTGTAACCCGAGGTACCACTGTATTGAAAAATATAACTTTCAAGCCGTTCGGCCCAAAAATGGCAACCAGGCATTCTGTTTTGGCAACTGTAACCTTGGTATGTGGTGCTGTTCGGCGCCTAGCTTATATATCTGAGTTTCTAACACTGGAAGAGAGATGGGAAGGGTTTCGAACGGCACCCGTTGGGTTATCTTGGCAAGCCAAGAGTCTTTCTGCTTCAGCCCCATCACCTATAAAATGGTGCTACACATGCTTTACTTTACTTTACATGTAAGCAGAACCCTGCAGGATCACACTAGGCATCTGTTTAGGCCAGAATCCTGCTTCCCATGGCATTCATTTGGATGTACCTCAAGAGCTCACAAGCAGCGCTCAAAGGCAGCAGCCGTCTCCCACTGTTGCCCCTAGCAACTGACATTCGGGGCACGCTACCTCTGAACATGGAGGATCGAAATAACCACTGATAGTTGTTGATTGATGTATCCTCCGTGAATGACCAAGGTAACTGCGTGAAGCACTTTAAGCACACGCACAAAAAAGCACAACCTGTGCTAACAATGCCAATTCGTTAGACGCTAGAGGAACTCCCCCTTCCCAGTTGTAGAACTGAGATGCTTCCAAACACAAAATCACTTCAAGCAATCCGAAACTTTCTCCTTCCTGTTTTCCAAAGCTGCTCCTCTTCTTTCAAAACTAAGCAAGGGGGAAATTGTCTTAGGGGGAACGTCCTAAGAAAAGAGACCTTTGCAAATCAGGAATTAGCTAAGCAAGCAAAAATCCTTATGCCAAGGGCAGGCCATAGAGGACCTCTGTTATTTGGCTGCCTCTCACACACACGATTCTGCTTCCCTTCAATCTCCTTGCTGGCTTCTTTTTTTAAAAAAAGGTTCTTGGAAGTAGAGAAAGAAGCAGAAAATAGAGTATTCCATCCTCTTAAGGTGGAAAGTTTGTGCCTCTTTTTGTGGATGGGATTCTGAGGCCCTCTTGTTTTGACACTGCAGCCCTGCTCAAACCACTAGCCCAGTCAGCCTGATGTGGTTTAGTATTTAATTCATTTACCTTGCTGCTTCTGCACCGGCAAAACCCGCAACTTGCTGGCCTGCTTGCTGTGTTTTCTTCCTTCCGTGTACAAGCTGTAATGCAGCGAAGCCTTCCTTCTTGCAGTCACTTCCTAAACATGATGGACACCCGTGTTACCCAATAGCAGTGCACAGTATCAGCAGAGCCGTAGGCAAGGGATAATTAACCCTATTTTCTACCTACAGAGAGACCAAATGAGCAAGTGGAAAAAGGGGGTTGCTGAAACCTGGACTTTGTCACAGATAAAATTGTTTTGGAACGGATTGCATCAGAAAAGCAAAGAGCTGAGCTGGGCTTTGTGAAATGGTTTAGTGGCTTCAGATTAACTTAGAAAGGGTCTCGGCGGCAGCGGTATTTCATAAGAGCAACGGTTCTAGAGATTGCATTATTTTCAGTTTTGCAGCCTTGGCTGTATTGAGAGTTTCATGGTGGTGGAAGAAACCACAGCTGCCCCCTCCACTTTATGGAAGCTATAAAAGATTAAGGGCTAGGAAACTGCATTATTAATGCCGTGTGGCAGCACATGCTGATGACATTTGCAGCATCTTCAAATGAACTCTTAGTGTGTTGTGTTTCATGCTAGTGAGATTTGCAGTAGTGATAACTTGTCTTGTGCTGCCTGAACTCACTCTCCAGTTCTGGTTGAGCTGTGAGTCTGCAAGGTGCTGACCATCAAACCTGGAGCAGCAGTTGTTCAGCGTCTGGAGAGCTCCTGGGGAAAGGCAGCTGAACTCTTTGGTGGTCAAGCATCTATCTATGTTAAGTGAGGTTTCAAAGGCTTTAAAGCGGCAGTGCTTTGGGTTGGAGCCGCATATGGTGGCCCCAGTATTCCCTCTGCCTTTTCCATTGGGGACTCCCTGAGGAGCAAGGTGGTGGGTGAACTGATTCAGACTCATCAGCTGAAAAGCCTGGTCCGCACCTCTTGGAAGTATGATTGACAAACTCCCCTTCAAAAAGGTTCCCTTAGACCAGAGGTCGGCAAAGTTTTTGTGGCTTGGGCCGGTTCACAGTCCCGCAGATGCTGTGGTGGTCCGGAGAACGTGCAAACGCTCCTTCCGGCATGGAGGAGGCGTACGCAGCTTCCCATTGGCTGCAGGAGCTTCCTGCAGCCAATGGGAAGCCGCCCAGCATCGCAGAAGGCGGTCCCCGCTCTTTTTCATCCTGGTTTAGCGTGACGCATGGGAGTCAACCAAGCAGGCGGCAGGGGAGTCCCCGAGCAGGCAGCAGGGGTCCATGGGCTGGTTAAACGACCCCCATGTGGCCCATGGACCTTAGGTTGCTGACCCCTGCCTTAGACCCTTTCCCCACTGGATTCTCTTTTCACATCTGATCATCTACCAAGGAGCCAAATAATAGTATAGCACATTTTGGGGATGTCACAGTGTTCTGAAAACGTGACTTACATGGACTTGCGGTTGGGCCCAACCCCTACCCTGAGTGAGCAGTGGGTTCTCTTTCATAGCCCACCACACTTGATGCTCCCCTGTCATTGAGCATTGCAGGAGAAGATGTGTTGCGGTGAGCATAATGCTCGTTCAGGAAATCAGTTCACCATTATTGATCTCACTGAGGTATGCCTAACAAGCTTCTGAGGAACGCCAGGGTTCTCTAGAATACACTAAGCGCCAATACTTAAGTGTTGGGTTTTAAGAGCATAATTCTTGCTTTGAGTGTGCAAGGACCTGGGCTTCAAATTTGGAGACGCCTGTGCAAAACAGGCGAATGAGGGTTACAACCTTTTTGAAAAAGCAGAACACGTGCTTTGAATGCAAAAGGTCCCCGATTAATGGCATCTCCCATTAAAAGGACCTCTAGTAGCAGATGATGGGAAATACCTATGCTGGAGGTCCTGGAGGGCCACTTTCAGTTGGAGTAGACCAGTCTTCCCCAATCTGGCTCCCTCCAGATATTTTGATCCACCTGCTCCAGCCAATATGCTGGATGATGGGACCTGTAGTCCAAAATAATTAAAGTGCACCTGCTTTGCAAAGGCTGGTGTGAATACCAGTGGGCTTGACGAATCAATGGCCTGACCTGGTCTAAGGCAGCTTCATATATTCAGGTGGATTACACTGCCATTATCCCTGTCCATTGATAGGTCTCTTCCATAGATCTTTGCCAATCTGTGTTGTCCAAAGCACAGACATGCCTCTCCCTCTGAATTTGTTTCCCTTGTAACCAAAGACTATCTGCAGCATCTGCTTCCCAGACCACGGAAGACTCTCTGATCCCCATCCAGCCTTCTTCCAGAGAGCCGTGGTTTGGCAGAAGCCTCTCTCAGCCTCCTGCTTTGCTCCTGCCCGTTTTTCGCTGCTGGTTCTGATCACTAGGGAAACAGGGACCTGGCCAGCTGGGTGAATTCTCCCTGCTATGTAAACACTGTGACTCACCTGTTTCCCTTTTTTCCCCTCCTTCCCACCACCACCAGCAGTTCAAGGCAAATCTTTGCATATGCCCACCGTCTGTATGATTCTGATAATTGCCAATGTCCACCCTTGCTATGTTGTTGTGGGTAATGGGCTGGCCGTGTATGAGTGAGGATTGATGGAGCAGGAGAAAAAAATTGTGAAGGATAGAGTGGAAGCATCTCCCTGCAAGCAACGCTCCATGCTTAGTGTTTACTGGCCCCTGTGATTCCTTTTGTTGGACTTTGGTTAATGTGTTCATTTAAAGAAAAATACTGAAGTTTGGGATATTTTATAAAAAGTAAAATAAAAAACCTTAGGGATAACTATCTTATGTTTCCATAGAATCATAGAAATGTAGATAAAATAAAGAATAATGACTAAATCGTGATCTTTTGTCTACACGGAAGTAAGTCCCATTGTCTTCAGCAGGACTTACTTCCAGGTAAGTGTGTAAAAAATTGCAACCTAAGCAGAATGTTAGTTAAGCGCAGTGGGTCTATTTGTTTCAATTGAGGGCTTAGGTTGGAAGGTGGCAAGAGATCAATACTTTTTTGTGGGGTGGGGGAGGCAGGTATAGTTCTGCATTTAAGGACAAAGTATGACTTGGGAGACCAGAGTTCAAACCCTCACTTGACCACGAAGATCTCTGGGTAACTTTGGACCATTCACTCTCTCTCAGACTAACCTACCTCACAGGGTTGTTGTAAGGATAAAAATGGAAGAGGGGAAGAAGTGATTGTGCCACCTTGAGCTCTTTGGAGAAAATGTGGGATATAAATGTAATAATAAATGAAAATAAATAAATACATAAATAAAAATATACTACAATACAGAAATACATTTGTATTAATGGAGTAAGGTTTCCTCCCTTGGAGATTCAGTGGGAGAAAAAAATGGAATCAGGGTAAGAAGAAATGCTTAGCATTTGTCAGCTCATACTGACCAAGGCAGCGAACCACCATCATCTGTCAAACGCCATTCATCCAATCTCTGTATGTGATGCCAGATTATGAATGGTCTATTACCCTCAACGTGTAACATATTTTACCCAGGCAATCCAAAATCTGAACCCAGAGAAGCTGAATTTGTCAACCTTACAACAGTGAGGGAAGTTTTGCTCCTTACCTTGTTGAGCATGCTGTACTCTTGCCACAGGAAAGTGATATTTGGCACTGCTGGGCAACCTGATTTAGTTTCCTGAAAATGGCAGTGATGTGGTCACTGTTGTGGGGGGGAAAATTTTCCCGTGTGTTATTTTCGGGAGGGGGGGGGCAGAGAATCCATTTTAGCAAATGGATGTCAATTGTAAATATAATTATTAGCCGAACTTTACAGCTTGAAAGCTTTAAGTTACAAGGGGTAAGGTGGTCTCTGAAGTAACTGGGTTTCTGAGTTGTATAGAGAATTCTATCTTGGTAGGAACACCTTCAGCTTAGCCCAATAGCCAGATTGGCAGCCAGGATGTGTCTACTTCCTGACAGTTTAGCTGTGCCACAAGGTGCTATTTTAACATCTGTATGAAGCCATTTGGAGTAATCGGGATGTTTCTCTGTTACCTCTGAGTCAGGAGAGGCTGTGCAGAAGCTGTACCAGTCCTTGGATGTATGAGGACCAATAGGCTGAATAGGGACGCTGTTGGTGAATGCTTGCCACTTTTGAAAATTGAGGAGTTTACCTGTTCTAATTGATGTTGTAACTGTTATGCCGTTCAATGGGCTTGTTCATTATACATTTTAATTATGCATTTTTAATGTTGTCGATGAAATTTTATACTGTGTATTTTGATTATGGGTAGCTGTATTTTTATAATGTGTATTGTTTTTTGCTGTTGGCTTTTACTTGTGATTTTGCTGTTGGCTTTTACTTGTTTCAAAATGCCTTGATTTTTCTTCTCAAAATGAAAGATGGTATATACATTATTTTGATAATAATCATTTAATAAATTTCTCTGGCTGCTTCCTGGTATCAGATTAAAAAAAAAAAAAGTTGGCCACCCTAGGTAGAAGCTTGGGAACCTGTTTTAAGTATGGATTGATAGAACAGGGGAGCGTTTTCCTGTTTAAGCCTAAGGAACACCAGAAGCTGAGACGAGCCAATGTGGTGTAATGGTTAGAATGTTGGGCTATGACATGGGAGAGCAGGGTTTGATTCCCCACTAAGCCATGAAGCTCACTAGGTGACCTTGGGCCAGTCACCATCTTTTTACCCTAACCTACTTCACAGGGTTGTTGTGAGGATGAAATGGGGAGGAGGAGGATCATGTGACCACCTTGAGATCCTTGGAATATAAAGGTGGTATCTAAATGTAATAAACACAATAGGAAGGAGGAAACGGTGAAATCAGCCATGATTAAATGGGCACAGGATATCGGTCATGACATTATGTTTGCTGACTGGGAACAGTTGTGGACCACTGGTGTTAAGTTTACGGCATGTAATGCCTTAAAAGAAAATATAATGAAAATGATTTACAGGTGGTACATGACCCCAGTCAAGCTTGCAAAAATTTACCATTTGCCCAATAATAAATGTTGGAAATGTAATGAGAATGAAGGTACCTTTTATCACCTATGGTGGACCTGCCCGAGGGTGAAAGCATTCTGGGAAATGATCTATAATGAAATTAAGAAAGTCCTTAAATGGACATTTACTAAGAAACCAGAGGCTTTTCTCCTGGGCATGGTTGGCCAATTGGTGCCAAAGAAGGATAGGACTTTCTTTATGTATGCTACTACTGCAGCAAGAATTCTTCTGGCAAAGTATTGGAAGATGCAAGAACTACCTACTCTTGAAGAATGGCAGACAAAGGTGATTGACTACATGGGACTGGCAGAGATGACCGGCAGAATTCGTGACCAGGGGAAAGAGGCAGTGGAAGAAGACTGGAAGAAATTTAAAATATATCTTAAAAACTGTTGTAAAATTGAGGAGTGTTAAGATGTCAAGGGGTAAGAAGCAGAGAACTACAGCTGTAATTAACAAATTTATGGGAATTTAATGAAGGGAACTAAATGGATAAATTGACTAAAGGGTTGCTAAAAAAATTTAAAATAAGGATGCAGCAAAAGGGAGGTAAGGGGAAGTCGATTGAAAGAAGTTACAAGAAAATAAGATTATGAATTTATTTATGTTTGAGTTGTTTATGTTTGTTTGTATTTTGTGATGTTTTTGTTTTTTAATTATGTGTTTTAAAAATTGAATAAAAATTATTATTAAAAAAAAAACACAATAAAATAAATAAATGAAGGCAGCCTGAAGGAGTTTTTTCATCCTTACTCACAGGCAAGGGAATGTACCTTGGCAATCTTGAGTGAGTTACCCGTGCAGGCTGAAGCAATAATTGCACTGGAGATGAGAACAGTTGGCGTTCGTGGCTCCAGCAGCCTCATTCAGACCACACATGCAGGTTGACTTGTTGATAAAAAGCTGGCTTCCGCTAAGAGAGAGAACTGGATGGCCAAAATGATTTATTGGTGCTTATAAGCAGCACCAGCTTTTCATGTGCTGGAATGAGCCTCTGAAGCACCACGGCACATTTTAATTTTTCCAGCCTCCTTCCTGCCCAGCTGCCCTGGAGTTATCCAGCATTATCTCATTTATTTACTATATTTCTTATCCCACTTTTTAGATAATTGCTGTCTCCCAAAGTGGCTAGACTAAAAGAGCAGGAGGCACCAAGAAAAGGGACTGGAGGGAGAGGAGCTTTTCAAGGTGAGCTCTTGGAGAGCACTTACATCTACCTGGGGCCAGGTTGTTCTTCCTTTGTTGGTGGTGTTGCCTGAATAGCAATGGGTGGCTCTCGGTCCTTCAGCCAGTGGAAGGGACCAGACTCCAGAGTGGCCCTTGCTTGCTTCTGCACTCCCTGGGGCAACCAGTGGCTGGAACTGCGTGTCTACTCAGGCAGGGTGGGGCCAGGTTGGTCTCCCCATTGCCTTAATATTCTTCCTGGGAGGAAGCCTCCCAGTGGCCCTGGGTTCCCTGGCCTGATAGCAGAAGCCGTAGTTGTGCTTATCTTCTGCTCTCCAGCCCCAAAGCACCAGAAGCATTTCTGCAATACTGCTTGCCTGCAGCTTAAAAAATAATAAATTACCCACTGCAGGTAACTATTTCAGCATGTTTTGCTTTTTCTGGTGTGCTTATAGTGACCATTCTATTTTCCTCAAACATGTCTGTCAATATGGTGGCCAGGAGCAGGTCCCTGGTTGTTGAGAGTAGCAGAGAGAAGTACATAGCTCTCTCTCTGTTTTTTACATCCCTGATGACTGCTTTTGATCAAGTTGAGGAGCAAGACAGTGGGGTTAGGGGAAGTATCCTGGATGTTTCCAGGCTTGCAATGCTGTATTTTTTTTGACCATTTACTTTTGACAGCAGTTATAAATCTCATGGCATGCTGTCACGTTTGGTTGACTCCTCTTGGTTTTCATGGCCAATCATGACTGTAATGACTTGCAATAGTTACACTTGCTAAGTGGAAATTCGTAGCATTGAGCATGGATGTGGGAGAGCCGGGTTCAAATTTCCACACAGCCATTAAGTGTCCTGAATCGACTGTGATAAGTTGCTGTCTCTTGGCTTAGCTTCATATAGGATGTTCTGAGAACATAATTATCAATGTAGAATAATGTCACATATTAAGAACTATGAGAATTAATAACAGTTTACTGTTGTGGCCTTGGTGGTCAGTGATGATCATTAGATGTTTCCTTAGTAGGTACTAATGGCCGGAAGCCAGTGTTTGAGGGCTACAGCTTTTCCATAGCATGGATGACAGTGTGGGGAAATGAAAATGAGCAATTTGGAGAGATTTAGTATAATGCAATTGAGAGAGATAGGTCTGAGATTCCCATCTTCCCCAGAAGTTAATAAAATTAGATAGGTAGGTAGGTAGGTAGGTAGGTAGATAGATGATAGATAGATAGATAGATAGATAGATAGATAGATAGACAGACAGACAGACAGACAGACAGACAGACAGAAGTTTTTCTCCTGTTCTCATAACAGTAGAAATCATAGACATCCAGTGAAGCTGAATGTTGGAAGATCTGGGAGAGTTTTAAGCCTTTCAGCCAGCACATTGTTAAAACTATAAAACTCACTCTTGCAGGAGACGGTGAGGGCCACCAACTTAGATGGCTTCAAATTCGTGGAGAAGGCTATCAATGGCTGCTCTCCATGGTGACTGTTCTGCCTCCACAGTCAGAGGCAGCAGTGCTTTGCAATACCAGTTGCTGGAAACTGCAGGAGGGGAGCCAGCTCTTGTGGTTGTGGCTGTGCGTGAGGGTTTCCCAAAGGCATCAGTTTGGCCACTGTGAGATGCTGGACTAGGTAGGCCATTGGTCTGATTCAGCAGGCTCTTCTTAGGTTCTTATTTCCGCCCTGTAGAGATGCAACCAAAGTGCTGCACATCCCTGCTGCTGCCTCATGCAATCCATCCATCCATGCATACACACATACGAAATATGAGAGTCTGGTGCAGCAGCAAAAGCAGGAGACATAAAGAAGCAGCAGGTGACCTGAAGGCGGGAGGAAGTTGAAGGGCGTTCTCAAAAATAGCAGCTGGTTGGGTGGGCAGATGGAAGAGCAGCAACTCTCAGCCTTTGGACTTTCCCAGTCCTGTGACTTCCTCCCATCTCTGAGCATGCTTCGGGTTAGCCTTCCCATCAGCTGGCAGAAGGGAGGGGAGAAGTGCTTTGAATATTTCCAGGTCCAGGATCAAAAGCCTTTTTGTGTCTGCTAGTGGGATGTGGCCTTCTCTCCCTCCCTCCCTTTCTCTCACTTTTTTTCCTGCTTCCCTTTTCTGGTAGAGCCCTGCCAAGTACAGGAAGACTCCAGTGTATGCCTCTCCTTATAGGGGTTGGGGTGGGGAGGCAGGGAGGAGGAGGAGGAAGTGTTTCTGGTTCTGTGGGAATGTGAGCTTTCTCCCACTCTGTAAACAGCTGGTGACTCATTGCATAGCTATGGCACCAAAGGGATGCATGGCCTAAGGCATGCTGTGTGTGTGTGTATGTGTACATACACAGGGAAGGGAACTGAGCTTGTTTTGTTCCCGCCACATCCCCGCTCTGCTTCCTTGACTTTCTCACCGAAAACCTTTGGCGGGAGGAGAGAGAGAGAGACCCTGCGGAGTTCCTGCCTTCATGCGCCTCCTGCCTGCACAACCTGCCTTCCACACGGGAGGTGCCCGGGGCAGCGGCAAGGAGGCTTCCATGGTGCATGGCAAAGTCCAAACATGAGGGCGGGAGAGGAGAGCTGCACAGAAATGAGCAAGGGCTTGGGAAGGGCTCTGCAAATCCAAGGTAACGCTGCTGGGCTCCTTTCCAGCTCTCTGCAAAGCTCTCTACCGCCTCGCCCCACCTTTTCTCATTTCCCGTTATGTGGCTTGCCTGTGATTTTCGCTCCTCTGGCTTTTAACCGCTCTCAGCTGCCCTCCAAAGCCGCCTGCTTTTCTCTCTGGGAGATCCTGAGGCCTAGAACCCCCTTGCAGCCTCCCTGTGTGTGGGATCCTCCGAGTCTCTTGCCCTTCAGTACCCACTTTTGTTAGGCAGTCCTTGCCTTTGCCCCCTGCTTCTCATTCCAAGAAGAAATGAATTCTAGGTACCTTGGCAGCCCTGGCTCACATCAAGCTTAGGACACTGCTACTGCACTCGGTGCTTGAGTTATATTGATGCTGCTGTAGAAATAACAGTTCCCTCCACTTCCTAAAATATATCCCACAATCCCTCAGCCTGTTGAGTCCTTCCCTTTTCTTGCATCTTCTTCATTCTGTCCTCATTTGCTTCCCACACCTTGGCTACCTTAGTAATGGATCTGTATCGCCTACTAGTTTTGTCAGTTCTGTTCGTCTTTCCAGTTCCTACAGGGATTGGCAAATACAGTCACATTCAGTGTATCAGCACAGAGTTGACCTGCGACGCGGAAGAGCCTCTGCAAGCACCTACAGACTTTCAGAGTTTTAAAATATTTGGGCTGCATTCTCACACTGCTACCCAGGATTACTGGGAGCTGTGCTTGATTTCTAACAGGTGTCCAGACTCTCAAACGATGCCTCCCTGTTTTAACCGCAAGGTGTGGTTGCTTAGCAGTGAGGGGAAGGCACTCTGTATCTACTCAGAGGTACTTTTCTTTATTGTATTACACCAGCGACTTCCAAACTTTTCCATGTATGGACTACTTGGAAATTGCTGAGGGTTTTGGTGGACCACTTAATGATTTTTCTGACTGCTGTAGTAATTGTAATGCGTTGTGCTACATGATGTGCAATTTTAAATGCATTTTTGCAGACATGCAGTGGATCAGCTGAATAACGCTTACGGATCACTGGTGGTCAGTGGACCATTTTGGGAACTTCTGTATCACACTATTCCACATCTGTTTCTTTAAAGAAGCATGGTCGTAGTTCAGTGGGAGTTTCTGGAGGAGAGAGGCTAGGCCATCGCTGAGCACCTGCTTTGCATGTTCAGTTCCTGGCATCTCCAGGCAGGGCTGGCAGAGACCCCCGCCTGAAACCCTGGAGAACTGCTGCCAGTCGGGGCCAAGAGTGCAGAGCTAGACAGACACAGTGATCTGACTTGGTGCAAATCAGCTATGTCCCCAAGAAGTGCAGGGCCCCTGAAAGGGAATGTTTTCATTTCCACAGCAGCAATCCCTTCTCTCGTTTTCAATTTTGCGCGCATGTCACGTGAAGCTGAACTGTGTTGATCACCACAAGTGAAGGGAGAAGCATTTGTGGCTGAGCCAGACCGCCCCCCCCGCCCCGCCCCTGCTCAAATTCCTCCATTCAGCCTGCTGGACTTCCCCCTTTCACTTTCTCTAGGGGGGCGGGAAAGAGTGTCCTGAAACCAATTGAATTTGTTGACTCTCCCTTTGTCCTCCCAGTGTCTTTGCACAGAGATGACCCCAAGTCATGATTTGCTTTTGGGCTTCTCTTGTTTCCATGGTTACCGTCTCGGGGTTGGCTACTTTCCCAAGGTCACCATGGCAACTATCGGAAGGGAATCATGCTTGGGATGCTTTGGCTGAGTATCCTTTAAAAAAAAATAAAAATGAATGATTAGAACGTGTGACACGATGTAGAGGTGGATGGAGACAAGTTTTCCTTCTCCGGAAGGGAGCTTGTAGGGGAGAAGGGAGAACTCGGTCCAGGCTGTCTTCTAAGGTTCCTTACGCCCGGCGCTGCAGCTTTCGAAAGCCGCCTGTGCTTGCTAGGCGCGACAGCCCTGAGCACCCAGACCCTCCGCTCCCCCGGCCCAGGCTGGCAGGGGAGAAGGAAGCTGCTGTGATGTCACAGCTGCATTGCCCTCTCCCCCTTCTCCTACAGGCGCTCCAACTGTGTCATCCATCCGTGCTGCGCGATGCAGGTGGAGGCTCTGCCGCCGAGGTCTAGACAGGCAGACTGCCTCTCCTGCGCTGATTGAAGGGGTGTAGTTTGCAAAGTGTACCTGAGGTGAGAGTGAAGGGCAGCCGTCCTCAGGGCGAGTGGGGAGGAGGCGTCGCTGCTGGGTGCCACATTTCCACACAGCGGGGAAGATCAGAAGGGCACCCCCTCCCTCAGCCTTAGGGCGAGAGAACCCCACAAAGTGAGGAGAACGTTGCATTTTTCTCTTTCTCTTTTGCAACCTGTTCCACCATCCTTGTCTTGTCGTCTTGTGGTTTTTTCCTGTGTGGTTTGTTTGTCTGCCTTGAGATTTGGGAGGCTTACAGGTGGTGGTGGGCAGAGATTTGTTCACTTTTCTACTTGCACTGTTGAAATCTTTAGCAGGGTGGGGACTAAGGCCAGAGGTTATCATCCCTTAGCTCTTAGGTGACCTTCGTGTGGGGTGGAGGGGTGTCTTAAGTAAAAGTTTGTGTGTGTTGTTTTTTTAATTGGGGGGGGGGCATATTCCCTGTTTCTGCTATCTGCTAACCCTGATTCTGTGATTGTAATAAATTTGTGCAGATTTCCAAAATACTGTTGCATGGTTTTTCAAAAACTGTACAGAGAAAATAGCAATCGGCTAGAGCTGTTAAGATTGGGGAAGAAAAGGTTAGCTTTACGGAATGAACGGCACCCAGACAAACAGATAAGGAACTGTTCCAAATTTAGAAACCCCCTCACTTAAACGGGGGGGGGGGGGAGAGAGAGAATCAGATTGGCATCATGAAATGCTGGAATCCAGGATAAGCAAATTGATAAAAATTGGGTCTAAAGTCTTTGTAGGCCTGTGGACACAATGGTGTGGGAGACGGGAGGTAGGGATGGAGGAGCTCTTCCCTACCTCAATAACTTGGTAATTACATGAAAATCCTGGACAGAAATGATGTCTAACTCGGGCTGCTTTCTCATCTTCTCCCATCTTGCCACTCTGATTTCTTACTGAGTGTGGATTAAGCCGCTGTTGTGTTCAGTCCTATCGGGTGTTCTGGTTTGTTATTCCACAATCCTTCCCTAGCCTAATAGCCAAAAACATCACCCCAGATTTTGTTTGGGTTCCATGCCTTCAGGCGCAAAGCACCTTAGTGGCAGAGCGCATCTTTTTCAGGCAGAAAGAGGAACTCAGATCCAACCCTGGCAGTGTACATAAAATGATTTGTGGTTGCAAGACTAGAAAAGCTTTGGAGAGCTGCTGCCCATTATGACAGACAACACTAGGCTATGTGGACCAGTGGCCTTGAGTCTGTATAAAGTGGTTTTCTAATGGGGAAGGGTCATAGCTCAGCGATGAAGCGCTTGTGAAAGGTCCCAGGTCCAGTCCCCAGCATCTCTAGATAAGGCAAGGAATGTCTCCTGTCTGAAACTCTGGACACCTGCTGCCTGTCCGTGTAGGCAATACTGAGCTAGACAGAAGGTAGCTTCCTATGTTCCTATATATGTACAATCTGAGATATTGATACTTTGTTTGTCTAGTGAATGCTGGCAACTATAGCTCTGTGTTGGGCTCTCATGCCTAACATGAACACACACAGAATGCCTATTCAACAAGGAAGGTCCAGTGTTACATACCCAGGGGTCTGTATGCAACTTCTTAGACACACATACAGGGTGAGTCTTTTAAAAGAGGCCCCATGGAACATGTGTACTCTGTATCCACGGGGCCTCTTTTAAAGGACTCACCCTGTATAATCAGTGCTGCTTCTTTCTTTAAGTGAGCTCTGGTTGCATGCCTGTGATGTCTGATAGGATCACTGATAACTGGGAATCCCTGTCTTTGCCTGTAATAACATAGGTGAGACTGAAATCATAGACCTGTTTATCTCATTTATTTAAATAATTTGTATCCTGCTCTTCAATTGAGGAAAAGCTCCCTAGTGTGACTTACAGATTGCAGACCTGGGGGCAGGGATTGGTTTTAATATTTTAGTTTATTTTTTAGTAATCTAAAAAGACACCTCACATAAGGAAAATGGATTGGGAGGGAGGAGGAAATCAGGGACAACTTGAGACTTAGAAGTTCTAGTAGCTCCACTCAGTGCCCCAACTAGCAGAAATGGCTACTGATGGCCAGGCTAGGGCATGATGTTGCTTCAGTTCTCCCTCCCCACATCCTGCGTCTTATATTGTAAAAAGCCTAGTTTTGTTAGTTTATTCTCTTTAAGGCAGCAGTTTTCATTTCACGTTGGGGTTGTGGGGCAACAGAGGGAGGAAGTACAGAGTTCCAGGAGTGGTATAGAAGAAAGAGCTTCCCCAGCCCCAAACTGATTGTCCCCTAACAGAAGGCAGTGCAGATCAATGAGACTAAGTTTGTGTTTGCTATGGAATGACGCAAGACTACAGTGGGTTTTAAACTTACAAGCGGGGGGCATCAGGCAGAGATTGAGCCTGTGCCATCCCCATCCCCACTCATTCTGGTGTTGAGAAAAGTGACAGGGAAGCCAGCCATACCGATAAGCCACAACAGATCAGGAGGTGCTTTCTGGCCTTTAAAGATCCCCTGAATGAAACTGAGCAACTAGGGGATTCTGTTTTCACTGCTGATTGTGTACCCCGCCCCCCCTTTGCCTAGCACTTCTTTGATACAGCAGGATCTGAGCCTGACACATCTACAATGCTCATCCACCCTAGCCTGAATTGGGAAGCCCAGGAAGAGCACAGCATTCTCCTAATGATGTTTCCCCACAAGTGGTTCTAGGATGAGGTCTCGAATAAGGTCTCCTTGAATTTATGCCTTTTCTAATACCACTGTTGGATAATTGAATAACACATCCATCCACACATACCTTAGGAGCCTGTATATCTATGCTCTCTTGTGGGCTCAATGGTTGGTGAGCTGGCTTACGTGGTTCCGGAAATGAGCAGAAAGACAAGGGAAAGAGTTCAAAAAAGAATGGAGGAGCATTGCCTTAAATAGATTCGACATATAAAAGATATGTGACGTTCTCTGAATCGAAATGCAGCATATGAATTTGGTGGGGGAAATGTCCCATTTAGAATGTCTTTTCTGGGTCTGTTTCCTTTCTCTAAACCTGTTTCCTCTCTCTCTCTCTCTCTCTCTCTCCTTTTTCTCTTCCCCTCTAGTTGCAATTTCTGAGCAGTTCTGTCCAGGTGACCGTACCCAGGTTATGACGACTAATCCAAAACCAAACAAAACATTAAAGGTAAGTAAAGTGGCATAAAATGGGGAAGTGGAACTTGCAACCCTGCAGGTGTTGCTGGACTCTAGCTATCATCAGCCCCAGCCAGAATGGCAAATGGTCAGGGATGTTGGGAGTTGTAGTCCAGGAACATCTGGAGGAACACCCCATTCTGATATAAAGCATAGATGGCTTTTTAAGGAAAACTGAGACAAATTCATGGAACCTCCATGGCCAGAGGCAATATACCTCTGTGTGCCAGATGCTGCAGGTGCCTATTATCTTCCCACCTTGCTTGTGAATTCCCAAAGCAGCCTTCCCTTAACTTAGTGCCATCCTTACATTCCAGGTTGCAACTCCCAGGTTGCAACAGGCCATTGTCTGTGCTGGTTGGAGGAGCTGTAATCCAAAACTTCTGGAGAGCACTAGGTTGGGGAAGGCTGTTTCAGAGGCATCTGGCTAGCATTTGTTAAACAGAATGCAGGACACGAGGCTTTTATTTTTTTTAAAAAAAAAAAAATGTTGTGTGCTCTATATGAAAATAGTTTTCATCATGGCCGATCTTCTAAATCACAAGCAGGGAACCTGTATACCTCCAGGTATTGTTGGACTGCAACTTCCGGAGTCTCTGACCACTGGCTATTCTGATGTGAGCTAGACTCCATTCTGTGGGTTGTCACAGGTTCCCTGTTCTAAATTACCACCTTCCCCAGCGGTAATTCTTTAAAATACATTGTTCAGTGCCAAATTCTTTTGCCTGCCGATAACACAGCTATACAGTTTTCCTTCAGAAGAGAGTTTTTCTTCATCGCTTTTAAAAGAGAAACTAAGGATACCTATGTCTAACTTGCTGGAGACGAGGACAGTATTCTGTATCCGTACCTGAGATGAAGTGAAGTTTTACGCAGTTCATGGAATCTTGCAGGAAAATTCATGCCACACTCACAGGCTGGGGACCATAGTGTGGTGGTAGGGTGCATCTTTGCAAGGCACAGGTTTCCATATTCAACCCCCAGCATCTCTTGTTAAAAGGATTCCATGTTAAACAGCTTCACACACTCAGGTCCTGTAACAGATTTCCTGGATGTCTTCATATGGCCATGAATTTCCGTGCAGAATCATCTGAGTCATTTCCCTTTCCATTCCTCGTGGAAGAGGGACATGGGAAGCCCTTCTGAGGTACAACATCCTGAGGTTGACGTGGCTTGTGGAGAGGAAGGAAGGAGCCACTCTGCAGCTTCCTGCCCTGCAGCTAGCAGGATGTCCTCATGCCGCTGTGGGAAGTGGGCAAAAAGCAAAGGCCCATTGGCCCATTGGAAAAATGCCAAAATCCCTTATGAGGGCAGCATTCTTTTATTAGTCCAACCCAAATGTGGGACCTGGAGTGGCTGAACACTCAGCCCATGAAACGCTGACATTTCTTAAAATATATCAACGTGGTCCTTTACACAGGAAATCCATTTTATTTTTAAAAAATCCATCAAATTCACAATACCTGGGTGGTTTTTGGGGGGTGGGGCGGCCCCTAGAATAAGACTGAGCATGGGATTATAGAAGTTTAGAACTGGAATCATCTAGTCTAACTCAGCTAAAGCATCCATGACAGCTGGCCATCCACCTCTGCTTAAAAATCTCAAAGAAAGGAGAGTACACCTCTCATATGAGTCTGTTCCACTGTCAAATAGTTCTTGCTGTCAGAAAGTTTTTCTGTCAGTAAGTTTAGTCGGAATCTCTTTTCTTGTAACTTGAAACCATTGGTTCAATTCCTACCCTCCAGAGCAGGAGAAACAAGCATACTCCCTCTTCCATGTGATAGCTCTTAAGATGGCTATTACATATCATCTCAGCATAGGTGATAAATGGGGGGCGGGGGGGGGGGCGTGATGGGTTCACTGCTGAGAAGACCCTGTCATTTGTTGCTAAAGGAGCTACCTAGAGAAGGGCTTTAGCAGAATATCATAACCTATGTGGGAAGACTCAGTTCATAAGATATTTGGCTCCCAAGGCATTTAGAGCTTTTAAAAGTTAACATCAGCACTGTGAATTGGGCCCAGAAGCAAACAGATAGCCAATATTAATTTATTTACATACTGCAGTTGAGCATTTGACTGATTTAAATAGCTGTTCAACAGTGGGACGGATTCCCTCCGAAGGTGGTGAAGGTTTTTGAATAGGTTGGATGACCACCTGTTATGGATTCTTTAGCTGTGTTTCTGCATTGCAGGGAGTTAGACTAGATGTCTTTTGGGGTCCCTTTCAACCCTATAATTCTGTGAGAAGGGGGAAAGGATTTGGTCAATTAAGCAGATCAAATACTGGTCAGGTATTTTTAAAAGCACTAACTTTATCACAGCAGCAGAAAAAGAAAAGTTACTGCCACGTATCTGAATTCTAAAAACTGAATGATACTGCTAATTATTGTGAAATAATACTTAAAAAAAAAAAATAGTACATTACCATAACTTTTAACTATGTTGGTTCAGGCTTTTTCTTATATAAATGATGAATGATTCTTGTGAATGATGCTTTGGACTCAGAGGGAAGAGTCAGGTGTAAATGTTGACTTGGGTAGAAACTACTCTGCACCAAGTGCCACTCACTGGATCATCTGCAGATTTCAAGTAGAATTCTCCATCTGAGTTCCTGCAGATGAGGAATTCTGACACAGAACTCTGAAACTGGGTAGTAGAGATTCACAAAGAAGTGGTCAGAGGTAGCCAATTACTATTCCAATCATTACACATGAGGAAAACTGAGGCCAAGAGATTAAGTGATTAGCATAAGGAAAGCAATGACAGAGAATGTTGCTTTTCTTGCCATTTTACTCGCTGTTTGGGGCCAGGAACCTTTGTTGATCTGCTGCAAATAACCCAGAGATTGACCACTAAAACCCAACATGCCTCCTTCCTGCTCTAGTATATCTTTACACGGGAGAAGGCATTCCCTGAGATACTTTGGACCCAAACAGTTTAGACTTATAGAAGTCAAAGCCCGCACCTTGACTTGAGCCCAGAGACCTACTGGAAGCCAGTGCAGTTGCTGAACAAGTATAATACGGTTTTGTCAGCTCATCTTGGTCAAAAGAGGGGCAGCAGTATTTGGAACTAATTGGACAGCCTTCAAGGGCAGTTCCAGATATGATAGCAAATAATCAGGAAGTTACCGAGGCGTACAGGATAGCAAGGCTGAGCGATGGTTAGACCTGGGATAGCTCAGTCAGTAGAGCACAAGACTCTTAACCTCAGGGTCGTGGGTTTGAGTCCTATGTTGGGCAACAGATTCCTCCACTGCAGGGGGTTGAGCTAGATGGCCCTTGTGATCCCTTCCTGTTCCATGATTCTGTGATCCATAAGTTGCCTTTGTGACATTGGTGTCTGCAGGTCAAGGAGGAGTCGGGAGAGAACGCCCCGGTGCTCAGTGACGATGAACTCGTGTCAATGTCTGTGCGGGAGCTGAACCAGCACTTGAGAGGTCTCACAAAAGAGGAGGTCATCCGCCTGAAGCAGCGGCGGCGCACGCTTAAGAACCGGGGCTACGCCGCCAGCTGCCGCATCAAGCGTGTGACGCAGAAGGAGGAGCTGGAGAGGCAGCGGGTGGAGCTGCAGCAGGAGGTGGAGAAGCTCGCCCGGGAAAACAGCAGCATGAAGCTAGAGCTGGATGCCCTGCGCTCCAAGTACGAGGCGCTCCAGACCTTTGCCCGCACCGTCGCCCGGGGGCCCATCACTCCGACCAAAGTGGCTGCCACCAGTGTCATCACCATCGTGAAGTCGGCAGAAATCTCGTCCGTTTCTGTGCCGTTTTCAGCGGCCTCCTAGTGTCCAAAGTGGCAGAACTAGCAGCCCTTTGGGAAGGGAGAGTAGGATCTCGTTGATGGGTTTAGGAGCCTGCCTTCCTGAAAGATCAGCGATCCATTTTATCCCCCACAGCTAGCAAGTGGACTCTGCAAAGGGGGAAACTAATGGGCTGTTCTTGCTGGGCACTTCAGGTTCTGTCAAGCCGCTTCTGGCTGAAATGGGAATGCCATATCGAGAAGTAGATATTGCACGAGGAGTCTTGCACAACTCCTCCTCACAGCCTCTGTAAGTCCCAGGCAGCTCCCCAGTCGAGAGAAGACATCAGGGTATTCTCCAGAACATTTTGGAGTGAAACTGAACCACTCAGAAACGGATGGCCTGGCAGAATTGACAGGCAAGTTGAATAAATGAAGAACAGCCTCTTCCTTCTTTCAGAAAAAAAAAAATGTCCGATCGTAGTCAGCTTTATGTCAGTCACAGAATGGGCATTTGGCTCTGGAGCAGCTTTTGCTGAGAGTTCATCAGAATGTCATAGAACAATGTCTTATCTCTCCAGTTATAGAAACATCTTCACAGGTGAATTTCCACTTTTGGTGTGGTTATCTCCCCTACCCTTTGCCATGTGGCTTAGCAAACAGAGCAGTATCTACAATGCAAAAATGTCTCTCTAGCTACTTCCCCACAATGTGCCTGTGAGTCAGGTGTCTTTTTAAAAATGTAGTCTTGTTACTTCTAAATCAATATTCTATCTCTCTTGCTTTCTCTCTCTTTCTCATAACAATAACTATTAGATCTAGACTGAACAACGCTGCAGAGAAAAGGAAATAGGAAAGTGTTAAGAGTGTGGGGATGTGGGTGGGCTGTAAAAAAGAGATACTGTTAACGGCAGGAAGCCCGTACTCTGACAAGGTGTTCTCTTACAGGGTCTGCTAAAAGGCCTGTAAAGCAGAAGCATGCAGGAGAAGACAAGAAAGTTTCACGTAAGAGACAAACAAGTGTGACATCAACACAAAGCCTTAACATATCCTCTCTCTGACTTCACGAGAGCTCTTTTTGGTGCTCTTTAATGCCAAAAGACAACATATGGCAAAGATGAGTGATGAAAACAAAGAGCAGTGTTCTTGGACGAGCTGCCTAGTAGATGTAAATATCTACAAGGGAATAGATCCTTGGAGATAATCTCAAGACCAGGGCATAGATGAAATGCTGCCAAGGAATGCAAGAAGGTTTGAAAATGCAGGAAGGTTTCTTTCTCAAGTAATTGCAAAGTTGGGACGTGGGATGGGTGAAGAAATGTGTTTCGTGGATCTGAGACAGGAAGGATTGGAGCTGATTGGTTCGTGGTGAGGAGGGCAGAAGAGGACTTGGGAGGTGGGGTGGAAGAGTGGAGCGAGAGGAAAGCAGAGATTTTTGAATTTAGTGGGGAAAGAGAGGAGTTAAAGTTTGTAAATGAGTTTGTAAAATCCAAGGAAGGAAAAGCAACAGGTTTTCAGATTAAATGAAAAGGAAGGACCTCGTACAAGTTGACATAAGCTGTGCCTGCAAGACAAGTAATCTTCCTCTTCCTTAGCAAAAGGTACTCCTTTAAGGTTCCCAGATAAAAAGAGGGAGGACCCTGAGGCTTGGAGCCAAAATGCCCCATGTGGCAACACTTTAGATGGCCTGCACCATTTTAGACTGCTGGTATAAGATAGGACCTTTTGAATGCTGCCTCCCCACCAGATACTCAACACATAAGCCCCAAGTAAGCATACCAGAATAAAAAAGCTACCCTGGAATTTCTCCCTGACTTGCTCCTTTTGGCATCCTTTTACAGGGAAGAAGCTCTGTTTTGCACCTTATGCGCCACTCTGTATATTGATAACAGGGCTGGAGAACTTCCAAAACAGAGCTGAACCATTGCATATTGCCGGTGGGGGAATCTGTGACGTGGATTTGAACCAGGGTGGGCCGGTGAAGATGCTGGTGGCAATTTAAAACCTTGTGTGTGTTCCCAAATGGCCAATGCCAACTTTACTCTTACTCTGTGTGTGCGTTTGCTGCTGCAGGAGTGATACTCTACCTGACACACCACTGCTTGACATTATCATTGATGGTGGCAAGCACAGACCACACTCCCCTTAATGGAGTTAGGAATATGGATGGTATATCGCCCATGGCAGTTGGGTGCATGCACAGGGCAGATCCTTTACCAACGCTGCCGCTAACACCTACTGTGTCTACACTCAATAAGAGTTAGCAGGGTTGCACACTTGCAACAACCGTAAGGAAAATAAAATAAAAACCAAGTCATCTATTCAAGACTTAAATTCCTACCAGCCCACTGTTCCGGTGGCTTATTTTCTGAGTCTTGAGGTGTGACTTTTTTTTAGGATTACCTCATTTCTTTCCAGGCCTCACATTACCCTCTAGAAGGCAAGCTGATGTCCTGTGTTTTAACCCATGCCTTTTTTGACCCCCTCAGCAAAGGTTGAGAAAGAAAAAAAAAATCACACAATATTGCTCTTATTTCCTGTAAAACATTATTTTGGAAAATGCCCTGGATCTCTGTAAGCTTCTCGAGTTCTTAAAGCGGAGAAAGGTTTTAGATAATTTGCACTGTTGGAACTTTGGAAAACAAATAGGGCTGGCCATTATGGGCTTAAGGATGCCTTGATACTTCATAACCTCCCCCTGCCACACCCCAGAATTTATTCTCGAGAAAGAAACCGCTGTCCACAGCCCAGGACCATCTCATAACTGAGCAATGCGGAATTTGTGGCCCTCCAGATGTGTTGCAGGACTACAGCTCTCACAATCCCTCACTCATAGCCTTGTTGGCTGGGGCAGATGGGAAATGGTGCTCAACCACATATGTATGGCCACAGGCTCACTGTCATAGCCAGGACCCTGAAAACGAGAGGATAGTGTTAACCTCTGTTTCATCCTAGAGATAACAAAAGTCTAGACTTGCTCAAAAGCTGCCATACGAAGGGCATCACCAATAGCAGCTCCTACGTTGACTCCACAAATTGTTCTGTACAGGCTGAGCCCAGTTAATGACCACCGTACAGTGCTAGAGTCCCATAGATGTACAGCTCTTGGGTTTCCTTGAATGTGTTTCATGGGGTTTCCTTTCAGAATAAAAACAGAGACACAGACATTTTCTTGAGTAGCGTTTCTTTGCAACTGAGTAATCACCTGCCTCCCTCAGTTCTAGGAAAGTTGGCCAGAGGTGCAGGCAAGCAATTGCTGATTGAAAAAAAGAAACTGGTAGGAGACGCTCCAACAACAATCAAACTGAAATTGTGTTTGCAGCCGGCGGAATTAAGGCTTCAGCCTTAGGGTTTAGCCCTTAGCAGCTGTGTGTTTACCGCCAGCTAGTTGCTGCTTACTCTCCCCTTGGGGTAGTTGCTGGAAAACCTCCTCCATAGGTGGTCTGCAGGCACATGAAGCATCTAGAATTTCCATGGATAATATGATAATCTCTGAGGGAGTGACCTCAGCCTGATCTCTGCCGTTAATTTGAGAACTAAGAGCAGCTTCTGTGGGGCAAACAACCCAACCAACACCAGGACTATGTACCTTTGTAATTTGATCAGGCGCAAGAGGCTGAAGGCATTATTAAAGCTGTCGTTACCATAGCCATGGTAGGTAATCCATATTGGATATCATTTAAGGACCATGTGGAAATATTTGAGAGACACACTTATAGAAACATATATAAATATATATAGATATATATATATAATAAATGCATAATTATATACATTTTATCGTACAGATTTTTTTGTAAAAGATATTGTCTGGGTTGTTGTCTTTTTTAGTGTGGTATATTGTCTTTTTCTTATTTAAAAAAAAAAGTCTGCTTCCAAGAGAAAGTGGGGAGGAGAAAAGAGCCGATAGTTTTCTCTGACGAGTCAGGAATATGACAGAAGGAATCTGAAAGCTTTGTTTAGTTTTATTTCTCACCTCCTTTTTTGACACCTGTGGCTGCAGCCAGAGATATCCATTGGAAACACTTTCCTCTCAAAAGTCTGTGCACCAAAAGGATGAGAAGTTCAGGAGAGGAGACCTGAGCAAATTGTGCCATCAGTCGCTGCAGGAATGTGTATCCTTAGCCTGTCCTACATGCATATGCCTACTTAGACAATTCCTACATGGAAGGCACTTGAACATGGGAGTTAATATGCAACCCAAGTGCGCAAACCACCACCTGTGATGTTTGTGTGTTTTCAAGTGTGTTATTCATGCAGCAAGGGATTGCAGGCCAACTTTTTATAAATCACGAAACATCCCTTCATGTTTTCTGCATCATCTTCCACCATCCTGAGCTTGGTTTCTCCATACATGAAAAGATGTTCAGTGTATGCTTTGGCTTTTCTGAGTGTTGGTGCGACTCATGCCCAGCTCAGTGTCCCCTCCAAAGGAACTGCCAAGTGGTTTGCGGTCAGATTTGTCTGTTCTGCCTTTAATGGTGCCCCAAATTTGGCTCCTGGGGTATCTTTCCGCCTCGGTGTCAGCTCACCTTCATGCGAGGTTAACAGTCCAGCTGTTCTCTGCTAGGTCTGGCACATCTTTGCCCACACAGCCTCCAGGACCTGTTAGAGGAGCCTTGGAAACATGCACAACACCGTTGCTGTGCATGATGTCCACATTGGTCATGACTTGCCATTGGGGGTTCTGGGGTCTGCCTTGTTTTCTACTGGGGCTGAACTCTCTTCCCCAGTGCTAGCATGTCCAAGAGAGGCAGTTGATTGGGCCGAATGAAACATCCCATGGACTAATTTTGGTCCACTAACAGCCAGTTGCGCTGTTCCGATCCCTGCTGCTGTTTGGCCAGGCCAGCTGCCTTTCTTGGAAGGCTTGCTCAGTATTGGAGCTGTTGTGTAGGCCAGTGTTTCCCAACCTTGTACCTCCAGCTGTTTTTGAACTACAACTCCCATCATCCCTGACTAGCGAGACCAGTGGCAAGGGATGATGGGAATTGTAGTCCAAAAACAGCTGGAGGCACAAGGTTGGGAAACACTGGTGTAGGCTACCATGATGGTAGCATTCTGGACTGTACCAGGTCCCATGGGAGGGGGGGGTGGATCATGATTTTGAATGCACTGAACACTCCTCACTAGCAGTAACCTTGCGCATGAGGGAGAAAACCATGCTAAACCTTTCTCCCTTCCATGTTGGCTTACTACACACAGGGGAGTTTAAAAAAACAAACAAATGGGGGAGTATCAAAGAAATTGACCTCCCCACAGGTGGAGCCTGCCATCTCAATCTGCATCATGTATTCCCAGATCCCATTAGCCCCAGCCCTTTATGGCCAGGGATGCTCAGCGTTGTCCTCTTAACAACATCTGGAGGACAGCAGGTCAGGGAAGGCTGCCATAATGCATGACGCTTCAGTATTTGAAAGCTAACAAGCTGGATTGTTTAATCCTGCAGTGAAGGATGTGCAACTTTTTGAGAAATGGGTACCTGGAGCAGTCAACAGTGAGGCTTCTTATTGTGAGAAATCAGAAGGGAATTCAGGTTACTCCAGTGGCCTAAAGCCAAGAAGTGAAGCCCTTCCCTTCCCCTTCCCTTTTCAAGTCTTTTTAAGCTTTACCACTATTTGGTTTCAATGTTTAAGGTTTTGTGTCCCTACCTCCATAAAGACAGGAGTGTTTTCCCAGTGATAGCCGACCATAATGCTTTTCTTCCCCCATTTTCACTCATCCTTGAAAAATTGTAGGAAAGTCTTTTTTGGGGGGGGGTCACCCGTTCATTCTATCTTCTGTGGTTTTACTTGATTATTTTCATTTCGATATTTATTTTTCGTGCGCTGCTTTTTTATTATGAAATAAATTATTGATATATCAAGTAATGTGGGTGCCTGTTTCGTAAGGCATATTCACTGTTTGTGTGCGCGTGTCCAATCTACTTTTCTCTTGACAAAAAAAAAATTACAACACAATGTTAATTTATTGCTGTAAATTTTAAGCTGCAATGACTGGTTTTTGGTTTGTTTTTGTTTTTTTGTACCTTTCCAATAAAGCATTTTCTGGTTTCAGATTTGACCTGGTCTGTGATCAGTATGTTCAAAGCTTTGGGACCTCAGACAGCCACCCTTCCTACAGCTTACACAGAGCCCAGAAGGGCTACATGAAAGACCTAGATCAGGGGTCAGCAAACGTTTTCAGCAGGGGGCCAGTCTACTGTACCTCAGAACTTGTGGGGGCCGGACTATGTTTTGAAAAGGGGGAAAAAGGGAACAAATTCCTATGCCCCCCAAATAACCCAGAGATGCATTTTAAATAAAAGGACACATTCTACTCATGTAAAAACACGCTGATTCCCAGACCATCCGAGGGCCGGATTGAGAAGGCGATTGGGCCAGATCCGGCCCCCGGGCCTTAGTTTGCCTACCCATGACCTAGATGGTTGACATCAGTCTGCCTCGGGAAGATTATGGAGTGTGTCTCCAGGGATGAAGTCAAACTGCTGTGTTAGCAGCACCAAAGTGACCTCCCCAGGGCACAAGCCTGGGCTGTGTGTATGGAGGTCTTGGGTTGCCCCAAAAGAAAGCAGAGCAAAATGTTTGGCAGCAGCAGTTGATGGAAGGAGGGCATCCAGCCGCCACTCTGCATTTGCATAGTCTAACCAAAATGAACAAAAGCTGGCAGGTAGCAGAGTCTGTTGGGGGACTCCAAAAACCGCAGCGATACTGCCTTTCATAGGACTAATTAAAACGCTACCCCTCCTTAACAAGCTTTCAAGTTCTCCAGCAATCATCTCCACGGTGTGCCTCAGAGCAACAGCTGCTGGAGAGCACAAGCCCTGCCTGTGAGCTTCCTCTTGGCAACTGTGGGGAACAAGCTGTTGGAGATGATGATGGGCCTGTGGCCTGATGGAACAGGGCTCTTCCTAGGGGAGACGAGAAGGGCTGGAGAAAGCTAATGGGAAAAGCCTGAAGGGCTTTAATTTGTTAGCAGCCTTAGGCTTCCAGGCAGGAGATGTCATGCACACTTAATTAGAGCACTAGTAGCTGTGTCGAGGGACGCTGGTGGCGCTGTGGGTTAAACCACAGAGCCTAGGACTTGCCAATCAGAAGGTCGCCGGTTCAAATCCCCGCGACGGGGTGAGCTCCTGTTGCTTAGTCCCTGCTCCTGCCCACCTAGCAGTTCAAAAGCACGTCAAAGTGCAAGTAGATAAATAGGTACCACTCCGGCGGGAAGATAAACGGCATTTCCGTGCGCTGCTCTGGTTCGCCAGAAGCGGCTTTGTCATGCTGGCCACATGACCCGGAAGCTGTACACCGGCTCCCTCGGCCAATAAACCAAGATGAGTGCCGCAACCCCAGAGTCAGCCACAACTGGACCTAGTGGTCAGGGGTCCCTTTACCTAGTTGTGTCAAGGGCATCTAGGAAAAGATGCCACAGTGACAACTCGCTTAAAACCCTGACAACAAAATCCATCAGTTACTCTGCTCTGTGTCCAGCATTAAGTGAAAGTTGAAATGCAGTAGCGTTTGTATCAGGCTCAAACAGGAGTTGAGGGGCACATGCAACCCTCCAAGCTTCTGTTTCCAGCCCTCAGAACTCTGCCCAGGCAACACCCTTTAGGAGTCCTGCTCTACACTCCCCTTTGGTTCTTTGGCCTGGCCAGAATATCCCTGAACCATATACTGTCATACTTCGGAGGTCGAACAGAATCTGTTCCAGAAGTCCATTTGACTTCCCAAACACAGCTTCTCATTGGTGCAGGAAGTTACAGGGAACCAGGCAGAGGGCCTTCTCAGTGGTGGCGCCCGCCCTGTGGAACGTCCTCCTGTCAGATGTCAAGGAAATAAACAACTATCTGACTTTCAGAAGACCTCTGAAGGCAGCCCTGTTTAGGGAAGTTTGTAATGTTTGATGTTTTATCGTGTTTTTAATATTCTGTTGGGAGCCGCCCAGAGTGGCTGGGGGAACCGAGCCAGATGGGCGGGCTATAAATGATAAATGATAAATGATTATTATTATTATTATTATTATTATTATTAGTGGGAAATAAAGGGGAAACTTACCAGGAACAAGCCAGACTGGATTGCTTAATTTAAAGGAGTCTAATCATCAGCTTTTCCCCAACAATCTGCATGGGAATGTGCTCTGCTGCTTGCTGACTAGGGTGAGTGAGGAGCGATATTAATATTTTAGTATTTAATGAATTATTGTATTTAATATCTGGCTTACAAAAGAACGTTCAAAAACTGGAACACTCACTTCCGCGTTTAGATCAGGAACCGGAACAAGGCATTCGGGAGCCGAGGTATGACTGTACTAAAGCGTCTTGCTTGCCTGAGCTCAGAAGTTCTGACTCGGTTGGAACATTTTGAGCTTTTCTCTGCAAAGATTTCTTTGTACTTCTGCAAACCTTGGGGCTTCCCGGCAGCTTGCTGATCCCTCGCAGTCCCAGGTTGTGCCTTCCTGGGTTACAGAGGACTCCTATTCAGAGAACGGGTTTGCCTGCTAGGGAAATACTTAACAGTGATTTGACAATGCACACAGAAATGTTTCCCCCCCTCTTCATTTTATTAGAAGCCTTTTTATATAAATAATTTAAAATGTACAAGTTTACACTCCCAGCAGTTGCCACCTCTCTGTAAAAGATGCAACATCCAGAGAAGAAAGCATTACATACATTTTATCACTGCATAGAGAAGTTGTGCTGTTCAAGCAGAATCTTGAATGATCTCCTGCAGGCTAGGGACAGAGGTGAAAGCTGTTTCCTGGTTCTGCTGGATCTCTCAGCGGCTTTTAGTACCATTGACCCTGGTAGCCTCCTGGACCATCTAGAGGAGTTGGCTTTTGGGTGCACTGTTATACAGTGGTTCTGCTCCTTTCTCCTGGGCCGTGTCCAGAAAGTGATGTTGGGGGGATGAGTGTTCGGATCCCTGGGCTCTCACTTGTGGGGTGCCTCGGGGCTCTGTCCCCCTTCCCATGCTTTTTAACATCTCTATGAAGCCACTTGGAGAGATCATCAGGGAGTTGGGGCTGAGTATTCACCAATATGTGGATGATAACCAGCTCTACCTCTCTAAATCGGAACCATTGAAGGCAGTGAACGCCCTGTGCAAGTGTCTGGAGTATGGATGGCGGTCTTCAGATTGAGGTTGAATCCCGACAAAATGGAAGAACTGTTTCTGGGGGAAGGGGGGTGGGCAGGTGTGGAGGACTCCCTGCTCCTGAATGGGGTAACTGTGTCCCTGAAGGACCAGGTGGGCAGCCTGGGGGTCATTTTGGACACTCAACTGTCCATGAAGATGGCCAGTTCCTCATCCAAGGTCTACCAGCTCCATCTGGTATGCTAGCTGAGTCCCTACCTGCCCACGCACTGTCTCACCAGAGTGGTACATGCTCTGGTCATCTCCTGCTTGGGCTACTGCAACGTTCTCTACATGGGGCTGCCTTTGAAGGTGACTCAGAAACTACAGTTATTGGCCATGCTCTCTGGAGCTGATGGAGAGCTGGGAGTCGCACAAGATTAGAGGTCCTTAGGCTAGGCTTCCTTTCTACATGTTCTACATTCCAAGGGGAGAGCCATAGGCAGTTCTTATGCTGCCCCCTATATGTGTGGAATTTCCACAATGGTGGGAGCCAGAACTGAGCCCACACAGTGTGTGTCTGTGTTAAACCCAGCAAAGATTTCTGCCTACATTCTTTCTACTATGTGGTCAAATTGTCCTCAGCTTTCCTCTCCAGGAAACAGTTTCAATTCCACCACCACCAATCCGATACAGGGCCAAAATTCCTGATCCATAGCAGATCAGTCTCGCTAAAATGGCTTTACTGAGATAGTTCTGGGTTCAACCAACACACCCCAAAAAAATTTCGTTTTTTTTTTTAAAAAAAGGTTTTTCCTTTAGCACCAAGAACGGACTAGGAATAGCAATTTTTAAGCTTCCTTGAAGTCTTCATTTGCTCCATAAGGAGTTCCTCACTTCCCACTTGCCTCTGCTTTCAGCTGTAGCCATTGCAGCTCCCCACTCAAAACTTCAGTTTGTTTCATTCCTTCCCATGGGACCAAACCCAGACTATATTGCTGTTGGGGCACAGTTTTCATTCAAAACCATTACTTCTTGACCGCAATCCTGGCCTTTCCCCGTTCTTCCAAGCCAGTCCCCAGCCCACTCCCATCTTGGAACCAGAGCTGTCGCTCAGAGTCCAACTGAGAAAAGTCATCCCCACTACACTATCTTTGCTTCAGCCAATAGGAGAGAGGCTGGAGGCATTCTAAGCCATCTTCCAGAACCTCTTGGAACTTTCCGGAAAATGCCGCCATTTTGTGCCCTCATGGCGCATCCCCAAAAGCAGGAGGAAAAGGCTCACGCAATGGGTTGAGCGCAAAGGCCGAGGAAACGCGAAGAAGTGGGAGGGCTTGAGAAACCAACTTTCCAAGTATTTGAGCCTTCTCGAGGCAATAGCCAATTGACGGGATTGGTGGCGACACCTCCATTTTCTCTCACGTCGGCCAGCCCATCTGACATCCGGTTCTGTCCGCAGCAACTGAGCTGGAAGGTGGCAAGGAGGTCTTTCCTACAAAGCCCACCATGGTTCCCACCTGCGAGACGTGCCCTATAGCTCGTCGTCAGAGATTATCAGCACCCTCTTCTCGATGTTCTTGCTCTTCTTGATGTGTTGGCCATTGGCTTTGGGCTCCACGTGCCCGTTCTGCCCCGGCTCCCCAGCCTCTTGCATGGACTGCTGTGTGTACTGCTGGTACGCTGGGGAGAAGTTGTGGATGGCATCCTGGACAATGTCCTGGGGGCTCATGGTCTCCTTCAGACCACTGGAGATGCTCTGCATTGGGGCAAGGTTTGCTGGGAGCAAGAGGAGGACACGAGAGAAGCGTAATCATGTAAACATGCCTACAACTAATCCAGAATGTAGCAGCTAGACTGGGGACTGGGAGTGGCCACCAAGATCACATAACACCGGTCCTGAAAGACCTGCATTGGCTCCCAGGATGTTTCCGAGAACAATTCATTGTGTTAGTGCTGACCTTGAAAGCCCTAAACGGCCTCGGTCCAGTATACCTGAAGGAGCGTCTCCACCCCTATCATTCAGCCCGGACACTGAGGTCCAGCACCGAGGGCCTTCTGGCGGTTTCCTCCCTGCGAGAAGTGAGGTTACAGGGAACCAGGCAGAGGGCCTTCTCGGTGGTGGCGCCTGCCCTGTGGAACGCCCTCCCATCAGATGTCAAGGAAACAAACAACTATCTGACTTTTAGAAGACGTCTGAAAGCAGCCCTGTTTAGGGAAGTTTGTAATGTTTGATGTTTTATCATGTTTTTAATATTCTGTTGGGAGGCACCCAGAGGGGCTGGGGAAACACAACCAGATGGGTGAGGCAATAATAATAATAATAATAATAATAATAATAATAATAATAATAATAATAATAATATTTAGAAAGAAGCAACTAAGAAAAGCCTTCTCAAAAAGCAAGTTTCCTCATCCTAGTGATCTCCAGACATTGTTGGACTACAACCCCCATCAACCCTTACCATTGGACCACAATGAGGCTGGTGGGAGTTGGACATCTGGGGGCACCAGGTTGGGAAAAACTACCAGAAAACAAAGTTGTCTGTTCAGATCATAAACAGCAGCACTATGTAGGACCAGTCGTTTAGTATTTTTGGGCCACCAGTTGTTCAAAAAGACCCAAAACATGTTAAAATAAGAATTCTGCCCCAGTCTCCGGTTACTTTGGCCCTATTGTAATAATAATAATAATAATAATAATAATAATAATAATAATAATAATAATAATTTATACCCCGCCCATCTGGCTGGGTTTCCCCAGCCACTCTGGGCGGCTTCCAACAAAACACTAAAATACAATAACTATTAAACATTAAAAGCTTCCCTAAACAGGGCTGCCTTCAGATGTCTTCTAAAAGTTTGGTAGTTATTTTTCTCTTTGACATCTGGTGGGAGGGCGTTCCACAGGGCGGGTGCCACTACTGAGAAGGCCCTTTGCCCGTTTCCCTGTAACTTGGCTTCTCGCAGCGAGGGAACCGCCAGAAGGCCCTCAGAGCTGGACCTCAGTGTCCGGGCAGAACGATTCTAGCCTTTTCCTTCCACACACGTTATAAACCATGCCTCCCTCTCCATTTTATAGTAATCTAGGGGGCAGGAGGGCCAGCTTGGTGCCACAACCCTGGGTGTCCAGTGTCGTGGGTGCCATGCAATGTGCATGGCCCTGGCACCTAAATTTGCGGGTGCCTGGCGCATTCATGCGGAATTTTGTGGGTGCTATGGCACCCAGGGCCCCAGGGAGTTGGCACCTATGCTGGGGGGAAATGACACCATTGTTCCCTCCACTCCAAACACTGTTCCCCGAAAAAGACTGAATGCCTGCTAAGCCTCAGCTGCCAGACAACACCTCCTTAAAAGATGAAAAGCTCCTTCAATATCTCAAGAGCCAAGTGCTGTTCACCTTCAGATTGATGACTTTTATTTGAATTTCTTTATTGACCTAAAAGCTGGTTTCCTCCTTAATAAAGGGAAAGGAGGAGATGGCATCACAAGGCCAAGGTAACCTCAGTCAAAGAAGGGGGTGCCAGTCTGCCAATACAGCTCCAGATTCCTTCTCTAAAACCCATTTCCTGACCAATTTAGTCTTTTTTCTCTCCTTTCCCCTCGGCCAAAAAAAACTCTGTTTCCAAGAAGCATTTACTGTATTTTTCGCTCCATAGGGCGCACCGGACCATAGGGCACACCTAGTTTTTAGGGGGGGGGGAATCAAGAAAAAAATCTTATTCCCCCCCCCCAGCCCCTAAGAGCTGCGTACAGGCTGCGCGCAACCTCTCCCTGCCGGAGGGGTTGCGCATGGCTATGTCACAAGCCAAGGCAGCCAGCGGGATGGATCCCGCTGGCTGTTTTGGCTTCCTCTTTAGCCCCACGCAACCTCTCCCTCCCGGGAGAAGCTGCATGGGGCTAAAAAAGCCATAGCCACGTGCAGCCTCTCCCTGCCGGAGGGGCTGCGCGCGGCTATCCCTGAAGCCTGGAGAGCGAGAGGGGTCGGTGCGCACCGACGCCTCTCGCTCTCCAGGCTTCAGGGATAGCCGCGCGAAGCCTTTGGAGCACGGAGGGAGCGCTCCCTCTGCCCTTCGGAGGCTTAGCGTTGCTATCGCTGAAGCCAAGGAGCCTGCATTCGCTCCATAGGACGCACATACATTTCCCCTCAATTTTTGGAGGGGAAAAAGTGCGTCCTATAGAGCGAAAAATACGGTATACATCAGAAACAAAAGCATGCAAATACAGTTAATATGCAAGATTTATATCTGGTGGTGAATCCAGGGTGCAGAGCCCTGTTACTGGGTTATTTCACACAAGCGCATCCTCTACTTGAGTACCACTATTCATCCATCCTTCGCACTTATGAATTACTGTATTTTTTGCTCTATAAGACTCACTTTTTCCCTCCTAAAAAGTAAGGGGAAATGTGTGTGCGTCTTATGGAGCGAATGCAGGCTGCGCAGCTATCCCAGAAGCCAGAACAGCAAGAGGCATTGCTGCTTTCACTGCGCAGCGATCCCTCTTGCTTTTCTGGCTTCTGGGATTCAGAATATTTTTTTTTTCTTGTTTTCCTCCTCCAAAAAACTAGGTGCGTCTTGTGGTCTGGTGTGTCTTATAGAGCGAAAAATACGGTATAGTGTAATGATAAGAGGAAAGAAACAAACAATTCCAGGTTTGGTTTCTCTCTGCTCCTCTGATTCCTCCTCCCATCTCCCTGTACACTTAAAACAGGCCTTTGCAAACTTGGCCCTCCAGCTGTTTTTGGACTACAATTCCCATCATCCCTAGCTATCAGGACCAGTGGTCAGGGATGATGGGAATTGTAGTCCCAAAACAGCTGGAGGCCCAAGTTTGGGAAGCCCTGACTTAAAGCGACCTCGTTCACCCTGGTGCTGTCCAGATGTTTTAAGGCTGCATTAGCCCCAGCCAATTTGGGAGATGCGGCCCCAAACATCTGTATGGAACCAGGTGGCAGAAGGCTGGCTTCAGAAGAACACAACCTTGTTGAGAACACTCACATGTCGCACTTTCCTTCTTCTCCCTGTACACCTGGCAGGTGAAAGCGTATCGGAGGGCGATGGCAGCAAACAGCATTTCGATGCAGATTATGAAGTTCTGGTAGCCGGCTGCTACCGTCCCGGCTCCCACCGTGTTCCCATCGATGATCTGAACCTCTGGGATCACTCCGCATTTCTCCAGGATAGCCAGCAACATCCCTGTGCAAAGGGAATATCTGTCAATTTATCACCGACCCAAGCATTAGGTGGCTTGTCAAGTCCTGTTGGCGCATGTGGGTTTCCCACAGGTCGACGGAACAGTTCTGCATGTCACCAGGATCTCGTGAGGTACATCATTTTGCCACCAGGGTTTTAGCCAGAGATGTGCCCAGACTCCCTTGTGACCTTGGCAAAGAGCCGTATTGCTGCCTTCCCCCCCGTCCATCCCTTGCACCTGCCTTAAACCCCTTGAGAGCGACTGCCAGTCAGTGCAGGTTTGATTTTTGATTATTTGATTTTATTATTTCATTTGTATACCGCTTAATATATGGAAAATAGCTCTAAGCGGTGTACAAAACAGAAGCAACAACGAACAACTCAAACAAAATATTGCAAAAATATACATATTAAAATGTGACATTAATACAAAGTTACATATAAATATAAATCACTATCAATTCATTTTCCTTCTGACCTAAATCACTTTAAGGCAGCTCCCTATACAGTGGTACCTTGGTTCTCAAACTTAATCCATTCTGGAAGGCGGTTCGACTCCCAAAACTGTTCGAAAACCAAGGTGCGGCTTCTGATTGGCTGCAGGAGCTTCCTGCACTCAAGCAGAAGCCACGTCAGACGTTTGGCTTCCGAAAAACGTTCACAAACTGGAACACTTCTGGATTTGCGGTGTTTGGGAACTGAAATGTTCAAGGATCAAGGCGTTGGAGAACCAAGGTATGACTGTATTTCTTCAAGTATTTAAGGGAGGCATCTGCAGATGAGGTGAACGATGAATTAGTCTCTCATCATTTTTTATGTTACTTTTAAACACAGACGTGGGTGGGTAAATTTTTCCAGGTGTTGCAAGCAGTGCCAGAGAGCCCAGTTGAGCCTCAGCCTGTCTATCCCCTCATTCATTCATTCATTCATTCATTCATTCATTCATTCAATATACCACCCTTCATCAAGAGATTCCAGGGTAGTTCACAGAATAAAGTACAAGACAAAACACAAGTAATTAATTCAATCAAAACAATAATGCCTCCCCCTAGGGACAATGAAAAGGGACGTGGGTGGTGCTGTGGGTTAAACCACAGAGCCTAGGACTTGCCGATCAGAAAGTCGGCGGTTCGAACCCCCGCGACGGGGTGAGCTCCCGTTGCTCGGTCCCTGCTCCTGCCAACCTAGCAGTTCAAAAGCATGTCAAAGTGCAAGTAGATAAATAGGTACCACTCCGGCAGGAAGGTAAACAGCGTTTCCCTGCGCTGCTTTGGTTCGCCAGAAGTGGCTTAGTCATGCTGGCCACATGACCCGGAAGCTGTACGCCGGCTCCCTCAGCCAATAAAGCGAGATGAGCGCCGCAACCTCAGAGTCATCTGCGACTGGACCTTATGGTCAGGGGTCCCTTTACCTTTACCTTAGGGACAATGGACAACCTGGCTTCCCCCTCCCCTCCCCTTCACAGCTCCATTGACCTCTCACTTTGGTAGGACAAATTCCCTGGAGTCAGATTGGTGCAATGCTGGTCCCTGCTGCCACCAGTGCTGCAGTCAAACCTTGGTACCCGAATGGCTCCGGTTTTGAATGTTTCGGCTCCTGAACGCCGAAAATCCAGAAGTAAGTGTTCCGGTTTTTGAATGTTTTTCGGAAGCCGAACATCCAACACAGCTTCCACTTGAATGCAGGAAGCTCTTGCAATGAATCAGAAGCTGGGCCTCAGTTGTCGAATGTTTCGGAAGCCGAACGGGCTTCCGGAATGAATTATGTTCGAAAACAGAGGTTTGACTGTACTTTAATAGTGGTAGAGGCACCTCCATATTACACGGCACAAATACTCCACTTCCTCCCTTCTGGGGCAGGGAACTAGCATGATATTCATGCCCCTTTGGGCCTGAGCCCATGGCGGGGGCCAACCTTTGCCAGGTACGTCCTTGGCTTTAGCTGCCAAGTCTCAAAAGCCTTCGTTCCTATTCCAGCCCTTCCTCCAAAGAGCTCACTCGAGAAACTTCATGGCCAAGTGGGGAGTCGAACCCTGACCTGCTGGGTCCCAGCCCAACCCTCTTAATGTTTACACAGCACTGGCTCTCCCCCCAGATCTTGCTCAGTCAGAAGAGAGGAGGTGCTGCCTCTGAAGGAGACAGAAAGATGGAAACCCACCTTGCCAAAAAGAGAGGAAGATGACTGCCTTGATGGTGAGGAATTTAAGGACCGGCTCAAAAGGTCGCAGGAGCTCCATGGTGGCAAAATAGAAGAGGAAGAGAGCATAGAGAGCCAGGCTGACGGAGAAGTTGTAGATAATGCTGATGTAGAGGTAGCCACTGTGAATGCTGGGAAGCATAAAACACATACGGAGGTACCAAACATTAGACAATCATTGCATTTAGATCCTCTCCTTTCTCCAAGGCACTTAAGGGACTGTGCTTGATTCCATCATGCTTCTCATTTAACCCCCTCAACAATTTAAGAAGGATGTTGACAAATGTGTGCAGAAGGCAACCAAGATGATCAAGGGTCTGGAAACCAAGCCTGATGAGGAACGGTCGAGAGAATTGGGAAGAGACGACTGAGAGGAGATACGATAGCCCTCTTCAAATTTTTAAGGGCTGTCACATGGAATATGGATTCAAGTTACAGTGGTACCTCGGGTTAAGTACTTAATTCGTTCCGGAGGTCTGTTCTTAACCTGAAACTGTTCTTAACCTGAAGCACCACTTTAGCTAATGGAGCCTCCTGCTGCCGCTGCGCTGTCGGAGCACAATTTCTGTTCTCATCCTGAAGCAAAGTTCTTAACCCGAAGTACTATTTCTGGGTTAGCGGAGTCTGTAACCTGAAGCGTATGTAACCTGAAGCGTATGTAACCCGAGGTACCACTGTACAAGAAAGGAGATTAAAGCTGCCTTGGTTCCTTTGGACAAAGAGGTCCACAATCACTATTCATTGTAGATGCAGTGAAACCACATGGTTTCGTGAAATGTAATCAAATCACGGCCATTTGCATTCCTCTCTAGCGGCAGTTTAGCAGCTTTTAACCATTTAAATTTTTCGGTGGGTCAGCCAAGCGAAAATGTTTTGTTGCTTCATTAAAATAATAATAATAATAATATAGTGTTGGTTTCGAGCTGCTTTTTTTTTGGTGCATTTCAATTGCCTTTTGCCCTTTTCCCGAAAGCTGCCCTGAACTTTTCCTCTTCCAAGGAAAACTGTCAAGGCGTTGAACCACCCCAGACCATAAAAAGCACCCGCCCTTGCCCCACACCCTCCCTCCCGTCTCCTCACTTGAAGTCGCCATCGTTGTATTTCCCAAAGGCTTGCAAGATGATCGTGATGATCGCCATCAGAGGCTTCACAATGCAGAACTGCAGCGTTGCCTAGAAAGATTGGACCATCACAGCTGAAGCACATTAAGGCAGTGAAAATGCGTCACAGTCACACGCTTCCAACCACCAGAGGCAACTTGTGTGCATTTAAGTTGTGCACATTCAGCTTTATGCGTGGGGCAGATTAAAATAAAATAAAAAGGGCGGTAGTGGCAGGCATCCAGGGTAAAAGAACCTTTGGCAGTTCCACCCACCACGGAACCCAGTGTGTTTTGACTATAAATTATGGCTTTAGGTGCTATCCCCAAAACATAAGCCCAGCTTAAATTGAGAGCTGCCTGTATATAACTCTGAACACTCGCATAGACCCATGGGACCAGATGCTTCTGAGCCACTGCGTTCATATCTGAAATAAAATGAATCCAAACAGTAAAGACGAGATCTTGAGCATTTTGGTCCCTTGAGCCCTTTAGTTTATGCGATTTTCCCTCCCAAAGGCGATCTGCCAAGCTTTAGAATGCTAGTAATTCAGGGTATTGAGATAAAAAGCCTCCCCAAAGCTGGCAATCATGGCCTGGGCCGCAATCAAAGGATGAGAAACTAATTTACTGTTATTCAAGTCTCAAACCGATTGCACAAATAAATTCAAAAGAGACAAGGGGAGGAATGAATCATTTCTTCAGTTATCAATGAGATCTCAGAAGTTAATTTTGTCCAGAACCTTTTTACTTTGGAGCAGTCCCACCACATATGCCTGTAGGTCCCAGTATCCTGGCACTATTTGTTTCTATTTCTTGACCACCCTTTCTCTTAAAGTTCTCTTAAATTTCCCCCCTAAGTATTATGTGTGGGTTGTTGTTGGTTTTTTTTTTGCACATCTGTAGAAACAAGAACAACAACAATGCTTGCACATAGCTTCCAAGGGACGATAAATGCTTTCTGTCTAAGGAAAATCATTAAAAACTTTGCTACAAGATGAGGCAAGGCTGTTCTTTTTTCACTCTTTCTCTCTCTCTCTCTCTTTGCATTTGCCAAAAGAGACTAACACAGCTAGCTCCCTGGAAGGTACAGTCAAACCTCGCTTCCTGAACGCCTCCGTTTAGGCTCCCGAACGCCAGAAACCCAGAAGTAACTGCTCTGGTTTTCGAATTATTTTTTTGAAGCCAAATGGCTTCTGAGCCGTTGTTCTTCATTTCTTTCCACTGTCTTTGCAGCCAGGCCATTGACCCTTGGTTTTTGAACTTTTCGGAAGCCGAACGGTCTTCCGGAATGGATTAAAAGATTTGGAGATATGCTTTAAGGTCTAGACTATGGGAAGTCCCGAAAAATTAATAATTATAATTTGGATGATAATTTGGTCTTTTTTATTTTAGTTTTTTTTATTTTAATTGGATTATTATGATTCGATATTTTAATTGGATGTTTTTTATTTTTTTATTGGAAAATTAATAAAAATGATTTAACAAAAAAAAAAAGTTTGAAAACCGAGGTTACATTGTCTTATTTTCATCAGAGATGAAAAAGTCCAGCTGCAGCAATAGGCAGTGCCTCTCCTGTGAGCCTCACCTGCTTGCAGAATCTGAGGAATCCAATCGAATAGGACATCCCTTGTAAACAGCACGTTCCATAGAGGCAGCTAGACCTAGGAAAAGATAAGACAAGCCCCCATCAATACAGGCTAGGAGCGCCAAGGGTATGCTGAAGGGAGACAATGCTAACCAATGGGGAGCAGTGGACATTTCCACATTAGCAGCCTAATATGGGAACTTACACAATGGGTTTCCCTCTGATTTCAGCCATGATGGTGCTCTCCCCTCCGAGGTACTCAAAGCAAAGGCTCAAAAAGCTGTAGATTACGAAGGCTGAAACACAGAAGGAGAGAGAATGGCAGTTAAAAACAGTCCACCCTACAATTTATCTATATATATATATATATTTACCACTGTTCATGAAAAGTGGTTTGCAACAGCCGTACTTAAAGCCACACAATAAAAACCATATACAGTGGTACCTCGGGTTATATACGCTTCAGGTTACAGACTCCACTAACCCAGAAATAGTACCTCGGGTTAAGAACTTTGCTTCAGGATGAGAACAGAAATCGTGCAGCAGCGGCAGCAGGAGGCCCCATTAACTAAATTGGTGCTTCAGGTTAAGAACAGTTTCAGGTTAAGAACGGACCTCCAGAACAAATTAAGTACTTAACCCGAGTTACTACAGTAAAAAGTTAGAGATCAGCTAACTTATCATGGAAAGACGTATTTTTAATCGTCTGCATAAGCCTGACAGAATAGGGACATTTTCAGCAGGTGTTTAAAAGATGAAATGAAAGAAATTCTATTGGCAGACAGAAGACTGTGAAACTCATGGGCAATGCAAAAAAAATTGGTCCGCGTGGCCTGCAACAAGATGTTGCAGCATGAGGTCTTCCTCGTTTAGCATTCCAGCCACTGCATACCCTCTCAGAGCCTCACCACTGTCCATCTGCATTACCAAGCAAACCCAGTCCTCATTGGACTGCTTTTGGAATTTCTCCCTTTCCCTGCCCCCCCAGACCAAAAAAGAGGTTTTGAGTCTGCCAAAACGTGCAAGGTCCCCCCCCCCCCATTTCTTGCTCCTCAGAAAGAAAGGTTTCCTTAGTTGTTGCATCAAAGAGCTGAAACACATCTTGGCGACGACACTGGTACTAGCCAGTTGATGCCTTCCACAGTTGACTTTTGCTGGATGCTTGCGGAAAAGAAAATTTATGTTGAGAGACAGGAGGATTTGCAGAGCTCAGCCCTGGAGAGGAAGTGGTGTGCTTTGCGCTGAAGAAGATAAGGATGCTGCCAATGCTCTAAGATGCGCCTGTCCTCAGCCACAGTGTTTCTGAGCCACACGCAGAATGTCTTGTGCAATTCACCACAGAAGGGTTCTCGGAAGAGAAATGAACTCCTTGCTCCTGAACTTTATTGCAAAAGAAACCCAGTCATTTCAACATGTGCAGGCTGCTTGGGATCAAACAGCCCTGGGCGCACATTTTTTGCCATAGGCGGCGGTGCAAAATCAGCCCGTCGCAGAACAAGGCGCCCACGTTCCTAGGCTGAACCGCCAAACCCGGCTCACCTTCGTAGCAGTCGCGCACCGAGTCGAAATAGACGTAGTATTGGTGGCTGCCGATCAGCAAAAGGCTGAGCCACGAGTCGAAGGCGTAGATGGGCACGATGAATAGGATACGGATGATGTAGCGCTGCTCATTGGGGATGGTGTAGCTTTTCAGGTGCAAGAAGATCTGGAAGAAAAGAAACGAGCAAGGCTGTGGGATTCCTCTTATGAGGAACGGCTAAGGGAGCTGGGCATGTTTAGCCTGGAGAAGAGGAGGTTAAGGGGTGATATGATAGCCATGTTCAAATATATAAAAGGATGTCACATAGAGGAGGGAGAAAGGTTGTTTTCTGCTGCTCCAGAGAAGCGGACACGGAGCAATGGTTCCAAACTACAAGAAAGAAGATTCCACCTAAACATTAGGAAGAACTTCCTGACAGTAAGAGCTGTTTGACAGTGGAATTTGCTGCCAAGGAGTGTGGTGGAGTCTCCTTCTTTGGAGGTCTTTAAGCAGAGGCTTGACAACCATATGTCAGGAGTGCTCTGATGGTGTTTCCTGCTTGGCAGGGGGTTGGACTCGATGGCCCTTGTGGTCTCTTCCAACTCTATGGTTCTATGATTCTAAGCAGGGCATCTACTCCAGAGAAACACAAGCAGGCATAGGCAAAGTCGGCCCTCCAGATGTTTTGGAACTACAATTCCCATCATCCCTGACCACTGGTCCTGTTAGCTAGGGATCATGGGAGTTGTAGTTCCAAAACATCTGGAGGGACAACTTTGCCCATGTCTGCAAGAGAGCAAGCTTCTCCCATCCTGGTCTGCCCTGCAGAGGACCTTAAGGTCCATGAATAAGGTCCCGGGCCCTAAGGAAGTCAGACTATCCTCCACCAGGGCCAGGGCCTTTTCAGTGATGGCTCCGACCTGGTGGAATGCTCTGTCCCATGAGATCAGGGCCCTTCAGGATTTAACCTCCTTCCGATGGGACTGTAAGACAGAGCTATTCCGCCTGGCCTTTAATTTGAATTCAGCCTGATCTTTTATTTCCCTTCCCTTCCCTCCCCCTCCCCTTTTATGAAGATCACCCGCTCTGAGACCCCACAGCTAATTTTCCCCTGGACTCCTCGCTGGCCCAAGTAGGACCAATTCAGCCAGCTAGCCTTGGGGATTAACTAATTGATTTTTGAATTTTATTGTTATTCATGTTTTTATACTGTATTTTATGCTGGTTTTATAATTAAGTGTTTTAAAGTGTTTTAAATTTGTTGTTAGCCACCCTGAGCCTGGTTTTTGAATCGGGAAGGGCGGGGTATAAATAAAAAGTTGCTGTTGTTGCTGTTGTTGCTGTTGTTGCTGTTGTTGTTGTTGTTGTTGTTGTTGTTGTTGTTATTATCCTCAGCCATCAGCCACACCGTCTGAGACAGATGGGAGTTGGGAGTCTGCAACCTCCAGAGGCATCCCTGGTGTGGACAACACCGAGCTAGACACACCTATCGTCCGACTTGGCAAAAGGCCATTTCCAATGTTCTTTTGTTAATCAGCCTCGTCTTTAGAACATGAGGACTAAAATCTTGCTCTAAGCGCAAGCCTACAGCTCATTGGAATGCAAAGCATGCAATGAACTTGTGGTGCATGGAGAACGTCCAAGGTTCAATCTTTGGCATCTCCGAGCAGAGTTGGGAGAGAACCTTGTCCATAACCCCGGAAAGCTGCTGCCAGACAGTGTAAGCGATATTGAGCTCCATGGACCAGGGGCCTGACTCAGTGTGAGGCAGCTTCCTTTGTCCCTAGGAATCATGCTTGGTAAGGAGGAGCCCATTTTAATTGCTGCGGCACCTTCCAAAAAACCTAACACAAAGATGTGTCGCTGTTAAGTGGTGTTTATTATGACACCATTTTGGAGGTCCCAAGTCGCAAGGTGGTTAGATTGGTCTCAACTAGGGCCAGGGCCTTTTCAGTACTGGCCCCGACTTGGTGGAACACTCTGTCCCAAGAGACTAGGGCCCTGCGGGACTTGACATCTTTCCGCAGGGCTGCAAGACAGAGCTATTCCGTCTGGCCTTTGGTTGGGACTCAGTCTGACCCTTATGTTTCCCTCCCCTTATGGTTTTGATCTATGGGCTACTTTTAAAATGAGACTGGATTTTAAATTGCATTTTAACCTGTATTTTAAATTGGTTTTTTCCCCCTACTATGTTTTTACTGTAATTTTACTGGTGTTAGCCGCCCTGAGCCCGGCTCTGGCCGCGAAGGGCGGGGTATAAATAAAATTTATTATTTTAGACTTGTGTCTTCCCTTGGCATGCTGGGAGTTGTAGTCCAACATCATCTGGAGGGCATGAACTTAGGGAAGGTAAAAACAAAATAAAAAAATTCCTTCCAGTAGCACCTTAAAGACCAACTGAGTTAGTTCTAGGTATGAGCTTTCGTGTGCATGCACACTTCCTGGAAGGAATTTTTTTATTTTGTTTTGACCATGGCAGACCAACACGGCTACCTATCTGTAACTGTTAGGGAAGGTAAACAACTGTAAAAAGCCCTATTATTATATAATTATATAATTTATTATTATTATTATTATTATTATTATTATTATTATTATTATTATGCCTTTTCCCCAGACTGGGACTCAAAGCAGCTTACACAAATATAAACAGCACAGATAAAATACAGAAAGTTTTTTTAAAAAATACATACCTTTCTAAAAAATTGTTTAAGGGTACTGTACTCTCATTTTGACTCAATAAAACCACCATTTTATAGTTCAAATTGGGGGAAACAAGTACAGTAAATGGGACAAAAGTACAAAGATTCACAAAATGTTTAGGGGTATGCATACAAGACAATTGTTAAAAGGTAATGAAATGTTTTTATTACCAGTATTTCAATAACACCACAGCACTATTTAGAAGCCCGTTCTTTAAAAAAACAGTCCATTCCCAAAGGAATAAAATGGTCTTCACCTGCCATCAGAAGGACAACTAGGAGGGAGCAAGACTAGCTTATTTGGGAGGAAGTTCCAAAGTTGTTTGGGAGCAGCCACTGAGAAGGTCCTCTCCCATATCTCCACCAAGCCTGCCCTTCAGGGTGGCAGGACCGAGAAAAGGGCCTCCACTAAAGATCTCGGAGCCTGAGGTACGTCCCTATGGCAGGATACGATCTTTCCGAGAGCCTGGGCCTCCAGCTTCCCCCAGCTTACCTGGTGGCAAGTGATGACGAGGGCAGCCCACACAAAGAGGCCAGAGATCACCTTGGCCGCCGAAGAGGTCAGGAAGAGATGCTGGCTGTCTTGGGAGTGGTTCTGGTCGGCCCTCAGCTGGGAGCCATCGCCTACGACCAGGGGGCCGGAGCCCACCGCCGACGGGAGGAAATCCAAGCGCAGCGTGGCAGGAGACATGCTGCCGGGGGGAGAAGACTCGTTGGCAAGCGTTGCGTTGTTCATCTAGCAGAGACGAGAGAGAGAGAGAGAGAGAGCAAAGGTGAGCTATCGGGAGATAAGAAGGTGACCTATGACACCTCTGCAGGAGGCACGGGGGAGAATCGGGGAACAGAGGGCTTTGGGTTTGCTCTCAGCTCTTCGCAATGACAACTTTTATTGCACCCTTTTATTGTCCAAGGTCAGAATGGCAGACACGGCAGAGTTTAGACGCAGCTTCGTTAAACGGATCCTTGCCTGGAGCACACCTTTAGTTGAAAGGTATTCAGAATGAGACTTGATATAAAAGAAGAAAGCTTGCATTTATAACAGGAAGTACATTCTTGATAGGGATGTGGGTGGCGCTATGGTCTTTTTTAAAAAAATTATCATTTTTATTGATTTTCCAATAAAAACAACCAATCAACATATCCGAATCATAATCCAATTAAAAATAATAAACTAAAACAAAAAAGACCAATTATAGTCCAAAGTGTAATTATTAATTTTTCCGGGCTCCCCATAGTCTGGACCTCTGAAGCATATCTCCAAATCTTCGTTCCTGCCTCTTCTCGTTGTTTTCATATTTTCTGCCTTCTGATCTTAACGCTTTAAAGTTCTTTGTCCCTGGTGCTACAATTCTCAGTCATGTCAGAAATCATATATCCTTCCGTCCGTCGAATACAGCTTTATTTGTGTGTGTGTGTGTGTATATATATATATATATATATATGCAGGTTTTGGTGTCCTCGGGTGTCTTCCCGTGTAAAAGTTGGGGTGTCTTTTACACGGGAAGACACCCGAGGACACCAAAACCTGCATTCCTGTACCCGTGAAAATCTACGAAAGCAAATATATATATATATATATATATATATATATATATATATATATATATATATTCAACTGTCTATTTGCCAGCGCAGCTTTCCCTGACTAAACCACAGAGCCTAAGGCTTGCCGATCAGGTCAGCAGTTCGAATCCCCGCGACAGGGTGAGCTCCCATTGCTCAGTCCCTGCTCCTGCCAACCCAGCAGTTCGAAAGCACATCAAAGTGCAAGTAGATAAACAGTACCGCTCCAGAGGGAAGGTAAACGGCATTTCCATGTGCTGCTCTGGTTCGCCAGAAGCGGCTTAGTCATGCTGGCCATATGACCCGGAAAAACTGTTTGTGGACAAAAGCCGGCTCCCTCAGCCTATAGGGCTAGATGAGTGATGCAACCCCATAATCGTTCGCGACAGGACCTAACGGTCAAGGGTACCTTTACCTTTACATTCTTGATTGGAATCAGAGAATCGTAGCGTCAGAAGGGACCCTGAGGGTCATCTATTCCCACCCCCTGCAATGCAGGAATCTCAACAAAAGCATCCATGACAGTTGGCCATCAGACCTCTGCTTAAAACCTCCAAGGAAGGAGAGTCCATCGCTTTCTGAGGAGTCCATTCCACTGTCAAACTGTTCTTAACCTCAGATCATTTTTCCTGTTCTTTAGTTGGAATCTCCTTTCTTCTAATTTGAATCCATTGGTTTGGGTCCTATCTTCTGGAGCAGCAGAGAAGCAGCTTGCTACATCTTACATGTGGAAGCCCTTTAGATATTTGAAGGTGTCTATCATGACACCTCTATTTTCTTCTCCAAGCTAAACATACCCAGCTCCCTCAATTGTTCCGCATAAGGCCTGGGTTTCCAGACCCTTTATCATCCTGGTTGCCCTCCTCTGCACACCCTTCCAGCTCATCAATATCCTCAAACTGTGGTGCCCAGAAATGGACACAATACTCTCGATGGGATCTTAAATGTTAGCTAACCATCTAGTTGGAGAAACAAAGACGTCATGCTTGCTCTTTTGTTCTCAGAAGATAGTTCCAATATGACCTCTTGCCTCAAGGTCCAGAGAAAGTAAATCAGTGGTTCTCAACCTGTGGGTCCCCAGATGTTGTTGGACTACAACTCCCATCATCCCTGAGCTCTGGGCCTTGCTAGCTGGGGGTGATGGGAGTTGTAGTTCAACAACATCTGGGGACCCACAGGTTGAGAAAGGCTGAAGTAAGTGATGAGCAGAAGAAGTTGTAAAGATGAATGCAGACTAAGATTTATCACACTAAACATCAAAAAAACAAAGAGAAGTCAGCACAGATTTACTGGAATGGCCTGGGAAGCTGAAGGTGTCACACAGCCCTGTAATAATAATAATAATAATAATAATAATAATAATAATAATAATAATAATTATTTATATGCCGCCCATCTGGCTATGCCGCCCATCTGGCTGGGTTTCCCCAGCCACTCTGGGCAGCTCCCAACAGAATATTAAAAGCACAATAAAACATCAAACATTAAAAGCTTCCCTAAACAGGGCTGCCTTCAGATGTCTTCTAAAAGTCAGATAGTTGTTTTATCTCCTTTCCATCTGGTGGGAGGGTATTCCACAGGGCGGGCGCCACAACCGAGAAGGCCCTCTGCCTGGTTCCTTGTAGCTTCACTTCTCGCAGTGAGGGATCCGCCAGAAGGCCCTCGGAGCTGGACCTCAGTGTCCGGTCATGCAAACCCCTCTCAGCAAGCTGAGTTGCACCCAAACTTCCAGCAGCAACCTTGCAAAGTAGCTAAGCGCTCTCTCTCTCTCTCTCTCTCTCTCTCTCTCTCTCTCTCACACACACACACACACACACACAGAGAGAGAGAGAGAGAGAGAGAGAGAGAGATTAGACAAAGGTTACCCAGTGAACTTGCTGATTGAGCAGAGATTAGAACCTGCTTCTTCGTGGTCTCTGCCCAACACTCTCCACCACTAAACCACACAGATTCTATTTTGCAATTCCACACGGAGAAGTCATTTTCCTAGAAGTCACAGCTTGCTTGTTTAAGAACACAAACACGCAATCAGAAATGGAGAACCTGGGCTTCCCCAGATGTTGCTGGATGCTTAGCTGCCATCAGCCCCAGCCAGCAGGACCAAAGGTCAGGCCTGAGGGAACCTGTCCTCCATAAACATAAACAAGGACTTCCAAAGGTTTTCCACCCCCAATTTGGTTTAATACACCAATGTGCAGCCCTTCAGGCAGTGCTTCTCTTTTTTCCTGTACCACACTTTGAGAATAAAAATTTGCTTGCGCCACACTAATTTTTTAATTGATTAGAAATACATTGGGAAACAAAAAGAAACAACTGCTAGCAGTGCTTGGTTTATAATATAGAACACGACTACTTTATAATAGGGACGCGGGTGGCGCTGTGGGTTAAACCACAGCGCCTAGGACTTGCCGATCAGAAGGTCGGCGGTTCGAATCCCCGTGACGGGGTGAGCTCCCGTTGCTCGGTCCCTGCTCCTGCCAACCTAGCAGTTCGAAATCACATCAAAGTGCAAGTAGATAAATAGGTACCGCTCCGGCGGGAAGGTGAATAGTGTTTCCGTGCGCTGCTCTGGTTCGCCAGAAGCGGCTTAGTCATGCTGGCCACATGACCCGGAAGCTGTACGCTGGCTCCCTCGGCCAATAAAGCAAGATGAGCGCTGCAACCCCAGAGTCGGCCACGACTGGACCTAATGGTCAGGGGTACCTTTACCTTTACCTGGACCTTTACCTTTACTTTATAATATGATCAGGGATATCCAGAAAGTACAAAACAACGCAGCAACATAAGAACAGGAATCATTCTCAAAATATAATTATAATTTATAATTATAAATATAATTATAAACGAGTCGTCCCCAGCATTCTGTTCCAACTGTGATTCTGCTACAGAGGGCCGTCCATTAGCTTTGGCTGGTGGTCCTGTTGGGCCCCTATATGGACAGGTAGCCTAACCTCTGTTGTCTACGCTCTAGGTTAGATTACTGCAATGCGTTATACGTAGGGCTGCCCCTGAAGACCGTTTGGAAACTTCAGCTGGTGCAGAATTCAGCGGCCAGTTTGCTCACCAGGGCAAGACAGTTTGAGCATATTAAGGTAAAAAAAGGTAAAGGACCCTGGATGGTTAAGTCCAGAAAAAGGTGACTATGGGGTTGCGGTGCTCACCTCGCTTTCAGGCCAAGAGAGCCAGTGTTTGTCCCCAGACAGCTTTCCAGGTCATGTGACCAGCATGACTAAACCGCTTCTGGCTCAATGGGACACCATGACAGAAACCAGAGTGCACAAAAACGCTGTTTACCTTCCCACCAGAGTGGTACCTATTTATCTACTCGCACTGGCGTGCTTTCGAACTGCTAGGTTGGCAGGAGCAGGGACCAAGCAACAGGAGCTCACCCCGTCGCAGGGATTCAAACAGCCAACCTCTCGATCGGCAAGCCCAAAAGGCTCAGTGGTTTAGAACACAGTGCCACCCGCGTCCCTTTTCAGCATATTACCCTGGCCCAACTGCACTGGCTGGCAATTACTGTATTTTCCCGTGTATAAGACTAGGGTTTTCCCCCTAATAAAGGGTGTCAAAAATTAGGGGGCGTCCTATACACGGATAGTGTCGAGGCGATTTTCTTAAATTTGAGTCCCCCAAAATAGGGGGCATCTTATACATTGGGGGGGGGCATCTTATAGACGGAAAAATACGGTAAGTTTCTCAGCCCAATTCAAAGTGCTGGTTTTGTCCTATAAAGCCTTAAGCAGCTCAGGGCTGCAATATCTCAAGGATCGCCTCTCCCCATAGGAGCCTACCTGGACCCTGTGATCATCCTCTGAGGCTCTTTTTCATGTGTCTCCTCCATCAGAGGTCCAGAGGGTGGCGATGCGAGAACAGGCCTATTCTGCAGTGGCTCCCCGCAGGTAGACTGCTCTCCCCGAGGAGGTTCATCTGGTTCCTTCATTATATACCTTTAGGTGCTAGGCTTTTGGCTAATTAACACCTTATACCTCTTTTAAATGTGTTCTTTTTTGGGGGGGTGTTATTGGCTTGTGTTATAGTGATGTATGGAAGGGAGAGCTGGACCATAAAGAAGGCTGATCGCTGAAGAATTGATGCTTTTGAATTATGGTGCTGGAGGAGACTGCAAGAAGATCAAACCTCTCCGTTCTGAAGGAAATCAGCCCTGAGTGCTCACTGGAAGGACAGATCCTGAAGCTGAGGCTCCAATACTTTGGCCACCTCATGAGAAGAGAAGACTCCCTGGAAAAGACCCTGATGTTGGGAAAGATGGAGGGCACAAGGAGAAGGGGACGGCAGAGGACGAGATGGTTGGATAGTGTCTTCGAAGCTACAAACATGAGTCTGACCAAACTGAGGGAGGCAGTGGAAGACAGAAGTGCCTGGCGTGCTCTGGTCCATGGGGTCACGAAGAGTCGGACACGACTAAACAACAACAACAATTGGCTTGTGTGTGTTCTTGTTATTGTTTTTATTATGTACTTTGTCTTTTGATATTGTTTCTGTTTTTAAATTGCTTTATTGAACTTTTTGAAAAAAACTGTAACACCCATAACAAATAAATATCAAATAATTGTCAATATCTGTTACACTTTATTACAGTCGTCTTCTTAGTTCCATTGACTTCCTGCCAATTCCCTCTAATTTTAAATGTGCACTATTTGTCTCTGTTTGAGATAATTACTTAACCAAGATGTTATGTCTTCCTAAACCTATCTGGTGTACAACAGAAGCTATTCAAGAGCTGCCACAGATTTAACAGTATTGCAATCTTTGTCTTTTTATATTGTATGTGTGATATTGTGAACTGTCCCAAGATCTGTGGGTGAAGGGCGGTATACAAATTTAATTAATAAAATAAACAAATAGATGGACCATTGGGTCTGACTCAGCAAATTACAACACCATATATTCCCAAACCCTCTATTTCTAAACAGGAAACTCAGTTATTCAGCAATTTGGCAGGCATGATTGCATCTCCTTCTAACCACCGCTTGAAGTGACTCTCGCTTCTTTGGTTTTAGATAAAGCAAGATTTTCAACTCTTGTTTCTCTCGCTTCGCTTTCTTCACTAGCCCCCTGGATTGCAGAAATTCTCCTGAGGGCGACAACCAAAATCCGTTGCAGAATTCTTTTAAAAGCAGGGCTTTCTTGGCTGATGGCGGCCCTGAAGGCGGCTCTGTTTAGGGAAGTTTTTAATATCTGATGCTGTATTGTTTTTAATATTCAGCTGGAATTTGTCCAGAGTGGCTGGGGAAACCCAGCCAGGTGGGTAGGGTTGTTGTTGTTGTTGTTTAGTCGTTTAGTCGTTTAGTCATGTCCGACTCTTCGTGACCCCATGGACCAGAGCACGCCAGGCACTCCTGTCTTCCACTGCCTCCCGCAGTTTGGTCACTCATGTTTGTAGCTTCGAGAACACTGTCCAACCATCTCGTCCTCTGTCGTCCCCTTTTCCTTGTGCCCTCCTTCTTTCCCAGCATCAGGGTCTTTTCCAGGAAGTCTTCTCTTCTCATGAGGTGGCCAAAGTATTGGAGCCTCAGCTTCAGGGTCTGTCCTTCCAGTGAGCACTTAGGGCTGATTTCCTTCAGAACGGAGAGGTTTGATCTTCTTGCAGTCCATGGGACTCTCAAGAATCTCCTCCAGCACCAGAATTCAAAAGCATCAATTCTTCGGCGATCAGCCTCCTTGATGGTCCAGCTCTCACTTCCCTACATCGCTACTGGGAAAACCATGGCTTTAACTATACGGACCTTTGCTGGCAAGGTGATGTTTTAAGATACTGTTATTATATTAATGCTTTGCACCTTTCCCCGTTCTTGGTGGTCTTCCTGTTATAGTTTGCTAAGCCCAAAAGACAATGATTTTTTTTGCCAGCAGAAGCAACAGAGCCAGGATTTCTCAGGGTGTCTCATTCCCAGCATCAAACTAATAATACATGTGTATTTTTAGGCGGTGGACAACATGGTTCCATCTTTAGATGTCATTCCTTACATTTATCAAGGCTTCTATTTTGGGACTCCTCCTTTAAAGAAGAAACACACCAACGTTTCCAATAACCGAAACAAGTGTCCAAAAGCCCCCCTGGCTAGGGCTAATGGGAGTTGTAGTCCAAAACATCTGGAAGGCTCCAGGATCGGAGAAGGCTGTCCCAAAGCAATAGAGGGCAGCTTGCAAGCCAGATCCAGCCTCCAGTAAACGTATTTTCAAGCCACAATAAAGCTCTTGTATTTTTCTTTTGAAGAATAAGAAGCAAATCAACCACAAAGCAGTTTTCAAATAACTATGGGATGGGGAACCTGTGGCCGTCCAGATGTTGTTGGACCAAATCTCTCCATCACCCCAACCTGGGCCAGGCTGAAAGGAACTGTTGAGATTTGGAGTTCCGCACTCCCAATGCAATTTCATTGCTGCTTTGCTCCCAATAGTTCCAGTTACAGATAGGTAGCCGTGTTGGTCTGCCATGGTCAAAACAAAATAAAAAAATTCCTTCCAGTAGCACCTTAAAGACCAACTGAGTTAGTTCTAGGAATGAGCTTTCGTGTGCATGCACACTTCTTCAGATACACTGTATCTGAAGAAGTGTATCTGAAGAAGTGTGCATGCACACGAAAGCTCATACCTTGAACTAACTCAGTTGGTCTTTAAGGTGCTACTGGAAGGAATTTTTTTATTTTGTTTTGCTCCCAATAGTGAATCTAACGGTCAGGAAGGCAGTTTCTGCACGTGCTGGAGAGCAGGGTGGATTTGATTTAAATGAAACTGATTTAAATCACGATTTAAATCACTAGTCAGTAAGACTTGATTTACCGTAAATCATATTTTTTTAAGAGAAAGGCATTCCTGCTGGTATAATTGGTGAATAGCCTATGGACTAGAATCATAGAATCATAGAATCATAGAGTTGGAAGAGACCACAAGGGCCATCGAGTCCAACCCCTGCCAAGCAGGAAACACCATCAGAGCACTCCTGACATATGGTTGTCAAGCCTCTGCTTAAAGACCTCCAAAGAAGGAGACTCCATCACACTCCTTGGCAGCAAATTCCACTGTCGAACAGCTCTTACTGTCAGGAAGTTCTTCCTAATGTTTAGGTGGAATCTTCTTTCTTGTAGTTTGGAACCATTGCTCCGTGTCCGCTTCTCTGGAGCAGCAGAAAACAACCTTTCTCCCTCCTCTATGTGACATCCTTACTATAATGTAACTTAAGTAGAAAATGATCTTTAGAAAGATTTTTTCCTCCAAAAGCATTTTCTTTTACAAATCCAATTTAAATAAATAAAAAATCCATTTAAATTTTAAAAAATCAGATTTAAATTTAAAAAATCCGATTTTAAAAATATCTGATTATTAATTATTATTATTATTATTATCATCAACATCACTGATTTTTATCCATGCTGTAGAAGGAACGAGCGATACCAGTGAATCATTTACCAGCAGATCCTGCTGCAGAAACTGAGCACAGCAGAGGCTGTGGAGCAAATCTCGCAGCAAAATGTGTGCGAGAACATTGGGCCGGCACAGAAGCCTGTTTAGCAGCATGGAAACAGGGCAGGGTGTGGACATTCTCAGATGCTCCAACTGTTCCTGCTTATCAGGAGTGGCGCTGCTTTTTCTGGTCCTGCTCTCTATTTATGCCTCTTGGTTCTGCCTCCTTGTGAGAAGCAAGAACGTGGCAAGCTGCTTAAAGGAGTCTTCCCAAAAGATGGAAAGGTCTGGAGGTTGGGGTGGAAAAGTCCCCCTTTCCCCAATAGGTTTCCCCCCATAGAACTGTAGAGTTGGAAAGGACCATGAATCTCCTCTAGTCCAACCCCCTGCAATGAACAAATCTTTTGCCCAAGGCAGGACTCGAACCCATGACCCTTGAGATTAAGAGTCTCATGCTCTACCAACGGAGCTATCTCAGCTTTGTTGTTACACACAAGAAACCCCTAGAAGTCCTCCTTCATCCACACTTCTTAAGATGGTGCCAGATGTCCGTCACCTTTGTGACTCTTATATAAATGTAATTAACCACGAGCGGGAATTTGGAGGGATAATCAGAGAAGCTGATTAAAAAATAAATAAATCGAACTGATCCATTCAAGTCTGCAGGACCAATAACAATTTGGACAGCCAATCATTTAAAGAGCCCACCCAATTCATTCATAGATTGTAGGTGGGCCTGTAACCATTCAATCCCTCCCAGATGACCTGATCATTGAGGATTCACCCCTATGGTTTTGCAAGATCAGGCAACGCCAGCTCTTTCCTGAGTGTTTGTTGTGATTTAATTCTGGGGGAGGTCAGATGAAACAGCACGGAATAAATGGTATCCCAGTGCATTTTGCCATCACTTTCCTTATTGCAACTAAGGAGCACGATTGCTGGACGAGAGCTCCAAATCAACTTTTGTTGCCCAAGATGAATTTCCTGGTATGTGATTGATACCCACATGAAAATTGCAGTGGCCCGGGAGCACCCTGTGTTAAGGCTGCTTTTAAAGCAAAATTTGCTCTATTACTGGAAGAAATTGATCTTTTAGCGTGGCAGCACCCACACTTTGGGGATCCCAGCCTATTGGCATCAGCCAGACGCCATTTCAGTGCCTGCTAAAACCAGATACAGTCATACCTCATGTTACGTCCGCTTCATGTTATGTTCTTTCAGGTTACGTCCTGCGGCGACCCAGAAGTACCGGAAAGGGTTACTTCCGGATTTCACCACTTGCGCATGCGCAGAAGCGCAAAATGACGTCATGCACATGCGCAGAAGCAGTGAATCGCAACCCACGCTTGTGCAGATGCGCCGCTGCGGGTTGCACTCTTTTCATGTTGCGACCGGGCCTCCGGAACGGATCCCTTTCGCAACCAGAGATACAGTGGTGCCTCGCAAGACGAAAATAATTCGTTCCGCAAGTCTCTTCGTCTAGCGGTTATTTCGTCTTGCGAAGCATGGCCATTAGCGGCTTAGCGGCTTAGCGGCTTAGAAGAAGGAAAAAAAAGGGGAGGAAACTTGCAAGAACTCGCAAGACGAAAAGCAAGCCCATAGGGAAATTTGTCTTGCGAAGCACCTCAAAAACGGAAAACTCTTTTGTCTAGCGAGTTTTTCGTCTTGCGAGGCATTCGTCTTGCGGGGCACCACTGTACATGGAAAATTGATGTGTGTTTTAATCTGTTTTGGGTTTATCGGTGGTTCTAATTATTTTTTCTAAATAGCTGTTCTTATCTGTTTTTATCAAAATTCTATTATTTCGTTCTTTCTGTAAACCGCTTAGGTCAGGTTTTATTGCAACCAAGCAGTATATAAATTTTATGAAATAAACAAGCACTCAAAATGGGTGCTTCTTAGATTCAGAAAGAAGCTTCAACTTCATAAACCACTTATTTTCTTTCTTCCCCCTCCCTCTTTCTCTGTCTCTCTCTCACACACATACACACATGTAAGTAACACAGTTAACACACTCTGGGAACAATCATGCCCTAAGCTTCTCACTTCATCCATTAAACGCTGCCCACACCAATCAAGATGAGCTTTCAGTCATTAATTCACCAATTAAATTGATCAAACCTCGCACCCGTAACAGGGTAAGACTCCCATTCAAGTTCCTCTGGATATCAGAAGCATGCCTTTATATTTCCCTGTTCCCACCTAGGCACACCGTTGAGCAATAGAAAAAAAATCGTCCTGGTATTTCCAGCAACCTCTTCCACCCCCATCAGAAGCACACTTCGGCTACCTTCTCAGGTGAGCCTCCCTCCTTCTCCCCCCTGCAACACACATGCAACTCACCCCACAGTTTTACGCCCTTGCAGGAGAAGAGCTTCAGTTATCTTCAGCCGAGGAACACACCAGCGTCTAAAAATACTCCTCTTCGTGCTCTCCGAAGAACGGGGAGGCGGGGAGAACGCTGGGCAGAGGAATTCGGGATGCAGACGAGCAGCCCCAACTGCTGGGGGGGGGCTGGGTGGTCCCACAGGGCAGCGGCTCAGAGCTCAGCACGAGGGACACCTGCATCTAAAGGAGGAGAGAGGCAGAAGAGGCAGGCGTGAGCAAAGGATCAGATAGCCACCAGTTCCCCCCAGGAATCCTAGCTGGCAGAGAAAACAGCTCCTGGGGCCAAGCAGGTACCGCCGGGCACAATCCAGCAAGTAAACATTAACTGGGCTACAAAGATAAGTCACTAGGCTGATGTCATGGGAAAGGAAGCAGCAAGGGGCACAGCGCCCACCTGCTTTGTATTTATTTATTTATTTATTTATTTATTTATTTATTTATTTATACATACCCAGCCACTCTGGGCTGCTTTCAACAGATATTAAAATACAATAGTCTATTAAACATTAAAAGCTTCCCTAAACAGGGCTGCCTTCTAAAAGTCGGGTAGTTGTTGTTTAACATCTGTTGGGAGGACGTTCCACAGGGTGGGCGCCACCACCGAGAAGGCCCTCTGCCTGCTTCCCTGTAACCTCACTTCTCACAGGGAGGGAACTGCCAGAAGGCCCTCGGCACTGGACCTCAGTGTCCAGGTAGAATGATGGGCGTGGAGACGCCCCTTCAGATATACTGGGCTGAGACCACTTAGGGCTTTAAAGGTCAGCACCAACACTTCGAATTGTGCTTGGAAACGCCGAATTTCTTCCTTATCCATTCTGCGAACCCGTCTTGGAAAGGGAAGGGCCACAAATCCAGCGTTCAAGGACCGGCTTGCATGCCAGGGGCCCCAGGTTTCCACCCTGGTCATCTTCAGGCATGGCTGGGAAGAGTTCCTCCCTGGAACCCTTGAGAGTCACTGCCAGTCAGAGCAGGCAGTACTGAAGGAGTGTCTCCACCTCCATTGTTCAGACCGGACTCTGAGGTCCAGTGCTGAGGGTCTTCTGGCAGTTGCCTCCCTGCAAGAAGCGAAGTTACAGGGAACCAGGCAGAGGGCCTGCTCGGTGGTGGCACCCACCCTGTGGAACACCCTCCCATCAGATGTCAAGGAAATAAACCACTACAGTGGTACCTCGGGTTAAGTACTTAATTTGTTCTGGAGGTCTGTTCTTAACTTGAAACTATTCTTAACCTGAAGCACCACTTTAGCTAATGGGGCCTCCTGCTGCTGCTGCTGTGCCGCCGGAGCACGATTTCTGTTCTCATCCTGAAGCAAAGTTCTTAACCCGAGGTACTATTTCTAGGTTAGCAGAGTCTGTAACCTGAAGCGTATGTAACCTGAAGCGTATGTAACCCGAGGTACCACTGTATCTGACTTTTAGAAGACATCTGAAGGCAACCCTGTTTAGGGAAGTTTTTAATGTTTGATGAATGAATTTATTATTACGGTCACAGACCAGTTCTGGCTCACTTACAATATCAGGAATATCATAAAACACGACCAGGATACATTGAATTGAAACTGGGACAATACAGATGTAACAGCAGTTAAAAATATGTATGTTAATTCTTAATCACTAAAATATAACCTAAAATTGTCATTTAAAACCTTAATCATTCTGGTAATACAGCTTGTTCCCTAAGTTTTATAGCTTAGCGCAGTGTTTCCCAACCTTGTGCCTCCAGCTGTTTTTGAACTACAACTCCCATCATCCCTGACTAGCAAGACCAGTGGCAAGGGATGATGGGAATTGTAGTCCAAAAACAGCTGGAGGCACAAGGTTGGGAAACGCTGGCTTAGCGTGATCTCTGGGTCCTTGACCTCTACCAGGAGTTTTAGACATTGGAGTTCGGACCCATTTGGAGATTTTTGTATAACAGGGGTGATAAATACCGAAATGTCTGATGTTTTATCGTGTTTTTAATATTCTGTTGGGAGCAGCCCAGAGTGGCTGGGGAGGCCCGGCCAGATGAATGGGGTATAAGTAATAAATTATTATTATTATTATTATTATTATTATTATTATTATTATTAGCCATCTTTTCTTGGGGGTTCCCCAGCCGGTTCCTTCCACCAATCCTCTGCGTTCAATCAGTCCATGACAGGTAAGCCCACTGAATCTTGACTGAGTGATCTGAAGATTGGTCTATTTCCCATTTAGAGTCTAGCAATTAAAAAGCTGCAGTACCGATTCAATGCACACTATTTGCTGGTACTCCCAGTGAGAAATACATTCTGCGCCCATATAATAAGAGCAGCTGTTAAGTTGTGAGCGAACATATCAGACGACACAGCAATTCTTCAAACAGCTCTTGTTTATTCAGAGGCCGGAATAGAACTGAACTGAAGAGCTCAGTCAGCCTGCTTATATAGAGATCCAGAACATCGTAACTGTAGCAACTTTCTAAAACTATCCAATCACTGAACTTCACTTTCGATCCTTCATTTGCATACAAACTATCCAATCACTGAACGTCACTTTCGATCCTTCATTTGCATAACTATCTACAGTATCCCCCTGCTGGCCCAGAGGGAGAACTTCAGTACATAACAGCAGCAATCTGCATTACCATATAACAGACAGAGCTCTATTCATCATCTATCTAACTTACAGTAAGTCCTGGGAATGCAGTGTGGTGCCCTTCTGGAAGTTTTGGACTACAACTCCCATCTGCCACTGCCAGCATTGGTCATGGGAAGATGGGAGTTGTGGTGCAAAATATATCCAGGAGGCTGGATTGTAGGAACAGTAGGAATACCTTTACGTCATAAGATTTATACACTGCTTGGTTGTCAAAAAAACCTCAGCCGTTTACAAAAAAAGATGAGACAAAATTTTCAACGAGGAAAGTTAACAACCATGTAAGACTTCCACAAAAGTTAGAATAGCAATAGACTAAAGAGAGATAAAAAACTCACACCAGCTTTCTAAACATCTGGGTAGGCTGGTCGAAACAGAAATGTTTTTAGCAGGCACTGAAAAGAGGACGGTGAAGGAGCCTGCTTGGTGTCAATATGAGATGCTGGTTAGACCAGTTCTCCGGAAGAGGAAAAATGCCTTCTGCTGATCCTGTTCTCCACCAGTCTGAACTGCAACCCAGAGACACTGGACTTGCATGGTCTTTCCACTGCACCCATGCCACTGGAAGGAAGCTGCCAGACCATTTGTCCATCCAGCTCAGTATCGTCTACAACCAGGGATGCCCAACTGGTCGATTGCGATCGACAGGTCGGTCTCCTGATGTCCGCTGTCAACTGCAGTTGATTGCGTGCTCCTTTATGACCGCTGGGTCCCTTACGATCACTGGCTGGAAGAGCTCTCTCTCTCCCTCCCCCCCCCCCGGTGCCTCCCTCGTTTTGTCCGTGTTTAGCTGCAATCGCTGTGTGCGCTTTCTATTTGCCTGCTCTTTTTTTTTTAGCAGTCTTAGCCGGTGTTTCCCTAAAAAGCTCAACCATGCTGACCTCCCCTCCCCAAAAAGCTCATCAGCTTTGCCCCCCCCCCCCAATAATAGCTCAACAATTTTTTTCTGGGTAGATCATTGCCAGTTGGTTTATACTGGGAATAGTCTCTGTTAATATTCCTGCTCCGTGACTGCAGTCATGGGATTTTTGTCTTTCACATGACGTGGTATGTTTTGACTCCACGGAGTGGGAAGTGACGGAGACAGGATGTTTGTGTGACTGTGTTCCGTGAAGTGGGACTATTGTCCTTTGTTCTTTTTCTCTTTGCTGTCTGATGCTAGAGAGAGAGGGAGCCATGTTGCAATGCTCCGTGTGTGTTTATATGTAAATAAAGTAGATTAGCCAAAATGCTGAGTTGCTGAGGTCTGTTACACAAACTGCAAACACTCTGTGGATCCCTAAGTGTGCCAATGTCTGTTGGCATTGGTCGCTGTGGTGTTCGGGTAGAAGAAAGCTTTTGAAGCTCCCGAACGATCAATCAGGAGGGAGAGAACATGCCAGTCAGGCATGTGTTTCTGCCAGGGTCCTACTTGAGTGTAGGACGAGCTCCTGACAGTCTCTAGGGCAGGGTTCGGCAACCTGTGGCCCATGGGCCACAAGCAGCCCACAGGGGTTGTTTAAATGGCCCACAAGCTGCCCCCAAACTGAGCTGCCGGCTCGGTGAGTCCCCACGCGCTGCATTAAACTGGCGCAGCGCAGAGCAGGGACTCGCTTCCGTGGCACTGGAAATCGCATCTGCGCAGATGCGATCCGGCCCGTGGAGCGATCTCCATGGGAGTGAACCAGCCCAGGTGAGGTAAACCATGCCGACCCCTGCTCTAGGGAGTTGGACACACCTGGTCTACACCAACTGGCAGCAGCTCTGAAAGGTTTCAGGTCTGTCTCTCCCAGTCCTACCGGGATTGAGCTGGAGTCCTTCTGTGTGCAAGACAGATTCTCTACCAAGGTGGATTTGATTTAAATCAAATCGATTTAAATCACTAGTCAGTAAGACTTGATTTAAATCATTTTTTTTACCAGAAAGACTCATTCTTGGTGGTATAATCTTAATATTGACAATCAGATGAAGGTTTCCTTTTTGGAATAATAAATTTTCAGAGTAGTTTTTACAGTTATACCAAAAATTACCGATTTGGTTTTCCTTTTAGAAATACATAGACAGATAATTGTGTGATTAAGGGTTAACTGTTTATATTAGGACAACTTTTCTGCTGTACTTTATTGGAAGGGGGAAAACAGTCATTTCCTTAATAATAATTTAAACAATTTATTTAACTAAAACAATAACATTATAGCATATGTATCCATGTTTAACTGATGTGGTTAAACTTTTTTTTTTTTTAACTGAGACTGAGTTTTAGCACACCTGAAAACTTAAAACAAATCCTTATTTCCTGATGAATAGCCTTTGGACTTTAATGTAATTTAAATAGAAAACTATCTTTAGAAAGATTTTTCCTCCCAAAGCATTTTATTTTTAAAATCCGATTTAAATTTTAAAAAATCGGATTTAAATAAATAAAATCGGATTTAAATTTAAAAATCCGATTATTATTTAAATCATTGATTTTTATCCACCCTGTTCTCTACCACTGAACTATAGCAATTCCCACCTCCACCCCCCCCACCCCGGTCTTTATCTCATTCAGATCCAACCCTCTAAGCATTTGATCAGCGACATTCGTAAGTCCTTTGCTGCTGAGGTTCTGCTCAAGTTTTTAATGAAGCCGAAGGCTCAATTGCAAGGAATCTCGGACTGGACTGCCACTCCCTCCTAACATTTGCAGAGGCCAAAACTAGCTTGGAAGAGGAGCTGTGAGCCAGATGTCCTTTATCGAGCACATTTCATCTCGAGACTTACATTTTGCAACATCTCGCATCAGGTTTCAGAACATCAACAAATGCAACCTTTTGGGAACACGCTGACCTGTGATGGTATAAATATGTACCATCACAGTCCCTGAAGCTGAAAAACAAAATTTCTCGGCTGAGGCGAAGTAACAAATGCTCAGAAACAGGCCAAGAAGGTGGATGGGAAGCCTTGGGCTTGATTCCTTGGCACACTTTCCTAGGAGTAGGCACCCACTGAACACAATGGGGCTTACTTCAGAGTAAACAGGCCCAAGACTGCAGTGGATATATATATAGCATAGCCATTGTGACTAGCAGCCATTGATCTCCATCTCCTCCTAATTTTTTAAACCATCTAGGTTGGCAGAAGTGAGTTCCACAGTTTAACAAGGCCCTGTGTGAAAAGGTCCTTTCTTTTATCTGTCCTGAATAATAATAAAATAATAATAATAATAATAATAATAATAATAATTTATTTGTACCCCGCCCATCTGGCTGGTTTCCCCAGCCACTCTGGGCAGCTTCCAGAGAGACCAAAAATACACTAAAATGTCACACATTAAAAACTTCCCTGAACAGGGCTGCCTTAAGATGTCTTCTGAATGTCAGGTAGTTGTTTATCGCTTTGACATCTGATGGGAGGGCGTTCCACAGGGTGGGCGCCACTACCGAGAAGGCCCTCTGCCTGGTTCCCTGTAGCTTTGCTTCTCGCAATGAGGGAACCGCCAGAAGGCCCTCGGCGCTGGACCTCAGTGTCCGGGCAGAATGATGGGGGTGGAGACGCTCCTTCAGGTATACTGGGCCGAAGCCGTTTTGGGCTTTCAAGGTCAGCACCAACACTTTGAATTGTGCTTGGAAACGTACCGGGAACCAATGTAGGTCTTTCAAGACCGGTGTTATGTGGTCTCGGCGGCCGCCCCCAGTCACCAGTCTAGCTGCCGCATTCTGGATTAGTTGTAGTTTCCGGGTCACCTTCAAAGGTAGCCCCACGTAGAGTGCATTGCAGTAGTCCAAACAGGAGATAACCAGAGCATGCACCACTCTGGCAAGACAGTGCACGGACAGGTAGGGTCTCAGCCTGCGTACCAGATGGAGCTGATAAACAGCTGCCCTGGATACAGATTTGACCTGTGCTTCCATGGACAGCTGTGAGTCCAAAATGACTCCCAGGCTGCGCACCTGCTCCTTCAGGGGCACAGTTACCCCATTCAGGACCAGGGAGTCCTCCACACCAGCCTGCCCCCTGTCCCCCCAAAACAGTACTTCTGTCTTGTCAGGAATCTGCCAACCTGCAGCTTCATTGCATGTCTGTGAGTTTTAGTGTTATGGAAGGGAGAAAACCCCGTCCACGTTCTACCCACCACGTATAATTTCAGACGCTTTTCTATCATGCCCCCCATTTACACGCTTTCCCCTCTAAACTAAAAAAAATTCCAAATGCTGCAACCTTTCATCACAGGGGAGCCACCAGTTGAAAAACCTGCCTTCCGAAAAACCTGTTTCGTTGCAAACATACAGAGCCGGAGAAAACATGCCGTTAAAAACAAGAGAGCGTTTTGCCTGGATTCCCGTGAATCTTACCCAGCGACATCGTAGTTCAGAAACAAGCCTTTCACCCACTGCTTCCTAGAACTCTAGTAAATAAGCAAAGCTGTGGAACCACACCCTAAAGCTCTGTTTGCTTTCCAGTAAGAGTGTGCTAAGCTTCGTATACATTTTAGATCCCAATCCTGAGTAGGAACTTGGTTAATCATTCCCTCTGACTTTGCTTGGCCAAGCCGCCTTATCAACATGAGACCACAACATGGGAGACTTCCCAGGTATACTAGCGTGAATAATTTTTCTATTTAAATAGTCCTATTTAAAAAGAAGAAGAAAAGATAGAGCCCTGCATTTGGTGGCTTTCTGATACAGTGGTACCTCGGAAGTTGAACGGAATCCACTCCGGAAGTCCGTTCGACTTCCAAAACGTTTGGAAACAAAGGTGCGGCTTCTGATTGGCTGCAGGAAGCTCCAGCAGCCAATCAGAAGCCACATCAGACGTTTGGGTCCCAAAGAACATTCACAAACCGGAACACTCACTTCCGGGTTTGCGGCGTTCGTAGCCAAAACATTCAACTTGCAAGGTGTTCGGAATGCAAGGCATGACTGTATGTAAAGGCCGGCGTTAGAAACTCAGATATGTAAGCGAAGTGTCAAATGGTTCCTAAAACCAGGGTTACAGTCACAAAAATGGAATGCACACTTGCCACTTTGCAGCCAGAGTGCTCGAAAGGTGTATTTTTCAACCTGGCTTTCTGGTTCCTGAAATTCATTCTGATTGTGCAGATAAAATATGATGGGTAGAATTCTACAGGATGTGCTGCTAGTTTGTGGAAATAGTCAAGATCTAAGAATCTCCAGGCATGCACCTCCAGGTAGAGACATCAGGTTCCCCCGGGGCAACTTCACTTGGTCTCAACTGACCGATTGCCAGCTGCAAAATGTGCCTGGTGAATTTCAAATGCTGGTAAAGACCTGAAGAACTCTGCACCTGATTAACTGGCAAGCCACCTCCCCGTCCTTCTATAGACCTGGTAGATTGCAGGAATGACCTGATAAGCCTTGTTGGTGGCAGCACAGTGATAAAGACCATTGTATGACAGTGACCCACCAAAAAGCATTTTCTGCTGTTGCGCCTGTTGTGTTCCATAGGACACACCATCAGTGACACAACGAACTACACCTTTGGCCCCATGGAAATGATGTGCTCTTCTTCTTCAGCAATCACTCCTAGTCAAGTAAGATTGTCTTCCATAAACACAGTCTTAACAGTGAGTCCATAAGCAACTGTGGAGGCCAATTCTGGATCCACACATCCTTCCACAGGGGGGACATAGGTTTCCGGGCGTGAGCTGATCATGGTGAGGATTTGCCAAGCATGTCTTCCTCTTAGCACACTTCTCCCTTGTGTCCTGAGTTTGAGTGTCTTCAAAGTCCATGATATTGGTAAAGGTTGTTCTCCAACTGGAGAGCTCGCAAGCCAGTGTTTCCCAGTTGTCTGTGTTTATACTACCTTTTAAAAGATTTGCCTTGAGAGAGTCTTTAAACCTCTTTTGTTGACCACCAACATTATGCTTTCCATTTTTAAGTTCGGAATAGAGTACCGGTAGTTGCTTTGGAATCAGCACAACATGACCAGTCCAACGAAGTTGATGTCAGTGGCGTAGCGTGGGGGGTGCAGGGGGGGCCAGCCGCACCGGGCGCAACATTTTGGGGGGGCGCGCTCGCACTCGCAGCTCTCTGCCCCTACCTGGCTCACTCACTCACTCTCTCTCACTGCAGTGCTGGCTGTGTGAATCCGATCCGAGCTGCCGGGTTGCCGCACACTGTAGAGGGGGAGGGTGCCAGGTGTGCGTTGCGTTGCGGAGCGGAGAGAGAGCGAGGGAGGGACTATCTGGGGGAGGGACAGTGCAGCGGCCGCCCAGCGCAGCATTGAGCGTGGGAGAGAACCACACCCGACCAGCCCAGGCAGCAGCAAGAAGAAGCTGGCAGCGGCGGCAGGTTAGGGGTTAGGGGCGCAAATTACTTGCCTTGCCCCGGGTTAGGGGGCACAAATTACTTGCCTTGCCCCGGGTTAGGGGGCGCAAATTACTTGCCGTGCCCCGGGTTAGGGGGCGCAAATTACTTGCCTTGCCTCAGGTGCTGACAACCCACGCTACGCCGCTGGTTGATGTTGAAGAATCATCGCTTTGACACGGGTGATCTTTGCTTCTTCCAGTACACTGGCATGAGTTCACCTGTCTTCCCAAGTGATGTGTAAAATTTTTGGAGAGCCCACTCACGGCGACAAGGTGATGATCCAGCGAGTGAGAAATGATGTGCCATCACTGAGCTATCACTCCCTGCAATGCAGGAATGTCAACTGAATCTCCACCTTTCTGAGCTATGTCAGACAGGAGCAGACTATGAGCAGGGCAGGTCCAGGGGGGTTCTTGCCAATCTTCCAGCCGGTTCTCTAGGGTTCCTGCCCTCCCACCGCCAGGGCTTCTGAGTGCTTTCATCCGAGTCCATAAACGCAAAGGGATCTCACACCTTCTTGCTACATGCAGCAAGAGCTTCCACAGCCAGCACTGACCAGCGGAAGGGCACCAAGAGTGTTTGAGTTAAAATGCTTATGCAGTCATGAGAGGAACAGCAGGCAGGGCCAGATGCACAGGCCCTTCAACCTCTGATTAATGCAGAACAAGGCACCCAGTTATTATTTTTAAATAGTTGCTTGCCAGGAACAAGATGGCTTGCGAGGCACAGAATCATCTCATCACAGGCTTTCAAAATCACCCGGCCAACACTTTCAGCAGGGGAAAAACTGCTCCCACTTGCCAGATGGGGGCCTAGATGAGTGCTGGTGAACCTTCAGCCCACTGAGTGCAGCTGAACTACAACTCCCATCAGCCCTGGCTATGCAGGCTGGGGCTGATGGGACTTATAGTTCTGTAGCGCCTGGAGGGTCAGAAGTTATCCACCCTGGCCTAGATAACCAGCAGAGCGGTTGCAATAGTAGCGGACCTGGGTTTGCATGCCATAGGATTTTGACACTTGAGGTGTATTCTTTTAAAAGACCTGCATTATTTTTGCAATCTGTTTCTCAGCATTGTGTACTATTGTGTTTCAATATTCATGTTGTGTTTTAATTGCACGCCGCCCTGGGGCCTTAGGGTGAAGGGCGGGTTAATAAGCAGTAATAGTAATGTTGTGGGCATCTGTCTGTCTTGAAAGACAATGGAGTGCACCTCTGCGGGTGAAGTCAAACTGCTGCGTTTGCAGCACTAAAATGAGCTCCCTGGGGCGCAAGCCTTGGTAGTGTGTCTGGAGGTCCAGGGCTGCCCAGACGACAAGACCAGCACTCTTGGCCTCGCTGATGAGGTCCAAAGGAAAGCAGAGCAAGACGTTTGGCACCAGCTGGGCTGCAGGAGTTGCCAGAAGGAGGCCTACAGTGCTACCTCAGGTTAAGAACTTAATTCGTTCTGGAGGTCTGTTCTTAAACTGAAACTGTTCTTAACCTGAGGTACCACTTTAGCTAATGGGGCCTCCTGCTGCCGCCGCGCCGCCACTGCACTATTTCTGTTCTCATCCTGAGGTAAAGTTCTTAACCAGAGGCACTATTTATGGGTTAGCGGAGTCTGTAACCTGAAGCATCTGTAACCCGAGGTACCACTGTACAAGGGGCCATCCAACCGTCTTAGGGAAACTGCTCCAGATTTGGGTAGGGTTTACTCCCTAGTCTCTTCTTCTCCTGAATATGTCCTGCAAGGCAGCATAGGTTTAAGATCAGAGTTTTCCTTCTCCTAGATGGCTACCTTCCCAGGTTGAAGAGCCCAACAACAACAACGACTGGGAACGGCCGCCGAGATCACATAACACCGGTCCTGAAAGACCTACATTGGCTGCCAGTACGTTTCCGAGCACAATTCAAAGTGTTGGTGCTGATCTTGAAAGCCCTAAATGGCCTCAGTCCAGTATACCTGAAGGAGCGTCTCCACCACCATCGTTCTGCCCGGACGCTGAGGTCCAGAGCCGAGGACCTTCTGATGGTTCCCTCACTGCGAGAAGTGAAGTTACAGGGAATCAGGCAGAGGGCCTTCTCGGTGGTGGCGCCTGCTCTGTGGAACGTCCTCCCATCAGATGTCAAAGAAATAAACAACCATCTGACGTTTAGACGACATCTGAAGGCAGCCCTGTTTAGGGAAGTTTTTAATGACTGATGTGTTAATGTATTTTTAATCTTTTGTTGGAAGCCGCCCAGAGTGGCTGGGGAAACCCAGCCAGATGGGCGGGGTATAAATAAATTATTATTATTATTATTATTATTATTATTATTATTATTATTATTATTATTATTATTATTATATTACAGTGGTACCTCTGGTTGCGAACGGGATCCATTCTGGAGGCCCGTTCGCAACATGAAAAGAGCGCAACCCGCAGTGGTTGGTGCACGCGCGGGTTGCAATTCAATGCTTCTGCGCATGCGCATGACGTCATTTTGTGCGTCTGCGTCACCACGGGACGTAACTTGAAAGAACGTAACATGAAGTGGACGTAACATGAGGTATGACTGTATTATTATTATTAATATATGATAGTAATGGTTCTGGTTTTGAAGAAATCCACTCCATATATTCAATGCACATGCAAAACACATAACTTCCCCAAAGAAGGGGGAAGTTGGGAACTGTGCCTTCCCCCTCTCAGAGTCATAGCTGTCAGCTTACAGATTTGAAAGTAAGGGACTGGCAGCCTTGAAAATAAGGGACCAGCAGCCTCACCTGTTCCAGGCACTCCAGTCTTCCTGTCCTCCTGCAACCTGGTCAAACTCATGCTGGTAGCTTCGAGAACACTGTCCAACCAACTTTGTAACCAGAGGTTCAAATGGATAGAATCTGAATCACATGCACCACAAGGCCTATGCAGCCTCAAGATGGCTCCCCAGCCTGGCTTTGCACTGCAAAGTTTGCAGCAGAACGTGCAACAAAATGGCATCCAGCATTCAAAAAACCCCTCAGCTTGCATTAACTAGCCACACACAAGGCATGCAAGCTCCACCCCCCAGTCGTTCTTAGACTTCTTATTGGGTGAGCAACACAGCCAAGCAACACAGTTGGAGCCTCCCTCCTCCCTGGTCGGCAGGGAGGGAGGGAGAGGAGCTGCTTCCTTTGAAATTTAAGGGACTTTATTTAAGTGACATTTAAGGGACATCCATCAATAAGGGACAGCAGCGGGGCATGGCGCTGGAATAAGGGACTGTCCCTTCAAATAAGGGACACTTGACAGCTATGCTTAGAGTTAGAATTCTCAGCTCTCTTAACAAACTACAGTACCCAGCATTCCTTGGGGGAAGCCCTGTGCTTTAAAGGCAGCAATGCTTCTGAAGTCCAGTTCTGAAGTCCAGTTGCTGGAATATTCAGGAGGGGAGAGGGCTCTTGTGTGCAAATCCTGCTTGCAGATTACCCACAGGCTGGCCACTGTTGAGAAGCGGACACTAGGCTGGATGGGCCATTGGCTGATCCAGCAGCCCATTCTTACTTTCTTTGATGTGTGCTGAAGATGCTTTAAATACATGGTGTGGATCTGCTCTTGGTCCCTGGAACTGCCAGCTGAAAGGTTCAGGTCAGAGGCAGCAGGGAAGACATTTCTGTATGCCCGAAATCCAAGAGAGCTGCTGCCAGCCAGAGCAGAGTATACTGAGCCCAACAGAGCAATGGTCTGTTCTCGAAGTGTTCTCAAAGGGCACCACAGTTCAAGAAGGACACTGACAAACTGGAATGTGTCCAGAGGAGGGCAACCAAAATGGTCAAAGGCCTGGAAACGATGCCTTATGAGGAACGGCTAAGGGAGCTGGGCATGTTTAGCCTGGAGAAGAGGAGGTTAAGGGGTGATATGATAGCCATGTTCAAATATATAAAAGGATGTCACATAGAGGAGGGAGAAAGGTTGTTTTCTGCTGCTCCAGAGAAGCGGACACGGAGCAATGGTTCCAAACTACAAGAAAAAAGATTCCACCTAAACATTAGGAAGAACTTCCTGACAGTAAGAGCTGTTCGACAGTGGAATTTGCTGCCAAGGAGTGTGGTGGAGTCTCCTTCTTTGGAGGTCTTTAAGCAGAGGCTTGACAACCATATGTCAGGAGTGCTCTGATGGTGTTTCCTGCTTGGCAGGGGGTTGGACTCGATGGCCCTTGTGGTCTCTTCCAACTCTAGGATTCTATGATTCTATGACAGAAGGCAGCTTTGTACCTTCAGCTGACGCTAAGAAAATCGCTCAGCCCTCGTCCCTGGACTTGAAGGCAAGCCAATGTTTGTTGTTGTTTAGTCGTTTAGTCATGTCTGACTCTTCGTCACCCCATGGACCAGAGCATGCCAGGCCCTCCTGTCTTCCGCTGCCTCCCACAGTTTGGTCAAACTCATGCTGGTATCTTCGAGAACACTGTCCAACCATCTCACCCTCTGTCGTCCCCTTCTCCTTGTGCCCTCCATCTTTCCCAACATCAGGGTCTTTTCCAGGGAGTCTTCTCTTCTCATGAGGTGGCCAGAGTATTGGAGCCTCAGCTTCAGGATCTGTCCTTCCAGTGAGCACTGAGGGCTGATTTCCTTCAGAATGGAGAGGTTTGATCTTCTTGCAGTCCATGGGACTCTCAAGAGTCTCCTCCAGCACCATAATTCAAAAGCATCAATTCTTCGGCGATCAATGTTTACGGGCTCTTAAAAACCTGGGGCACAGCCCCTTATCGCAGATTTGCACCGGTCAATTTATACAAACAGAGGCAAATGTAGGGTTTTTTCCGAGCGAATTCAGAGCAGAAGGTAGATGGGATCTCATTAGCAGTGCACTTCACAGCATGCCAGGGATCCCTGTAAGAAAAGTTTTTTAAAACATTCTTTTTGGGGGGATTGGGTGGGGTGATTAAAGGCTCAGGATGAAAGACACAGAGCACAGCCCCGCTGGGCTATGCCAACTCCAAGAGTATAACTTAGGCTTCAGAAAGTTTAAGTGCACTCTCCTCCAAGTCTCATTTAAAGCCACATTTTGGAACATCATGGTGCCATCTTCAAACCAAAGCAGCTGAAATCAGTGTGCCTTTCTATTGGGTAAACCCAATAAGGATTGTGGTACACAAATCTTTAGAACCAAGCGCCACTGAAACCAAGGAGACAGGAATCAAGCCTCAAAATGTGTTTACTCAGAAGCAAATGCCGCTGGTTCCCATGGGTCTGGCTTTTCAGTTAAGTACATCTTGAATGCACAGCCTAAGGCATACACAATTTTCTTTGGATTAAGCCCCCCAAAGCCCTTACACGGATTTTTCAAAACATCTTATATACGCCACTCAATTCAGACAAAGCTGAAACACTTCTCAAGGGGATAAATTAATTCACCTACTTAATTTTATTCCAAAAACCCTTAATTTTATTAGAGAGCCTCAAAGTGGCACCTGCATCAAGATAACATATTCTTCATGTTCAATCTGTGAATTAATCAACTACAAGCAGATGGCTAGCATATTAAAGGGTGTTTAATGAGCTGCCCTTCTTTCTTCAGTGAAAGATATCAGGACTGGGACCTAAATATCATTTAACATAAATTAATTACCTCTTTCCACGCTTAAACCCTTGTGTTCGCACAGCTTTATACAAGGCGGCCATTGCTTCCTCCCGAATGGAAGGTGCCTGCAGAACCTAAAATATTTCTTCATAGAGAATGCTGGAATTCAATTTAACATGACTGAGGGTGGACTTCATAATTTAGGACTACATTTACCTACGAGTAAGCCTATTGGGACGCGGGTGGCGCTGTGGGTTAAACCACAGAGCCTAGGACTTGCCGATCAGAAGGTCGGCGGTTCAAATCCCCACGACGGGGTGAGCTCCCGTTGCTCGGTCCCTGCTCCTGCCAACCTAGCAGTTCGAAAGCACATCAAAATGCAAGTAGATAAATAGGTACCGCTCCAGTGGGAAGGTAAATGGCATTTCCGTGCGCTGCTCTGGTTTGCCAGAAGCGGCTTAGTCATGCTGGCCACAGGACCCGGAAGTTGTACGCCGGCTCCCTCGGCCAATAAAGTGAGATGAGCGCCGCAACCCCAGAGTTATTTGCGACTGGACCTAATGGTCAGGGGTCCCTTTACCTTTACCTTTAAGCCTCAGAGAGCTGCCGGGGGGGGGGGTTGGATTTACTTCTGAGTAGGATTGGGCTTCAAGTGTCAGACTTTGGTTTTTAAACTCAGTTGGTTTACTTCCTCATGTACTGCATAAACTATGGAATTCACTTCCTCAGGAGACAGTGATGGCTGCGAAGTTGGATGGCTTTAAAAGAGGAGCAGACAGATAAGGCTCTCAGTGGTTGCTAGTCAGGATGGCTCTGCCCTGTCTCCACAGTCAGAGGCAGCAATGCTTCTGAATACCAGTTGCTGGAAGCCACAGGAGGGAAGAGGGGTCTTGGGTTCGAGTCCTGCTTGAGCGTTTCCCACAGGGCCATCTGGTTAGCCACTGTGAGAACAGGATACTGGACCAGGTGGGCCATTGGCCGGATCCAGCAGGCTCTTCATATGTTCTTTATACTCTTATGGTGTCCAACTTAGCTCTCAAAACAAGAGTTTTGCACTGCTGTATTTTCCAAAACAAATATATGCCCCACCTTTTCCTTGCAGGCAAACCCAACCAACTTAATAACAAAGGTAAACAATGTATTTAACATCCAGAACAAATGCTACAGCAGCTTTATATATAAAGGAATTATTTCACCTTGCGATACTCGAGTTCTGTTGCACGTTGCACTTAAAAAAGAAAATAAAAGTAGTGTTGTTGGTATACTATTTCTGTTCTAAAAACAAAAGCCACACTCCCAAAGTTCTCCAAGAACTCTAAAAACATCAAGCGTTTATAGGATTGAAAGCGCGCATGTCAACACAAACAAACTTTCTATGGTTGAATCCTTATAAAGCTAGTTGCTTGTGGAAAAGATGGGACCAGTGACAGCCGGCGCCCCATAGGCCTGGGGTGGGGGGAGGCAAGGCGGCCCAGCAATAGGTGGCGCCAGAGAACCAAGTAATTCTAATTTTATCCCCATCCTCCTCCTCTGTAAGGGCAATGTTGAGATGGAGGAGGAGGAGGAGGAGGTTGACAGCTTGTGCGACTCCCTGAACTGGTTGTAAGCAGGGAGACAGAGAGGTGACCGAGTTGAGGCTGGTGGGGCAATGCCCCCTTCTTCTGAATGGGCCAGCCTCCACTGAGATCTATAGGCTATGAGAAATTAGATCGGAAAGCCAGTTTGAGTTGAAAGCAGGGCTGGGGAGACTTAAGGGGAATCATGTGGCATAAAAATCCATGCAGATGGGGAAACTGGTCTTATACACTGCTGGTAGTCAGAAAGAGAGAGAGGAATAACATGAGAACTACGGTGGTTTTACTGATTAGTGTCCCCGACTACTGGGGCCTGGAAGCCCAGGGTTCAAATGCACACCCTTGGCCGTGAGCTCAGTGGGTGACCCTCGGACCTGCCACAGACACTCGGCTTACATCACAAGGATGTTGTGAGGATTACATGAGGAGAGAACCATGGACGCCGCTTGGAGAAACAGGTGGGCTGTAACTAAATCCCCAAAAGTAAACCAACGCCCCCAGCTGGCTCCGCTACAGAAACGTCAACAATCAAAAGTTCCCATGGAACTTCCCAAACGTCTCCAAGGAGCGCGGCGCGTTTCCAAGTTTGGGCTAAAGAGGGGCAGCCTCGTTTGGCGACCTGCCTGCTGCTTTTTTTGCCCAGTCCGGCCGAGATCTCTCTCTCTAGGGCCGCTCTCACCTCACCTGCCCCCCGGGACAGGAAGGTCTCTTCCTCCTCCTCCCGGCCGCGCGCCCCCTTACTCACCTGCGTCCGGCGCGCAACAGGAGCGCACGGGCGGAGGCGCAGCTCCAGGAAGCGCGGCGCTTTCCCAGCGCGGCTGCTTCCTCTTCTCGTCCCATCCGGCCCGGGAGAGCCCTCCCTCGGCAGTACCTCCACCTGGCTTCCTTTCCCCAGAGACTCCTCCTTCTCCTCCTCCTCCCTCCTGCTCAGTCCCAGCCTGGCCGGCCTTTGCTGTTTGCGCGTCTCCCTGGAGATGATCCCCAAACGGCGCCCGGCCCCTGGGCGCTCCTTCCGCGGCGCCGCCTGCTTCCCTTCCCAGCCGCACCTGGCGCAGGTGCGCACGGAACGGAGAGCCCGGCCAAGACGGGGATGGCGATTCTTTCCACATTTCCTGGATAAGTCAAGTCCAGGGCGAAGGAAGAAGGAGACAATTGTTGCTTATTTGTTGTTTTCTTTTTACCGTGCCTCCAAGTTGATCAAAGTGGCACACATAACTCCACCGTTTTATCCTCGCACAACAACCCTGGGAGGTAGGCTGTGATGGGCCGAAGGTCAGCCAGGGAGCTTAATGGCCGAATGGGGATTTGAACCCTGGTCTATCAAGTTTTAAGGCAACACTCTTGCTAGTACAGTGGTCCCTCAGGTTACATACGCTTCAGGTTACAGACTCCGCTAACCCAGAAATAGTGCTTCAGGTTAAGAACTTTGCTTCAGGATGAGAACAGAAATCGTGCTCCGGCGGTGCAGTGGCAGCAAGAGGCCCCATTACCTAAAGTGGTGTCAGGTTAAGAACAGTTTCAGGTTAAGTATGGACCTCCGGAACGAATTAAGTACTTAACCTGAGGTACCACTGTATAGCCTACTGGCTGACTTAGGTGGCAAGGCACACAGCTGATCTTTGAGATCAATGTTGTGCAAAAGGGGTCTGGTTGGAGGTGTGAGCTGACAAGGGGCCGCTCCACATGGTACGTTTAAAGCTCAGCCAATGCACACTGAACGCATATGACTTACCCCCCAGACTCCTGGGAACTGTTAAGGATGTTGGGAATTGTAATTCTGTGTGGAACTACAGTTCCCAGGATTCCTTGGGAGAAAGCTATGTGTTTTAAATGTGGCTTAAACATATAGTATTAATTCTTTTTAACCATTGAAAAACCTTAGATTTACAGATACTGCAATTCAGAATAAGCGTGGGCTTGTTCAGTGAGTAAATAACAGGACAAGAAGTTCTTTGAACTGTGTTTGTTTGCAGTAGCATTCCTGTGAGATAAGTTTGAAGAGGATGCAGCTTTAATTTCGGAAATGCCATATATATATATGTGTGTGTGTGTGTGTGTGTGTGTGTGTGTGTATATAAAAGTGTATGTATATATGTGTGTGTGTGTGTGTGTGTGTAAAGAAGTGCTTTATTCTGTCCATCCTGAGCCTACCACAAATCAGTTTCTTCGGCTCCCCAAAGCCACCCCTGCCCAGCCAGTTCCAGGGCTGTGTGAGAGGGCAAACAGTTTAGGAACAAAGGGAGCTGTTTTGTACCGAGTCAGACCATTATTCCATCTTGCTCAGTAATTACCAGCACTGACTGGCAGCAGAGAAAGAAACCTGCTGACTGCCATTTACTGTACTTCCTCCTGCCTTCAGTTTTCTGTTGCTGATTACACCTTCCTCTTCCCCTCTTCCTTTCTCCTGGTTTGATGTTTCACAGTAAGCCAGACTTGCTGTTCCAGTACGCCTCCCCCCCCCCGGCCCTGCTTTTTCAAGATACTCTTCTTGGGAAAGGCGTTAAGTATATCATAGACCTACCTCCCGGCACTTGGTGTCTAATAAAATCATCATCCAAGTGGGTTGCATCTCTGCATCATATTTGGATGCCAAAGAATCCAAATTGTTGCCAAAAGCAAGAATCTAGTCCTCATTGAGTTTGGGAAGTGCTTAATCATGGGGACATCTGAATTGATGTTCCAGTGAAATTTAGACGGATTTCGTTGCTACTGGGACATCTTCGTTATTGGACAGCACTGAAGGGAGACAGCTTTGCTCTGGAATGCATGACAGCTTCCCAAGCAGAAGAACTTACAGCCTACTGAGTGTCACTTGCTATTTCCCTTGTTCAACAGATTTGATCCTCAAATTTCTCCTCAAAATCCTCTCCGGGGATTTCTGAAGTAATGATTACAGTGGAACCTTGGTTTTCAAACGTAATCCGTTCCGGAAGTCCGTTCGACTTCCGAAATGTTCGAAAATCAGAGGGTTGTTGGCAAAGTGAATGGTGAAAATAGAAAAAAAAACGTGCTGTGGAAGCCATTCGACTTCTGAGGCGCGTTCGAAAACGGAAGCTTCCAGGTTTTCAGTGTTCAGCAGCCGAGACGTTCAAAAACCAAGGTTCCACTGTATGAAGAATATGAGAGCCTTTTAGATGAGGCCAAGGATTCATCTAGTCACAGAATCACAGAGATGGAAGGGACCATGAGAGTAATCTTTTGCCCAATGCAGGACTCGAACCCATGAGATTCAGAGTCTCGTACTCTACCGACTGAGCTGTCCTAGGAATCGGCATCCTGTTCTCACAGTGGTCAGCCGGATGCCTGTGGGAATCCTGCAGGCAGGACCCAAGCACAAGAGCTAGTAAGGTAAAGGTAAAGGGATCCCTGACCATTAGGTCCAGTCGTGGCTGACTCTGGGGTTGCGGCGCTCATCTTGCTTTATTGGCCGAGGGAGCTGGCGTACAGCTTCTGGGTCATGTGGCCAGCAGGACTAAGCCGCTTCTGCCAAACCAGAGCAGCGCACGGAAACGCCGTTTACCTTCCCGCCAGAGCTGTACCTATTTATCTACTTGCACTTTGACGTGCTTTCAAACTGCTAGGTGGGCAGGAGCAGGGACCGAGCAACGGGAGCTCACCCCGTCGTGGGGATTCGAACCGCTGACCTTCTGATCAGCAAGCCCTAGGTTCTGTGGTTTAACCCACAGCACCACCCTTGTCCCACACAAGAGCTAGTAGCTATAAATAAATATTATTATTATTATTATTATTATTATTATTATTATTATTATTATTATTAGACAAATTCATAGAGGAGAGGGCTTAGCGACACCCCCCAGCCATGATGGCTCTGCTGCCTTGCCTCCAAACTTGGAGGTTGTAATGTTTCTGAACACCAGTTGCTGGAAGCCCCAGAAATGTGTTGATCTTGTGCTCAGATCCTGCTTGTGTGTGAACAGCATGCTGGACAAGACGGGCCATGGGCCTGATCCAGCAGGCTCCCCTTACGTTTGTGTCAAGATGCAGAGCAGGCTCCCACTTCACCTGTCGATCATGATCACTGCATAACCTCAACGGTTCTCCCGGCATTCGAAAAGCATCCCAAAGCTACCACTTCCAGAGAACCAGCGAGGTGACAGATTGCCTTGCAGAGACCGTCAGATCGATGGGCCTGCTTTTCTATGCCTCGCACACGTCTCGGCCTGAATTACGGCGCTGCTACGACGCGGTGATGGACGCTTAGGTGCCACATAATTCCTTCCTGGCAATCGCTTGTCCAATTTGTAACTTGCAGAGGCGCCATAAAACACCCGTTTAATTGACTGCATCTGGACGCATCAGCTGCCAGAAAGAGTCTGCCAGATTTCGGGTCCCTCTGCAGCCTCCGAAGGCAGAGTGACAACAGTGATTATGGCGTTTCCGTCTTCCAAGCGAGTTGCAAGATTTAATCTTCGGGTGAGGCGCAATTGCACGCTGCAGGGGAGACGGAGTTGAGATCTACTCCCAGCTTCTGGGATGGAGAGCCACCTGAACATAACTCTGGGGGAAAATCTCATGCAACAGAAAATGAAAAAAATTGTTCCCCAGTATACTGTGTATAGAAGGGACACGGGTGGCGCTGTCAGTTAAACCAAAGAGCCTAGGACTTGCTGATCAGAAGGTCGGTGGTTCGAATCCCAGTGACGGGGTGAGCTCCCATTGCTCGGTCCCTGCTCCTGCCCACCTAGCAGTTCGAAAGCATGTCAAAGTGCAAGTAGATAAATAGGTACCACTCTGGCGGGAAGGTAAACGGCATTTCCGTGTGCTGCTCTGGTTCACCAGAAGCGGCTTAGTCATGCTGGCCACATGACCCGGAAGCTGTACGCCGGCTCCCTCGGCCAATAAAGCGAGATGTGCGCCGCAACCCCAGAGTCGGTCACAACTGGACCTAATAGTCAGGGGTCCCTTTACCTTTACCTTTTATACTGTGTATCCCAAGGGAATACATTTTTTTGCATACCTTCAACTGTACATACATATACATGTCATTTTCAATGCTATATTAAGTCACATTTATATTCATATTGTACTACTTTGGCTATGTGTTTAATAAAATATTGAATTCTTGTATTGTGAAAAACAAATATTATGGTAAAAAAACATGAATTGCAAAAAAACTAGAGCTTACAGAACAAAACCAACTTCAGATATGAAATCAGCACGTCGAAATTAGGTTAGAACAACTGCAGGTGTCAATGCAACAAAATTTTTGTTTCCCAGTGTAATCATTAAGGCTGGAATCCAAACTCCTCCTACCTGGGAGTAAACTCCACTGAATTCAGGATGACTCACTTCTAAGTAGCCATGATCAGGATTGTGCTGTCTGGCTGCTACTCTCTGCGTACATAACTGGGAGCAAGATGCAACTGGTAAGGTTGGTCTCTCCTGGAAGGAGCAGATTCATGTCTTGGGGTTACTCCTGGATCCAGTGTTATCACTGCAATACCTGTTTCCGGCTGTTTTGGCCAGAGATGATTTGGCTACTGTATTCCATGCTCCATGGCAGCTTCCAGGCTGGATTACTGCAATGTGCTCCTCTACGTGGGGCTGCCCTTGAAGACCGCTTGGAAACTTCCAACTGGTCCAAAATGCAGCGGCCAGATTGCTAGCTGGAATTTCCTTCCGGATTTCATATACCCCATGTTTCAAAACAGTTGCATAGGTTGCCAGTGCACTTCCAGGCCCAATTCAAGATGGTCACATTAGTATTTAAAGCCCTAAACAGAGGCATTATTCTGGGATGTGCCTGGAAGAACTGGGACTGGGCAGCACAATCCTATATAGTGGTACCTTGGTTCTCAAATGCCTTGGTACTCAAACAACTTGGAACCCAAACACTGCAAACCCAGAAGTAAGTGTTCCGGTTTGCAAACCTTTTTCAGAAGCCGAACATGCTCTGTTTTGAGTGCCACGCTGAGGTCTGTGTGTGGAACCCAGTTCAGCTACCGATTTGTTGATTGATTGTGTGATTGCAGTACATTGTTTATTGCTTTCATTTTATGTATCCATGGTCTCGTTAGATAGTAAAACTCGTGTTAAATTGCTGTTTTAGGGGTTATTTTTCAAAGTCAGGAATGGATCAATGCATTTTGCATTACTTTCTATGGGAAAGCGCGCCTTGGTTTTGGAACGCTTTGGTTTTGGAACGGATTAAGATTGAGAACCAAGGGACCACTGTATACGTGTCTACTCTGAAGTAAAGCAATACTGTGTTTGACGAGACAGTGTGTACTGGATTGTGGCCTTATTCCTTTTAGAGAGAGAAGACAACATGCGAGGAAATGTCAGATATTAGATTGCATTTCCCCCCCCAATACCATGAAATTAACAGGAAAGATTGTCTGCCTGCATGAACTCCAAACAATCACTTACTGGAGGTGTCGGGAGATTAAACATTGCATCAATACCATGCATCACCTCTATAGATTTTAATGCTTGTCATTAAGCTGGCCGTTTGACAAATGCAACAGAGGTAATAATGCTATTATTGACTTGGTGTAATAAAAATTTATATTACCAAAATAAAAATAAAATTTAGGAGGGCGGGGAGTTTTTATGGGCTACTTTATGAGCGTTTTCAGCGACTCCAGAGAAAGCAGCAGATAGCGATTGCTGCGGGAGTCAATACAAGAGGGCAGCAGATGCATCAACCCAGTGGAGAAATAGGAGCTCTGAACATTCAGGAAAGCTCGGTTATTTGGAAAATGCTACTAAGCCTCCACACCAAGATAACAGGCATATCAATTTGATAAGCTTCTTTGCACTATAATAATAAGCATCAAACACAGTACAGTGGTGCCTCGCAAGACTAAAATAATTCGTTCCGCGAGTCTCTTCGTCTAGCGGTTTTTTCGTCTTGCGAAGCACGGCTATTAGCGGCTTAGCGCTATCAGCGGCTTAGAAAAAGGGGAAAAAAGGGAAAAAAACTCGCAAGACGTTTTCGTCTTGCGAAGCAAGCCCATAGGGAAATTCGTCTTGCAAAGCACCTCAAAAACGGAAAACTCTTTCGTCTAGCGAGTTTTTCGTCTTGCGAGGCACCACTGTAACTGTTGGCCAGGTATCTTGTAAGAGAATGGTTTCTCCATCTTAACAATAATAGAACACAGTACAGTAGTACCTTGGTTCTCAGACGCCTTGGTACTCAAAACAATTTGGAACCCAAACACTGTAAACCCGGAAGTAAGCATTCCGGTTTGCAAACTTTCTTTGGAAGCCGAACGTGCAGTGTTTTGAGTGTTAGGTTCTGATTTGAGTGTTCCACTGAGGTCTGTCTGCTTTTGCTATTTATTTTGCATTTTTTCGGCCTTTTTGTTTTGTTTTTGTGACTGTCTGGAACCCAGTTCATCTACTGAATGATTGATTGATTGATTGATTGATTGTGTGACTGCAGTACATTCTTTATTGCTTTCATTTTATGGATCCATAGTCTCATTAGATAGTAAAATTCATGTTAAACTGCTGTTTTAGGGGTTGTTTTTAAAAGTCTGGAACGGATTAATCCAGTCTGCATTACTTTCTATGGGAAAGCGCGCCTTGGTTTTGGAATGCTTTGGTTTTGGAACCGACTTCTGGAACGGATTAAGTTTGAGAACCAAGGTACCACTGTACTATTCCCTCTATTTCCAATGTCTTGAGTGTGAGCGCCATTCCTTATGTCCCCAAATAATCATGCCAAAAAAAGAAGAAGAAAAAAAAGAGGAAATCCAGTTTGCAGGATCACCAAAGAAAATGCTTAAGGGAGAGAACTCCAAAACAATCGAAGCCCACAGAATGTTGACTGACAGAGGTTGAACTTTGTTAAAAGAGTTACTAGAAGACCGCTATTCCCCCCACTGACCATTCCCAGAGTTCCCTGGGAAGAGTGATTCATTGTTAAACTACATTGGCAATTGTAGCTCTGGGAGGGGAATAACGGAATCTCTTAGCACCTCTCAGCACCCTGAACAAACTACAACTCCCAGCATTCTTTGAGGGAAGCAATGACTGTTCAAAGTGATATCATAGAGCTTCAAAAAATGTCTGGATGCGGTCAAAGTTCTTCAGCACCCTTTCACATTACAAACTATTTCCTGCCCAATATATAACTGGAATTTGATACCAACTTAAAAAAAACTTTTAAAAAGCGTGCTTGTCTTTTGCTTTGAGTTGCTGTGGCAAAAATGCAACTCATGTATTTGATAAGGAATAAAATTAAAAATTAGATGGGTACAATCCAGCTGTTTGTAAGTACTTTCAAAAACACCCATTTTGACTGGATGGGTTGGAATTGCAATCTTAGGCACACTGACTCATAAGCAAATCCTTCTGAACTCAGTGGAAATCTACTCTCAGGTAAGTGTATTTAGGATTGTGGTCTTAAGTGCCCATCTGGCTCTCAGCTAAAAAATTATAAAAATTTATATTAAAAAATATTAGAAGATAAAGAGAAGAATGGCAGATTAAGTTGATGGATTATGCTGAAATGGCAAAAATGACTGGAAGAATCAGAAATCAGGAAGACCAAAATTTCAATAAAGAATGGGAATTTTTAAAAAAATTATCTTAAAAACCACTATAAACAGTAAAAACTGTTAGTAGGATTGGAATAACACTTGTAGTTTAACGGTGAATTTTGGATATAATGGAGATGTAAAAGATCTGGATTATTATAAAAGATACAAGAGGAAATTATTAATAATAGGCCCCACAAAAAGAAAGTCCAGGATATTCTTTGGAATCTTGTTTTTGTTGTATGTTGGATATACGATTGTAAAACTGTAATTTGAAAAACTATATACATTTACATATACATATATAGCCCCTTGAAAACTGAGATGAAAGACTTATTGAGAGGACGAACTATTTTGGCAGCTAAGGGGGAAGAGAGTTTGTGGGATGGGGGTTATTGGTCTGTTTTATTATTTATTTTGTGTTTTCCCATATTGTATTTTTTTATGTTGTGAACCGCCCTGCGATCTTGGGGTGGAAGGCGGTATACACGTTTGGCAAATAACAATTTAAAAAAGCCGTTTCGACTTCTTTCTCACAAAAGTCTCATACAGGCCCAGCAAGAACAGACAAGCTTCAAAATGGATCTTCATGGAGGTAATTTATTGAGCTGCAACCGACTCGTTTATCGCAGATCAGGAACGCAAGATGGCTGTGTTGAACGCAAACCTTTTGCAGTGTTGGTGTCCTGCTTATTTGATCTACTACACTGGATTTTTTAAAACAACAACAACAACTATTGTCTCTGCAGGAAAGGCACATCCAAGGCAGGACCCATCAAAAAGAGGTAAATACAAACAGTCCCGGCGAGTCGACGTCTTCCATGCTGGAGGTCGGACCTCACCACACCCGGCATCGGCCAATCACCTCTTGCAGGATCCGTATCCCTTCGACGCTCTTGTCCTTCAAGGCCAACGCCAGGAGAACCGGCTTGTTCCCAGCTTCCTGAGAGACCGACGTCGCCAGATGTTTGGCACAGATGTGGATGAGGGGCTGCAAATCAACCCATGTTAGATACTGAGATGTACCATATTTTTCGCTCCATAAGGTGCACCTGACCATAAGGCACACCTACTTTTTTTTGGGGGGGGGGGGAATTCAAGAAAAAAAATATTATTTAAAGGGAGCACTGAGCAGAGCCTGTATGCATCTCAGGCTCTGCTCACTGTTCCCTTTCATGAGCTGCGAGGAGCGTGTGTGCGGCGCTTGCAGGCTGTTCCCTGATGAGGGAGAAGGGCAGCTCTTTTGCGGGAGGTGGGGAAGGGACAAAGCAGGTCGGGGAGCAGCCTTCCTGCTGCTCCCCAAGCTTGTGGGGCTGGTGGTGGGGGAAGCCCGGCTTCCCCCCCCCACCAGCCCCAAAGAGCAGGTCGGGGCTGGTGGGGGAAGCCCGGGTCCTCCCCCCAATCCCAGGGAGCACACATTCGCTCCATTAAGACACACAGACACACAGACATTTCCCCTTAGATTTTAAGAGGGAAAAAGTGTGTCTTATGGAGCGAAAAATACGGTAAATTCTAGGAGTCAAATGACACTGTGGCATTTGCCATCCTATGTGTGTGACATCATACTGGGTTCATAGGGAAAGGGTTAACTAATTGTAAAATGTCTAGCCGATGGGAACCCAGGGGGCAGAGTTAACCGTGTATAAGGTTTAAGCACAGAGGTTTTTTTAGTTAGTTAGAGTTGCTGAGAAGACAGTCTGGAGTTAGAAGACACAGAGAAGATAAGTCTGGGTTGGGCTAGTCTGGTGTAAGAGAGGATTTGTTAAGAGGAGTCAATCAAACAGTTGAGATAATCAGTCAGAAGGTACAGTGGTGCCCCGCAAGACGAATGCCTCGCTAGATGAAAAACGCGCAAGACGAAAGGGTTTTTCGTTTCTTGAGTTGCTTCGCAAGACGAATTTCCCTATGGGCTTGCTTTGCAAGACGGAAACGTCTTGCGGGTTTGCTTCCTTTTTCTTAAAGCTGTTAATACCCGGGGAATCTGCGCTCCGCAAGACGAAAATATCGCAAGACGAAGCAACTCGCGGAACGAATTAATTTCGTCTTGCGAGGCACCACTGTATTAGGAAGGTATAGGCTGGTAAAGAAACTAAAGTTAAGATACTGACAGGAATATTATCTGAGAAACCATAAACTTGTTAATGTTTGTAAAATAAACTTGTTTTTTGGTTCACTTTTAACAACTGACTGGAGTCAGTGTTTTACCAGAGAGTAACTGGTTGGTGGAAGCGCGGAAGCGAGCACAGTGGTGGCACAGCAATCAATAGACCGTGAAACGTCCGGGGACCCTGTGTGATCGCCACAGACACCTTAAATTGAGGTTATGGTCCCCACAGCGATATGCCTAGGCACTTTTTTTTCTTACAAGATTACAAAGCAAATGGTCCGCAGGGCAGCGCAGCAGCAATAGAACTTGCCTCTGTTGGTGCTGTGCGAGCCAGCTGATTTGCAGAGCACCAAAAGAGTTGTGTCTGTTGGCGCCGTGCTGCCCCGCAGACAAGCTGATGGGCACGACATCGCAGCCACGCCAGGCTGCCAGGCAGAGATATCAGTTGCTAAACTCGCATCCAGACATTTTCATGTGGTCTAGCAATTTTTAGCTAGGAGTCCAAGGGCTACCTTAGAGACACCTCCTTGAGGCCCGGGTCACCTGAATATTTCTCAGGGGCCCAAGAAGCAGCCCATTTTGCTACAGTTAATGGTAAATGCCGTCAGCTGTCATGGAAATGCATCACAGCCGGTTGCTTTAACGGTAAGCAAGAATTTGACTCCGGTTTTCCTCTTCCCTCCCCATTCTTTTTTCCTTTTGCATCGTGTCTACTTAGGCTGATAAGCCTGCGGGCAGGGACCGTGTGCTTTTCTGGACAGAATTATGGAAGAAAGAATAAACAAACCTCCAGTTTTCCTCTTCCCTCCCCAATCTTTTTTCCTTTTGTATCGTGTCTACATAGGCTGATAAGCCTGTGGACAGGGACCGTGTGCTTTTCTGAACAGAATTGCAGAAGAATGAATGAATGAACAAACCTCGTCTTTGCCAAGCAGGACTTTTGTGGTGAGCAAAGGGCTGCTGATGCCGTCAGCCACCACGTTCGGCTCCACCGAGACGAGGGTCCCCATCTTCCCGTACTGGGTCACCACCACCAGGATCGTGTTGGCGAAGGCTGTGCACACCACCTCGGTCGGGATGCCCTGCACCACCTCTTCAGCCTGCTTGGAGTCCACAAGGGGTCTTGCGGCCATGGTGATAGCTTTCAACTGGCAAAAACAAAACCCACAAGGGAACGTTATTTTGCTTGGACACCACAACCAGCAGGGAACAAACAGCCAGCTGCACACCTGACATGGGGCTTCCCTTGAGCTTAACCCAGAAGCTGCAGATAGTGTAAAATGCTGCAGCAAGATGGCTGGCAGGAGTGAGACCCCGTGAGCATTTAATACTTCTGCTCAAAGATCAGCACTGGTTGCTAACTTCCTACCGGGCCAGGTTCAAGGGACTACTATTAGCAGCATTCGAAATTAGCCAGGCACATTTTGCACCTGCCTAGCTGCACACGGAAACGCCGTTTACCTTCCCGCTAGAAAGCGGTCCCTATTTATCTACTTGCACCCGAGGGTGCTTTCGAACTGCTAGGTTGGCAGGCGCTGGGACGGAGCAACGGGAGCACACCCCGCCGCGGGGATTCGAACCGCCGACCTTTCGATCGGCAAACCCTAGGCGCTGAGGCTTTTACCCACAGCGCCACCCGCGTCCCAGCAGCGATGTCATGCTGGCCACGTGACCCGGAAGTGTCTTCAGACAGCGCTGGCCCCTGGCCTCTTGAGTGAGATGGGCGCACAACCCCAGAGTCTGGCAAGACTGGCCCGTACGGGCAGGGGTACCTTTACCTTTTATCAGCCACTTGCGACCAAACAAAGATGCCCAGGTGCCAGACATTCAGAGTGTTGGTGCTGACTTTTAAAGCCCTAAATGGCCTTGGCCCAGGATACCTGAAGGAGCGTCACCACCCCCACCGAGGTCCAGCTCCAAGGGCCTTCTGGCGGTTCCCTCACTGTGCGAAGCGAGGTTCCAGGGAACCAGGCAGAGGGCCTTCTCAGTAGTGGTGCCTGCCCTGTGGAACGTCCTCCCATCAGATGTCAAGGAAATAAACAACTATCTGACTTTTAGAAGACATCTGAAGGCAGCCCTGTTTAGGGAAGTTTTTAATGTTTGATGTTTTACTGTGTTTTTAATAGTCTGTTGGGAGCCGCCCAGAGTGGCTGGGAAAACATAGCCAGATGGGCGGGGTATAAATAATAAATAAATTATTATTATTATTATTATTATTATTATTATTATTATTATTATTATATTGTCACCATCTGGAGGTACAAACCTGGGGATCCTTGGATCTTGCCTATTTTCACACACTAGCAAGACATCCTCTAGAATTCTATCAGTGATATTTTATCTAAACAATCAGAATGAATTTAGGGAAACAAAAAGTCGTATAGAAAAATACAACTATCAAGCCATTTCGCTCAAAAATGGCAATGAGGTACTCTGTTTTGGTGACTGTAACCCTGGTTTAGCGAGCCATTTGGCGCCTAGGTTATTATATATCTGAGTATCTAACACTGACTATTAGTATATAAAGCCCTTAGTGACTTGGAGCCAGTTTACATCCTCGACAGCTTCGAACTGCAGACCTGGCACTGTTACGCTGTGCCACAGAACAGCCGTTCCGTATTTGCAAGAAACCAATCTTTTTGTGTGGCAGCAACATAAGACTTTGGAACTCTCTGCCAATTGAAACTGTGCAGCCGCCTTCTTTGCGCTCCTTTCGGCACCTGCTAAAAACCCATTTCTTTAGGCAAGTCCACTAGGCCTGTACAACCCTGAGAAGTGCTTTTTCAGTTTATCTCCGTGGAAAGCCTTCCCTAGAGAACAGACTTGGGACCTTCTAGCCTGGGCAATGATTCCAGGTAGGATTGGGGGGGGGGGAGCAGGCCGGATCCTGTGCATAGCTGTCAACTTTTCCCTTTTCTTGCGAGGAATTCTATTCGGAATAAAGGAATTTCTCTTAAAAAAAGGGAAACGTTGACAGCTATGATCCTGTGGGCTGGCTACACCGGAGTAGAGCTTTCCCACAACCACCTTTATAGTTTGCAAGGCAATCTGGAAAGAGGAGTTGCTGCTTTTCTTTTTCTTTTTACCGCCGATTTAGAATTTTAGCATCTGCGGAGTTAATCCTAGCAGTTTGCAAGGCAAACGGGTGGGTCGGGAGGCGGAGCGCTGTTTTGGAGAGCTGCTGCTTCCTTTTTCCTCCAGGATGCTGCGGCTTCCTAGACATTTACAGAATTATACTACAATGACGGCCCAAGATTGTAGCCATTTGCAACGCCAACCCGCCGACTGTTTTGCAGATCTGCTCTTTTGCCGTTGCACCTACCTAGGATTTGGGGGGCGGGGGTTGGCCAAACCGTGCGCCTCTGGAGAACTGGCGAGGGGGCCGCCGAGCGCGCCCCGGGACGCAGCCGGGGGACTCGCGCCGGACTCTCCGGCTCCGGGAGCGCCGCGCGGCCTCGTCCCCGCGATCGGGGCCGCAGACCGAGCCTTGTCCTCCGCAGCCCGGGCTGGGAAGGCGAGGGAAGCCGGGGAGGGAAACGAGACCGAGCCCGCTCCGCCTCCGATGCGCTCCCTCCGGCGCGCCAGCCGCGCTTCTCTTTACGCAGCGGAAACCCGCCTCCCTGGCTCTTTCTCCGGCGCCGCCTCCTCCTCCTCTTCTTCGGATCGCCTTTCTCCTCCCCCTCCTGGGCGGAGCCGAAGCCGAGGAGGGCGACGAGGGGCTCTCTGAGCATGTCCAAAAAACCCTCTCCTATTCGCGCAGGGCGCACGGCGCAGGGCGCAAGCAGCATGGAGCGGAGCTTGCTTCGCTTCGCTTTTCTCGTGGTCTCGCGTCTCATTAGTGTTCGGTTCATTTGCGCTCGCCTTTCCCCCAGAGTCAGTGCCGGATTTATGTATAATAAGCTAAACCAGTGTTTTTCAACCTTTTTTGGGCAAAGGCACACTTGTTTCATGGAAAAAATCACGAGGCACACCACCATTAGAAAATGTTTAAAAAATTAACTCTGTGCCTATATTGACTATATATAAAGTAATTCTCTTGAATAGGAATCAAATAAACACAAAGAAAGTATTTTATAATTACTTTATTATGAAATAGTAAATAAACAGAAATATGAAAAATTATAAAATACTTTATTTTTAAATCTTTCAAATTTTTCAATTTTTCCCACGGCACACCAGGCAACATCTCGAGGCACACTAGTGTGCCGCGGAACAGTGGTTGAAAAACACTGAGCTAAACAAGCTATAGCTTAGGGCCCCACTCTTTTGGGGGGACCCCAAAAAATTTCAAGGGGAAAAAAACCCTGGATGTACATTTCCAAAATATAAGATAAAAATAAAACCTACATACAGCAACAGTGTTTTGTGTTGTGTATATGGTCCATAAATTATATAGCACATATTCAACACAAAAAACGGTCAATTTGTTGTTGACAGCTGCACATAAAAAGCTACCTTCAGTAGCTTAGGGCCTCATCAAACCTAAATCCGGCCCTGCCCCAGACTGGGACTCCAGGCGGTTTGCGGATTATGATCGTTAAAAATGATTTAACGCAGATTAAAATAGGAAAAAGCTATAAGAAAAAGAAAAAAGGTAATCAAACACCAATAGAATCAAAACCTTATGGGCAAATCAATTTTTTAAATTGGTTCAAATTGCCCCCCCCCCCCGCAAAAAAAACCCACCTTGCAAAATTTGCTCTACCAAGTGGTGAAGGTAGGAAGAAGATTCACAGCACCACAAAGGGGAATTCCTACCCCCAGTCTCTACAGAGTAGGCTGCATATTAAGAACCACAACCTGCCATTCCACAGGGTCACAGATCAGAAGGGGAGCAGGCCTCCTCCATTAGCTCTGCAGAGAGTCTAGCTCAGGGGTCAGCAAACTTTTTCAGCTGTGGGCCAGTCCACCATCCCTCAGACCATGTGGTGGGCTGGACTATATTTTGGGAAAAAAATAATGAACGAATTCCTATGCCCCACAAATAACCCAGAGATGCATTTTAAATAAAAGGACACATTCTACTCATGTAAAAACACGCTGACTGTCCGTGGGCCGGATTGAGAAGGCGATTGGGCCGCATCTGGCCCATGGGCCTTAGGTTGCCTACCCCTGGTTTAGCTGCATCCAAAACCTCTCTCTGCTGTCTCCTAAGCAGGATCCGTTCCATCAAGATGCAACCAATAGGCAGGAGGGCATTGAAGGCTAGCTGCATTTGGCTCCTGCCTGTGAACTGTTTCTGTCCCAGCAGGTCATTGCAAGAACTACTATATAACCTCAAGAGCTTAGTACTGGAGTCGGCTTGTTTTCCTCCTCCCTCCCCCTCCATTTCTCCTTTGGTGCTGTACCTTTTATATCATAAGCCTGTGGGTAGGATTCTACTTCACTTCAGTCTTCTTAGGAAAACTTTTTTTCTGACGAAGGATGGGGTGAAAATGTTTAAATCCTTGATTTAAATTAAAGTAAATTATTCTTGCTTATACTTAATAAGTAATAATTCCTGTTTATGGGGGGTCTCTCCTTATTTCTCGTGTGTGTGTGTGTGTGTGTGTGTGTGTGTGACTGTCTTTCTTTATTAGTTGTATCTGGTCTGGTACTGCTTTCATTCATGTTTTCCAAAAGTCTGCAAACAGTTTTTCTCCCTTGAAACGCGGCCTATAAATACTGTAAAGACATTAATAAAGAAATGTATTTGCTCTTTATTCATAACTTTCAGGCGTGTGTGTATGTGGGGAGAAACAAAGACTATTAATCTATAGAAGAATTTTTAGAGGCGGAATTGTCTTCCTTTAAAATCAATGCGGTTTAAAATTACATCTGCTATGCTGGGTTGATTAATCGTTGATATTAATCAATTTTAAAAAGCTATTTTCATGAACAAAAAAAGGTGTCCCTGATTAATTAGTCAGCAGATCTTTCTTTTAAAAAATAAAAACTCCCTCATGTTTATTTTGCACAACCAAAAAAAGGAAAGACATAATATCAAGATGCAATAAAAATCCAATAAAAATTTAAGCAAAAACATTATGCGCATCTAGTCACAGAGCACGGCCCCCTCCTCTAACCAACTCACTCCATCTACAGGAATGGCAGGTAGGTTTGCATCATTTTGTATTTTTATGTTGTGTACCGCCCTGTTATTTCCGACTGAAGAGCAGTATGCAAATCATCATCACCACATATACATCCCTGGAATTCCATGTTGTTGTTGTTTAGTCATTTAGTCATGTCCGACTCTTCATGACCCCCTGGACCAGAGCACGCCAGGCACTCCTGTCTTCCACTGCCTCCCGCAGTTTGGTCAAACTCATGCTGGTAGCTTCGAGAACACTGTCCAACCATCTCGTCCTCTGTCGTCCATCCCTGGAATCCCATGTTGAGATCCTAGGAAGCTGAACATCAGAAGATTCAGGACCGATAAAGACTTCTTCACATAGCGTAGTGTTAAACTTTGGAACTCACTTCCACAAGAGGCAGCGATGGATACTGAAATATACTCAGAGTCGAGAGTGGATTTCATGCTCTTTATTCAGCTCATAGTGGTGAGGAGGGAATGAAAGTCCCCTCAGAGTATCTGCTTTATATACATTATTTACACAACGGGCTGCACGTGATTGGCTAATTCTGGAATTCTCCTGTAGGCCAATCAGGTTGTGGATTCACTTCTATCTGGAGCTGGATTGGGTGGCTCCTGCCCACCAATCATGCTGCTGCATTGTTCTAGGACCAATCAGACTGCTGCATTTTGGATCCTATTGTTCTAGCACCAATCAGACTGCTGCAGTTTGGATCCTATTTAATTCAGTACATAACAGCTACCAAAGTGGATGGCTTGAAAAGGGGATTAGAGAATGGCAAATCAAGCCGAAATAGCAAAACTAACTGGGAAGCTCAGGAATTGAGAAGAGAAGAAAATTTTAAAAAGAACAGGAAATGTTTATAATGTATATACAAAATCATTGTAAACGGGTCAAGACACCAGCAGGATTTTAAATACACTTGTAATGTAACAGAATGTACAGATAACTTAGGAAGATGAAAAATTGGAGAAGTATTGATATGCAGTTAAAAATAGAATCAAAAGGACCCATGGAAGGGATAGGGGAAATAATAATAATAATAATAATAATAATAATAATAATAATAATAATAATTTATTATTTGTATCCTGCCCATCTGGCTGGGCCTCCCCAGCCACTCGGGGCGTCTTCCAACAGAGATTAAAAATACATTAAAATGCTAGGGGTAAATATAACAGCAAAAAATCTGAGTCTATTTAAGGATAATTATGAAAAATGCTGGTCTGAAATCAAGAGAGACTTGGACAGTTGGACAAAATTGAAGCTTTCTTTGTTAGGCCGAATTGCAGCTATTAAGATGAATGTATTGCCAAAGATGCTATTTTTGTTCCAAACGTTGCAAATTGTGGACAAAACGGAGTGCTTCCGGAAGTGGCAGAGAGATATTTCCAAATTTGTCTGGCAGGGCAAAAAGCCCAGAATCAAGTTTAAGATATTAACCGATGCGAAAGAAAGAGGGGGCTTAAGGTTGTACTATGAAGCCGCAGCCTTCTGCTGGCTAAAAGACTGGCTACTTCTCGAAGACACTGACGTGCTGGATTTGGAAGGTTTTAACAATGCTTTTGGTTGGCATGCATACTTATGGTATGACAAAGTTAAGATCAATAAGGCCTTTAAGAACCATATTGTCAGGAAAGCAGTATTTAATGTCTGGACAAAATACAAAGACTTATTGGAAAATAAAACTCCAAGGTGGATTTCACCTCTGGAAGCTAAGGCCCGAAAAAGACCCAATATGGAAGCCGACTGGCCAAAATATTGGGAAATATTAGAAAAAGATGGAAATAATTGGAAATTGCAGAGTTTGGAGAAAATGAAGGATAAAGTGCGAGACTGGTTACATTACGCTCAGATTAAAGAAGTGTTTAAAAATGACAAAAAGTTAGGGTTCCAGGTGGAGAAATCGAAGTTGGAAACAGAGCTGTTAGAACCTAAGACTAAGGTACTTTCAAGAATGTATAACTTGCTGTTGAAATGGAATACACAAGACGAAATGGTTAAATCGGCTATGATAAAATGGGCACAGGATATTGGGCATAACATTATGTTTGAGGACTGGGAAAGGTTGTGGACCACTGGGCTGAACTTTACTGCATGTAATGCTTTAAAGGAAAATGTAATGAAAATGATATACAGATGGTACATGACCCCAGTTAAACTTGCCAAAATTTGTCTGATAATAAATGTTGGAAATGTAAAGAAAATGAAGGAACATTCTTTCACCTCTGGTGGACCTGCCCTAAAGTGAAGGTCTTCTGGGAAATGATATATAATGAGCTGAAAAAGGTATTTAAGTATACCTTCACTAAGAAACCAGAGGCCTTCCTTCTGGGTATTGTCGGTCAGAAGGTGCTAAAGAAGGATAGAACATTCTTTATGTATGCAACAACGGCAGCAAGGATACTCATCGCTAAGAACTGGAAAACTCAAGATCTACCCACACTGGAAGAATGGCAGATGCAGCTGATGGACTATATGCAACTGGCGGAGATGACTGGCAGAATTCGAGACCTGGGAGAAGAAAGGATTGAAGAAGATTGGAAGAAATTTAAGATTTATCTACAAAAATATTGTGATTTAGAGGAATGTTAATAAGGATGCTTGGTTATAAATAATTGGCCATCACTAAATTGGATCGGAAATTGACGATAAATGAGATTAAGAGAAACAAAAATTTGTTGGAGAATCATTACACTATATTGAATTGAGCGGTTATAAATTTGCAAATAAGATGATAATTTGCTTGAAAAAATTTATTAACGATGTAAGTGGGAGCGGGAGACGTGAGGAAGTCCAAAGAAGTTATGAAATTTTGTTAAAACAAAGCAATGCTGTTTATTATCTTTGTATTTCTTTTATAAAAAACCCTAATAAAATTAAAAAAAAATACATTAAAATGTCACACATTAAAAACTTCCCTGAAGTCAGGAGATTCAGAATAATCACGATATTTGGATTTTGATCTCTTATTGCAGCAAACTGGAAGAGTGGCAAAGTTCCCTCAAGGCTAGAATGGATTCAAAAATTGGCTGAATATGCGGAACTACAGTAGATAGCGTGTCTGAAAAAATAAACAATAAACCAAAACAGGTATTTATCTCAAAATGGGAAGTCTTCAAAAATATATTTGGAAAATAATTATTGTAGTTTAAACTCTCTCGTAGCATTCGAATAATTTCAGGGTAGCCATGGCTTCTGTCCGTCCCTCCTCCGCAGCTCGCTTTATAACCCCTGCAAAGTGGACAGGGGCCACCCCCTTTGCTGCTTTAAATAGTTTAGTACAACATTTGATTCTCTATGTGGGACAAGAAGCTACAGTTAGAACTGGATATGGAACAACTGATTGGTTCAAAATTGGGAAAGGAGTACGACAAGGCTGTATATTGTCTCCCTGCTTATTTAACTTATATGCAGAATTCATCATGCGAAAGGCTGGGCTGGATGAATCCCAAGCTGGAATTAAGATCGCCGGAAGAAATATCAGCAACCTCAGATATGCAGATGATACAACCTTGATGGCAGAAAGTGAAGAGGAATTAAAGAACCTTTTAATGAGGGTGAAAGAGGAGAGCGCAAAATATGGTCTGAAGCTCAACATCAAAAAAACGAAGATCATGGCCACTGGTCCCATCACCTCCTGGCAAATAGAAGGGGAAGAAATGGAGGCAGTGAGAGATTTTACTTTCTTGGGCTCCATGATGCAGATGGTGACAGCAGTCACAAAATTAAAAGACACCTGCTTTTTGGGAGAAAGGGGATGGCAAACCTAGACAGCATCTTAAAAGCAGAGACATCACCTTGCCAACAAAGGTCTGTATAGTTAAAGCTATGGTTTTCCTAGCAGTGATGTAGGGAAGTGAGAGCTGGACCATAAAGAAGGCTGATCGCCGAAGAATTGATGCTTTTGAATTATGGTGCTGGAGGAGACTCTTGAGAGTCCCATGGACTGCAAGAAGATCAAACATATCCATTCTTAGAGAAATCAGCCCTGAGTGCTCACTGCAAGGACAGATCCTGAAGCTGAGGCTCCAAGACTTTGGTCACTTCATGAGAAGAGATGACTCCCTGGAAAAGACCCTGATGTTGGGAAAGATGGAGGGCACAAGGAGAAGGGGACGATAGAGGATGAGATGGTTGGATAGTGTCTTCGAAGCTACAAACATGAGTCTGACCAAACTGCGGGAGGCAGTGGAAGACAGGAGTGCCTGGCGTGCTCTGGCCCAGGGGGTCGCAAAGAGTCAGACACGACTAAACGACTAAACAACAACAACAACATAACATTTGATTCAGAGTATCCCCCCTCCCCCGGTTTTCCTCCTCTAAAAACTAGGTGCGTCTTATGGAGCGAAAAAAATACGGGGACTTAAGACGGCCCTGGCCAAGGTTGCAGGTTTGATCCCTGTATGGGACAGCTGAATATTCCTGCATGGGAAGGGCTTGGACTAGATCAGGGGTAGTCAACCTTTTATACCTACTGTCCACTAATGCATCTTTCTCGATGGTAAAATTTCCTTGCCGCCCACCAGTGCTGCAGTAACATGTGCCATAGAACCCCCTACCGCCCACCTGGAATCCTGAAACGCCCACTAGTGAGCGGTAGGGACCAGGTTGACAACCCCTGGACTAGATAATCCTCAACTCTATGATTCTATGAATGGATCCCCCTTCCCAGGGAACTCTGGGAATTGTAGTTCTGTACAGTTAATGGTGATGTATTCTGTACACTTAATGGTGATGTTATTGATGTATGGAAGTGAGAGCTGGACCATAAAGAAGGCTGATGGCTGAAGAATTGATGCTTTTGAATTTTGGTGCTGGAGGAGACTCTTGAGAGTCCCATGGACTGCAAGAAGATCAAACCGATCCATTCTTAAGGAAATCAGCCCTGAGTGCTCACTGGAAGGACAGATCCTGAAGCTGAGGCTCCAATACTTTGGCCACCTCATGAGAAGAGAAGACTCCCTGGAAAAGACCCTGATGCTGGGAAAGATGGAGGGCACAAGGAGAAGGGAATGACAGAGGACGAGATGGTGGGACAGTGTTCTTGAAGCTTCCATCATGAGTTTGACCAAACTGCGGGAGGCAGTGGAAGACAGGAGTGCCTGGCGTGCTCTGGTCCATCGGGTCACGAAGAGTCTAAACGACTAAGCAACAACAACAACAGTTAATGGGGTCTTTCCTGACTATTATTATTATTATTATTAGTCACCCATCTGACTGGGTTGCCCAAGCCACTCTGGGCAGCTTCCAACAGAACATTAAAAACACAATAAGGCAGCTCTCAGCACCCTCTACAAATTATAGTTCACAGGCTTCTGCGGGGGGGAAAGCCGTGTCTAATTAAAGCACTATGACACTGCTTTATTCTATTTTCCATTTATTAAATTTGTACACGGCCCTATACCTGTGGATCTCAGGGCGCTTCATAACAGAAATTGCTAGTATAAAAAACACTGAATACATAAAAAAACACCCCACAATGACAACCATCAGATGTTTCGCCTCTCCAGTCTTTGACGAAGCTGGGGAGGAACCTTGTGCTCTGCTGCCACTAGAGGGCAGCAGAATCCCACAGAAAGATTTCCTTCCTTAAATGAATGGGAAAGATGGATCCCAGATTTGGATCGCCTTCCCTGCTGAACTGTGTGGCAAGTCCTGCGTTTCCTTTGCATGGCCAGCAGCCTCTGCTGCTGCTTCGTACCTCTCCCTCAAAAGAGATCTACCTGCTTGGCATAGATAATGGCCTTGACTGTCAATAAACCTACAGAGAACAAAAGCGGCAAAAGCCTTTGAGGATAATTTATTCTCCGGCCGAGATAGAGTTCCACTCCATTTTTGACGCTGCTAACCTTAAAACTTCACAGGACGTGGCAGAGGGCCCAGGGAGCCTCCTGTAACAGAGGCGGGAGAACGTTGATGCAAAGGGCAGACCGGGAGGGAAATATTAATAATAATAATAATTCTAATCAGGGCCGTCTTTACCTGGGGGTTAAAGGGGTGCAGGGCACCCAGGTGCCAAATTCTGGAGGGTGTCAGGCACCTGCCTAAGCTCTTAACTATCTACCTGTTATGAAATAATAAATACCGTATTTTTCGCTCTATAAGACACACCAGACCACAAGACGCACCTAGTTTTTGGAGGAGGAAAACAAGAGAAAAAATATTCTGAATCTCAGAAGCCAGAACAGCAAGAGGGATCACTGTGCAGTGAAAACAGCAATCCCTCTTGCTGTTCTGGCTTCTGGGATAGCTGCGCAGCCTGCATTCGCTCCATAAGACGCACACACATTTCCCCTTACTTTTTAGGAGGGAAAAAGAGAGTCTTATAGAGCAAAAAATACGGTAATTTTGATCAAGCTTATATACATATATACCTAGGTATTACTGAAATGTATACCTACTGTTTCACTAAAGGACTTTCGACTTTGTGCACTCATTTACCAAAGACGCGCCACATTAGCAGCAGCACCTGTCATTCACAACAGTGCCGCTTGTCAGACTCAACGACGGCGCTTGTCATTCTCAACAACGCCATGCACACGAAATTAACGAAATATGGGGGCACTGGGCAGATCTTTGCACCCCGGCGGTGCATATGCAAAGACGGCCCTGACACTAATTTTATTATTAGGACCTCGCCCATCTGACGAGGTTGCCCCAGCCACTCTGGGCAGCTTCTGGCATATACAAAAATGTAATAAAACACCAAACATTAAAAACTTCCCTATATAGGGATGCTTTCAGATGTCTTCTGAAAGTTGCGTAGTTCTTTATCTCCTTGACATCCGACGGGAGGGCGTTTCACAGGGAGGGTGCCACCACCAAGAAGGCCCTCTGCCTGGTTCCCTGTAATCTCACTTCTCGCAGGGAGGGAAAGGCTGGAGGTTCGAGTCCCGCTTGCTCGCAACAATCCTCCTCACACCAGACATACAAAACACTGCAGTACAGTGGTACCTCAGGTTAAGTACTTAATTCGTTCCGGAGGTCCATACTTAACCTGAAACTGTTCTTAACCTGAAGCACCACTTTAGCTAATGGGGCCTCATGTTGCTGCCGCGCCACCAGAGCACGATTTCTGTTCTCATCCTGAAGCAAAGTTCTTAACCTGAAGCACTATTTCTGGGTTAGCAGAGTCTGTAACCTGAAGCTTATGTAACCTGAGGTACCACGGTACTGCTTTAAACAGTCATGGCTCCCCCCAAAAGGTTTCTGTGAGCTGTAGTTTGTTAAGGGTGCTGAGAGTTAGGAGGGACCTCCTATTCTCCTCATGAAGCTAAATTTCTCAAGGTTGTTTATTGGTCAATCCCTCTTTCCAGGAGGCTCAGGAAACTGTAGTTCCCGTGAGGGGAAGAGGGGTCTCCTAACAGCTCTCAGCACCCTTAACAAGACACTTCCCAGGATTCCTGGGGGAAGAATCCATGACTGTTTATTCTGGTGCCACAGTGCTTTGAAATGTGGGGTGTGAATTTGGCTCAAGTACGCGGGTGGCACTGTGGGGTAAACCACAGAGCCTAGGGCTTGCTGATCCGAAGGTCGGCGGTTCAAATCCCTGCAACGGGGCGAGCTCCTGTTGCTCAATCCCTGTTCCTGCCAACCTAGCAGTTTGAAAGCACATCAAAGTGCAAGTAGATAAATAGGTACCACTCCGGCGGGAAGGTAAACAGCGTTTCCACGTGCTGCTCTGGTTTGCCAGAAGCGGCTTAGTTATGCTGGCCACATGACCCGGGAGCTGTACGCCGGCTCCCTTGGGCAGTAAAGCAAGATGAGCGCCGCAACCCCAGAGTCAGCCATGACTGGACCTAATGGTCAGGGGTCCCTTTACCTTTACATTAATAGTGAAATACAACTTTTTCCTTTAAATTTTTTGGGGGCCCCCAAGAGAGTGGGGCCCAAAGCTATAGCTAGTTTAGCTTATACAGTGGTACCTCGGGTTAAGAACTTAATTCGTACTGGAGGTCCGTTATTAACCTGAGGTACCACTTTAGCTAATGGGGCCTCCTGCTGCTGCTGTGCGATTTCTGTTCTTATCCTGAAGCAAAGTTCTTAACCCAAGGTACTACTTCTGGGTTAGCGGAGTCTGTAACCTGAAGCGTCTGTAACCCGAGGTACAGTACCACTGTATGTAAATCCGGCACTGTCCATGACAACTGCTGAATTACCTTCCACCTGATCCTTTCGCTCAGAGATTGAACCTTGAACTTTCTGCATGCTAAGCAGACTCTTTTTCCCTTAGCTTCAATCCCATCAAGAATTATCATTTGGTTCGAGTGTAAGGTATAAAGACGTCCCGGGCTCCAGAAATGTATGCCGCCCTTTTTGGGGCTTGCAAGGCTGTGCTGCTGTTGTGATGCCCCAAATAAGAACTGCCTGCCGCCTCAACCATTTTTAGATCTCCCTCGTTATTTATTTAGGTGTATGTGGTTCTCTCCCCCCACTACTCAGTGCACAGATGCTCCCCCCCCCACTTATTTTCCTTCCCTCCCCCAGAAAGAAAAAACAACACAGTAAAAGGAAAAAGCACTTTAGGAGTCGAGTGTGGCTTTTCGGGAGCCGGACGAGCTCTGGAGAAAGGCGGAGGTCATTGGTGGGGATCGATACAGGCCGCGTTTTCGGCGTGGAGCCGAGCCGAGCACACCCCCGGGACCCCTTGCGGAGTGGAGATATTTTCTCCTCCTGTAGCAAAGCATCAGCTTTGAGCTTCGGAGCGGCCATTAAGGCTCGCCGCTTGTGGGAGGATTGCACTATCAAAGTGTCTGGTCAGTTTATTAGTTTACAGGTTATTGCTTCCAAGCGCCGTGCTTTATCGTTTTCAATGCTGGTTCTGTCGGCAGCAGAAATCTAGTTATTTCTTATTTGGATTTATAGTGGGCCTGGCTCCTCGGGGGCTCAGCAGCAGCAGCAGCAGCAGCCGCAGCAGCAGCGGTCTTGGGAATGAAGGATTCCCAGTGCCGAAAGGTGTTTTTGCCTTAGCAGGGCTGGTGCCGACTGAGGGCAGGGTGACACCCCTGCCAAAACACCCAAGGCCCAGCCTGCTTGCAAGAGTCTCCTGGGCCTGCTCCTAAAATCATAAGAAGGGCCTGGCTGCAGGATCAGACCCCTCTAGTTTAGCATCCTGTTTTCAGAGTGGCCTCTGGGAAGCTTGAAAGCAGGACTGAGTGCAACAGCCCCTCTTTGTGATTCCCATATTCCCTCCACCGTTGCAAACTGCATAGTTTTCCAACTGGATCTCACTCTGGCTCAAATGACAATGGGAAGAGGAGATATTGTGAAGGCAGAGGTTTTTCCTCCCTATCTTTTAAAACAAACAAACAAAAAGGTCTATATATATAATAAATGTTCATAAATGTACCAATGTCTGCAGCAGCACAGGAAGACATTCCTGAAACCACTTTGACTCCCTGAAACCATTTTGACTCCCAAACTGAACAAATGTTTTCTCTGCAAGGAGGGAGGGGGTGAGGGAACCTTCCCTTTGTCTCAGGAAGTGGCTATTCATAATCACCATTTCAAAGGAATGGCCAGACTACCAGGAAAGGCAATCAGATAAGGCATTATCAGAAAACCTGCCAGACAGGAAAAACAACAACACTCAAATTTCTGCTGTAGACCACCTTTTCTGTGATGTAGGTATGATGTTTGTGGGGGGTGGTCTTGGGTTACACCCCTTCTGTGATGTACGTATGATGTATGGAGGGGTGGTCTTGAGCTCCAGGGCAGGGAATTTAAAATGTCTATATAAGGGGGGGCACACCTTGGTTCTGGGTCCTCCTCCTTCTCCTGCGAGTGAGGGGAGCACCCAGTTGCAACAGATCAATAAAGATCAGGCTTACTAGCTGCTTTGCTTCTCAATATTCTCTGACTGGCCTCTGTTATTTTCTCCGACCGATGGAGAACCTGCAAAGGACTCTATAAGGGCTCTTGTGTCCCCCATAAGGGAATAAGGGCAGTTTTTTGTGTATTACATTTTAATACTAGGACTTCAGCTAGTGCCCAGAGGAGGCAGCAAGAACCACCAACTTGAATGACTTTAAAAGAAGGTTAGACAAGTTCATAATGGAGAGGGCTATCAATGGCTCCTAGCCAGGATTGCTAGACTGGCAATCTCTGCAGAATTGTCTCTGAATGCTGGAAATCATAGGAGGGACCTTGTGCTCAGATTCTGCTTCTGGCTTTCTCACAGGGGCTTCTGGTTGGCCACTGTAAGAACAGGATGTTGGACCAGATGGGTCACTGGCCTGATCCTGCAGAACTCTTCTGAGGTTATGTTCTTTGAACCTGGGTCCATCCAATGGAACTGAACAGACGGAGAGAGTAGCTGGGCAGCTCATTAAAGCTCCCTTCTCCGCTCCATCAGAGCCTCCCTGCCCGCGGACTGTCTCGCCAGAGTGGTGCATGCTCTGGTTATCTCCTTGGACTACTGCAATGCACTCTACATGGAGCTACCTTTGAAGGTAACCCGGAAACTACAACTAATCCAGAACACGGCAGCAAGAATGGTGACTGGGAGACCACATAACACCGGTCTTGAAAGACCTACATTGGCTCCCAGTACGTTTCCGAGTGCAATTCAAAGTGTTGGTACTGACCTTTAAAGTCCTAAATGGCCTCGGTCAAGTATATCTGAAGGAGCGTCCCATCATTCAGAAGGTCCAGCGTCGAGGGCCTTCTGGCGGTTCCCTCACTGTGAGAAGCCAAGTTACAGGGAACCAGGCAGAGGGCCTTCTCGGTAGTGGCGCCCGCCCTGTGGAATGCCCTCCCATCAGATGTCAAGGAAATAAACAACTATCTGACATTTAGAAGACATCTGAAAGCAGCCCTATTTAGGGAAGTTTTTAATGACTGGTGTCTTAATGTATTTTTAATCTTTTGTTGGAAGCCTCCCAGAGTGGCTGGGGAAACCCAGCCAGATGGGCAGGGTATAAATAAGTTGTTGTTGTTGTTGTTGTTGTTGTTGTTAAATAACACCATAAAAGAAAGGTGCTAAGCCAATTCCTATAAACTGTACTCACTTATTTGGCAAGAAGTCCCACTAGACCAGGGTTTCCCAAATTGGATCTCCAAATGTTTTTGGACTGCAATTCCCATCATCCTTGACCAGTGGTCCTGGCTAGCTAGGGGTGATGGGAGTTGTAGTACAAAAAACAGCTGGAGACCCTTAGTTTGAGAAACCCTGGGCTTGACCCTGCTTGGGACATGCATAGAATTGCCCTGCACGGAATGCTCTTAAACAAATAGTTATCTCATGGCCACGGCGGATTGAAATTGCTAGGCATCGTCTCTGGCTGCTTTTATTTTATAATTTTTGTGTGTGCATCCAGCAGCACTTTTTCTGCTGCACAAGAGAGTCGTGGCTGAGCTGCTTTTGCCCAAGGCTATGTGTAGAGGGAAGAGGTGGACAGCATTGCCGGAGGGGGTGTAAGGGAGACTGCAGTGCATTGGCACATCTTTGCCCCCTGTGGAAAGAAACGTACCTGCTTAGTTCAGGCCAGGGGAAAAGCATGACTGTTCTGCATGCAGAAGGCTGAGAGAGATTTAACGGTGAGATAATTTGGGTTACTGGGTAGAATATGAATGGGGGGGGGGGAAAATAAAGTAATTTAAGTGGACCTAATTCGAGTATGAAGACAGAAGTGCCTGGTGTGCTATAGTCCATGGGGTCACGAAGAGTCGGACACGACTAAACGACTAAATAACAACAACAACAATTCAAGTATGATTTGGGAGTGGGTGAGAGGAAGGGCGGTAGAGTGGTTGGATTGTTGGACTAGGACCTGGGGGACCAGGGTTCAAGTCCCCACCTGGCCAGGAATCTCCCAGTGTGTCAGGATTCTGTCAGCATCTCCCGGGTGGTTGCCCAGGAAAGTATAAAGACAAGGAAAAGTTTCTTACAGTCCTTTTTTATTTCATTCTTTACAGAGAGAGGTTATAGAACACAGCCTCTTGGATAATGGCGTTGTCCCGAGTGAATCTCCACCCATCGTCTCTCCCACGTCCTCATTTGTCATCATTATCACCTCCTCTATGGGTGCTGCGATGTGCCCTCTGTGAGTGGTGGACTCGTAATCTGGTGAACCGGGTTCGATTCCCTGCTCCTCCACATGCAGCTGCTGGGTGACCTTGGGCCAGTCACACTTCTCCGAAGTCTCTCCGCCCCACTCATCTTACAGAGTGTTTGTTGTGGGGGAGGAAGGGAAAGGAGAATGTTAGCCGCTTTGAGACTCCTTAAAGGGAGTGAAAGGCGGGATATCAAATCCAAACTCTTCTTCTTCTCTGTCTTTGAGCTCTTTGCTCTCCTACCTTCAAGGCTCGCCAGGTTCTGGAAGATGGAGGCTCTGGGATGCTTTCTAATGACAATGTGTCAGCCCAGTGTTGCTCTGGCTCTCCTGTGATTTCCCAGCTTTCACCCTCATCTGCCTCTGAGCTGCGACCTCCCTCAAACCCCTGTTGTGAATCTATACTGTTTTCCTTTTCCTCTTCCTCCTCCCTGGAAGGGTCAGGCAGTCTCCACCACTCCTCCTCTGCCCAGTCCCTGACACTGGGTGACCTTGGTCTCCTAACCCACCTCGCAGGGTTGTTCTGAGGATTAAAGGAAGGGGGGAGAAGCATGTTTTCCCCCTGAGCTCCTTGGCTCAATGAATGCAACAAATAAATAAAAGAGTAATGAATCAGAATAATTGAAAGGAAAACTGAAGTGAATTGGGGCAGAATAAGTTGGGGAATTAAAGAGGAACCGGCTTCAGGTGATCTGGGCTGCCGTGCACATTAAAGAACAATAACAACAAATTTCCCCAGCCACTCTGGGTGGCTCCCAACAGAACACTAAAAACAGAACAAAACTCCCAACAGTAAAAACTTCCCTAAACAGGGCTACCTTCAGATGTCTTCGAAAAGTCAGATAGTTGTTTATTTCCCTGACATCTGATGGGAGGGTGTTCCACAGGGCGGGCGCCACCACCGAGAAGGCCCTCTGCCTGGTTCCTTGTAACCTCACTTCTCGCAGGGAGGGAACCGCCAGAAGGCACTCGGAGCTGGACTTCAGTATCCGGGCAGAACAATGGGGGTGAAGAATTTATTCATGGCACTTGGGAAGTTAGTTGGCTCGCCCTCCAACATTTCTCTGACAAAGTTAGGGATATCCTATTCCACAATAATAGTAATTTTATTACTTTTACCCCACCCATCGGACTGGGTTGCCTCAGCCACTTTGGGTGGCTTCCAACATATATGAAAACATAGTAAAACATTAAACATAAAAAACCCTTCCCTTTACAGGGCTGCTCCCAACAGAACACTAAAAACAGAATCTTTCAGATGTCTTCTAAAGGTTGCATAGAAACTTCTCTCCCTGGCTTGAGGGTCGCACAACTCCATACCCTCCAACATTTCTCCAATGGAAATAGGGGTGTCCTAAAGAAAAGCAGGGATGTGGGTGGCGCTGTGGTGTAAACCACTGAGCCTTGGATGACCTTCTGAGTGGACACAGGGAGGACTGGGCCATCACTGACCTTTGGCAACGGTTGGCTGTTAGTGTGAGGCTGTCATTTTTCAGAACCTATCCAGGATCTTGAGAAGAGGGGCAGGCAGAAGGTGGTTGATGGCATTTGATAGACCTGTGGGCAATTTGTGGCCAATTCACAGAAGGTTCTGACTCCGGGTGGCTTAATAACAGCAGCAACGAGGAGCAAATGCTCTAAATAAATTTGGCAGCTTCCTGGGAACAGGGGTTAACTGTTAACTGCACTGGGAATTTGTAGCTTTGTAGGGGGGAAGGAGAGGGACACCGGTGGCGCTGTGGGTTAAACCACAGAGCCTAGGGCTTGCTGATCGGAAGGTCGGCAGTTCAAATCCCCGCGATGGGGTGAGTTCCTGTTGCTCGGTCCCTGCTCCTGCCAACCTAGCAGTTTGAAAGCACCTCAAAGTGCAACTGGATAAATAGGTGCCACTCTGGCGGGAAGGTAAACGGTGTTTCTGTGCGCTGCTCTGGTTCGCCAGAAGCGGCATAGTCATGCTGGCCACATGACCCGGAAAAACTGTCTGTGGACAAACATCAGCTCCCTCGGCCAGTAAAGCGAGATGAGCGCCACAACCCCAGAGTCGTTCGTGACTGGACCTAATGGTAAGGGGTCCTTTACCTTTTTAAGGAAAAGCAGGACATTCTGGGATCAAATCAGAAACCAGAACAGTTTCTGTAAATCCTGTACTGTCACTGAAAAATAGGGACACTTTAGGGGTGTGTGGCAGCTCTTGGGGCCCTGATCCCATTGGCCCAGAGTTTGAAAGGATTTGTAAGCCTGGCCGATCCCTTGAAAGCCGGCAGTGAGAGAATCACGTGCGTCGAGAGCTGTGCCCTGAAAAATGCAAAATATTAAATAAACTGAAATTCCATGTTGCATTCAGGAAATCCAGAAGAAAGCTGATGTGGCTGTGACTCATGCTGTTCTTGTTATGCAAAGTCCTCTTCCCGTTAGGCTCTGGTCTGGTGTAGTCATTGACGGAGGTGGGGGGACGACAATGAGCAATAATGGGGACTTGATTGTTCCAAGCATCTGGAATGTGAGTCATTCCCATCTTCTTTCCCAAGGCCGTGGGATGTAACCAGCTTTGCCTGGCAGAACCTGTTGATGAAAGGACTTGGAAAAAACCGCCGTTTGGACTATGCGGTTGTTCGCACATCCTTAGCTGTGTGCTTGCTCCTGCAACTTGTGCAGATGTGCAGATAAACAGTTTGTTGCAGCCACAACAAGTTAGTTGATCCTTCTTCTCCAAAAACAAGTGTCTTTCCCCCCCGCCACAAACTTTGGGAGTATGAGCTCATATGTGAGTTCTGAAACTCCATGGTTCCATTGCATAGCTGTCAAGTGTCCCTTATTTGAAGGGACAGTCCCTTATTCCAGCGCCATGTCCTGCTGCTGTCCCTTATTGATGGATGTCCCTTAAATGTCCCTTAAATGATGTCCCTTAAATTTCAAAGGAAGCAGCTCCTCTCCCTCCCTCCCTGCCGGCCAGGGAGGAGGGAGGCTCCAACTGTGTTGCTTGGCTGCGTTGCTCACCCAATAAGAAGTCTAAGAACGACTGGGGGGTGGAGCTTGCATGCCTTGTGTGTGGCTAGTTAATGCAAGCTGAGGGGTTTTTTGAATGCTGGATGCCATTTTGTTGCACGTGCTGCTGCAAACTTTGCAGTGCAAAGCCAGGCCTGGGAGCCATCTTAAGTTGAGGCTGCATAGGCCTTGTGGTGCATGTGATTCACATTCTATTCAGTTGAACCTCTGGTTACAAAGTTGGTTGGACAGTGTTCTCGGAGGTACCAGCATGAGTTTGACCAGACTGCAGGAGGACAGGAAGACTGGAGTGCCTGGAACAGGTGAGGCTGCAGGTCCCTTATTTTGGCTGCTGGTCCCTTATTTTCAAATCTGTAAGTTGACAGCTATGTTCCATTGCCCCTGTTTGTGACCGTCTAGCAATCATGCATTTGTGATTGGGCTGCAGGTCCTCCGACAAAATGCTCCCAAGGCTATGGTGTCGTTATGTGCAGTCATACCTCGTGTTGCGTTAGGTTCATGTGGCGTCTTTTCAGCTTGCGAACGTGGCAAACCCGGAAGTGTATACAGTGGTACCTTGGGTTAAGTACTTAATTCGTTCTGAAGGTCCGTTCTTAACCTGAAACTGTTCTTAACCTGAAGCACCACTTTAGCTAATGGGGCCTCCTGCTGCCGCTGCGCCACCAGAGCACGGTTTCTGTTCTCAACCTGAAGCAAAGTTCTTAACCCGAGGTACTATTTCTGGGTTAGTGGAGTCTGTAACCTGAAGCGTATGTAACCTGAAGCGTATGCAACCTGAGGTACCACTGTACTTCCAGGTTTCACCCCACAGGCATGCACAGAAGCGTTCTGCGAGCTTCGCACATGCGCAAAAGTGCTCAGTCGCACCATGCACATGTGCAGAAGAGGTGCTCTAGTTACGGACTTTTTTGGGTGCAAACGGCACCCCGGATGCAAAAGATAGGGGGGGTTTTGCTCTGCCGGACTTAAGACTTTACTACGAAGCAGCAGCTTTCTGCTGGTTGAAGCAATGGCTACTTCTTGAAGACACAGACATTTTAGACTTGGAAGGGTATGATAATAATTTTGGCTGGCATGCATATTTATGGTATGACAAGGCAAAGGTTTATAAGGGCTTTAAAAATCATATTGTCAGGAAAGCTTTGTATAATGTTTGGAATCGATATAAGGATTTGTTGGAAAATAAAACACCCAGATGGTTGTCACCAATGGAAGCTAGAGCGGTGAAAAAACTTAACATGGATTCTAATTGGCCAAAATATTGTGAAATTATAGAATATGACGGTGAAAAAGTTAAATTACAGAGCTTTGAGAAACTAAAATCCAAAGTTCGAGACTGGTTACATTATTATCAGATAAATGAGACTTTTAAGCAGGACAGGAAACTAGGATTTCAGAAGGAGAGGTCAAAATTGGAAACAGAATTGTTAGAGACCAATACTAAGAATTTGTCTAAAATGTATAATTTGTTGCTGAAATGGAATACACAGGATGAAACGGTTAAATCAGCTATGATCAAATGGGCACAAGACTTAGGTCATGATATTATGTTCGCTGACTGGGAACAGTTATGGACCACAGGCCTTAAATTTATGGCATGTAGTGCCTTGAAAGAAAACATAATGAAAATGATCTATAGGTGGTACATGACCCCAGTCAAGCTTGCAAAGATATACCATTTGCCCAATAATAAATGCTGGAAATGTAACGAATGTGAAGGAACTTTCTATCATCTTTGGTGGACCTGCCCAAAGGTTAAAGCCTACTGGGAAATGATCTATAATGAAATTAAGAAAATCCTTAAGTGGACATTTGCAAAGAAACCGGAGGCTTTTCTCTTGGGCATGGTCGGCCAATTGGTACCAAAGAAAGATAGGACTTTTTTCATGTATGCAACTACAGCAGCAAGAATTCTCCTGGCAAAGTATTGGAAGATGCAAGAATTACCTACTCTGGAAGAATGGCAGATGAAGGTGACTGAATTTATGGGACTGGCAGAGATGACCGGCAGAATCCGTGATCAGAGGAGAGAGACAGTGGAAGAGGACTGGAAAAAATTTAAAATATATCTTAAGAACTGTTGTAAAATCTCAGACTGATAAAATGTCAAGGGGTAAGAAACAGAGAATTATAGCTGTAAATATTTAAGTCAAAAGAACCTTGAGGGAAATTAAATATAGAAATGGAATGAAGGATTGCTAAAAAATTTGAAACAAGGGTGCAGTGAAGGGGAGGCATGGGGAAGTCATGTGTTGTTTGTGAATGTTTTTATTTGTGTGTTTTTTGTTTATGAAAATTAATAAAAATTATTAAAAAAAAACAACAAACGGCACCCCGGAATGGATTGTGTCCGCAACTACTAAAATTGGATCCTAGAACAATAGGCAGGTAGGATCCTAGAATGCAGCAACTTGATTGGCTTGCAGTGAGGCATCTAATCATAAGCCTGCATTTTTATCAAAGCATATATATATTTTATTAAGGCTTGCTTGTATTTAAAATGAGCTTTAAAAAGGATTTTCAAAATGTTTCATGCCAGGCAGAGAAAGAACCTTGGCAAGATGTTTTTCCTCCTAAGACAAGGGGGCCCCCCTGATTTATAGCAGGAAAAACAATTCTCAAAGTCATAAAAAAAGGAATTACAGACAACTGACCTTGCAGATTGCAAAACACCATTAGGAATGAGGAAAATAACACCATGGGCCTCCCATTAAAACTTGAGCCATATCTTCTTCCTAAGGTTCAAAGGCCAGGAGCAAATGGGGAAAAACATTTAGCTGACAGAAAAGAGAGCATTTTTGAAAAGTCTTTTCTAAAGCTGTTTCTTTCTTAAACTGAGAGAGTTAAAAAGGTTAAATGTGTTAAATATTGGGAAAGGCAACTGGCTTGGCTGTAGAAGAAGTAGCTTCTTTCTATTTTATTTTGAGGCTGGAGAGGAGGGTGAAAGGGGGAGGTGCAAACTGAAGAGGCTTCTTTTAAAAGCTGTTTTTTTACTGAGTTCCTTCCTTTTCACTTTGAGAAGCTTTATTCTTTTAAAAGGCTACCTATGACAAATGTATGAAATATATTAGCTTAAATATATTGGCTTAAATGTAATTATGCAAAGGATTTAAGAAATGCTAGATTCTTATTTCATAGAGTCATATTGTAATAGGAGACCAGAGGGGCAAATGAGCCTAGCCCCCCTGCTAGACAGGAGACGCCATAGAGCACTCTTGATATATAGTTGTCAGGCATTTGTTTAGAAACCTTCGATTGAAGGAAATCTTTCAATGTTGATGTGAACTCAAGATCCTTGACATCTGTTGAAGATAAAAATGTAAGATTAACCATTTGTTTTAGAAGGCAATAGGGCAAGGAGGGTAAGAGGTGAGCTGGTAATTAAGATTCCATGTAAGATATATTATTACTTATTTGTCATTTATATATAGCTCTTTGTCTCCCTTATAAGGACAGAAGGAAGTGGGTGTATCTTTTGTGATTGGTTCTAGCAAACAGCCAATAGGAATTTCAACCAGGCTGATTGGACAGAGGCAGCCACAGGAGGAGCAAAGGGGGCTGGATTAAGGAAATATAAGTGCTGGCCAGAATGGCAGGAGGCCAGGCCAGAGCTTGGTAACCATGTACCACTGAGCCTCTCATTTATTTGTCTGACAAATAAATTACTATTTTAATTTCTCTATTGCTGCGTTGAATATTTCATTCCAGCTAAGCGTTAACCACAAGCAGGGTGCTACAGCAGGAGCAGCCCAATCGGACCCCAGGAGGAGGTTAATCAGCTTATTAGGCCAATAGGATCCTAGGGTGGAACAACTGATTGGCCTGCAGGAAAAGACCAATCAGGCTCCAGGAGGGAAGCAGAATCAGACGGGACTCATTGTGTAAATAATGTATATAAAAGCCTGAGGTTTGGGGGGAAATTCAGTCACTGTTTTATGAGCTGCAATAAAGAGCATGAAATCACTACGCGACTCTGAGTATATTTCAGGTGTCATGGTGAGAGTGGAACGTGTCCAGAGGAGGGCAACCAAAATGGTCAAAGGCCTGGAAACGATGCCTTATGAGGAACGGCTAAGGGAGCTGGGCATGTTTAGCCTGGAGAAGAGGAGGTTAAGGGGTGATATGATAGCCATGTTCAAATATATAAAAGGATGTCACATAGAGGAGGGAGAAAGGTGGTTTTCTGCTGCTCCAGAGAAGCGGACATGGAGCAATGGTTCCAAACTACAAGAAAGAAGATTCCACCTAAACATCAGGAAGAACTTCCTGACAGTAAGAGCTGTTCGACAGTGGAATTTGCTGCCAAGGAGTGTGGTGGAGTCTCCTTCTTTGGAGGTCTTTAAGCAGAGGCTTGACAACCATATGTCAGGAGTGCTCTGATGGTGTTTCCTGCTTGGCAGGGGGTTGGACTCGATGGCCCTTGTGGTCTCTTCCAACTCTAGGATTCTATGATTCTATGACCTGAACCCCAGCACTTGCCAGCTACAGACTGCCTAGAAGGCTCAGGGGGAGAAAGAGGCAGAGAGAAACAAAGTCAGGATATCTCCTCTTCCTCTTTTCCAGGTAGCTTAGGAAGATTGGGGCATAGGGAGCTGCCTTGGACAGAGCCAAGTATTGTCTACTGCGAGTAGGAGAGGCTCTCCAAGATTTCAGGCAAGAGTCTTTACTCAAGCAGGACCTGATGTTATAAGAGTTTTAAGGTCACAGGCATAGAATAAATAGTCACAAATGCACATATATCTAAATATATGAACCTTGTGTCTGGAATAGTATGGGAAGAGCATGTTGGTTGACACCTGCTAATGGTTTCATTTGGTGGTGGAAATGGCAGGGGGTTGGTGGGCAACATTTACAGAGCCCAGAATGCCCTGGGGGGAATGATACATCCGAGATACTGCTATAAGAATTCTAAGGTCCCAAATATAAATTAAATGTTCATCAATGTACAAGGCAAACACATACATAAGTATATAAATCATGTGTCTGAAATAGTACAGGAGAGCAATCCTGAAGCCATTTTGACTCTCCCAGTGACCTCAAATATTCCACTGCAGTAAGGGAGGCAAATGGGGAAAGCCTTCCGATTGTCTTTTTGCTTACAAATTCTGTCTTAAGGGCATCTTTGTGTATGAACAGGGTGAGCCTGTGACCTGGACTCAGGAACTAAAAGTATTAACCATCACAAAAGAATGGCCAGGCTGCCCAGGTAATGCAATCAGTGACCATTATCAAGTATCCTGGCAGGCAGGATTTCTGCTGTAGACCGCCTCCTGCTGTGATGTATGTATGATGTTTTTTTTTTTTGGGGGGGGGGGTCTCTGGCTACAGGGTGGACAATTTCAAAAGTCTATATCAGGGCTTGTGCACCATTGTTCAGGGTTCTCCTCCCTCCTGCGTGTCGTGAGTGGGGGACCCTCTTGCAACAACAGTTCCTTGAATAAAGATCAGGCTTACTAGCCGGTTTGCTTTTCAATATACAGTACTCTGGTTGGCATCTGTTACTTTCTCCTACTGATAGGCAACCCAGTTAAGGACTCTATACGGGCTCTGGAATACCCCATAAGGCATGCATGGCCAAACTTGGCCCTCTGGGTGTTTTTGGGACTACACTTCCCATCATCCCTGACCACTGGCCCTGTTAGCTAGGGATGATGGGAGTTGTAGTCCCAAAACACCCAGAGGGCCAAGTTTGGCCATGCCTGCCGTAAGAGAAAGGGAGCAGATTTTCTTATAACACGGAGCTTGGACCCTGGACTTTCTGCGAGCAAAGCGGATGCTCTGCCATTCGCCTCTTTAAATGAAGGCGCCAGACCTCATTGTTCTGAAGAAAGATCTCAGTTACACAGGAAACTTTCAGACCATTGGGTCCATTTAGGTCAGTATTGTCTACACCAGGGGTGGGGAACCAGATGTGGACATCCTCAGCCCCATCTGGAGAGATCTGGGATGGAGCCTGGGCCCCCCTAGGGAAATCCTTTGTGTGCGTCACGCAAAAGACAGCTGTCCTCCTGGAGTCAGATTCACGGGAGGCTGGCGGAATAAACTCCCCTTTCTAATCTCATTTGGAATTGAGGGTAATTTCTTGACTTGCGTCGCTCAGCCAGAGGTTAATTTGATTGGGCTTGGGTTATTTATTCATGCTCAGATTTGCAAAGTATCACCGCGGAGAGGAGAGGTCCCTGTTAGAGTTGTATGAGGTGGCTTCGTTACCGAACGTGGATTTTATCCTGTTCCTCCTCTTGCCTGCTATATCACCTTTCCACCTCTGGTGCTCAGTTGGTTTTGTATAACGTCCTGTTTCCCCCCTGCTCAGTTCTTGTGGAGTGGGGTGGGTCATTCCCACCAAGCAAAACCGGAAGATTTCTGTTAAATGACTTGTTCTGGAGATGTTCTGCTCAGTTAAATCTGTCCTGGAATCCTAGAATCACAGGGTTCTAGGACAGATTGCAATGCAGGAATCTTCTGCGCAATGTGTTGTGTTGGGTTAATCGCAGGCCTGTTCCCTCCCATTGTTGTTGTTGTTTAGTCGTTTAGTCGTGTCCGACTCTTCATGACCCCATGGACCAGAGCACGCCAGGTACTCCTGCCTTCCACTGCTTCCCACAGTTTGGTCAAACTCATGCTGGTAGCTTCAAGAACACTGTCCAACCATCTCGTCCTCTGTCATCCCCTTCTCCTTGTGCCCTCCATCTTTCCCAACATCAGGGTCTTTTCCAGGGAGTCTTCTCTTCTCATGAGGTGGCCAAAGTCTTGGAGCCTTAGCTTCAGGATCTGTCCTTCCAGTGAGCACTCAGGGCTGATTTCCTTCAGAATGGAGAGGTTTGATCTACTTGCAGTCCATGGGACTCTCAAGAGTCTCCTCTAGCACCATAATTCAAAAGCATCAATTCTTTGGCGATCAGCCTTCTTTATGGTCCAGCTCTCACCTCCATACATCATCACTGGGAAAACCATGGCTTTAACTATACGCCTCCCATTGTAGGCTGAGTCAAACCATTGGTTCATATAGCTCATTAGTGTCTGCACTGACTGCCAGCAGCTCTCCAGGGTTTCAAGCAATATCCTCTCACTCAGGCTTATTGGCAATTGAACCTGGAACTTCCTGCAAGTTCCCACTGTTTTGTCCAGCTGTATGCATTTTTCATTTTTTCCATAAAGTAAAATGCTTTTCGATGTATTGCTGAGCTTTTTTTTTTTTCAAAACCTCCCCCAAAATTGAAGTTTTTGAGCTATTTTTTAGCTCAACATTTCCGACATGATGTTGCCATATGCCTGGGTTTTTCGAAAATTCAGAAATTCCACCCTGATGCTATTTCAGGTGGATGGAATTCCAGACGTATGGCAGCCCTAGCATTTGTTTATTTCATAAAGTTTATATGTTGCTTGATAGATGGAAGAAACCTCAAAGTTAGGAAGTGTGGGGTGTGAAACACAAGAGCAGTCAAGTACAACATTACTAGAGTGAACATGTTTATACATGGGGAGGAATGTTTGTCCAGCCAACAGGTCAACTTCCTGTTTCCTTCTGGGCTGGGACAGACTTCCTCTGCATGCGACTAGAGGTGGGCGTGGCCTCACCTGTGCAGGTAATGACAAAAGCAGAGAGCAGGGCAGCCATCTCTCTCTCTGTTTGACTCTCTCTTTGACTACATGCATCGAAGAAGCAACATCTGCTTAGCCAAAGATGCCCTCTTGGCCTCCAGCCAAGAGAGGACAAAGGGACTGTCTCCTTATGAGATAGTTTCCAGGTGTATGTTACTTTTCTAAGCTAAGTCTGCCTTCTGGGATCCAATTGTGAACAGAATGTGAGTAAACTCTTTTTATACGTTTATAGAAGACTGTGTCGTGTCTTATCTTTTATGAGGGAACAAGGGGAAAATACCAGAACAGTTATTATAGAGGCTTTAGTGAACCTGAGCAAACGCATCTGCTGAGTTTAAAAAGGGGAATGTTACTCTGCTAAATTGTGAGCTTGTTAACACAAGTTGGAAAGGCTATAATCAAACAATACTGTATTTTCTGCCCTATAGGGCACACCGGCCCATAGGGCGCACCTAGTTTTTTTGGGGGGAAATAAAGAAAAAAAAAATATTCCCCCCCCCCCAGGTGCGGGGCTGGGGCGGGGGAAGCCTGAGCTTCCCCCGACCCCAGCCCCCAGAATAGGCTGCTATCCGCAAGCCTAGGGAGCCTGGCGGGAACTCCCACTGGTCTCCCTAGGCTTGCGGATATCTGCCCGAAGCCTGGAGAGCAAGAGGGGTTGGTGCGCACCGACCCCTCTCGCTCTCCAGGCTTCGGTGAAAGCCTGCATTCGCCCCATAGGACGCACACACATTTCTCCTTCATTTTTGGAGGGGAAAAAGTGCATCCTATAGGGCGAAAAATACAGTATATCCTCTCCTGAATCCCTGAACATTCCCACAGGAAGAAGCCTAAAAGAAATTCCATGAAGCTGAACACTCTTAGATTCAGGGCAGATACAGGACTTATTCACGCAGTGCCTAGTTAACTATGGAACTCACTCCTCTGTTAATGGCCACCAACCTGGAGTCCTTTCCGTGGAGGAGAAAACTATAGAAGGCTACCAGCCACGATGGCTCAGCTCTGCCGCCACTGTCAGAGGCAGCGATGCTTCTGAATGCGAGCTGCTGGAAGCCACAGGTAAGGAGATCTGCTTTTGTGCTGGAATCCTGCATGCGGGTTTCTCAAACGAAACAAAAATGCAGGGATTAAAAAACAGCAGCCGAAGAAAAACAACTGCCCACCATCAAGAGGAGGTGTAAATAAGGAATCGGAAGAATGAAGAAGCCGTTCCAGGCAGAGTTTGCCGTGGAAGGGCAAAGGCATCTTGTGTTCGTAGCCATCTTCCCTCCCTTCGTTTTCTCCCTTATAAATCCACCTGCATCTGGGTTTACTGGCTGGTCTTGGCTGCCGATCATCGCAGACCCTGGGTGGTGCTGCTGTGCTGGTGCCCCGATGATTTATGGCGGCATTAATCATCGTACCTGTTCCCGCCTGCCATTTTTCAATTAAATTGTAAACCTGCGCCGAGGATCAGTCATTAACTTTCAAGGCGTGAGAAATGGTCCCTTATGTTTGGCCTCCTTCAGAAAACACTGTCACGGTTGCACACCGTGAAATATGCTTCCCTCTCTTTCTCTTCTTCTCTCCCAACCAACCAAGCAGGGCTTTGAAAAGCAGACTCATTTCCCGTGAAGCCTCTCCGCTCCTTCGTCTTTGCTGCTACGGTTCATGCCCTGGTAAAACCTCACGTCTGGATTATTGTAATGTCCCCCTACCTGGAGCTGCCTGTGGGATTCTCATGAGTCCCGAGGAGGAGTCCCGAGGAAAGCAGGTGGGGAAAGTTGGAGGGGCTGCCTGTTGACCATCCATAGGAGAGGTCCAGCAGGCTGGGACGGGCTGTGTCGGGGCCTTGCAAGAAGGAAGGAGTGAGTTACAATGCCTAAGATTCTGGGAGGGTCCCAGCAGTGCAGCCCTCCAGCGTTCGACTCTGTCCTCTCTTGTGGGTGCCAGAGTTCATGGGTGCCAGACACCCAAAATTCTTGGAAGTACCGTATTTTTCGCTCCATAAGGCACACTTTTTCCTTCTTAAAATCTAAGGGGAAATGTCTGTGTGTCTTATGGAGCAAATGTGTGGTCCCTGAGGCTGGGTGTGGGGGGAACCCAGGCTTCCCCCGCCAGCCCCGACCTGCTTTTTGGGGCTGGCGGTGGGGGAAAGCCAGGCTTCCCCCACCGCCAGCCCCAAAGAGCAGGTCAAAAGGAACCCGAAGCCTCCGGAGTGCAGTGGGAACCCCCGCTGCGCTCCGGAGGCTTCGAGTTGCCTTCACTGAACGCACTGAACACACCTTGTTTTAGAGGGGGAGAACAAGAGAAAAAAAATCTCCCCCCTCTCTGCGCAGCGCCCCTTCAGCGAAGCGGCAGGAGAAATGGAAGGGGCTCCGTTAATTGTTCTCCCCCTCTAAAACAAGGTGCGTCCTATGGTCAGGTGCGTCTTATAGAGCGAAAAATACGGTACGTTTTGGAATTGAATCAGTGCTTGAAAAGTTAAACTGGAAGTCAGACTCTTACTGAGACCACTTGAGCCTCAAGTAACAGCCTCAATGCTTTTTGATGCATTTTATTTGACATAAGATACATATGAAAGAAGGTTCTTTTTACCATAAGTGGTGGTCTTGTAGTAAGGTTAAAGCTTACTGGAAATGATATATAATGAATTGAAAAGGATGTTCAAAATAACTTTTATGGGGAAAACCCCCAGAAGCTTTTCAATGGCAGGGTTATTGTAATAACTTGCAGTTTCATATGAGTATATATTTAAAGCAGATAATTAAATGAGCCAATTAAATGAATTTGGATCTGCAGAAGATATTAAAAAATAAATTTACCACCCCCCTTTCCTCGGTTCAAAGCCCGGCTACTGAACTTTGATTGTCCAGAGAAATTATTCACTGGTTGTAGGAGCCACACCAGGGGGTGGAAAAACTTTGCTTCAGGATAAGACTACATGCATCGAAGAAGCAACATCTGCTTCCAGCCAAGAGAGGACAAAGGAGCTGTCTCCTTATGAGATGGTTCCCAGGTGTATGTTACTTTTCTAAGCTAAGTCTGCCTTCTGGGATCCGATTGTGAACAGAATGTGAGTGAGTAAACTCTTTTTATACTTTTATAGAAGACTGTGTCGTGTCTTATCTTTTATGAGGGAATAAAGGGAAAATACCAGAACAGTTATTATAGAGGCTTTAGTGAGCCTGAGCAAACGCATCTGCTGCAAGTTTTAAAAGGGGAATGTTACTCTGCTAAATTGTGAGCTTGTTAACACAAGTTGGAAAGGCTATAATCAAACAATATATCCTCTCCTGCATCCCTGAACATTCCCACATTTGGAAGCCATGACAGGAACGTAGTTAAACTATGGTACTCCCTTCCTCGGGAGGCTGGAATGGCCATCAACCTGGCTGGCTCCAAATTCATGGAGGAGAAGGCTATCAAGGGCTACTACTAGCCATGACGGCTGTGCTTTGCCTCCAGAATCGGAAGCTGTAAATACTTCTAAATCCCAGTTGCTGGAAGCCACAGGAGGAGAGAATTGCTCTTGTGCTCAGGTGCTGCTTGCGAGTTTCCCATTGAGGCATCTAGTTGGCCAGTGTGAGGATAGGATGCTGGCCTAGGTGATCCATTGGCCTGATCCAGCAGGCTCCTCTTATGTTGTAACTGTAGGAATAATGGAGGACAATGGAAGGCTGGATGCAGTGAGCTGTGCAGGAGCAAGCTGGCAAGCATGCTCCAAAACAAGCTGCCGGCTAGCTCTGTAGAGGCTCCTTTTATTAACAGAAGTCAGCAATTGGAAACAGTAGTGAAACCACCCTGAACATGACGTATTTCCATCTAAGCACATTTCCAGCATTAGCGAATATACGTGTTAGTAGCTGTTTCCCTAAAATGTTCCCCGATACTGTGGGAATGTTCAGGGATGCAGGAGAGGATATATTGTCTGATTATATCCTTATCCAACTTGTGTTAACAAGTTCCCCAATTTCAGCAGTGTAATACATTCCCCTTTATTTTATGTTTGCAGCGGCTGCATTTGCTCAGGCTCGCTAAAGCCTCTATAATAACTATTCTGGTGTTTTCCCCTTATTCCCTCATAAAATAGAAGAGACGACACAGTCTTTTACAAAAGTATAAAAAGAGTTTACTCACATTCTGTTCACAATCAGATCCCAGAAGGCAGACTTAGCTTAATGAAGTAACATACACTTGGAATCTATCTCTTAAGACAGACCCTTTGTCCTCTCTTGGCTGGAAGCCAAGAGGGCATCTTTGGCTCAGTAGATGTTGTTTCTTCGATGCATGTGGTGAAAGAGAGAGGGATGGCTGCCCTACCCTGTGCTTTTGTCATTACCTGCATAGGTGAGGCCACACCCACCTCTAGTCACATGCAGAGGAAGTCTGTCCCAGCCCAGAAGGAAACAGGAAGTTTACCTGCTGGCTGGACAAACATCCCTCCCCATGTGTAAACATGTTCACTCTAGGAATGTTGTACTTGACTGATCTTGTGTTTCACATCCCACAGATACTTGATTACATCTGCGTCCCCAGTCATGCTCCAGCCAAGCGTTATGTCTAGTAACCAAATCCGTGAGAGGACAAACGGTCAGGGGGAAAACCCTATTTTCTAGCCAAGAGGCAAAGGTTCAAGGAGCATGGGCGCAAGGCTCCTTGGCACACTGTTGCATGCCGGGTGCGAGGTGTGCCTCAGTACAGCGGAGCGTTGCCACCACAGTGACCTTATGTCCTCAATGAGCCAGCTTTTCCCTGCTCCCAGAAACACCTTTCCTTTCTCTTGCCTTTCCTTTCCAGCTCTTGCACGCAGTGTCAAGGGAGTCCCACTGCTCTTTGAGGAACCATGTGTAGGCTCTCTCCTGGCAGACAGCTCAGGGGGAAAGAGCACCTTTGAATCCTCACGGGGGCAGCATGAAGAAGAACCCTCTGGTGGGGAATGCGTGTCCTTAAATGAAGCGAATGGGTGTCCTTAAATGCCTTCCGGGACTCCAGCCTCCTTTGCAGAGCATACCCCAGGGAGTCTCCTGCCGGTGGTGCCTTTGTCAGGTGGATCAAGGTGACAGGTCCCAAGAGGGGGTCGTTCTGGCAGGTGTCCTCTGAGGGGAAAGGGAAGCGGCTCATCTCCCGGTCTGGATGAGAAATGGATGCTATAGCTGCAGCTGCAGTGAGAGGCTAAACAAAGCAGCCACAGTTGGATGAAGGGAGGACCTCCTAGCCCAGCCCTCTTATCATGGTTCTGCCCTGCCCAGACCTTGAAGCTGAAGCCTCCTGAGATGAGGATCAAAGCAAGCAAGACCCCCCAGCAGATCTCCACATCGCCAGGAGCTGTAAGAGCTGGGGATCTGCAGGACGAAGAATTCCGATTTGGATTATGTTTTCTGCTGAAAGTTGTGGGGCTCAAAGAGATACGGGACATAAGCAAAACGAGGATCAAGAGTGCAACATTGAAGAGGCTGATCCAACAAGCAACATCCCCTCTCGAGTCCCGCTATGTGGGAATGGGGCAGGCACGTTATGTACTGAGTTGAATAGGATCCAAAAGGCAGCAGTCTGATTGGTCCTAGAACAATAGAATTCAGAATGCAGCAGTCTGATTGGTCCACAGGAGCCACCCAATCCAGCTCCAGGTGGAAGGGAATCCGCAACCGGATTGGCCTACAGGAGAATCCCGGAATTAGCCAATCACGTGGGGCCCATTGTGTAAATAATGTATATAAAGCAGACATTCTGGGGGAACTTCGATTCCTCCTCACCACTATGAGCTGAATAAAGAGCATGAAATCCACTCTCGACTCCGAGTATATTTCAGCATAACTTCAGTGCAGCAAAGCAGGAGTTGTCTTTTGGACTGGGCAAGCAAACAAGAACTCCTTCTGGAGGGCTGGACCTGAGCTGTCTGCTTGTGCCTGCATTGGCATCTACATAACTAAGAGCCAGGAGGAGCAGGTAAAGGTAAAGGGACCCCCGACCATTAGGTCCAGTCATGACCGACTTTGGGGTTGTGGCGCTCATCTCACTTTATTGGCCGAGGGAGCCGGCGTACAGCCATGTGGCCAGCATGACTAAGCCACTTCTGGCGAAACCAGAGCAGCGCACGGAAACGCCGTTTACCTTCCTGCCGGAGTGGTACCTATTTATCTACTTGCACTTTGATGTGTTTTTGAACTGCTAGGTTGGCAGGAGCAGGGAGCAAGCAACGGGAGCTCACCTTGTCGCGGGGATTCGAACCGCCGACCTTCTGATCGGCAAGTCCTAGGCTCTGTGGTTTAACCCACAGCACCACCCACGTCCAGGAGGAGCAAGCCTGCAGTAAATCACACCCTGCAAGTTGGAGTTAACTCTTTATTAGCAAAACCACATTCTGCACAGGAGTGTCTGGCCTGATGAGCACAGCAATTTGTCTCCGGTAGGTCTTGCCTCTACGAAGCAATTGCTGAGACTGAAGGTCCCCGTCTCCCCACAGCTGTTTAAGTCATATCCTCTCCAAGACCACCAGTGTGGTGTAGTGGTTCAGAGTGGCAGACTCGTAATCTGCTGAACCGGGTTTGATTCCCCGCTCCTCCACATGCAGCTGCTGGGTGACCTTAGGCTAGTCACACTTCTTTGAAGTCTCTCAGCCCCACTCATCTCACAGAGTGTTTGTTGTGGGGGAGGAAGGGAAAGGAGAATGTTAGCCGCTTTGAGACTTCTTCGGGTAGTGATAAAGCGGGATATCAAATCCAAACTCTTCTTCTTCTTTCCCAAGCAATCTGAGACTGTGCCTGCTTGAAGCTGACTTCTCCTCCACCTTCTTCATGCCTCTTCTGGTTCTGGGAGACCCAGTAAGAAATCAGATGCCTGATCTCTTGGGTATGGTCGGCCAATTGGTACCAAAGAAAGATAGGACTTTTTTCATGTATGCAACTACAGCAGCAAGAATTCTCTTGGCAAAGTATTGGAAGATGCAAGAATTACCTACTCTGGAAGAATGGCAGACGAAGGTGACTGAATTTATGGGACTGGCAGAGATGACCGGCAGAATCCGTGATCAGAGGAGAGAGACAGTGGAAGAGGACTGGAAAAAAATTAAAATATATCTTAAGAACTGCTGTAAAATTTCAGACTGATAAAATGTCAAGGGGTAAGAAACAGAGAATTATAGCTGTAAATGTTTAAGTTAAGAGAACCTGAGGGAAGTTAAATATAGAAATGGAATGAAGGATTGCTAAAAAATTGGAAACAAGGGTGCAGTGAAGGGGAGGTATGGGGAAGTCATGTGTTGTTTGTGAATGTTTTTATTTGTGTGTTTTTTGTTTATGAAAATTAATAAAAAATATTTTAAAAAAAAAAAGAAATCAGATGCCTGCCACGTAGACGGAGGGGAGCTTGTCGCAGTAGGAGGGAGAGACACCAGTGCCTCTTCACCAGCTGGACTCATCTCTGAGGTTAGTGGGGCAGTGCCCTATTTGCCCTAATGGAGCATCTTCCACAGGCCTTGGAGATTTAATTCCTTGTTTTTTGCCAATTGGAAGCTGAGCCTGGGATGTGTTTGTACAGCAGAAGAAAGGCCATCCAATATGTGACTGGCGCCTCTGGAAATCTCTGATGTGGACACACAACAAACAAGCAAAGAAAGATTAAAAAGCTGCCATGCCATTGACAACTGGTTCATCACACACTTCCCAGGTTGTCAAAGTTACATTCCTCCATCTTCTAGGACATGGGCTGAGTTGCCAATGCCTGCCAGAGCCTGCTTGGAGTGGGTCAGGCCCCAGCTTCACCATACATTTAAAGAGGATTCATACCACTTTAAAAGAATCATTGTTTTCCCCAAAGAATCTTGGGAACTGTAGTTTGTTAAGGGTGCTGAGTGTTTGGTAGGAGGCCCCTGTTCCCCTTGCAGAACTACAATTCCCAAAGTTCCCCAGGAAGAGAGGCCGACTGTTAAACCTCTATGGGACTTGTAGTTCTGTAAGGGTTCTAACAGCTCCCTTTGCAAACTACAGTTCCCAAGGATCTTTGTGGGAAGGTCATGGCTGTTTGAAGTGGCATGAAACAGTTTTAAATGTACAGTGTAGACGGGGCCTCAGGCAGCGACCAGGGGAGCTTCTGAAGCTGAATGCCCCTTTGAAAACTTGTGGGGGGTTTCCACCCTTCCCACGGGACCCAATCCTGTCCGATCCGGTCTGCATGGAGTACAGCGTAGCTGATTCATTTCCTCTACAGTTCTTCTCTTCCCACCCAGCTCTGCTTCCTCTCCCTGATCTTCTCCATATTAAAAACAGGTTTATGCCATTTTTATTTAATCAAAAGATTCATTAAAAGAGAATCAAAGGATGGAGGTGATGGGGGGGGGGAGGGAAGGGAGCCCTTAGGGATAGAAAGCAGTAACTCAATCACGGGAATCTCAGTCGAACAGCCCACAAGAGACCAGCGCTAAGTTCTTCCCAGTAAGAAATCAGATGCTTGCCCACGTAGACGGAGGGCAAATGCCTCTGCTCAGCTGGGTCTGCCGGAGTCCCGGCGGACTTGCGCAGCCCGCAGCAGAGGCGAACGCAGAAACCCATTTAATGTGTTTTTGTGTTTAGCTTTCTCTTTCCCCTCGCTGGCATTGTCTAAATTGCAGTAATTTCATTTCCCGGCTTCGCGCCGACGCTACCAGTGCCTCCTTTCCCCATCTGCTAAGATGAAGATGGAAAAGTTTAATATTCTTTGGTGAGAGCCGGACCCCCACCACAACTGCCTCGCAAGTCCCAGATCATTTCCCCTCATACGAGGCAAGTTCGCAAGCGTTTGCCATCCTGCATCTATCTGCCCAAGTTTTCTAAAGGATCTGTCTTCTTCATAGATGAGAAGCAAGCATGATGGGAAGCAACACTCTAGTCCTCACCTCAGTGTACCGGGCCTGAGTGGGGAGATGGGAGAGAGAGAAAGAGAATCAGATTTAGGAGGACAGCTACAATCTCAATTAAACCTGCTCTTTGTAATACCAGGTGCCTCTGATGTTGGTCTCAGGAAAATCTATTTTGTTATTTGCATTATATGTGTTGGATGGATTTGTAGGTAGTATAGGATACGGTGGTACCTCGGGTTACATACGCTTCAGGTTACAAACGCTTCAGGTTACAGACTCCGCTAAGCCAGAAATAGTACCTCGGGTTAAGAACTTTGCTTCAGGATGAGAACAGAAATCTCGCAGCAGCGGCGCGGCGGCAGCAGGAGGCCCCATTAGCTAAAGTGGTGCTTCAGGTTAAGAACAGTTTCAGGTTAAGAAAGGACCTCTGGAACAAATTAAGTACTTAACCCGCTAACCCACTGTATATTATTTTACAGTTTATCCTTTCTGCTACTCACGTGTGTGAGCAGAAAATTTAAAATAATCAGTTTAGCATTTAGACTTTATACACTTAGCACAGTTTAAAAAACCATCCCTTGCAGCATTAATCAGGAAACTTTGAGATGATAACAACAACAACAACATACAAATATTAACATATAGTAATGCATCAAATATTAAAAGCTTCCCTAAACAGGGCTGCCTTCAGATGTCTTCTAAAAGTCTGGTAGTTGTTGTTCTCTTTGACATCTGGTGGGAGGGAGTTCCACAGGGCGGGCGCCACTACCAAGAAGGCCCTCTGCCTGGTTCCCTGTAACTTGGCTTCTTGCATACCCTTTGTTCTATTTATCCAGGCAGAGGTAGCAGACTTTTCCCCTCTTAAAAAAAGAATCCCACAGCAGACTGTAAAGTAAGCATAAAACAGTGTTTACTTACATAAAAGTATTGCACCTGATTCCAGCATAGCAGAAACGAAAGCAAGGCAGGCAAATTCTACTTCTAGATCACAAAATAGAGTTCAAAATAGAGTTCAAAAGTAGAGTTGTTTTATTGATTGTAGTTTAGAAATTATTTATTGTAATTGTTGAGATTTCTGTTAAATTTTTATATGCTGATATTATTATTCTATACTATGCTAATGATTGTTGAATGTTACTTTATTTGATGTAGGTTGCTTATTTTAAAGCAATGTTTTATTAACACATTTTTGTATTGCATTAGATTGTTATGAGGTGTACATTCTTTGTTTCTTCAGCTTGTAAACTGCCTTGGGTATTGTAAAATAGAAAGATGGTATACAATTTAAAAAGTGATGATGATGATGAAAATGATTTGTAAGCTTGTGTTCTCTTTCCCATAAAGAACTGGTGTTTGTGTGCGTGTGTGTGTTTAACATCAGCAGAAAACCAAGAGCATTGTTGGCATTGTTATAAGAATTTTAAGCTCTTAAATGTATCAAAGAAACACCTACATAAATATATAAACCACATGTCTGAAGCAGCACAGGAAGACAGCCCTGAAACCATTTTGACTCCCAAGCTGACTAAATGTTTCTCTGCAAGGAGGGAGGAGGTGAAAAAGCCTTCCCATTGTCTCAGGAATTGGGTAATCACCATCTCAAAGGAATGGCCAGACTACTAGGAAAGGCAATCTTTATTGTACTGTTGCAGCAGGGTGCCCCCTTCACACGCAGGAGGAGGAACCCAAACTGAGGTGTGTCCGTCCTTATATAGACATTTTAAATTGCCTTCCCTGGAGCTCAAGACCACCCCTCCATACATCATACATACATCACAGAAAAGGCAGTCTACAACAGAAATCTGAGTGCGTTGTTTATCTCCTGTCTGGCAGGTTACCTGTTAATTGTCACTTGATTGGATATCCTGGGGAGCCTGGCTAGTCTTTTGTAATGATAAATACTTGGTTCCTGAGCCAGGTCACAGGCTCACCCTATTCATACACAGACATACCCTTCAGACAGGATTTGTGAATGAAAAGACAATGGGGAGGCTTTTCCATTTTCCTTGACCTTGCAGAGAAATATTTGAGGTCAATTTGGGAAGGACACTTAATTCATTCCGGAGGTCCATTCTTAACCTGAAACTGTTCTTAACCTGAAGCACCACTTTAGCTAATGGGGCCTCCTGCTGCTGCTGTGCCGCTGCTGCGAGATTTCTGTTCTCATCCTGAAGCAAAGTTCTTAACCTGAGGTACTATTTCTGGGTTAGCGGAGTCTGTAACCTGAAGTGCATGTAACCTGAGGTACCACTATATATATATATTTATTTCAGCTGCATGGTCAGCCCTTTTACAGGGTCAGCTAGGGTCACGTCCGTCTACCTGATCACACACAAGGGGAGGAAGCTCCAGAACAGGTATGCCAGGAAGTCCTCCTGGCTGGAGCCACATTCCTTTGTGTGTCCACCATTCTAGGCAACAGGATACGTTGCACTTGACTGCTCCAGTGATGATACATCCCACGAGAGCAAGACGTGCTGCCTTCTTGAGTCGAAAGCTTCCCTGCGATGCTTTGCAGATGAATGGAAATTGCAACGATCCAGCGTTTCCACTGCAAGGAACAAGACCTCTGGAGCTAACACAGGTGGAATGATCATAGAATCATAGAATCATAGAGTTGGAAGAGACCACAAGGGCCATCGAGTCCAACCCCCTGCTAAGCAGGAAACACCATCAGAGCACTCCTGACATATGGTTGTCAAGCCTCTGCTTAAAGACCTCCAAAGAAGGAGACTCCACTACACTCCTTGGCAGCAAATTCCACTTTCTTCTTTCTTGTAGTTTGGATCCATTGCTCCGTGTCCGCTTCTCTGGAGCAGCAGAAAACAACCTTTCTCCCTCCTCTATGTGACATCCTTTTATATATTTGAACATGGTTATCTGACTCTGCTTCTTCTTTTTTGTGGAGAGGGTAACAATGTTGTTTGGGGCACACCGATAAAGATGGAGACTCTCCCTCTCCAAAGCCACTGATTCTGAGATATTTACACCACTACGATGCGCAGCGAGCTGTTCCTGCTGCCTGAATCAAGCGGAGATTCACTCGGGGGCTCCCAGAGCAATCAGGGCCCTGCATCAGCTGGGCCAAATACCAGTGCCCCATTTGCATTCCCGACATGATAACTTCTTAATTGCCGTTGTGCCGAAAGATGGAACACGGCCCATTCCGACTCCAGATCACGCGCGGCAGTTCATTTGCACTTTGAAGATCCAGGGTCTACCTGAGGAATTATGAGCCAGGTCTCTTAACTACCCATTGTTGTTGCTGCTGTGCTTATATGATTATTACAGGGCTTGGCTTTGTTTATTTCCTTTTCGTGGGCAGGCCAGAACAGCCCAACTGGAGCAGATCAGAGAGCCAGGCTCCTGCAGCACCTTGTGTGCTCCCCCAGAGGGAGGCCAGGCGAACACTGCTTGGAAGCCTAAAAGCAGCATCTGAAAGTGATGTCTTTCTTGTGCTGATTTACTGCCATATCTAGTGCTCAGAGATAGACTGCCCCTGGGTGTGGAGGTTCCATCTTTTGGATATAGATTTCCAAGAGCTTTGAGGAACTGTGTGGGAACAGTTTGAGACTTTGATGGCACAGAAGCCCAAGCCAACGGATTTCCCCATCTAAATCGCACCAGGTCAGTTCTTGGCTTAGTTTCCGCCCTGCCCCAGATCACCTCAATTCAATTCATTTACCCCCTGGTAATTTCCCAAGAGATCCTCTTTCAAATCCCCTTTAATTACTCCTTTTAGTACTCAGCCTAATGGTAATTTAAAATAAAAATCAGCTTAAATTATTTCCCCAGATTAATAGCCTACTCAGTAACCAATCTCACACCCTGCCTCCAGTTCTTGCCTCCCAAATTCACCCAGAAACACTCTGGGTCCCTTCCTAGCAATACCCCTGTCCTTAACTCCATGGGCAGCCGATTGATGAATGATGGTCAGGTGGCCGTCTCGACTCCTACCTCGAGAGTTAAACAAGAGTGACAGAAGAAGCGAATCTGATTTTTCGACCTGGCAATTGATGGCAAGAAAATAAGGACGCGCCGTGGATTTTAAACTCATCAACCAGGGATTTGTGTTCAAACTTTCCAAATTGCTTCCCTTCTCCTTTTTCAACCTGTCAGAGGCTGCAGAAACTTTAATGATCCCAACCTTCCCACCTCTCCCCAGGGGGACCGAATTTGAAGAGGCGGAAATGAGCAGCGAGATGCTCGCTGCCTCCCTTTTCCTCCAAATGAGCTTGAAGAGGCGACGGGGTCCATGTCGCTGTCGTGAACCAGCTCCTTGTTTTGAAGGGAACCTTTTAGTGGATTTTGGTGCTTTTTGCAAAAGGCCCTCTCTCTGAATGGCTATCCTTGCGCTCGATCGGAGGCGGTTATTTTTGATGCTGGAAGGTCGCCACTGCTATTTACATCTCCCACTTTATTCCAAAATAACATCAAGTATCTCTCTTCTCAAAGGCCAGGGCAGCAGCATTTATAGAGCATTCACAGGGTGAATGCCAACTTCACAGGCTCTCTCCCTCTCCACCCCATTGCCCAGATTAACTGCTTGGCTATGTATGCTCTTCAGAGTCACACCGGGTCAGCTGGAGCTGGGTACGCACATGGAAAGATCTGTGAATGTGCCAAGGGTTTTTCAAAGTCACAGCTCTCCTTCACCAGAGGTTTTTTAAACAGAGGTTGGATGGACCCATGTCAAGGATTGCTGCGTTGAAGCGGGTCAGACTTGATGTCCTTTGGGGGGGGTCACTGGTGCTGCTTCAAGATGATCTCTGTGACTTATGCTTTAGTTCTGTCTTGGTTGGGCTACAGTAACAGACTCTTTTGGGGGCTGCCCAACGTGTTGCAGCCAGACTGCTGACTGGAGCCGGTCACAGGGACCGTGTTAGTCCCCTGTTAAAACAGCTTCACTGGCTACTGTTCCATTTATGTGGGAGGAAAATAGATCTACGCCACGTGTGGGCCGTTAACAATAAATTAACTGTCTAGAATCAAAACACAGGTCTGAACACATTCTCCTGTGGGTGAGAGCCCCCAGCAGAGCTAAAAACACTCTCAGAGTTAATTAGAAACATAGCGTGGAATTTTAAAACTCTTTCATATCCCATTTAGTCTGCCTTAAAATGCTGTTCCACCTCTCTACCCCTCTAGCAATGAGCAGACCACACACTGTTATGTAAGTTTAAAAAATGCTTTACTTACTAAATCCAAAGTTCTGGTTCATGCGTTATTCCACGCAGTAGCAAGGAGAACACAGGTAGATTACTCTTGGTTGCATGGCTGGAAGAGAGAGAGAAAGGAAGAGAAGCACCCTCAAGGAGGTAAAGGGGTGTGATTTAGCTGAGTCTAGGAACAGGCCTCTCTGGTCTTAACCCCTTTATGCACTAACTAGCACTTATATATAGTTATGTTTTACTGCAATTTCCCACATGTTTCTGGGCACAATTCAAGGGGCTCGCTATTTATTACCTGTAAAGCACTATAAGGTCCCTTCCAGCTATACAGTTCCATGGTTCTATGAATTGCAGAGCTAAGACAGAAACTTGTTCCTGCCTTTCTGCAGTCTGGTCGATGAATGCAAAGGCACGGTGGGGACTGATTAGCATGAAGCCCTTTTTCAAAAACCCAAGGAAAGTTCATTTTGATGCGACAGTCGACGTGATGAAAGAAGTCCAGATGTAAGGAGCTTTAAGTCTAAGAAGGATCTGGTTGTGGAAGGGGCCAGCCGGATCAGAACAAAGATCCATTACATTCAGATATGGCCACTTCAGTGCTAACCCTTGACTCCGCTCACAAATGCAGCTCCTTGAGGACCCTGTCTGCTCTCGGACAGCACAGATTTCTGCGCATCCACAGATAAAAAGATGACTCTTAATACCCCTTCCTTATCTGCAGGAAGGAATTTCTCCTTAAGGAGCTAGCTGTATTCTGCATCTGCAGGAGATACTATTACCATATTTTCATTCCTCTGTCTTGTGTTGGCATCCGTCTGTCTCAAGAGACAATGGAGTTCACCCAGGGCCGGATTTAGGTTTGATGAGGCCCTAAGCTACCAAAGGTAATGGGGCCCTTTATATGTCCAGCTGTCCTTTGTTTTTGTGTGTTGAATATATGCTATATGGTAATTTATGACCCTAATAGGTCCAGACACAACACAAAACACTGTTGCTGTATGTAGGTTTTATTTTATTTGTGTTTTATCTTATATTTTGGAAATGTACATGAAGTGAAGGACAAGAGACAGGTGTTGATGATGCAGGTGAGCTGTGCATAACCAAGCTGCCAGCTAGCTTCGCAGAGGCTCTTTTTATTAGCACAATATGCAAAACCAGTCAGATACATCTTGGACTGTGCCCTTTACATCTTCCAATCACGCGATTGTGGGGTGGGGTGGTACAAAGTTATTTTGGCACCTGTTTCCACCGTGTCACTTTCCCCCTGAACAATGTTTAAACGAAGGAGACAAATGTCACAAACAACTAAGAAAGCAAAAGGTTAGATAGAGGGCATGGCATTCAGACAGCTGTGGCTTGTCTGTGGGTCAAAGTGTGCTTCACACCTGGCGGTCATTCCTTCATGTACATCCTGTTTTTTCCCCTTTAAATTCCCCCCCCCCCAAGAGAGTGGGGCCCTAAGCTATAGCTTGTTTAGCTTATATGTAAATCTGGCACTGAGTTCACCTCGGGGGGGGGGGAGGAGGTAGTCAAACCACTGCCATTAGTAGCCCTGAAATGACCTCCCCGGCGCACAAGCCTAGGCAGTGTGCATGAATGTCCTGGGCTGCCCATACAGTAAGACCTGCCCCTATCTTGGCCTTGCTGATGCGGCCCAAAGGAAAGCAGAGCAATCTGTTTGGCAAAAGCCAGCGTAACATGAGGACCAGAAGCTTGGGGGGTTAATGGATATATAGAGAGAGAGAAAGAGAGAAAGAGAGAAAGAGAGAAAGAGAGAAAGAGAGAAAGAGAGAAAGAGAGAGAGAGAATTATTTTTCCTCATTGAACCACTCCCTAACTGGTGTAACATCTTGCCTGATGAAGAACTCTGGAGAACTCAAAAGCTTGCCATGTTTTTGAGATTTTAAAAAGGAGATCCCCCCCCCCGCCACACACCCGGGAAACAGAGATTTGCCGTATTTTTTGCTCCATAAGACGCACTTTTTTCCTCCTAAAAAGTAAGGGGAAATGTCTGTGCGTCTTATGGAGCGAATGCGTGGTCCCTGGAGCTGAATTGCCCAGGGGTGAAAAGCAGATCATGCTTTTTTATTTTTTTAGAAAGAGGGAAGGGGTGTTGAAACAAAGTCGCTGAGCAGCTGATCGGCAAACGATTGGGAGGGAGATAAGGGACACTAGTGATAAAGGAGGCTGCCTGGGAAGGGGGAGGTAAAAGCCCATGGATCCTGAGGATTTTTGCATTGGGTCACCCCAAATTCACCATCAGATCACATAGCATGTCCATGGCTGTAGCCTGCACCAAAAAAATCATGCATCCACTGTTTCGTGGGGCCGCAATGGCGCAAAAACTTGGTTACAAAGCACGGATCCACATGGATCCTCAGGATTTTTGCAATGGGATACCCCAAACACACATGTCTGTGGCCACAGTATGAACCACAAAAATCATACATCCACTGTTTCGTTCAGAATATATATATTTTTCTTGTTTTCCTCCTCTGCAAAAACTAGGTGCGTCTTATGGTCAGGTGCGTCTCATGGAGCGAAAAATACGGTAGTTGGGGGTTTACAAAATGTGGCAGGCAAATAAGAGGATTAATGTTGCTGATATGGGGAGATATCTCTCTGTAGACATTTCTGCACTGCACTTGGGGTTCCCTTCCAACTCTCCAATTCTATGATGCTATGATATCGAACTACAGAGAAGGCCCACGAATTGTCTTGGCTGCGAGGCTTGGATTAGGGCAAAGGAACAGTCACCTGCCATTGACTGCCATTCTCCTCATAAAGCAACCCCTGTCTACCACTCATGAAAGAATAAATACAAATTATTAAATAACTCACTGCCCCAATTATCCCTTTTCATACACAGACAGCCTCAGACTTAATCATTTTATTTTATTTTTGCATTCACGTTTACACTTTCCAGTGTATTCCGGGAGAGAGGCTACAAGCTAGGAGAGAGGAGGAGATGTTTCATAGAGCTAGCTGCCAAGCAGCAGAGAGCAAGAGAGTGTGGTGCAGTGGTTAGGGTGTTGACCTGGGACCGGGGAGACCTGCGTTCGAATCCTTACTCGGTCACAATGAATCTTACTGGGTGACTGGGGGCCAGTCGCTGCCTTTCAGCCTTGCCTACCTCACAGGTTTGTTGTGGGGATTAAATGAGAAGAGGGAGAAGAATCATATACGCCACCACCTTGAGGAACTTGGAGAAAACGGTGGGATATGAGCGCAATAAAATAAAATAAAATTTCCATTTGGTTGGGTCTAAACAGGGGGGAGAGCTCCAGTTCTTGGCTTCTGCAAGGGCTCCTTGATCTTTGATTTCCAGAAGAGTATGCAGAGCGGAGAGGAAGCACACAAGCCTTTCTCCTGCCTTCAGATCAAGACGGGCTCATTCATGTTGACTTGTAATAGCAGTAATTGCCCATCACGGTGATGGGCAGCCGAAGACAGCCCCAAAGTTCTGTTTCAGTGGATCAGAAAGCTGGTTCTCTCCTGGGCTGGTATTCTTCCTAAATTGCTTTGCTTTCTGAAAAGCGCAACTTGCTTATCACCCCGGCTGCCAGACACTCTCTAATGAGGCTTATCCAGCTTTTGCAGGCCGGCTTAGCAGTGTCCACCCAGCCCGAGCGGAAAGGATCCTTTCTTTTGCAAACCTAATTAAGAGTAATAAGCCGTTCTTGTTGCGTAGCGATAATGGTATCCGCAATGTAATGCATGGCGCAGCCAAACTGGGGGTTTTATTGGGGTGGGTGGGGGGTGTAAAGACTGAACTCGGAGTGTGGCCTTCAATGGATGCCCTTTCCCCAATCCTGTTAGAGCCCAGCTTCACAGCTGGAGGGAGGGGACCCTTCTGTCGAACAATCATAGAGGACAAAGGCGCTGAGATGCCACCGTAGGCCCTCACTGGACACAATCACACCACACATTTAAAGCAGCATCGGAGAACTTTGAATGGCCATGGCTTCCCCCAAAGGATTCTGGGAACTGTCATTTCTGATGGGTGCTGAAAGCGCTTAGAAGGCCCCCCTCCTTTCTCCCTAAAGGTAAAGGGACCCCTGACCATTAGGTCCAGTCGTGACCGACTCTGGGGTTGTGGCACTCATCTCGCTTTATTGGCCGAAGGAGCCGGCGTACAGCTTCCGGGTCATGTGGCCAGCATGACTAAGCCGCTTCTGGCGAACCAGAGCAGCACACAGAAACGCCATTTACCTTCCTGCCAGAGCGGTACCTATTTATCTACTTGCACATTGACGTGCTTTCGAACTGCTAGGTTGGTAGGAGCAGGGACCGAGCAACAGGAGCTCACCCCTTCGCGGGGATTCGAACTGCTGACCTTCCGATCAGCAAGTCCTAGGCCCTGTGGTTTAACCCACAGCGTCACCCGTGTCCCTCTCCTTCCCCCCTACAGAGCTACAAATTCCCGGTGCAGTTTAGCCGTCAACCCCTCTTCCCAGGAAGCTGCCAAATTTATTTAGAGCATTTGCTCCTCGCTGCTTTTATTAAGCCACCCGGAGTCAGAACCTTCTGTGAATTGCCCACAAATTGCCCACAGGCCTATCAAATGCCATCACCCACTTTCTGCCTGCCCCTTTTCTCAAGATCCTCTGAGGGAGAAACCCGACCAGAAAGAGCCAAGATTCACCTTCTCCCACGAGAGGGGAGTGAGCCTTGAAAAAGGATGGTGTCCACTGACCATCCTTTATTTATTCAAAGTCTTTATTCAAAGAAACAAAACAGCTCAATTCTAGGGGTCACAACAACTCTTCCCAGTAGGTCTTGCCACTGCTTTCTTTCCTGGGGGGACGCAGGGATACGCATACCCCTAAACATTTTGTGAATCTAAGTTTGGCCTCATTGAGGGGCAGTAGTTCAATATGAGTAGGAAAAGGAGAGTACCCCTAAACATTTGTTTTTTAGGGGAAAAGTACTGGATCTTGCCCCAATGAGTCAGTTGCAGGGCTGAAGTTCCCCGCTTTCCCTGTGCTCTCTAAGGCTCCTTCCTTGGTTTCCTTGGTTTCTTTCACAGCAGCCTAAGGCTCCTTTATCTTGTCTTTCTTTGCTCCGCACTCTTCATACCTCTTCTGGGAGACCAAGGGAAGGGAAGCTGGTAGCAACACCGGAGACAGACTCCCTGGATGTGATGGCCTGGGAGTCTGATTCAGAGGCTGAACCAGAGGAATCCCAGCCTGCACAGGAGTCCCCGCCTCCAGGGCCGGCTGATCTGGGGCAGGGCCTTGAATCTGAAGCGCCTGCACCTGTGCCAGATCCTCAGGAGCAGACACCAGATGAATCCACTCTGGCTCCGGAGGTGATTGAGGACCCATTGCCTACAGGTGCGCCTCTCCTAGCCCTGTCAGGGGAAGGTGAGTCTCCCCCTGGGTCCAGTAACCCTCCAGCCTCTCCTGAACTGCAGAGGCTCAGGGCAGAGAGGCGGAGGGAACTGGTTTCTCCCAGGAGGAGTGCTCGCCTTAAGGCCAGGAGAGGCAGGTCTCCTGGGGGCCGGGACGCTCCTGGCCTCAGAGAAGATAAAGGCCAGTCACCCCGGTCCCAGCCCAGGTTGCGGGAGCAACGTCGTTGAAGAGCTCTTTCGGCCAGCACCCAGACCTGTTCTTCTGGAGTTCCTGACCACGCCTGGCTTCCTGCTTTGGACCCCGCTTCACCCGTGGTGGACAGTCTCCAGACCCTCGACCCAGGACCGGACTCTGACCATGCCTCTCGGTAACACCCCCCCCCCCCGGGTCCAGCACACTGGATTTTTCTCATCTCTGTCTCCTGGCCCTGTTCCTCTACTGCTTCTCAGTCTGAACTGCCTTCTGCCACAGCCTCTTCCTGCTCACTATACCCTGTTACCACTCCAGCTTCCAGAACTTCCTCTTCTCAGTCTTGTCCCTCTTCTCTCTCTGACCACTCACTGTCATCTCATCTCCTTCTTCTTTGGCAATCACTCATAGCTGAGTAAGATTGTCTTCCATAAACACGGTTGGGATGGGTTTTTGGAAGACGCCTGTGCGTGAATTTGTTTTTTGTGTGTAGATCAGTGCACATTGACCAATGCACAGTCTTCGCAGCAAGGCTCTATTCCGATGGCAGGAGTAAATCATGACGACCGGTAGATTCTTATCTGCTGCAGCCTTCATCTGCCTTTAGAGCCGTTGTAACATACCGTTTGTTATCTTCCACTGAGGACTTTTTGGATCATTCTTGGTCTAGCTCCTCCCCTTTGGCCTTACACTTTGGTATATGCGCCGCCAGGGTGCAAAGATCTGCCCAGCACCCCTTTTTTTGGGGGGGGGGCAACTTGAAGTTGTTGAGGGGGAGGGAATTGCCCCTCCCTAATTTGTGAGCTGTGAGAAAGACAAAGTGCCAGGAATGAGCCAGCTCCAAGCAAAGGTTTGCAGCCAACAGCAGAAAGCAGCCAGGAACAGAGAGGCTTTGATGTTAGTCAGGCAGAGCAGAGCTGGCAGCTGCAGACTTCGGCTCTTCCTGACCTTGACAGGCAGGCTGAGATAAGGCAGTAGCTGAGAGCAGGCTAGAACACGGTCAAAGCTCGCGGGAAGCACAAAATGGCGCAAACAAACCCAGAGGCAGCCTCTCTGAACAGGAAGAGATTGGAGATGATCCACTAAGTCTAAAGAGTTGGCGAATGGGAGAGCTGCTAGATAGGAAGCAAAACAAGAGATGTAAGGGTCGTAAGTTCAATATCTTCTGTCGAGCTGGAAGGAGTCTTCAGAAGGGTCATCTTGAGTAATGATGCTGGAGTCTTTGTTAGAGCCGTCCGGAGTTATCTGTTTGTTTTTGCAATAAAACTCCTTTTTAATTACCTACGCTTACTGTGTTATCAAGCTGGGAACCTGGGCTCCTAACATAAAGCCAGAGAGTTGAGTGATGTGAGCTAGAAGCTGGAAGTGGGAAAGGAACGGGTTGGGGAGCCAGAGAGACAGAGGGATGCTTGATTTCTGTTTGAATCCAAGGCCGTGGCTATAGAGCAGGGGTCAGCAAACTTTTTCAGCAAGGGGCCAGTCCACTGTCCCTCAGACCTTGTGGGGGGCCAGACTATATTTTTTTGGGGGAAAGAATGAATTCCTATGCCCCACAAATAACCCAGAGGTGCATTTGAAATAAAAGCACACATTCTACTCATGTAAAAACACGCTAATTCCTGGACAGTCCATGGGCCGGATTTAGAATGTGATTGGGCTGGATCCAGCCCCCGGGCCTTAGTTTGCCTACCCATGCTATAGGAGAATGAAGACCTTTTTGGGGTGTTGATGCTGTGAACCCCTCCATCGTCGGCTCAGGTTACATATATGTGTCAATAAACCATATATCCTAAAGACACCACAATCTCTGCTGTGCCTCACTCCAAAGGAAATGCAAACCCTTGGTAAACGGCTGGAGTTTCACACTGCTTGGAAATCGGGGTGGTGTGCAACATAATAAATAGATTGCTGTAGAGCACCAATATGGGCCCAATGAATTAAGCAAGTGTGCTTGGCAAAAGAACATTTGTCAAAACGGAGAGCAATCCGAGGGAAGTACAATGATTTTTGACTTGCGTTTAAGGCTCCGGAGATCATTTTCTTTTCTCTTTGCGAAGCCGATTGCTCAAAGCAGTTTAGGGCCCCTGTAATGGAGAGGTGAGCGGCGGAAGGATGTAGGCAGTATGAGTGACTACAGGGAAGATTAAGAGAATTAAAATCCTTGCTGGCTGAAGAAAGCCCAGGCTAGAGGGGATACAGTCCTGAGATAAAAGCTCATAAAAGAATGTGCAAATGAGGCACAGAAGTAATTGTTCTCCTTAATTAGCAACTGATAAGGCTGGAGATAATGGGCTTAGACTAAAAGGAGGGCGTTAAAAAAAAAAAGCCAGTTTAAATAAGAAAAAACGAACATTTTAGTAGTGAGATGGGAAGGGGAAAGCTTCCGGGTGTGGTAAGAAAAGCAATGGATTTTTTAAAAGTATATATTCTTTTTTGATGCATATGTGCTGGGATAGTAGGGAAGAAATGACCCAGTGGATGTTTGCATGGACTGCATATTAATTAAGCTGGTGGTGAAACCGCCTTTGACCTGGGCATTTGTGCCACTGCATTGCAAGGGGTTGAACTAGATGATACTCAGGGTCCCTTCTAACACTATTATTTTATGAGTATCTGGCATCTCTGCTCTTCGCGTTGCTCAATATGATAGGATGTCCACCTAAATAATAATAATAATAATAATAATAATAATAATAATTTATTATTTATACCCCACCCCAGCCATTCTGGGCGACTTCCAACAAAAAATTAAAAAAATTAAAACATCAGTCATTAAAAGCTTCCCTAAACAGGGCTGCCTTCAGATGTCTTCTGAACGTCAGGTAGTTGTTTATTTCCTTGACATCTGGTGGGAGGGCGTTCCACAGGGTGGGCGCCACTACCGAGAAGGCCCTCTGCCTGGTTCCCTGTAGCTTTGCTTCTCGCAGGGAGGGAACTGCCAGAAGGCCCTCGGCGCTGGACCTCAGTGTCCTGGCTGAGTGATGGGGGTGGAGATGCTCCTTCAGGTATTTTGGGCCGAAGCCATTTAGGGCTTTCAAGGTCAGCACCAACACTTTGAATTGTGCTCGGAAACGTTCTGGGAGTCATAGGTCTTTCAAGACCGGTGTTATGTGGTCTAAGCTTCACAAGATGATTGTAAAGGTAAAGGTAAAGGGAACCCTGACCATTAGGTCCAGTTGTGGTTGACTCTGGGGTTGCGGCGCTCATCTCGCTTTATTGGCTGGGTCATGTGGCCAGCATGACTAAGCCACTTCTGGCAAACCAGAGCAGTGCATGGAAACGCTGTTTACCTTCCCACCCGAGTGGTACCTATTTATCTACTTGCACTTTGACATGCTTTCGAACTGCTAGGTTGGCAGGAGCAGGGACCGAGCAACAGGAGCTACAAATCTCATCCCTGGTTTAAAGAGATTAGTTAGTGAGTTGCATTACATATTCGGAGAGTGGCTGGGGAAACCCAGTCAGATGGGTGGGATAATAATAATAATAATAATAATAATAATAATAATAATAATAATAATAATAATAATTTATTCTTGCTGATTACCCAATAGGAACAACCAGCTTTTGAGTTTATAAGGATTCTGCCATACTTCTGTTTCATCCTACTCCAAAATGTAGCCACATAGCTTCCCACAGAAAACAAGAGCCCTCATTTCATCAACAGTTCTCACAAGCCAGCAGCAGGTTGGGGGCTCTGTGAAACTGCTCCGCTGAGGGGTGTGCGGTTGCTGCTCCCCTGAATCAATCAGTTAACGGAGCCCCAAGCCACTGCTGGCTCAAGCAAACCATTAAAGTGCTCCATTAAAGTGCTCCCACCCCCCAGCTATAGGGAGTCCTGACGCTTCTGTTCGTGTGCAAGCTGGAGAAGTCTTAGTGGTCAGGATGCTTCCTGATGCACTGGAGCTGTTCAGCTGAGGGGCCTCTTCCACCCCCCCAGCTGAGCAGTTCAGCAAAGCCCCCGATGCTCCTCAACTGGCACTTGAGCCCAAGAGACGCCAGGACTCGGTCACCATTTAGGGCTGGGCCATGCATCTCGGAAGAAGCAGCCGAGATAGATTCCAGTCCTCGTGATAGATCGGCATATACCAGTATTTAGCTGCTGATAGATGATGATGTTGAAATGAAAGTATCGCCCAGCCCTAGCACTAAACTAAATCATTAGATGATGAGCTGTTGTGCTAATCATGGTGGCAATTTGCTTAGCTATTTCCCCTGTTGGATCTCCAAGATGAGACATGGATCCCAAACTTATCAGCTGAGATTCACTGAAAACCCTACCTACAAGCAGTGGGAGAGTCCTCCAAAGTTGAGAGCTGTTGAAAGCAATTTGTTGTTGTTTAGTCGTTTAGTCGTGTCCGACTCTTCGTGACCCCATGGACCAGTGCACGCCAGGCCCTCCCATCTTCCACTGCCTCCCGCAGTTTGGTCAAACTCATGTTAGTCACTTCAAGAACACTGTCCAACCATCTCATCCTCTGTCGTCCCCTTCTCCTTGTGCCCTCCATCTTTCCCAACATCAGGGTCTTTTCCAGGGAGTCTTCTCTTCTCATTAGGTGGCCAAAGTGTTGGAGCCTCAGCTTCAGGATCTGTCCTTCCAGTGAGCACTCAGGGCTGATTTCCTTCAGAATGGAGAGGTTTGATCTTCTTGCAGTTCATGAGACTCTCAAGAGTCTCCTCCAGCACCAGAATTCAAAATTTGAAAGCAATTAGAAGTTCTTTTTAGTTAAAAAGTAGACAGTTAAAAAGCAGAATGGACCCCTTACATTTTTTAAATGATAAGCATGTGAATCTACCCCGTGGAGCAAGCCATTCTCTCTCTCTTTCTCGCTCCAATTGTTGTTGTTGTTTAGTCATTTAGTCGTGTCGGACTCTTCATGACCTCTCCAATTGCAAAAGCCCAAAGAAATGGTGTCCGAGGTTTTTGCCCAGTCCCAGCTCACTTGCCACCCAGCAACTCTTTCACATGTTTAGCAGAGGCTCGGTGATCCCAGGATCATCATTGTGGCTTTCACCAGGCAGTTAACAAGATAAGTGAGTTCCTGGCAGGGGATGGTGCTGCAGACCCCTGGGTTTGCTCTGTGGGGGTCCCCGGGCGCCTAATTGGGAGCCACTGTTCTAGAACGACAGTTATATGGCACCTGTAAGACGTGGGTGGCGCTGTGGTCTAAACTACCAAGCCTCTTGGGCTTGCTGATCAGAAGGTTGGCGGTTTGAATCCCTGCGATGGGGTGAGCTCCTGTTGCTCGGTCCCTGCTCCTGCCAGCCTAGCAGTTCGAAAGCACTTCAAAGTGCAAGTAGATAAATAGGTACCTGTTATGTACTGAGTTCAATGGGATTCAGAATGCAGCAATCTGATTGGTCCTAGAACAATAGGATTCAGAATGCAGCAGTCTGATTGGTCCACAGGAGCCACCCAATCCAGCTCCAGGTGGTAGTGAATCCACAACCTGATTGGCCTACAGGAGAATCCTGGAATTAGCCAATCACATGCGGCCCATTGTGTAAATAATGTATATAAAGCAGACATTCCTCCTCACCACTATGAGCTGAATAAAGAGCATGAAATCCACTCTCGACTCCGAGTATATTTCAGTACCATTCCGACGGGAAGGTAAACGGTGTTTCCATGCACTGCTCTGGTTCACGAGAAGCGGCTTAGTCATGCTGGCCACATGTACGCTGGTTCCTTTGGCCAGTAAAGCAGGATGAGTGCCGCAACCCCAGAGTCGTCTGCGACTGGACCTAATGGTCAGGGGTCCCTTTACTTTTAAGAGTGCCAGCTCCACCGACTGAAGCAGCCGAGTGGGCATATACATGGTAAGACGTTCTTGCAGGTAAACTGGCACCCAAGGACTGAGGTCCTCTTGCTATAAGATCTGGAGGCTGAGCCCCCAAGGCCAAGGCTCTCAGTCACTCTGAGGATGACACAATTGCATTCCTTCTACAATCTCCTTGCTGGTTTCTGTAGTATTCTTTTCCCCTTCTGCAGGAAAGCCCATTCAAGGCTAGGTAAGCTTTCCTTGCAGTCGGCACCCTGCGGGGGAAGCAAGGACATCCAAGCATGTAAATCTTTTCCGCGCCGCAATGAAACCTCTGCTTGACCCGGTAATCGTCAGCTGGGGTGGAAAAGGAGCAGCCTTTCCCCTGTGAGTCTGGGACACCCACTGTTCCCAGAGGAACCTGCAGCCTTTGAAAAGATGCAGCCGGTTGCTCATTAGTTTTAAAAGGCTTTCTATCTCCCGTTGTCATTGTTTTTAATTAGGGGAGAGATTGAGTCTCGGCTGCATTCAGGTATCTTGTGAGAAAGCAGAGAGCAAAACTATCTGGGCAAATTCACAGAGGACAGGGCTATATGGAAGGCTGCCAGCCTCAGTGTCCATGATTTGCCTTCACCAGCTGCTGGAAACCACAGGAGGGCAAACGGGTCTTGTGTTCGAATCCTGCTTGGGGTTTTCCCCAAAGGTATCTGGCTGGCCACTGGGAGAACAGGATACTGGGCTCATTGGACCTGATCCGGCAGGCTCCTCTTATGTTCTTGGCTTCCAGAGGGGAATCCCGTATCAGCTGCTGTAGCCCAAAGATGAAATGATATTGTGGCACCTTGACAAGGGTTATATAGCACCAGCTTTTGTGGACCAGTGCCTGACATGTTATCCTGAGTTGTATGATGGGGGGGGGGAAGGAATTGTGGACAGTGAGGTCGGAGGGAAGGGAAGCACTGAGAGTGGGAATTGCATTATTAACAGCAGCCATTCACACACACAAAAAGGTTGATAGATGTTGGCACCAGACAAGTCTATGCAAGTATGCATGGCATAGAGGAAATGGATAGGGAAAAGTCCAATTTGTGGTGTCTCCTTAGCAAGATATGAGAGGAATTCAGCCCATTCATGCAGGCAGGCCGCGTTTCTTAGGAAGCTGGACTCGATCCCAGTTGGAACTGTTTTCAGGACCCATTACAAAGAGCGAACCACACAGCCACTGGATGTCATTGTTGCTCTAAACAATTTGCAGTATCTATTTCTGGCATCGCAACGGAGTGACTTTTAAATACTTGTTGGGGAAAGCTTTTAAGCCTATCTCATTAGAACACCAATCAATTCCCTTCTACCTCCTCTGGAGGTTTGTCAAAGAGCCAAGGTGAATCCAGAAAAGTTAAATAAGAGGCAGAATGGCAGAAACCCCACCATATTGTGACACGCCACTCCTGTCCCCAAGCCATGAAAGATTTGAGGGGTTCCAGCGCTTGCCCCGAGTTCAGCTGCCTTGGAATGAAAGTCAGCAGAGACTGTGGTGTTTTGGGGAGACATGGATTTATTTACACATATATACAACCTGAGCAGGGACACAGGTGGTGCTGTAGGTTAAACCACTGAGCTTAGGACTTGCCGATCAGAAGGTTGGCACTTCGAATCCCCACAATGGGGTGAGCTCCCGTTGCTCTGCCCCTGCTCCTGCCAACCTAGCAGTTCGAAAGCAAGTGCAAGTAGATAAATAGGTACTGCTCCAGCGGGAAGGTAAACGGCATTTCTGTGCGCTGCTCTGGTTTGCCAGAAGCGGCTTAGTCATGCTGGCCACATGACCCGGAAGCTGTACGCCGGCTCCCTCGGCCAGTAAATCGAGATGAGCGCCACAACCCCAGAGTCGGCCACGACTGGACGTAATGGTCAGGGGTCCCTTTACCTTTACTTTACTTTACAACCTGAGCATAGGATGGAGGGGTTCACGGCATCGTCACCCCAAAAGAGCTTGCTTCTCCATTAGCCGCAGATTTGGTTACAGCTCAGAGCAGGCCTGTCTCTGTACCTCCGGTTTCCAAGCTGCTTCTAGCTCATCTCTGTCATACTACTTTGGCTTATGTTCTCCTACCTAGCAGTTAGGTGAGGGTGGGGAGGAGAAGGTCTACCCATTTGTTATACAGTGGTTCCTTGGGTTACATACGCTTCAGGTTAAATACGCTTCAGGTTACAGACTCCGTTAATGCAGAAATAGTGCTTCAGGTTAAGGACTTTGCTTCAGGATGAGAACAGAAATTGTGTTCCGGTGGCGCGGCAGCAGCAGGAGGCCCCATTAGCTAAAGTGGTGCTTCAGGTTAAGAACAGTTTCAGGTTAAGAACGGACCTCTGGAACGAATTAAGTACTTAACCCGAGGTACCACTGTACAGGGGAATGTGTTCTGCTACCAGCTCACTAGCGTGAGTGAGGAAGGATAATATTTAGCCAACATGTCCTCTCCTCCTATCCACAACATTCCCACAGGACGTGGGGAACTAGGGTTTGAATTCCTCACTCAGCCATGAAGGTCATTGGGTGCCTTCGAAAACCTGTCGTGGTCTTGCAGCCTTGCCTATTTCACAGGGTTGTTGTGGATTATATGAGCAGGGGGGTGAGAATCGAGGACGCAGCCATGAGCTCTTTGGAGACAATGGTGGACTTTAAATGCAGTCAATAAATATCATCATCTTCTTCTTCCTGACAAACTCAGTTCCTACCCATCCCAGCTGCTCTGTAAGCCTCTAGGTAATTCATGAACTTCAAAGAGGAACCGAAATGCCCGTGGTTTGTTCCAGGGGCAAAAGTAATTTAATATCACAGGAGAGGGGAAAGGAGAATGGACTGGAGGTGACAGAGGTAAATTCCAGCAGGAACTTTTGTGGAGAAGATCTTCAATAAAGGCTCTCCGCTCCCCCTATTCTTTCATCTTCCTGGGCCCACCAGTAAATTAGTCTCTCTTTGTTATGTCTCATTGGTTCTCTTTCATTGTTCCAACACAGCAGTGGAAACAAGAGGCAGGGAGCTGCCTGTTGCTGCAATCTCATGTTTTTAAAGGGAAAGAAAGAAAGCAATGTGAGTTGGGGGCGGGAGGGGGGGCAGGGAGAATAATCTTCAAACGGCAGGACTGGGTTTTGGCGAGCTCAGTCTCATTTGCGGCGCTGCCTGGGGTCCCACAAATATAACAGCCCGGTGCTTGGGGGCTCCCTCCGCACACATTCCAAGCCGATTTCATTTTGCAGCACGGAAAAGGGATTGCTTAATGGAAATCTTCGCCACTTACAGCCTTGTTCGTCAAACTCCACGGTGGGGAATTCAGGCCTTGGAGCAAGGGACGCAGGGAGAGAAAGAAGACTGAATTAGTGCTGTAACTTATGGCTGCCGTGCCCGAGGGGAGCAACAACCCCAAATCTTTGCACCCCCATAAATCTGTTGTATGCACATTTCATACACAGTGTATTAATAATAACAATAATAGCAATAATAACAGTTGCTGCTGCTGCTGCTGTTGTTGTTGTTAATCCCCTGCCCATCTGGCTGGGTTTGCCCAGCCACTCTGGGCGACTTCCAACAGAATATTAAAAACATGATAAAACATTAAACATTAAAAACTTCCCTAACCAGGGCTACCTTCAGATGTCTTCTAAAAGTCAGATACAGTCATACCTCATGTTACGTTTGCTTCAGGTTGCGTCCCACAGCGACCCGGAAGTACCAGAAAGGGTTTTGTCGCTCGCGCATGTGCAGACGCTCAAAATGACGTTACGCGCATGTGCAGAAGCAGTGAATGGCAACCCATGCGTGTGCAGATGCGGGTTGCGTTCTTTTCAGGTTGCTAACAGGCCTCCGGAACGGATCCTGTTTGCAACCAGAGGTACCACTGTAGTTGTTTATTCCCTTGACATCTGGTGGGAGGGCGTTCCACAGGGCGGGTGCCACCACCGAGAAGGCCCTCTGCCTGGTTCACAGTGGGATGGACTCCCTTCAAAAGTGGTGGTCTCTCCTTCCTTGGAAGCTTCTAAACAGAGGTGGGATGGCCACCTATTAGGGATTCCTTATTTGTGATTCATACATTTTGGGGTGGGTGGACTAGATGACCCTTGGTGTCCCTTCCACTCTGCAATTCTATGATTCTATGATTCAGCACTGTGCCAAGAACAGCTCTCCGGTTTCTTGAATGCTTCCTTCCTCTGCAGAAGAGGCTTTTGTTTTTCTGCCTCGTTCGAAGGGTCGCTTGAGAATTTCGTTACCATTCCTGTGGGTGCAGGATGGCCGAGGCTGTTGTCTGTAGCCAACAAAAGGGCAACTTTTCCAGAAATCTGGCAGCAAAATTTCCCCGCAGTCAACTGTGCTGCTCGTCGTGGTGAGGATCTGGCCCATGCTCCCATCCAACTCTGGCCCTGATCCTGCCAGGACTCTCGCTTCAGCACCCTGCGCAGAAAGTTTCCGGCACTGCCATCCTCAGGGTGACCCCGAAGTTCTCAGAGGTGCAAAATCTTTAAAAGGTACAGCCCTAATTCTCAACACTGCCCCCAATGGGTATGATATTTCATATTCCGTAAAGTTTTTGCATGTTTTCAAGGCAACATTAATTGGAAAGATAAGTTTGTTATTTTAGCCACTCCCCTCCCCTGGATGATCTTGCTATAACGAGTGTGTTGTTATTAAAGTAGGCCTAGGAATCCCCAAGAGATCTTGAGCTGGGTTGCCTTGCATTCAGAAAAGGAATGAGCAAATCCAGTAAGGAGATCTCTGTTAGCCTGCCTTGATGAGCAAGGAAGAGCAAGTCAAATGAAAAAGAGATTTAAAGGATTTGATGCTGGATCGGGCAAGGCAGAGAGCCGTCTCCTGCAATCCCCGTGGCTTCCTTTCAACCTGCAATTACATTTGAACGAGGAACTTGGAATTTCCACATCTACATTTTAATCACCCCCCATTCCCTCTGCAAAAATAAATTGGATATATCAAGTTATGTAACTCTCAGAACTATAGTTTCCGGGAGAAAATCAAGACAGTGAAACCCAGTTTAAAACCAGTTTGGGGGCCACAGTGCGGACGTAGATGAGGACAGGGTCCTAGGCAAGAAACCATCTCTCCTTAAACCTTTCATGTGTGTCCACACCCTAAGCCCATTCTATCTTGCTTCCACATTAATTTGCTTTCTTTTCAATAAAAAAGTATAAAGGTATATAAAAAAGGGTATTTTGAACACATTTTCTCTTAAAATACACATCTCTACATTTTATTTTAGGGACACGGGTGGTGCTGTGGGTTAAACCACAAAGCCTAGGACTTGCTGATCGGAAGGTCAGCGGTTTGAATCCCTGCGACGGGGTGAGCTCCCGTTGCTCGGTCCCTGCTCCTGCTAACCTAGCAGTTCGAAAGCACGTCTAAGTGCAAGTTGATAAATAGGTACCGCTCTGGCAGGAAGGTAAACGGCAATTCCGTGCGCTGCTCTGGTTCGCCAGAAGTGGCGTAGTCATGCTGGCCACATGACCAGGAAGCTGTATGCCGGCTCCCTCGGCCAATAAAGTGAGATGAGCGCCGCAATCCCAGAGTCGGCCACAACTGGACCTAATGGACAGGGGTCCCTTTACCTTTACATTTTATTTTATCTTTTAATGGGCATCAGTTTGGTTCATGTTGGTCAATGTTTCTCCCCCTTTTTGCCACAAGACCTTTGCATGGCTCCAGTGTAGATGTTAACAATTCAAACGTTTAAAAAAAGAACTGTCTTGCATGCCATGAATGTATTTGGTTAATTATTCCAGAGTGCTGAAGTTTGACCCTTTGGTCCTGCAATAATTTTCCATGCCCAGCATCTGAGGGTTCTCTGTATGTTTTCAAGTGCATCTGGAGTAGCGGCTACATAAGGTTCACCAACCGTTTTAGGCTTTGGGGAACAACTGCATCTTTGAGCTTTTCCTGCTGTCGCCACGCTGTCCGGGCCACTTTGTTTTTGTAACAGAGCTTGGAGAAAAGGCATATCCAGTAGAACTAATCTGGAGTTTGAAAAGCACCATAGAGTTGAAAGAGTGAGAAAGAGTGTCAATTCTATGGGCTTTTCAAGGGGTGGCTGGGAGCCAGACCCTCCATGAGTCACAGCCGCATCAGCTTTCTTCTGGATTTCCTGAATGCAAAATGGAATTTCAGTTTATTTAATATTTTGCATTTTTCAGGGCACAGCTCTCAACACACGTGATTCTCTCACTGCTGGCTCTCAAGGGATCAGCCAGGCTTACAAATCCCTGCAAATTCTGGGCCAATGGGATCAGGACCCCAAGAGCTGTCACACACCCCTAAAGTGTCCCTATTTTCCAGGGACCGTCCAGGATTTACAGAAGCCATCATGGTTTCTGATTTTGTTCCCAGGATGTCCTGCTTTTCCTTGGGATGCCCCTTTTTTCTTGCTGACAAAGGTCTGTATAGTTCAAGCTATGGTTTTCCCAGTAGTGATGTATGGAAGTGAGAGCTGGACCATAAAGAAGGCTGATCGCCAAAGAATTGGTGCTTTTGAATTATGGTGCTGGAGGAGACTTTTGAGAGTCCCATGGATTGCAAGAAGATCAAACCTATCCATTCTGAAGGAAATCAGCCCTGAGTGCTCCCTGGAAGGACAGGTCGTGAAACTGAGGCTCCAGTACTTTGGCCACCTCATGAGAAGAGAAGACTCCCTGGAAAAGACCCTGATGCTGGGAAAGATGGAGGGCACAAGGAGAAGGGGACGACAGAGGACGAGATGGTTGGATAGTGTTCTCGAAGTGACTAAGTTTGACCAAGCTGTGGGAGGCAGTGGAAGACAGGGGTGCCTGGCATGCTCTGGTCCATGGGGTCACGAAGAGTAAGACACGACTATATGACTAAATAACAACAAAATTTCCAGGGAGCAGGGACCGAGCAATGGGAGCTCACCCCGTCGTGGGGATTCGAACCGCCAACCTTCTGATTGGCAAGTCCTAGGCTCTGTGGTTTAACCCATAGTGCCACCTTACAGGTGCTCAGAGGTTTAGACCATAGCACTGGAGGTAACCACCCACACCAGCTTGAGACCAAGGGTCAGAGAGGGGAGGGCAAGTTCAGAGGCATTGTGGGTACCAGGGGAAAACCTCAAGGGTACCATTGCATCCACCGGCACTATTTTGGAGATCCTTGGGTAAGAAAATTGCTCTTCCAACATGGACATGAGTCTTATGCTGTGGTGTTTGCCTAGGAATTGGTTCCAGGCTTGAGAATGGCTTTGGCCAAACACCTTCCAATGGGCCACCTCCCATGTTGGTTGACACCTGCTTATGGTTTCATTTGGTGGTGGAAATGGCAGGGTGTTGGTGGGCAACGTTTTCAGGGCCCACAATGCACTGGTGGAATGATACATCCGAGGTATTGCTATAAGAATTCTAAGGTGTCAAATATAAATTAAATCTTCATCAATGTACAAGGCAAACACATGCATAAGTATATAAACCACGTGTCTGAAATAGTATGGGAGAACATTCCTGAAGCCATTTTGACTCTCCCAATGACCTCAAATCTTCCTCTGCAGTAAGGGAGGCAAATGGGGAAAGCCTTCCCACTGTCTCTTTGCTTACATATCCTGCCTTAAGCAATGCGCTCTACATGGGGGCTACCTTTGAAGGTGACTCGGAAACTACAACTAATCCAGAATGCGGCAGCTAGACTGATGACTGGGGGCGGCTTCCGAGACCATATAACATCGCTCTTGAAAGACCTACATTGGCTCCCAGTACGTTTCCGAGCACAATTCAAAGTGTTGATGCTGACCTTTAAAGCCCTAAACGGCCTCGGTCCAGTATACTTGAAGGAGCGTCTCCACCCCCATCGTTCTGCCCGGACGCTGAGGTCCAGCACTGAGGGCCTTCTGGCAGTTCCCTCATTGCGAGAAGCAAAGCTACAGGGAACCAGGCAGAGGGCCTTCTCGGTAGTGGCGCCCGCCCTGTGGAACGCTCTTCCAGCAGATGTCAAAGTGATAAACAACTACCTGACATTCAGAAGACATCTTAAGGCAGCCCTGTTCAGGGAAGTTTTTAACGTGTGATATTTTAGTGTATTTTTGGTTTCTATGGAAGCCGCCCAGAGTGGCTGGGGAGGCCCAGCCAGATGGGCGGGGTATAAATAATATATTATTATTATTATTATTATTATTATTATTATTATTATTATTATTATCTTTATCTTTGTGTATGAATAGGGTGAGCCTGTGACCTGGACTCAGGAACTAAAAGTATTAACCATCACAAAAGAATGGCCAGGCTGCCCAGGTAATGCAATCAGTGACCATTATCAAGTATCCTGGCAGGCAGGATTTCTGCTGTAGACCACCTCCTTCTGTGATGTATATATGATGGGTTTTTTTTGGGGGGGGGGTGGTCTCTGGCTACGGAGTGGGCAATTTCAAAAGTCTATGTAAGGGCTTGCGCACTATTGTTTTGGGTTCTCCTCCCTCCTGCGTATGGTGAGTGGAGACCTTCTTGCAACAACAGTTCCTTGAATAAAGATCAGGCTTATTAGCTGCTTTGCTTCTCAATATACTCTGGTCGGCATCTGTTACTTCCTCCTACTGATAGGGAACCCACTTAAGGACTCTATACGGGCTCTGGAATACCCCATAAGCAGGCATGGCCAAACTTGTCCCTCCGGGTGTTTTGGGACTACAATTCCCACCATCCCTGGCTTGCACACCATTGTTCTGGGTTCTCCTCCCTCCTGCCTGTGGTGAGTGGTTGGCCTCTGTTATTTTCTCCTACTGATAGGGAACCCACTTGAGGACCCTATACAGGCTCTTGGATACCCCATAAGGTAAAAGGAGCAGTTTTTTCTTATAACAGTATCGTGGGAAATTAAAATGGCAGCTCCCAGACCCAGCTGTGGATATTTTTGAAGGAGTGTGCCAGCACTGGGGCCTTGCCAGGGGCCTGGGTTCCCAAAAGCTGCCCAAGATGCCTCCTGCTGATGCCCAGTCTGTTTGCTACTTGTTGTGCCCTTGTAGGGTTGCCATCTTTTGAAGAGCAAAAGAAAAGAGGACACATTTGCCGACTTCTACTTTCAACTATGGATCTCTATGGCGACTCCCATCATGAAAAGGAGGACGTGTCCTGGAAAAAGAGGACATATGGCAACCCTCAGCCTAACCTTTCCCACAGCATTCTTGGGCAAGAAGAATGTAGTGCCAGGAATGCAGAGTCTTCTGAGTTAATTGGAGGAAGTGCAGGATGCAACTGGCAAATAAAATATTGCTGTGCTATGGACTAGAAACATGAAGGATGAGATTTCCAGGAAGCTGGGATTCTGGACCTAGTGCAAATTTCTAAGCACCAGGGAAACAATATACCTTTACCTGTCCCCTCCAGCATACTGGGACATTAAAAGCTAACCCCACCCCCCAAAAATGCTTAGTTATTTTTCTTTTCTTTTTTAGCTTCTTAACTTGACTCACTGTCATATTTTCCTGACTGTGTGACCCCCTTGAATACTCCCAATGCCAGGTAAACAATTCCCAAGGGTCAATTAAGATGTCTTGAGATGATTAAAGCTTGTCACTGATGAAACCCAGTAGTAATTAGCAAATTAAAATTAAAAAAACACCTCCCTTTGATTAGTACTCAGCATAATTCCCTCCAATTATTCAAAGTTCACAACTGCAGGGGGTGAGAGATCTACGGGAATACTTTATTTATATCCTTATATTTGTCTTTCCTCCAATCAACTTTGTGAATCTAGTTAATCATCAATGCTGGAACTTGTTATCTTAGAGAGTCCCATCGGCAAACTGTCACTCTGGCTGATTATTGCCAGTGGCAGCTCAGCAAAAAGATTTTTTACGGGATGAGGAACAGGAAGCAGGGAGAGAGAAAGAGAGGGAGGGAGGAATATCTTTCATACGACATGAATCAAAAGTCATTCCGAAGTGTTTGGAAGAGGAAAAGAGCCTGGTGTCAGGAAGACTTGAGCCCAGAGTGAGTCTTGACCTGGCAAACTGAGGTGCCAAGTATGGACTCAGCTAGCAGAGCACTGGCCTCCTTTTGGCCAGAAGTGGGAAGTGCAAATGAACCCAAGAACATAAGACGAGTCTGCAGGATCAGGCCAATGGCCAAATCTAGTCCAGCATCCTATTCTCACAGTGGCCAACCAGCAGTGGCAGAGTCTCAAATTTCAACGGCACATGATGCAGTCAGTGGAGGAGGAAGGGGGGTGCGGTGGGGGTGTCTGCCCTGGGTGTCACCACTGAGGGGGGTGACAAAATGCCGGGTGGCACTCACTGCGGGCCCTGCAGCACTCCCGAGCCCTGCGTCTCTCCTGGGTGGCTTGTGTTAGAATTCCTGCTCCGTGATTGCAGTCATGGGATTGTTGTCTATCACATGACGGTGTATGTTTTGACTCCACAGAGTGGGAAGTGACGGAGACAGGATGTTTGTGTTACTGTGTTCCATGAAGTGGGACTATTGTCCTTTGTTCTTTTTCTCTTTGCTGTCTGATGCTAGAGAGAGAGGGAGCCATGTTGCAGTGCTCCTTGTGTGTTTATATGTAAATAAAGTAGATTAGCCAAAATGCTGAGTTGCTGAGGTCTGTCACGTGCATGATGCACAAACTCTGCGGATCCCTAAGTGTGCCGGTGTCGGTTAGCACCGGTCGCTGTGATGTTCCGGCTGAAGAAAGCTTATGAAGCTCCCAAATGATTGACCAGGAGGGAGGGAACATGCCAGTCAGGCATGTGTCTCTGCCAGGGTCCTACTCGAGTGTAGGCTGAACTCCTGACAGCTTGGGCACGGGCAGGCTCCGCTCTGCCCAAATGGTCCACCTGCTGCCTCCCCCCAGCTGTAGGGCAGCTGAGGGGGAGGAGGCAGGCAGACTCTGGAGGCCCCGCAGTGTGCCCCATGGGCAGAGCGCCCCAGGTGTCCGAGTGTCTTCCTCCACCACTGTACACAATGCCAACATTTGGTGCCCCCCATTTCTCGTGCCCCATTCTGAATCATAGCTGTGGCATCGCCTGCATCAGCACCCTCCATGCCCAGTGCAACTGAACGAGTCGCGCTCCCCTAAATCCCCCTTTCCCCTCCAGGTGTCTGTAGGAAACCCAGAAGTGGGAGCTGAACACAAGCGCTACTCTTCCCTTCCTGTGGTTTCCAGTCACTGGTATTCAGAAGCATTCTTGCTTACCGATTCGCTGCTTAATTGCAGACTCCGCATCTGGGTGGAGGATCGACTCCCCATCCAAAAGCAATTTCGTATCTGGTTCCCATGGGATCCATTCCACTGCCGACGGATCTCTCCAGGCCTCCTCATTGTCTTAACTTATTACCCAAGCAGAGAATGAATAAACAACTTAACCGAGATCGTTCTCCCTCTCCCCACCCCACAAGTAACATGACTCAGAAGATTGTATTACTCATCACGAACCTGGTGCCTCCGCTCCCCTTCAAACACTTTTGGAATTGTTTGCAGCTAATAAGTCCTTCCCCCGGGAAGTTATTGTTCTGTGCGGGGAAATCCTCTTGATGTTCTTTGAGATGTAATGGTACAAGTGTTCAGGCAACGATCCCATTGAAAGTACACATGATTTTATAACAGACCTGCTATAGTTGTAATGTTTCTATAATTTCCTTCAATATAAACCATGAATTTATTCCAATCACCAATAAACTTTGTATTTTTTTGATTTCTAATTTTTTGCGTCATTTTTGCCAATTCAACAAATTCAAATAATTTTGTTTGCCAATCCCTCACCGTTGGTATATTTGTACTTTTCCAATTTTGTGCAATTAGAATTCAATTAGAATTCAAAATTTTCCAATTTTGTGCAATTATACATTGTAAAACTTACGATGTATAACCCAGTAACAATACCAGCAGCAGAAAATGGAGTCTTTAATTAAGAAACCCGAATCCAGCAGGGAAGGAAGTCAATTTGTGTGTCCGAAATGGTTTTTGTCATGTGTATCGGTTCTTTTGTTTTTCTTTTTTTTCTTTTTTCTTTTCTTTTTTCTCTTTTTTGATGGATCTTATTTATTTAATGTTTTTTTTTTGTATGTGTATGTCTGTTGTAAACGAAACTTAATAAAAAGAATATTAAAAAAACAACAACAGAACAGTGATTAGCAAACATTTAAAAAAAAAAAAAGGACACATGATTGTGATGGGTGGGTCAAAAGACTGTAGGACGTGGCTGCTGGATTAGACCAGTGGTCCATCAAGCCCAACATCCTGTTCTCCCAGTGGCCAGTGGGAAACCTGCAAGCAGCACCTGAGTACAAGAATAATCTCCCCTCGTGTGATTTCCCACAACCCGTATTCAGAAACATTGCTGTCTCCAACTGTGGAAGCAGACCTAGCCATCATGGCTGCTAGCCACAATAGTCCTCTCTTCCATGAATTTGCTTAATCGTCTTTTAAAGGCATCTAGGTTTGTTGTGATGGCCTGGGACTTGGGCTCAGACTCGGAACCAGAGGAGACTCAGTCTGCACCGGATCCTTTGCCTCAGGTGGCATCAGAACCAAGTCTGAGGCCTGATTCTGAAGAGCCCCAGCCTGCACAGGTTCCCCTGCAACAAGCACCAGCTGGGCCGAGTCAGGGGCCTGAGCCTGCCCTGGTTCCAGATGCGGGGATGACCTCATTGCCTCCAGCTGGGCCATCACTTACAGCTGCTCCACTACCAGTTGGGTCAGGGGAGGCTGAGGCAGCCTCTGGGTCTAGTAACCCACTGACGTCTCCCGAGCTGCAGAGACTCAGGTCTGAGAGAAGGAGAGACCTGAGTACTCGCAGGAGGAGTGCTCACCTTTGGGCGAGACAGGGAGGTAAGTCACTGGGGGATGAGGACCGGCCGTTACCTTGACAAAGATAAAAGGCTGTCCCAGGTTGCGGGAGCAACATTGCTGTATTCTAGATCCTGCCTGAGATCCTGTACCTTTCCTTGCCTGGTTTCCTGCCTCGTGTCCTGCCTTGGCCCTGTCGGACTGACTCCCAGTGGAACCTTCGGATTCTGGAAGGTTCGGATTCTGACCATGTTTCAAGGGTTACCCCCGGGCCCAGCACATTTATGACTATCACTGCCTCCTGGAGGTGCGAGTTCCATAGTTTAACTACGTGCTGTGTGAAGAAGAACTTTCTTTTGACCACAGAGGCTAGCTCAGCTAATAGAGTAAGGATAGTTACTCACCATCCACTTTCTCAACACTATGCATAATTTTGCACACCTGCATCACATCTCTTGCCTTCTCTCTAAGCCTAAAAGTCCCAAATGCTGCAAACCTTCCTCACAGGACCTCACTCCATCCCCTCCGTCATTTTGCTTTGCCCATTTCTGGTCCTTTTCCAGCTCTGCATTATCCTTCCTGAGGTGAGGTGGCCACATTTGTACACAGTATCCACCACAGATTTGTATGAAAGCGTTGTGATGTCAGCAGTTTTATTTTCAATTGCTTTCCTAATGATCCGTAGCATGGAATTTGCCTTTTCCGCAGCTGCGCCACACTGGGTCAACATCGCCGCTGAGCTATCCGCTAGCTTTCCCATCCTGCCACTGACTGCAGCCCTGAGGCCCGAGGTAATGGCTGGCTCCTCCTTGATAACAAATCTTTCAAATGACATTTTAAAAATAGTAATGAGGAAGAACGGTGGCAGGAAAGAAGCAGAGAGCTTTCTTGTCCAGATGATCGTCACATGTTGGTTTAGAGTCGAATAATAATAATAATTTATGATTTATACCCCACCCATTTGGCTGGGTTTCCACAGCCACTCTGGGCAGCTTCCAACACAATATTAAAATACAGTAATACATCAAACATTAAAAGCTTCCATAAACAGGGCTGACTTCAGATGCCGTCTAAAAGTCTGGTAGTTGTTGTTCTCTTTGACATCTGGTGGGAGGGCGTTCCACAGGGTGAGTGCCACCGTCGAGAAGGCCCTCTGCCTGCTTCCCTGTAACCTGACTTCTCGCAGGGAGGAAACCGCCAGAAGGCCCTCAGCTCTGGATCTCAGTGTCCGGGCTGAATGATGTGGGTGAAGACCCTCCTTCAGCTATACTGGACCGAGGCCGTTTAGGGCTTTAAAGGTCAGCACCAACACTTTGAATTGTGTTCAGAAATGTATTGGAAGCCAATGTAGGTCTTTCAAGACTGGTGTTATGTGGTCTCAGCAGCCGCTCCCAGTCACCAGTCTAGCTGCCGCATTCTGGATTAATTGCAGTTTCCGGGTCACCTTCAAAGGTAGCCCCACGTAGAGCGCATTGCAGTAGTCCAAGCGGGAGATAACTAGAGCATGCACCACTCTGGCAAGACTGTCTGCGGGCAGGTAGGGTCTCATCCTGCGTACCAGATGGAGCTGCTAAACAGCTACCCTGGACACAGAATTAACCTGCACCTCCATGGACAGCAGGTGTTATGTAGTGAAGTTTCACCCTGGGTCAGCAGAGGGATACTGTATATAGTTTTCACTCAGGTCTGTAGATAGTTTTCCCTCAGGTCCGCGTCAGTTATTTTAGGCGGGAACTCTGGGCTGTTGTTGTTACAATGTTGACAGCCGGCTGCCTATAAAAGCAGGCCGGCTGAGCTGTTTGCAGTCAGTTCTATTCCAGCTTACGAAATAAAGAGCTACTCGGAGAAATCGCTGTGTCGTCTGCTATGTCAACCCACAACTTAACTCTGGCGACGAGGATGGGATAGATGGACATCAGAGCACAGCCAGATGCGGCCAGCCTCTGAACTGAGCTGAATCACTGAGCTGAATCACAGAGCGAAATCACTGAGCGAAATCACTGGACAGAACCAATTCAGAGCTGACTGTTCTGGCTAGAGCACGGTGTTCCATCCATCGCCCTTCACGCCGGCATCGGAATCATGGCTTCACTTGTGCCTCTACCGCCGTTTGCGCCAGCCTCTGAATCATGGGATTCCTACCTCGCTCGGTTCGACTGCTACCTCCAAGCCAACGAGCTGACAGCAGTATCAAAGGATCGTAAGCGGGGCCTATTCCTCAGCCTCTGTGGGCCTGAGGTGTTTGAGACGGCCCGAGCATTGGTTGCGCCCGAAGCAGTCCAGGCAACACCATGGGACACGATCCAAGAGAAGCTCCGCAACCACTACGCACCAAAGCCGTCCAAGATTGCTGCCCGCCATGCGTTCTACCACCGGAACCAGGCAGAGGGGGAGTCAATCAACAACTACACCACCGCCCTGCGACAGGCTGCAATGCACTGTGAGTTCCGAGACTTAGACGATGCCCTGATGGATCGAATCGTCTGCGGGGTCCGGGACATCCATCTGCAACGGCGTCTCCTCGCCAAGCCAGACCTCACGCTGCAGAAAGCCATTGAGGAGGCTGTGGCCTCAGAAGCTGCTGAACGCTCCGCCCAGGAGATCCGCAAGTGCAGCAGCCCGCGTCTTGCTAGGGAGCCAGTTCCGGTGCATCATGAAGAGGCCAGCAGTGATGAGGCATCCTCCAGTGAAGGCGATGACGTGCACCAGACAAAGCGGGAGCACAGGAAGTTCCAACAGAAGTCCAAGGGCCAACCGGAATGTGCCGGCTGCGGAGGCAACCATTCCCGTGCCAAGTGTCGATTCAGAGACGCCATCTGTAGGAAGTGTTCCAGAAGGGGCCACATCGCTAAGGTCTGCCGATCGGCTCCGTCTGACACCCCCCCTTCATCGACTCGCAAGTCCAAGCCTTCACTCCAGTCTGCCAAGGAAAGTTGTTTCGCTCTCACCAACTGCCGCTGCCCGTCTGGAACCACGATTGGCCAAACCGACTCGCCTACGCGACGCAAGCTGAATGTCACGGTGCTCATTGAAGGAGCTCCATGTGACATGGAGATCGACACCGGGTCTGCCCTGTCCATCGTGTCTTGGAGCACCATCAAAAGACTGGTACCCAGAGTGTTCAAAAGGCAACTCGACTCTCACCGCGTACACCTGAGAGACTACCAGGGAAACGACATTCCCGTGGTAGGCGTTGGCCGGTTCCGGATTGCCTTCAAGGATTTTTCGGGCCTGCTCCGGTTGGTGGTGGTCGAAGGTCAGCGGCCAAGCCTCCTAGGGCTAGACTGGTTTGATGCCCTCGGCCTGGAAGTCACCGGCATCAACTGCATCTCTAACGCAGAGACTGAGGGTCTGGTCAAAGACTTTGCCGAGGTTTTTGATGGCACCTTGGGGCAATATACAGGTACGCCCATCTCCTTTAGCCTTGATCCACAAGTCGCCCCCATCAAGCTAAAGCCACGCCGGGTTCCCTTTGCTCTCAAGGCTAAGGTGGACGAACAACTGGACAAACTGATCGCCCAAGGAGTTTTGGAGCCGGTTGACCACGCCAAGTGGGAAACCCCCATCGTCACACCTGTCAAGCCAGATGGGTCGGTGAGAATCTGCGCTGACTACAAGTGCACGATCAACAAGGCACTTCAGCAGCACGCTTATCCGGTTCCTGTTGTCCAACACCTGCTGCATTCCCTGGGTGAGGGTAAGGTCTTCGCTAAGCTGGACCTTGCCCAAGCCTATCAACAACTGCCAGTCGATGATGCCACTGCTGAAGCCCAGACGATCGTCACCCACCGGGGGGCATTCCGTTGCCGCCGGTTGCAGTTCGGGGTGAGTGTGGCTCCTGGCATCTTCCAAAGCCTTATGGAGCGTCTCCTGCAAGGGCTTCCGGGCGTGGTACCATATTTTGATGACGTCTTGGTGTCTGCAGACTCACACCAGCAGCTGTTCGAGCACCTCCGTGCCGTGCTGACCAGGTTCCAAGAGGCCGGGCTCAAGGTAAAGAGGGAGAAGTGCCAGATCGCCGTTCCACAGGTAGAGTTCCTGGGCTATCTTATCGATGCCTCCGGCCTTCACCCGACCACATCCAAGATCCGCGCTATCCAGCAGGCCCCCACCCCAAAGAACAAGACGGAGTTGCAGGCGTTCCTGGGGCTGCTGAACTTTTATAACATGTTCCTGCCCCACAAAGCCACAGTGGCTGAGCCTCTTCACCGACTCCTTAGTACAAAGACGCCTTGGGCCTGGGGTCATCGGGAGACGGCGGCCTTCAACGCGGTTAAGGCTCTCCTTTCATCAGACAGTGTGCTGATACAGTACAGTGAAGCCAGGCCGCTGGTCCTTGCCTGCGACGCCTCACCTTTTGGCATCGGTGCTGTCCTTAGTCACCGTTTTCCAGATGGAAGAGAAGCACCGCTCGCCTACTTTTCCAGGACACTATCTCTGACGGAACGGAATTACAGCCAGCTCGACAAGGAGGCATTGGCACTTGTGGCTGGAGTGAAGAGGTTCCATGAATACCTCTATGGCAGGACTTTTGACCTCATCACTGACCACAAGCCACTCCTGGGCCTCCTCGCCGGTGATCGTCCAACTCCACCGGTCCTCTCGCCACGCATGCTGCGATGGACTGTTTTCCTGGCTGCCTACCACTACCGGCTCATCCATCGCCCGGGGAAATCAATGGGCCATGCCGACGCCCTCAGCCGTTGCCCTCTTCCAGCATTTGTGGAAGACCCGGCTCCAGCTTCATCGCTCCTTCTGATTGAGGATCTTCCGGCAGCACCTGTATCAGCTGCCACTGTGGCCTCCGCGTCTGCCCAGGATCGCACCATCAGCCGGGTGCTCAACTGGGTGTGGAGGGGGTGGCCACAAGGGCCTTTTGCATCGGAGTTCCAGCCCTTCGCAACCAGACAACATGAACTCTCAGCTCATCGCGGCTGTCTGCTGTGGGGAGACCGCGTCGTGATTCCCCAGGGACTCCGTCAGCGCGTCCTGGAGGCTCTGCACGTTGGCCACCCGGGAATTGTCAAAATGAAGGCGTTGGCTCGGTGTTACGTCTGGTGGCCTAATATGGACGATGCCATCACTGCCTGGGTGTCCGCCTGTCAAGCGTGCCAAGAGTCGAGGCCTGCACCACCGGCAGCTAAGGGACACACCTGGGAGACGCCAAAGACACCCTGGTCGAGGGTGCACATCGATCTGGCTGGCCCCTTTCACGGCCGGACCTTTATGGTAGTGGTGGACGCCTATTCCAAATGGCTGGAGGTCGCCCTGATGCCCTCCACCACTACCGAAGCTGTCATCCGGGTGCTGCGAGGCCTGTTTGCAACGCATGGGTGTCCTGATGTCCTTGTCTCTGACAACGGACCACAGTTCACGTCAGGCACGTTTGAGCGGTATCTTTTGGGACTGGGCATCCGCCATGCCCTAACGGCACCCTTTCATCCATCCAGCAACGGGCAAGCGGAAAGAATGGTGCGCTCGGCAAAAGAGGCACTGGCGCGCCTGGACCGGGGAGACTGGCATGAGCGGGTCGCCGAATACTTGTTCGTGCAACACATCACCCCTCATGCAGCCACAGGGAGGAGTCCTGCTGAACTGCTTATGGGCCGCCGCCTCAGGTCACCGCTCGACCGGCTACACCCGGACTTTGCCGTGGCTGAACCCCCAGGCTGTGCCAACGCGCCACGGTCATTTGTCCCAGGAAACCAGGTCTTTGCCCGGAACTATGTGGGGGACATTCCTTGGGTGCCAGCCACAGTAGTGGGAGTCACTGGACCTCGCTCGTACCAGGTGGCACTCGAAGACGGACGCTTGTGGCGACGGCACATAGACCAGCTTAGGCGCAGGGTTGGGGACTTGGACACTACCGAGGTGCCCCCAACTGCGCTTGCGGCTCCAGAAGAGACACGTACAGATGGCGAGGCCCCACCTACACCTCCCTCGCAAACTGCCAGCGTGAAGCCGAACCAAGCCGCTTCAGAGGGTCTGCCAGACTTACCACAGACTCAGACCACTCCACTTGCGGAGGCTCCACCCACAGCAGCGGATCCAGGGGATTTGGTTCCAACGCCACCTAGGGTCGCACCACAGCCTCAGCAAGAACTGTGTGGCCCCCCGGACTTGGCTACCAGTCCCCGGCGGTCTGGCAGAGTTTCCAAGCGCCCAACTTATTTAAAGGACTATGTTGTTGGACATGTATCACTGTTGGTCTAAGTATGGGAAATGTAACCAATATGCTTTTGTGCCTAATTGAACCATTACGCGTAGTGCTGTATATAAGGAAACCATTACGATTGTAACTAACGCCTTATCTCGGTGGGGAGGGGTGTTATGTAGTGAAGTTTCACCCTGGGCCAGCAGGGGGATACTGTATATAGTTTTCACTCAGGTCTGTAGATAGTTTTCCCTCAGGTCCGCGTCAGTTATTTTAGGCGGGAACTCTGGGCTGTTGTTGTTACAATGTTGACAGCCGGCTGCCTATAAAAGCAGGCCGGCTGAGCTGTTTGCAGTCAGTTCTATTCCAGCTTACGAAATAAAGAGCTACTCGGAGAAATCGCTGTGTCGTCTGCTATGTCAACCCACAACTTAACTGCAGGGAGTCCAAAATGACTCCCAGGTTGCACATCTGGTCCTTCAGGGGCACAGTTAACCCATTTAGGACCAGGGAGTCCTCCACACCCGCCCATCCTCTGTCCCCCCGAAACAGTACTTCTGTCTTGTGAGGATTCAACCTCAATCCATTAGCCACCATTCAAGAAGTTGAATTAACAGAGGGGAAGATTCCCATCCTTTCCACTTGCGTCTCTCTACCCCCCCCCCCCGTCAGAGGGACAGGGGCTTCTCCTGGGCAAGGTGGCTGCAGAGGGCTGGTGGGGGTCTCACCCCCCCAAAAGAGGATTGGAGCACTGGCAGAGGAAGAGGAGTGTGGGGGGAGTGCACTGCCCCTGGCAGCACGATCCCAGTGGGGTGCCATTGTGGCTGCCCCCCAAGCCTGCACTGGGGGCCACACCCCTGTGGGCAGCAGGCCACACCCCCAGGACACATGCAGCGCCCCCAGGATGAGCGGCAGTCCCCCCACCTGCTCTCTGCCCCCCCCCCGGTGCCAAGCATGAAGCTCCACCCCTGGCTAGGAGCACAAGGTAACTTAAGGAAATTCATAAATTAAGAAAGTATTCTGTCTCCTCACCCCATTGTTCAGGGGACTTCCTAGCCCTACAGACAAGCTTTCAGAAGACGGTACATTAGGGATGGGGAAGCGATATGTGACGTTAACATATGAGAGTGCTGGAGGTGAAATAGTTAAACAGGTTACCCAATCAGAACCCAGGGGGTGGAGTCAGAGGGACTATAAAACCAGCTCTGGGAGGGGCGAAGGGGGGAGTTCATTGGGAGTTGGGTGGTTGGTTGGAGTGGGAGTGAATTGGGATAGAGTCCGGGGGTAGGTTGAGTTAGTGTAGTGAAATAAACTGAGTCAGGAACAGTTAGGAGCTAGGAAGACAAGTAAATACCTGAGAGGTGGTTTAGTGAGTGAGAGCAGGTAGCAGAAGTTATAGGTCTGGATAGGCACCCTATGATTGTAATTGACCGATACCGTTTATGAAACCACACACTTCTTAAACTGCAATAAATAAACAGAAGTTTATGTTCCAGTTTAACCCTGACGGGACTCAGTATTGTACCAGGCAGGGCCTGGGTGGTGGTAGCGAGAAATAAAGTGGTGGCACAGGGATCAATAGACAGTGAAACGTCTGGGGACCCTGTGTGATCGTCACACCATGGTCCTCCAACTGCAGTTAGATTCCAGCAACCAGCAGCCCCAGAAGCCAGCAGGGGTAACAGTCAGGGACGATGGAATTGGTAGTCCAGCAACTTCTCATACCTTCCAATTTTTCCCAATTCAAAACTGGGACACGCCTCTTCTGGGATGCAGTCCCGGGTGAGTCCCATGATCTGCGCCTAACTCTCAGCCTGAAAAAGTGCTTTTTCCAGGGCAAGAGTGCATGACAGAGAGGCATCCAAAATGGCAGCCAGGATCTTGCCTGAAAAAATTAGATGCCCCATTTTTTTCCAGGGTACTTGGAAAGTATAACATCTGAAGGACCACAAGCTTCCCCACTCTTTATGCATGTGCTTGCAGGGGGAACTTTGTTCTGTTAACTCCAGGGCAGCCCAAGTGTAGTTACTGAACTACAACTCCCACTGCCCTCTGGCCACTGGAAATGCTAGGAACTAGAGTCCAACAGCAACTGAGGGCGTTCTATGTTGGCTGCCCCTGAGTCAACTTACCTTGCGACCATCTTTCCATGAGGGCTGATTTCACCGATGCCCCGATGAGTTGCCTTTGAGATATAACAGAGAGCAGACTGTCTAGCCAGACACAAACAAATGCCACAGAACACCTTAAGGAGAATCTACGGGTGGCGCTGTGGTCTAAACTATAGAGCCTAGGGCTTGCTGATCAGAAGGTCGGTGGTTTGAATCCCCACTACGGGTGAGCTCCCGTTGCTCAGTCCCTGCTCCTGCCAACCTAGCAGTTCGAAAGCACGTCAAAGTGCAAGTAGATCAATAGGTATCGCTCCGGCGTTTCTGTGCGCTGCTCTGGTTTGCCAGAAGTGGCTTCATCATGCTGGCCACATGACCTGGAAGCTGTACGCTGGCTCCCTTGGCCAGTAGAGCAAGATGAGCGCTGCAACCCCAGAGTCGGCCACGACTGGACCTAATGGTCAGGGGTCCCTGTACCTTTACTAGTCCTATCACTCGGTGTTTCTGCAAGCACGGAGTCCGCCCCCGAATCAGACACGAGCAAATTAACACATACGGAATAATGAATTAATGGGTTAATAATTCATCAAATCAAACGGCAAGGCGGGAGCTGTTGAATAATGCCACCCTAAATCACGATAATCTGCATAATGGGAACCCGAGGAAGACAATGAATATTCACATAAAACGGGTATTTCGTTGAAATCCTTCGGGGTGGGGACAGGCAGCAGGATGGGGGTGGCCACGATCCAGCAAATTGCACTCAAGCCACCGTTTGCTGCTGCCAAAGTCTATGGGTTCGCCCTAACCAAAACCGCAATCTGATCCTGTGGTTTGAAAATGGTGCCTTTGCTAGGAGCAGATTCTAATCAGGCCTTGGGAGTAGTTTTTAGAAACAAAGTCTCCCCAGGCCCCCCCACTTCTTCTCTTTCCCTTCCATTGCAAAGTATTGATATTATACTTTCTGCCCTACTCGATTCTTGTCCTGTTATAGGTCCGCCACCATAGCTGTCAACTTACAGATTTGAAAATAAGGGACCATCAGCCTCGAAAATAAGGGATCAGCAGCCAAAATAAGGGATTTTCTGGGCACAGGCATGTTCAGCTTCTGAGCCCCTCCGAGCCAAAGGCAGAAAGCCCAGCCAGCAGCCAAACGAAGCCTCATCTGTAAGGGACAGCAGCGGGACATGGCGCTGGGATAAGGGACTGTCCCGCCAAATAAGGGACGCTTGACAGCTATGTCCCCCACAGCCTGGGCTTGATGGACCCAGCAGGGCTCCCACCCACGTTCTTCTACTACAGACCACTTAATTGTTGGCACAACTTCCCATCTTTCCTATATATATCTCTGAAACAAAACCCAGACTCTGCATTTTGGGCTCCGTCTTGGTTTTGCTGGCCGTGTCCACTCCCAAGTTGAATATGTTACGATCGTATCTTTTTCTTGGGGTTGCCAAAGGTCCAATGACTCTCCATTCTCCATCCATTTTATAGCCTTCTTTCTTGTTTCATTATCCATCTCCCTCTCCCTCTCTCCTTGGACCTCTTCCCAGTCCATTCACTCAATCTTCCTTCTATTTAATTTGGTGCTATTTATAGAGCTGGCTGATACTTGTGCACGCAGACCATTTTTCAAGCTGAATAGTGCAATTTTCTTAGAAATAATGTTTTTTGGGGGGTGGTTGCCATGTTCTAATGCAAAATGTGAATTAAAAATCCTTCTGGGAGTGACTTCTTCTCTTTTCTATATTAGTCATTTCTTAAAACTCCTGTGACATCAGAGGAATAACATTTTACAACCAGAAATTATTATTTTCATTCCATCTTCAGAAATATTCTATATCTATCATCTATCTATCTATCTATCTATCTATCTATCTATCTATCTATCATCTATCTATCTATCATGCTATGCTATGCTTTCCAGCTATCTACGAACAGAGTCCTGTTCAGACCAAGGTCCATGTAGTATAGGCATAGGCAACCTTCGGCCCTCCAGATGTTTTGGACTACAGTTCCCATCATCCCTGACCACTGGTCCTGTTAGGTAGGGATCATGGGAGTTGTAGGCCAAAACATCTGGAGGGCGGAAGGTTGCATTTCCACCCCCTCAACTCACAGTGGTCAGCCTGTCCCAATGGAAAATTCACAAAAAAGGAGCACAATGACCATCTCCCACGCATAATCCCCAGCAGCTGGTCTAATTTATAGCCATTTGGACCAGAAGCTGTTGGCTAGTAGCTACTGGGCAATTTTACAGGGTCTTTTCAAATATACATGCCCATCTGAAACCCAAAAGAACACTCAGCTTGATTGTTTGTTTCCCTATCCAGCCTGGTCAGTACTTGATTCTTCTGTGACTGAATTTTTCCACATGGAAAAAAATGCTGGAGGCTACAATGCAGAGCCGACCCCACAGTGTTCAATGTGGTTCCCCTAACAAAGATGAAAAACGTGTGCTTTAAAAAACTGAAATTAAGCACATGGGCGATCAAACTTTTGAGAGCACAATCTCCATTATTATACTGCATTACCATGGCCCATAGCATAGATCTGTAAGAATTGGAAGGGACCCAAGGGTCATACAATGGCTGATGCTTCACTATCGCTGTTCTTGCTGTGATTCTTGAAGTTGCTGTTTTAATACAGTGGTGCCCCGCAAGATGAATGCCTCGTAAGACGAAAAACCCGCTAGACGAAAGGGTTTTCCGTTTTTCAAGGCGCTTTGCAAGACAAATTTCCCTATGGGCTTGCTTCGCAAGACGAAAACGTCTTGCGAGTCTTGCGAGTTTTTTCCCTTCCCCCCCTTTTTCTAAGCCGCTAAGCCGCTAATAGCGCTAATCCGCTAAGCCGCTAATAGGGATGCTTCGCAAGACGAAAAAACCGCTAGACGAAGAGACTCGCGGAACGGATTATTTTCGTCATGTGAGGCACCACTGTATTTTGAGCTGACCATTGCTTGCATTTTAAACTTGGTTTTTTTTATCCGGTTGTAAGTCACCTATTTAGGCAACCAAAAATCAATTCAATAACAACAATAATTTTGCTTTTGCTAGTCATAGGGAGAGGCAACACCCCCGGCCACTGGAAATCTGATTTATGATACAATCCTATATGCGTCTTCTTAAAAGTACAGTGGTACCTTGGTTCTCAAACTTCATCCGTTCCAGAAGTCCATTCCAAAACCAAATCGTTCCAAAACCAAGGTGCGCTTTCCCATAGAAAGTAATGCAAATCAGATCAATCCATTCCAGACTTTTAAAAATAACCCCTAAAACAGCAATTTAACATGAATTTCACTATCTAGCGAGACCATTGAGCCATACAAAAAATGAAAGCAATAATAAATGTACTGTACTATAAAATAAATAAGACTGTATTGTAGATGACAAAAATTAAAATTACATTTTTTTCCTTACCTGTAGTGATGTAAGCTATTGTTTGAATGGGGGACTTTTATCCATTTCTGCATTCACACAATCAATCAGTCAGTAGCTGAACTGGGTTCCACACAGTCACAAAAACAAATTAACCAAAAAAGCTTCAAAAACTAAACGCAAAATAAATAGCAAAAACAAAAGCCCAAACTTAATCTGTTCCGGAAGTCCGTTTGACTTCCAAAATGTTCAGAAACTAAAGCAAAGCTTCTGATTGCTGAAGGCGCCCTGGAAACAATAGCTGACAGCCACATTGGATGTTTGGCTTCCGAAAAATGTTCGAGAACCGGAACACTTGTTTCTGGGTTTTCAGCGATTGAGAACCAAGGTGTTATGTACTGAAGTTCTCACCCTGGGCCAGCAGGGGGATACTGTAGATAGTTATGCAAATGAAGGATCGAAAGTGACGTTCAGTGATTGGATAGTTTGTATGCAAATGAAGGATCAAAAGTGATGTTCAGTGATTGGCTAGTTACAGAAAATGGTTACTGTTGCATTCTAGTGGAGCTCTATATAAGCAGGCTGACTGAGCTCCTCAGTTCAGTTCTGTTCCAGCTTACAAATAAAGAGCTGCTTGGAAGAATCGCTGTGTCGTCTGATATGGTCGCCCACAACTTAACACAAGGTACCATTGTAAGCCCCTTTGAGCTCACTCCTTTGTACGTGGGTGCAGAATTGCAGCCTCATCCAGCCTCTCTTCTGGCTCCTTTCAAGTCCACTTTCACCCTCACAAGATCTGGAAACTTAATTGCTTCTTAATTGCAAACGAAGCTGAGATTCCGAAGTAGCCCTGTTTCGCTCCCAATTTAACACACTGCATTTTTCTCTCTGCCCCCTCGAGACCGCAGCGTGTGCGCAGCTCCACTTTCAGACATATCTAGGGAAAGGCTAAATTTCTGTGTCATACCTACTACGTCGCAAGCAGGCAAGTTTGTGGTGCAGCTAGGGAACACCGGCACTGCCCTTAGGCCAAAACATACCGGAAGCATGTTAGCCCAAAGATATATAGAGATTTCTCCAGTGACATTCCTTCGCCTGGCTGGCTTGCCCTGGAAACGAGAGCCATGTTGGTCCCCTTTGGAGGTAACCCTCAAACTAGATAAAGAAGATAATCTGTCAACTGATGTTGGAGTTTTAAGGGTGGAGTGGAATGCCTCCCAAACCAGGTGATGTTGCCCAGTTTGGCTTCTTTCCATTATTGCTGCTGAAATATACTCAGAGTCAAGAGTGGATTTCATGCTCTTTATTCAGCTCATAGTGGTGAGGAGGGAAAGGAAGTCCCCTCAAAGTATCTGCTTTATATACATTATTTACACAATGGGCTGCACGTGATTGGCTAATTCCGGAATTCTCCTGTAGGCCAATCAGGTTGTGGATTCACTTCTATCTGGAGCTGGATTGGGTGGCTCCTGCCGACCAATCATACTGCTGCATTGTTCTAGGACCAATCAGACTGCTGCATTTTGGATCCTATTCAACTCAGTACATAACAGCTGCTGCTGTTGTTATTAATTTGTCAGTTGCCTAACAGAGATCCTAGGCGATTTACAAACAGGTTTCACAGCATAGCTCGGAGAGCACGAGACTCTTAATCTCAGGGTTGTGGGTTTGAGCCCCACCTTGCGCGAAAGATTCCTGCATTGCAGCAGTTTGTACTAGATGATTCTTGTGGTCCCTTCTCACTCTACAATTCTATGAACATACAAAATGGTTAAAATCAACAGCCGTCAAAATTTAAATATATAAAACGTAACACACCATCCAGAGGGGAAAAAATAAACCGAAAGAATTTATCAGAAACTCAGCATGACACTAACAGAAAGCCTTGAAGCAAATGACCCAGATGTTCCAGCAGGGATTGCCATTCTGGTGAACTCCAGATGTTATTGGACTCCAAGCATCCTCAGGCCCAGCCAGGATAGCCAATGGACAGGGATGCTGTGGTCCGACAACTTATGGAGGTACCACCTTGGTTACTCCTGAAGTGTAGGTGGGTTCCCATGAGGCAAGACACAGTGATAACAGCAAGAACCTTTAGTGAACTACATAACCGGGAAACAGAGGCAAAGCAACTGCTTATATACATTTCTGAAGGCCTGGGCCACTCCCACTCCCAACGTGATTGGCAGTCTAAACTTCCAAGCTGCGAATCATAAGTCAGAGTTTAAGGGCCAATGGCAGAGGCCCAAATCCCAAAATGTTCTGTGATTGGACAACATGTATTGAATCAGAACACAGGAGCTCAGAATCCAGACTCAAGCTCAGGCAAACACAGACCACGGAATACATAACACCCCCATCGTCATCATCTACACCAAAAAACTTCTTGAGAACTTCTAATATAGGAGAGGACATCTTTCTTTCCTTCCGCCACCCCCTCATAAGAACATAAGAAGAGCCTGCTGGATCAGGCCAGATGCCAATGAGAAACCTTCAAGCAGGATCTGAGCACACAGGAACTCTTCTTTCCTGTGACTTCCAGCTTCTGAAGTACTGTATTTTTTGCTCTATAAGACTCACTTTTTCCCTCCTAAGGGGAAATGTGTGTGCGTCTTATGAAGCGAATGCAGGCTGCACAGCTATCACAGAAGCCAGAACAGCAAGAGGGATCGCTGCACAGTGAAAGCAGCGATCCCTCTTGCTGTTCTGGCTTCTGAGATTCAGAATATTTTTTTTCTTGTTTTCCTCCTCCAAAAACTAGGTGCGTCTTTTGGTCTGGTGCGTCTTATAGAGCGAAAAATACGGGTAATTTGCAAGTTTGCAAGCCTCTCCTGTGCCATTCCCGATGCACCTCCAGAGTACAAAGAAACTCACTTGCCCCACAGACCTGGAAACGTTTATTTATTTTTGCTGGTCTCACGTTTCACAACTTGTAGGCTTACCTGGAGGAAGCAAGCTGGTCACAGTTCTGCGCTGGGTTTCTGTGGCTCAGCTGCTCTCACATCTGTGCTGCTTTTTGTATGCACGGCTCCAGTGAGGTCACACGGTCAAATGTGGGCCGATACGAAAGGAGAAGTCCAGAGGCGCAGGGGGCTGTGTGTCTGCTTGGCGAATCCTTTGATCTAGGGTCAAATCTCCTTAACTGCCTTTTGGTTCCAGAGGGTACAGCTACTATTGGTTCATTTAAGCTGCTGTATTTGGATCCTCTGTCTTATTGGTTGCCTCCAAAAGGCAGGACTGTGATTGCCTGATATTGTTCCCTCCAAAATGTATCCCTTCTAGCTTGTTCCCTGTCCCTATAAATGTAGCTCTCCCCTCCTCAGGTTTTAGTCTTGTTGCTTTTAATAAAGAAGTGTTACTAGAGAACTGTCTCCAGCATATTATGTCAAGAGAGCTGAAATCACAAACCCCACGTCACAACAACTGGCGACGAAGGTGGGATCCGGAATGCTGAGGAGCGGTTAAACGCAGCCCTGCCTCAGAGTCCGGATTGTAGCTAAGAACAAGACTCACTGGCCGGCTGAGAAGACGACCCTGCCCACAGGACAATGGAGAGTCCAAGGGTATTGGAGCCCTTCCAGCCATCAGAGCCCCACACGTGGGAAGACTACGTCGAACGCTTCGAGTTCTTTGCAGTGGCTCAAGGGATCACCGATGCCAGCAAAAGAAGGGCCACATTCCTGAGCTACTGTGGGCCTGAGACCTTCAAGCTGGCCAAGGCATTGCTTGCCCCAGCGAAGCTAAGTGAGACATCTCTCAAAGATATTCTTGCCTGCCTAACAAGCCATTTAGCGCCTACTGAGACCAAGATGGCCCGGCGGATGGAGTTTCATAAGAGGCAGCAGCGTGCTGGGGAGTCTGTATCTGCATTTCTAGCTGAACTGCGGAAGCTCGCTCAGCACTGCGACTTCCAAGATCTGGAAGAGACTCTCCTGGATCGGTTTGTCGGTGGTCTGAGCAGCAAGAAAGCCAGAAGACGCATCGTGGCTAAAGAAGAGGTTACCCTTGCTTCAGCCTTGAAGGAGGCCACTGCCACGGAGAATTATGAAAGAGAGGAGCTTGATGCCAGTCGCAGGGCCCCTAAGCCACAGATAGAAGTTGCGCATGCCATGGACGAGCTAGAGGCTACTCCGAAGCAGAGCCCAGTCCGTGGGGTCGAGTCAGTGCGTCAGGCCTGCACAGTGCACACAGATCACCGAGGCAGGTGCCCTTGTTGTGGCGGAAACCATGAGCGGAAGAGTTGTCGTTTCCGGGATGCTATGTGCCGGACGTGCGGAAAGACAGGTCACATCGCCAGGGTCTGTAGATCGGCGGCATTGGGAGCGACAGGAGCACCTAGACTGGAGCATCGCAGATCGCCCACAGCAAACCATGTTCTAAAGGACTGCCACTACGTAACGGAGATCAACGGGAGGATCGTGCAGTTTCCAGCGCAAGGCAAGGCACACGTCAAGGTGAAGATTGAGGGTCAGCTGTGCGACATGGAGGTGGACTCCGGATCTGGATTCACTATCGTGTCGGACCAGACCGCGAGGACATTCTTCCCCAGGGGTAAGTTGCCCCCTCTGGAGCCCTTCCCGGCAACTTTGCAGTCATACTCAGCGGGCCGCATCCATGTCATGGGAATGTGTGCCGTGAGAGTACAGTTCCGGGACAAACAGGTGGTACTGAAACTGGTGATTGCGAAGGGCAGTCGCCCCAGTCTCCTGGGCACTGACTGGTTCCCCGCCCTGGGACTGAGTATATCAGGGCTTAATTCAATCCAAACCTGCCCTGAGATGAGCGAGGCATTATGCAAAGAATTTGCTGGTCTCTTTAATGGAAAACTGGGTTGTTATAAAGGGCCCCCAGTTGACTTCGAATTGGACCCTGGGGTGGCCCCAATCCGACTCAAACCAAGGTGAGTGCCATTTGCACTGCAACCCAAGATCGAAGCAGAGCTGGATAAATTGGTCAAGCAGGGAGTTCTCTCACCCGTGGACTCCGCTAAGTGGGAGACTCCAGTCGTCACGCCCCTTAAAGCAAATGGGGAAGTCAGGATCTGTGCTGATTACAAATGTACTATCAATAAGGCACTCAGGGGAAACTCATACCCCATTCCAGTCGTATCACATCTGTTGGCTAAACTGGCTGGGGGCAAGGTGTTCGCCAAACTTGACCTGGCACAAGCTTACCAACAGCTGCCAGTAACCCCACAATCAGCGGAAGCACAGACTATTGTCACACATAAAGGGGCATTCAGAGTTAACAGATTACAATTTGGAGTTTGTGTGGCCCCAGGGATTTTTCAAGGGCTCATGGAACGCCTGTTAAGAGGTCTGCCGGGGGTCTTGCCATTTTTTGATGACGTTTTGATTGCTGGAAAAGACCCACAGGAACTGGTTGCGCGTGTCCGTGCAGTGTTGCTCAAGTTCAAGGAGGCGGGGTTGCAACTAAAAAAGGAAAAATGCAGTTTTGGGGTGCCAACTGTGGAATTCTTGGGGTTTAAAATTGATGCATCAGGCATCCACCCCACAGATGCTAAGGTTAAGGCCATCATCGAGGCACCACGACCACAGAACAAGACAGAGTTGCAGTCATTCCTGGGACTTATTAACTTTTATCATTCGTTCTTACCCCAGAAAGCTTCGGTAGCTGAACCATTACATAGACTGTTGCAGAAAAAGAATGTGTGGCGATGGGGGCAGGAGCAGCAGAAGGCTTTTGACTCCTTGTGAGGAATGCTGAGTAGCAAGAGCGTCCTTGCTCATTATGATGAATCGAAGCCGCTGGTCCTGGCATGTGATGCCTCTCAATACGGCCTGGGGGCGGTGCTGAGTCATAGGGAACCGGATGGGTCGGAAAAGCCCATCTCTTTCTATTCCCGTACGTTGTCGCCCACGGAGCGCAACTATGCTCAAATTGACAAAGAGGCGCTTGCAATTGTGGCAGGAATCAAAAAGTTCCATGATTATGTGTACGGTCTCCATTTCTCCATTGAAACGGACCACAAACCACTGTTGGGGTTGTTCAACCGAACAAACAAACGCCACAAATTCTCTCCCCCAGAATGTTGCGTTGGTCTATATTCCTGAACGGGTTCCAGTACACCTTGACCCATGTGCCGGGAAAACGGTTGTGCCACGCTGATGCGCTGAGTCGATTGCCCCTTCCTGGCGGGAGCAATGAGGATCCTGCTCCAGTGGAGCACATAATGATGCTGGAAACACTTCCGGGGGCTCCTGTAACGGCTACTGATATTGCTGAGAAAACGAAGAAAGATGCTGTTCTCTCCCGTGTGCTCACTTGGGTGGGGAGGGGGTGGCCAGGTGGTCCGCATGAAGACAAATTCAGGCCTTATGCGACAAGGCAGCACGAGTTATCCATGCATAAGGGTTGTCTCCTGTGGGGAGATAGGGTGATCATCCCAGCACCACTGAGAAACAGGGTTCTTGAGACGCTTCACATGGGACACCCGGGAATGGTCAGGATGAAGTCGCTAGCCCGATGTTATGTGTGGTGGCCTGGAATGGACCAGAACATAGAACAATGGGTACGAACATGCAAGGCATGCCAAGAGGTGCGGCCAGAAGTGGCCAGAGCACCAGTTCACTGGTGCGAGCAGTCCAGATCTCCCTGGAGCCGGCTGCACTTAGATTTTGCTGGGCCATTCCAGGGGAAGGTCTTTTTGGTTATCGTCGATGCATATTCCAAATGGTTAGAAGTGGCGATGGTCCCTAGCATGGCATCAGCTGCCGTAATCAAGGTGTTGAGGCAGCTGTTTGCAACCCATGGGTTACCTGAGACCATTGTATCAGATAATGGGGCAGCTTTTGTATCCCAGGAATTCAGGGCATTCTTGGCTGATAACTTCCTAAGGGGGGTCACATCCGCGCCCTTTCACCCATCCTCCAATGGGCAGGCGGAGCGCATGGTAAGAACAGCCAAAGAATCCATTGCGCGCTTAATGGAGGGTAACTGGTCAGCTCGCATCGCGCGAATGTTATTTTTGCAGCATGCGACGCCGTGTACTGCGACGAGCAAGTCGCCAGCTGAGCTGCTCTTGGGTAGAAGATTGGTAACGGTGTTGGATTATGTCCACCCGGATAAAATGCCAAACCGTAATTCAAGAGCAAACCCCCAGGCTGAGACTGACACAACAAGGTATTTTGCCCCTGAAGATCTGGTCTGGGTGAGGAACTATTCACGAGGTTCGCGGTGGGTGGCTGGTGTGGTCACCCGGGCTAGTGGACCTGTGTCCTATTATGTGACCTTGGAAAATGGACACGTTTGGAAGAGACATATAGATCAGCTGAGGCGCCGGGCGCTCAGCAGGGAGGAGTCTGATAATTCATCCCTGGCTAATGACGCAGAGCTGCAAGACCAGAGTGAAAATGGCCCAGAGGTGCAATCACCAGGGGCTTCAGCAAATGAACCAGGGTCTGCTAGTCCTCAGGATGACGAGGTACAGGTAGGGGACCCTGAGATGTCTGGGACTCCATCTGTTCCTGACGAAACCCCTATAGCAGCCCCCCTACCACAGGTGACACCCAATCCAGAACCGGCAACACCTGTTGTCAGGAGATCAAGTAGAAGTTGTAGGACCCCACAGTACCTGAGAGATTACGTCTGCTGTGCTCACTAGGGGGGGAGGGGTGTTGTGTATTGAGTCAAAGGATTTTATATCTGTATTATTATTGTCTGTAATTGAATTAGGGTAAAGTAACTGCCTTTTGGTTCCAGAGGGTACAGCTACTATTGGTTCATTTAAGCTGCTGTATTTGGATCCTCTGTCTTATTGGTTGCCTCCAAAAGGCAGGACTGTGATTGCCTGATATTGTTCCCTCCAAAATGTATCCCTTCTAACTTGTTCCCTGTCCCTATAAATGTAGCTCTCCCCTCCTCAGGTTTTAGTCTTGTTGCTTTTAATAAAGAAGTGTTACTAGAGAACTGTCTCCAGCATATTATGTCAAGAGAGCTGAAATCACAAACCCCACGTCACAACAACCACCATCAAGTATTGTTGTGTATTTTACAAATCCAAGGATGTCCCTGCTTAGAAAGCAGTCTGCCCTAGGATCATTTGATGGCAAGGCCAAGATGTTAGTTCTTGGCTCTGACATTTTCTAGAATGTTGTTGTTTGATTTGATTTATTGTATTTCTAAGCTGCCGTTCATTCAAATTAATCTCAAAGCAGCTTAAAAAAAGGTAAAGGACTCCTGATAGTTAAGTCCAGTCGCAGACGACTCTGAGGTTGCGGCGCTCATCTCGCTTTACAGGCCGAGGGAGCTGACATTTGTCCACAGAGAGTTTTTTTCTGGGTCATATGGCCAGCATGTCTAAGCCGCTTCTGGCACAACAGAACAACGAAACCAGAGCAGCGTATGGAAACGCCATTTACCTTCCCCCCCGGAGCGGTACCTATTTATCTACTTGCACCTTTTGGCGTGCTTTCAAACTGCTACGCTGGCAGGAGCTGGGACCGAGCAACAGGAGCTCACCCCATCGCAGGGATTCAAACCGCTGACCTTCTGATTGACAAGCCCAAGAGGCTCAGTAGTTTAGACCACAGTGCCACCCACGTCCCTCAAAGCGGCTTACAAGCAATAAATAATCATAACTTAATAAAACATAACAGCACATCGCGAATACAGCATCCATCATATAAACTAATTAACAAATGGTCAATAAAACAGTTTCAATCTATAAAAAACTTTTTTAAAAAAACAACTACAAAAAAAGGCTAAACCTCACAATTATGACGTCAAACTTACCAGCAGAGAGCAACCTGGTCAACTGATTAGCGGTGGAAGAAGCCTCTCAGGCACCTGGGGGGGGCATGCCCAGGGGCAAGACTGCCCATAGGGGCATGGCGCGGTGCCCATAGGGGCAGAACGGGGCTCTCGGTGTCCCGTGCTGTCTGTATGGGCACCGTGGCACGCCCCATGCACAGCACCCATAAGTGTGGGGCGCGCAATGGGGCCTCAGCTGCCCTACAGCTGAGGGGGAGGCAGCAGGCAGGCTGCGCGGAACCTGCGGGCACTGGGATACATAGCTCATATGTGCTGCGGGCCCCTCTGTGACAAGTGCTGCCTGCCATTTTGTCACCCCCCATCAGGGTGACACCCAGGGCGAACCGCACCCCCCTTCGTACGCCCCTGCAGCTGATAGCAGTTAGCTCCTATCTCTGTTTCCCAATCCTTCCCTGCCCTCTATAGCAAAGTACTGATTGCATGCTCCTTGGAGCAGGGACCTCTCCTTTTGTGTTTTGTCCAGTACCATGTACAATGAAGGCCCAATCCTGCAAACCACATCTTTCTGCCCTTTGTCACTGTAGCAAAATATTGCTTTATTATTATTTGACTGTCTTTGGTCAGTCAGTCTAGTCCATGGTGGTGGTGGGGTGTGTGTGAGAGATTTTGGGGATGTGCGTTTGTGTATTATTCCCTATTTGCAACCGGGCCAGTCCCTGGCATCTCCTTCCAGCCTGCTGTTGCCAAACATCAATGAAGCTGCAGCTCGTTTTGCTTCTCTGCATTTTCTCCAACCAAATAATACTTTTTTTGACACAGATGCCAGCCGTGGATTTTTTGTGTGAAATAATCCTCTCTTCCTATTTACTCCGCTTGCCGCTGAGCCTGCAAATTCAAACTAAATCTGTCCCTTTGTTTTTGCTAGCTCTTTAAGTCTTAATTTATTTCCTTTTCTTTTTTTCCTGCTCCCGCTGCAAAAATATACGTCCCTGCCGTCTGTTCTGTATCCTCCTTTCCACACATGTCACTGTTAAGCAGTTCAGCAAAATCAAGTCCCTGATTTCTCCTTCGTATTGCCTCATCCTTAAATCTACTTGTGCTTTTTCCTCTAGGGATAGACCGGCCAAAGAAGAGTTGGTCTATCTTCTGGTCATGCAACCAGCATGATGACAGACGAGGGCAAATATAGATATATAGAGAGATTAAATTTCTTCCCCACCCTTTACCATAAGGCCCCAACTTGCATTACAATCACATAATGTATTATATTAAGAAAGGTAAAAGCTTGGCAGTTAGAAAACACACAAAACCATTCCAAATCAGAAGCAGAACAGTGTAAATTCAACAAATGAGGTGTGTCCCTCAAAGCAAAATACCTTAACTATCAAAGAGGCACATGGCCTGTATGTGGTACTTGGTTCTCCACATTCCTGCATTGCTTTGCCATTTTTTTAAATTAAAAAAATCCTCACAAAAATTTGCCAACGTTTTAGAGCCCATTTCTCCTAACATAGAATGTTTGTATGGAATTTTGCCTGCCAAACACATGGGTTTTTTTGCAAGCCACCCACCTGTCAATCAGCTGACATTGGTGACATCAGTTGACATGTTTTGGCTCAGGGAGTTCGAAATCAAACCACATCTCTCTCATTTTAATCTGTCTATTTCCTCTCTCTCTCTCTCTCTCTCTCTCTCTCTCGTTCTATATTTCTTGTTCCATATGTCCTACTTTTCCTTTTCTCTCTTTCCCCTCTATGTTCTTATTGTATTCAGATCAATGTTTTTGTTTTGGACAAAAAAAAAGTGATTATTTCTCTTTATGTGTATTTCTATTTATAAATCCAAATAAAATTTATTTTTTGAAAAAGAAAGAAATTAAACCACATGTCATAGGCAAAGAAGGGTGTGCTGTGCTACCCACCCTATAAGTCACTGACAACTCCTAGAGCTGCCCCTTTGCTCCTAAACCTCAGCTACCTTGTGGCTATACTCTTTCATGAGAAAATGGCTTTGAGAGTAAACCTTGAGGAAAAATCCATACCTGGTGCCTTGAGGGGCATATCTGGGAGATAAATAAATAAAACTTTATTTGCATTAGCCAATGGCCATAGCAACAGTAAAACATTACAGTATACGCAGTATTCGGGATAAGAAAAGCCTAAGGAATAAACTCTGCACAAATCTGGAGTGGAGTCCCTAAGGCGGTTCGATGGCGCCTTGTACTCCTCCTTCTGGCAACTCCTCCGGCCAAGCAGGTGCCAAACATGTTGCTCTGCTTTCCTTTGGACCCCATCAGTGAAGCTGGGGTAGGAAGGGTCCTTGTCATCTGGACAGCCCAGGACTTCCACACACATTGCCCAGGCTTGCACCCGGAGTGGTAATTACAAAGTCTGAGATCATCCTTGGAGGTGCACTCCATTGTGTCTCGAGACAAACTGATGCCAACAGGAAAGAGGTCCAATAAGGAAGGAGGTTCAATAAACACACAAGATGTAACCGGCTGTACATTTGAAAAAATAATATATACTATTCATTGTATTGAATTGTAGTTTTCAACAGAAGTAGCTCATAAAGTTCAACGAAAAAAGTAGAAGACCCAGTGGGTTAATTTATTCTCTAATCAGTTTATGCATAAGGTCCATGTATGTGTGTCTATTCCACTTGTCTGTTCAGAGAGTCCAACAATCCACACAAAAGGTTGTTACAGTACCACAGAATCCTTTCACAGAGTCTAAGACAAGGATTTCTGGAATATTAGCCTTGTTTCACCGTCCTAGGCTTCATAAAAATATGGAATGCTTCACGAATTTGCAAATTTGTCTACAATTCAATACAATGAATGGTATATTATTTTTTCAAATGTACAACCAGTTATGTCTTGTGTGTTTATTGAATATGTTTCACGTCACCAGAGGTTTGTTGTTGTTTTGAACAGGAAGGAGGTGGCACGGAGGCACTGGAGGTGTAAATGACTATCGGCCTTCGAAAAACTGGCATCGCTGGATTAAGTTCACCAGTGTCACAAACTGTTGGATGAGAAGGAATGGCGGGAGGAACCAGCTAAGGAATCACCAAGGGAAGGAAGCTTGGAGCCTGAGGAGTGGTGGTGGGACAGTGATGAGTGGTCAGAGGGAGAAGACTGGGAAGAGGAGGTGTCGGAAGCTGAAGAGGTAATGGCTTATTGAGCTGGGAGAGTCTGTGTCAGAAGTGCATGCAGGAGCCAGGCCCTGTGACCAGTAGGGCTTCGCAGGACTGGGGCCTTCCTAAGTTTGTTCTGGAGAGGCAAGGTCCGGCCATACAGGTGAGGCCGCTTGGTAACTCACTGCACCTGGTGGCAAGAGCCGGGAAGGAATATAAGGTCAGCATTTCCCTTCGGTTCTTTGCCACAGCAACACGTATCCTGCCTTGCTGCGTTTGGCTCCTTGCTTCCTGATCCTCAGACCTTGGCTCCTTGACTCCTTGCTTCTCAACCCTCAGACCCTTGACTTTGTGACTCCTTGCTTCTCAACCCTCAGACCCTTGACTTTGTGACTCCTTGCTTCTTGACCCTTGGACCCTTGACTTTGTGACTCCCTGCTTCCTGACCCTCGGACCCCTGGCTTCTGGACTCTCATTCCTGCCCCCACCCCACCATCTTGCCCCTGGTCCCGACGTCCTCAGCCGGGACTTTGATCGCCCATAGACTAGACCGTGACAGTCTGTGGCAGAGAGGAGTCCAGAATTGGAGGCAGAAGCTGAAGCCGGTGAGTAAGAGACCAAGAGGCAGAGATGAGTCAGGCTGGTTCAGAGTCATGCGTGTCTCCCCTTCTGCTCCAACAAGCTCCCCTCCTCACTGTCTCCTGGAACCAGAAGCGGGCTGAAATGGGCGGTGCAGCGACAGACCACATGCAGGCACAGTCTCTGATTGCTTGGAAGAAGCCTTGGAGAAGAGGGGACTTAGACGGCTGTGAGGAAGTGGGGACTTTTAGTCTCAGCAATGGGGCCAGACCTACCAGGGATGAGCTGCTGTGCTTATTAGACCTGGCACTCAGCCAAGTCATTTTTTTGCTGATAAAGAGTTAACTCCAACTTTGAATGGTGTGATTTATGGTCTGCTTGCTCTTTCACAATCAGTTTTGTTGAATTAATTAAACTAAATAGTTTTAACTGGATTTTGAATAAATGTGCAATTAATTGTTAGCGTATTGAATTTTATCGCATTATTATCTTCCTTAGTGGATCGAGCAAGCCACTATTCTGAATAATGCTTTTTATAGGGTGGCATAGCGGGCACTGGGGATGGGTTTATGGGACCATGGGGGGGCTGGCCCATAAAGGTTTGGGAACTGTTGGTCTAATATATGCACAGTGAAAAATACACCCCCTGCCTAGACATGAGTGCCCAGCCACAGAGCATAGGCTCCTTCCTTGCGAATGCATCCATTTCTGAGGCTCGAGGATTCTCTTCTGACAGTGATGGAGCATTCTGCGCACCCTTTCTTAAATTATCATATTTCACTTTGTCTTCCTGCTCCTCTGTTTTCATTTTGATTCTGGCATAATATGAGCCCGTTTATGGCATGCAAACATTATCTCATTACAGCAAACTACAGTACCAGGCTCTAAGTCTGGGTGTTATTGACTTAAGAGATATTTATGTTTTTTCTTATTTGATATCTTTTGTTCTTTTTAAAAACACGCGTTGCTGTTCCTCCGCCCTTCCTTACTCATAACGGCCTCACTCAGGCACCCTGTTATTACATTTCTATCTCTCTCATAATTGGGAAGAATTTCTAGAATATCTTCCTCCTTTTATTATTATTTTTTAATAAAAGCCACCATTTGCGATTATTTTTCTTTGCCACTTAATGTCAAAAGTCCTTGTTTTGTGAAGAAATCTAGTTTGGAGCCTTTTTCTTCTGGAGTTGGGTGGGGATTGAATTTAAGAAGCAGTTGAATGTCTGTGTGAGCCGTTGTCATATTTGCATGATGTATTCTTTTTGCAGCATGTTCGTTGGCAGGTTGAAGTATTGAGGTTTCAGCTAGGAACAAGTTTTATCATAGGATTGTAGAGTTGGAAGGGGTTGCAAATCTCATCTACTCCAACCCACTACAATGCAGGAATCTTTTGTCCGTGTGGCTTGACCCCACAACCCAGAGATTGAGTCTCACACTCTACCAACTGAGCTATCCCAACATCAGTTCTGCCTTGTTGTTGTTGTTGTTGTTTAGTCGTTTAGTCGTGTCCGACTCTTCGTGACCCCATGGACCAGACCACGCCAGGCACTCCTGTCTTCCACTGCCTCCCGCAGTTTGGTCAAACTCATGCTGGTAGCTTCGAGAACACTGTCCAACCATCTCGTCCTCTTGTGTCCCCTTCTCCTTGTGCCCTCCATCTTTCCCAATGTCAGGGTCTTTTCCAGGGAGTCTTCTCTTCTCATGAGGTGGCCAAAGTATTGGAGCCTCAGCTTCAGGATCTGTCCGTCCAGTGAGCACTCAGGGCTGATTTCCTTCAGAATGGATGCGTTTGATGTTCTTGCAGTCCATGGGACTCTCAAGAGTCTCTTCCAGCACCATAATTCGAAACCATCAATTCTTCGGCGATCAGCCTTCTTTATGGTCCAGCTCTCACTTCCATACATCACTAAGTTCTGCCTTAGTGGCCACCAATGCCCTCTCCTGGAAACGAGAAAGGTTTGAATAATATTTTGTGGCAATTCCTCGGCTGGACTACAGTAATGTGCTCTGTATGGGGCTGCCCTTGAAGGCTGTTGAGAAACAGCAAATGGGTTAGGAATGTGGCAGCCAGATTAATCTGTGAGGAAGCAAATATAACACTTGTTTTGTATGAAACCTGCTGGATTGGCACAGAGGCTTTTGTTTATCATGTTGGCCAACTGGATGCCTGTGGGAAGTCTACAAAGAAGGACATGAAAGCCCTTGCTCTGCTCTTCTCCAGAAGCCGGAGTTCAGTGACATTAGACCTTTGAACTTGGAGGTTCCATATAACCGCCATGACTGGTAGCTGGCATAACCTACAATGCAGAGAGCTCAGGTTGTTGTTGTTGTTTAGTGGTTTAGTCGTGTCCAACTCTTCGTGACCCCATGGACCAGAGAACGCCAGGCACTCCTGTCTTCCACTGCCTCCCGCAGTTTGGTCAAACTCATTCTGATAGCTTCGAGAACACTGTTCAACCATCTCGTCCTCTGTCATCCCCTTCTCCTTGTGCCCTCCATCTTTCCCATCATCAGGGTCTTTTCCAGGGAGTCTTTTCTTCTCATGAGGTGGCCAAAGTATTGGAGCCTCAGCTTCAGGATCTGTCCTTCCAGTGAGCACTCAGGACTGATTTCCTGCAGAGCTCAGGTTACAACTCAGTTAAGACTACTTTTAGGAAAGAACCTCATTGACACCTCATTCAGGGCCCTCCTGTCTGAAGGACACAGCCCTGCCACCATCCATTGACCCAGAGGACAAGTCTATGGCAGTACCTCCATCTCCTCAGCTTTGCAGAAGCTGAAGTCTAAGAAGCCAAAGTCTACAAAACATAGCAAGGACCTTTTAACTAGCTGACCAGCTCCTCCACAGAGATGGAGTCTCCCATTCCTCAGGTCTGATCAGCCAACCTAAGCCTTGAGAACGTAAGAGTTTGCTGGGTCAGGTCAATGGCCCAGCCACTCCAGCACCCTGTTCTCACTGTGGCCCACTGAATGCCTGTGGGAAACCAGCAAGCAGGGTTTGAGCCCCATAACACTCTCCCCTCCTGTGGCTGCCAGCAACTGGTGTTCAGAAGCATTACTGCCCTCTGACTGTGGAGCTAGAACAGGGGTCAGCAAACTTACCGCGCCTCGGGCCAGTGTCTCCAGCACCGATTGTGCGGCAGGGCGGGGGAGCGCGTGCCCATACACGCGCACACACGCTATATCTGGCACACTTCCAGGTCAGAGGAGCCCTGGAAATAGCTTGTGCACGGGCCTCCTCCGACCCGGATGTGCACCGGAAATAACGCTTGCGCATACGCACAAGCTATTTCCTGTGCTCCTTTGACCCAGAAGTGGGCAGCCGTGCAGCGCAGCGCCAGTAAGAGGGTGGTGGCAGCGGAGGGCACCGCGGGCTGGATAAACGAGTCCCTTGGGCCTTATTCGGCCCATGGGCCTTAGTTTGGGGACCCCTGAGCCAGAATATAGCCACCATGCCCAGCAACTGCTGACAGACTTGTCCTCCATTAATTTGTCTAATCCATTTCTAAAGCTCCCAGGATTTTTTGGAGAAAATCCCATGCTTCAAATGTGCACTGGGTATGCTTTCAATATATATGGTGTCGAATCTTCCCCTTGTCTCCTGGCTGCTGGCTCGTTTTAAAATACTGCTTGTGGACCAGCATGGACAGTATTCAGTCCCTTTCATCCATTTCTGGTGACCACAAATCTGACTGGCCCCTTGACCCCATCTCATCCAAGGCCCTCTGCCCCTTTCCCCTCCTAGCTGGCCTCAGAATCCCCTCTGGCTTTTCAAACGTCAATTACGCTCTGCAATGGCCAATAAATCTCACGTCTAAACACTATAATGAGACTCTGCTTTTTTCATCCCAGGAAACGGAGAGATCTTTTACCCTGATTAATTGTCTTTTTCTTTTCTTTTTTCAATCAGAAGCAGGAAAAAAACCAGCCGACACCTGAACCTCCTGAAAGCCCATTTTGAGGGGGGCTGTAGTGATTTCTGTTAGCATAGAGACTTAGTATGCAGCAGAAGAAGTTAATGTTAGTGAAATGCAGCTTTGCTTGGAGCACGCCTTTAGTTAGAAGGTATTCAGCCTGAGATTTCTTATAAACTACAAAAGCGTATACTTATTTAGGGAAGTGAATCCATTTTTTAAAAAACAACAGCAACCATTTTTTGCAAACTTTCTTTTTCAGTTTCCAAAAAACACTTATAACGAATCACCCCCATATTCTCCCCCTGAAAAGAAACTTCCCATGCTCGTGCAATGTAGAACATTAAGCAAGCTTAAATAATAGTTCAGAGTTGTTTATATCAGTGGTCAACAGAAGAGGTTCAAAGACTTTTTCAAGGCAGATCTTTAAAAAATGTAGTATAAACACTGACAACTGGGAAACACTGGCCTGCGAGTACTCCCATTGGAGAACAGCCTTTACCAAAGGTGTCATGAGCTTTGAAGACACTCAAACTCAGGACACAAGGGAGAAACGTGCTAAGAGGAAGACACGCTTGGCAAACCCTCACTGTGATCAGCTCCTGCCCGGAAACCTCTGTCCCCACAGTGGAAGGACATATGGATCCAGAATTGGCCTCCACAGGCACTTACAGACTCACTTTTAAAACTGTGTTTATGGAAGACAATCTTACTCGGCTATGAGGGATCGGCAAAGAAGAAGAGGAGGAGGACTCTGTCTTGTGGAGTTTAGGTGGGCATCCTATCATATTGAGCAGGCATCTGGTCTGCCCCTGTGAGAACAGAACGATCGACCAGGTAGGCCCCCATTGGCCTTATCCACCAGGCTCTTCCTATGTTCTTAAAAGTTCATCTAGGAGAACTATGGGAGAAGGGGACCTGATCCAAACCTGTGTGGGTCTTGAAATTAGCACAACATGGAGAAAATGAGCAAATTTCTCATGGGCATTTTGCATGTTTCTGTTCCTCGACATGGGCAAGGATGCTTCCTAAAAAGCCCTGTGCTGGCACACCTCTGTGTATATCTGTATACCCACAGAGAGAAAGCACACTTTCGAAAGAGAGCAATCAGATGAAATGAGACAAGCCGCTGCCACCAGGCCCAGAGGTCTGCAGTAAAACGTCCTTGGCAAGGTGAGGTGTACCCAGGTACCTAGAGACACCTTCAGCTCAACTCCAGCTCTCGAGAGCTCCAGATGATTTTCATATATGGATGCTGCATGAGAGGAACTCGGTTCAGTTCACATGCTCAATTTCATTTCAGCCAGAAAAGAATTCCTTTCTTTTATCTGTCCTTAATCTTCTCATTTCAGCCAGAAATGTCTCCCAAGGTTTAGCTTCATTCAACGTCAGTGAAGTTCTGGTGTTACAAGAGAGAGAGTAGCTTTCTTTGTGTGTTGCATAATTTGATAAACTTCTATCATGTCGCTCACCTTCTCTCTAAACTAAAATGGTCTCAAGCATTGTGACCTTTCAGAGCAGTGTGGTCCTCTGGGATGGAAGTCGGAGAGCCAGTGTGGTGTAGTGGTTAGGAGTGGTAGTCTCGTAATCTGGTGAACTGGGTTTGCGTCTCCGCTCCTCCACATGCAGCTGCTGGGTGACCTTGGGCTAGTCACACTTCTCTGAAGTCTCTCAGCCCCACTCACCTCACAGAGTGTTTGTTGTGGTGGAGGAAGGGAAAGGAGAATGTTAGCTGCTCTGAGACTCCTTAAAGGGAGTGAAAGGCGGGATATCAAATCCCCCCCCCCAAAAAGCGGAGGTGCTCCTCTCCCTGGTTGAGAGCCGCTGGACAGGAGCACTTAAAACTCTCACCTTTTGGGTTGCTACTCCAGCTTTGGTGAGCCTGAATTTCCTGCAAGAGCAGAGGCAAATATTCCAGGAGCAAGCCCACCTGAGCCCAGCTCTACATGATGTGTAATGCTAACGATTGAAACTGAGCTCCATAATCTATTGGAGCTCTTTGGTATGCAGAAAGCGTGCAGCGTTTGGCTTGTGAGATGCTTGCTGTGTAAGACAACAACAAGGTAGTTTATTATAGGAAATGCATAGCTTGGATAGAAAGGGCTTCTCATTCTAATCTAACTAGCTGATCTAGAGAAGAAGGCTATGCTTGCTGCTTTGTTATCTCAGAGGATAGGTCCAAGCTGACCTCTTTGAAGATTCTTGAACTCAGGACAAAAGGGAGAAATGTGCTAAGAAGAAGGCATGCTCGACAAAACCTCACCATGATCAACTCCCACACGGAAACCTATGTCCCCACTGTGGAAGGACGTGTGGGTCCAGAATTGGACTCCACAGTCACTTATGGACTCACTGTGAAGACTGTGTTCATGGAAGACAATCTTACTCGGCTACAAGTGATTGCCAAAGAAGATCTCAGAGGATAGGCCCAAGGTGACCTCTCATCTTGAGGTCTGAGAAAGAAGTGTGAGGAGGAGGAAGTTGTAAATATGATGCAACCTATGTTGTATCGGTCTAAACAACAATATGGCGGTCAGCAAAGAGGTCAGCGGTACAGAGGTAGTCTGGGGATCTAGAGATCCCTAACTCTTATCTCTTTTAACCCCATGCAAAAGTGCTCTCAGTAAGCTGAAGAATTGCACCTCAACATCTGCACTAACTCACTCCCTACCCAACAAAGAGCACTAATTCAAGGGCAGCCAACACTTGTCAGCCCCAGCCAACATAGCCAATGGTCAGGGGTGGTGGGACCTGGTAGTCCAGCAACGTCTGAAGGGCAGAACATTGGCTACCCCTGTGCTGTCTGTACCAAACACATTTTAATTTATTTTTCACAGCCTCCCTGAGGCTGGTCAGGAAGAGCTCTCTGATTACCATGACTGCAAGGCAATTGAATTCGTATATATGGAGTCGTTTGTGGAAGAAGCTCTCTGATGAGTCACCCATTCCTTTAATCAGGATGGAAGTTGTCCAGATCCTTCAGTGACGGCTCTGCTTCTTCTTGAGTATCAGCCTCTGGGGTCAGGAGCGGCAGATGACATCTCTCTCTCCTACATGTGTTGAAACTGTCCACATTTGCCAGCTCATTCCAATCTGGACTCTCTCTCGTTATTTATCCCATCTTCACGGTTGACGTCAGCCACGTGGAACGGCTCTGCCAGGGTGGTGACGCCAATGCCATCTTAGTCTATATGGCGGGAGCCAATTTGGGTGAGCAATAGGGAGGCCCCCTGGGGGTGTTGGCAGGACTTCTGCCAGCCTCATGGATGGGTGGACGGGCAGCTCCAGAGCATGGCCTGAGTTTGCTCGCCTCCTGGATTCTGCAAACCAGGGTCAGGGACTCTGCCAAAGGGAAATTGTCTCGGAAAGCTTCTGGCTTCACCTCTGCAGGAATCCTCGTTTGAGTCCTAGCCAAGGCATGCAAATCCGCAGAACTGAGGGCAGGTCGCTTGCTCGACATCCACGATGCAAAACCCAATGGCGGCTGGTTCTCGTTGGGACTGGAGGGGTGGAAGCTAGGGAGCCGAACAGCAGGTGGCGCCAGAGTGAATGAGAGGTGGAGCCAACTCTCTGGTTTGTCCCCATCTTCCTCTTCCCTATTGAGTTCTATGATGGCAACACTGAGACTGAACAGGAAGAATCTGCCCCCTGGATGAAGGCAGGCAGATGGGAGTTGGCTGGGCATTGACTGAGGCCAGTGGGGCCATGCCTCATTTGCCCAAATGAACCAGCTTCCACTGCATTGGTCTATGGGACTTAGAATCATAGTTTGGAGGGACCCAAAAGTTGCATCTTGTCCAACTCCCTGCACTGCAGGAATCACAGCTAAATCCCTCTGTTCCCACCCTCTCTCCCAGCTTCTCACCCTTCCTTTCTCTTCCTCCAATCTCCCCTTGACCTCTTGATGTACCAGTCTGATCAGTACGACAGCGAGCTCCAATTAACACCAGCATTCGGGCCGATGACACATCCACCCCCCTCCCCGTGCTGTCATTTCTGCTAACCCCCTCCCTTTGGTCTATTAAATCACCTTCTGGTGCCGGAGTAATTTCATTTTTGTCTGCAGGAGCCAATGGGCTCGACCACCTCAAACATCTGTAGTGGCTCAGAGGGTGAATATCTAATAAGGACTCGGAGCCAGTCCTGCACTAGAGAACAAACGCAGTGGCCAGATGGTCCATCATTACCCATTTTTATTAATTACTGCCTCTACAGTCTTTGATTGGCCCATATGGGAAGCTCTCCTCATGCAAGCAGCCATTCCAGCGATTCATAAAACAAACCTTCTCTTAATTAAGCTGAATATCCTATTCTTGCGACTTTGCTTTGAGGCCGGAAGATTGTTTCCTTCACATGCTGTCTAGATCTTGGGCGGTTTGTGGTGGAGGGAGCGGGCGGGGAGGAAGGAACCCACAGGAAACTGAAAGTTGTCACCAGATGTTGTCCAAGGCGATAACGTTCCTGTCTTAGGCATTTAATTGCAACCTCTGGAATTTCTCTGAGTAAACATTTCTGATTGTGTTGCTACTTTCTGCTTGGAGTTGCAGTTTTTGGAACAGGAAGACACGACGCGCCACTCAGTTTCTGCTGAGGAGGCGGAGGGAAATGCCAAAACCCATCATTCTTTCGTGAGTGGGTCTCGGAACCAAGCCTCTGAAAATGCAGAGCTGGAACAAGACTCAGACCTTGAGACCATCTGAGAGCTTCAACCCTCCCCAAAGACCATTCGTGCCCAAGGTTCTGGCGGCCAATCTGCGCCCACACCATCATTTGCGAAGAAAGCAGGATGGTCTACATTGCTCAGCAATGAGTTGCCCACCCATTCAGAAAGAAGACTTGAGAGGCGTGTTATCGGATATAAATCCATTATTTAGCCTTTTTATTTGATTTCCTTTTATTATATTGATTCTATGATTCATGTAGCTACATGGGGACTAGAACCCTGCTCTCCCAGACCTTAGTCCAACACGGTAACCACTATACCAAATTGTCTTAATAAGAAGATCTGCAGTAAATTCAATCCATTATGAAAGTGTGGGCAGGTGGATTCTGGATAAATCAGGCAGGCAGACATCCCTCCGTCCCTCTGAGCATGTTCACCCTAACCATCTTCCAGAGATGGTGGGTTTGTGTGCCTATATCAAGCATAGGCAAACTCCAGCCCTCCGGATGTTCGGGACTACAATTCCCATCATCCCGGACCACTGGTTCTGTTAGCTAGGGATGATGGGAATTGTAGTCCCAAACATCTGGAGGGCCAGAAAGTTAAGTCCTGTCATGGATGACTCGGGAGTTGTGGCTCACCTTGCTTTACTGGCCGAGGGAGCTGGCGTTTGTCTGCAGACAGCTTCAGGGTCATGTGGCCAGCAGGACTAAACCGCTTCTGGTGAACCAGGGCAGTGCACGGAAACGCCATTGACCTTCCTGCCAAAGCGGTACCTATTTATCTATTTGCACTTTGACATGCTAAGTTAGCAGGAGCAGGGACCGAGCAACGGGAGCTCGCCTCATCATGGGAATTCGAACCACCAACCTTCTGATCGGCAAGCCCTAAGCTCTGTGGTTTAAACCGCAACGCCACCCGAGTTCAAAAATTTTATATTTGCATACATTTAAATCTATGTTTGCATGCAGTAAATGCCAATCAATAAAGAACATAACTGAGCCAGGACCACTCCCCCCAAAGCCAATGGAACTGTGTGTAGTAGGCAAAAAAAGGGAGCCCCAAAAGCCAATTAAAGAAACCCTTTCCCAAATTCAGACTCAGCCCCCACCAAGGTCTTCACAGTGCTGAGGCTGGAGGGTTTGTGTTGCAAGAACAGCAGGTTTATTCTGTCAACCTGGACCTCAATGTCTGGGCTGAATGATGAGGGTGGAGATGCTCCTTCAGGTATTCAGGACTGGTGCTGTTTAGGGCTTTAAAGGTCAGCACCAACACTTTAATTGCACTCAGAAAATCACCAGGAGCCAATGTAGATCTTTGAGGTGTTATATGGTCCTGGCGGCCAGTCACCAGTCTAGCTGCCGCATTCTGGATTAGTTGTAGTTTTCCCAATCGCCTTCAAAGGTAGCCCCATGCAGAGTGCATTGCAGTAGTCCAAGCGGGAGAAAACCATGGCCAGAGGTGCTGAAAGATGCAAAGAGATGCAGAAGCCAGAGCAAGGTTGCACTCTCCTCCACTTGCTCCCTGGAAAAGTCATTCACCAGGCTAACTAAGACATGAACTTGGATTGGAACAGCTCTAAATAATCACACATCATCTGAGCATGCGTCTAGCTGCCCCATCACAACTCTCTCCACCACCTTCCCCCAAAAGGGGGTGTATTTGCATCTAGTTGCTATTTATTCCAATTCAAGGGGTCCAGGGTCAGTTGACTGGATACAGTACACCATGGGTAGGCAAACTAAGGCCCGGGGGCCAGATGTGGTTCAATTGCCTTCTCAATCCAGCCCGCGGACAGTCCGGGAATCAGCGTGTTTTTACATGAGTAGAATGTGTGCTTTTATTTAAAATGCATCTCTGGGTCATTTGTGGGGCATAGGAATTCGTTCATTTTTTCTTCTTCAAAATATAGTCCGGCCCCCCACATGGTCTGAGAGATGGTGGACCGGCCTCCTGCTGAAAAAGTTTGCTGACCCCCTGGGCTAAACCACCACCTGTTTCAAGGCATTTTTATCCTAATGTGTTTTAGCAGTAATATGAACTGAAAAAAGGAGTAGAAGATGGCTTGGTTTTCCTCCAATCTCAGAGAGTATCTCAGAAGCTGCCTCAGAAAAGGACAGACGTTTGGACAGCATGCAACATTTATTTAAAATGAATGGATTGATCGATTAATTGGTTCACAGGCAAATGACTCGTCAATTAAAATTTGTTTAATTGGTTGGCAAGTCTAGGGTTCCTTCTGGGAAAGACTGGAGCCAGTTCTGCCAGCCAGCCAGCCGGGCCTCATCCTGTAGGGACCGGTGCCTCTTCCCTCTCTGCCATTCCAGCCAAGAAGACCAAGGCAACGCGGTTTTGATTTATTTATTAAAATGTCTCTACGGCGAAACATCTGCATGAAGAACGATAGATCAATGAGGTGTGCATGCCCATTTGCATAGCTTCCAAATAACTCATTGCTTTGCATAATTTATCCCTGCCTGCGCTGCAATTATTTTTCTAGCCTGCGATCTCCGAGGGTGCCATGATAAATCACAAGGCCCAGCGCCATGGGACTGGGAGGGGAGGGCATTCTGCCTTCTGGAAAAAGGTAGTAATTCTCTTCACTGGGATTTTCAAACCCTGCAGTCAGTTGAGTTGCGGGGGCTGGCATGAGAGTCTCTGAGTATTCCACTTGGGGTGAGCAATGGGTCTTTTTGCTGTCCATCACAGACATTCAAAAGTGTATGGCTCAGTTGGTAGTACAGTAGTACCTCTGGTTAAGAACTTAATTCGTTCTGGAGGTCTGTTCTTAACCTGAAACTGTTCTTAACCTGAGGTACCACTTTAGCTAATGGGGCCTCCCACTGCCACCGCGCTATTTCTGTTCTCATCTTGAAGCAAAGTTCTTAAAAAAATATTTCATTTTTCTTTTTCATTAATTACATACATCTCAATTTCTTAACATTTACTATATATTCCTCCCTCCCTCCCCTCCAAGGTTTCCCCAACTTCCGCCTCTGGTTTGTTTTTATTTTCACCCACTTTGCTATCTCTTAACAGAAAAAGTTATTGATTACATAACATCAAGCCTAAAAACATAAAAACAAAAGTAAATACACCATCATATATCACTATCTTCTAAACATTTTCTAATGCTGATAATATGAATGTTTGTTTAAATCCTGCCATCAAGTCTATTGACTTTCTTTGTTTCTGCAAATATAATATGAATGGTTCCTAATCTTTTTCAAAGTCTCTGTTGTCTTTTTCTCTTAGTCTATCTGTCATTTTTGGCAGCTGAAGCAAAGTTTTTAACCTGAGGTAATATTTCTGGGTTAGTGGAGTCTGTAACCTGAAGCGTCTGTAACCCGAGGTACCACTGTACATGAGATTCTTAATCTCCGGGCCGTGGGTTCGAGCCCCATGCTGGGCAAAATATTCCTACATTGCGGGGGGTTGGACTAGATGACCCTTATGGTCCCTTCCAACTCTAGGATTCATACAACCACACACACACATATCCCCCCTGCTCACGTTCACCCCCCTTAGTGTGCTGATTGTAGCCAGTTAGTCTGGAAGATAATATAATGTGAAATGAAAAATTCCAATCGATAAAAGGAAACCTTGGAGGCTTTTAAGGGTTTGCCGCTGTCATCCTTGGATGGGATTTTAACTGCAGACCACTTGACAGCTGATTGCAAAAACCTCTGTTTCTACTCCATCAATGCAATTGGATAAAGAGCCATTTAATTGCATCCCAATGAGATTTCCCTACCTGACTAGTGAGTGAGGTTCTTACCTGGCAGATACCTTGACAATAGCAGGTCACGGGGACCCAAAGATTAAAATCGATTGAGCTTCTTTTTCACTTCCTCCTTTGTCTGCCCCGAAAGCAAAATAACTGCCTCCTCTGTCAACTTTGTTGATCCCCTCCCCAGGCAACTTTACATCCTTTGGGTGGTTTCAGCTGCTATTCCTTTTTTCCTTTTTCCAATCTTAATTGAAATTTCCACATCAGCTTGTAATTTTTAAAAGAAATCAGCATTTGACTGTGCATTTTTCCTAAACACACACTTTAAAAAAATAAAATACAGTTTTGCAAGCATCTTTGTATGTTCTCCTCAGGAGCAGATGCATTTTAACACACACATTTCCACCCAATATATAATTTCTTTACACATTTTCTCTCTCTCTAAGTTATTTTCACATATTTATGTTGCACATCACCCCAGTCTCTGAGCGATGCGAGATTCCAGGCACTTACGCAGAGTTCAGTTCCCTTGAAACGAGGGACGGTGGAGTATCTATGACATATGGTTTATTTACACCTATGTAAAAGCTAAAAAGTCACAGGGGTCTCTCCCCCCTGCTGCAACAAGCTCCCCTCCCTGCCTGGTCTCCCAGAACCAAAAGAGGCATGAAAAGGGCAGGGGAGAGGTTGTTTGCCTGCAGGCACAGTCTCTGATTGCTTGGGGGGAAAAACCCTGGGAAGGAGGAGACATAACAAAGGTAAAAGTAAAGGACCCCTGGATGGTTAAGTCCAGCCAAAGGCAACCATGGGGTTGCGACACTCATCTCGCTTTCAGGCTGAGAGAGCCAGTGTTTGTCCACAGACAGCTTTCCAGGTCTTGTGGCCAGCATGACTAAGCCGCTTCTGGCGCAATGGGACACCGTGACGGAAACCAGAGCACATGGAAACGCCATTTACCTTCTCGCAGGAGCAGTACCTATTTATCTACTTGCACTGGCGTGCTTTTGAACTGCTAGGTTGGCAGGAGCTGGGATAAAGCAATGGGAGCTCACTCCATTGCAGGGATTCGAACCGCCGACCTTCTGATTGGCAAGCCCAAGAGGTTCAGTGGTTTAGACCACAGCACCACCCGCATCCCATGCACACCTATGTACACAGCCTTAGCACCCCAAGAAGGTCTTGTTTCTTCCATAGCCACAGAAATCAAGCATTGTCCTGCCTCTCTCTCCCCAGGTTGCTGCTTTTCTTCTAGTTCACAAAATTTCCAGCTCTTTCACATGGCCTTTCTAACTATCCGTCTTGCACAGAGTCCCTTTCCTTTGTTCCCCTTAATGGCCCATCGCCCAGGCTATCACCTCGCCAAGGATCACAGGGCAGTCTACAATATAAAAACACGAAAATACACAACATATGACAAACAAAACAATGATCCTCCTCCCATACACAAACAGTTTAAAAGGCCACCAATTGTTTAATCATTCAAAGTCCTGGGAAAAGACGACCGTTTCCACCTGGTGCCTAAAGATATGTGGTGAAGTCACCAGGTGAGTCTCCCTGGGGAGAGCATTCCGTAAATGGGGAGCCACCACAGAAAAGGCCCATACTTTTGTTACTACCCTCTAGACATCTCATGGAGGAGACAGCTGAAGATGGGCCTCAGAAAATTATCACAGGCTTTGGGTTGGTTCATATAGGACAGTGTTTCTCAACCTGTGGGTCCCAAGATGTTGTTGGACTACAACTCCCATCATTCCTAACCAGCATGACCAGTGGTCAGGGAAGATGGGAGTTGTAGTCCAACAATTCTGGGCTGCATCAATAGGAGTATAGCATCTAGATCAAGGGAAATAATAGTGCCACTGCATTCTGCTCTGGTCAGACCTCACCTGGAGTACTGTGTCCAGTTCTGGGCACCACAGTTCAAGAAGGACACTGACAAACTGGAACGTGTCCAGAGGAGGGCAACCAAAATGGTCAAAGGCCTGGAAACGATGCCTTATGAGGAACGGCTAAGGGAGCTGGGCATGTTTAGCCTGGAGAAGAGGAGGTTAAGGGGTGATATGATAGCCATGTTCAAATATATAAAAGGATGTCACATAGAGGAGGGAGAAAGGTTGTTTTCTGCTGCTCCAGAGAAGCGGACACGGAGCAATGGTTCCAAACTACAAGAAAGAAGATTCCACCTAAACATTAGGAAGAACTTCCTGACAGTAAGAGCTGTTCGACAGTGGAATTTGCTGCCAAGGAGTGTGGTGGAGTCTTCTTCTTTGGAGGTCTTTAAGCAGAGCCTTGACAACCATATGTCAGGAGTGCTCTGATGGTGTTTCCTGCTTGGCAGGGGGTTGGACTCGATGGCCCTTGTGGTCTCTTCCAACTCTATGATTCTGTGATTCTAACATCTGGGGACCCACAGGTTGAGAACCGCTGATATAGGAAGAGGCGGTCCTTGAGGTCATGTTAGAGAAGGAGAACAAAACCAATTTCTTCTCCCATCTCTAAGCCACACCAACTCCATATATTTAAAGCTCCATGATACTGCGTTTAACTGCTATGGCTTCCCATGAAAAATTCTGGGAGCTGTGCCTTAACAGCTGAGCGCTGTTAGGAGGTCTCTGTTCCAAAATTGTTCCAAATCTAAAATTGCCAGAGTTCCCCATGAAGAAAAATTCATTGTTAAATCACTTTGGAAATCGTAGCTCTGGGAAGGGAATTGACAACAACTCTCAGCCCCCTTCACAAACTACAGCTCCCATAATTCTTTTTTTTTGGGGGGGGGGAGCCATGGCTGTTTAAAGTGGTGTCCATAGCGCATGAAATGTATGGCATGGATGTGGTCTTAAGCTGTCCTCAGCCATAGGGCTAGGGGCTCCTAGATACGGGCCCCACAATAGCTTACTAGGGAAATGCTGAAGTCACCCTTTGGGGTGCCTCAGGGTCAATTTTTATGGTAGCCCAAATCTCAGTTGTATGGGTATATGTATATATCTCAATTTTAACTCATGAGCTATTGCTGCAGTCTGCTCCGATTGTATATTTTATCTTTATGAACACTGTTTTTATTGAGTTATGTGAGCAGTGAGCAGTCAAAGTGAGCAGTCTTTGACTGTAATAAATTATCTATCATCTCTCTCTCTCTCTCTCTCTCTCTCTAATCTATCTATCATCTATCTATCATCTATCTATCTGTCTTATCTATCTATCTATCTATCTATCTATCTATCTATCTATCTATCTATCATCTATCTATCTATCATCTATCTATCTATCATCTATCTATCTATATCTATCTATCTATCTAATCTATCTATCATCTATCTATCATCTATCATCTATCTATCTATCTATCATCTATCTATCTATCTATCTATCTATCTATCTATCTATCTATCTATCATCTATCTATCTATCTATCATCTCTATATCTATCTATCTATCATCTATCTATCTATCTATCTATCTATCTATCTATCTCTATCTATCATCTATCATCTATCTATCATCTATCTATTTTTCTATCATCTATCTATCTATCTATCTATCTATCTATCTATCTATCTATCTATCTATCTCTATCATCTATCTATATCTATCTACTGGCCCCACTTCTATCCAAGCCACCAGCAAGATGAAACCACGAATGGACTGCCATGAGAGTGACCATTTTGTTCTGCCCCTGCCAGGGCGGCCATCAGCACCCTCTGAGCAACCGAAAGGGAAGGGCAGCTTGCACCAGATGGATGGCCTTGAATACCATATTGAATACCAAATGGCCTTGAATACCATATTGTGCAGGAGAGTTGTCCCCTTTTCTATCTCCTCCTCCATATTATAGGAGAGAATATACCATATATATAAAGGTAAAGGGGACCCCTGACCATTAGGTCCAGTCATGGCCGACTCTGGGGTTGCGGCGCTCATCTCACTTTACTGGCCGAGGGAGCCAGCGTACAGCTTCCAGGTCATGTGGTCACCATGACTAAGCCACTTCTGGTGAACCAGAGCAGCGCACAGAAACACCGTTTATCTTCCCGCCGGAGTGGTACCTATTTATCTACTTGCACTTTGACGTGCTTTCGAACTGCTAGGTTGTGTGATGGCCTGGGATTCCGATTCAGAGGTTGAACCAGAGGAATCCCAGCCTGCACAGGAGTCCCCGCCTCCAGGGCCGGCTGAACTGGGGCAGGGCCTTGATTCTGAAGTGCCTGCACCTGTGCCGGATCCTCAGGAACAGGCACCAGGTGATTCCACTCTGGCTCCAGAGGTGGTTGAGGACTCAGTGCCTGCAGGTGAGTCTCCCCCTGGGCCCAGTAACCCTTCAGCCTCTCCTGAACTGCAGAGGCTCAGGGCAGAGAGGCGAAGGGAACTGGTTTCTCCCAGGAGGAGTGCTCGCCTTAAGGCCAGGAGAGGCGGGTCTCCTGGGGGCCGGGACCGCCCCTGGCCTCAGAGAAGATAAAGGCCAGTCAGCCCGGTCCCAGGTTGCGGGAGCAACGTCGTTGTTGAGTACCTGTTCCTGCCTGGACCCAGACCTGACTCTCCAGTGCTCCTGTCCCCGCCCGGCTTCCTGCTTCGGACCTCGCCCCGCTCCTTGTGGACTGAATCCAGGCTAGTGACCCAGGACCGGACTTTGACTACGCCAACGGTAACCTTCCCCCCGGGATCGGCACAGGTTGGCAGGAGCAGGGACTGAGCAACAGGAGCTCACCCCGTTGCTGGGATTCGAACCACCGACCTTCTGATCAGCAAGTCCTAGGCTCTGTGGTTTAACCCACAGCGCCACCCGCGCCCCACCATATATATATATATCCACAATAGACCCCAGCTGCAGGCCCATTGTTGAGTGGCATTTCCAGGAACAAACCTTGGAATAAAAGCTATTGGGACCATTTTATTTTTTTCGGGGTTATTGCATCTGCTGTTTTTTTGCTTTGGTTAGACAGCATTCTGCACACCCGGCAGATGTATCGAATTTTCCTGACAACGCCAAATGAGCCGGCGTCGACTCTCTTTCTCTGGAATTAGAGAGAATGTGTTTGCTGTACACAGAAGCGCCTCGCGTCCCACAGTGTGCTGTACTGTGGGGGAAATGCAGCCTCAATAAAAGCAAAGGGAATTACCAAAGCAGAGATCAGCTCGGGAGCCGAAGGCTACTTTTGTGCCTGCAATGATAGCCATGCTCAAATATATAAAAGGATGTCACATAGAGGAGGGAGAAAGGTTGTTTTCTGCTGCTCCAGAGAAGCGGACACGGAGCAATGGATCCAAACTACAAGAAAGAAGATTCCACCTAAACATTAGGAAGAACTTCCTGACAGTAAGAGCTGTTCGACAGTGGAATTTGCTGCCAAGGAGTGTGGTGGAGTCTCCTTCTTTGGAGGTCTTTAAGCAGAGCCTTGACAACCATATGTCAGGAGTGCTCTGATGGTGTTTCCTGCTTGGCAGGGGGTTGGACTCGATGGCCCTTGGGGTCTCTTCCAACTCTAGGATTCTATGATTCTAAGTAAGAATCAGTGCTCCTAATAAGTGGATTTGAAAATGTCAGGTCAATGGGGGTAATTGAGTGTGAGCTGAGGGGCTTGCCCTGTCCTTGCGTGACCCTGGGCGGATCCATGCCATACATTTAAAGCACGCCCAGCACACATTTAAAACACTTGACCTCTGCCCAAAGAATCCTGGGAACTGTAGTTTGTTGAGTTTGCTGGGAGTTGTAGGGGGAAATTACAGTTCCCGTGATTCTTGGCAGGAGGAATGTGCATGAAATGGGCACCTGATGTTCTTTTGTGTGGACCTGCCCACAGTAGACTAAGGCTGCCTATGCACCATGCATTTAAAGCACATGATTTTGTCCTAAAGAATCCTGGGACCTTAGGTTTTGTTAGAAAAAATTATTTCAAAACCAAAAAAATTTACACACATCAAATTTGAAATCCATATTCATTTCCTAACATAAGCCTATTACATAGATTGTTGTTGTTGTTTAGTTGTTTAGTTGTGTCTGTCTCTTCGTGACCCCATGGACCAGAGCACGCCAGGCACTCCTGCCTTCCACTGCTTCCCACAGTTTGGTCAAACTCATGCTGGTAGCTTCGAGAACACTGTCCCACCATCTCGTCCTCTGTCATCCCCTTCTCCTTGCGCCCTCCATCTTTCCCAACATCAGGGTCTTTTCCAGGGAGTCTTCTCTTCTCATGAGGTGGCCAAAGTCTTGGAGCCTCAGCTTCAGGATTTGTCCTTCCAGTGAGCACTCAGGGCTGATTTCCCTAAGAATGGAGAGGTTTCATCTTCTTGCAGTCCATGGGACTCTCAAGAGTCTCCTCCAGCACCATAATTCAAAAGCATCAATTCTTCGGCGATCAGCCTTCTTTATGGTCCAGCTCTCACTTCCATACATCTCTACTGAGAAAACCATAGCTTGAACTATACGGATCTTTGTTGGCAAGGTGATTCTCTGCTTTTTAAGATGCTGTCTAGGTTTGTCATTGCTTTTCTCCCAAGTAGCAGGTGTCTTTTAATTTTGTGGCAGCTGTCACCATCTGCAGTGATCATGGAGCCCAAGAAAGTAAAATCTCTCACTGCTTCCATTTCTTACCCTATAGATTACCTAAATTAAAATATATCTAATTGCTCTAGGCTTCCCTTTGCTGTATGTAAATACATTGCAATTAACAAATTATATTATAATTGTAGAATCCTGGGACCTTAGATTTTTAAGGGTGCTGGGAACACTGGCTCTATGAGGGGTAAACTTCAGTCCCAAGAGTTCCTTGTGCTTTCCATATGCTTTCAATGCATGGTGTGCGTAGGCTCAATCTAGGTTGTGGCTACCCATGGCAGGGGCATTGCTAGGTGCTTCAAAGACTCAGGACATAAATTTGCATGTGTCAGGGGCTCAGGAGCAGAGGCACAGGGAAGATGGGAAATGGAGAGCGAGGGCGAGGAATCAGAGGGCAGTGTAGGAGGAGACAGTGGTCCGAGGGATTCCATAAGCCTCTCCAGCGAATCGGAAGATTCACAGAAGGGAGCGCCAGTGGCCAGGGGTAGGGGGGTCCCAAGGGGAACGCCCCAGGAGCAAGGGGGGAGCAGGGACTCCCAGAGTAGTAGTTGGAGATCAGGACCAGCTTCCCCACCAGAGCAGAGTGGGGGGGAAGGGTCCCAGGCATCGGGACCAGTACTTCCCCCACCAGGGAGAGAAGACGAGGCAGAGCTGACCACGCCTTCCTCGGAGAGTCGTACAATGGAGGGGAGGTCAGATCCGGCCAGTGTCACGGAAGAGGGAAGCAGTGATAGAAGCAGTGTAACGGTTAGGAGAAAGGTCACTGGGTTAGCGCGAGAAGCAAGTTCAAATGTACAGGAGCGCGGGACAGCAGAGAGTGAGGATTGGGAACCGGGTCCTAAAGCACGCCGGAGGCAAGGGGAGGAGCTAAGCGACTCAGCGTCGGAAGAGTCCAGGAAAGGCAATGCCCCAGAGGGCAGGAGGACCCAGAGGAGGAGAGAGCAGCGCAGAAGGTGGAGCAGGGCTAGGATCTTAAACTGGTGCGGAAGGGGAAGTGATTCAGATAGGACTTCGCCGATCTAGAGTCTAGACGTAGGGTTGCACGCTCTGGCTTTAAAATGGAAACTATACTTCAATAAAGACTTTTGTACATAATATCAGCCTGGCGTTGGTCCTCTGTGAGCTGGGACCTAGAGGCAGCCCTGACAGCATGCCATTTGCATAAACTGATTTATACGCATGGCACTCTCAGGTGTTGGGATGTGTGCTTTGCAGAGAACCCAGCTGCCATGCAAGCAAGGGGGCAAGAAACGAAAGGGATGGGAAGGGGCAGAAGATTTGGGGGCTGAAATGGAAGGAGGGGATGAACCTTCTAACAATGCCCCTGGAACTGGGGAGTTAAAACAGAAGCTGAAGACTTGGAGGATGGTGGAGTGTTGGGTTCAGGATATCTGGGAAATGTTAAGAGGCTGTCAGTGTCTGATGGTCAGGGACCATTTGCCTAGGACCAGGTTAGACTCTGGATCTGGCTAGCTCAGTCTTGCCTGGGGCCTCAAGTCTCCTGGGTCTTTCCTGCCAGATGCTTCCTAAACCGAAGGTGCTTGCTATATGTTATAATGGCTGCTGCTGTCCTGGGATGGGTGTGAGTGTGTCCCATGTTGCGAGGCCACTTCTCCTATAACCTTCCCCGCTGTGTGGCCTCCTGCCCAATGATGAAGCAGCCCAGATCCATTGCATACTTCCCCCTTGCAAGTGAACTGATAGACACCCCTGCATATACATCATTGACCCCTCCCTCAATGATGTTCAAGCTCCAGGTCCTTTCCTTGCAATCCCACCCCACTTCTGGCTCCAGAACCCCACCAATGGGTCATCCCTCCGTCTTTGGGGCAATCTGATTCCCCACCCCCTGAGAAATCCCTTTGTGATATTCTCTTTCTCTCTTTCCTGGTGGCAAATGCCAGGATATGTTCCTGCAAGGCACACACACCCCTCCCTGTTTTCTGCTCTAATGCATCTTCCACCTGGGGTGGTGCGTACCTGCAGTTCAAAAAGACCGGGTTTGGCAAGTAAAGGGTGAGGTGCCTCTCTCTCTCTCTCTCTCTCTCTCTTCCCTCTCTCTCACCTTGCCGACAGGCATTCTGTTGCCTCAACAGTGATTGGAGTGACGTAGACAACATCATCATTGCAGCTTGCAACTCAAGGTTGTGCACGGCTCTCCAAAGAGAACAACTGAAAGTGTTGATTTGGGGGAAGGCAAAGAAGGCCCTTTAGAGAGCCAATGTCCTGGGAAAGACCTGAAAAGGTTTTGAAGTGTTTCCCCTTAAGCCTGTGACTTCATCCAGAAAATGCTCCTCCATACCCATCCTCCTCTATGAAAAGAAACATTGAATAGCCCAGGTGGAAAGACAGGCTTCAGTGGTTGAGCAGGTGAGACGAATAGTGGGTCCAATGCTCAAGAATATGGTTTCTGCATGAGCTGTAGAGGGAAGCAAGGGGCAGATGGAGCTCGTCCACCTGGGAAGGTGGCCTATTTAGGAGAAGGAAAACTCAAAATGTCACTTAGATGAGGATCTGAAAATATTTTCCTTGAAGTTTTATTCTGGATAGTCTTATTTGATGTTTTAACATGTTTTAATCGGCTTTGAGATTTGTTCTTGAAAATATGAAGCAGTATAAGGTAAAGGGACCCCTGACCATTAGGTCCAGTCGTGGCTGACTCTGGGGTTGCAGCGCTCATTTTGCTTTATTGGCCAAGGGAGCCGGTGTACAGCTTTCGGGTCATGTGGCCAGCATGACTAAGCTGCTTCTGGCGAACCAGAGCAGCACACAGAAACGCTGTTTACCTTCCCGCTGGAGTGGTACCTATTTATCTACTTGCACTTTGACGTGATTTTCAACTGCTAGGTTGGCAGGAGCTGGGACTGAACAAGAGAAGCTTACCCCGTCACGGGGATTCGAACCGCCGACCTTCTGATCGGCAAGTCCTAGGCTCTGTGGTTTAACTCACAGTGCCACCCGCGTCCCGCATGAAGCAGTATAGAAATAGAATAAAGAAGAAGAAGAATCCATGCCTTGTGGCTATATTCATTTGTGATAAAGGCTTTGAGAGTAAACCCTGGGGAGCAATCCATACCCGCTGCCTTGTGGGACATCTTTGGGAGTAAACGCTACACAGATCCAAAGTGGAGTCCCTAAGGTAGTTGGTGTCAAGCTGGACACAGAGGATAGGGGACCGGATACTTATGATGTGGGAATGTTCAGGGTGGCAGGAAAGGATATATTGTTTATTAATATCCTTCCCAACTTGCGCTTGCAAGTTCCTTTACTTAGCAGAGTTACATTCCCCTTTTTACATGCACAGTAGATAGCTGGTTGCAGGCTCGTGTGAGCCTCTCACTATTATACAATTCAGTCTGTCTCAGATTGAATTGTACGTTCCTGGTAAGTTCCCTCAAATCCCTCTTAAAAGAATAAAGACACCACAATCTCAATAAAAGAAGTTACAGATAGGTAATGCCATAGTGTATAGTGTATATACAGATAGTGTATGCCATAAAATGCTAACAGTGTCCTTCAGCTCTCTATATTGGACAAACAGGCCAGACCTTACGCCAAAGAATAAACGGACATAAATCGGACATCAGGAATCACAAGACAGAGAAACCAGTAGGAGAACACTTCAATCTCCCAGGACATTCTATACAAGATCTCAAAGTAGCTGTTTTACTACAAAGGAATTTCAGAAATAGACTGGAAAGAGAAGCTGCTGAATTACAACTTATCACCAAACTTAAAACCATGGAGAAACCTGGTCTGAACAAAGACCTTGGATTCTTATCTCATTATACATGACAAAGCTATTTTTCACCTTTTCACCCCTTGCTTTTTCCTGTAAGACCTATTGCAGTCGTTAAGAGTCGTCAACAGGCTCATCACAGCTATCTGCCAATCACCCATTCCCACCACCCTTCTGAGTAATACCCCTCCCCACCTTCTCACTATATAGAAGGGTCTGGTAACTTCTGTTTCAGTGTATCTGAAGAAGTGTGCATGCACACGAAAGCTCATACCAAGAACTGACTTAGTTAGTCTTTAAGGTGCTACTGGAAGGAATTTGTTTTGTTTTCAATAAAAGAAGTTTACTCACATCAGTTCACAGTTGGATTCCTGAAGGCAGACTTAGTTATAAATATGAACATGTGGATCTACCCCATATGGGGGAATAATCCCAGTGCTTCTGCTAGCTGAGAGCTTAGCAGAGCAGTCCTAGCTAAAAGCTGGTCAAATGAAGAAGGAAGTCAAAAAAAGAGAGGTGTGCTGCATGACTCATCCTTTTGTTACCTGGACAGGTTAGGTCACGCCCACCTTCTATCACATGCAAAAGGAAGGATGCTCCGGACAGGAGGAACAGGCAGTTTTCAACTGGCTGGACCAAACATCCCCTCGCATGTCTTTTCTAGCATTACAAGGAATGTTGTACTTGACTGCCTCTCATGGATCACATCCCACAGATGAGTGGGCACCAGGTGAAGAGGGTTGGAGACGGATTTGGAAGGAGGGATCAGTAACAGCCAGGAGACGAGAGTCAGAGGCAGAGGAGAAGCTGCAAGAGTGGAGAGTGAAGTGCAGGTGCAGGAAGAGGGAGAGATGGGTCAAGCTGGTTAAGAGTCAAGCGCTTCCACACCTCCTCCTCTCTGCGCCACTGGACTCCAGGACCAGGCAAGAATTGAAGAGGGAGGAGCAGTAGCGGGTCAACAGGTCAACATCCCTGCTTTGTAGGGGCCTTCCCACTTTGCTCAAAGCAGTTCACAACAATGGGAACAGCAATACCTCACAAAAATCAGTAATCACAAGAACAATTTTGTATCAACAGCAATAAGAAATAATATTATAATTGCTACCAGGGCTTTTTCCCCCAGCCGGAACTCACCAGAACTCGGCTCCTTTCTGGTGGGTTCCATTGCCATCATTAGAGAACAAGGGAAGCGATCATGGTGAGTTCCGGCACCTCTTTTTCTAGAAAAATAGCACTGATTGTTACCTAATAGCAAATGTAAAGGTATCCTGACCATTAGGTCCAGTCACGGACAACTCTGGGGTTGCAGCGCTCATTTTGCTTTATTGGCTGAGGGAGCCGGTGTACAGCTTCCTAAGTATCTGGGTAAGTAAAGGGTAAAGGGACCCCTGACCATTAGGTCCAGTTATGGCCGACTCTGGGGTCGCGTCGCTCATCTCGCTTTATTGGCCGAGGGAGCCGGCATACAGCTTCCGGGTCATGTGGCCAGCATGACTAAGCCGCTTCTGGCGAACCAGAGCAGCACACGGAAACGTCGTTTACCTTCCCGCCGGAGTGGTACCTATTTATCTACTTGCACTTTTTGGCATGCTTTTGAACTGCTAGGTTGGCAGGAGCAGGGACCGAACAATGGGAGCTCACCCCATCACAGGGATTTGAACGGCCGACCTTCTGATCGGCAAGCCCTTGGCTCTGTGATTTAACCCACAGCGCCACCCGCGTCCCTAATAGCAAATGTAACAGCATGCAAAAATAAATTCCAGTACAGTGGTACCTTGGTTGTCGAACGGCTTGGCTCCTGAACAAATCGGCTGCTGAACGCCACAAACCTGGAAGTGAGTGTTCCCGTTTGCAAATGTTGTTTGGAAGCCGAACGTCCAACACGGCTTCCACGGCTTCCGATTGAGTGCAGGAAGCTCCTATAGCCAAGTGGAAGCTGCGCCTTGGTTGTTGAACCATTCCAGGAGTCAAATGGACTCCCGGAATGGATTAAGTTAGACAACCAAGGTACCACTGTGCTAGTAAAAGTAGCAACATTACACTTCTTGGCAGTAGCAAGAAAACAGCAACAAGGGAGCCTGAACAGTTTTTCCTTGGTCCTAAATGTTCTAGACACTGTGCCCATGACAAAATAGCCAAGAGGCAAGTTGAGGCAATTCCAGTGTTTGCAGGAATACTAAAACAAACAAATGAACGAATGAACTCTAGAAACAATAAGCTCTGGAAGAAGAGGCAACAAGTCCAAAGGAACCCACTGGGGCCTGAGGATACTCAGCAGCCATAGAAAGCTGCTTGCCTGGTGAGGGCATGTCCGACAGACAAGGCCAGTGACAGTGAGCAGAGGCAGTTCATGCTGCAACATTTTGTTGCAGCTCCTGCTGGTTCTCTTCTAGGAGACAGGGTTCAATTATTACCGGTACATATAATAAGGAAGCAGCTCGTTCCATTAAGCCAAGGCTTCACTTTCAGTCCCAGCAGAGCTCCTGATTCACAGTTCTGCCCTCCAGCAACTCAGGTGCTTCTGTCCTTTTGTTTCAGTTTGAGGGGGTGGGGGGTGGAATGAGGCGAAAGAGAAAAAATGGGCCGCACTGGAACAAATTGGCAGCGACGCCATAAAGAAGCAGTTTGCTGCACCGTGATGATCCGGTCCCTTCTCTTTAACAAACGAGTTATTAATGTTAACGTGGGCCCCTGCTGAGCCCATGGAGACAGCTATCTCCCGCTTCCTGCAGCCTCCCACCTGCCACACGTCAGCTCCGTCGCAGTTTCATTCCCATACCGTATCGCACAAGATCACGCCGCTCAGATGGGTGTGCATTTTCTTTACTGCCCATTTCTGTCCTTCTCGGCAATGTGGCGCCATCTCTGCGGCCGTTACCCCCATCGAGAGCCAGGATTTATATTGGCCATTTGTTTCTCGGGTGGCTTTGTGTGGCTATCTCCCAACGGCCTTGTGCATGTCAAACTTGCCGTGCAAAAGAAGATCGAAGCCTCCTCTACTCCTCTTCTGTAGCGCTGGAAGGGCTGAGCACCGCTTGGCAGCTGAAACTCCTCTCTGCCTGAGCAGGATTTGTGAGCTGCACGCTGCCTGGTGCACATGACGGTTCATGTGGGAACGTAAGAACATCAGAAGAGGGCTGGACCAGTTCATGGAGGAGAGGGCTATTGATGGCTACTAGGCATGCTGGCTATGCTCTGCCTCCATAGTTAGAGGAAGCAATGCTTCTGAATACCAGTGGCAGGAAACTGCAGGAGTGCTTTCTGGTTTCCCACAGGCACCTGGTGATGGGCCATTGGCCCGACCCAGCAGGCTCTTATTATGTTGCTATGCACATGACGCAGGTGCTCTATCATAGAGCTCTTGCCCTTCCCCATGATGGGAAACGCCTGGCCAAGCAGCTCCTATACTTTGGCCAATCCTGGGTCACAGCAAAAGGGTAGGAAGTGTGGGGAGGGAAGAATGGAAGAATTATGGGAAGCGTAGTTTGCTAAAGGTGCTGAGAGTTGTTAGGAAAATCCTCGCAGAGCATCCTTAACTACAGTTCCCATGATTCTTTGCGGGGGGGGGGAACCATCACTGTTCAAGTGGTATAATACAGTCATACCTCGTGTTACGTCCGCTTCATGTTACATTCTTTAAGGTGGCGACCCAGAAGTACTGGAAAGGGTTACTTCCGGGTTTCACTGCTCGTGCATGCGCAGACACGTAAAATGACATCACGCGCATGCGCAGAAGTGGCGAATCGCAACCTGCACGTGCGCAGACGCGCCGCTGCGGGTTGCGTTCTTTTCATGTTGCGAACGGGCTTCCAGAACGGATCCCATTCACAACCAGAGGTACCACTGTAGCTGCTTTTAGTGTGGCTGTCACGTGACCACAGTCCAATCCTAAACTCTATACCAGGGGTCGGCAAACTACGGCCCGGATGCGGCCCACTAGGCTCATAAATCTGGCCTGTGGACCCTGCGTCCCGCTCTGTCAGTCCTTGCGCTAAACCGGCGTGGTGCGGAGGCCTTGCTGCGTGGGGACTGACTTCTGCAACACTGGCACAGCTTCAGATAGGCTGCAGGAAGGTCGTGGACGCCTCTGGGCGAAGTCCCTTCCTTTCCGCTGAGGCGGCCATCTATGGCCAAGAGCCAAGCGGGAGGAAGCGGTGGCAGCTGGGAGGCTGCCTCCATTGCCTAGCCCAGTGGCATGGGCTTTGCGCCTCGCGGACCCCTGGCTGAGGCAGAGGATGACGGCGACGCTGCCGAAGACGAGGTGGCATTGGTGGCTGTGGCGTGAGTGGTGGCGTCGGCGGGTCCTTTCGGTAGAGGGGGGTCCTTTCAGGAGAGCGTCAGTCTGGCCCCCCACAAGGTCTGAGGGATGAAAAAGTTTGCTGACCCCTGCCCTATACAGTGGTACCTCTGGATGCGAACAGGATCCGTTCTGCGCATGTGCATGACATAATTTTGAGCATCTGTGCATGCACGAGCGACAAAACCCAGAAGTAACACGCTCCGTTACTTCCGGGTTGCTGCGGAGAGTAACTTGAAAACGCTCAACCTGAAGCACGTTTAACCCGAGGTATGACTGTACAGCTTGCTGAAAAGCTGCAGCCTGAAGTTCAGCGACTTGCCACAGGGGGCAGCCACACACAATCCCAGCAACTCCCAGGAAGAGATGAGTGTCAAACATCTCCCAGTATCCATCCTGACTCCACGGGGGTTCATGCAATGCCAGAGAAAAATGCCCAGGGAAAGGGAGAAGCTGCAACGGAGTGGTCTGCTATCTTTCCCTTCATGTCAAGGTCGCCTTGCCCTGTATATGCCCACTTAAAAATGGAAAGCATAATGCTGGTGTGTTACCATAAAGAAGCAATGCAGAAGCAAGAAGAAGCAGCTAAGCCAGCTGCTGCTGGCTGGAAAGCCAGACAGGATGTTTGTGACTGTTGCCATGGCAAGAAAGGGGCAGTCCATTCTCCGTACTGAGCACAGGATGTGAGCTCAGTGTGTGTCATGTGATCTGTACAGGATGTACATGGGTGGAGTTTGAGTTTCTCTCTGTTGTTCAAAGAGTGCAGACATCTTTGTATGTATGGCTGCTAAAGACAGAAATAAAGACATGTAAATACATTTCTGTCTGTGTCTGATTCCCCTCCCTGGGGATATGCAGGGAGGAGGAGTAGCAGTGGTGTGTTTTTCTCACAGTCTGGGAAAAATCGCCGATACGGACCTCAACTGTTTTTCCTGCCGGGAGTCGCGGGAGGGAGGTCAAAAGGAATTCAGCCGGTGCCTGGACAGATAGGCACATACCTCTGACCGAGGCAGAATTCCAACATGGTGGTCAACAAAAGAGGTTCAACAAAAGAGCCAGTGTGGTGTAGTGGTTAAGAGTGGTGGACTCGTAATCTGGTGAACCGGGTTCACGTCTCCACTCCTCCACGTGCAGCTGCTGAGTGACCTTGGGCCAGTCACGCTTCTTTGAAGTCTCTCAGCCTCACTCACCTCGCAGAGTGTCTGTTGTGGGGGAGGAAGGGAAAGGAGAATGTTAGCTGCTTTGAGACTCCTTAAGGGGAGTGAAAGGCGGGATATCAAATCCAAACTCTTCTTCTCTCAAGACAAATCTTTTAAAATGTAGTATAAATATCAACAGCTGGGAAAAACTGGCTTGCGAGTGCTCCCATTGGAGAACAGCCTTTACCAAAGGTGTCATGGGCTTTGAAGACACTCGAACTCAGGACGCAAGGGAGAAACGTGCTAAGAGGAAGGCACGCTTGGCAAATCCACACCGTGATCAACTCCTGCCCAGAACCCAATGTCCCCACAGTGGAAGGACATGTGGATCCAGAATTGACCTCCACAGTCACTTACGGACTCACTGTTAAGACAGTGTTCATGGAAGACAATCTTACTTGGCTACGAGGGATCGCCAAAGAAGAAGAAGATATGCCCACTTGACTGCTTTGATCAATGTAACTTTTCTGAGAAATCAATCTATTCATGCAGCAGCATTTACACTTTGGAACTCCCTGCCTATTGACACTGGCAGGCACCTTCACTGCACTATTTTCGGGGCCTGCAAAAAAAACCACATTCTTTAGACAAGCCTACCCAGATACTTGGGGGACACGGGTGGCGCTGTGGGTTAAACCACAGAGCCTAGGGTTTGCCAATCAGAAGGTCGGCGGTTCAAATCCCCACAATGGGGTGAGCTCCCGTTGCTCGGTCCCTGCTCCTGCCAACCTAGCAGTTCGAAAGCATAAAGTGCAAGTGGATAAATAGGTACCGCTCTGGCGGGAATGTAAACGGCGTTTCCGTGTGCTGCTCTGGTTCACCAGAAGCAGCTTAGTCATGCTGGCCACATGACCCGGAAGCTGTACGCCGGCTCCCTCGGCCAATAAAGCGAGATGAGCGACGCGACCCCAGAGTCGGCCATAACTGGACCTAATGGTCAGGGGTCCCTTTACCCTTTACTTACCCAGATACTTAGGAAGCTGGTGAAAGTTTTAATCTATTTTGAACATTTAAAATTGTTGCCGTTAATTTTCCTTATTGGAGATTTGATTGTTTTATCTTTTTTAGAAACCGCTTTGAGGTTGATATGCCCAACCCAACGGTGTATTAAATACATAAAATCCAAATAAATAAAAAGGAAATGTCAGGCTTGGCCCAGTCTGGTGAGCCGTACAATGAAATGCCCCTTTTCATTATTCACGGGATGAGTACGTAGATGGCGAACCTTCGGCCTCCCAGCCTAGCATACCTCCCTGCCGCTCTGATTAAATATGTTCCTCATTTTGCAATGGAAAGTCATGAGAAGCCAAGAAAGAATCAAATAAAGCAAAAATTAAAAACACCCTTCCCTAACCCCCAGTTCCATCACCCAGCCTATCCAAGCTGCCAAGTTTCCCAGCTGATATAATTTGCAAGGGATGAGAAATTTGCACCCTGGGAAATTTGGAGAAGCGACGCATGGAAAATATCTGGCATCTCTACGATGGAGCATATTCAGAAGAAATGTTCAGCAGTACAGTGGGGGGGGGGTGTTTCTGTTCTCACACGCGTGAAACTTGGCAACCTTCCCCACCCCCCCACCAATGTAAAATAACTTGGCTGTTTGCAAAACAGTTTTTAAATACCATAAGGCACAGTCCACTTAGAAGACTAACAGCCTGTAAAATGTCATCGTTTTTTCATTTTCCAGTTAAGCTAGATTACAAAAAAAAAAAAAAATCCCAATTAAACAAATGAGAACCCCAGCGAAGGAAAATATATATATAACAATGAAACAACTTTTGGATCCAGCCAAACATTATTCCTGATGCTCCCAAATGTTGTTTTTAATTATTATTTGCAAGGTGAGCTCTCTCTCTCTCTCTCTCATTAATGAATTTCTGCTGAAATGACAGCCCTGCTAATTCAGGCATTTGATGACTGGTGGATACTTTCCACAAACACCTTCAGATCAGTAACTGTAAAGACAGTGCTCCCCCCCCCCTAAAAATAATGTTTAGGGGTATTGTCATTTTGACTCAAGAAAATCACCATTTTATCGTTCAAATTGGGGGAAATAAATACAGTAAATGGACATCAGGAATAGCAATGGAACATACGGTTCACCGTGCTAGAGAAGAAACAATTTTTTTAATGAAAAAAATTTAGTTTCTTCTCCTGTTAGATTCACAAAATGTTTAGGGGTATGCGTACCCCTACATCTCCCCCAGAAAAAAGCACTGTGTAAAGATATGTGATCGCTTTGAAACATTTTTACATTGTTTTAAGTATGCTTTCGATGTATTTAAAATTATCTTGTTTAAAATTTGGAGGTGATAGTTGAGTAGGTTTTGCTCTGAGTAAGACCCACTGAGATGAATGAGCCTGAATAAGTTTGGTGCTTTAATTTAAATAGGTCTACGCTTTGCTGTTTGGGACTGATTAGCGCAGAGGAAATCAGAGAATGAGAAAAATATTCCAAGCAGAGGCTGGATATGTCATTGTGACGTCAAGTGATTGACAGGTGCTTTCCCTTGCCCACCTGTCAAAGGTGGAGTGATAAAGATGAATATTGGTCATAATATAGACATGGAAACATGGGAACAATTATGGAATATGGATATAAAAGTTACAGTATGCTATGGTTTAGGAGAAAATTATATGAAAATGATATATTGATGGTATCTAACACCGAGTAAACTGGCAAATGTATAACTCTAAATCAAATAAGTGTTGGACATGTAAAGAGAAAGAAGTTTCCTTTTATCATATGTGGCAGTCTTGCAGTGAGGTTAAGACTTACTGAGAAATGTTATACAATTAAATGAAAAAGATGTTCAAAATAATGTTTGCAAAAAACCCCAGAAGCCTTTCTCTTGGGAATTATAGGGACAGAACTACCTAAATTGTATAGAAACTTATTCATGTATACAATTACAGCAGCAAGAATGTTACTTGCCCAAAAATGGAAAGAAGAAGTCCCAGCAAAGGAACAATGGATAGAAAAAACTTGTGGAATATGCAGAAATGGCAAAAGTTACCGGAAAAATATGAAATCAAGGTTAACAATTATTATTTTTACAAAAGAATGGAATATTTACAGATAAATTGTAAACAGATAGAAACACTGGCAGGGTTATTGTAATAACCTGCAGTTATATAAGAGTATATATTTAAAGAAGATAAATAAATGAGTAAGTTAAATGAATTTGGATATGCAGAAGATATTGAAAACAAATTTAAGGAACTGCAAAAAGAGGGGGGAAGGATGTCAAGTTTCAAAATGTCAAAAGGACTGTAAAATCAGTGAAATGTATACAGTGGACCCTCCGGATATGAATTAAATTCGTTCCTGGGGTCCGTCTGCAACCCGAAATGTCCATAGGCAGAGGCGCCTCTTCTGCACACATGGTGCGCAGAGCGCTTCTGCGCATGCGTGCGTGGCGAAACCCGAAAGTATACACGGGTTCCACGTTCATAACCCAAAAGTTACGTATCCAGAGCGGTACGTAACTAGAGGGTCCAATGTATATCTGAATTTGCCTAAATCTCTTTCAAAGCCGTCCAAGTCGGTGACCATCACTGCTCTCCTGTGGGAGGGCGTTCCACAGGTTAACAATGTTTCCCACCCCCTGGGCTATGTTCTGTCTTTGGGGGCGTGGCTAGGCAGAGGTCCTCCTTGGAGGTGGGGCTGTCTTGACAAGTCCCTGCACTTTATGCTACGGTCCCCCTGGCCCTGACAACTTCCGCACAGGGTCTGGGCTCCCGCCAGCACCATGGCATAAAAGAATATGCTGTTTATGAATTGAATTATTGACGCTTTCCTCCTTTACTTATTAATGAACCCAGCCGATCCGGTGTCAGTGGGCCTCACTTTGTTTTGACGTGACCTGAGGCCGCTCCCCATGATTTTTTCATGAGCAAACGCTGCTGGTGGGTTCAGTTTCCCATCTTGTCTTTTAAGGGACATTATTGACACTGGCTTATGAGCACCAGAGGATAAACAAGTCTTTCACCCACCTTTCTGAGACCTTGAGAAGAATCCCTTTGCTGAGTGTAGCTTGTAGCGAGGATGCTGATGGGACTCTACAGGCGCTCACGTTAGCGGAGAGGGCTGGAGCGCTTCCATAAAAAGGAGCGCCAGTTTGTATACACACACACTGCTTTATAAGCAAATATTTTCTTCTAGATGTGAAGGAAACAATATAGATCTGTTCTGCTGGCTTGCGTGGGGAAAGGAAAGGAGGCTCCAGGGCCTCGTTATTTCCATCTCAAAGATGCGCCGTTTGAACACATTCCCGGCGTAAGAAGAAAAAGACGCCTTGTTGACATCAGAGGCTGCTTTACCGTGTGTGGCTTTAGCTTAAAATAATTGGGGGAGGGTTGCGCAGTGTAGAGTTGCATTGGTGTTTGCCCTGTCGATCCACTGACCAGTGGTCTATGTAGTTTTATGTCACATTCACACCATACCTTCGCCGCATCAAGCAGTTGGACCCTTACCTTTCCCGCCCCGACCTGGCCACAGTGATCCATGCGACGGTCACCTCCAGGCTTGACTGCTGTAATGCGCTCTACGCGGGGCTGCCCTTGAAGCTGTCCCAGAAACTCCAGCGGGTGCAGAATGCTGCAGCGAGGTTCCTCATGGGGTCTCTGACATGGGAGCATATTCACCCAGTCCTTTTCCAGCTGCACTGGCTCCCAGTGGAGTACAGGGTCAGATTTAAGGTGCTGGTTTTGACCATTAAAGCCCTAGGACCCTCGTACCTACGGGACCGCCTCTCCCGGTATGCCCCACAGAGGACCTTAAGGTCCATATATAGCAACACCCTAGAGGTCCTGGGCCCTAAGGAAGTTAGATTAGCCTCAACCAGAGCCATGGCCTTTTCAACACTGGCCCCAGCCTGGTGGAACACTCTGTCTCATGAGACCAGGGCCCTGCAGGTTCTGATTTCTTTCCGCAGGGCCTGTAAGACAGAGTTGTTCCACCTGGCCTTTGGCTTGGAACCAGCCTGATCCCCTCCCCCTCTTTCCTTTTCCTTCTGTAATGGAACTCCTATTTGGGGACTTCCCTGGCTTTTTTTCTGACCCACGTAGGACCAGTCTGGATAGTTAGCCTTGGTGAAGACTTGACATTTTTATCCCCAAAAAGGTTTTTGAGTTTCTGCTGAAATGAGGCTGCATTTTAATGTTGTATTTTAATCTTGTTTTTAAGTTGTATTTCAATCAATTGTTTTATATCTTGGCAGGGGAGGGCGGGGTATAAATAAAATTTAATAATAATATTAATAATACATTTACAGTGGTACCTCAAGTTACAAATGCCTCAGATTACAAATGCTTCAGCTTGCAAACTCCAGTAATCTGGAAAAGTTACCTCAAGTTGAGAACTTTGCCCCAGGATGAAAACGGAAATTGTGCACCGGCGGTGCAGCGACAGCAAGAGGCCCCATTAGCCTCTAGTTAAGAACAGTTTCAGGTTAAAAACGGACCTCCGGAATGAATTAAGTTCGTAACTAGAGGTGCCACTGTAATCCATTATGGCTGTGCTTTAAACAGTCAGGGCTTGCCCTGGAGAATCGTGGGAGCTGCAATTTGTTTTCGTTTTTGTATTTATTTATTTATTTATTTATTTATTTATTTATTTATTTATTTATTTATACAACAAGAAAAAACACACAAAAACCCCCACAAATACCAAATTACACACAAATTACAAAAATAACCATAGCCACATAATTTTCTTGGCAAACAATAAAACATCTATTGGTCTTAACACTAAAGACCCAACTTCCCGTCTATTCCATATTTCAAATTCATGTTACTTACCGCCAATACACATTTTTTCATAATTAAACTTATTCTCAATAAATCTAATTTCTTCTATCTACCTAGCAACTATTACTGAAGTTCCTCGAATGCTGCAACAGAATTTAAACTACTACATTTATTTTTCAGATATTCTTTGAAAACTTCCCATTTAGAAACAAATTCCTGTTTTGATTTATTCTTTATCTTTTCTGATAAACCATCTAATTCGGCATATTCTGTCAGCTTTTGGATCCAATCTTGTATAGAGGGGATTTCATTACTCTTCCATTTTGCTGCGATCAAAACTCTTGCTGCCGCCGTCGCATATAAAAAGATACCCTTCCTCTTTTGTGGAATATCCAAATCTGTTATTCCCAGGAGGTAGGCCTCTGGTTTTTTATTGAAAGAGATCTTTAGCATTTTTTGCAGTTCTGCATGTATACTCTCCCAGAATACCTGTATTTTCCTACATGTCCACCACATATGGTAGAATGTTCCTGAGTCCCCGCATCTCCAACAATTACTTGACACATTTTTATACATTTTTGAAAGTTTCCATGGTGTTAGATACCATCGATGTTGCATTTTTTGAAAGTTCTCTCTAATCGTGTAACAGTTTGTGAATTTCCAATTGATCTTCCATAAATTTTCCCATTGGGCCATGGTTATTGAATGGCCAAAATCCTAGGACCACCTCACCATTGGGAGCTGCAATTTGTTAAGGGTGCTGGGAGCTGTTAGGAGGCTCCCATTCCTCCCTAGAGATACAATTATGATGATGATGATGATGATGATGATGATGATGATGAGAGGATCTGCAGCCAAATCACAAATGCTTGATTGCTAGATAGCCACAAACAGGAGCAGTGGAACCATAAGAGTTTCAGAACCTGTATAGAGGGGATGCTATGATGTCATATTCCCGAACCTCGTGGTATGGAAAAGACAATGGCTACCTCTTTCTTCCCATCACTGCACACTCTTCTTCTTACCTGCGATGAGATGGGATCCTAGTAAGCTCTCCGCCAGGGATCACACTCCATTTTGAACAGGACTATGGGCTTTTGTAACTTTTAAGGATTATTGCCTGCCTGATTTTCATCCCTGTAACGGCTGAACCCTGGCAATACTTTTAATGTGAGTAAATCGTTTATCTTCTTGTATACTTAAACAATCTGAGGGCAATTTCTTTCTCAAGAGGGAAACATAGAAGCGAGAAAAGTAATCCAGCTCTTCCTAAGCTTCCTTGGATATAATAATTGTTCTAGAAGGTTATGTAAGCTTCTCCTAAAAGTTTCTAGAGATAACCTGCACAGAGATGGTATTATTACTCTACTGAAATAGGTATTTGCATTCTCAGGCAAATGAGAGAAAGAAAAATAATATAATTAATAAATAGAATATCCTCTCTTCCTCATCTAAATCCACCTAACAGTTATTTATTTATTTATACCCCACCTTTTCCCCTGACAGGACTCAAGACGGCTTATAGATAAAAATAAGAATCACAAAAAAATGTTGGGGAAAAAATTATCATTAAAAAAATTAAGCAGTGATAGAATTAAAACAATTCCCAGAGTACCTGTCAGGGAACTGACATCAGAGCGAGAGGCGGAGGCATGGCTCCAGAGCGATGCCGGAGAGGGGACCAGCAGGGGGGAAGGAATTCAGCGTAACACCAGTAGAGAAGAGAGGGAGATGGAGGAATTGGGGCCAGGTCTCCAAGACCCTTCACCAGAGACTAGTGGGGAGAGCGCTGACACGCCTCTGCCTTCCCCTTACTTGCGCAGACGTGTTCCGCGCAGGGAAAGTAGGAGGAGACTTGGCGTCAAACAGCTCTTATGCTGGAAAAGGTTCAAGAAACGCCCACTGACGGATTCTGCAAGTGACTAACAGGTCACGGACAGCGAGCTGTTAGCCTAAGCATGGTTGGGCGAGCAATCTCACTAAACCGAAGGCAATTTACGCATGAGTAACACCTTACAATCATTACAGTACCCTATGAAGAGGGGCGGGCTATTAAACCACTCTGGGAACTATAGCTTGAGCGGGGGGAATAAGGGTATTCTAAAGACTCTCAGAACCCTTAGCAAACTACAGCTCCCAGGATTCAACAATTGGGGCTTCCTCAAAAGAATATTTGGAGCCGCAGTTTGTTGAAGTTGCTGAGAGTTGTGAGGAGACTGCCCTTCCCCTCCCTCAGCTACATTTCCTGGAGTGGGTTAACGATTAATCCCTCTTCATGAGGAACTCTGGAAATGTATTTTATTTGTTTGTTTAAAATATGTGTATGCAGTTGTGTCATAAAAAACATTTCAAAGCAGTTTGCAGCAATAAAAACATAAACCATACAATGAAAATAGTTTTAAAAGTTCAAAACAGGCATCAGTTGACCATTGTGGAAGGATGTACTCTTAACTGCCTACACAGGCTTGGTGGAGTAGAACAGTTCTCACCAGACATCTATAAATTGGCACAGAAGGCGCCCACTCAGGGGCGTAGGAAGGGGAGTGCGGGGGGTGCGGTCCACCCCGGGTGTCATCCATGAGGGGGGTGACAAAATGGCACACTGCGGGGGGGGGGGGCACTTACTGTAGGGCCTGGCCTGCAGCGCCCCTGAGCCACGCATCTCTCCTGGGAGTGACGTGGTGGCTCAAGACCCTGTGCTGCCTAAAATGGCAGTGTGGGGCTTACGTCTGCCAGGTGGACTCCATGGGCAGCTTGCCGCGGTGCTCCTGTGGGCGGCTCACCCCGGCCCCGCCAATCCGGGTGCCTGAGCAGCTAGCTACGCCCCTGCACCCACTGAATCTCTATTGGCAGAGAGTTCCACAGGACAGAGCCTAAGGCACTACACTGGTACCTCTGGTTGCGAATGGGATCCATTCCGGAGGCCCGTTCACAACATGAAAAGAACGCAACCTGCATCTGCGCATGCGCGGGTTGCGACTTGCTGCTTCTGCGCATGCATGTGACGTCATTTTGTGCGTCTGCGTATGCACGAACGGCGAAACCCAGAAGTACCCAGAAGTAACCCTTTCTGGGACGTATCCTGAAAGAACGTAACATGAAGCAGACGTAACATGAGGTATGACTGTAAAGACTCGGTTTCTGGTTGGTTGTCAAACGAGCCTCACCAGAACCTCTGAGAGAGGGAATAAAGGTAAAGGGACCCCTGACCATTAGGTCCAGGCGTGGCCAACTCTGGGGTTGCGGCACTCATCTTGCTTTATTGGCCAAGGGAGCTTCTGGATCATGTGGCCAGCATGACTAAGCCGCTTCTGGCAAACCAAAGCAGCACACGGAAACGGCGTTTACCTTCCCGCCGGAGTGGTACCTATTTATCTACTTGCACTTTGACGTGCTTTTGAACTGCTAGGTTGGCAGGAGCAGGGACCGAGCAATGGGAGCTCACCCCATCGCAGGGATTTGAACCGCTGACCTTCTGATCGGCAAGTCCTAGGCTCTGTGGTTTAACCCACAGTTCCACCCGCGTCCCCGAGAGGGGGAATAGCACCCTTTAAAAAAAAGCTCTGCCATTCCCCCTTTTTTCTCTTCGTCCCTTTTCTCTAAATTCAAAAGACACCCCCCCCCCAGCGCACGAGCCTATCCATTCAGGAAGGTGCCTATGCATTGCCCAAAACGCCCAAGCACGTCTTCATCCTGGGGAACCAAATAGCTGTTGCCCACCCCACCCCCCGGGCTGAACTAACAAGGGGGGCAGCCCCTCTGTCTCCCCTCTCTCCTGATTACATCTAAATTGCATCTCTTGGCCTTCCTGCAGAAGTAGGTGGGGGCCTGACAGACGCACTGACACCTTCCCTCTCCCTGCTGCGCTCCCAGATAATTGGGTGAGGCAGCAAATGTTTTATTAACTGATTTCTCCCTCTTTCGCCTTGTTAGGCCTTTCTCTGAACCTGCTGTGTCAACAGTGGCTTTTCTTGAGCTGTAGAGAAGACCTGTCAGTCTGACGAATCCCGACTGTCACCCTGCATCCCCCCCCCTGACATCTTCTTAGCTGGTCTCTAATGGGGAGGCATCTTCCAAGCAATCGCTTTGTCTTTTTTATTCCTTCCTCTCTTTAATGCAATTAGCAGCATCTGTTTTGGATTTGACTAAATATAGGTTTAAAAGGCCACTCCGGAGCCCAGGCTCCTTTTCAGATGAATGCGTTGTGAAAGGCGGGCGGAGAAACACTTGTTTATTTTGCAGCCCTGTCTCGGATTTGTAAAGATGTTCTTCCCCGCGATAGACACTGCTCTTCTGGTGCGTTTGAGGAAAGGGGAAGAAAGACGTTTTCGTAGATACCTCTGTAGGCGCGGGATGCTGTTTGCGGTTTCTAAAGAAGGAAAAAGTATCTGAAATGCAAAGAGGGGGTGTGGTACCCAGCTCCCTAGACTCCCATTGAGCATTATGTTCATAATTTTTTAATTACAGATAGGTAGCCGTGTTGGTCTGCCATGGTCAAAACAAAATAAAAAAATTCCTTCCAGTAGCACCTTAAAGACCAACTGAGTTAGTTCTAGGTATGAGCTTTCGTGTGCATGCACACTTCTTCTGAAGAAGTGTGCATGCACACGAAAGCTCATACCTAGAACTAACTCAGTTGGTCTTTAAGGTGCTACTGGAAGGAATTTTTTTATATAATTTTTTAATGTTACTGGAAAAATCCGAGGGCTCCCTTGGACAAAAAGTAAAGACACCAACCAGAGTAAATTGGAGCAAATCAGCAGCCTGTAGGCTTGGCCTTTATTGACTGTTGCAACAGGGTGCTCCCCTCACTTGCAGGTGAGAGGAAAGACACAGAAAAATGGTGTGCAAGACCTTATAAAAACTTTTGAAATTCCCCTCCTCTAGGTCAAGCCCACCCCCAGAAACATCATGCATACATTACAGAAAGGAGGGGTTGAGGGAGGAGTTGTGGTGGTAACCTGAGTGTCCTGTCACCTGGCTGGTTCCCCCTTTCCCCCTCTCCATGAGTCATTTTCTGAAGACAAAAGGTAGTCGAAGTTTCCTGCCCCCTGAGGGAAGATCTTATCATTGTCCTTTGTTCCAGTCCATGCTGAATCCATTCCCATATGCATAGAATCATAGAATCATAGAGTTGGAAGAGACCACAAGGGCCAACCCCCTGCCAAGCAGGAAACACCATCAGAGCACTCCTGACATATGGTTGTCAAGCCTCTGCTTAAAGACCTCCAAAGAAGGAGACTCCACCACACTCCTTGGCAGCAAATTCCACTGTCGAACAGCTCTTACTGTCAGGAAGTTCTTTGTGATCTTGATTGTCTTCTGTCTAGCACCATCAGGGTTGGCATAGCAACTGGGCAGGGCTCCTGTGGATGTGCTGGGATGGTGAAGGGATTATGGTGCCCTGTATCAAACCTTCCCCATTTTGTAGTCCTTCCTTCATGGAGTAAAATAAAAGTAGAACAGTGCAAATCCGATGCATGGTTGATTTTCTATGAATTTATAACAGAAGTGTAGCGTATGTAGTGTGTGAGTGTGAGTGTGTGTGAAGTTTGTACAAACTGAATGATGGTGGGGGGGGGGTTCCTGCTACATTGAAAAATATCACTTTTATTGATTTTCCAATAAAAACAGCCAATCAAGATATCCGAACCATAATCCAATTTGAAATAATAAACTAAAATAAAGAAAACAACCAAATTGTAGTTCAAATTGTAATTATTAGTTTTTCCGGGCTACCCATAGTCTGGACCTCTGAAGCATATCTCCAAATCTTCATTCGTTGCTTTCATATTTTCCGCCTTCTGATCTTAACACTTTAAAGTTCTCCATCCCTGGCTATGCGATTCTCAGTCATGTCCAAAATCATATATCCTTTCATCCATCGAATACAGCTTTATTTGTAAATATATATTTTTTCAACTGTCTATTTAGCAGTGCAGCTTTTCCTGACTTCATTCCAATCTTCCAATCCGGACTGTTGTGCAAGTTTATCCTTTGAAGTTTAACGACGCAGCAACTCCCAAGTTGTTAAACCACTCCAATCCGGGCTGTTGTCCAAACCTTTCTTTTGAGATTTAATGACACAGTACCTTCCACATTGTTGAGTTGTTACTTAGATTGTTGGGCAGACTTTTTGCAATATTAGCATTATGTTCATAATTAACCATCCACCCACTGCAAACCAATATACTCTCCAGCAAAACAAAACAAAAGCCTTCCTAAAGCCTTCCTCCTCCTCCTCCTCCTCCTCCTCCTCCTCTTCTTCTTCTTCTTCTTCTTCTTCTTCTTCTTCTTCTTCTTCCTGTCGTACATTGGTTGTCTAATGCCTTGTGACTTGAACGTTTTGACTTCTGAACGCCGCAAACCCGGACGTGAATGTTCCAGTTTGCGGAAGTTTTTTGGAAACTGAACATCCGACGCAGTTTCCGCGGCTTCTGATTGAATGCAGGAAGCTCCTGAGGCCAGTCAGAAGCTGTGCCTTGGTTTTCAAATGTTTTCGGAAGTCAAACAGACTTCCAGAATGGATTCTGTTCCAGAACCAAGGTACAACTGTATTATGATTGTTACTGGGTGGTGCTGTGGGTTAAACCACAGAGCCTAGGACTTACCGATCAGAAGGTTGGCGGTTCGAATCCCCGTGACAGGGTGAGCTCCCATTGCTCGGTCCCTGCTCCTGCCAACCTAGCAGTTCGAAAGCACGTCAAAGTGCAAGTAGATAAATAGGTACCACTCTGGCAGGAAGGTAAACGGCGTTTCTGTGCGCTGCTCTGGTTCGCCAGAAATGGCTTAGTCATGCTGGCCACATGACCCGGAAGCTGTATGCCGGCTCCATCAGCCAATAAAGCGAGATGAGCACCACAACCCCAGAGTCGGCCATGACTGGACCTAATGGTTAGGGGTCCCTTTACCTTTACTACTTCTATTACTACTACAAATTCAGAGGAACAGGGTCTGCTTGAATGCATTTGTCCCAGTCATGTTGACTCTGGATAGAGGTGGATTTAGGGCATTGGGCGCAAAGCCTTGGGGGTGCTGCAGGGGGCGCCGCAACAATGACTCAGAATGGATCGTGAGAGGTGAAGGGGTGCTGAATTTTGGTGTCACACTGGGCACCACTGAAATTTGAGACCTCAAGATCCACCACTGCTCTGGAACAGACTTCTCTGCTTGCCCTCTGGATACGGAGGAGCCAATGGTTAGAGTGCTGGGCTAGGAGCTGAGAGACCAGGGTTCAAATCCCCACTGGGCCATGATGAAGCTCACCTTGGAACACTCACTGTCTCTCAGCCTAACCTACCTCACAGGGTTGTAGTGAGGGTGAAAGGAGGATGGGGAGAACCATGTATGCCACCTTGAGCTCCTTGGAGAAAAAGGTGGGATATCAGAGTAACAAATAATACGCAAATAAATTTGGAAGCCAAGCCTGATGAGGAACGGTTGAAGGAGCTGGGTATGTTTAGCCTGGAAAAGAGGAGATTGAGAGGTGATATGATCGTCATCTTCAAATATCTCAAGGGCTGTCATACGGAAGAGGGAACAAGCTTTTCCTGCTCTGGAGGCTAAGACTCAAACCAATGCCTTCAAGTTACAGGAAAGGAGATTCCGACTAAACTTCAGGAAGAACTTTCTGACAGTAAGAGGTTCTGCCTTCTGGAAGAAGGTACAGGGTTATAAAGACTAGGACTAGCCGCCTGAGAAACAGTTTCTATCCAAATGTGATTTTGGTTTTAAGATGAAACTGATGGACTACATGGAACTGGCGGAAATGACCGGTAGAATCCGAGACCAGGGGGAAGAAGAGTCGATGGAAGAAGATTGGAAAAAATTTAAAGTATATTTTAAAAAATATTGTAAAATTAATGAATGTTAGAAAGATGCTGGAGTGAATTTACATAGTCTTAGCAGAAAGGTTGTAAAGAATTAAGTTAAATTGGATTGTTAATGGGTTAAAGTGAAATATTCAAGGTTAAATTGTGTTAAGATAAATTTATGGAACAAAATCTGAGAAAGAGGGAAAGGACTTGCTGAAACAATTATGAATTAGAATACAAAAAGGGAGGCGTGAGGAAGTCAAGGAAATAAGTAAATGAAGTATAAAGATATGAAAATACTGGATGTTAGTGTTTTTTAAATGTTATTGTTATTGTTTAGTTGTATTGTTTTTCGTTTTTCGTTTTAGTATTGTATCTTCTTTATAGTTTTGAAGTATTGTAATTTTTTCTTTCTTTTTCCCTTATTATTATTATTGTCTGTTTTTCTTTTATTTGTAATTGTTAAACCTTAATAAATATTTTTTTTAAAAAAACCACAAATGTGATTTTGGTTTTAAACGCGGTGTAAGGAGTCTCTATGGGAGTGTATTGTATTTTCAAAATGGGGTATCAGAGTTTCTAGGGGGCTAACCATTATGGGATAGCTGGGATAGCAGGCTTGTTGGTTTTGAATGTCTTATGTAGATTTTTTTTTTTCAATTTCATTGTTCTCTATGGGACAATGACAATAAAGTTTATCGTATCATGTTTGACAGTGAAACAGACTCTCTCGGGAGGTTTTAGACTCTCCTTTATTTGAGGTTTTTAAGCAGAGGTTGGACTGCCATGGATGCTTTAGCTGTGATTCCTGCATGGCAGGGGGTTGGACTAGATGACCCTCAGGGTCCCTTCCAACTCTATGATTCTAAATAAATGGCCACTGTGAGAATGGGATGCTGTGCTGGATGGGCCGTTGGCCTGATCCTGCAGGCTCCGCTTATATTATTAAGGATGCCAGTGTTCCAACAACCAGCAAGACCTGCTCTTGGGATATAAGCCTTGTGTTGTGCTCTGTTTGAGCCGGTTGCTTCTTCCCCCTTGCCCAAGGGGCTACTGGATCCGTGGGTCTGGTTGGGGCCTCCTGCCTCTTCCTGCGCTCTCCTTGCAACCTGCCCCCTTCTCTTGTTGTTTAGTCGTTTAGTCGTGTCCGACTCTTCGGGACCCCATGGACCAGAGCACACCAGGCACTCCTGTCTTCCACTGCCTCCTGCTGTTTGGTCAAACTCATGCTGGTAGCTTCGAGAACACTGTCCAACCATCTCGTCCTCTGTCGTCCCCTTCTCCTTGTGCCCTCCATCTTTCCCAACATCAGGGTCTTTTCCAGGAAGTCTTCTCTTCTCATTAGGTGGCCAAAGTATTGGAGCCTCAGCTTCACGATCTGTCCTTCCAGTGAGCACTCAGGGCTGATTTCCTTCAGAATGGATAGGTTTGATCTTCTTGCAGTCCATGGGACTCTCAAGAGTCTTCTCCAGCACCAGAATTCAAAAGCATCAATTCTTCGGTGATCAGCCTTCTTTATGGTCCAGCTCTCACTTCCATACATCACTACTGGGAAAACCAGAGCTTTTACTCTATGGACCTTTGTTGGCAAGGTGATGTCTCTACTTTAAGATGCTGTCTTAAGATGATGCCCTTCATGGATTACTGCCTTGCTGTGGTGAAGGGGCTTGAATAACTCAGAGAAGCTATGAACTATGCCGAGCAGGGCACCCAAGATGAACAGGTCATAGTGGAGAGTTTGGACCAAACGTGATCCACCTGGAGGAGGAACCGGCAAGCCAGTCCAGTATCCCTGCCAAGAAAACTCCATGGACAAAGTCAACAGGCCCCCTTCTCTACCACTGACTTAATCCCTTCTTTTCACCACTGGCCTTTGCCACATGCCCAGCCAGGACTCTGTGATGCTGCCCGCTGCCCACTGCGTCCAACTGACCTAAATGCAGTGTCTCCCCTGCCTGCCAATCACTGTATGGCAAGTTCTCGCTTGGGCCGTGTGGAAATGCCCTTCCAAGGCCTGTGTTATTAAGGTAAATAAGTAAAAAATCTGGGTTGCCAGCTGTCACTTGGAGATGCGCCAGCACTGCGCTTGCTCTCATGATGTATCTCAGTTCTGGTCGGCCATGATGGCTATTCCCTGCCTCCACAGGTGGAGACAGAAATGCTGTGGGAGCCGGTTGAAGCTAAATCCTTCGAAGACAGAGGTCCTCTGGCTGGGTCAGGATGATATGGGATTGGGGGGTGGGCAACTCCCATCTCTTGCAGGGGCGCAATTAGTGCCAGCACCGTCCATTAAGAGTGTGATGGCCTGGGATTCCGATTCAGAGGATGAACCAGTGGAATCCCAGCCTGCACAGGAGTCCCCGCCTCCAGGGCCGGCTGAACTGGGGCAAGGCCTAGATGCTGAAGAGCCTGCACCTGTGGCAGAGCACCAGGAGCTGGCCCCAGGTGAATCCCTTCTGGCCCCAGAGGGGCCTGAGGACTCAGTGGCTACAGGTGAGCCTCCTCCAGGGCCCAGTAACCCTTCGGCCTCTCCTGATCTGCAGAGGCTTAGGGCAGAGAGGCGAAGGGAACTGGTTGCTCCCAGGAGGAGTGCTCGCCTTAAGGCCAGAGGAGGCGGGGCTCCTGGGGGCCGGGACCGCCCCTGGCCTTAGAAGAGGATAAAAGCCCAGTCAGCCCGGTCCCAGGTTGCGGGAGCAACGTCGTTGTTGGCTTCGGACCTTCCTGTGTTCCTGTTCCCTGCTCGGCCTCCTGTTCCAGCGTTCCTGTACCCCGCCCGGCTCTCCGCCTCGGACCTCGCCCCTCTTCGTGTGGACTCTGCTTACACCCACGGTACCTTACCCCCGGGACCAGCACAAAGAGTTTGGTGTAATCTTCGACACCTCCCTTTCCATGGAGGTGCAGATTGCAGCTATAACAAAGGCAGCATTTTTCCATCTCCACCAAGCTAAGCAGTTGGCTCCTTACCTCTCTCGCCCTGACCTAGCCACTGTGATCCACGCGACGGTCACCTCCAGACTGGATTATTGTAACTCGCTCTACGTGGGGCTGCCCTTGAGACTGACCCAGAAATTCCAGCGGGTGCAGAATGCTGTGGCGAGACTCCTTATGGGGTCTTCGCTGCGAGATCACATTCATCTGGTACTATACCAGCTGCACTGGCTCCCGATGGAGTACAGGATCAGGTTTAAGGTGCTGGTTTTAACCTTTAAAGCCCTATACGGCCTAGGACCCTCGTACCTACAGGACTGCCTCTCCTGGTATGTCCCACGGAGGACCTTACGGTCTTCAAATAAAAACATCTTGAAGGTCCGAGGCCACAGAGAGGTTGGCTGGCTTCAATAGAGCCAGGGCTTTTTTGGCTGTGGCCCCAATCTGGTGGAACGCTCTGTCATAAGAGACCAGGGCCCTGCAGGACTTGACATCTTTCTGCAGGGCCTGCAAGACAGAGTTATTCCACCTTTGGCCAAGGCACAGCCTGACCCCCTCCTTCTGTAATCCTCATAGAACTCTAGCCCAATGGTTGCCATTAATTTGATTCTGAACTGATTTTAGAATGAATTGATTTTAGAATGTATTTCAATTAATTGATTGTGATTTTATGTAAACTGTGTTACTTTTACTGTTGTTAGCTGCTCTGAGCTGGGGAGGGTGGGATATAAATAAAAAATTATTATTATTATTATTATTATTATTATTATTATTATTATTCTGAAGACCAGTTGTTGGAAAATGCAGGAGGGGAGAGGGCTCTTGTGCTTGAATCCTGCTCGCTAGTTTCTCAATAGAGGCGTCTGGTTGGCCGCTGTGAGGACAGGATGATTCTATGATTCTATGATTCTATTCTATGATTCTAGGATGCTGGAATAGATGTTCTTCTGTTTTATTTTCCTTCCTTTCCCTGCTGTCTTTTTTTGGTGGGTTGCGTATGTCCAGTTTACTGGGGGATACATAACCCCAGGAGCATCTCAGCCGTTGTTTACATCCCAGTGACTATTCTGAGTCCCTCTTATTTTAGGACTGAGATTAATGCTCTAAAACACATAACTCTGCTCTGAATGCATTTCTGAAGATTTATTTCTATGCCTCCTGGAGTCGCCTCCAAAATATACATGAGAATGCCAGATCATTACTTTCCTAAAATGATAAGAGTAATGGAGAGGAAAGAAACCTTTTATTCTTAAATTCAAATGCCCATTAAGCGCTACACTTTTTATCCTGGCTCCAAGTTCTCTGTAGTCGTGTTTGCTGCTGTATCTCAACCCATACAAATAAGCCCAAATGAAAATATGTGCGATCGGGGAAATGGGTGGGGGGCAATTATTCATGGGAATTCTCTCTCGGCTAATCCCAGCTTTATTTCCACCGCTGAGTGACAGAGATTCCTTTTGTCACTTCACAGCAGCGAGAATACAGAACAGGGAAATTTCTGGGCCGGATATTCTGATCCGACCTTATCAATGCAGATTTACCTTTCAGAAATAAATGCCGGCATGTGAATGAATGCGAGTTCATGCTCTTTTCTATTGGGATGCAATCTGCTGATTCAGAGGCGCGCAGAAACCACCCACCTACTTTTCTTTATTGCATGAAACTCTTGTCTAATAGCAAAACAACCCTTGGAAGCAAAATCTCCTTCTGCATTAAGGCCCTCTACTCTGGCTCCCCCAAAGCCAGGGCCATCGAATGGTCTGGTTTTCAAACGAATACTTCACATGAAACCAACCTAACCCGGTCCATCAGCCAAAGAATGAATGTAGAAGCCACAGGGAGCATGCTTCAATGTTCCTTTCCAGGAAGAACATGTACAACAACTTTGTAATTAAGAACTGGTGCCCAGGTTTACTGCTGTTTTTTTTTTTTAAAAAGCTTCCTCTCTCTCTCTCTGTCCCTTTTCCTGCTATGTTTGATTTATTTTACTTCTAACCTGCTTTAGATTCAAATGACTTGCAAAGCGGCTTACAAAAAAATGAATGGCAATAATATATAATAGAACATCACAGATATAGAACAAGTAACAAGCCGAATTAAACAATGACAAACTGCCGGTAAAACAATTGCAATCCATAAAAGTCTATTCATAAACAATGACAAAAATAAGCTAAACATCACAATTACAACAGAAGTCATATTACAGAATTAACGAAGTACTACAGAATTCATAACCTATAAAACAATATTAACTGCACAAACAAAAAAGCAACCAAAAAGTAAACTTAGCACTGTTGAATTCACACACACACACACACACACACACACACACACACACACACACACTCCACACACCCATCACTCATTAAAATACCCATACAAATAAAGCCCATGGCAGCAACTCCCTTCTGAAGTTTCCATGGGCTGGAGGTGGGGCAGCTGAGGGGAAACCAAATGACAAAGTCGCAGTTCTTGATCTGGAAACAGCTCCCTTCTGAAGGCTCCTAGAGGGCTGGAGGGTGCAGCAAGGCAGGTGGGCAAAGCCAGCACAAAATCTCCCTCCCCTGTTCTGACTTTTAGATTATAAATCTGAAGGCAAGGGCCATCCTCTTATCAAATGTGATAAGCCACTCTCAGAGAAGTGCTTTGGCTGAAGCATGGAGTAAAAAAATACTTTAGATTCATATACTTGAATGTGTCAAAAAGCTGCCCAAGGGATCTTTGAAGTTGCTTTGTGCGGAGCCAGCCCATTGGTCCATCTGGACTCCAGGGGTTGAGGGACCTGTGGCTTCCAAGATGCTCTTAGACTCCATCTCTGGCCATTGGCCATATTACATGGAGCTGATGGGATGTGGAGTCCAACAGCATCCAGAGAGCCACAAATTCCCCACTCCCAGTAAACTCTTACTGGCAGTTGACCTTCAATATCTCTGCCAGACATATTTCCAAACTCTGCTACCTAAAATAATTCTAAGATAAGAATGGGGTAATCTGTGACTCTCCAGGTGTTACCTGAACTTCAGCTCCTATCAGCCAGCATGAATGGTCAAGGCTGAAGGGAGTTGGAGCCCAGAAACATCTGGAGAAGTTCTCCATTCCTGCTAAAGTGGAATGCAGAGACAATGTGGTGTCATGATTAGAGGTGTGATGGCCTGGGATTCGACTTGGATGCTGAACCTGAGGGATCCCAGCCTGCACAGGATTCCCCCACCTCCAGAACCAGCTGAGCCAGGGCTGGGGCATGAGCCTGAAGGGTCCTCACCTGTGCTGGATCCTCAGGTGCAGGCACCAGCTGAGTCTGCTCTGGCTCCTGAGGTGATGGAGGACCCATTGCCTGCAGGTGCTCCACTCTCAGCCCCGTCAGGGGAAGCTGAGGTTGCCTCTGGGTCTGGTAACCCTCCAGCCTCTCCTGAGTTGCAGAGGCTCAGGGCAGAGAGGCGGAGGGAACTAAGTTCCCGCAGGAGGAGTGCTCGTCTCCAGGCCAGGAGAGGTGAGTCACCAGAGGATCGAGGCTGCCCAATGCCTCGGGGCAGATAAAAGCCGGCCAGCTCCAGTCCCAAGTTGTGGGAGCAACATGGTTGGCTGCTAGTTCCTGCCTGAACCCTGTCCTGCTTTCCTGCCTGGGCTCCTGACCCGCCCTGGCTCCCTGCTACTACGGACTGCCTCCACATTGCACCTTGGACCTCGCCTCTCGGGTAACCCAGGGGACCAGCACAAGAGGGTTTGACCAGGACCTATGGAACCAGGGTTCAAATTTCCACTTGGCCATGGAGCTCTCACTGGGTGACTTTGAAAGCCAGTCACTGCCACTTGGCCTAACCTACCTCACAGGGTTGTTGAGAGGATTAAATGAGGAAGGTAGGGAAGAACAATGTGCCCAACCTTGAACACTTTGGAGTAAAAGGTGGGATGCCAGTACAAACAAACAAACAAAAGCACGGGTCTAAAGGAGCTGTCCAGGATTTGAGTTCTGAAATACTCATTCTGCTGAAAACACACGACCATCTGTTTGAAACCTTCTTCCACCACCTGTGTTGTAATGAGCTTACTGAACTTCTCGAAGGAAGGTCCTCTGGGAAGGAAGGATTGTAAGTGAATGGGGTGGGTGGGAGAGATAATAATACACCCTTCAAAAAGTCTGCCTATTTATCCTGCTCTATTTCAACCTCTCCCCTCGTGGTGTAAAAATTGGAGTTCTTAAATTTAACATCCAAAACACTGCAAACAGCATTAAAAATTTACTCCCTCCTAAACAGGGCTGGGGCAAAGCACCTTTGGGGAAATCACTGAGCCCCCCCCCACCAACACCCCCGCTTCCTCCCTCCCTGCAACCTCACTCAAGAATCTGCTCTCTTGAGCTCCTCTGCCAGGCTACAAATAGCTTCTTTAAAAAGTGTTGACCCTGACTGCAGTATTATTTGCAGAAAATACCGTATTTTTCGCCCTATAGGACGCACTTTCCCCCCTCCAAAAATGAAGGGGAAATGTGTGTGCGTCCTATGCGGTGAATGCAGGCTTTCGCTGAAGCCTGGAGAGTGAGAGGGGTCGGTGCGCACTGACCCCTCTCACTCTCCAGGCTTGGCGCAGCTCTCCGCAAGGCGCGGGAGCCCGGCACTGCGCTCCCGCAGCTTGCGGAGAGTTGTCTGCATGCTGAAGCCTGCACGCACTGAGCTCAGCATGCCCAGGCTTCGTGCAGCTCTCCGCTAGGCGTGGGAGCCCGGTGCTGGGCTCCTGCGGCTTGCGGAGAGTTGCCTGTTCTGGGGGCTGGGGTCGGGGGAAGCTCGGGCTTCCCCAGCCCCAGCCCCGCACCTGGGGGGGAATAATTCCCCCCCTTTATTCCCCCCCCAAAAAAACTAGATGTGCCTTATGGGATGGTGCGTCCCATAGGGCGAAAAATACGGTAACTTCTAGGGAACACCTGATCTCAGACAAATCCATGACCAGAAGGCCTGTAGCTCAGAGGCAAAACATCTGCTTTGTGGGAATGTTCAGGGTGGCAGAAAAGGATATATTGTTTATTAATGTCCTTCCTAACTTGCGCTAGCAAGTGCCTTTACTTAGCAGAGTTTACATTCCCCTTCTCACACACAGCAGAAAACTAGTTGCAAACTCGTGTGAGTTCCTTAAGGCAATACGCAATTCAATCTGGCTTGTCCAGATTGAAATGTGTTCTAATATTTTCCTGGCAAGACCCCTTGAATCCCTCCTAAAAGAATAAAGACACCACAGTCCTATTCATCAGCAATAAAAAGAAAGGCTTAAAGGCTTTTAAGGCTTAAAGTTACAAGCATATACAAACAGGTTTGTCCCATGTGTGGGCTGACCTAGTGACTGCAGCTAGCAGTCTGAGAAGTTTGCAGGACGAAAGGAAGATGGAAAAGAAAGAGAGTGGCTGCATGGCTTTTCCTTTTACACGCCCACCCACTAGTCCCATGCAAGGAAGGATGCTCCAGGCCAGGAGGAACAGGAAGTTTCGACTGGCTGGACCAAACATTCCCCTGCATGTCCACTCTAGGAAAACAAGGAATGTTGAACTTGACTGCTCTCAGTGGATTACATTCCACATGCTTTGTATGCAGAAGGTCCCAGGTTCATTCCCTGGCATGTTCAGGTACGGGTGGAAGAGACTTCTGGAGAGCCTCTACCCATTATTGAGTAAACAATACTGAGCTGGATGAACCAGTGATCTGACTCACTACAAAGTATTTCCCATGTTCCTACGACTAGCAGCAGCTTCTCTCTAGGAATTCAGGTAGTGTGCCTCTTATCCCTACCTAGACATGCCAGGCATTAAACCTTTACATGCAAAGAACATGCTCTTCCACTGAGCTATGGCCCTTTTGCCCTGTGCTCAAATAAACTTTATTATGCTCAGGCTCAAGCAGCTGAAGTGGTGCAGGGGTCTGATAAAGGGAGGGGGGAAAGGCAAGGAGAATGGCCAAGAGGTCAGCGCATATTGTCTTTGAGAAAAAGCCAACAGATGAATAAATGGGCGGGGGTGAGGGTAGTTTAGAGAAAGGAAAGGTGGGAATCATATTTATTCTCAGTGAAACTGACTGGCTTCTCCAAAAGCACAGATAATCTGTGGAACTCACTGCCACAAGATGGCTTCAAGGTCGGGGAGTTAGAGGCATTCATGGAGAAAGAGGAATGTAGGAGGGCAGGAGAGAGAATGTCTGTCAACACAATGCCTATGACAGCCCTGACAGCTAAATTGAACCTCCCAGTTCAAAGGATGGACATCACCGGGTGAGGGTTGTACCACTTGGGTGAGGGCTACTCCCTCCACGTCCTACCTGTGGGCTTCCTGGAGAACCTAGTTGGCCATTGAGAGAAGTGAGGTGCTAGACTCTCAGGCTGATCTCATTTCTTATATTCTTAGCTGTTTATTTCTGAATACCAGCTGAGGGCATCAAGGCATCTAGTCCTGCCCTGTGGGAAGCAGGATGCTGAATTTGTTGCCGGGCCTTGGGCCTCTTCTGATGTTCTTAAGATACCGGAAGGAGTGGTTTATCAGGAGAACTGTTGGATAGGTCCGTGTGCCCCAGTGCTTTGCCTTCGGCGGCTCATAAACGTAGTCCCATGGAAGACAAGAGACGGGAAGATATACAGATTGAATAATGTAGCTTACGCAAGACTATCGATTATATTTGTCTATGTATTATTCAAACGATTGACTCACCCAGGCCAGAATACAGGGGCATAGCCAGTGCTTGCTCAGTGGTGCTCAGAGAATTGTAGTTAACTTTATCTCGCGCCCTCACCTTGATAACTTGCAACCAGATTCTTCCACTGCCCCTCAGCTGCTCCTGTCGGCCCCCCTCCCCCCATCGAGAGCTATCGGCTCCTCTGCCCGCTTCCTGCAAATCGTCGTCCGCAGAAGCTCCTAGCGATGAATCAGAGCGTTTCCTTAGCGTGTTACTTAAACAACCACTCCTTTGATTTTGCGAGCTTACTAAGGGCGGCTGGGCTGAGTAGGAGCCCGGAGAGGCGGAATCAGGACCCTCTAAACCACGGATGGGGAAACCTATAACACCCACCTCTAGGTATTACTGAACTCCCAGGCAGCATGACCAGTGGTCAGGGATGACGATGGCACTCTAAGAACGTTTGGAGGACCACAAGGGGTCCCCATCCTTTCCCTCAGAATCAAGAAGTGGTTCAACTTCTGTAACACTCTTGCTGAGCATCTCCCTCTCCCTCGCTCCCTCCCTCCCTCCCTCCCTCCCTCCCTCCTCCCCTCCCCTCCCCTCCCCCCTCTCTCTCTCTCTCACAAGCACACAAATATAAGAAGTGAAATGCTACCGGAAGATATTTGCATACAAATAGCTAAAGATGGTTCTTTAATAGGGACCGACGGCCGACTCGCTAAAGAGGCCTCTAGGGGGCTGTGGGCTTTTACCTTCGACACAGAGGAAGCAGCGTGGGTTTTTTGGAGTGGGGGGCTGGCGGCAGAGTGATGGATACAAAGGTGCCATGTTTTCGTAAGCGGGGTGGGTGGGTGCATTATTCCCTGTTAAAGACCAGCACTGTATCTGCCGGCTCCCCTCCCATCTTGAATGAATGGAAAGAGATGTGCGTAAAGTTTCCTTCAAGAAATTTTCCCAGGAAGTAAGCGATTTAAAAGCGCGTGTGTGAGTGCGCGCGCGTGCACTGCCTCCCTCAGTCTATTGTTTCCTTTTCCCTATTCCTCCCCCACATCCTCAATATTCAGCTGGAGAGAGATCGAAGGCCTGGCTGAAGAATCTTTTAAAAAATGTAATAATCCAAGTTTGCAGCGGTTCTTTGTTGGAGTGACTGATACAATAGGGGAAGGAAGGAAGGAAGGAAGGAAGGAAGGAAGGAAGGAAGGAAGGACGGGGGGGTCGCGGATTGGGGGAGGGGGGTTTCCCCGTGGAAGGCGATTTGCTCGCTGGCTCCGCTGCCGCCTCCCGTTGACGGCTCGGTTCTCCTCGCCAAACAATCAGCTCAGAGACACTTCGAAGGCTTTAACTTCCATTGGATCTCCCCGGCGAAGGAGCTGCACACACCCTCTTCTTCCTCCCCTCCCCTTCCACCCACCCATCCATTCACACACACACACACACACACACACACACACACACACGAGTCTCTCTTCAGCCCCTCCCTCCTCCCCACCGCCTTCCCACTCGGTGGACTCTTACATTAAACCTTTGATCGGGCTTGCAACCAGACGGAATCTCTCGCTCGCTCTTCCCTCTGCCTGACTCTCTCGGTAAGCGGCGGCCGTCCCCTCCCCCTTGGGGCCTCTCCAGCAGCAAAAGAAGAGAGAAAGAAGAAGAACTGAGAGGAGGAGGGAAGAAAGGCTGGCTGCCCCCCCCTCCAGCTCTGATCTCCCCCCGCCCCACCCTCAGCGTCTCCCGGGAATCCTTCAAGGCAGAGGCGGCGCTCCGGGATCCACAGACTGGTCGGGCTCCTTCGCTTCGCCTCGGACCGGGATGGTGGCGAGCTCTCCGCCGGCTCCTTGACGCAGTGAGGGCGGCCGAAGGGAGAAGCTGCGGCTCTCGCTCCTTCTCTCTCTCTCTCTTTCAGGCCGCCAAAGGATTTGTCTGAGGAGGAGGGGGGCAGAGAGAGGCTGCCTGCCGGGAGAGGACGCTTGGGGAGGGGAGCTGAGAGAGAGAGGGAGCGCGCAAGAGAGCGAGCGAGCGAGCAAAGAGGCGGAGGCGCAGCACCGGAGAGCGAGCGAGCAAGCGAGGCTGGCCGCCCATCGGGTCCTCCCAGTCGTGTTTCAAGAGGGCGTCGGGGCTGGGAAGCCGCTCCTTTCCTTCTTCCTTCCATGCCGGAGGCAGGTAGGTAAGCCTGGCGGGGGGCGAAGCTCCGGCTTCAGCTCGGAAGGTGTGTGTGTGTGTGTGTATATATATATATATATATATATATATATATAGCTCGTCTTTCTCTCTCCCCCCCCCCTTCACCGGCGCCGCAATAGCTGAACGGGAGATGTCAACCGCTAGGATTATGAGTAGTATTGCCTTAAGCAGAGAGGAGGGGTGCAGGATGGGCCCCCCGTGGATCTCTTCTCTGCCAGATCGTGAGCCTTCTGCATCAGTTGAGCCTGAGGGGCGCACGCCGCCCAAACCCACCTACTCTAGGCATTCATTTGCAGATTGAAACACGCACAAACAGCACACACACCATCTTCAGCCTCCAGCCACTTCTGTTCCTTGCCCTGGATTCTCTCTCCCCCCCCCCCAATCATCCCGTGACAGATGTTTCCAGTGCTAAGCCTTTCTGTGCATCTCCCCCACTCCCAGCCCGAACCTTTCCTAGACGCTCCATGTGCTGGGGGTGGAATAAAGGGTTCGGGGTCCCCCGCAACCTCTCCTCTCCTTCTGGGTCCAAACTTGCCTCCTTGGACACACAAGCTGGGAAGGTGGCGCCTGACTCCCTGCGGGTGGCCCAAAACTTTTCTGCGCCGCGCCGTGGGCTGGTTGGGACATTGGGGTGCAGGGCGGCTCTGGGTGCAGCTGGGGCGAGCTAGGAGCTTAACCAAGGCTCCCCACTCCTCCCCACCCCACTCCCCGGAGGGGACCAGAGGAGAGGGAGGGAGGAGCTGCTCTGTAGGTGCTGGCACCCAAGCGCGCAGAGACTCTTCGCGAAGTGGGCCTGTTTCAGCACCAGCGGGGAGCGGACAGCTCCCCGATGCGAATAAAAGACTCCGCCGTTCTCGACCGCTCTCCCAATTTCTCTTAAAGGTAGTTCACTTTAATTCCCACAGTACAAATATTTCACTTTTCTCCTTTCTCGTTCTTGCTTTCGACGCCCACCCTTCTTCTCTTGGCGTCCGGTTCCCCCATTCTAAGTCCTCAAGTAGCCTCGTCACTTAATGGGAAGTTAATGCAACTGTTGCGGGGGGGTGGACGGGGGACGACGAACCGTCCTGCCCCCCAGCTAACCTTGCAATCCCGGTGTCTCTGGAAAGGGGAAGGAACCGGCTAGATCGAGGCACCACTGCCGGTTTCGTCTACAACTCAAAGGCATCGGGACTGTCGGACGTAACAGTTCGACCCAGGTTTCAGTCCGGAATCAAAAAATTGCTGGGTGGATGAGACGTCCTCGGTTGGTCGGTGGGGAGGGGGTTCCTAAGGTTGTTGCTCACGGGCGTCTGTCCTAGAAAGTCGGGAGGGTACTGGTGGTTAAAGAAAGAAGAAGAGGAAGTGTTCCTAGGGCGAAGGAGGCCCCCGCAAGTATGTGTGTTTCTTTGCCCGGGCGACTGGCTCCGAACCGTCGCTTGAAATCTCCCTGACAGGTTAACTTGCGCCTTGGATAAAGCTGTTTACTGGTGGCTGTAGAACTTGTCGAAAATGATTAATGACCCTGATTGTCAAAGTGGAGAGAGAGAGAGAGAGACCAAGAGCATGAGGCACTCCCAGAGCTTAGCTCTCGAGTCCTATCGGCTAGATTTCCCGGGTCTGAAGGCTCACGAGGCCATCTCCTTCCTTGAAGCTAAGCCGCTCTCGTTCTGGCCAGTGTCTGGATGAGGGGGAACCAGGAGACCACATGCACGTCGTCTTGAGTTTCAGGACTGGAGAAAGGCAGGGTATAAATGGAGGAAAGATAATGATAATAGTAGTAGTAGTAACAATGTATTTTGCTTTAGATTTTTTTAAAAAATTCTTTAATGGACTTTCCTTGATTAGCATCAGGCTTTAACTTCACCTATGGCTGTGCTCCGGAACCTGATCCAACACGAAAAACAAGCCCCCACCCCAATGTTGTGTCACCGACAATGGATAGCCAGACACTTCTGGAAAGCTCATAGGAGGGCATGGACAGACCCCCTCCCCCGCTCTCTCTGTCTCTCCGCCCCACTCCGCCCGCAGACTTTGAACGCAAACGTTTCCTTTCTCTCTGAGAGCTCTGTCCTCCAGGAATGTTTAGGTTCCAAGCTAATCTTGCTTAGGAATGTAGTAACTCCAGGTCTGTGTGTCTCTGAGCAGGTACAGTGTGAATCGCGCTCCTTGCCGAGTAAGCCAGGTGACTGAACCGAGTTGGGTCGAATACGGGGGGGGGGGGTTTAAAGCCACTAGAAAAAGCTTCCAAAGGATGGAGAAGTACACTCGGTGTGGAAATTAACGACTGACCTATATTCATTCATTTCCACCCCGCTCCAACCGCCATCCGCAGATGGCCAGTCAGCCTCGATCCACAATCCGTTTAAGCTTCAACCTTTCTCAAGCCACTTCATTCCCCATGAATGAATGAATGGATGAAGCGGCTCAAGAATCGGGCTTGTGTCCCAGGATCGCTGCTTTCCTGGCCGTTCAGAGGACTGCTCACTCCCCTCACCTTGGCAACTTGCTGTGAGCTCAAGGTGTTCCCATACAACACTCCTCACGCGCCCTTAAAAAAACAACAACCCAAAACAAAATAAATAAATAAATTTAATTTATTTAAATAAATAAATATGGGCTTCCTTTTTGCAGTCGACCCGACACACACCTCGTTTTGATTAAATTCCCCTGTACTGTAGGTCATGTTACACTCTGGATCACGGCCTTGTTCACCCCCATCATCCGCTTTAAATGCTTCGAAGTCTTACTTCTTCCCTTGCTTAAAAATGTGGCAAGAGCCGGCCCTGCTGCGCATGAGCACCGCCTCCCCCCTCCCTCCCCAGTCTGCTGAATGGAGGCCTGGACATCTGCCCCAAAGTCCGGCCCTAACGGCCCCGCTAGCTAAGAAACGCGCGCACAGACCTCCTTCTGCCGCTCTCTTTCCAGTCCAGAGACGGGCTTCACATCCTCTCCTGCGTACGTCGAGCCAGCAATATGCAGAGCTGATTGAAACGAGGCCAGAGGAGAGTTATAGCCTGTTTAAAAGAAGAAGAAGAAAAAGCACAGATAGATATTTTTAAATCCTCTCTCGTCCTTGGCAAAGTTTCCCCTTTCCCCTAATCGATTCTGCTGGGGGTGGTGAAATCGTGCCGAAGGAGAGAGGGGTTCTTGGTGATGATGGACGGTCCAAAGTTGAGACACGGACAGCTGGACAGCCCCCGATTGGGTCCGGTGGCTCCCGGGTGCGTTTTATATCTCCCTCTAAATGTCTTGCGTGTGGTGGGTTCTCGGTTGTTGCCCAAATACATATATATGATATCTATACATTGGCGTACGATGCTTAGCCGGTGTCTGTATTGCAGCTTTAATTAAAATGACAGATGTTGCCGTAGAGTTGCACAGAATTAATGATAAACACAGAGGAACCTGCCAATCAAGGCGGCTATTGTTCGACATCCAGCGGAGCTTTTGCCAAAGATCCTTGATTGCATTTGAATGAAGTCGAGCCAACAGGGCGGCCTACCCAAGCCCACCCCCCAGCTGGGCTGCAAAAGGCTGGCAGAAACGGGAAATGGAGAGGGAGGGAAACGCTGCCCTCTTTCCCTCGCGCCCCAGAACATATGGGGGAGAGAGATTGAGAGAGAGAGAGAGACCAGCTTATTACACCGTGGCTACGAGTCTGTCTGGTTGACTCGCCCTGGACTCGCAAGGCACGCGCAGCAGCGGGCCGCCAGTTGCACAGATGGACAGCTTCGTATGTGTTCAGCTGTGCCACAGATTGCATCCCATAGAACTTAGTGATTCCGTCATCCTCCAAAGAGTGCAGAGCCAATGGGTTCTGCAAAGGCTTCCGTTGAATTCAGGAAATGGACGTAGCTCGGCGATAGAGCGTCTGCTGGGCATGCAGAAAGTTGCAGGTTCGAGCCTATCTCCAGGTAGTTCTCGGAGAGGACCTCGCCTGAGCCCTTGGGGAGCCGCTCCCAGCCGGTGGGGCAATCGGTGCCTCGGATGAGTAAAGGTTATGCAGACTCCTCGCCAAACAAGCAGGCCTGAACTATCCTGTCCCGTCCTTCTCTAACACAGACTGCCCCTCTCAGAAGTTGTGCTTTCCTGGTCTTCAGAAACTCCCGGGTTCAACCCCAGCATGTGTAGAGAAGGCAGGGAGAGGCTCCCTGTCTGAAACTCTGGAATGCTGCTGCCAGTCCGAGTGGGCAGTGCTGAACTAGATGGGCCGATGGCCTTTATACTGACAAAGCAGGTTCCCATGTGCCTATGGATTGCAATTCGTGACTCAGCTGAGAAATGGCCTCAGTGGTAGTGAGAGCACACACACACACACACACACACACACACACACACGGCTCCCATCATTCTATCCCATTCTACGATGCTCCAGAAATTCGACCTGGATGAGGTTATGCGCAGATGAGTAGACGTGATTCTCATGGGCTGCGCTGTGCAGATTTAGGGTCCACCCGCTTCCCTCTGCCTTCCGTAGAAAGGAAAGGGTTTTCATTCATCCCCGTAGGGAGAGCGATGCGGAGTCAAGCCTCAGATCAGGGTGGCCTTATCTTTTCTGGCTGGCTCAAGTGCTTTGATCACCCCCTCCCTCATTCCAAAAACACCCTATATATAACAATTCTGTAAATCACCATCTCCAACCCTGCCTTTATAGGGTGTGTGTTGTACGTACAGTGCAAGCGATCCTGCTAAACCGATCCTTCTGGTGGGTCCAGTGTCCGGATAGAGCAAGGCAGGTTCGGTCCTCCGTCAGCTGAGTCCCAGCTCGCAGCCCGTCTCCTTTGCCCAAGACTAGGAGCCACTGACAGTACAGCCAGGGCTGGTTTGGGTCCCGTTCCTCCTTCCTGCTGGAGCGAGAGACCAAGATGGAGAGTTTGGGGAAGCGGCTTCCAGCGGGCGAGTGAGTCTGTTGCAGGCCTCTGCCTCTCCCTCTAGCCTGGCCCCATTCCCCCAAATATAGATGCGGGAGAGAAAATGTGAATCGATTGCCTTCCCTTTTTGTGTGTTTGTTTCTGCCCTAGAAGCTTTAAATGTGGGTGAAGACAAAAATGAAGGAGGAAAGGGGAGGGCGAGGGAAGGGCCGTGAAGCATGCAGAAGACTCCGGTAGGGCTGGGAGAAACCCCTGTCTGAGTCACTGGAGAGACGCTGCCAGTCAGTGTAGACAATGTTGGCTTGACCCGATGCATGGAAGATTCCCACGGAATTCAGCCCTGTATCCAGAGCCATGAGGACTGGAAATTTTATTTTCAGAAACAGGACCATAGTTTGTAGATAGAGCATCTGCTTGGCATGCAGAATGCCCCATGCCCTAGGCTGGGAGAGACTCTTGCTTGAAAGCCAGAGAGCCACAATACTGAGCTAGACAGGCCAAAGATCTGACCTCAAGGATAAGGCAGCTTCCTATGATCCTAATACAAAATAGATTCTTTTTTCCACGCTGTCATGACTGTTATGCTCCACAGGATCAAAAGTCCATATGAATCCATATTGCGGCCAAGCAAAATGTTACATAATAGTGTGCAAGCTTCTGAGTTCCACAGCACTCTTCAGCAGACTACTTTTTTTAAGACAGAGGAAGAGAGCAATGGCTATTGCAAACCTGGATGGTTTAGCTAATACCAACAGCCTTATTCCACCCCACCCCTCACTCATTTATTTAAAAAAAATATCTAGTGGCATAAGGAAGAGTTCTGAGGAACTTGAAAGCTGGCCTACTGTTATAGGACATTATGCTTGGCCTAAGAAAGGTATCACCCGAATATGGACTTTGGGTCCATAACGTAACAACTGTTCCTCTTTGTGTAACTGCATGAAGTGCTCCTTCCTTCAGGGATCATCTTGTTTACATGAACCAGATAAAGAAAGAGAGGGGAAAGCTGGCATGAGAAGTCTGACTGACAGGTTACTGATCTCTCTTTGGGGATGTCAGAAATCAGAATACCTTTTAGCAGCATCTCACCCTGTTCCCGAAGGGCAAGAAGGGAGAGGGGTGAGCCTCTGGCAGCGAGTCTAGCAGAGGTACTAAAGTCTCCTTCTGCTTCTCCAGGTACTCCTAGTTCTGTAAAAGATGGGGGACCCCAGATCTGCCTAGCTGGATCCGTCTTCTGTTTGCTCCTGTATTCTTGTCACCTGTTTTTCTGGAGACTACTTTCAAGGCCACTGCCTGCCTACCCCAATGCCAGTCAGTTTCACAACAGTGTGCCAGTTGCACTAGGAAGCCTTTCCATTCTTAGCTCTGGGGTCACTGTGGACCACAGTTATGCTGCCACACATTTCAGAGCCGGCTCTGCTATTGGACAAGGTGAGCACACAGTCTTTTCACAGCAAGGCCTTGGATACAGCAACAATGAAGGGCAGCAAATGATTTAATTTATCCTGATAGCTTTCCCTGAATGAAGGGTTCATTTAATGTCTAAACTTGAATCCTTCCACGAGAATAACGACGCAAAGCTTAAATATTTGAGGGAGGCAGCCGTGATTTAGTCCACAGGTGCATGTTACATCACTAGATCTCTCATGATTTAGGAGCTGGATACACTTGACGGCTGACAGTTCAATGTGTGAACTAACTCCACTGGAGAGGATTGAATTTAAAGCGATCTGGGGGCATATGAAAGTCTGGATGTAGTGCTTGTTTTATGACAGTTCACTCACGTATAAAGTCATCGGGCGGAGATACAGTCATTGATGGACATGCACATGTGAATCAGCTCTAGGACTGATTTCGGCAGCCCTCTGCAATCATTGTTCCGTGATCTCACAGCACCTCTGTATATTACTGAATTCCTGATTTTTATACCAGAGGTGGGAGCAATTTGAAAAAGGCCGAGTGAATTTGATTTCGTATCTCTGTGACTCCAACAACGTGTGAATGCTTGAATGTTCTGTATACCTGAAGGAGCATCTCCACCCCCATCGTTCAACCCGGACACTGAGGTCCAGTGCCAAGGGCCTTCTGGCGGTTCCCTCATTGCAAGAAGTGAGGTTACAGGGAACCAGACAGGGGGCCTTCTTGGTAGTGGCGCCCACCCTGTGGAATGCCCTCCCTTCAGATGTGAAGGAAATAAGCAGCTATCTTCTCTTTAAAAGACATCTGAAGGCAGCCCTGTTTAGGGAAGTTTTTAATATTTAATGCTGTATTGTTTTTAACACTTGATTGGAAGCCACCCAGAGTGGCTGGGGAAACTCAGCCAGATGGGCGGAGTATAAATAATAAATTATTATTATTATTATTATTATTATTATTATTATTATTATTAATCTGAGAAACAACCATCATGGGTCAGGCAGAAGTTTCACATAACTTCTGCCCCCTTTTATGTATTGCTGTGCTTTTCAAATGGAAGTCACTATGATGTTGTCTACCTCTGTGTTCATCAATCTTGGGCTCCCAAATATTGCTGGACCACAATTACCATCATCCCTGATCTAAGATGAGTAGGGAAGATGGGAAATGTAGTCCAAGAAAGTCTGGGGAGGTTAAAGAAGACTAAATAGACTATATGTTCAGGGCTGCTCTTTGCCTGTGTAAGTACTGTTGAGATTTTAATCAAGTTTGAAATGTGATGGTGAGCCAAGGCAGAATCCTTCACCCAGCTGGAGCTTCACGTTCTTCTGTTGTTATTTCTATTGCCAATTGCCTTCAGATATGGTTTGAAGGTGTATTGGGTAGCCACCTTGAGGAAGCTATGTAGGTTTGAGGTCTGGACACTTCTTGGACAGGAGACCATTTAGGAAGATAGGACAGGAAGCTGCCTGATACCAAGTCATGGTCCATCTAGCTCAGGACTGCCTACACTAACTGGCAGCAGCTCTCCAGGATTTCAAGCAGGGAACATTCCCAGCCCTACTTGGATCTGCTTTTGGGAACTGAACATGGGACCTTCTGCATGCAAAGCTCTACCACTGAGGTACAGATCTTCCCAAAACAGAATCCACCCAAATAAGGACTTGAACCATAATTTAAAAGTCTGATGCTCTTTCTATCAACTGAGCTATCCAGGCTTCCACTTGGGAATCCATGTATGTTACCTTGAGTCCCATGATGGAAGAAAGGTGGTATATAAATGTAATAAACAAAGAATAACATGACATCACATTGAACAGATCTTTTGGAGTGCCACCTGTTCACAAGTTCACCTGCAACTGGTGCACACAGCTATGTGTGTGACCTGCCCAGAAACCCAGATTCTCTACTGAATTTAGGTCTCCCATATCCAAGTTCGCTTGTTTCCATTGGGGATGCACAAGTTGCTGAGGACAAAAATAAGTATAGCTGACAGCGCCCCCCTGAGGACATCCCCTCCACGTCCCCAAGCCCAAACCCAACCTTCTCCAAGCTGGTGCTCACCAGATGTTTCAGACTACAACTCTCATCATTGGTGACCATCTGCTGTGCTGGCTGGCGCTGTTGGGAGTTGGAGTCCAACAATATCTGGTGGTGGAAGAAAGTGTCCAACAGATCTCAGAAGAAGTAGTCATTCAGCACTCAAATCTTGGACAGCACCTGTAGACCTGCATTTCAGCAGGAATGGGGAACCTGTGGCCCTCCAGCTGGACTCCAAATCCCATCACCATTTACTATTGGTAGTGCTAGCCAGGGCTGATGGGAGTTGTAGTCTAAGACATTTGGAGGGCATCAGGTTGGGGAGGACTGCCTCAATCAATCTGTTTCCAATAGTGTGTGCAAGTGCTTTCTATTGAACCATGGAAGTTTTGCTATAAAGGAACTTCACTGGAGTAAATAGTAGGCATGGCGCCCTCCTTCTGTTAATTCTCATGAAGGGGGGAATAACCTTTCAGCCTTCCTTCTGTATTTTGAGACATATGGGGTTACCTTCCCCTCTGTAGGCTCCAGCTTTCTATGGGTGCTTCTAGCACAGCCACTGAGAAATGCTTACCAACCACACCAGCATCACCCACTCCCCAAAAAACCCTCTTTATTCATTTGGGGAAGGGCTACAATTCAGTGGTAGAGCATCTGCTTTGTGTGCAGAATGTCCTGGGTTCAACCCGTGTCATTTTTAGATAGAGAAAGACTCCTGCCTGAAACCCTTGAGAGCCTGCCAGTCAGTGTAGACAATACTGAGCAAGATACATGAATGGTATAATGACTTGGTATAAGGTAGCTTCCTATGTTCCATCTAAGCTCCTACTTTTTCTTTGGAGACTGGCAGTACCACCCTCCATTCCACCTTCTCATCCAAAAGGTCCCTTGGACATTCAGGCATCATACTTGTTCACACACACATCCAATGACCATACAATTCTTGTTTGCTTTTTCGGATTGAGGAACCATTCGGGTAAGCTTGAGCACCTTTGACTGACCACCAGTTGGTAAAATCAGAAACATAGGATTGTCTCCTTAAGCATCCAGATGTGGAAGTTCCATACCTATGATACACAGTGAGACAGGTGTAGGTGAGGAGGAGATTTCCCCAAGTTGGTACCCTCCAGCTCCCATCATCCCTGACCATTGGCCATGCTGGCTGGGTCTGATGTGATTTGGACTCCAGACCTTCTGCAAGGCACCAGCTTGCAAAGGTCTGATGTTTGAGACCCAGGAGGTAGAGTCTTGTTGAGATCAACCAGCCATGCCTATGCTGCATTGGTATCTCAACCTTCGTGACAACCAGCTGAATGTGTGAACGTGACACCCCTGAAGAGCATTTCCTTCGAGACTCACACCACACCACAACTGACCTTTAAAATTCTCCTGCTGAAGGTTGTGATGAGAACCACTGGATTGGAGAGGGAGAGGGTTATTAAACAAACTCGAGGAGGAGGAGTGAGGTCTATAAGCAGCTACTGTATTACTGTCTGAGCTTCTAATTATGTCCAGAAGTAGTGGGCCACTGAATACAAGAGTGGGTAACCCTTCTAGCCTTCCTTGTGAACTTCCCAGAAGCATCTGATTGGCCAGTATGAGAAGAAGGATGCTGGCAGGTCAGTGAGGCAGAAGTCTATGGACCTACTCAGAAGAATGGGTAAGAACAGGCATAGGCAACCCTCGGCCCTCCAGACATTTTGGACTACAATTCCCATAATCCCTGACAACTGGTCCTGTTAGCTAGGGATCATGGGAGTTGTAGGCCAAAACATCTGGAGGGCCAAAGGTTGCCTATATCTGGGTAAGAACTTCCCACTCTAGGAAAAAATCATAGAATTGTAGAATTGGAAGGCATCATCTAGTCCAACCCCCTGCAATACAGGAACCTCAGCTATAGCATCCATGACAGATAGCCATCTAACCTCTACTTAGAAACCTATGCCCTTTTAAAATGTGCCTCTTTCTTTTGGGGTGGGGTGCTATTGGGTTGTTGTTTTATTTTGATTATATGTATAGGGCAGCATATTAATTAAATAATAATAATAATAATAATAATAATAATAATAATAATAATAATAATAATAATACATAGAAGCCTCCAATGAAGGAGGAACAGCCTGCTGGTTGCACAGTGGCCAACCAGAAACATGTTGGAAACTCATAAGCAAGACCAGCGCACAAGAGCAATCTCCCCTCTTGCAGCTTCCAGCAACTGATATTCAGAACCATTTACTGCCTCTAACCAGGGAGGGAGAGCAGAGCATAGCCACATCCTGGCTAGTACCCACTGATATTTCTCCAGTTCTCTTTGAAAGCCATCTAAGTTGGTGTTCAGCACTGCCTCCTGTGGGAGCTAGTTCCACAATTTAGTGTTGGGGAAATTATGTGATTTTAGATTGCTAGCTCTCCATCTCCCAGCCTTCACCATCCCGGTGTGCTCTGATGTTTTGGACTACAACTCCCATCAGCCCTAACCAGGTGGCTGAGGCTTATGGGAGTTGTAGTCCAAAACATCTAGCGCACACCGGGATGGTGAAGACTATTTCAGATGGCAATGGGTATATTGTTATTACTACACATGTATCCCACCAAAATTTCCTCCATGGAGGTGACATACATAGCTCTTCCCCTCTCCGTTGTATCCTCACAACAACCCTAGGTTAGGCTGAGAGACAGCAGCTGGCCCAGCAAGCTCCATGGCCAAGTGGGGATTTGAACCCTGGTCTCCCAAGTCCTAAGGGATGCAGGTGGCACTGTGGGTTAAACCACAGAGCCTACGGCTTGCCAATCAGAAGGTCGGCGGTTCGAATCCCCGCGACGGGGTGAGCTCCCATTGCTCAGTCCCTGCTCCTGCCAACCTAGCAGTTCGAAAGCACGTCAAAGTGCAAGTAGATAAATAGGTACTGCTCCAGAGGGAAGGTAAACGGTGTTTCCGTGCGCTGCTCTAGTTTGCCAGAAGCGGCTTAGTCATGCTGGCCACATGACCCAGAAGCTGTACGCCGGCTCCCTCGGTCAGTAAAGCGAGATGAGCGCCGCAACCCCAGAGTCGGCCAGGACTGGACCTAATGGTTAGGGGTCCCTTTACCTTTCCCTCCCAAGTCCTAGCCCAGCTCTCTAGCCACTACACCATGCTGTTGGCCTCGCTTCTCAACCTGGCAAGTCAGTTTTGTAGCAGTTGTGGGGGTTATTGTCTTGCTCATTTCGGTCCCAAATCTCTCCCCTCCAAAGGGTATCTCCTGACGGGACCACTGATCCCTGATCCGTTGGCTTGTCCACACAATACACTGGAGGCTGCAGCCGTCACGGGACGGGAGGCGAACGTGGGAACGCAGCAGCCCTTCCCCGCCTTTCGAGATCTCGAGGGCACACTTCCAGGGGGCGATCATTTCCTCCAAAGCTGAGCCATTTGACTGGGTTGGTTCCGCCGCCAACAGCCTCCCCAGGCGCCGTCTGGGTCCCCGGCTCCCGCTGTCAAATAAACCCAGCATGCGGCAGCTCCAGACGGCCACGACCTCGGGGCGAAATCCTCCCGCCTCGCGTCCTGACGATTTGGCCTTTCTTGTAACGACAGGGGCCCCTCCTTCCACCGCGACCACATTGACGCCGAGGGCCGCGGAGCGCCTCCTTCCTCCCTGTGCGCTCGACGCAGTTCGCTGCCCGCTTGCATCGCATGAAATATTTAAAAGTTTGCAGTATTGAATAAAGAGATCATTAATATAAATTGAATCCAATGTTTCCAAGCAAAAGGGGAACGGAGTTGCCATCGCTGTATATAAATGACATCTATTCCAGGCACCCGAAAGAGCTGATGCCGGTACAGGCGCATTTTCAATTAAGTCGACGCATCCCCCAAATATCCTCTGAAAGGAAGGACAAACACGAGTCTCTTCCAGCTCTCTGGAGAGGCCGTTGCGGAGTGAGCTTGGGACCTTCCTTCTCGCATGCGGGGCAGAGGCTCTGCGACCGAATAATATGTTCAGCAGCAGACACGCGATGTAAGGGCGAGCGCACTCGAACGTGTGAACCGACCCTACTGAAAAGCTCTAGGTGCGAGGAAAGGTTCATCAGGAATGAGCCTTTCGCACATACAGGCGCATAAGGTTGTGTGTTGCATTCATCAAGTGATGGTCATACACGTGTGAACTTGCCCAATGTCTTAGGGGAAAGACTGGGCAGAAAGAGAAACCGGATACAATGCGGGGATGGGTAAGCAGGGAAGTACTCAGGTCACAGTCTCTCTGTATGTGTCTGTGAATTTTGGGACTTATACCGTGGGCCTGCTCTTGAAGAAAGGCAAGCGTTCACACGTGCCAAACGTCACTCCATTCCTCAACACTTGAGGCTTGGCAGGAAGCAGAGTGTGTGAAAAGAAAACTCCATTGCGTTTCAGATAATCCTGTTATGAAAGCCTTATCAATGATGGCTCCCATTCACACGTGGAATTGACGCTCTTGCCCAGTGATGGATATGTACGTGTGAACCAGGCCTTCTTTCCCAAGTTTGCAGTTTCAGGAAAAAGAAACCCCGCAGTCAGCAAACTGATGATCAAATCACTCCAGATCGATGATCTCTAGCTCTCCAATTAAAGAGAAGGCGATTCCTAAACGAGGAGACCTGTTGAAGACCATAGGATTACAAGTGAGGTGGAACCATCAGTGGTTTTCTTTGACCCGCCGAGAACACTTTCGACAAGAAATCGGGACAAAACACTTCCGACAAGAAATCAGGACAAGCTCTTTGGGGTTGTCTCTTCGTCTTCTTTCTTGAAAAGGCCCTATTAGGCACCGGGGGGGGGGGGGCGAAGCCGGCGCTGGGAGAGACGCGAGATCCTTCAGTGAGGTGGAGAAAGAAAAATATTATGCTGTCAGGTTCGTTTGCCTTGAGACAGTTTTACAGCCTCTCTCGCCTTGCTGCTTCCCCAAAGTGGCGACTGTAGCCAAGAAACATCCTATAAAAACTCAACCAAAAAACCACGCTCCACAAATCCGAGAGTTTATGGGGCGTGAGACAGGAAACGACGCTGTTGCAAGTCTGCCTAACCGGAAGAGAAGATCAGAGGACTAAGGGAGGAGAAAGGGAGGCAGCGAGGCTGAAACTTACAAGTTACCTGCTAATTTCAGAACATACAGCCTCCTCTTTCGGGAAGGAACCGTAGCCCAGTGGGAAAACACCTGCTTCGCATTCAGAAGGTTCCAGGTAAAAGGGTCTAGATCAGTGTTTCCCAACCTTTGGTCTCCAGCTGTTTAGGGACTACAATTCCCACCATCCCTGACCACTGGGTCTTGCTAGCTAGGGATGATGGGAGTTGTAGTCCAAAAACAGCTGGAGGCCAAAGGTTGGGAACACTGGTCTAGATAAACCAATTGCCAGTATAAGGCAGCTTCATATCTGCTCCCTATTTTCTCTCTTCCTTCTTCCACGTGTGGGATTTTAAAGGATTTCTGACGAGCTAGAAGCTCCTTTGGCTTCTTACTTCCGAGTAAACGCGCGTTAGGATCGGGCTGCGCACCGCCGTGGTTCTAAAACACACACACACACAGCCGAATCCCCAGGCATCCTTTGGAAGGGAAGTGGGGGAAACCCCGCTGAGTTGGATGTCTGGCTTTCCTGGGGGGTCTCCTGAACGCAGTGCCAGTTGCCTCGGAGTAAACGTACCTAGGATCGGACCCCGCGTTCCAGGGTCCTGCTGCTCCCTTAGACATCTAGGGCTTTCTGCGGATGGCTGCAGAAACCCACCGACCCACCCCGTCACCTGTGACAAGGGAGGGACCCTATGGACACGTGTGGGTGGCCCCATATATGTCAAACCCCACCTGGAGTACCGTGTCCAGAAGGGTATTTCTATCAAGATGATCAAGGGTCTGGAAACCAAGCCTTATGAGGAACGGTTGAGTGTGTCCAGCCTTCTGAGAGCTTATATGATGTTGTTGTTGTTGTTTAGTCGTTTAGTCGTGTCCGACTCTTCGTGACCCCCTGGACCAGAGCACGCCAAGTACTCCTGTCTTCCACTGCCTCCCACAGCTTGGTCAAACTCATGCTGGGAGCTTCGAGAACACTGTCCAACCATCTCGTCCTCTGTTGTCCCCTTCTCCTTGTGCCCTCCATCTTTCCCATCATCAGGGTCTTTTCCAGAGAGTCTTCTCTTCTCATGAGGTGGCCGAAGTCTTGGAGCCTCAGCTTCAGGATCTGTCCTTCCAGTGAGCACTCAGGGCTGATTTCCTTCAGAATGGATAGGTTTGATCTTCTTGCAGTCCATGGGACTCTCAAGCGTCTCCTCCAGCACCAGAATTCAAAAGCATCAATTATTCAGCAATCAGCCTTCTTGATGGTCCAGCTCTCACTTCCATACATCACGACTGGGAAAACCATAGCTTTAACTATACGGAACTTTGTCGGCAAGATGATGTCTCTGCTTTTTAAGATGTTGTCTAGGTTTGTCATTGCTTATATGATAGCCATCTTCAAATATCTGAAAGGCTTTCAGACGAAGCAAGCTTGTTTTCTGCTTCTCCAGAGCCCAGGACCCGAACCAATGGATTCCAGTGGCAAGAAAGGAGGTTCGTATTAAACATTAAGAACTTTCTGAGGGTGGTAGACTCTCCTTCGCTGAAGGTTTTTAAACAGAAGCTGGGTGGCCATCTGTCAAAGATTCTTTTGCTGCGATGCCGGCATTGCCGGGGGTTGGACTATAGATGACCCTCCCAGCTCTACGATTTTATGACTCTAAGTTGCACCAGCAAAAGTTTTACTCGCAAGTAAGCCACCCCCCCTACGCTTTTCCTGGTCAACAGTCCTAGTTTGCTGCCTGATGAGTAGGCATAGGGATGGAGTGCGATCCTATCCTACTCAGAAATGAAAACCCATCGAGTTCGATTCCTCCCAGGATCCTGGCCCCCAGCGTTACTTCTGAATAAACATGCCCAGGATTGAGCTGCATGAAAAGCTGGAGGACGCTGTTGAAGACTCGCTTCATATGGATTAGTTCTCCCTGCGGTTGTTACAGCCTGGCAATCAGATTGGTTTTTTAAAAAAAACCACACAGAAGGAAAGTCTCCCGTCTTTTCCCCACCCGTTTCCCTTCAATCAGGGATGGCTTTGGATTTCCATATGCCGTGTGGGGACTCCCGGTGTGTGAAGTCGCCTCTTTAAAACGGAGCGGCTTCCAGAGAAGGCCGAGCTCTGATTGCCGCAGGAAAAACCCGAACAGTCCCGTGACGCCTGGAGGAGGATATTTATGGCGGCCTGGGCTGTCGTGGGCCAGAGTCCACTCCTTCAGATGCATAAGGAGGGATCGTAAATTGGCAAGCAGACAAGACTCCTGGGGTTGGTGATGAGATGCAAAAGGCAAAAGTGCAGCATTTGACAATTCGGTTAAAGCTAAAATGAAAAGGGAGCAGCTTCCAGGGCTCGGGGCTTGCCGGTGCGCATCTCAAGAATCGCAGAGCTGTAGAGATGGGAGGGGACACCCCAGGATCATCCAGTCCAACCCGCTTAGCTTCTTTCCTCTGATTGCAATGCCAAGGGATCCAAAGGGCCATCTAGCCAATGCAGGGATATGGGAGAGCGGGGGATACGGTCTAGAGGCGGTGAACTGGAACCAGTGGCCACGTGTGAACCTGGTCTAGGGTTCGTTCGGCGCAAGGAAGCTTAGCTGCACCTCACTACATGCACTGAACGGGCCGTGGTTACTTTGTTGATCTCTATCAGATAAAAACACCTTTCGGATTAAACAGGGCTCTTCTTCAGGCGGAGTTCTCTGTGCCTTTCCAAAGCTTGCAGCCTGCTGGCTAATAGAAAACTCAAGATATCCGAGGTCATTCAGGCCTGCTCTCTGAGAGACCAGCTGTCTCTTCTGGGGAACCAGGTTCGGCTTCCTCACATGCCCCTTATTTCAATGTACTGGTGTTGGTGTGAATTTGCAGGCTGAGGTGAGGGCGGGAGGTTTGCACCTTCGTCATTTCTCCTCCGTTTAGCTTGCCCCCCTTCCTTCCTTCCCACCCACTCCGAAATATGGCCTCGGATGCCTCGGCAGAAAGGCGGTATAGAAACGAAACGATCTCGTTTCTATACCGCCTTTCTGCCCAGGCATCCAAGGCGGTTTAATTTTTTTAAAGTACTACGCCAAATCGTATCTCATGTATAACATGTTATTTAATACGAATAAATAAGAATAATTCAGATGTAGGAGTTCTACGCTGCATGCACCCCCACCCCCAAACAAATCCGGATGTTCCTTGATCTTGATCTCATACACACCTGGTGAGATGGTTGGCTTTGATCACCACAAATGCTTCTTCCTTGCCCGTTTGTCCACGCCAGGATTTGATTACTGTCTCTCTCCTCCCCTCCTCCTTAAAAAAATAAAAATCTCCCTTTACTATCGCTGGACTCGAGGCAGCTCCTTTGTATGCCGGCTGAATTGGCCAGCTGCTTTGCCGAGAGAGCGAGAGAGGCGCTGAGATCGTGCTACGGATACAGAGCGCCGAGAATTAACGGGGGGCGAGGGGGGGGGCGGAGAGCGATTTCTATTTTGTAGCTGGAGCTTTGAGGGGGCTGCAAAGCCAGAAAGGTGAACCTGGAAAACCAGCGCTTTCCCCCTCGACCTAAACGAGGGAGGGGGGCATGTTGCAGAGGAGGTGGGGGCAAAAAAATTATGGGGGGGGGGGAGTGAGTCGGATCTAGTTTCACCCCGCTTCTCAGTTTCTTCTGATGAGCGTTTACACGGAAGCAAGTTCTACTGAATTCAACGGGGCTTACTTAGTGGCGGCACCAGTAAATAATGATGATGATGATGATGATGATGATGATGAAGGGCAAAAGAAGGGGGAAAGTATATTTCTAGCTAGGCGAACTGTGCCTCATGTGTTAAGATCCCTGAAAGAAAATAACAGGATTTGTCTATGACAGGAGTTCAGCAATGGAGGGGGGGGGAGTGGAGGAGCGAGGTCTTTGCTGTGGGGGCGCTTGGCCCCCCCGCCCGTTCTCCGGCGCCGCCTATGGGCTCCGTGAAGATAAAGGGAACGGAGCGTTTAGTGTTGCGGCTGGACGGCTCCAGCTTTAGGCGTCTCTGCTCAGAAGGAAAGCCCCGCCGAGACGGCTGGTCCCCTCGAGGCTTCCTCGCGAAGCAACGTGCTCAGGATCGAGGCTATCCCGGGACAAGCGCCTCCGGTGAATCGGAGGAGGGAGCGGCGCCGGTGGGAGGGCTTCTAACTCCGTAGATCCGAAGACCCGGCGATGGGCGCGGCGTAGAAACCGACCCGACCGTCGGTTAAATCGGCATCGGCTCTGAACCTCCGGCGCCCGCTTCTTGCTTTCATTCCCTCTTAGATTTGGGCGCGGGGTGGGGGGTCCACTTACCCGTCTTTCCCTCCCGCTGGCCGGTCCCCTATGCCCGCGAGGGGGCGGCCAGGCGGCGCTGCGGAGGATCGACGGGCGCGGAGAGGAGAGCGCTTAAGGAGCGGCGGCTGCTGCTGCTGCCGTCCAGGAGAACAGAGGAACGGTCGCTCGACCCACCTGGGCTGGCTGCCTTCGCACAGGGAGAGACAGGTAAGGGAGCAGGAGTCCCCGCGGCCAGCGGCCACCCACCCTCCCCGTCTCTCCTGCCCAGTCCGGCCACCGACCTAGAAACTTTGTGAGAGATCTAAAGAGGAAAGTGGGGGCGGCGGCGGCTTCGGAACTATATAGCCAGGCTCCTATACAGGCCCCCTCACCTCGTGCTCTGGTTTTGGACCCCAATTCCCAACCCCAACCCCCCCCAGCAAGCGAATCCAATGGTCAGCCAGGGTGGGAGTTCTAGTGCCAGCGCGGTCTCCTGCTCAGAGTGTCCGACTGGGAGACCAGAGTTCGAATCCCGGCCCAGCCAGGAAGCTCACTGGGTGACCATGTTGAGGGGGGGGGCAGTCGCTGCTTGTCAGCCTAGCCTACCTCACAGGGTTCTTGTGATGATATAATGGAAGGGGGGGGGACCAGGCACGCCACCTTGAGCCCCTTGAAGGGGAAAGAAAACAATGCGTTAAGTATTTTTTAAAAAATGCATAAAACAATGTAAGAATCGTGCCTGAAATACTTTTAACTGTAATAAGCTTCTACTCTGAAGCTGTTTAAGCCCCCAATTCTCATCCGTTCTAGCCAGCCTGGCAATTGAGCCAGGATGGTGCAGTGGTTAGAGGGCCATATTAGGACCTGGGAAACCTGGGTTCGAATCCTCTCCCATTCAACCTAACAGCCTAACCTACCTCACAAGGTTGTTGTGGGGGTTAAATGAGACTTGGGGAGGGGAGAACCATGTATGCTGTCTTGAGCTCCTGGGAGGTGGGGTGGAAATGTGATAGATTAGATAGATAGATAGATAGATAGATAGATAGATAGATAGAAGTCCAAAACATTTGGAGGGGAAGGGGGCATAAGGTCAGAGATGGCTGCTGGTCCAAAAGGACATTGGATGAATAAATGCTGGACAATTTTTTAATTTATTTTGCCTTGTTGTCAGTCATATAACTTTCTTCTCCTTGGCCAGAACCTTTTGAGATGTAGGAAGAGGATTTATTGCATTGTTTACTCCAAAGCCCCTGGATTGAAGGGAGCTTACTCCCAAGTAGATGTAAGAAAGGAGGAATGCACCATGATGCAAACTGGGCTCTAGCCCAATCCCTTGTCCCTTAGAGCTGAATCTTGGAGTTGGCATTTATGAAGGTTAGAAATTCAGAGACAGTCCAGGCTCTGGGGTGCAAGGAGGTTCCCGTGACTCTGATCAAGCAGGAATGGCCACCAACATGGGTGGCATTAAAAGAGGACTGGACAAATTCACAGAGGAGAAGGTTAAATGGCTACCAGCCATGATGGCTCTGCCTTGCTGGTACTGTGGGAGGCAGAGATGCTTCTGAAGACCAGTTGCTGGAAGCCATGGAGCGAGAGAGTGCTCTTGTGCTTGGGTCTTGCTTGCGGATTTTCCACAGGCATCTGTGGAACAGAATGCTGGACTAAATGGGCCATTGGTCTGATCCTAAAATCACCTCTTATGTTCTCATGGCCTTCAGTCCACACTGGAGCGATCCCTGCCTCTGGCGATAGGAGCAGAAAGGGCCACAACTCTATCGTACAGCATCTGCCTTGCATGCAGAAGGTCTCAGGTTCAATATATAGGGAGGGACTTTATCCTGAAACCCTGGAGAGCTGCTGCCAGTCAGTGTAGACAGTTCTGGGCTAGATGGGCCAATGGGTCTGACTCAGAACAAGACGGATTCCTATTTGCCCATGAGACAGCACACATAGCCATGTCTGTCCTAGGATTTAAATGCAGCAGGCACAGCCAATGTGGAACCTTCCATATTTTTGGGGACTACAGCTCCCTTAACTTCAGACCACTAACCATGTTGGCTGGCATCTTTCTGGACACCGCACTGGCTATCCCTGAAATATGTGATAGCTCAGTCCACACACGGTTGGGTCATTGGTTTGAGCCTCACATTGAGCAAAGATTCCTGCATTGCAGGGGGTTGGTGTAGATGTCCCTTGTGGTCCCTTCCAACTCTACGATTCTATGCACAAGGGCCTAAGGCTGGCGATGGAGAATTTGTGGACCTCCAGATGTTGTTGAAGTACTTGAACTCCTCATCAGACCCAGCCATCATGGCCAAGGTCAAGGCTGATGGGAGATGTGGTCCAGCATCATCTTGAGGGCCACTGGTTCCTCATCCCTGATCTAAGTCAATCTCCCGCAGTTGGAAGCAAGGAACGCCAGGTGAGAATGTCCCCAACAGGTGGCTGTTCAGGTAGTGCCAAAGGTCCAAGTTTAAATCCCCACTGGCTTTCTAGGTAGGGCTAGGAATGTTCCCTGCTTGAAATCCTGGACACCCGCTGCCAGTCAGTGTAGACATTACTGAGATGGACCAATGGTCTGATTCAGTAGAAGGCTGCTTCCTCTTTTCCTATGTCCCCATGTGCTAATAACAGCCAGCCTAGATCATGGAGGCCTTGTCAGATAAATGTGAGTGCCCATCCCAAAGGCTTCACCAAAGAGGAGATACACACATTTGCTTTCTTAAGAAGAGATGGGGACCATGATTTTTATTTTTATTTAAAGGGTGTTGGATATGTTCTGATGACCATTTCCCACCTGTCTCCCAACCTAAGGCGCAGCTGGAGCTGGATAACTCTGAGTTATAGATAATGGAGATTTTTTCAGAGCTGGGTATCTGCTCTGGGTCCATAACGATCTCGCATCGACGTCACTCCAACACTGAGACCTTTGAGACAGGCAGGGTTTGGGGTCAAGCTCCTAAAATAGCGACGAGGACACATCAAAGATAAGGGAAAGGGCGGCCAAGTTGAATTTTTCAGTAAGGCTTTAAAAAAATAAAAAAAGAATTTCTTGATCTATCTTCCCTGAAGTTATACTCTGTCCAGCTTAGATTTTTTTGAAGTTAGTCCACTTTGGAAGTGAGGAGTGGATGTGTTACTATAAACCCAGGGGATGGAAGGAGATGTACACATGTGTTGGGGGGTGTGTGTAGGGGCGTTCACAGGTTACATTCAATGAGGATGCAAAGTGTGTGTGTGTGTACTACACAAACCAACAAGCGTTTGCTCTTTCACTGCAACTGTAAAACCTCCAGGTCACGGGGAGGCGGAGGCAAATAGGTACCGGGGCATAAACCGAGATGTGTCAGAGGGACGCTGGAAGGAGGTGCAGATGGGAAAATTGTTTTTTTTTTTGGGGGGGGGGGAGAATGACACTGCCTCTCACCTTGGCTAAAGGAGAGGTGGAGTATGAGAAGACCGGCGGTGGGCAAGGCAGTGGCGTAGCGTGGGGGGGTGCAGGGGGGGCCGGCCGCACCGGGCGCAACATCTGGGGGTTAGGGTTAGGGGGCGCAAATCCACGGGTTAGGGGGCGCAAATTACTTGCCTTGCCCCGGGTGCTGGCAACCCACGCTACGCCACTGGGGCAAGGCGCTCTTCACAAGCTCAGGAGCAAGGGAGCCAGCCTTGACTGGGGCCCCGGGGGAGGTGAGTCCCGGCGTCCGGGCGTAGTTGGCTCAAAGGAAACGATCTCTTTGTCGGTCGGAGTGGGGTCGGGAGGTGGCAAGGAGGCCAGAAAACCTTGCCTTAAAGAGGGGTGGGTGGGTGTTCTGTTCGTTTTTAGTTGGGTCCCCTGTTTGGCCTCTCCAAATGGGCCAAGAGGCGATCTTTGTCTTTAAAACATCGGGAGGGGGGCTCCCCTGCTCTTCTGCCCCCCTTCTCACCAAACAGACCTCCCTCCCCAGCTCGCCCCCGTTCTTTGCTCTTAAATGTGAAATGTCATTAGCCCGCTAAATCGAAGAACGCAGCGTGAAGCTGCCCACGGCATTGATCTGGTCTCGCGGTGGACTGCATCTTCATTAAACTCCAGGGGGCGCGGAGGATAGAAAGGCGCGCGCGCGGCGGGGGGGGGAGTCTTCCTACCCCCCCCCCCAGCACACACTCCAGCCCCTGGGCTGCAAGCTGGTGGTCGGGAGGAGTGGGAGCTTGGAAGGGAGAGACGCGTATTAGTCTTGTTGTAAAAGAGCTACGAGCGCAGGACGGCTCCTCTCTAGCAGGGTTGGCGCGTTTACACGACTCGGGGTTGATTCGAATCCATCGGTCCTGGGCAGCCGGCCAGTCAGGTCTCTTTCGACTTCGTGGGTCGCACCTACGCCATTCATTTAAAGGAGCCTGGCTTCCCCTAAAAGAACCTTGGGAACTGTAGTTCACCTCTAAGAGGACTACGGTTCCCAGAACAAACTACAGTTCTCAGGATTCTTGGGGAGGTGGGGGTGGGGAGGCATGTGGTTTAAATGTATAGTCTCTGATGTCTCCGATGTGTTTGCACACACACAGTGGGACCTGGGGCTTCTGCCCCCTAAGTTCTGGTTGCACAGCTAGAACTGGAAATTGGAGAAAAGTATTGTCCCAGAAGACTGTGTCATCCAAAAATTGACTCTACCAAACCTCTTAATCTGGATTTCGTAGCTGCCCCTTAACATTCCTGAGAGCTATCTTCCCCTCCTCACTGTCAGAATGATTTATGGTTAGCCAGTAAAAACATGTGGACCCCCTTTTCTTTCAGTCCCTCCCCCCCCCCGCCGCTTTCAATGCCTGCTTGTTTGTTTAAATAAAGCAAGAAATCTTTAAGGAACAGCATGACGAGGGTGCTGGGCTGCAAAAGGGAAAACGGCAGCGAGGAAATCTATTACCAGTCGTCAAAATAAATATTCAAGGCTGTGATGTTTTCTGCATGGAATAATTAAGCCCTTTCCGAAGATTATAGGTGGGACTGGTGTGTGTGTGTGTGTGTGTGTGTGTGTGAATGCGCAAAGGTTTAATAAGGTCAGTAAGTTAACACTTCTGCAATATTCTTATGCAGGCAGCATAATATTGAACGCATATTTCAATCATTTCTCCAAGGAGATCAAGGTGGAGTAGATGGTTTTCCTTCTCCACATCTAATCGCACAACAACCCTGTGAGGTAGGTTAGGCTGAGAAGCAGTGAGTGACCCAAGGTTACCCAGTGAGCTTGGTGGTGGTGGTAGGAATTTGGACCCTGGTCTCCCAGGTCGCAGTCCGACACTCTAACCACTACACCACACTGTCTTTCTTAGGGAAACACAGGCCCCGTCATCTTAATGTGGATGGTGAACCCCTTTTGCCCCCTTTGTCCAGCCAGCGTTCTCCTCCAACAACTGCTGCCCCACACTTTTTCCTCGCTTAAATCTGGAGATTCCTCATGCTTTGAAAATCCAAATACGAAAGCTGGACTGATTGCTTTGGAAATCTCAGGAGTTAGGCAGTGTGGAATGGCAGTAACTGGCAAATGCTGCATAGGATCACGGAACTGTAGAGTTGAAAGGGACCCCGAGGGTCATCTAGCCCAATCCACTGCAAGGCAGGAATCTTGCCCTCCGCCGTCCCTGGGTGGGCTCGAACCACTAATCTTCTGCTCAGTAGCTAGAGACACAGACATTGTGCCACAGACATGAATGAGGGGGAATTAAAAGAGGCACAAGGGATTCACAATCCATATTAAACTGAGGGCCCTTAGTGAAACATAGTGGAAAGTTCATATTCTAGAGTTTCAAATCACCTGGTCTTGCTTTTGAAATGAAATGGATGCTTCCAGATCCTGGAACTCCCTCCCTGGAGAAGCCAGACGGGCTCCCTCCTTGTTGTCCTTCCACCGGCAGGTGAAGACTTTCTTGTTCCAACAGGAATTTGGGAACTGACTGCTTTTAATGAAAAGGCTGCTGGCATGCTGTTTCTATAGTAATTTTATGCAGTCATACCTCTTGTTACGTTCGGGTCAGGTTACGTCGTTTCAGGTTGCGTCCCACAGCGACCCAGAAGTACTGAAAAGGGTTACTTCCGGGTTTCGCCGCTTGCGCATGCGCAGGCGTTCAAAATGACATCATGTGCATGTGCAGAAGTGGCGAATCGCGACCTGCGCATGCACAGACGTGGGTTGCGTTCTGCTCATTCCACGTATATATGCAGTATATGTACAGTGGTACCTTGGAAGTCGAACAGAATCCGTTCCAGAAGTCCATTCGACTTCCAAAATGTTTGAAAACCAAAGCGTGGCTTCTGTTTGGCTGCAGGCAGGGCTGTAGCTAGGGGGTGTAGAGGTGGGCCCCCGCCAGGGCTGCAGGCGAGTGGGGGGCAGAAAATCGGCTTTAAAATATGTCCATAAATAAAAATATTGATTATTGCCTCATAAGAAAAGCTTTTAAATAGAGGGTGAATTGAATGAGTGGAGGGGGCGAGGTTGGAGGAGAGGCGGAAAGAATAACTAATTTGTCCATGGGTAGGGGGCGCAAGATCACCTAGCTACGGATCTGGCTGCAGGAAGCTCCTGCAGCCAATTGGAAGCCACGGAAAACCCCCTCAGACGTTCGGCTTCCAAAAATAGTTTGCAAACCGGAACAGTCAATTCTGGGTTTGCGACATTCAGCAGCCAAAACATTCAGGAACTAAGCTGTTTAAATTCTATCAATGTTTAATATAAAAAAATGATCCCCCCTGTTTTTAGTGGTTCTTATTTTTATCTGCAAACCTGCCTGAGTCCTGTCAGGGGGGAAAGGCAGGGTTATATATAAATACAGTTTTCCTATTACTACAACTACTACTATTATTATTAAGGATTCTCCACCATTTTTTTAAAAAAAGAAGTTTTGGGTTTTGTTCAAAGCAGCTTTTTGCCATTGGTGGGTGTTATGTACTGAGTTGAATAGGATCCAAACTGCAGCAGTCTGATTGGTCCTAGAACAATAGGATTCAGAATGCAGCAGTCTGATTGGTCCTAGAACAATAGGATTCAGAATGCAGCAGTCTGATTGGTCCTAGAACAATAGGATTCAGAATGCAGCAGTCTGATTGGTCCTAGAACAATAGGATTCAGAATGCAGCAGTCTGATTGGTTGGCAGGAACCACCCAATCATGCTCCAGATAGAAGTGAATCCACAACCTGATTGGCTTACAGTAGAATTCCGGAATTAGCCAATCATGTGCAGCCCATTGTGTAAATAATGTATATAAAGCAGATACTTTGAGGGGACTTTCATTCATTCCTCCTCACCACTATGAGCTGAATAAAGAGCATGAAATCACTTTGCGACTCTGAGTATATTTCAGTGGGTGTCTTCAAGCCTCTTCTGCACCTCAGCGCAGCCCCCATTTTGCAATCCCTGGCACAAAGCTGTCCATGTTTGACCACGTCCGAGAAGGGCCTTTGAGCTGCAGTCGCTTTACAATGCGGAGGGTTAGCCTTTGCCAATATTTCACATGTTCCCTGCTGCTGTGTAGCAATATCTATCAAAAAACTACCTGAGAGATGTCTTGAGAACAGAACCCCATCAATTTTGTATTGATGTTCCTCTGTCCACCAATAAAAAAAATGGGTAGATGTGGGATTTGCAAATCAGACTTTGAATGTTGAACTCTCGTGATTTTGAAATCTGGTGAATTTTAATTGAACCCACAAGCTGAGTGACTAAATTTGAGGGGAACAAAGGGGAAGGCTCAGTTTTGAACTTCTGCAAATTTCAATTAAGCTTGGCCACCAAAGGACCTCTAAGAGTTGCTATCAGGAATAGATTATTGATTATAGGGTCCTATTTTCATGCCTCTGATCTTCATTTCTACTTGATATTTTAGTGGTGTAATCCTGTGCATGGGTTTAGTCTGGAGTAAGCACAGCTGTGTTCAGTGGGGTTTACTCAGTAAAAAGTGTGCATAGGATTGTGCCCTAAAACGAAAAGGGCTCTGAGGATGCCATATTAATTCTTGGCTTCAGGTTTGCCTCTCCCCCCAGTTTTTTAAAAGGCCAACTGCATTTAGTCCTCAGTTAGGCGCTGTGGGTAAAAGCCTCAGCGCCTAGGGCTTGCCGATCGAAAGGTCGGCGGCGGGGTGCTCTCCCATCGCTCGGTCCCAGCGCCTGCCAACCTAGCAGTTCGAAAGCACCCCCAGGTGCAAGTAGATAAATAGGGACCGCTTACTAGCGGGAAGGTAAACGGCGTTTCCGTGTGCTGCGCTGGTGCCGGCTCGCCAGAGCAGCTTCATCACGCTGGCCAGGTGACCCGGAAGTGTCTCCAGACAGCGCTGGCCCCCGGCCTCTAGAGTGAGATGGGCGCACAACCCTAGAGTCTGTCAAGACTAGCCCGTACGGGCAGGGGCACCTTTACCTTTACCTTTTTTAATCCAGTTAGAAAGGCAATTGTCCAGATTCTTGGTCCCAAGTTCCTCATATTCCTATTTATATATAACTCATCCATTTTCAAAAAACTAAAGAGAACGCCAAAGCACAAGAAGTGCAAAATATAACTTGGGTTTAGCAAGCCACTGGGGAAAGGATGGTTTGCTAATGCTCCTCTTGTCTATTCCATATATTTATTAAATGTATACAGCCACTCATCAGTAAATATTCCCTGGGCAGCTGACAAATGAAACAGTGTTTTAAAATAATTTAAATAAAACACAAACATGCACACACTAAAAGTCAGGAGGGAAAGTTTGCTGCAAGAGGCAGCATTAGAGGCAGCAGAAAACAGCCCAGTGTGTTGGGTGCTGGTGGTCTTAATTTAGAAATACAGTGGTACCTCGGGTTACAGACGCTTCAGGTTACAGACTCCGCTAACCCAGAAATAGTACCTCGGGTTAAGAACTTTGCTTCAGGATGAGAACAGAAATCGTGTGGTGGTAGTGCGGCGGCAGCGGGAGGCCCCATTAGCTAAAGTGGTGCTTCAGGTTAAGAACAGTTTCAGGTTAAGAACGGACCTCCAGAACAAATTAAGTTCTTAACCCGAGGTACCATTGTAGTTCACCCTTTGTATGCAGAGGATACCGACTTCAATCCCTTTCTTTATTGTTAAAGGAACTGAGCATATAACAGCTGCAAAAGACCTGGGATCACCTTTAATAACAGGCTTACAATGTAGGAGGTGATGTTGTTTACATCACCTGCTTTAAAAGCCCAGAAAATCCTGTGTCCAGACCTGCCTCTGATTCACAACCGCCAACATGGGACCCATGTTCACATTCCCCCCTTTGGATTTTTACTGAATAATGCTAGCAATTCCCATTACTAATCCCAAAATGGCAATTCACAGAGAGGTATACCTGAGCATTACTAGCAAATGGAAAGCAGTGATTTTTAAACACTTGATCTTAGCCGAAAGGCTCAGAAGTGATTGAAAACCAGCGATTTTGCATTCTGGAAAGCCATAGAAACAGACTGGAAAGTGAACTGGGTGCCTCTACTCTATACAGTGGTACATTGGGTTACACACGCTTCAGCTTACAGACGCTTCGGGTTATCTACTCCACTAACCCAGAAATAGTAGCTTGGTTTAAGAACGTCGCTTCAGGATGAGAACAGAAATCGCATGGTGGAGGCGTGGTGGCAGTGGGAGGCCCTAAAGTGGTGCCTCAGGTTAAGAACAGTTTCAGGTTAAGAACGAACCTCCAGAACAAATTAAGTTCTTAACCCGAGGTACCACTGTAGAGCATGGGTAGGCAAACTAAGGCCCAGGGGCCGGATCCGGCCCACTTAATAATAATAATAATAAATTTTATTTATATCCCGTCCTCCCCAGCTGAAGCCGGCCTCAGGGCGGCTAACAACAATAAAACAGTACAAAAGTACAGCACAAACAACACTCTAAAATTATTCATTATAAAATTAATTAAATTTAAGCCACTGGCCACCATTGGGCCCGAGCTCCGTGAAGATTGCCGAGGGAGGGAGTCAGGCTGTGCCCTGGCCAAAGGCCTGGCGGAACAGCTCTGTCTTGCAGGCCCTGCGGAAAGATGTCAAGTCCCGCAGGGCCCTAGTCTCTTGTGACAGAGTGTTCCACCAGGTTGGAGCCACAGCTGAAAAAGCCCTGGCTCTAGTTGAGGCCAGCGTAACTTCTCTGTGGCCTGGGACCTAAATGTTTTTATTTGAAGACCGTAAGTTTCTCTGTGGGGCATACCAGGAGAGGCGGTCCCGTAGGTACGAGGGTCCTAGGCCGTATAGGCCTTTGAAGGTTAAAACCAGCACCTTAAACTTGATCCTGTACTCCACCGGGAGCCAGTGCAGCTGGTATAACACTGGGTGAATATGATCTCGCAGCAAAGACCCCGTAAGGAGTCTTGCTGCAGCATTCTGCACCCACTGGAGTTTCTGGGTCAGTCTCAAGGGCAGCCCCACGTAGAGCGAGTTACAATAATCCAGTGTGGAGGTGACCGTCGCGTGGATCACAGTGCCTAGGTCAGGGCGAGAGAGGTAAGGAGCCAACTGCTTAGCTTGGTGGAGATGGAAAAATGCTGCCTTTGTTATAGCTGCAATCTGCGCCTCCATGGAAAGGGAGGTGTCGAAGATTACACCCAAACTCTTAACGGACGGTGCTGGCACTAATTGCGCCCCCGCAAGAGATGGGAGTTGCCCCCCCAATCCCATATCGTCCCGTCCCAGCCACAGGACCTCTGTCTTCGAAGGATTTAGCTTCAACCGGCTCCCACGTAACCATCCAGCCACAGCTTCCAAACATCTGGTCAGTGTGTCTGGGGCCGAGTCAGGATGGCCATCCATCAACAGATAGAGTTGGGTGTCATTGGCATACTGATGGCAACCCAGCCCAAAACTCCGGACAAGCTGGGCGAGGGGCGCATAATGATGTTGAAAAGCATCGGGGAGAGTATCGCGCCCTGAGGTACTCCATACACCAAGGAGTGGCGCGATGACAATTCCCCCCCCCAAGCGCCACCCTCTGTCCCCGACCAGAGAGAAACGAGCGCAGCCATTGAAGGACTGTGCCCTGGATCCCCACGTCAGCAAGGCGGTGGTCCAGAAGTTCGTGATTGACCTTGTCAAAAGCTGCTGACAGATCTAGAAGAATCAGCAGCCCCGACCCGCCTCGATCCAGCTGTCTACGAAGATCATCTGTTAGGGCAACCAGAGCCATCTCAGTCCCATGACCAGCGCGGAAGCCAGACTGGAATGGATCCAGAGCCGATGTTTCATCCAGAAACCCACAAGCTGTTCAGCAACCGCTCTCTCAATCACCTTACCCAGGAACGGAAGATTCGAAACCGGACGGTAATTGGATAGATCTAAGGGATCTAATGATGTTTTCTTTAAGAGCGGGCGCACCACTGCCTCCTTCAGTTCCCCTGGGAATGTCCTTGTGCCAAGGGACAAATTGATGATATCCCCCAGGAGGACCCGCACCTCGTCTGGACACGCTCTAATCAGCCAAGACGGGCACGGGTCAAGAGGACAGGTGGTGGGCTTTCCAGCTCGGAGGAGTCTGTCTACATCAGCTGGGGATATCCAGTCGAAGTGGTCCAATACTGGACCCGAGGACAGTCGAGAGGCCTCCAGTTCCTTTATTGTATCCAAATTGGCAGGGAGGTCATGGCGGAGCAACAAGACCTTCTCCGCAAAAAAGCTCACAAATGCCTCACAGCTGTGTGTCAAATTGTTATTTAAATTTGGCTGTCCTTCAAGGGACGTTAAAGACCTAATTATACTAAATAATTGCGCTGGGTGAGAGCTAGCGGAGGCAATGGAGGCCGAGAAGTAGGACTTCTTAGCAGCCTTCACCGCCATCTTGTAGGTTTTCATAAAAGCCCTATAAGATGTTCTTGGGGCTCCGTCACGGGCACCCTGCCATACTCGCTCTAGTGACTGAGGTCCCGCTTCATTTCCGGAGCTCCTCAGTAAACCAGGGAGCCCGGTTTCTGCAGGGTCGCAGAGGGCGCTTCGGTGCGATCTCATCGATGGCTGCCAGGAGCTGGGTATTCCAGCCCTCAACAAGCTCAGTCAATGAGTCACCAGGTGGAGCAAGGTCCCGCAAGGCTTGGCGGAATCTATCAGGGTCCATCAGCCTCTGCGGGCGAGCCCAAATCGGCTCGCCACCTAAGCAGGGTGGGGGTAGAACGTCAATCCTGGCTTTCAGAGCATAGTGATCAGACCATGGCACCTTCATTAAAGGAGACATGATCACATCTATACCGACGCCAAAGATCAAATCCAGCGTGTGGCCTGCTTGATGTGTGGGGCCCGAAACAAACTGGGAGAGCCCTAGTGTCGCCATGGAAGACACCAGGTCCAGAGCCTGTGAGGAGGGAGTGGCATCAGCATGGATGTTGAAGTCCCCCAATACCAATAGGTTAGGGAACTCCAAGGCCCAGCCGGCCACCGCCTCCAATAGGCCTGACAGGGTGGCTGCTGGTGCGCTAGGTGGCCGGTACACCAGCCAGACAGCCAAGCTCTCCTCGGAGCCCCACACTAGGCCAACACATTCAATGCCGGGGATCGATGGCGATGGTAGAGCCCTGAAAGGACAATCTTCCCGGATTAATAATGCCACCCCTCCCCCCCCAGCCCACAGTCCGGGACTGGTGGAGGACGGAGAAAGCCGGAGAATTGCCTTCTAAATCTGGTCCATGGACGGTCTGGGAATCAGCGTGTTTTTACATGAGTAGAATGCATCCTTTTATTTAAAATGCATCTCTGGGTTATTTGTGGGGCCTGCCTGATGTTTCTACATGAGTAGAATGTGTGCTTTGATTTAAAATGCATCTCTCGGTTATTTGTGGGGCATAGGAATTCGTTCACCCCCCCCCAAAAAAAATATAGTCCAGTTCCCGCATAAGGCCTGAGGGACAGTGGACCAGCCCCCTGCTGAAAAAGTTTGCTGACCCCTGCTATAGAGAGCACTCTATATACAAAGCTGCCCTTCATCTATTGTTCTCCATCTTAGAATGACATGGCGTGCAGCCAGGTGGGAAAAGGCCCACCCACTTGTCTCTATGGCAACCTTCTTGGGAATGTAAATTTGTTGTTGTTTAGTTGTGTCCGACCGACTCTTTGTGACCCCATGGACCAGAGCACGCCAGGCACTCCTGTCTTCCACTGCCTCCTGCCGTTTGGTCAAACTCATGTTCATACCTTCGAGAACACTGTCCCACCATCTCGCCCTCTGTCCTCCCCTTCTCCTTGTGCCCTCCATCTTTCCCAACATCAGGGTCTTTTCCAGGGAGTCTTCTCTTCTCATGAGGTGGCCAAAGTATTGGAGCCTCAGCTTCAGGATCTGTCCTTCCAGTGAGCACTCAGGGCTGATTTCCTTAAGAATGGGGAGGTTTGATCTTCTTGCAGTCCATGGGACTCTCAAGAGTCTGCTCCAGCACCAGAATTCAAAAGCACCAATTCTTCAGTGATCAGCCTTCTTTATGGTCCAGCTCTCACTTCCATACATAAATGGTGGTACAGCCAAAACCATTCTCTTAACAAAGGAATAGGTTTGGCTGTTTTATCACATTTCTTCTGCTAAATTCTAGCAAGCCTGGAAGGGACCCAGGATATCATCCAGACTGACCTGCCAAAAAACTCAGTGTTTAAAATACCTTTTAGTGCACATTTCCCCGTTAGATGCATTTTTGCCTAAGTAGTATACGATTGCAAGCCATTTCCCCAAATATAATGCATTTATGTGTGTGTGCACATTTTCCACTAACACTTGTACATTTGGGCGTGCAATTTTTGGCAGGGGAGCTCACAGCATCACGAAATTTGGAGAAGAACAATTTTTTGAAGTGCTGCTGCATTTCAGGTTATGCATCAGTTTGAGAAGTGCGCATTAGGGATTCACATTCAAATATGAACCAAGAAGATTTCTTCACCATCCTTCATAGGATGGAATTAATTAAAGGACAGATGGCAACTTTTCACTCCTGTGGTCTGCTATTTCCAGAAGCTATATGGCAATTCACTTCTCCCTCCCCAGTCCAAGGAAGGCCACATTTACACTTACTCTTGTAGCGCTATGATTCTACTATAAACAGTCATGGCTTCTCCCAAATAATTCTGTTATTTACCAAACCATCCCTTCAGATGTCAAGGACATAAAGAACTACACTGTAACTTTTAGAAGACATCTGAAGGCAGCCCCGTATCGGGAAGTTGTTAATGTTTGATATTTTACTATGTTTTATATATGCTGTAAGGGACGCGGGTGGCGCTGTGGGTTAAACCACAGAGCCTAGGACTTGCCGATCGGAAGGTCGACGGTTTGAATCCCCGTGACGGGGTGAGCTCCCGTTGCTCGGTCCCTGCTCCTGCCAACCTAGCAGTTCGAAAGCACATCAAAGTGCAAGTAGATAAATAGGTATCGCTCCAGTGGGAAGGTAAACAGTGTTTCTGTACGCTGCTCTGATTTCGCCAGAAGCGGCTTAGTCATGCTGGCCACATGACCTGGAAGCTGTACACCGGCTCCCTTGGCCAATAAAGCGAGATGAGCGCCGCAACCCCAGAGTCGGTCATGACTGGACCTAATGGTCAGGGGTCCCTTTACCTTTACCTATATATGCTGTAAGCTGCCCAGAGTGACTGGGGAAACCCAGCCAGATGGGCGGGGAATAATAATAATAATAATAATAATAATAATAATAATAATAATAGGTGCTGAGAGTTTTAGGGGACCCCTATTCCCCTCACAGAGCTACAATTCCTAGAGTTCCCAGCGAAGAGGGATTGATTGCTAAACTACTCTGGGAATTGTAGTTCTGGGATGGGTCTAGGGCATCTCCTAACAATTCTCTCAGTATTCTTAACAAACTACGGCTCCCAGGCTTCTTTGGGGGAAGCCATGACGGTTTGAAGTGGTACAGTGCTTTGTATGTATGATGTGATCGTGGCCAAAGTCTCTCTTTGAACTGAACTGAACCTCTCCCTTTGCAACTCAGAGGCATGACTGAATTAAGGGTTGAATTTATTTCTCTCTTCTTAATTCCCCCCCCCCCTTTACTTTATGCCTTTGAGACTCTTCCAGATTAGACTGTGGATTTGGCTGGTTTCAAGGAGATGGGGGAGGGAGAACTGCGGAGGAAAAACCTTGAAATACAAGGCAGGGAGCCCTGGAGAGGATGGAGATCCGGCCTCAGATAAGGGTTTGTTCTCCCATGTCTGGTTAGAGAAATCCTGTTTGATCATTAGGAGGAACAAGATCTGAGGCCTCCCCTGAAGGAAAGATTAACTCGGAAAGGTCAGGTTTAGGGAGTTGTTCTCTGTGTGAACACACGGGAGGAGGGGAGTTGTTTGTACAAATTATTTATTTTGGACTCTAGAAAGGAGCTTTGACGTGAATCACGCTGGTAAGACAACGGAGGCTGTAATCCTAGCCACACTTTTTGCAGGCTGCATCCCACCGAACATGGGAGGACTTGCTTTGGAGTAAACATACATAGGATCAGGCTATAATCCTATGCACACCAGTGGTGCAGCGGTAAATTTCAAAGTGCCAGGAGCCCATCAGGACAGTTTCAGGACAGATAAAAGGAAGGACTCTAGTTAAACTATGGAAGTCGCTCCATCAGGAGGCAATGATGGCTATAAAAGAGAACTGGGGTGAGAGAGAACAGACCCTCCAAGTGTCCCTATTTTCCAGGGAGAATCCAAGATTTACAGAAACTGGTTTCTGATTTGATCCCGGAATGTCCCACTTTTCCTTAGGACGTCACTATTTTCATTGGAGAAATGTTGGAGGGTATGGGAGAGTGCCCTTGCTTGAATTGATTTTAGAATGAATTGATTTTAGAATGAATTGATTTTAGAATGAATTGATTTTAGAATGAATTGATTTTAGAATGAATTGATTTTAGAATGTATTTCAATGAATTGATTGTGATTGATGTAAACTGTGTTACTTTTATTGTTGTTAGCCGCTCTGAGCCCAGCTTCGGCTGGGGAAGGCGGGATATAAATAAATTATTATTATTATTATTATTATTATTATTATTATTATCTTCCTATAAGTATCTGGTTGGCCACTGTGAGAACAGGGTACTGCACTAGATGGGCCATTGGCCTGATCCAACAGGCTTTTCTTATGTTCTTATCACTTTGGCCCCCATAGCTAGGCCCCCAAGGGAACTCCAAAAATGCAACATTGTCTCAATCCAATACATATCCATCCCTCCATCCCTCCATCTATCCATCCATCATTTCTCTTCTTCCCCTCCAACAGTAGCAGTACATAGCATAATATCCAACACACACACACAAACAATCGTTGAAAAGATCGCTCTTGCCAAACCTGGTACTTTTAAAATGTTCTGGATCACAACTTGCACATGATGCCATCCGAAACGCATGGAGGGCAGAAGGTTGGTGAAGAGGTTTGTAAAATAAATTCAGCTTGTAAATGGGCTTTGAACTCTAACACAAGATTTCCAGCCGGCTGACATGCAGCCTTTAGCTTTTAATTAGAAATGCAAGAAAAATCTTCCAAGGAAGTGCTACCAATTAGTGCCTAGTACAAAAAAGGAAAAGGGAAAAAGGACCAGCGATTTATTTTCTTCCTTCTCTGGCTTGGTGTTGGCTTCCCTCTGTCTTGAGAGACAATGGAGTGTGCCGCTGGGGGGAAAGTGTGAGCGACACCACAGTCACCTCCCCAGGGTGGAAGCCTGGGCAGTGTGTAGGGAGGTCCTGGGCTTCCCAGCTGACAAAAAACCCCCCTCTTGGCCTCACTGATGGAATGATGTAAGTTTAGCCAAGCAGATCCCCCAACTTTTTCAGTGGCTCTGACCCCTCTGCTTTTTAACAGTAGCCTGATGCCTTAAAAATGGTGGGCAGGTTCAGGGGCGGATTGAGGTTTGATGAGGCCCTCAGCTACTGAAGGTAATGGGGGCCTTTATATAATAATAATAATAATAATAATAATAATAATAATAATAATAATAATAATAATATAAAATTTTATTTATATCCCGCCCTCCCCAGCCGAAGCGGCTAACAACAGTAAAAGTAACACAGTTTACATAAAATCACAATCAATTAATTGAAATACATTCTAAAATCATTTCATTATAAAATCAGTTCAAATCAAATTAATGGCAACCATTGGGCTAGAGTTCTGTGAGGATTGCCAAAGGAGGGGGTCAGACTGTGCCTCGGCCAAAGGCCTGGTGGAACAGCTCTGTCTTGCAGGCCCTGCGGAAAGATGTCAAGTCCCGTAGGGCCCTAGTCTCTTGTTTCCAGCTGTCTTACGTCCAGCTGTCCTTTGTCAACAACAAATTGTTGCTGTCTTTTGTGTTGAATATATGCTATATGGTAATTTATGGACCTAATGGGTATCTAAAGCCATTTGCACATAACAGATAGGAGCCTACACAACACAAAACACTGTTGCTGTATGTAGGTTTTATTTTATTTGTTTTTTATATTTTGGAAATGTACATCCAGTTTTTCTTTTCCTTTAAATTTTTTGGGGGTTCCCAAGAGAGTGGGGCCCTTAGTTATAGCTTGTTTAGCTTATATGTAAACCCAGCACTGGGCAGCTTTCCCAAAAGAAAGAAAGAATATACTGTATTTTTCGCCCTATAGGACACACTTTTCCCCCTCCCAAAATGAAGGGGAAATGTGTGTGTGTCCTATGGGGCGAATGCAGGCTTTTGCTGAAGCCTGGAGAGCGATAGGGGTCGGTGCGCACCAGCCCCTCTCGCTCTCCAGGCATCAGGAAGCTCTCCGCAAGCCGTGAGAGCCTGGCGCGACTTCGCGCCGGGCTCCCACAGCTTTCGGAGAGCTGCCTGCATCCCTGCGGATAGCAGCCTGTTCTGGGGGCTGGGGTCGGGCGAAGCTCAGACTTCCCCAGCCCCACGCCTGGGGGGGGGGAAAAATAATTTTTTCCCTTTATTTCCCCCACCCCCAAAAAAACTAGGTGCGCCCTATGGGCCGGTGCGCCCTATGGGGTGAAAAATACGGTACCAGGGAAAGCATTATCTAATAATACTGGCATGTCAGGAGGAGAACCAGTCAAAAAAGTTGGCAACCTATTATGAAACCATGTGCTACATTCGTACAGAGCAGTCCCTGTGGTTCAAAGCAGGATATACCATGAGCTATGGTAAGCATTTTGGCTCTCTGGCAGAGGGAAATGCTCACGGTTGTTTTCTTCTTCTTGGTGGGTGAAACAGCAAGGGATTGAGACGTCTCCTGGACATGAATGCCTCCCAGCAAACACACCTGGATTGCCTTTGAATGACAGAGGAAATGGAGGTGTGCTTAGAAGTGTCAGAGAGAGAGAGAGAGAAGGAAGGGAGCCAGAAGGAACTTAATTTGTAAAAGACCAGACTTCAGTCTACCCAGGCTTCATTCAGTTTGTGATGGATCACACTTCAGCAAAATGCCCAGTTGGAGGCAGATGTCAGTGCGAATGGGAGATGGTGAGTCATCATCAGCACCACGGAAGCAGCAGCTGTAAGCAGTTTGGGCAGATGAGATCATTTTAGCCCATGAAGTTTAGGCAAAAGAGAGAGAGGAAGGGACAGAGTAAAATCTGATGGAGCAACCATAGAAAGCTCCATGGACCCCCTAAAAGCTCCAGATGGATTTCCTGAAAAGATAGCAATACAATTTTATTTTTTTAAGAAAGGAGATCCATGATCTCAAGGATGTGCTGTTTCCCCAAGTAATCTTTGTAAGAGTTGGTTTAAACAAGGAGAGGATATTTTCCTGTAGTTAGAAATTTGACGGTGCGGTCAAAGGGGGCAGGACGGTGCGATCAAATGGAATCAAGGACTTAAATATGAACAGAAGATTCTGACTAAGCATTAGGAAAGACCTTCTGATGGCAAGAGCTGTTTGACAGTGGAACAGACGCCCTCTGAAGATGGTGGGCCCTCCTTCCTTGGAGGTTTCTAAAGAGAGGTTGGATGGCTGTCTGTCAGGGATTAGCTGTGTATCCTGCATTGTACGAGATTGGACTATATGACACATGTTTAGGGATGCGGGTGGTGCTGTGGTCTAAACCACTGAGCCTCTTGGGCTTGCTGATCAGAAGGTCGGCGATTCGAATCTCCGCGACGGTGATGAGTCCCCGTTGTTCTGTCCCAGCTCCTGCCAACCTAGGAGTTCGAAAGCATGCCAGTGCAAGTAGATAAATAGGTACTGCTCCGGCGGGAAGGTAAACGGCGTTTCCGTGCACTCTGGCTTCCGTCATGGTGTCTGTTGCACCAGAAGTGGTTTAGTCGTGCTGCCACATGATCCAGAAAGCTGTTTGTGGACAAACGCCGGCTCCCTCGGCCTGAAGTGAGATGAGCACTGCAACCGCATAGTCATCTTTGAGTGGACTTAACTGTCCAGGGGTCCTTTATCTTCTTCTTTTTTTAACCTATTATGGTTTTATCCTGCTTCTCAGGCAAACATCGTCTTCCCAAAGTGGCTCCCTCCAATCATGAATTCAGTTCTGTATTGGAGACTATTAGAAATGAGAGGCAGGGCTTGCTGTCAGACTTACAAACTTTGCAAAAAGAAAATATTCAAGGCTAGTGCAGTGGATGGGAAGGGAAGCAAAGGAAGATTATTTGCATGGTGCCTGAATGGAGTTGATGGGTTGCAGTCAAAACAATCTTCTATATCTGGGTGGAGCCAGGCAGATCTCCACTTTCTGGTGGCTTGGATGGAAGAATTTCAGCTCGCTGGTGTTATGGTAGCTGAGGCCAGTCTGAGGATGAGCAACAAATTCAGTTTGGGTCATATTTTAATGTGAATTTGCCTAATCTGCACTTCCTGGAAACTGTATACAAACTGAAATGCAGCTGTCCTTAGGAATTCAACACCTCTCCGCCCCCACAAAAAAGGATGTGCAAAAGGAAAGCATACTCAGGAGGAATTCATGTATAATATTGTACATACTGGCAAAAAAATGCATACACAAATGCATTGTATTAGGGAAAGGTGCTTGCAAAAGGATGTACCTATTAGGAGGAAAAATGCTGATGGGTTTTCATGTGGGGCTTGAAAACAAACACAGTTGCAAACTGATGCAGAAACACAGGAAACTGCATTTAAGGTGGGAAAAGAATGGAATTCAGAGAAAGTGCAATTTGTCCATCTGAGGCTAGACTTTCCTTTGCAATCCTAGGGTGGTTGTAGTGGGGTTCTTTCTGGTGTGAGGGTAGGAAGCAAGCAGCCTGCTGGTTGGAGTCAAGATGACCTACCTGTGCTCAGAGGATCTTCCTGGGAGGAATAAGGAAGGCAGAGCATGCTTCCAGCTGCTGTTGTTCCTCTGGCTGGTGTCCTTTCTCCCTTACTTGTGCAGTAAACTAGGAAATGATGAGTTTTACTCAGCGTAGACCTATTGAAATTAACGGGCCTACCTTAGCCTTGTTAATTAATTTCAGCGGGCGTTTTTTTATGGCTTCCTTTTTGTTCCTTTCTTTTAAACTACCTTCTCCTTCTTCACTTCTGGCCCTTTAATTAGTTACTTCCTGTTCACTGCATGGCCAAAGCATTCCTGAATCAGCCCTTAGTTAGTTCATGTTTCCTGCCATAGAAGGAGTGACTGAGTTGTATGCAGCCAAGCCCTACTCAGAGTAGACCTATTGAAATGAATGGGCCTACCTAAGCCTAGTTAATTAATTTCAGTGGGGTTTTTTTGTGGCTTCCTTTTTTGCTCCGTTCTTTTAAACTACCTTCTCCTTCTTCACTTCTGGCCCTTTAATTAGTTACTTCCTGTTCACTACATGGCCAAAGCATTCCTACATCAGCCCTCAATTAGTTCATTTTTCCTGCCATAGCAGGAGTGACTGGGTTGTATGCAACTAAGCCCTACTCAGAGTAGTCCTATTGAAATTAATGGGCCTAACTTAGTCACGCTCACTACTTTCAGTGGGTCTGCTTTGAGCAAAGCTTAGTTGGGTACCACACAATACGTTCCCTGATCCACCTGTTAAAAGATACACTGCACCTAAACATAGGAAGGTGTCTTACATTGGGTCAGACTGGACCAGTCTTATCTACTCTGGTTGGGAGTAACTCTCCAGGGGCTTGGGCAGAGATCCCAGCACCGGATGATTTTGTCTTTAGATGCTGGAGCCTTCTATGTACGAAACATGAGCTTTAGATGTTGTCTAGGTAGGACCCAAATTAAAAGGTTGTCTTTAACGTTTAAGAGTGCCTGTATTTATTTATTTTAATTAAGAAGACAATGTGTGCAGCTTGCAAGCTTCAGCCCAGAGGGAGCTGGCTGCAAATTATTGCATAGACTCTCAGGGCTGGGTGGGTGCGCTGGTTTGCCCTCCTCTGCTGCCTCCTCCCTTCTCCCAATTAACTTCCATCTCCAGTGTTCTGCGATGGGAGGGAGCGCAGAGGAAGAATCACCAGGGCTTGCCCCCATGACATCACCAGAGACTGCTCCTAGGTTTCAGGTTTGGGCCCTGAAAGCTCAGGGTCTTGGATGACCAGACAACCCTAAACACAAAACAATGTTTTATTTTATCAAGACTACAATGATCTGCAAATAGAAAGCCAGTTGGCAAAGGCACCAGTGCAAAGATAGCTGAAGAGCCGGCAGCTTCTGGTCACACCCAACCACACGCAATGGGGAAGAGGGCACCTGGGCTCATTAGCATCTGACCTGGATGAAGGCCCTTAATTCCTGACCCCAAGCAGTAATCCCCTGGGCTTTGAGAGGGAACCCATATCTGTTTCCTAAGACCTAATTCCTACATGCCACAACCCACGTGGGTCAATTGCCTCGTGGCAAGGCTTGGTATCATCTTGGTGGATTTCCAACTATGTGAATAAGGGTTCTTAAACAGATATGATGAGCACTGAGAGCTGCCTTTGGACTGAGTCAAGCCCTTAGGCATCTAGCTCAGGAGCAGGGCAGGAACTCGTGGTCCTCCAAATATTGCTGGAATACAGTTCCCATGATCTCTGACTGGGGCTGATGGGCATTGGAGTCAAATGACAACCAAATGTTCCCCATCCCTGATGTAGCACCTTGTTGTCTACCCTAGTGCTCTTCAACCTTGGGCCCCCCAGATATTGTTGGACTACAATTCCCATCATCCCTGGCCATTGGACTCAGCTGGCTGGAGATGATGGGAGTTGTAGTCCAACATCTGGGGACCCGAGGTTGAAGAAGACTGGTGTAAACCTGAGACGGGAACCTGTGGCCCTTCAGAATTTGCTTGAACCTCTGCTCCCATCTGCCCCAGTCAACACAGCCAGCAGTCAGAGATGATGGGAGTTGTAGTCCATCAACACCTGTTGCATTCTTGTGCCCACCTTGTGGACTTTCTATAGACATCTGGTTGGCCACTAATAATAGACTGATTATCTCTTTGGGTCTTTGGTCTAATCAAGCAAGGGAGTAGGGGATTTTTCTTTCTATCTCTGCGTGAGATAACCCATGAATTCAATTGCACATTGTTTGATATTGATGTTTGTTCAAATCAGAGTGGCACCATTAATTTAATTCTGCTCCATTTTTTTTGTATAACAAAAAAAAAAAAAAAGAATCCGGCGTGCCTTTTATTTTTTATTGCTTGGCGTGCTTCATGGTGATTTCAGTTTTGATTTTTCTTGCGGCTTAGTCAAACTCGTAATGCACAGCTGTGATGTTCAAAAAACCATGGGCCGCTGCTCCTTTGATATTATCTCAGTTATGTATTATGAATGTTTTTAATGCTAGCAGGCTGTGCTGTGCGAAGCAAATCCAATAATAATTAGAAGGGGGGAAAGAGCCCAATCCATCATGGTGTCGCTTAAGAGACGTTTGCTTCCTCTGTGGTTGCATTTAGAAGGTGGATGTTCCTCAGCCACCCCCAACAGCCCCCGCACATCACAGCAAGGTTAGATGGGGAGGGAACAGGTGTGTGAAACCAGGCTGCCCCATGATGCTTTGCTGCATTTGGTGGAGGGCTGAAAAGCTGACCAATCGGAGATTCAATATTTTCAACCCTGGAAAGGGAAGGAGCCTCCTCCATCACACTTAAAGGCTGATGAAAATTCCAGATTGTTACATTTATTAGTATTAATATTTTTAATCACAAATTGATGCAAACTGGGAAAATGAAAGAATAACATAAGCGGTGCTAAAATAACACTTGCCAGCCCTGGGTAATTTGTGGCTTGACTGCAGCTGCCAAACGTCCTGGCCCAGCCCTGGTTGACTACCTTGTTGTATAATCATCTGGTGCTTGTTAAGAATATTCCCTGCGTTGGAGATCTGGATATGGCTGGGAATGTGTGTGGATGTCTTCTGGAACACCTTCACTTGTGTGTTTGAACTGAGGCTGTAGGATGTCCCTTTCAGAGATCCCTGTCCCTTTCAGAAACTCTGTAAATAATACAGAGAAACCGAGATAAACTTAAACCCACCTGAGGAGCATTTTTCTTCTGGGGGTGTGTAGGGTGGTTTTGGAGGGTTGGTTTATCCCTCCTTGTGCTGGTCCCATGGGTTACCCAAGAGGCGAGGTCCAAGTCTGGTCCATGGTCAAAGGGGCAACGTGGAGGCAGTCCGTAGTAGCTGAAGCTGGGAGCAGGGCAGGGAGTCAGGAACAGGCATGGAAGCAGGGAGCCAGGGCAGGTCAGGAGCTCAGGCAGGAAAGCAAGACAGGGTTCAGGCAAGAACTAGCAACCAACAATGTTGCTCCCGCAACTTGGGACTGTGACTGGTCAGTTATTATCTGCCCCGAGGCACTGGGCGGCCCCGATCCTCTGGTGACTCACCTCTCCTGGCCTGGAGGCGAGCACTCCTCCTGCGGGAACTTAGTTCCCTCCGCCTCTCTGCCCTGAGCCTCTGCAGCTCAGGAGAGGCTGGAGGGTTACCAGACCCAGAAGCAACCTCAGCTTCCCCTGACGGGACTGAGAGTGGAGCACCTGCAGGCAATGGGTCCTCCATCACCTCAGGAGCTAGAGCAGACTCAGATGGTGCCTGCACCTGAGGACCCAGCACAGGTGAGGACCCTTCAGGCTCAGGCCCCAGCCCCGGCTCAGCTGGTTCTGGAGGCGGGGAATCCTGTGCAGGCTGGGATCCCTCAGGTTCAGCCTCCGAGTCTGAATCCCAGGCCATAACATTCCCTTTTGTTATCATGCTATCTCTCTCCTCTCTCGGGAAAAAAAGGCTCAAGAGAGCAATCTGCCATCTTGACCCACATGGCTGTGCATCCCCTATGTCAGGGGTCAGCAACCTTTTTTCAGCCGTGGGCCGGTCCACCATCCCTCAGACCATGTGGTGGGCCGAACTATATTGGGGGGGGGGATGAACAAATTCCTATGCCCCACAAATAACCCAGAGGTGCATTTTAAATAAAAGGACACATTCTACTCATGTGAAAACACGCTGATTCCGAGACCGTCCATGGGCTGGACTGAGAAGGCAATTGGGCCGCATCTGGCCCACGGGCCTTAGGTTGCCTACCCCTGCCCTATGTTATCTTGTGTTTCATCTCAGATTGATCACTGTTCTTGTTTTCCTTGGTCTCCACCTCCCCACCCTTATTCTTTTCTCCTCCTCCTCTTTAGCTGCTGGCTCCCTCTCCAACTTGCAGTGATATGAGAGAGAGAGAGAGAGAGAGAGAGAGAGAGAGAGAGGCCATTCATTCAAATAATGAATATTCCTCTCTCCACCCCCCTTTCTTTTAGAAGTTAGTGGTGGTGTGTCAGACTGACTGGCTGTGCCAGCAGCAAGAACCTTTGAAAACCACCTATATTCAGGAAAGGCCCTTTTTGGGTACAATGTGGATACATGCTCAAATGCAGAAGCATAGCGTGAAAGAAAAAATATATATGTATGAGTGTTGGGGGTGGAAAGGAAATAGTGTTTCTCTGCACATTTGAAACCTCTTTTACCTCTCACCTGGTAAAAGGCAGGTCTGTGGCAATGGGTGAAACATGGACAGACTCTCCAAGTGTCCCTATTTTCCAGATTTTGAGAAGCAGTTTCCGATCTGATCCTGGAATGTCCCGCTTTTGCATAGGAGGCCCTTATTTTTATCTGATAAATTTTGGAGGGTACGAGTTATGCCACTCCCGGCCCAAATAGATAAATAACTATACTAAGGTTACTAAACGGCCTCGGTCCAGTATATCTGAAGGAGCGTTTCCATCCCCATCGTTCTACCCGGACACTGAGGTCCAGCTCCGAGGGCCTTCTGGCAGTTCCCTCACTGCAAAAAGCCAAGTTACAGGGAACCAGGCAGAGGGCCTTCTCGGTAGTGGCACCCACCCTGTGGAATGCCCTCCCACCAGATGTCAAAGAGAACAAAAACTACCAAGACCTCTGAAGGCAGCCCTGTTTAGGGAAGCTTTTAATGTTTGATGTATTACAGTATTTTAATATTTTTTTGGAAGCCGCCCAGAGTGGCTGGGGAAGCCCAGCCAGATGGGCGGGGTATAAATAATATATTATTATTATTATTATTATTATTATTATTATTATTATTATTATTACTATTACCAGATGTCCCTGTTTCCCGGGGACAGTCCCCGGATTTACAAATCAGTCCCCATACAAAATCCTATCATTCCTACTGAAGTTGAAAAGTGTTCCCGGATTCATTGAAAAAAAATCTGGTAACCTTAAACTATACAACCTTTAGAAGACACCTGAAGGCTGCCCTGTACAGGGAAGCTTTTTAATGTTTAATGTATTATTATGTTTTTATATATGTTGGACTGGGCCACGGGTAGCGCTGTGGTCTAAACCACTGAGCCTCTTGGACTTGCCGATCAGAAGGTTGGTGGTTCGAATCCCCGCGACAGGGTGAATCCCCGTTGCTCGGTCCCTGCTCCTGCCAACCTAGCAGTTTGAAAGCACGTCAAAGTGCAAGTAGATAAATAGGTACCGCTCTGGCGGGAAGGTAAACGGCATTTCTGTGCGCTGCTCTGGTTCGCCAGAAGCGGCTTAGTCATGCTGGCCACATGACCCGGAAGCTGTACGCTGGCTCCCTCGGCCAGTAAAGCAGATGAGCGCCGCAACCCCAGAGTCGGCCACGACTGGACCTAATGGTCAGGGGTCCTTTTACCTTTACCTATATATGTTGGAAGCTGCCCAGAGGTGGCTGGGGCAACCCAGTCAGATGGGCAGGGTAAAAATAATAAAATTATTATTATTATTGAAAAGGATGTCCCTATTTTCACCAGAGAAGAGGGTATGTGTGAAGCATTTGAGGGCCAGATTTGGCCCAGAGTCTGTAGCTGCCCATCTTCATCCCAAATCCAGAAGCATTTAAATATATTTTCTGTGATTGTGGTCAATTTCCTGGCTGTCTCTAAGGAGGAGGAAGGGCGGTTGTTGCAAAGAGCACAGAAAGTAAGCTGTGTGGGGATGGTGACATTGGGTATAAGCTATGAGCTTCTTGCCTTAGAGTAATGCCAGCTCTGTCTAGAGGCCTCCAACCACTTTGCATTAATTAATTAGCTGATTAATTAAAAAAGTCTTGGCGACACCTCTGTTGGGGAGAGAGAGGTTGTTATCCTCGCTCTACCAATGGGGGAAGGCAGACAGATGGAGGCTGCAAGCCTGAAGTTTCTTACCCATGACAAATCCCACTGAGCTTCAGAAGGAACCCTTCCAGAAACACAGCCTCAAATGTCTGCTTATGGGGTGCTCTGAAATCTCTTCCCCCAGCCGTATTAACATATTCTTATTATCATGCATATACAAAAGAAATCATGTGGCTTCTTTTGTCAGTTCCTTCCGCAGCATAGAAACAGACCCGTTGCCTTTAAAGCCACCATCTCAAGGCGATCTGCATGTAAGATATTTAAAAACACCAAATGCACAACAAATGTGCATTTAAGATGACGCTAAAACTCTAACAAATGGACATTTCTGGTAAAGACCCATTTATTCAGCTGGGAAAGGCTATCAGATAAAAGCTGTCTTCAGCTGTTTTCAGAAAGTGTTGAGAGGCGGAGCCTGTCATGTCTTGTCAAGAATACTATTCTTCAGAATAGGGGCCACCACTCAAAAAGCCCTGCTCTAATTTAACTGCAGGGAGGGCTTCTGAGATCCTTGGAACCTGCAGGAAAGGCTCTCCTGCACATTGCATAAGGGGTGCATAAGGGACAAGGCATTATCTCTAGAGAGGTAAGGTAAAGGACCCCTGGATGGTTAAGTCCAGTCAAAGGTGACTATGGGGTTGCGGCGCTCATCTTGCTTTTCAGGTTGAGGGAGCCAGCGTTAGTCCACAGACAGCTTTCTGGGTCATGCGGCCAGCATGACTAAACCGCTTCTGGTGCAACGGGACACTGTGACGGAAACCAGAGTGCATGGAAATGCCGTTTACCTTCCTACTGCAGTGGTACCTATTTATCTACTTGCACTGGTGTGCTTTCGAATTGCTAGATTGGCAGGAGCTGGGACAGAGCAATGGGAGCTGCTCCTGAGCCATATAGAGCCTTATATAGGGCACCAACACCTTTAACTTGGCCCCCTCCCTTTCCTTCTTCTTTGGCATGTATATCCAATGCTCTATTAATCATATTTTTTACCTTGCTCCCCCCAGGATTATCCCTCAAAGCATCTGCATTATGTTAATGATGCACATAGAGACCTATAAGCTCAGCTAACTAGCCAGGCTAGAGGCCTTGTGCCTTATGTTTACTTCCAAGGTTGTAAACACATTCCTAAGTGTCTACATTTGAAAAGGAGATGTGCCTTGCTGTTCTGAGATGTACCTTCAAATGTCCTAACCCCCACAGGCAAAGAGATCAGGTGCAGCAAGGCGTGGCTTAGAGAGAGTTCTTTGTTCACTTGCTCAATAAATAGGTAACAAAGGAAAGACCATACATTGTATAATTAGTATTGTGTTGTAACTTCATATTGGAGGAAGTTTATGCATATGTGTTGCTTTAACAGATAACAGCTATATATCTTAAGGAGGGCCCACGCTTTTGGGGCTTTGCTCAGCTTTTGGAGAGTGATTCCACTGAGCCATTATTGCTAGTGTAATAAATGAAAATCTGCCCTTATTCCCTTATGGGGGACACAAGAGCCCTTGTAGAGTCCTTTGCAGGTTCTCCATTGCAGGTCGGAGAAAATAACAGAGGCCAACCAGAGAATATTGAGAAGCAAAGCAGCTAGTAAGCCTGATCTTTATTGAACTGTTGCAACTGGGTGCCCCCTTCACACGCACGAGGAGGAGGAGGACCCAGAACCCAGATGGGCGGGATATAAATAAATTATTATTATTATTATTATTATTTATTACCTGCTTGGCTAGTGCTTAGGGATGAAGTGAGTTGTAGTCCAACGACACCCAGAGCCTTGAGGTGATCCCTTCTTGAATATCCTGCTTTTGATTAGCTGGAGAGACAAACCAAATGGTGTCTCTCAATGCTAATAAGAACTCAGCTTTTTGGGAAGCTATACAAGACACAAATGTCACTCCCCGCTACTAGAATCCATCAAACAGTGTGACAGCCGCCTTAATCATTAATCATGCAGCAGCAGCATCGAAATGAAGTCATCACAACGGAAGAGTGACATGGGATAAATATCTCATCATCATCTCCGTTGTTGTTGCGATGCCTGGTGAGGCACCGGTTGGAGGAGATAGGAAGTGAATGACTGTAATCCGGTGAACCCCATTTTGCTCAAAGGAGGGCCTCTGGTGACTGCAGTGTCTGGGCAGACTTGCAAAGGGGAAGGTGGTCTTCCTTTAGATTTTACAGAGGTTGAGGGAATGTGATGTGCTGCTGGGGGGGGGGTTCTGTAGCCTCTGCACATTCATCATTGGTTTTTCTTGTGCCATGAGCGAGATTCCGAAGCCAGTTTTTTTCATCCAAGTCCAATACGCTACTGCTGCACAGGATTAGCACTGAACTGGAAGAAAGAAAAGCAGTAAACAATTTTATCAGCCGGGCCTCTGAAATGACGACCAGATTTTTAAAATAAATAAACCTGAGAGTTTATAGGTCACCCTTGAGACAACAGTCTCTCAGCCATACAAGTAAGTAGATGGCCGTTTTTCAGACAAAGCCTACGAAAGCTAAACTCTAAGCATTAAGAAGAACACCTCTAGCATTCAGCCTCCAAGGCACCCTGTTGTCTTGAGAGTGTATACTTTCCTCGCAACTTTTAATAACTGTGCTTCAAACAGATTGAGACTCCCCCGCCCCACATTTTAAATATAATTCAGCTCTGCAAACCTAGCTCTCTGCTCTGAGCTATTCTGTAAATTGGGAAGACTGTCGGCACGGGATGATTTATTGATGTTTTCTTTCATTTCTCATTGGTATAAATGCTCTCCGGACTTCATGAAGGCTAAATTTCCACACATCCTGGAAACATTAAACACACACACACACCAAGCAGAATGAAATTAAGAACCAAGGCAGGTGGCTCAGATATCTCTTGTTTCTCTGCTCCAGGAAAATGCAAGAGAAAATATCTAGGTATAGAAAGGAAACAGCTCTTTACACAGAGCACAGTTGAAACAGTGGAACTCCCCAGCACAAGATGCATGATGACCACCGGCTTGGACAGCTTTGAAAGGGGATTAGAGAAATGGGTGGAGAGCAAGGCTTTCAATGGCGACTTAGTCATGTTGGCTATATGCTAGCTCCAGGATCAGAGGTGATAACATGCCTCTGAAAACCAGTAGATGGGAACAACAGTGGAGCAAGTCTATTGCCTTCATATCTGTCTGTCTGTCTGTCTGTGTGTGTGTGTGGGGGGGTTGTTGCAGGACCTTTCCACCAGCTCTGATGAATGACCAGCCAGTTTTGGGTCCTCTCCAACTTCTTTCCCTTCCTGTTGCTCTCTACAAGGTCTCTGTAGCCACCAATTCGTATCTGAGCTTGCTTTTTTCTTCCTCCGTCCCAGACACTTTCCCTTCTGTGCCATGTCTCTTAGAGCAGTGTTTCCCAACCTTGTACCTCCAGCTGTTTTTGAACTACAACTCCCATCATCCCTGACTAGCAAGACCAGTGGCAAGGGATGATGGGAATTGTAGTCCAAAAACAGCTGGAGGCACAAGGTTGGGAAACACTGTCTTAGAGAATAAGGGCAGGGGCTGTCTTCTCAGTGACACTTGAAAGCTGCTTTGGGAGGCCTTCTTTGGTTGTCCTCAAATAAGCAATAAATGGCTCTGGAAAGCCTATCCCTCTGCAGATAAGAAGCTGCCTTATAGTGTGAGCTGGACACAATGGTCCATCTAGTTCAGTCTTCCCTGCCTACACTGACTGGCTGTGGCTCTACAGGGTTTCAGCAAGGGGACAATAAGAACTCCAACAGGAGATGCAAACAGATGCTCTGTCACTGAGTTATGGGCCTTTCCTAATAATAATAATAATAATAATAATAATAATAATAATAATAATATATTTATATCCTGCCCATCTAGCTGGGTTTCCCCAGCCACCTTGGACGGCTTCCAACAAAATATTAAAAATACAATAAATCACCAAACATTAAAAACTTCCCTAAACAGGGCTGCCTTCAGTTGTCTTCTAAAAGTCAGATAGTTGTTTATTTCCTTGACCTCTGGTGGGAGGGCATTCCACAGGGCAGGCGCCACTACCGAGAAAGCCCTCTGACTGGTTCCCTGTAACCTCACTTCTCGCAGGGAGGGAACCGCCAGAAAGCCCTCGGAGCTGGACCTCAGTGTCTGGGCTGAACAATGGGGGTGGAAATGCTCCTTCAGGTATACTGGGCCAAGGCTGTTTAGGGCTTTAAAGGTCAGCACCAACACTTTGAATTGTGCTCGGAAACACACTGGGAGCCAATGTAGGTCTTTCAGGACCAGTGTTATGTGGTCTTGGCAGCCGCTCCCAGTCCCCAGTCTAGCTGCCGCATTCTAGATTTGCTGTAGTTTCTGAGTCACCTTCAAAGGTAGCCCCACGTAGAGCGCATTGCAGTAGTCTAAGTGGGAGATAACTGGAGCGTGTACCACGCTGGTGGGACAGTCTGTGGGCAGGTAGGGTCTCATCCTGTGTACCAGATGGAGCTAGTAGACAGCTGCCCTGGGCACAGAATGGACCTGCACCTCCATGGACAACTGTGAGTCCAAAATGACTCCCAGGCTGCGCATCTGGTCCTTCAGGGGCACAGTCACCACATTCAGGACCAGGGAGTCCCCCACACCCAAAACAGTACTTCTGTCTTGTTGGGATTCAATTCCATTCCCAACACATCACGATTCCACTCCTTTGTACCCACCACTCAGCCTCTGCCCCGGATATGACAGGATCTTAAGGGATGAGAATCATGGAAATGCAAAATTGACACCCTTCTCCTCCCCCCGGAATTTTGCTCACATTAGCCACTTCCAACCTTCCGGCCCCCACCACATTATTCCAAACTCGTTTTGACTCCCTTCACTTCTGAAAAAGAGATTAATGATATCCTGCACCATTTCCCCCGTTCCTTTAATAATGGAAACGGCATCAGAATAATAAACTGTGTGCGTACCCTCCAGTTGTTTTGGGTACTGCACCCTCTGGTACATTATAAATCTAATTTGCTAGGGGGAAACAGTATAATACACTTTTTCCATTTTAATTAGTTCGGGATGAATTAGAGCTAAATGTGATGCATTTGCGGCCTCGGCGATAGAGTCTTTCACACACACACACACACACACACACCCTCACTTTTCAACTTGCTCGTACGCCACTTAAATGTAAAGGATGGCTTTTCATACAGAAATATCATTCATACTGTAGCTAGCATGTATTGCTTGCAGTAGGTATGTGTCGTCCATAGACTAGCTCTGTGGGCACCAGGGAGCCTAGCTTGTTTCTCACTGCATATGTTACAAATGGGGAAACTGGTCCCATTGGTGTGTTTGCATGGTGCAGTAGCTAATGCAAAGACAGGGAGCCTGTGGCTTTCCAGATGTAGTTAGACACCAGCTCCCATCAGCCCCAGCCAGCATGGGCGTTCGTCAGGAGTGAAGGAAGCTGATAAAGAATCATAGCAATGGAAGGGACCCTGAGGATCATCTAGTCCAACCCCCTGCAATGCAGGAATATTCAGCTGTCCCATACGGGGATCGAACCTGCAACCTTGACATTATCAGCAGCACCCTCTAGCCAACTGAGCCATCCACTTGCTGTTGGAGCCAGCAGTATTTGGAGGAAGTTCAGGTTCACCTGAACTTCTGGGCTAGGCTTAAGGGACGGGGGAGAGATTAGGTTTCAGTTGCATTTTAATGAGAAACAACCAGATTCAGACTTCTCAAACCGAGGCATGTACCAAAAAGTGGCTAGTTTTCAAAATGTGCTCTTCCTTGAAATTTGCAATGCAGTTCTCCAACCATGCAATGTGCACCAAAATGCATATATATGGGGAAACTATAAAATGATGTACTTAATGCAAAATTGCATTCATTGGGAGACATTTGCACCAAGATGCTGAGTAATTTTCACGAGGTTTTAAAAGAAAATCACAAATTGCTGGTGAAGTATGGAGAAAATGAGAGGAAGGGAAACTGATTGATTTGTCCATACCTATCTGGAGTCAAGGGTCTAGGACCAAATGAGAGAAGATGCTCAGTGATCTATGTTCAGATCTCTAACTTAAAAATAAAAAGTAAAAGCAACTGATTCAGAACACTGAATCAGATCAGAGAGATGGCTTTGGTGTTATGGGGGCATCAGAGTTTTTCATCTCCCCTGTATCCTTTCCCTCAGTCTAAAGTGTGAACCCTTTGCAGCTGCTATTTTCTTGAGCATGATGATGCCCACTCTTCGAAGAGTCCACTCCCTGGGTGAACCACAGTTTTGGCCATGCCCTTGGATGAATAGTATCTCATGCAGAGATGCAGTGAGGTAGAGGGACTGAGGGTTAAACCCCACCCTGAGAGGGGAATAAGGAGGTCTTCTAAGCACTCTCAGCACCTTAACAAACTCCAGCTCTTTGGAGGGAAGCCGTGACTGCTCTAAGTGGCACCATAGTGCTTTAAAAATGGACGGTGTGCAGGTGGCCAGTCTCTGAGAACATGCAGCTTACTTGGACACCGTCATCACTAAATTGACTCAACAGGAAAGTTGCAGATCGGAGATCTGGACGTGCCCCTTGAGCTTCAGACAGACCCAGTGAATTCAGGTTACCTTTCCCTTTTCTTTCTTTCTTTTTTGCATTCATCAAGCATCATTATGGGATTTGGACAGGCCAATTGGAACAAAGAACAGTTGGGGAGCACAACATCAAAGGACCTCCAGAGAGTAGATTTTGGCCTCCCATCTTAATAAGGATGTTGCCCTTTTCAGTCTCACAATGGCTGCTTCCCAGTTGTCTGGCCTGGGCATCCGTCCAGAATTGACTCTCAACAGCAAAAGCTGCTTATCCCATCATTGTAGCACCTGGTTTTTGCCTTTTGAAGTTGGATTTCTCCCTGCCCCCTCCCACCGCCACTCTTCCATGCATCAGTGGCCCTCCGCGTTGGAGAGCTTGCTGGCTGACCCACGAGAGGCATGGCTGCGAGGAAGTGGGGAGGTAGAGACATTTGCAAGGAACAAAGCAGCCATGACATAACGGATGGATTGAAATATCCGTAACCCCGCCTTTCGATCCCCAAAAAGTGACCCTCTAGACACCAACAATAACCAGTATAAAACCGCATTTCATGTTTACACACCTCTGAATGAACAGTAGCAGTGGCAATTAAATTGGGGAAAGCATGACAGGACACAGTTTATTTATATAAAAGTATTTTTATCCTGCTATATCATAAAAAATATACATCAAAGCTGTTTATAGCAACAAAAACATATTTTTGTTTTGTTGTTTTTTTGCAGTTTTGTTGGTGTGTTTTTTTTTTTTTTTTTTGCAGTATGCACTGCAAGGAGCTCAGTCAAATGGTTAAGCTCCCCAAAGAAAACAGCTGTTTATCAGAGTTATCTGTACTAGGTCAACAACAACATTCACCACTACACATGCACACAAACTATTTGCAGTGTTAAAAGTAGCCTTCTTTCTCTGAGCCCGGAGAGGGTTCTTTGCTTCAAAGTCCTTGCTGTACTAAAGTCCACACCCAAGTCCTTAGTTCCGTTGCCTGCAAAGTCCTGCAACTGATAAGAGTTCCCTGAGATCTGAAGTCTGGCAATTTCCCAACTGCTTCCTCAAACAATCTCTTCAAAGTGTCTTCACTCAAATCCACAGTCCCACCAGATAGCCTTCAACAGTTCCTGAAATCTCCCACCATGAAGTATGCTGTGACCTGAGCCTACTTATACACAAAATTACTTGCCAAATCTGCCTGATGCAACAGACAAGAGAGTCATAAGATTCCCGCAGGTACATTGCGGGGAGTGCACTATCTCCTCTGACTCATGGAGAATTAACCCATTAACTGCATTCCTTAACAACTAAATAAAACTATTAAAAAGTTTTTTAAAGACATCAGTCAACCCTTGTGGCAGAATGTCATAGTATCAAAAAATTGTAGAGTTGGAAGGGACCCTGTAGATCATCTAGTTCAACACTCTTGCGTCTGTGTGTGTGTGTGTGTGTGTTTTGGCTTGCATAGGCCTGGGTGTCAGGGACTAGACTGAAGAGGAATGGTAGGGGCCGCCCCCGTCTCCTGAACCTTCCCAAGAAGAGAAGGGCATTATAGATTTAGAACAATGGTTTGCAGAAGGCCATAGTTCAGAGGCTGCAGAGGGGAGAAGCTAGGAAATATTGGGAGAGGAACAGCAGGAAGAAGAAGCACAGGGGAGAGACAGCTGACAGACTCAGTGTCCTTGGAAAGCATTCCTCACCCCCCCCCCACTCTCCCAGGACCCGGCGTGCATTGAGGGTAGGAGAACAGAAAGCTCAGAGGCACAAAACTCAGATTAGCTGACACAGAGGTGACGTAGAATAGGAGAAATGTAGGGAGTGGGACTTTACTTGGAGCAACACCATTATCTTAGGGGGACTGTGTTCCTTCGTGTCTGTCTGTGAATTATGGAATAAATTACTTGATAAGAACTCTTCTTGTTTATGTGCTCCTTGGCTGCCACCGTAGGAGGGATAGTATTCCCTGAAGCCTGACACTGGGGGGTGGGGGGGTGGAGTAGAAAAGTTTTCAGCCGGCATTTAAAAGTTGGCATGGAAGGTGCCTGTTGAATCTTTATTGGCAGAGTATTCCACTCCTGGTTAGTCCTTTGGTCTTTGCTACTGGCTGGACACACAATAATAGTCTGCAGTCACAGCCATCAGGCCTCACCTTCATCATTTTAATAGAAGGAACTCTACCTTGTGTTCTGTGGGCATGAATACATTTGTGGGGGCCACGGCAAATCTTCCCCTCCCCTAGTCCAAGCTAAGTGTGTGAAGCATAGCTGTCAAAGTTTCCCTTTTTAAAGGGAACTTCCCTTATTCCGAATAGGCTTCCTCGCAAGAAAAGGGGAAAGTTGACAGCTATGATGTGAAGAGGGAGTGGTGTTCTGTGTTCCGGTCACCGAAATTGGACCACATTCACACCACACGTCTGAAGTGTTATGATAACCCTTTGAACAGTCATGGCTTCCCCCAGAGAATTCTGAGAGCCGTTGTTTGTTAAAGGGTGCTGAGGGTTGCTGGGAGACAACCTTTTCCCCTCGAGAGAGGGGAACCACTGAGAGCCAGTGTGGCGTAGTGGTTAAGAGTGGCAGACTCATAATCTGGTGAACCGGGTTCGCGTCTCCGCTCCTCCACATGCAGCTGCTGGGTGACCTTGGGCCAGTCACACTTCTCTGAAGTCTCTCAGCCCCACTCACCTCACAGAGTGTTTGTTGTGGGGAAGGAAGGGAAAGGAGATTGTCAGCCGCTTTGAGACTCCTTAGGTTAGTAATAAAGCGGGATATCAAATCCAAACTCCTCCTCCTCCTCCTCCTCCTCCTCCTCCTCCTCCTCCTCTTCTTCTTCTTCTTCTTCTTCTTCTTCTTCTTCTCCTCAAAGAGTCACAACTTCCAGAGTTCCCTTTGAAGAGAGATGGACTGTCAAGGCACTCTGGAAATTTTTGAAATTCTGGGAGGGGAATGTGGGGGCCTCCAAACAGCTGTCAGCACCATTAACAAACTAGAGCTTCCAGAATTCTCGGGAGGGGGGGCACCATCACTGTTTAAAGCATGGGTAGGCAAATTAAGGCTTGGGGGCCGGATCCAGCCTAATTGCCTTCTAAATCCAGCCCACGCACAGTCCGGGAATCAGCTTGTTTTTACATGAGTACAATGTGTCCTTTTATTTAAAATGCATCTCTGGGTTATTTGTGGGGCATAGGAATTCATTCATATATATTTTTTCAAAATATAGTCCAGCCCCCCCACAAGGTCTGAGGGACAGTGGACCTGCCGCCTGCTGAAAAAGTTTGCTGACCCCTGGTTTAAAGTGATAGCTTAGTGCTTTCAATGCATGGTGTGAACAAGGCTTTGGTGTGACTGGTGAGGCCTCTGACAGGACCTTTTCAGTGGTACCCCCCGAGGGAGCTTAGACCGGCTGCTTCTCTGCTTGTCCTTTAGGTTAGCAGTTGAGGTATTTTTGTTCTGCCAAGCTTCTAACATCCCTTTAATTTTATCTGGTTATACTTTGGTTCTGCCTTTTTATTTCAGCTTTGAATGTTCTTAACTGTTTTGATAGTTTCTGTACAAAGGTGGCATAAAACGTGCATTATAAATAAAAATAAGTGACCCAGAATTGTCTCCCATGCATGGTGTGACTTACTCTGTGCTGGAGTGTGACTTGTTATAATGAGGAAATGATGTTATACGTTTGCTTTGTTTCAGGCATGAAAATGCCCCACTTCCACGCCTTCAGTTGTTGTTTTAGAGTAAGCAAAGTCTCTAGGATCAGATCAAGTACTAAATCCAGCCTATGGGGAATTCTCTCATCTCTGTGCTCTGTGTGGGGCTGTCCTTGAGCCTGTTCTGGAAGCTGAAGCTGGTGCAAAATGAGGTAGCTTGACTGCTCACTAGGATGGAATATCACCACCATATTACACCCCTGCTGAAATAATTGCATGGGTTGCCAACCAACTACCAGACTAGGTTTGTAGTGTTACCATTGGTGTTCAAAGCCATGTATGACTTGGACCCAAGATACAGTGGTACCTTGGGTTACATACGCTTCAGGTAACATACACTTCAGGTTACAGACTCTGCTAACCCAGAAATAGTGCTTCAGGTTAAGAACTTTGCTTCAGGATGAGAACAGAAATCGTGCAGCGGCGATGCAGTGGCAGCGGGAGGCCCCATTAGCTAAAGTGGTGCTTCAGGTTAAGAACAGTTTCAGGTTAAGAACGGACCTCCGGAACAAATTAAGTACTTAACCTGAGGTACCACTGTATCTAAAAGATCACCTTGTCCCTTGTATACTGAACCAATCATTGCATTTCGCAGGAGAGGGCATCCTGCAGATACCATTCTATCAGGAGGTCCATTGTTGCGATGTAGGGGGGGGGGCTTTGGGGCAGTTGCCCCAGGTGCAAAATTTTTAGGGGCACAACATTTCAACACCTGGTGCTGCCTCAATACAGCTGTGCACTTCCATTGCTGGGAATGGGCTCTGTGGAAAACGGCTTCCATGAAGTGACCTCTCCAGACAACAGAATGATGGAATGACTCTTGTTTTCTTATCTCTGCGGCTGCATCTCCTGGGTGATGCAGGTGCTCTTAGGCAGTTGAATGTGCAGGTGTACAGAGTTTGTTTCTCTCCCTCTGCATGGTCCCGGGCACTGGCAACCCACGCTATGCCACTAGTTTATGCCATTGCCTGTGAAGTCAGAACTGGACCTTCAGCGTGATAGCATTTCCCCTTTGAAAGTCTCTTGCATTGCGTATCAGGCAGGTTGGCCGAGTTCAATAACATTTTGGGATGAGATTCTTTCTCAGATCAGAGCCCACATCTCCTTTGTTGTGCTTTGCATTCCTTTGGAGTGTCATAAATAATTTTGAGGGACTTACAGATTACAACAGCTTCTGAATTCAAAATGGTAAAGGCATACTTTAAAAAATGACGCCGTCTGCCGTGGATTCAGAAAGGATATTGGCAATCCAGTTAAGTGGGGTGCAATCTGCATTACAGTTTAACACTCTAGGGATAATTCTAATGTAAATGGGAAGTGAATTTGACATTGGCAGTTATTATATCTATATTTTCTGGCCGTTTTTTTAAATAGTCATTTATAAAACAGACCTTGCAAAGCTTCTTTTTCTTTATACTTAAAGGATAGAGAAATACTTGGTTGAAATTCAGGAGTTATTTTTCTCATTTCTGTTGTGGAAAGAGTCACTCTGATATCTTTCAAAGGCCATTCTGTAATCTTCAGTAGTCAAAAGTATTTAGTTAAGGTCGAAGATACATTTTATTTTTTAAAAAATCAAATTCTGTTCGTTCTTACTGAAGTTTAGGTTTCAAGACACCAAGCAGTTCTGAGCTTATCTCAACCTGAACTCTGTTTCACCGAAATGCCTGTGAAGGCGGCTGCCTATATCCTTACACTGGAGTAAAAATTCATGAATTTTTTTTCCAGATCAATAGCAGCTGAAGACTAGTTTTGTTCCCGCTCAATGCATTTTGTTAAAAGCATTTTCGGCTGCAAATGCCAAGATATGGCTCTGAACCGAATGCTATAAAATCAGAAACCTGCGTAACAAATCCAAATGTGGATTTCACACTTGGGAAGCGTCACATGTGGAGAGGCAGGAAAGTGATACGTCCTCCATTTCCATTCTGTGCAGAATGCCTTGGGTTTCCTGGAGAATGTATTCAAGGTGGATGTTTAATTTGATTTCTTTTGGATAAATTCCACCAGCGAAAGAGCTATCTGAGTCAATATGGATGGGGAAAGAAATTCAGTTCGGCTGGCTAATTCGTAGTTTCTGAATAAGTGCACAAATGAAACCACAGCTCTCCTTCGAAATTTGCACTTCTCTCTGAAATTTATGGTCCAGTTAAGAACATAAGTGGAGCCTGATGGCTCAAGCCCATCTACGCCCAGCATTAAACACCTGGAATAACTTTCTTACGGTAAGTGCTGTTTGACAGTGGAACGGTCTGCCTCAGGAGGTGGTGGACTGTCCTTCGGTGGGGGTTTTTGAGCAGAAGTTTGGATGCCCATCTGTCATGGAAGCTTTAGTTGAGATTTGCAAAGCTAAGCAGGGTCTGCTATGGTTTCAGATTGGATGGGGGACTACATGTTGAGATTGCGGGGGGTTGGACAAGATGACCCTTAGGATCCCTTCCAATTCTACAGTTCTGTGATTCTATGATTCTGTTCAGAGAGTGGCTGACCAGATGCAGGTTAGCCCTGGGCAGGTTGGCCCCTGCCAAGGATGCAGATTGGCCCCTGCCAAAAATTGCACCTCCTCACTCTGGCTTGGAGTGGATAGTAGCCTGCTCACTCTTCTACTACTCTGGGTGACCAGGCGAGACATGCAGGCTCCTCTGGGTGTCTTGACACAGGAATCCAGCTGCTGGCATGGGTAACAGCCCTGTGGAAGCCCCTCCCCAGCAGTGGTGTAGCGTGGGGGGCGGCTGCACTGGGCACAACATCTGGGGGTTAGGGTTAGGGGGCGCAAATCCATGGGTTAGGGGGTGCAAATTACTTGCCTTGCCCCGGGTGCTGACAACCCACGCTACGCCACTGCTCCCCAGTCATCAGATGGGGCTATTAGAAGTGTGAACAGAGTGCCCAGTGGGGCTTGAAGGTATAATAAACGAAAATCTGCCCTTATTCCCTTATGGGGGACACAAGAGCCCTTATAGAGTCCTTTGCAGGTTCTCCATCAGTCAGAGAAAATAACAGAGGCCAACCAAAGAATATTGAGAAGCAAAGCAGCTAGTAAGCCTGATCTTTATTGAACTGTTGCAAGAGGGTGCCCCCTTCACACGCAGGAGAAGGAGGAGGACCCCGAACCCAGGTGTACCCGCCCTTATATAGACATTTTAAATTGCCCACCCTGGAGTTCAAGACCACCCCCAGAAACATCATACATACATCATAGAATGGTGTAGTTCAAGACCACCCCCAGACACATCATACCTACATCACAGAAAGGGCGGTCTACAGCAGAAATCCGAGTGCCTTGTTTATCTCCTGCCTGGCAGGTTACCTATTAATGCTTACCCTGGGGAGCCTGGCCAGTCTTTTGTAGTGACAAATACCCAGTTCCTGAGCCTGGCCACAGGCTCACCCCATTCATACACAGATATACCCTCAAGACAGGTTTTGTGAATGAAAAGACAATGGGGAGGCTTTTCCATTTCCCTTTGACTTTGCAGCGAAAACATTTGGTCAGTTTGGGAGCCAAAATGGCTCCAGGACTGCCCTCCTTGCGCTGCTTCAGACATGTGATTCATATATTTATGTACGTGTTTGCTTGGTACATTTATGAACATTTATTATATATATAAGACCTTAATTTATTTATTTCAGAGGGAAGAAAAATGGGGAGAGCAGGTGAGAGTAGCAGGAGGAGGGAAAAAGAAGGGAGGGAGGCAGGAAGTCAGACAGATAGAGTGATGGAAGAGGAGGGGAGGCTGAACAGAGCAGACGTGACCCTGATAACTGCGGAGGAAGTTCCCGGCAGAGCATGAAAGCAAACTTTTTCAGTTTCTGCTTCATGGTCTCTCCTGACTTCGATGAAGGGCGCCAGGGATGCGGGCACCGATCCAGCTCATTGCAAAGGATGCCATGGAGCCTAGGTACACTTATGACCAGATGCCATTGGGAAACCCACAAACAAAACACAATCAAGCGACAGCTCTCTGTGTCTGTTTCCCAGGAACTGGTATTCAGAGGTCAGATTCCTGGCTAGAATTAATGTGAACCTCAAACCGTCCCCTTGCATTGTTATAATACTCTACTGTACAAGGCACTGCTAATGATTAACCTGTAAGACAATACTTGGGCCTTGCTTAGTCAAACAATCAAGCTGTGTTGTCTGATGACTATCAATACCAACTGAAGTGATATTTAATCCCGGCAGAGCTACACGATGCACATCCATGGCGGCATCACTTGACCACATTAGATGATGAAGAAAAGGATTAACTATCCCATTGGTTAAATTGTCTGAGAGTGGTGTTGGCATTTCAGCAAGTGATCCGAAGCAAAACGCCGCTACTGAATGATCGCTAAAGCCACTTTTGAAATGTGACCCGCGGGGTCAGGGACAATGGATTTTGCAGCGTGTCCAGTTGTCACATAATTGAAGATATTGGCACATGCTTTGTTTGCTTTTGGGAGTTAAAGGAGTGAAAGGGGGAAAAGTGAACTTGTTGCTGGAACAAACGTTGGATCAAAATGAAGTAGGAGAACACACACAGTGGAGTGAAATGGACTCCCTGACTCAGAGATCCTCCTCCTCCTCTTTTTAATTCTGCTTCCCAGCCTAAATTCTCTCCAAAGTAGAATCTGGATAGTCAACAATATACATAAAATAGAACTGTACATCTGAAAGGGCTCCCAAGGGTAATCTAGTCCAACCCTCTGCAATGCAGTATGGTGTAGTGGTTAAGAGCAATGGACTTGTAACCTGGTGAACCAGGTTCGCTTCCCTGCTCCTCCTCATACAGTGCTGGGTGACCTTGGGATAGTCACACTTCTCTGAAGTCTCTCAGCCCCACTCACCTCACAGAGTGTTTGTTGTGGGGGAGGAAGGGAAAGGAGAATGTTAGCCGCTTTGAGACTCCTTAGGGTAGTGATAAAGTGGGATATCAAATCCAAACTCTCCTCCTCTTCTTCCTCTTCTTCTTCTTCTTCTTCTTCTTCTTCTTCAACTATTGCATCCATGACAGATGGCCATCCGACCTCATACTTAAAAACTTCCAAGGAAGGAGAATCTACCATGTTCAAAGGGAACCAAACAGCTCTGCCAAAAAGTTCTTCCTGATGTTTGGTTGGAATCTTCTTTCTTGTAACCTGAATCCATTGGTTCATGTCCTATCTTCCAGAGCAGGAAAAAACAAGCTTGTTCCCTCTTCCATGTGACAATCCTTGAGATAGCTGAAGATGGCTATCCTATGTCTTCTGAGTCTCCTCTTTTCCAGGATAAACATACCCAGCTCCCTCAGCTGTTCCTCAAGAAGCTTGGTTTCCAGACCCTTGATCATCTTGGTTGCCCTCCTCTGCACACGTTCCAGCTTATCAACATCCTTCTTAAATTGTGGCACCCAGAACTGAACACAATATTCCACAATATTTGGTCTGACCAAGGCAGAATAGAGTGGTACTATTACTTCCCTTGATCTAGACACTAGGCTTCTGTTGATGCAGCCTAGAATAGTATTAGCTTTTTTTGCTGCTGCATCACACTGTTGACTCATGTTCAGCTTGTGGTCCACTAAGACCCCTAGATCCTTTTCACATAAAATATTTCCTAAGCAATGTACCAGGCATACCGAACCTGCTGCCTCCCAGGTGTTCCTAGATTCCAACTCTCATCAGTTCCAGCCAGCACTCCATACAGTGTCTAGGCTAGGACACGTTCTTTGGGTGAGACATTCATCAATTTCCACAAGTGCTGCAATATGGCAGGAGAAAGGCACGAGCCGTCTTACCCCCAATAAAATGCCTATTTCTGGCCAGCCACGTGCCCCACCTCTTATATCTATGCTTCTAGGGAAGGAGCTCTATATAGTGCAGGGACACTCTATTCACTTTTTAGCCTCTTATTATAGCTTTCTAGACTTCTCCCGGCATGCAGAATCGTTAGTTTTCAATAGCTTCTCAGCCTTTCAGCTAAGATTAAGTGTAAAAATCACTGCTTTTCAGGTGGTGTTAAAACTAAGGTATACTGCTCCGCAAACTGCCATTTTAGGATTAATGATGTGAATCATTAAGTATAAATAAAAAATGAGAAAACAATAGTGGTTGTGAGTTGGTCTGGAGTACCGTTTGGATCTGGTACTTGGAGATTTGCCTCTGAACATTAGGGAAATTAGAATCTTCTTCTGTGTAGCTGCAGAGAAGAGCTTTTCTGCATTCGTTGAGGGGATGAAGTCTGGGACAAATGCTCCATTCATTCAATGGGTGGGCCAGCTGGCTCTGAAAAGGTCTTTCCTTGTTTGTGTTGGATGGGGAAAGGGTGGGGGAGAAGAAGACTAGGAAACCGCAAGGAGGAATTTGGGGTGTGAAGCAAAATAAAGCTTTTCTCTCCCAGACAAAAGGTGTTAATTAAGACTGTGTAAAATGGATCTGAGCTGATGATCCCAGAGGGCAATAGTGTTCCTTATTCTAGACTAGAATAAAGTAGAGATGCTTCTGAAATGGTCCAGAATTACATTCCCACCCCCTCTAAACGGAGCTGATGCATTAGCAAGTCTTGACGGTTTTATCTTATGTATGTGTTTATTTATTCAATTTGCAAAATGTATACACCACTTGATTGTTTAAAAAATCCTCAAAGTAGTTTGCAAAAAGATAAAAACAATAACAGGTGCTGTTACACTAAAATATCAATTTACAAATATAGAATGGATATTATGCATGCAGTATCTGCAATAGTGCCAATTCTGTATATAGGGTGAATATGAGCTTAAAAGCATTAAAAAACCAAAAAAAACCCCAACAACTTCTGAATACGTATTTTAGATTTTGTTCCCAGTGCTGTTGACATAGTTTTGCTGCAGGTTTTTGTTCCCACAGTTCACCTCTTTACGTCTCCTCTTCCCCCTCCATATCTAAATGACTAATGTCCCTGTGCTGATGAAAACACTGCAGAAAAGAAATCATGATGTGTCCATCCATACTTACAATTATATCCAGATTCTTTTGTGTGGGTGACTTTATCCCCTCACAATGGGAACACACAGGAACATCTGTAAAGCATTCCCACCCCCTCAAACAGAATTTTCATGGAACCACACATATGAGCACATCAAAGTTACTTTCTGTTTGTTGGGGTTTTTGGTTTTGGTTTGCAGGTGTTTGATCAAGGCACATCAGTAATGCGAAGGTGACACCTGCAAATGAACTGATGTCACTGAACTCCAAAGCAAATTGCTTGTGCTCTGGTTCCAGCACTAATTGTGGAAAATCCTCATGTTATACCAGAATTTTGAAGAAGCAGAGCAAATCAGGGGAACCATCAGACTAGCCATTGTGCCATGAATTTGCCCAGTCCTCTTTTGGAACCACCTAAATTGGTGGCCATCACTATTACTATGTGTTTCGGGGCAGTGCAGGGGATAATAAAGTGGAACTGGACCTTGGAGACCATCTGGTCCAATGTGGTGTCTTCTGGATATTATTGAGTGACAACCAGCTTGGCTGACAGTCATGGGGGGCATTGTAGTCCAGCAACATCTGGAGGGAACCACATTGTCTACCCCTGATCTCCTGTTCTGCAGTACAGAATGCTCTACAGCATCCCTCCTAGCATTCAACTTCTGCTTCAAGACCTCCAGTGAGGGAGAGCCCATCTCCTCCTGAGGCAGCCTATTCCACCATCAAACCACTTGCACCATCAAGAAGTTTCTCCTGTGGTTGAGCCGAAGTCTTCTCCCCTGCAGTTTTCACTATACTCCTGTCTGGACCAACATAGAACAAGCCAATCCATCTTCTTTGTGGTAGCCCTTCATATATTTGAGGGCAGCCCATCACATCTCCCCTTGATCTTTTCTTCTGCAGGCTCAACTTCCCCAGCCCTTTTAATCATCATCATCATCTATTATTTATACCCCTGCCCATCTGGCTGGGTTTCCCCAGCCACTCTGGGCAGCTTCCAACAAAATATCAAAATACAGTAGTCTGTTAAACATTAAAAGCTTCCCAAAACAGGGCTGTCTTCAGATGTCTTCTAAAAGTCTGATAGTTGTTGTTCTCTTTGTCATCTGGTGAGGAGGGCGTTCCACAGGGCGGGTGCCACTACCGAGAAGGCCCTCTGCCTGTAACTTGGCTTCTCACAGTGAGGGAACCGCCAGAAGGCCCTCGGCGCTGGACCTCAGTGTCCGGGCTGAACGATGGGGGTGGAGACACTCCTTCAAGTATACTGGGCAGAGGCCATTTAGGGCTTTCAAGGTCAGCACCACCACTTTGAATTGTGCTTGGAAATGTACTGGGAGCCAATGTAGATCTTTCAAGACCGGTGTTATGTGGTCTCGGCAGCTGCTCCCAGTCACCAGTCTAGCTGCCGCATTCTGGATTAGTTGTAGTTTCCCAGTCATCTTCAAAGGTAGCCCCATGTAGAGCGCATTGCAGTAGTCCAAGTAGGAGATAACTAGAGAATGCACCACTCTGGCGAGACAGTATGTGGGCAGGTAGGGTCTCAGCCTGTGTACCAGATGGAGCTGGTAGACAGCTGCCCTGGACACAGTATTGACCCTGCATCTCCATGGACAGCTGTGAGTTCAGAATGACTCCCAGGCTGTGTACCTGGTCCTTCTGGGGCACAGTTACCCCATTCAGGACCAGGGAGTCCTCCACACCTACCCACCTCCCATCCCATCAACCATTCCTCCTGAAGGTTTGGTCAAAGGTTAGCTTCCTACAGGCTTGGAGCCATCACAATGTGGGGCTGCATTCTTAACAAATACATAACCCCCCATGCCACCCCATCCAGTACCTGTTTTGCAGTTGCTTCCAGGGCAGCACGGAATAAATTCATTTGAAAGCATGGGTTATGTTTCTGCAAATAGAGCTGTCCAAATATGTCAAGTGCTGATGTTTCCTCTATCCTCAAACTAATGAGGTATTGATGGGTAAGGTGGCTTCTTGCTAATGGAACTGTGAGGATCCCATTTATGTGTACCCTGTACTCATTTGTGTGTTTCCTTGCTGCAAGAATTTCCTCCTCTTCTGAGTATCTTCTGTTTCAAGGTTTCGCTAGCATTACTTCATATTCCTAGGAGTCGTTCTTGAACGATTTTCGGCGCATTCCCAACATCTCTGATTAGTCTAACTAGAAAGCCTGCTACACTCCTAATTGTTGTTATATAAAAGGAATGTGCATGGCAATTGGGGCATTCAATGGGAATCTGATACCTGGACTGAAGCCTAAGACGTTTAATCAAGAACTCCAGTTTCTGAGATGCTGGCCACCTGCCGATGCCAGTAGCTGTTTGAGTAACAATTCATTTCCACTAGTGTTATAAGAGAGGGAGAAGCTTGTGGGCATCCAATGAAATGGAAAGTCAGAAGATTCAGGACAGATTAAAAAAAATCCTCCTTCATGCAGCGTAGAGTTAGACTGTGGAACTCCCTGCCACAGGAGACTGTGATGGCCACCAGTTTTGACTGTATTAAAAGAGGATTGGACAAATTCCTGGAGGAGAGGGCTATTGATGGCTACTGGCCACTGAACTCATCCAGCATAACAAGACTCGACACCTCTTGATATTCATCTGCTGTAACAGTGGCGTCGAGGTCCTGGTGGATGCAAGCAATTTGAGAACAAGCCACAGTGAACTATCATTGGTTCTGTCACATCCTCTGGACCCAAAGGGCCCCACCCTACGCAGAAAAGCTCTGCAGGACAACACAATGAGGATGCAATGGAGGCAGCAAAGTATGCCATCTATGCTGCTGCCTTCATGGCCACTGGGTAGACTCAATGATGAGTCCTTGCCAGTGTTTGATTGCATTGAATGAGTTTTCCTCCACTTGTGTGTTAGAATCTTCTCCTCACTTGTTTCCTTGACACACACACACACACACACACACACACACACACACACGTAGATAGATAACAAACAATAATTCTAAACCCAGAAGGATCCCCTCATTGTTTTCAGACTAGGCACACCTGTGCTATAGTTAGCACCATCTCCTATGAAAGAGAAGAAGGCGTTTGTCAGCTGTAGTTCTTAAAAGCATTTGTATTAGAAATGATGATTTCTTTATTGGGGGGTGGGAATCTGCCACCCAATTTAATCGAATAGTCATCTTCTTTTTTTAGCCTAACTGATCACAAACATCACAGCCCTGGAAATATCCTGGGAAATCAAAGATTCATCACATATTTGAGCACCCAAAAACTATTCAACAACAGGATTCAATTCATTTTGGCTTTGATCATCAGCCACTCCTGGCGTAACCCCATTTCAAGGGCCCGGATATCTTTTCAGAGTTATCAGAAATCAGGAGCGCTTGTCCTACATTGTGGCAGCACGCTGTCGACGCTGTTATTTACCTGGGAGATTGTCATCGTGTCTATGGATTTTTTTTATTTTTATTTTTAGAAAGGCGTTTCATATTGTATCTCGTGAAAATCTTCCTTCAGAGTGGGGGAAAGAAATCAATTTAAGATTGGCTCGGGCGAGGAGCACGTCGGCACCGATTGAAAGCCAAGCTAAATGTCGGTAAGCGGAAGGCTAATGCATAATGGCAGGAGCCCAAATGGTGGAAAAAAGATCGTATGAGGAGGAAGATAAACTGAGGGGGCCAGAAGCAGGTAGAAGCATTTGGCTGTGCCACCAATTCTTTGTGTAACCTACGGCAGGTCTCTTTGCTTGGCAGGCTGCCTGTAGGTGTCAGCCATCCCTGAACTACTACAGCTCCCTGTGGTGCTTTATTAATTTGTGAAGGGATTTGCATTAAGGCCACAATCCAAAGGTGTCCTATTGAACTGAGAAGGAATGACACAAGAAAACAGCAGTGCCGTTACGCAGGAGAACCATAGCTGTCAACTTACAGATTTGAAAATAAGGGACCAGCAGCCAAAATAAGGGACCTGCAGCCTCACCTGTTCCAGGCACTCCAGTCTTCCTGTCCTCCTGCAGTCTGGTCAAACTCATGCTGGGTAGCTTCGACAACACTGTCCAACGAACTTTGCAACCAGAGGTTCAACTGAATAGAATCTGAATCACATGAACCACAAGGCCTATGCAGCCTCAACTTAAGATGGCTCCCCAGCCTGGCTTTGCACTGCAAAGTTTGCAGCAGCACGTGCAACAAAATGGCATCCAGCATTCAAAACCCCCCTCAGCTTGCATTAACTAGCCACACACAAGGCATGCAAGCTCCACCCCCCAGTCGTTCTTAGACTTCTTATTGGGTGAGCAACACAACCAAGCAACACAGTTGGAGCCTCCCTCCTCCCTGGCCGGCAGGGAGGGAGGGAGAAGAGCTGCTTCCTTTGAAATTTAAGGGACATCATTTAAGGGACATTTAAGGGACATCCATCAATAAGGGACAGCAGCAGGACATGGCACTGGAATAAGGGACTGTCCCTTCAAATAAGGGACACTGGACAGCTATGAGGAGAACATCGAGGTAGATTGCACTTGAAACTTCAGTTTGGCTGCTGTGACCTCACTCCGAGAGAGAAGGAACCCAAAATATTCTGGTTTCCCTGTAAGGCTACATCACCGTTTGTGGGGGACATGCACACACTAAAATCGCCATCGCTTGATGCTACAGAAACGAACCAAGTCAATAAAGGAAATTGTGCAATGGAGAAGATCCCTGCCATAGCAGGGAGAGAGATTAGGAGCATCACATGCACAGCCCCCATCTAATCTTCAAGATGTTTATTTCATTTCCTGCCTGGTTCTTCAAGATTGGATTCTTGTTGTTTTTTAATTCCCTCTTGGTTAGAACAATATTTTTTCATTATGAATATCTGCAATTCTGCAAACGGCGGTATTTGCTGGCCGCTGTTCCGTGGCAGCCAGGCGGGCTCAGACATGTGACCCGCAATGTTGTATCGATCAAATGGAAGCGACACGCACCCCCAGGCTTTAGGGGTTATTAGCAAATGCTGATAGGACGCCACCCCAATCTGGAAAGTCAGAGACAAGATTCCTGTGAGATTCTCTCCCCAGAGAGACCATATAACACTGGTCTTGAAAGACCTACATTGGCTCCCAGTATGTTTCTGAGCACAATTCAAAGTGTTGCTGCTGTCCTTTAAAGCCTTAAACAGCCTCGGTCCAGAATACCTGAAGGAGCCTCTCCACCCGCATCGTTCTGCCCGGACACTGAGGTCCAGCTCCGAGGGCCTTCTTGCGGTTCCCTCACTATGAGAAGCAAAGTTACAGGGAACCAGACAGAGGGCCTTTTCGGTGGTGGCACCCGCCCTGTGGAACGTCCTCCCACCAGATGTCAAGGAAATAAACATCTACACTGGTACCTTGGGTTACAAATGCTTTGGGTTACAGACTCCGCTAACACAGAAGTAGTACCTCAGGTTAAGAACTTTACCTCAGGATGAGAACAGAAATTGCGTGGTGGCAGCAGCGGGAGGCCCCATTAGCTAAAGTGGTACCTCAGGTTAATAACAGTTTCAGGTTAAGAACGGACCTCTGGAACGAATTAAGTTCTTAACCAGAGGTACCACTATATCTGACTTTTAGAAGACATCTGAAGGCTGTTTAGGGAAGTTTTTAATGTTTTATGTTTTATTGTGGTTTTAATATTCTGTTGGAAGCTGCCCAGAGTGGCTGGGGAAACCCGGCTAGATGGGTGGGGTATAAATAATAAAATTTATTATTATTATTATTATTATTATTATTATTTCATTTATTTATTTATTACATTTATATGCCACCTTCCAGCACTCTAACCCCTACACCGTACTGCCTTTAGCACCAAGAGATGCATCTTCAGCACCGAGATCTGGCCATGCCAGGCAGCCACTCTGAGCCCATCAATTTTGAGGGATGCGCTATGGTGGGGGAGCCAGAGGGGTGGCCTCTAGATGCTGGCAGGTTGCAGAATGAATGTAGGCTTTCTTGACATTAAGCTGGGATGGGGCTGGTCTACTAAATTCTTTAGCTGCGATTCCTGCATTGCAGGAGGTCGGACTAGATTTGCTTCTGGGTCCCTTCCAACACAATTCTATGGTTCTGTGATCCTGTTCTCTCCGCCCCCCCCCCCGCCCCCTGCAACATATATTTTCAATTTTGTGTGGCTGGTCTTACGAGATAGGAACAAGAGAATGAGCCGGGAGGCATCAATTGCAGGGAAATTCATGTTCCTCTCCCACTGTAATGCTTTTAATATTTTGCATTTCTAATAAAAAGCAGGATGTAATCAGAAGGTAATGATACCAATATTTGAAAATCGGTCGCTAGCGGGCTCAGCTCCTTTCGTCTTTTTTAAAAAAATTTTTTTAAAGAATACCTCTGTAAAGCTATACTTTGCATTTTATTACAGTATCCTTTCCCCGCCCTCATTATGTGTTCTTAAAATCCTAACTTCCAGGGCTTAAGGGCTCAGCCATTTCAAATCGCGTCAAGCTGAAATTTAGCATATAATTTCTTCCCCCGGCATTTGTTTTAATCTTCCGCATTTTATGCTGGATAGTTGAGAGCAGCAAACCTCTGTGCATTTTTTCCTGGGCTCGCTACTCTGCCTCAATGAGCCTGTTCAGCAGAGGAGATGATGATTACTTGGTGGTGAGGGTGATGAAGAAGAAGAAGAAGAAGAGAGCTGCCCCAAACTTCTGTAGGGCACCAGGTTGGCAAAGGCTGGTCTAGCTGGTGTTGGCAGAAAGCAGGGCACAGTAGCCCTGGGAATCTGCAAAGTTAAACTGGGTACCATGCCTTCCACTTTTAAGAGCATTTTGTATCCTCTCAGCTCAGCTTTGATATTTGTAAATAAAGCAAATATTGAGGACACCATAGTCCTCCAGCTGTTCTAAAGAAACCCAAGCCCTTCAGAGTAGCCCAAGAAATCCCTTGCTGTTTTGGGTTCCTAAGGGATATATGAGAATACTGTAAAACTATTTTAAACCTTTCTTAACTCAGCTAGTATTCTCCTTTATGTCTGTGGTCAGACTGGTGCTGGGCTAGGACTGGGAACTTTCAGCAATCTGGAAGCTCACCACAAGATGTGGAGTGTCTTCCTGGCAGTGAAGCGTCTGCAAACTCTGGAATCTCCCCCTGCCCCTAGCCTGGTCACTGGGTCCTTTGAGACAGGAAGGGCTATAATGGACTTCCTGTTGAGATGGGCCTTTGTATGCACAACTGACTTCCTGACCCTGGTGTGCTTCTGTGTCCTCTTTGGACTTGCACAACTCCTGGCTTTTGATAGGGATGGACAAACCTGCCAGTTTTGGTTTTGCTCCATTTATGAAAAGCTTTCAGCGTAGAGCAGGGGTCAGCAACCTTTTTCGGCCATGGGCCGGTCCACCGTCCCTCAGACCATGTGGTGGGCTGGACTATATTCTGAAGAAAAAAACAGATTCCTATGCCCCACAAATAACCCAGAGATGCATTTTAAATAAAAGCACACGTTCTACTCATGTCAAAACACTCCAATTCCCGGACTGTCCACTGGCCAGATTGAGAAGGCGATTGGGCCGCATCCAGCCTCCAGGCCTTAGGTTGCCTACCCCTGGTGTAAAGTCTTCCTGTTCAGGAGGCCAGATAGCCAGCCATGCCCTTTGCCCAGGGCATTCCACCCGTTGCCATCAACCCATCACCATCACAAACAATAAGCATTTCATGCCCACATTGAGCTGTTGTGTGGCTCTCTTGCCCCAACCTTAGGCTTTCTTCCCCATGTTTGTTGTGTTTTCTTGTATATTCTTGTTTGTTGTATTTTCTTCCCCTCCCTCCAAATCCTAATACCTTCTTCTCATGTGTTGATGGTGCCATTTTGACACCTGTTGAATGTGTTTGCTATAAGTATATAAGATGGCAAGCTGTTTGTTCCTCTCTTTGATTCTGTATTGCTCAGTAAGTTTTGGGATGGTGGGGCGTTTAATCTTCATTTTTTGGTTGCTGTGTTGGGCATGATCCAGTCAAAAGGAAGGCCTTATTCTATGCCCCACTGATTTTAACACGTGGTTTGAGCATATCCCAAGCTTTTCTCCGTGGATTGCAACAGCACTTGAAAACCCGGAATGGACTTTTGTGTGAAAGTACGGAAAAAGAGCAGGACGTGGGTGGCGCTGTGGGTTAAACCACAGAGTCTAGGACTTGTCGATCAGAAGGTCGGTGGTTCGAATCCCCATGACAGGGTGAGCTCCCATTGCTCGGTCCCAGCTCCTGCCAATGTGGCAGTTCGAAAGCATGTCAAAGTGCAAGGAGATAAATAGGTACCGCTCCGGCGGGAAGGTAAACGGCATTTCCGTGCGCTGCTCTGGTTCACCCTTGGCCAGTAAAGCGAGGCTCCCTTGGCCAGTAAAGCGAGATGAGCACCGCAACCCCAGAGTTGGTCACGACTGGACCTAATGGTCAAGGGTCCCTTTACCTTTACTGAAAATGGTCAAGGGTCCCTTTACCTTTACTGAAAAAGAAGTCTGGATGTGCTCAGAGGAGCTCTTTTTGAACTGTATGTCTTTTGCACTCAGCTCTGGTTGGTAGATATTCGGATATTCGGATTGCAATAAGTACGTCCAGCAAGCAGGAAGTTTGCTTATCTCTGCATTAAAGGATACAAGCTGTGCTTAGCAACATTTTACTTTAATTCCCCCCCAAAAGGAAGTTTGGTATTCCTTAGTAGATAGATACAAAGCAAAGAGGAAGAAGGTGCTGCCTTCTGCTTTGATATGTGTGATTTAGAAAGAGGGGAGGAAAAATATGTCCTCTCCACTCCACAAATGTTGAACATCTAGAGTAAAGTGGAGTGGGATCTTTTGGCTATTTACTTACGAAAATTCCTTGATGGATGGAGGCAGACTTGCAAAGGTCACTGAGCTGCGGACCAGAAATGACATCCCGCAGTATGTTAAACCAATGATAATAAGGCAAACCACAAACAGCAGCAGAAAATGAAGCCTCTCTTGGGGGAAGTTGGCAGTTTTTGAGCTCTTTAACTGAGGGTATTTTTGAGCAGCTGCAAGATGCCCTTTTTTTCTTTTTTAAAAGGCAAGGCCACACTTTGCTGAGTCCTGTCCCCTCACTGTGAGGCTTCAGGGCAGTTTACTGCAATGCAATATTCACATCAGGTGAAACAGATTACAGGAACGAGGGCAGGTCCTAACAAATGATTTGACTCAGGTGTGAAAGAGGTGGCTCTTCAGCATTTGAAGAAAACTACAAGGCAAAGGTGCCAGACACACCTTTGTGGGAAGGGAGTTCTGTAGTGTAGGGGCTGCCACAGAATGCGATCTTTTCCTAGGCTGCTACCTCTGAGGGTGGTGGAACTACCAAGCCCCCCCACCCCACCCCAGAAGGAGGTGGTATTACAGATACCTGGCACCAGAAGATGTTGACTCTTCAGAGGGTGCAAGAGGGAGACAATGACCCAACTTGGATCACATTCTACGTGAGTCTCTTTTCTCTCTCTTTCGAGTGTGGCTCCTGTTTGGCATCAAGCAAGCTTGGTGCCATGACATCTGTGGCATTGTGAAGGGCGATCTCTAGGCATTTTGCTGCCTGCAGACCTCACCTCTCTCTCTATTTCAAACATTAGGGACACAAGAAGAGCCTGCAGGATCAGGCCAATGGCCCATCTAGTCCAGCATCCTGTTCTCACAGTGGCCAACCAGATGCCTGAATCGGATGTCCACAAATTTCTCCTTTTCTGCTAACACTAGAACTCATGGATGTCTCTCCTGGTCTGCTCCGCAGAGGACCTTGAGGTCCATGAATAACCATAGTTTAGAGGTCCCGGGCTCTAAGGAGACTATCCTCCACCAGGGCCAGGGCCTTTTCAGTGATGGCTCCGACCTGGTGGAATGCTCTGTCCCATGAGACTAGGGCCCTACAGGATTGAACCTCCTTTCACCGGGCCTGTAAGACAGAGCTATTCCACCTGGCCTTTAATTTGAATTCAGCCTGATCTTTTATTTTCCTTCTCTTCCCTCCCCCTCCCCTTTTATGGAGATCACCCGCTCTGGGACCCCACAGCTAATTCTCCCCTGGCCTCCTCGCTGGCCCAAGTAGGACCATTTCAGCCAGCTAGCCCTGGGGATTATCTAATTGATTTTTGATTTTTATTGTTATTCATGTTTTTATACTGTATTTTATGCTTTTATAATTAAGTGTTTTAAAGTGTTTTAAATTTGTTGTTAGCCGCCCTGAGCCTGGTTTTTGGACCGGGAAGGGCGGGGTATAAATAAATTATTATTATTATTATTATTATTATTATTATTATTATTATGCTCAATATGGGGAGATTCATGATAGAGAACAAGATGCAACTTTTTTGCGCAGCGCATAACTATGGAACTTGCACCTCCAGGAGGCATTGATGGGCAAAAACCCAGATGCCTTTAAAAGAGGATTAAGCAAATTCATGGAGGAGAGGGCTATTGTGGCTATCAGCCATGATGGCTAGGTCTGCCTCCACAGTTGGAGACAGCAATGTTTCTGAATACGGGTTGTGGGAAGCCACAGGAGGGGAGATTACTCTTGTACTCAGGTCCTGTTTGCAGGTTTCCCACTGGCCACTGGGAGAACAGGATGCTGGGCTTGATGGGCCACTGGTCTAATCCAGCAGCCACGTCTTATAGTCTTAGGACTTGCCCATCACAATCATGTGTACTTTCAATGGGATCGTTGCCTGAACACTTGTACCATTACATCTCAAAGAACATCAAGAGGATTTCCCCGCACAGAACAATAACTTCCCGGGGGGAGGACTTATTAGCCGCAAACAATTCCAAAAGCGTTTGAAGGGGAGCGGAGGCACCAGGTTCGTGATGAGTAATACAATCTTCTGAGTCATGTTACTTGTGGGGTGGGGAGAGGGAGAACGATCTCGGTTAAGTTGTTTATTCATTCTCTGCTTGGGTAATAAGTTAAGACAATGAGGAGGCCTGGAGAGATCCGTCGGCAGTGGAATGGATCCCACGGGAACCAGATACGAAATTGCTTTTGGATGGGGAGTCGATCCTCCACCCAGATGCGGAGTCTGCAATTAAGCAGCGAATCAGTAAGCAGAAGTTTCTCTCCTCTTTCTCTGCCTTTCAATGAAACTTATTAACTGATGGTGTAAGGGGTGTGTGTGTGCCTTAAGGCAATCATACTACCTTTTCCTCCGAACCAGCTCAGTTGTACAGTTTCCCCTGCTAGCCACCATTTTATTTCCTCCATTTATTTCTGAGGCCAAACATTTGAGAATGCAACAGCTTCTTGCTTTTCCCAAACCAAGTTGCAAACCATGTCAATATACAGAGAGGCAGTGAGCTCAGCCAGAAAGGGAGAAGTGTATGCATGCTCCATACACCTAAATAGTGCAGTCTTTCCCCATCCAGCTCCTGTCATCACCAGCCAGCATGCCCAATGGTCAGGGATGATGGGTGTTGGAGTTTGACAACATCTGGAATGCTCTGGGTTGGGATACGGTGAGACAGAGGATTCAAAGGGGGATCTTGCAGCAGGGATGAGACTTTTCTCAGGCCAAGGGCCACATTCCATTCTGAGTAACTGTCTGGGGGCCAGATGCCATTGGTGGGCCAGGTAATGAATGCAAAATTTACCTCTGCACAGCAGGCTAGTTTCTACACACGCTCACATTCCCCCCTCTGTCCTGGGAAGCAAGGGGCAGCATCAGAGTTCAAGGATATATTCCAGGCAGGCAAAAACACTTGAGGGAGGTCTGAACCAGGGCTAGAAGGCAGTGTAACTTAGAGCGGGATGAGCAGATAGATGGAGTTGGCGGGCACATCCAGCCCCTGTGGGTCTGAGGCACCTGAGCCCTGCCTTAGACCAACCTTGCAAGGTATTAGCCCCACTTTGCAGGTGGGATGGGCAGTGTTTCCCAGTTAGGGCTGTGAGTTCGAGTTTTAGATTGGCCAGCTTGAAATAAAATCAGAGAATCATATAATTGTAGAGTTGAGAGGAACCCCAAGGGTGGTCTAGCGCAACCCCACACATGGTCCCCCATCCAATTTGAAACCAGACCGGATCCTGCTTAGCTTTGCAATTGTGGCGGCAGTTTTATTGCTGCATCGCTAGTGCTCCACTTCTTTGTTTTCATGTGATAAATGGGCAGAGCAATGGTAGCTCCAGCCCCCTGTTCAGTTCATGGCAGAGGCGAGGTTTTTGGAGCTTCAAGGCCTGGTCTCTCCATCCACAGCCCCTCTCAAAAGCTTCTGCCGTGTCTGCCGATACAGCCAGCCAGAGCTCATTGATAGCTGAAGATGAAGATAAAGGATGCGGAGCAAGAGGAGCGCTCAGGAAGGCGTCGCAGGAAAAATGCAAACTAATCAGTGGAGGCAGCCACCGTAATAAGGCACTAAACATGGAAAATTACGGTAGATTTGTTTCCTCTGCTTCTTATTGTAGGCATTAGGCACCAAGTCGTCAATAGACTATTCAGTGCAGCGAATGCAATGCTGTGGGCTGTCAGCTGCACCGCCATCAAGGAAGGGACCAGAATTTGGAATGCAAGTGAGAGAGATGATGGCAAATTGTCCTCTGAGAATCTGCGAGAGAGGAAATGACCTCAGCAGGTGCCGAGGCGCAGTGCATGGAAATGAGTGCCGCGCTGAATGCGTTCGCTATTTGTTTCTTGGTGCAGACGTTGTTTCAAAGGCTATGGAAGAGTTAAAACAAAAGAAAAATCCCCTTCCTTTTGGTCTTTTGAAGGCTGTTATGTGTTTGTTTGTTTTTACCTGTAGGCTTGCTGGTAAGGTAAAGGGTACAGGGACTCTTGACCATTAGGTCCAGTTGTGACTGACTCTGGGGTTGCAGCGCTCATCTCGCTTTATTGACCGAGGGAGCCGGCGTGCAGCTTCTGGGTCATGTGGCCAGCAGGACTAAGCCGCTTCTGGTGAACCAGAGCAGCTCACAGAAACACTGTTTACCTTCCCGCCAGAGCGGTACCTATTTATCTACTTGCACTTTGACATGCTTTCGAACTGCTAGGTTGGCAGTAGCAGGGACCGAGCAATGGGAGCTCACCCTGTCGTGGGGATTCGAACCGCCGACCTTAGGCTCTGTGGTTTAACCCACAGCGCCACCTACGTCCCAGGCTTGCTGGTTCTTTTCTGCAATTCCCCCACCCGCTTGTATTTATGAGAGCCCAGCCACTCAGGGATGGTGTCGCCAGTCCACCTTACCAACTGGATTTAGATAAGAGGGGTGGACACAGAATCCAGTTCTTCTCCTGCTAAGGCTCTTGGAGGGTGGAAGTTGTCCTAGGAAATCAGGGTGGCAATAACTGCTCAAGGAAAATTTTATGTATTCGGAGAAATCAGCACCAGCTTGCAAAATATTTGACGCGACCCTTCTCTGCTCCAGCAGTGCAGCCAGGTTTTATATGCGCTGTCGTAGCTCTGCCCTTGCCCCTCGTACAAGTGTTTCAGACTTCTCAGAGCCTCAGTTTCCCTGTTGGTCAAATACAACTGTCTCCCAGCCCAGCTAACAGTCACTAGCTGCCTTAAAGCTGAGGCTGATTGGCTTTCCTCATTTGATTCTTCTTCTACACTACAGCATTTCACATCCATCCTTAGACAGGCACCTCTTGGCTATACAGCTGGAAGCTGTTGGTCCCCGCATGAAAGCCAGGGTAGAAAGGGTCTCTCAGCGTGAGAGACTGGGGGAGGAAATAGGAGCTGGGAGGGTCTACCTTTCTGTGTATGGATAAAGGATATGATATACCATAAATGTGAGGAAACGCCTTTCTATACAGTGGTAGCTCAGTTTAAGAACAGTCCTCTTTATGAACAATTTGGTTTACAAACTCCGCTAAACCGGAAGTAGCTGAATGGTGGAAGGGCAGCAGTGGCGGGTGCCCTCATCAGGGAAAGCAAGCCTCAGTTTAAGAACAGTTTCGGTTTAAGAACAGACTTCCGGAACAGATTAAGTTTGTAAACCGAGGCACCACTGTATATTCCTTTTCTTTTCCGTGTCTCTATTCCTTGATTTTTCTTTTTTCTTATTTTGGTTCTTCATTATTCTTTGTCTTTTGATTGGTTTGACATTTACTGTATTTTATGTTGAAAACTTTAAATAAAATTAACCAAACACATCCTTGGACATACGCCTCTTCAAGTTCTCTTCATTGTTGTTTCTTGCAGCCACTTAAGCCCTGCTGCTACTTTTAGATCGGGCATCTCCAAACTCGGCCCTCCAGATGTCTTGGGACTACAACTCCCATCACCCCTAGCTAACAGGACCAGTGGTCAGGGATGATGGGAACTGTAGCCCCAAAACACCTGGAGGGCCGAGTTTGGGGGTGCCTGTTTTAGATCACCCACCCGTCATAAAGGTGATCACTCCCTTGGTCTTTTGAAATTGCAGGGTCTCCATACCTCTTTATTCCATCAGCCTGAGTTGCGTCTTGCCACATGTCCTGTATACGTCCATTTTAACTTTGTGACCTTTCCCACTACATCTATAAATCAACCCCATCTCCAGATCTGGGCCATTTTGGTTCCTCTTCAGTGCATGTATACCGTATTTTTCGCCCCATAGGACGCACTTTTTCCCCTCCAAAAATGAAGGGGAAACGTGTGTGCATCCTATGGGGCGAATGCAGGCTTTCGCTGAAGCCTGGAGAGCGAGAGGGGTTGGTGCGCACCGACCCCTCTCGCTCTCCAGGCTTCAGGAAGCTATCCGCAAGCCTTGCAAGCCCGGCGGGAGTTGCCGCGGGCTCACAAGGCTTGCGGGCAGCAGCCTGCAGCCCCGGCGAGTGTCCACAAGCCTTGCGCGCCCGGCGGGAGGTACTGCCGAGCGCGCGAGGCTTGGGGCAGCAGCCTGCCACCCGAAGCACGCGGAGCCCTCCGGAGGGCTCCCCGTGCTTCGGGCGAGTGTCCGCAAGCCTTGCGCGCCCGGTGGGAGGTCCTGCCGGGTGTGCGAGGCTTGGGGCGGCAGCCTGCCGCCCGAAGCACGTGGAGCCCTCCGGAGGGTGCCCTGTGCTTCGGGCAGGTGTGCGCAAGGCTTGGGGCGGCAGCCGCGGCTGGGGGGGGATAATTTTTTTTATTCATTCCCCCCCCCCAAAAAACCCGCAAGCTCGGGGACAGCTGGGAGGCGCAGCGCATCTTCCCGCTGTCCCCGGACCTGGTCTGAAGGTGGGCGGCGGGGAGAAGAGCGCTTCTCCCCGCTGCCGGCCCCACAAGCACCTGGGGGGGGGGAAATTATTATTTTTTCTTTATTTCCCCCCCCAAAAAAACTTGGTGCGTCCTATGGGCCGGTGCATCCTATGGGGCGAAAAATACGGTATGTGTGAGTGGGTTTTCCCCCTCCAGTTAAAACTCTCTTTCTCTGTTCTTTGGCACAGGACTTCCAGCCGTGACCGGTGTCTAAATCCTTTGGTGGCACCAGAATGTCAGAACATCCCTGCAAGTCAACAACACGTTCCACAACGCTGCTTGCTCTGCGAGGAAGGATGAAGCTCCAGGTACGCATTACTAATTGCCTTCAAATGCAAGCAAGGAGTCCTTGCAGAGGAAAGAGGTTTCAGTATGGCAAAGTTTTGTCAAAGGTTCAGCTTACTGAGGCATGAACTGACGTATGGCCAGTGGTGTAGTGAAGGCAGGGAAGGGGAGCAGAGCACCAGGACTTTCTCTGAGCAGGTGCAATGGTGCCGTCTCCAAGACAACGGAGGGATTCTCCTTCCTCTGACAAGTGAATGAGGTGATAACAAGGCTTTCAAGTTTCTTGTGACGGATTAGTGTAGAAGTCTGAGACAGAGGAATATAATCCAGCAGAGGTTGGACCCTTTTTTCTTTTCCACGGGGTTCCTTGTCCACACTAGCAACATTTCTTTGTGAGGTGTTCTTTTTCCTGTTTCTAGTTAAAAGTGAAAGGTTGCATTTCAGCTCATTGCAAATCTTTGGTTATTGTCCAATGCGCTTTAGAAGTTGAACCTGTGCTGTCAGAAGGAACTTCAGTGGAACTTGCTCCCAGGAGCCCCAGGCTTAGGATGCAGCCTTGCTGATCCTAAGAAACTGGGCATTATGATGTATATTGCTGACTTTGCACTCTGTCTATCTACCAGTGTGCAGGAGCTTCAAGTTTCACCTTCTGTCTGCATCTTTATTAGTCAGGTTTCTTGTTGGGCCATTTTGGGGGGTCCAAAATGGAGAGCCAGTGTGGTGTAGTGGTTAAGAGTGGTGGACTCGTAATCTGGTGAACTGGGTTCGCTTCCCTGCACCTCCACATGCAGCTGCTGGGTGACCTTGGGCCAGTCACACTTCTCTGAAGTCTCTCAGCCTCACTCACCTCACAGAGTGTTTGTTGTGGGGGAGGAAGGGAAAGGAGAATGTTAGCCGCTTTGAGACTCCTTCGGGTAGTGATAAAGTGGGATATCAAATCCAATCCAAACTCTTATAGGGCGGCACTCAACCTGAATATCCTATATGGAAGCAAATGATGGGCACCATCAAGAATGGACTTTGCTCTAACCTTGCATAGCCACAGCCAGTTTTCTTTAGAGCTCCACACTAGAATCCTTTCCTTAGTCCTGCTAAGAGTGCTGGCCGCAGATATAGAGAGGTGCCAGCAGACAGGTCGAGCAGTTCATCTATTATCAAGACTTCTCATTTCTGCAAAACCACCAGGATGAGGGTTACACTGTCACTGTGCACGTAGAATACACGGTGTCCACAAACTCTCAGGATCACCGTTGGTGACAGACATCTACCATAATACTTTGCATGGGGTAGGAAAAGATAGAGGAGTGTTGACTTAGCTGCTCTTTTAAACACATTATCCAACTGGTGTGCTCAGCGATGATGAATCAAGCCAGCTACTATATGTATATGGCTCCATCTTGGGTTCTGTCTCTTGGTCACATTAGCATGTGACAGAGTGTTGGCTACCTGTTTTTATATACATGTAGAAAGAGATAGGTATGCCTAGGATCTGATTTCCAAGCCAGCTACTATTTGTATATAGCACCATCCTTGGTTCTTTCTCTTGGTCACACAGGAGTGTGACGGAAGATTGAGATCCTGTTTTTCTGTATGCAAAGACATAGAGACATATGTCCCATCTCTGATTTCCAGAACCAAGCCAGCTACTATATGTATACAGCACCATCTTGGGTTCTTTCCCTTGGTCACACAAGAGTGTGATAGAATGTTGGGAACCAGTTTCTACACATGGAAAGAGTGATGTGCCTCGTCTCTGATTTCCTGACACAAATTAATAATAATAATAATAATAATAATATAATTTATTATTTATACCCTGCCCATCTGGCTGGGTTTCCCCAGCCACTCTAGGCGGCTTCCAACAAAATATTAAAATATTGAATATAGGTTGACAAGCAGGACTGTAACTTCCTAAACCTTCAAGCCGTAATTTTATAATAAACTTCCAAATTGCCCAATGAAACGTCTAATGAAGCAAATTACTGTACTGTTGCATGCTATTCCCCAACTTCAGTTTACTTAAGAATGAAGGGGCTGTGAAAGAGCTACCTTTTCGCTGGGGAGTACTTTGGGGTAGATTATACTTATAAATTGGATTAATGTTCCTATCTCCTGTATTATCATAATTTTTCCTTGCTGGTTTTGCTAATTGCCTGAGATATTTGTCTTTCAACAAGTCTTTGCATGCCCATTTCCTCCTCGCTATAATCTCGTGGCAAACTAATAAAGCCCGGGGTTGTGATGTTTCCTTGGCAACGGCCCGTGATGTCACCAACAGGGGATTACTGCTTTCCCTGTGGATCAAGGCCCAGGTAATGGGGCTGGGAGGCCACAATGCTGATTGCCACTCCGTGATCTTTTAATAAAGCAACAACAACAGCAGCATAGAAGGATCCTGGCGATTCCTTTAAAAAGGATGCACAAAGAAAATTAAGTTTAAACTTTGCATTTGTTTCTACATGTCGTTGCTTTCCCCCGAAAATATGGATTTGAAGAATACGCTAGTAGGGTGTTCCTTGTGACAGGAAGCAAAATTGTTACTCTCCGTAATAATAATAATAATAATAATAATAATAATAATAATAATAATTATTATTATTAATTATTTATACCCCGCCCATCTGGCTGGGCCTCCCCAGCCACTCTGGGCGGCTTCCAAAAGAATATTAAAATACTGTGATACCTCAAACATTAAAAGCATCCCTAAACTGGCCTGCCTTCAGATGTCTTCTAAAAGTCCGGTAGTTGTTGTTCTCTTTGACATCTGGTGGGAGGGCGTTCCACAGGGCGGGCGCCACTACCAAGAAGGCCCCCTGCCTGGTTCCCTGCAACTTGGCTTCTCGCAGTGAGGGAACCGCCAGAAGGCCCTCAGCGCTGGACCTCAGCGTCCGGGCAGAACAATGGGGGTGGAGACGCTCCTTCAGGTATACTGGACCGAGGCCATTTAGGGCTTTAAAGGTCAGCACCAACACTTTGAATTGTGCTCGGAAACTCTCCTTTGGTCAAAGTTGCTATCCCAGGGCAGGTTCACACCAAAGTGAATCCAACACACATTTAAAATACATGGCTCCACCCACTACTGGGGTATGATTCATGAAGAACTCAAAAAAAATGTTAAAAAACATCTTTACAAAAGAAACCAGAGGCATATTTATTAGGCTTATTGGGAAAAGACATACCACAGAAAAAGAAAGGAATTTTCTGATATGCAACAGCAGCTGCCAGGATAGTATATGTCAGCAAATGGAAGAGCGAAGTAATACCCACAAAAGAAGACTGGCTATACAAACTAAGTCAGTTTATAGAAATGGCAAAGCTAACTGTATACATAAGAAGACAGACAAACCAAAAATTCAGATTAGAATGGCAATGTTTCGAAGAACACATGGGGAAACACTGTTCAAGAATGAATAGGCTGATATGCTTAGGTTAAAGGAGTAAAGTAGAAAATATTAATTAGGAATGTCATGATGTTGTTGTTGTTTAGTCGTTTAGTTGTGTCCGACTCTTTATGACCCCATGGACCAGGGCATGCCAGGCCCTCCTGTCTTCCACTGCCTCCCGCAGTTTGGTCAAACTCATGCTGGTAGCACCGAGAACACTGTCCCACCATCTCGTCCTCTGTCTTCCCCTTCCCCTTGTGCCCTCCATCTTTCCCAACATCAGGGTCTTTTCCAGGGAGTCTTCTCTTCTCATGAGGTGGCCAAAGTATTGGAGCCTCAGCTTCAGGATCTGTCCTTCCAGTGAGCACTCAGGGCTGATTTCCTTCAGAATGGATAGGTTTGATCTTCTTGCAGTCCATGGAACTCTCAAGAGTCTCCTCCAGCACCAGAATTAATAAGCATCCATTCTTCGGCGATCAGTCTTCTTTATGGTCCAGCTCTCAACTCCCTACATCACTACTGGGAAAACCATAGCTTTAACTATACGGACCTTTGTTGGCAAGGTGATGTCTCTGTTTTTTAAGACGCTGAGGAATGTCGTAATGAGATCAAAATTTAAAATTTAAAAATTGCAATGATAGTATCTAATCTATAAGATAAGGAAGTCAAGATGTTGTGGAGGGGGGGGGTCAAAGGGTGTGGTGGTGGGAAGATATGTGGGTGGGAAGGATTTATGTGTATGTAAATATTAGCCTTATTTTTGTATGTGCATTTCTTTTTCTTTTTCTGTATTACTAAAATTTAATAAAAAATTTAAAATAAAATAAAATACATGGCTCCACCCAAAGAGTCCTGGGAACCACAGTTTAAGGATGCTGGGAATTGTAGCTTTGTGAGGAGGAAACAGCAGTTTCTGGGGGTTTTGAGGGGACGTTGTGTGTACTGGATGTGCTTTAGATGTCTGGCGTGAGTCTGCTTTCAATTTCTCCTCTGAAAATTCTGGACTTGGCTGGGGCTGATGAGAATTGCACATCTGAAGGGGGCAAAGGTTAACTAGCCGTTTGCCACAGAACACCCAATGAATATTTTCTATCTAGCATTTGACATCTTCTGATGAGCGAAATCACGGTTGTATATTTGATCACTGACATGCAGTGGCATTTTGTATCGTTTACTCGTTGGCATATAATAATATTGGACAGGGTCTGATAGTTGCCCATCTGTCTACGGCAAATATTTAAGAGGTTTCCATTTTCAGGTCAAAACTGTTGATTTCAGAGCGGTAGAAATTTCTCTTTTAAAAAAACTAGATGCTACAAATAACTCCCCTTTTCTTCAGCACCATTGCCTTCCTGGCTATTGCTCCTTTATTTACATTTTTTTTTCTGATTGAATTGTTATTTCATCGTGCTCTTTTGATATTGTACCTCTGTCCCAGTAGTTGCACTGAGATCCCCTAATGGAAGAAAAGCAGGGGGAACAACGTTAAAATAAATGCAACCAATGTTTCTCCTTTTCTTCCTCATTGTGAATTAGTCTCCTAGGCTCTTCCACCAAGACAGGGATCACATGGTGAACAGGATGATGTCACAATGCTACGTCTGACATCACTGTATCACAAGACCCCAGTAGGCAAAATGGTGAAGAATCAGGTTTGGCTACTTGATGTCCCAAAGAGCAATGGTGAGCAAGGTGGAGTGATGGCAATTTAAAGCCATAAATGAGCATTTCCCCCAAAGAACTTAGAAAACCCCTAAAATGGAAGGAATTCATGGAAGGACAGCGTTGTATTTGACAACATGAGATTTCATGCTCATCACAATAACCAAAAGATGCCAACAGGTCTAAGGATTTGAATTTCTCATTTCCAAGTAAAATTTCAGCTCGCTCTATTTGAATTTCAGATTTGAGATTTTTACACATAAAACTTCAGTGGTGGTGATGTTTGCAACCCATTCTTGCCTAGGATTGCACTGGAAATCTATTCTACCATAGCATTCTGTTGCCTGAACAGATCCCAGCCTGGCTTAACAGCCAAACATATGCATTTTATGATTGCAGTTTTTAAAAATTGACTATGTCAATTGTGCACAAGTTACTCTGCTTCTGCAAGGTGTTACGCAAGGCACTGAAGCTCATTTCCTCACCACTGGAAATGTCTGTGCTTTTAAATATCTCACCATACAAATATCCTCAGTCATAAGGTTTAGAACAGGCCCCCCCCCAACCCTGGCCACCCAGATGTTTGGGGACTACAACTCCCATCATCCCTAGCTAACAGGACCAGTGGTCAGGGATGATGGGAGTTGTAGTCCCAAAACATCTGGAGGGCCGAGGTTGGGGATGCCTGGTCCAGAAACTTGATTTTATTTTTGCAAATGTGAGAGTCTCATCTGAACTGTGCATGTGATGTGCTGTACACCTTGCAACATAGATATGCCCCTGTTTTTACTCCCTTCCTTACCTGTCTATGGAATGCGTCTACAAAATATGTCCAAATCTTTTGAAACTCTAGATTCAAGGTGATCCTTTTCTTGCCTGTTGCCTTAGACATGATAGTTGGTTTGCTTTTTGAAAAACGGATCCTGAACCAATCTATCTATCCCCAGTCAGCATGAAAATAACGTTAGAACACTACTTCATTTCACACTTCAAAACAAATCAGGAGTGAAAGGATACAATCTAGTGACCAAGTAACACAAATTAAGTGAGACATCCAAAATGACAGAATCCCAGATGTACGAGGTGGGAGCCGACACAGTGGATATTTATGTAATTCTTTTAGCCGGCAATGCAGAGAGGTTGGCAAGTTGCAGGTATCAATCTGTTTTATTTTATATTCTAGAGGTAGAAGTAAAAATGATATTTCAAGCGCCTGTATGCTCTCCGAAGAACAACAGGCGGGGAGGGGAGGATATTGCCAGGAAACACAACATATTTTCTCATTCCTTTTGCTCCTGTTGTCTAAGGTGACTTCAACAGAGAGACGCCCTCAAAAGATCTAGTGGCAGGCTTGGGGGGAAATGGAGCTGAAGCAACGAGACCCCTTCTTCCACCCCACCCCCCCAGGAAAAAAACCATTAGGGCATTTTGACAAGTGCCTTCAATATTTCATGCGCTGTGCAAAGCCAGTGGCTGGAAGTTCTTCAGGCTTTTGCGTGCGCCGATGCCCTTTTGTTGACAAGAAAGAGGAGCTCTCTTGTGTATACACAGGACAGAAATTAAGCAAATGATCTTTGAGCTGCATGCCGTCAGCAAAGGGTCTCGGTGGGCGCCGAGAGCTGAAAGGGAATCCTCTTTCAGCAAAAACCCGGCTGCCACAAAGACAGCTGAGCATTTCCCATGCCCTGCTGTTTCACTCAGCCTCAATGGCGCTGTTTTGAACTAGGAGGGTGTGAGGTGCTGCGGCCACATTTGGGATACGATGCACTGTTCTGGCTGCCTCTCCTTGAAAAGGATAATGTAGGGTTGGAAGAGGTACAGAACAGAGGGCAACCAGTGCCAGATTTACGTATAAGCTAAACAAGCTATAGGTTAGGGCCCCACTCTCTTGGGGAGCCCCCCAAAAAATTAAAGGGGAGAAAACCTGGACGTACTTGGATAAAATACAGTGGTACCTCGGGTTAGACGCTTCAGGTTACAGACTCCGCTAACCAGAAATAGTACCTCAGGTTAAGAACTTTGCTTCAGGATGAGAACAGAAATCGTGCAGCTGTGGCAGTGGGAGGCCCCATTAGCTAAAGTGGTACCTCAGGTTAAGAACAGTTTCAGGTTAAGAACGGACCTCCAGAACAAATTAAGTTCTTAACCTGAGGTACCACTGTACATATTTTGTTATGTGCAACTGGCTTTAGATACCTGTTAGGTCCATAAATTACCATATAGCACATGGGTAGGCAACCTAAGGCGCGTGGGCCGGATCTGGCCCAATCGCCTTCTCAATCCGGCCTGTGGACAGTCCGGGAATCAGCGTGTTTTTACATGAGTAGAATGTGTCCTTTTATTGAAAATGCATCTCTGGGTTATTTGTGGGGCATAGGAATTCATTCATTTTCCCCCCAAATGTAGTCCGGCCTCCCACAAGGTCTGAAGGACGGTGGACCGGCCCCCTGCTGAAAAAGTTTGCTCACCCCTACATATATTCAACACAAATAACGACAATTTGTTGTTGACAAAGGACAGTTGGATATATAAAGCCCCCCCCCCCTTTACCTTCAGTAGCTCAGGGCCTTAGCAAACTTATATCCGGCCCCGAGGGCAACCAAAGAGGGCAGAGTGAGTCCTGTGGAGGAAAGGTTGACCCCATTTGGTGCTTTCTCCTTTAGAGAAAAGGCAAAGAAGAGGGAAACGTGATAGAGGTTTATGAAATTAAGGATGGCATAGAGAAAGTGGAGAGAGGAAAGTTTTTTCTCCCACTCTCAAAACACTAGAACTGGTAGAACATCCAGAGAAGCTGAATGCGGGAAGGTTCACGACAAAGGAAAACATTTCTTTTTTTAAAAAAAAGTTTTTTATTAGCAATTTCAACATAACAAAATATCAAAAACATATCATTCATTATTCCCCCTTCCCCCCCCCCACTTCCCCATCAAACCCTCCCTCCCCCCCCGAGATTTCCCTCAGCTCCTCTTTCTGATTTCTCAACACATGTTATTCTCTGCATATTATAAAATTGTATAAAGTCCAATTCATTTTGTTGTCTTTTTAAGTAATTTGTAAAAAGTTCCCTTTCTTCTTTAAAGTCACAGTTGTCCTTATCTTGCAGTTAGTATGTCAGTTTAGCCAATTCTGCATAGCTCATCCATTTCTCTTGCCACTGTTCCTTTGTCGGGGTTTCCTCATTCTTCCATCCTTGTGCTATCAAGACTCTTGCCACTGTTGTAGCATACATGAATAAATCCTTTGTTTTCCTTCTTCATGCAGTGAAAAGTTAAACTGTGGAGTTTGCTTCTGGTAGCAGTGATGGTTTCCAACCTAGATGGTTTTAAAAGAGGATTGGACCAAATCGTGACGCATAAGGCTACCCATGGCTACTAGGCATGATGAAGGCTATGCTCTGCCTACATGGTCCAATAATAATAATATAATAATTTATTATTTGTACCCCGCCCATCTGGCTGGGTTTCCCCAGCCACTCTGGGCGGCTCCCAACAAAGTCCAAAAATACACTAAAATGTCACACGTTAAAAACTTCCCTGAGCAGGGCTGCCTTCAGATGTCTTCTGAATGTCAGGTAGTTGTTTATCTCTTTGATATCTGATGGGAGGCCGTTCCACAGGGCAGGTGCCACCACTGAGAAGGCCCTCTGCCCGGTTCCCTGTAGCTTTGCTTCTCGCAGTGAGGGAACCACCAGAAGGCCCTCGGAGCTGGACCTCGGCGTCTGGGCAGAACAATGGAGGTGGAGATGCTCCTTCAGGTCTACTGGGCTGAGGCTGTTTAGGGCTTTAAAGGTCAACACCAACACTTTGAATTGTGCTCAGAAATGTACTGGGAGCCAATGTAGGTCTTCCAAGGCAGTGGTTGCCTCTCAACACCAATTGCTGGAAACCACAGGCGAGGAGAGGGCTTTTGTGCCCAGATCCTGCTTGGGGAGTTGCCATTATGGCAACTGGTCAGCCACTGTGAGAACAGGATGCTGCGCTAGATGGGTCATTGGCCTGATCCAGCACATTCTTCTTATGTTCTTAAGTGTGCCTGCTATGTGCAATGATCTGTGAGACTTGGAGAATGCCATTTTTTGTCTTCTGACTTTGTGTTTCTAAACTGAAAGCGGATCTTATGCCACCAGAAGGTAGGGCTTTATTCTCTGAGGGAACATTTCCTCCAACTGCTAGGTAACAACAACAACAACAACAACAACAACAACAATAATAAATAATTTTATTTATATTCCGCCCTCCCCAGCCGAAGCTGGGCTCAGAGCGGCTAACAACAATCAAAATAATCCAACGATTCTAAAAACATTTCATTATAAATATTAATTAAAATCAAATTGATGGCAACCAATAAGCAAAATTCTGTGCAGATTGCCAGAGGAGGGGGGTCAGGCTGCGCCCTGACCAAAGGCCTGGTGTAACAGCTCTGTCTTGCAGGCCCTGCGGAAAGATGTCAAGTCCCGCAGGACCCTAGTCTCTTGTGACAGAGCGTTCCACCAGATTGGAGCCGCGGCCGAAAAGGCCCTGGCTCTAGTTGAGGCCAGCCTAACCTCTCTGTGGCCTGGGACCTTCAGGATGTTTTTATTTGCAGACCATAGGTTCCTCTGTGGGACATACCAGGAGAGGTGATCCCGTAGGTACGCTACCCCCAAATGGCTTCTGCTGGCTTTTTAAAAAAAAAACTTACCTAGTGCACCACCAAAAATAAGTTTTTTACAGTGGTACCTCTGGTTGTGAACGGGATCTATTCCGGAGGCCCATTCGCAACATGAAAAGAGCGCAACCTGCAGCAGTGTGTCTGCGCACGAGTGGGTTGCGATTCGCCACTTCTGCACATGCGCGTGACGTAATTTTGCGCGTCTGCACATGCGCAAGCGGCGGAACCCGGAAATAACCCTTTCCGGTACTTCCGGGTCACCACGGGATGTAACCTGAAAGAACGTAACGTGAAGCGAGCATAACATGAGGTATGACTGTATCTCTGTTTATATTAGCTAGATAGAGCAATGGTCTGACTCTGCATAAGGCAGATTTCTATGTTCCTGCTGTCTAAGTGCTGTACAGCCTGGTCAAGTTATTCAATATCAAAGGCCAGTGTGAGGATTTATCGTAACAAGTCAACGTGTAATGAGTCTTCCCCACTAAAATTTATTAATGGGTGCTTAGATGGTGGGCAAAGGGACATGGGAGCTCTAGGTTGAATAGAAAAACAATTTATCATCAAAGAAAGGCCAATCTGTTCTGTACCGAGGGTAAGGCTAGACTAGATTGTTAAGCCATATAAGTGATGAATGAGAGATGTAAAACTCCATGGCTAAAGCAGAAAAGTTCAATGGGTAAATAGCGCTGTAGAGTGGATCAGCAATAAATGTTGAGCTTTTACGAAGCAGTATGCAGGTCGGTGGCTGTTCAGTCTGAGCTCCTGGTTCAGCAAAATGCTCTTTGACCTGGTTTTGAGGTCTGCCATGGGTCACAGTTGGACCACGCCATTCACGGAAGGAGGTCTTACTCAGGGGGGTCCATATTTATAGATGGTCTCATCAGCACAACCTTCACTGTTGTGGTGCTTCCATTCTAGAGCTGGCTCTCTGGAGAAGATCACCAAACTGTTCCACTTTACATCTTGTAGGAGGTGACTTAAAGCTTTCCATTGTGTTTGGGGGGAGGGAGATATCTCTGAATTTGTTTGGCAGGGGGGAAAGCCGCGAGTTAAACATACAATTCTGATAGACACAAAAGAAAGAGGAGACTTTGCCCTGCCTGACCTGCAATTATATTATGAGGCAGCCTGTTTGTGTTGGTTAAAGAATGGATTGTATTGGAAAATGCACACATTTTTTATTTGGAAGGTCATGGTATAAAATTTGGCTGGAATGCATATCTTTGGTATTGGAAAGCTAAAATCTACAAAAGTTTAAGAACCACATTATTAGGAGAAATTTGTATAGAGTCTGGGAGAAATACAAAAATTTGTTGGAAAGAAAAGCACCTCTGTTGTTATCCCCCACTGAAGCAATTACCATTAAGAGAATTAATATGGATAGACAATGGGCGATTTATAGAGACTTGTTGAATTTTACAGGGAGTGAACCCAGACTGAAACCAATGGAAGATTTAAGAAACCAAGTCACAGATTGGTTACATTACCACCAGCTACATGATATGTTTGAATTAGATAAGAAACATGGTTTTTCAGACCAAAACTCACAATATGAAAGAGAGTTAATACAGAATAAAGATAAATCATTGTCTAAAATGTATAAATTATTATTGGAATGGGAAGAAAGGATGAGCTGGTCAAAACTTCAATGACACACTGGGCAATGGACTTAGGGCACAATAAAGGCCTAAATCTTTGGGGAAACTTTGAGTGAATGATTTGAAAATTTCTGCATGTTATGCATTGAAACAAAATCATATGAAAATGATTCATAGATGGCATCTAACTCTGAGTAGATTGGCTAAATGTATAAAGCAGAATTGGATTTGTGCTGGAAATGTAAAAAAATGAACTTTTTTCATATGTGGTGGGCATGTAAAAAGGTTAAAGAATACTGGCAAATGATTTATAATGAGATGAAAAAAATGTCTAAAACAACCTTCCCAAAAAGCCCAGAGGTATTTTTTGTTAGGAATAGTGAAGTTCAAAGTCTCCAGGTGTCAGAGAACCTTTTTTATGCACGCAACAATGACAGCTCATGTTCTGTTAGCCCCAAAATGGAAAGTGAAAGAGGTTCCGAGTAAGGAGGACTGTCAACTTAAGCTGATAGAATATGCGGAATTATCAAGTTTAATGAATAGACTAAGAGAGCAAGAAGAATATCTATTGCTGATTATATGGAAAATAACTGTACACATTTGAAAATGTTGGCAGCATTAAGATAAATTCAGCAGTTTAATTAATCATTGAATGATGTAAAATTGGAGAACTGACAAAAATTGACATAGTAAAAATGCAGGAATGATAGATAAACGAAATGAACCAGGGAAGTGGAAGAAGGGAAGTCATGGAATATATGGTATTATGTAAATGTTTATTTTGAGATGTTAAACAAAAACTTAATAAAAAAAATAATTTAAATAAAATCACAATGATAAAGCTTTCCATTGTGCCTTCATGGAGACCCAGTCCTCTGCTCCTTCTCAGGACGATGCCCCATTTATTTATTTTTTAAAGTAATGCTAAGAGGTTTACTCACATTCAGTTCACAGTAGGTTCCTTAAAGGCAGGCTTTAGCTTGTAGTTACAGAAGAGAGAGTGAGTTTATCCCATCTGGGGATTGAGCCCATGTACTGCTGGCTGAGAGCCAGCAGACAGCAAGAGCATCAAGATGGTATAAAGCGAAGAAGAAGGAAAGATGGCTGCATGACCGGTCGTTTTATGGAGTCTCACAGGGTCACAGCCATCTACCTGGTAACACGCAGGGGAAGGATGCTCCAGACCAGGCAATGCCCCATTGATGTCATTGGGACTTACTTTGTACAAAACATACAATAAAACTAGGTTGTTAGCCATGTGGTTGTTCGATTCACATAGAAATGTGGTTATGTTTTGCTGGTTCTGAGCATTTTGAAGATTGCCTTCTACTGATGACTTACAGAATTGTTCTGCAACCATATCATGTCATTCACTTCCTCGTGTGCCATTTAAGGAAAGGCAACACAAGACTTGCTTCAATTCCTCAGCTAAGCTCTTCAGCTAAGTATAAGGGGATTCCAGCTTAGAGGAGACATAGAAACATACCACATTTTTCCATGTATAATACGCCCCTATGTATAAGACACCCCCTATTTTGGGGGACTCCAAATTAAGAAAACACCCCCTCAGCACTGCCCATGTATAAGACGAGCCCCAATTTTAAACCTAATTTTTTGGTAAAAAAGAAACCTAGTCTTATACACGGAAAAATACGGTACATGTTCCCAGACCATCAGATCTTCCTATATATGATTGCTGCAGCATCCAGGGATCATAGGAGCCATGGGAAATGTAGTTGCAGTGGTTCCCTGTATCCCTGGATGCTACTGTGAGCAGGGACTCATAGGCAACATCACAGCAGAGATGGGCCCAGAGTTCCATCATTGCTTAAGCATCTGGAGAGATGGTTTTTCTTGGATTTTGCTATAAGCATGCATAGTCCCATAGAGAGATGCTGGAGAACTTGGACTAGTATAAAGGTAAAGCGACCCCTGACCATTAGGTCCAGTCGTGGCCGACTCTGGGGTTGCGGTGCTCATCTCGCTTTACTGGCCGAGGGAGCCGGCGTACAGCTTCCAGGTCATGTGGCCAGCATGACTAAACCGCTTCTGGCGAACCAGAGCAGCACACGGAAACGCCATTTACCTTCCCGCCGGAGCGGTACCTATTTATCTACTTGCACTTCGACATGCTTTCAAACTGCTAGGTTGGCAGGAGCAGGGACCGAGCAACGGGAGCTCACCCTGTCGCGGGGATTTGAACTGCCATCCTTCTGATCAGCAAGTCCTAGGCTCTGTGGTTTAACCCACAGTGCCACCCGCGTCCCTTTGGACTAGTATATTCTGTGATAAATTGCCTGTCAAAGCTTACTACGATGTCATCAGGCATTTGGTTTATGCCAACGCAGCTGGGTTTTTGCGGTGGCCAAGGTGCCCACGAGCCATTTCCAGTTCTGATCCTTGTGTTGCTCCTTGCCATGCCCCAGTTCTGCCCATCTTCCCAGCCGTGCGATGGTGTTTTCTTTTTGACGGTATTGCCTCCGGCATCCAAGACTGAGATGCTGACAACAGTCAGTTGCCACATCAGCACACATTGGCCAACTTAAGAGAGCAGCTGAAGGCTAAAGGTAGTTGCATTTTTGCTGCTGCAGCTACTGTTATACCTCCTCCCGAGCATCATTTTACAAGGTCGGGACCCCACAAGGTCATTTCAAGGGTACAGGAACTCCTTTTGTCGAGTGCGCAGTTTGGATGTGTGCGGCTGGCTCCTCATTAGACTGCCTGTCTGAGACTACCCAGTGGAACTCCATCAGTAGGGATTCCTGGTGTGAGATCAGCAACTTTCCCTTTCTCTCCTTGCATCACAGATCATTAACTCCATGGCGCCTGCAACATTCATTTCTGGTGAGCTGGGCATGTCTCTTCTTGCTGCCGCAGTCTTCTGCACAAGTCAAGATGACTGAGAACTCAGATATCATTTTGTCTGTTAGGTCAAAGCTGGATCTGGCACCTGAGAGCTGTGAAATAATAATAATAATAATAATAATAATAATAATAATAATAATAATAATAATAATTTATTGTACCCCACCTATCTGACTGGGTTGGCCCAGCCACTCTAGCCACAGGAAGGATGTTGCCCAGAAAGGATGATACTGGGGAAAATGAAATGTCTGTATTTTTTTAAAGCATCTTCTCTGAAGGACCCTGGGAAAGCCAGTTTGTTGTCAGAGAGGCCATCTCCTTGGGAAGCAGCGGCAGCAGCACACTGAACAAGACAGGACACATAGAGTGGATATTGGCTCTATACGGGCAACAGCCACATTTGTCTCAGGGAACTGAATTGCTATTGGTGCAATTCTAAGAAGGTGGGGTGGTGGAGTGAGGAAAGTTAATTCCTTGAGTTGTGAAATATACTCAGAGTCCTGCAGTGATTTCATGCTCTTTATTGCAGCTTGTAAAACAGTGACTGAATTCCCCCCCCCCCCCAAAAAAAACCCTCAGGCTTTTATATACATTATTTACACAATAAGTCCATTCTGATTGGCTGATTCTGCTTCCCTCCTGGAGCCTGATTGGTCTTCTCCTGCAGGCCAATCAGTTGCTGCATTCTACGATCCTACCAGCCTAATTGGCTGATTAACATCCTCCTGGAGCCTGATTGGTCTTCTCCTGCAGGCCAATCAGTTGTTGCATTCTAGGATCCTACCTGCCTATTGTACTAGGATCCAAGCTTGGTACATAACAAGTTTCACAAAGAATCCTCCAGCAGAATGGGTTCATATCACAGAAGCTTGTTTATTTATTTTTTAAAGTGGAAAGGATAGAATGATAGCAGAGCACTGGTCACGTTTGCTGATGATACCAAGTTGTTCAGGGTCATTAAAACGAAAAGGGATTGTGGTGATATGATGAGGTGATATGATCACAATCTTCAGATAACTGAAGGGCTTCCACGTGGAAGATGAGCAAGCTTTCTTTCTGCTGCTCCAGAGGGTAGGACTCAAATCAATGGACTTTAATGAGAAGACAGAAGGTTACAGCCCAGCATGAGGAAGGACTTTCTGAGGGTGAGAACTGTTCAATAGTGGAATTGTTTGTTTGTTTGTTTGTTTGTTTGTTTGTTTGTTTGTTTGTTGGGTTTTTGTTTTTTCTTATTACATTTATTGTAATTCATATTTAGTGTTAGCTGCCCTGAGCCCAGCCCTAGCCAGGGAGGGTGGGGTATAAATTATTTATATTTATTTAGTCCCATCCCTCTTCTTCCCTAATGAGACCCTACATTCCTTTCTCCATTCCTTCTTTGTTCTTTCTCATCATCTACTGTCCTCAGCACCCAGGCGCCTCATCCTGCCAGACCATGTGACTCTCATCTCTCTGGAGCCGAAGCTTCTGTCATCTCATCTTCTGTTTACAGCTGCCATAAAGCAGAAGATGCAATGCCTTCTGTGGTTCTATGACTAAGGGGGCATTCAGACATGAGGAAGACTGCGATTGTTTTCCTGATTATAATGCCAACACTTCTGTCCTGTTTTGAGCTGTTACAGTCACACTGCAGTGCTGGTAGTGTTGTGGATCCGTGGCTTTTTGACCAATATACCAGCATGTTGCATTAACTTTCATTCACACCAGTGGGTGTGGTATGCAACAGATGTCATTGGACAACTTCGCTATTTCCCTTTCGTTTTCAGAGCATGGGTGCTTCTGTTCCCTCATGGAAATGGCAGTGCACTGAAATTCCGCCCCAGATCTCATCACTTTAGTCTTGTGTTTTTACACAAGAACTTAAGAAGAGTGTGCTGAATCAGGCGGGTGGCCCATCTAGTCCAGCACCCTGTTCTCTTTTTTTTATTATTATTAATTTTTTAGAAAAGTTTTTCTTTTACAAATTTAAATAACACATACTTTCCAATATAATACATAAATTCTTTTAGACTTCCCCCAGCTCCCTCCACAATCCTCATGATTTTAAAATTTAATTCACATTTCCTTTATAATTGTATTGCTAGTTAGTGAATCTTTACAGCTCTTTCCCCTCTTACAACACCCTTTCTCCTCACAAAGCCTCTTTAAAACCGACTAGCGTTGTCTGTTCATCACATATATTTTCCAGATGAATCGTAAACTTTCTCCAGTCCTGTATGAACTTGTGATCCTTTTGGTATCTGATTTTTCCTGTCAGTTTATCTAATTCAGCAAAGTCCATCAATTTCCGTCTCCATTCTTCCAATGTTGGTAAATCTTCTTGTTTCCATTTTTGAGCCATTAAAATTCTTGCCGCAGTCACTGCATATTGAAAAAGTTTATAATCACTTCTATTGATCTCGCTTCCTGTAATTCCTAACAAAAAGGCTTCTGGTTTCTTCACAAACGTATATTTAAACATCTTTTTCAACTCATTATATATCATTTCCCAGAAGCCTTTTACTTTCTTACACTCCCACCACATATGATAAAACGACCCTTCCTTCTCCTTACATTTCCAACATTTATTACATGTCTTATACATTTTTGCAAGTTTAACGGGAGTGATATACCATCTATATACCATTTTCATGATATTTTCCTTTATCGTCATACATGCGGTGAATTTCATATTTTCCTTCCATACCTTCTCCCAATCTGTCAGCTGTATATTATAACCAAAATCCTTGGCCCAATGTATCATAACCGATTTAACTTCTTCGTCTTTTGTTTGCCATTCCAATAGCATTTTATACATTTTTGACAAAACCTTATAATCATTATTTATTATCTCCCCCAAAAAGGGTACTTTTTATTCAGTTAAAGGGGAGAAGAAACAACAGCCGCGAGCGGTAACTTACTTTCACTTTTGATCGCTTTGTTGTTTTCATGCGTCTAAGCTGATTGCGAATAGAGAAGCTGGTCTCGTACCTTTCAATTTTTTTTCATCCGGTTTCTTTCCTTGATTTTAAATTCTTCTTATATCCAATTAAGTCTGAATTTCTTTCAAATCGAGAATTGAGAGCTCTCCTTGCAAGCCCGGGGCTTCGTTTCTCGGAGGTAGCTATGGCCTCCCTGCAACCCGCTCTCCCCCCCCGCCGTTCTCGTCACTCTTTTTGAGAGCTACCTGACGGCCGGGAGGTTCGCGTTTCGGCTGCCTGCGGGAACCTGAGTGTCAGAACACCCTCCTGACACTACTTCGAGGGGTCACTGCGCCCTGTGACACCCCCAATCCTCCGAAAAACCCGGGATCTCCCAAGAGGGAAAATCCCCGCTTGCGCTCGGATCGCTGTCAACCGGAAGTCTCCCCAGCACCCTGTTCTCACAGTGGTCAACTTAGATGCCTGTTGGAAACCCACAAACAGGATCTGACCACAAGAGCAACTCTCCCCTCCTGAGGCTTTCAGATACTGGGTTTCAGAACAAAACAAATTCCTTCCAGTAGCACCTTAAAGACCAACTAAGTCAGTTCTTGGTATGAGCTTTCGTGTGCATGCACACTTCTTCAGATACCTTCAGGTATCTGAAGAAGTGTGCATGCACACGAAAGCTCATACCAAGAACTGACTTAGTTGGTCTTTAAGGTGCTACTGGAAGGAATTTGTTTTGTTTTGACTATGGCAGACCAACACGGCTACCTATCTGTAACTGGGTTTCAGAAGTATTGCTACCTCTGACAATGGAGGCAAAATAGTGCCATTGCGGCTGGTAGCCCTCCATTGCTTTCTCCTTCTCGCATTTGTCTATATCTCTTTTGAACCCATCTAAGTTGGTTCCTAGGGATGTGGGTGGTGCTGTGGGTTAAACCACAGAGCCTAGGGCTTGCCGATCAGAAGGTCGGAGGTTCGAATCCCCGTGACCAGCTGAGCTCCCGTTGCTTGGTCCCTGCTCCTGCCAACCTAGCAGTTTGAAAGCACGTCAAAGTGCAAGTAGATAAATAGGTACCGCTTCGGCCGGAAGGTAAACGGCGTTTCAGTGCACTGCTCTGGTTCGCCAGAAGCGGCTTAGTCATGCTGGCCACATGACCCGGAAGCTGTATGCCGGCTCCCTCGGCCAATAAAGCGAGACAAGAGCCGCAACCCCAGAGTTGACTACGACTAGACCTAATGGTCAGGGGTCCCTTTACCTTTACCTTTAAACTTGGATCCTAGAACAATAGGCAGGTAGGATCCTAGAATGCAACAACTGATTGGCTTGTTGGTTCCTATCCCTGCCTCCAGGTTAAAGGCGGCTGCAAACATATGTGTCTTCTGGAATCAGAGAACACGGAAATGGGCACTAAGGAAGTGCTAAATTCTGTTCGTTTTCCGGAAATGGCTTTTACATTGCATGAAAACTCAAATATAAGGTGGTAATGAACAATTCGGAGAAACTTGTTGGAGAAGTGTAATAAACTGCTGGGGATGCAGCTGGTGAGGAACCAGAGGGGCTTCCATTTCCTGTGCAATCATGGGGACCAGACTTTATGTATGGACTTTAAAAATGGAAGCTGGAGTCTTCGGGATCCGAAGAGAGGAGGTGGACTTTCTGCATAAACATGGCCAGCAGGCCAGCTTAAGAAAACCACCAGCACAAAAAGGCGTGTGGAGAGATGAAGGGACTGTGGCGATTAAACCAGATCTGCTGAAATCCTTCCAAAGTCGGCTTAAGAAGTAAGACCCAACAATGTCACCCTGAGGGTCATTCTCTGCAGGACATCTCAGGCCCTGTGGCCAGATTTTCTCCTCCTGTGCATCCCGTGAAGGTTGAAGGGGTCTGTGACATCCCTGCTCTCTCTGGCTGGGTCAAAGCAAACTCTCAGCCCTCCTGGCTTTCATGTCAGGGAGCTGCCAGCTGCCAGGGGATCATGCCCCTCTGCTTGGCTTTGTGTTGAGATTATCCTCAGGAACTTGCCGGCAATGAGGAAACTGTGAATTTTATTTTTAAATCGAGCATCGTAACTGCTGGAGTTGAAATCTCACCCTAGTGAGCAGGTGGGCGGATCTGCAGCGCTGCCAGTAACAACAGAATATTGTATGAAAAACAATGTAGATAAATGTTGGGGTGGAGAAAAAGGAAGAGAGAAAGAGAGAAAGAGAGAAAGAGAGAAAGAGAGAAAGAGAGAAAGAAAGAAAGAAAGAAAGAAAGAAAGAAAGAAAGAAAGAAAGAAAGAAAGAACCTGCACAGCTTAGGTGCAGCCCATAAGTCACATTCTTCTTATTATTACAATTGATTTATTAATTGCCTTGTAAACCACCAGTTAAACAGTTAAAAACACAAAACCAGCAAATACATTTAAAGCAAGACTAAAACCCTAGCAAGTGGACACTCATGGTAGAGACCTAGGTAGGAAAACCTATTGGAGCAAAAATGTCTTCAACTGTTTCCTAAAAGTGCAGATAGGGAGCGCCTGTTGCATCTTGACAGGGATGCTGTTCTTCAGAACAGGGGCCACCACACTAAAGGCCTTGCTCTGAGATACTTTAGAGTGTGCTGAGATCTTTGGAACTTGCAGGGGAGACTCTCCTACAAACTGGGTGTTGAAGGTAACCTGGTCCTGAGCTGTGTAGGGGCTTAAATGTTAGCACCAGCGCCATGAACACCAACACCAGTAGCAAACCAGCAGCCAGTGCGAATCCTTCAAACAAAGTGTGCTAAGCAGGTGGCACATAACAATTTCCAGCGTTCCCTGTGAAGAGGAATTGATCATCAATCCACTTATGGGACAGCAACCATTTGATCGGGCTGCATCAGAGGCAAGAACAGATTCAGGGCCACTCTAGGGGTGCAGCCAAGAAATAAACAACCTTTGAACCTCCCCTCCTCCAACTTTTCCATTCCAACTGGTCACTAGAACAACTTGCAACTAAGAACTTGGGTTTTCTTATTTCCTCCTCCCTCCAAATCCTTTTTCCTTTTATGTTGTGTCTTTTTCCATTGTAAGCCTGAAGGCAGAGGACTTTTAAAAAAAGTGATCTGTAAGCTGCTATGGAAGACTTGTTTTTGCCTGAAGAGGAGGATAAAAATTATTTTTTTAAAATAAATGAGATGCCTATCTGCCAGATGGTCCCCTTAGTGGCAGATTGTCTGACCTCACTAAGTCTCTCTGACCCTCCAACAAACCTTCCTAGTTGAGGAATGCCATGTACCATATTTTTTGCTCTATAAGACTCACTTTGTCCCTCCTAAAAAGTAAGGGGAATTGTGTGTGCGTCTTATGGAGCGAATGCAGGCTGCGCAGCTATCCCAGAAGCCAGAACAGCAAGAGGGATTGCTGCTTTCACTGCGCAGCGATCCCTCTTGCTGTTCTGGCTTCTGAGATTCAGAATATTTTTTTTCTTGTTTTCCTCCTCCAAAAACTAGGTGCGTCTTGTGGTCTGGTGCGTCTTATAGAGCGAAAAATATGGTAATTCCCTTCTCTCCGTGGGCAGCAGCCGAAATCCGGAAATTAACTCCCAATAACCCCCCCTTCTTTATATTATTGCTCATTCCCATTAGTATTGAACATGTTTGTTTGTTCCCATTTATAGTCCACCCTTCAATGAGCTCAAGGAGGCATGCATAGCTTTCCTCCCCCGCCCCTTTATCCTTACAACAACCCTGTGAGGTAGGTAAGGCTGAGAGTGAATGACTGGCTTCCAAGGTCACCCAGTTATTTTCATGGCTTAGTGGGGATTTGAACCCTGTTCCTCCAGGTCCCAGTCCAACGCTTTCACCATTACCACCCCCCACAAGGTTGGCCAGGGCCAGACCCCAGACCCTGAGATTTCAGAGCCCCAAACCTCAGACCTCAGGACAAACCCTGATGATGTCACAGAGGGCAGCTCCATGGTAATTGTGTAAAATTGTCAGGGAACTGACATCGGAGCCAGAAGTGGAGGCAGGGCTCCCAAGCGATGCCGGAGAAGGGCCAAGCAGGGAGAGAGGGAACTCATCGGCTGGGGAAGGAAATCAGCATAACACCAGGGATAAAGGGGGTGGTTGGGGGAATCGGAGAGGGGTCTCCAGGACTCTTCGCTGGAGACCAGCGGGGAGAGCACAGATCCTCCTCTGCCCACACCCACCCTGCGCAGAAGACTTCCGCGCAGGGAAAGTAGGCATAGACTTGGCGTCAAAGAGCTTTTGTGCTGGAAGAAGTTTAAGAAACACCCACTGACGGATTCTGCTAGTGACTGAACAGCCACGAAGTGAAGGGCTGTCCAGTCAGGAAAGGTTTAACCAGGCTACCTAGCCAGGCGTGGTGGCAACTTACGCACGAGCAACCCCCATACATTCATTACATAAAATGATAGAATTGTAGAGTTGGATGGGACCATGTGGGTCATCTGTAGCCCAACGCCCTGCAATGCAGGATTCTTTCATCAAACCTGGAGCTTGAACCCACAACCCCAAGATTAAGAGTCTTGTGCTTTACTGACAAGCATGGCTGAGACCTGGAGGCAGAGATTAATTTGGAGAGGGATGGAGGGAGTGGAGGAGAACAAACCTCTCTCCCCACTCCACCAGAGAATCTATGCCGGGGTCAGCAAACTTTTTCAGCAGGGGGGCGGTCCACTGTCCCTCAGAACTCGTGGGGGGTCGGACTATATTTTTTGGGGAAAATATATATGAACGAATTCCTATGCCCCACAAATACCCCAGAGATGCATTTTAAATAAAAGGGCACATTCTACTCATGTAAAAACACACTGATTCCCAGACTGCCCGCGGGCCGGATTGAGAAGGTGATTGGGCCGGATCTGGACCCCGGGCCTTAGTTTGCCTACCTATGATCTATGCAATAGGTTACGGCTGTCTCCTGCGAGGCTGAACCTTGCAAACTTCATGCACAGTCTTCTCTCTCTCTCTCTCTTATTTTAAAGTTGAAAAAAATGTTCTTGCCTGGAGAGCCAAGCAGCCTTCCCTCTGCTGCCTGGAGGGGGCCAGGCAAACCTTCAGGTGAGCCCTGGAGATCTGGCAATTCGAGCCTCCACTGGTGTGTCACTCTCTTGTTTGTTGAGGCTCACTTTGTGGGTGAAATGCGCAGCCGAACATGGCAGTGAAGCGTTCCTCCGTCTGATCTGGCCGCCTCTCTGTAGAGCTTCCCTGCTTCCCTCTGGGAGTGGCTGTAACAGGAGAGATGCTGGCAGATCATTAGAGCCGAGAATGTCTGACTTCACAGAGGTCCTACAAGCCCCAAACAAAGCAGGGAAACTTTCCTTTTAATCATCGGCAAGCACTTCGACTCATAGCATTGCCGCATCTGTAGAGTGTCACCAGCAAGCCAGTGGTCTGCACAGGAGTCTGTGGCCTCCCATTGAGGCATGCTCATTTGCTGCAGGATAAGACGTGGCGGCAGCACGTAGACAAGACGTCTCCTTGACCTGACTTTTTAACTTCTCTATTTCATAGCAGCTGTGATTGAGACGCGGTCTTCCATTTGGCAGGAGCTCAGGCCCAATGGCAGGCAGATTTGTCGGGCAGGAGGCTCTCAGCCAGAGAGTGGACACCCAAGGATGCTGAATGCTGGAAGAGTCAGGACAGATAAAAGGAAGTATTTCGTCATGAGTCACGTCGTTAAACTATGGAACTAGCTCCTGCAGGAGACAAGAGGGGCTGCCAAGCTGGAAGCTTGGACACATTCATAGAGGAGAGGGCTGTAGAAGGCTACTTGCCACATTGGCTGTGTGGGAATGTTCAGGGTTGCAGGAGAGGATATATTGTTTGATTATAGCCTTTCCAACTTGTGTTAACAAGTTCACAATTTAGCAGAGTAACACCCCCGCCTTTTTAAACTCACAGCGGATGCGTTTGCTCAGGCTCACTTAAAGCCTCTATAATGTTCTGGTATTTTCCCCTTATTCCCTCATAAAAGATAAGACATGACACAGTCTTCTATAAAAGTATAAAAAGAGTTTACTCACATTCTGTTCACAATTGGATCCCAGAAGGCAGACTTAGCTTAGAAAAGTAACATACACTGGGAAACTATCTCACAAGGAGACAGTCCCTCTGTCCTCTCTTGGCTGGAGGCCAAGAGGGCATCTTTGGCTAAGCAGATGTTGCTTCTTCAATGCATGTAGTCAAAAAGAGAGAGAGATGGCTGGCTGCCCTGTGCTTTTGTCGTTACCTGCACAGGTGAGGCCACGCCCACCTCTATTCACATGCAGAGGAAGTCTGCCCCAGCCCAGAAGGAAACAGGAAGTTGACCTGCTGGCTGGACAAACATCCCTCCCCATGTGTAAACATGTTCACTCTAGGAATGTTGTACTTGACTGCTCTTGTGTTTCACATCCCACAGGCTGTGCTCTGTCTCCGTGGTCAGAGGCAGTAAATGCTTCTGAATACCAGTTTCTGGAAACCACAGGAGGGGAGAGGGCGCTTGGACTCGGGGTTTCTCACAGGGGCATCTGGTTGGCCACTGTATGGGCAGCAGGGTGGATCAGATAGATTGAATGGAACCTGGCAAATTGTTCTCAGAATTAGGGTTCCTGGCAGATTTGAATGCTGGAAACTGTTCTGTGGCTCCTCATTGGTTGACCTTTGAGCCTCTTCTCTCCCACTCCCTCTCTTCAGCTGGCTGCATGCCTTCAACATCTAATCTCGTGGTCCCCAAACTCCTGCCCCCTTCGCCCACAAGGGTCTTGGCAAACCACTTAATGTTTTTCTCTGCCTGTTGTAGCCGTCATGATGTGCTGGGCTAGATGCCGTATCCTTTTTACTTGTCCTTTGTTGCTTCTTTTGTGGATTTCATTTTAATGTATTACAATTTGAATCCCACAGAACACAATATGAAATGATACAATACAATACAAGAAGCAGAAGAAGCGATTAAGGCCACATTTGCATTCCGAGCGCCATGATACCCCTTTAAACAGTCATTAACAGGATTCTGGGAACTGCAGGCAAGTAAAGGGTGCTGAGACCCCTCTTCCTCTCCCGTAGCTACAATTCTCAGAGTGGTTTGGCAATCAGATCTCTCTTCCCAGGAAACTCTGGGAATTGGAGCTACTACAAGAGAACATAGCTGTCAACTTTTCCCTTTTCTTGCGAGGAATCCTATTCAGAATAAGGGAATTTCCCTTAAAAAAAGGGAAACGTTGATATCTATGCAAGGGAATAGTGCTCTTCTAACAACTCTCTCTCTCCCAGAAGCCATGACTCTTTCATAGTGCTTTAAATGTATGGCATGAATACAATCAAAATCAATATGAATATTTAATACGATTAATGTACTGCCATCTGCCTTCAACCACAAATCCACAGATACACCATGAACCACCTGAATGAATTTCACAGGCCACTGGCGGTCTGCAGACTGCAGTATGGGAACTCCTTGCTCTGATCAATTTCTTAAACGAACCTCACCCTCTGATTTGTAACCCATTGGGCATGCAGAGGATGTGCCCAGTCACATGGCTTCCTTCTTAGATCTCACAGTCCAGAGGTGATGTGTGGTCCTCTCCCACACTTGTTGACCCAGAAACAAGTCCCATCGTGCCCAATGGCACTTACTCCTTAATAAGTGTGTGCATGTGTCTAAGTTTTCATCAACGCTCAGATCAGAGAAGAGGCACAACTAGGAGTCCCTTAAGAGAATTCACAACTCTCCCCAATTTTAGCCAACCTATGGCCCTTCAGTAGCCTTCTAAAAACAACAGAGAAGGGGTCAGAACTAAAGGAAGGAGAGAAAATCATCCAATGCATGAGCATTTTAATGTGAAACCACCTGCCTCACACTTCCCAAACTAACCCACAAAATGAAACACAGCTATCCTTCAAAACATGCGTTCCTCTAAAGTTTGCGTGCTCGCTTCGGCAGCACATATACTAAATTTGCGACGCAAAATCTCAGACCCAAAAAATGCACATGCAGAAGTGTATTTCTGAAGAAAGAGTGTGGAAACACGGGTATATTAGCGAAAGTGAAATGCAAAGGAAAGAATGATATTATGGGAAACAGCTTGCAAAGCGATGTACATACATCAGACAAAATTGCACGCATGAGTGCGTGCATCGGGGGAACAGTGCATGAAAATGCATATGGATTTTTGTGAGGACTTCTGTTAAAAAAAAATATTGAAGACTGATGTGGAAATGGGGTGAGCTGAACTTATGATTGGAAAATAAGACACTGAGACAAACTGAAATGGATAGATTCTCCTATTCAGCACAGAGGGGGGCTCCCTCTGAAACCCACCCTTTAGAGTGAACCCTGGATTTCAGCCAAACTCTTTTGCCAGTTAACGTCAATCCTGATTTCTTCTTGTACAATATACAATTCCTGGCCATCACTGGTCATATATCACCTTCTCCCTCTCCCTCTCCCTCTCCCTCTCTCCCTCCTCCCCAGTTCTAACAATGCCTGTTGTGGCAAAATGTGAGGGGAGGGGGTTGGGGAGGGGTTGGACTAGATGACTCTCTGGGTCCCCTACAAGTCTATGATTCTATTGTTCTAAGAGGCTTGTTTGGCTGCTTCTTAGCAAGCTGGAGAGTGACTGTGGAGGACAAACGACTGAAGATGAGCGCGATGGAAAAGGGAGGGGGCCCCAGAGTTCATGCAACAGGCCAGGGTTGTCCGAATCAACCCCTTTCAATTTGGAGCTGCCATTTTGCTTGGTGATAGCATGACATTATATCCTTTGACTGGAACAGGTGTTGCTCCAGCAGGGAACCGGTATTTTATCACTGTTGCTTGATGTGGGTTATTTTTTTTTATTAGTATTTTTTGAGTCTGGTAGTAATAGCTTCTATGACAGCGTTAAGGGCTTTAATGTCAGGATGTATCTAGGCATGAAACGATTCCATGTCATAAGCCTCTGGCGAGGTTTAGTGCTGCTAAATGGAAGATCTAAAGGGATGATCATCCTTTATGCTTGCTACTCCATGGCCATTGCTGGTCCAAGGCGATTGCAGGCAGACTTACAAATATTTTCCCACCGCACCCTCTTTTTGTACTTTATTTAACCAAACCAGCCTCCACCAACCTGGTGCGCCCCAGATGCAGTGGCGTAGCGTGGGTTGTCAGCACCCGGGGCAAGGCAAGTAATTTGTGCCCCCTAACCCATGGATTTGCGCCCCCTAACCCGTGGATTTGTGCCCCCTAACCCTAGCCCCCAGATGTTGCGCCTGGTGCGGCCGGCCCCCCCTGCACCCCCCACGCTACGCCACTGCCCAGATGTTCTGGGCCACAGCTTCTATAACCCCTGAGCATTGATCGTGCTTCCTGGTGCGGATGAGAACTATAGTTCAGCAACACCTGGAGGGCACCAGGTTGGAAATGGCTGGTGCCAAATATGATCTCAATCAACTTTGGAGTGGGGCAGAGGGACTCCTCAGAGAGATTCTGTAATAATAGTCAAGTGGACCAGCTTCTTTAGAAAACCCATTAGCCTCTTGGGTTTCAGCCTGTTTCATTGGTATCACCCTTAAGAGGCAGTATGGTGCAGTGGCTAGATTGTTGGCATTAGGCTACATCCACACCATCCATTGAAAGCACTATGATACCATTTTGAACAGTCATGGCTTCCCCCCAAAGAATTCTGGGAGCTGGAGTTTATAAGGGTGCTGAGAGTTGTTAGGAGATGCCTATTTCCCCCTCAGAGCTACACTTCCAAGAGTTCCCTTGGGAGAGGGATTGAGAGTTAAACTACTCTGGGAATTGTTCTGGGGAAGCCACGATAGTTAAACAGACACCCAACCATTAAAAGGGAAGCAGTGAAAATAAGCTTCCACTCCTTGACAGCCCTGGGCGTTCCAGAGCTGCTCATTTACACTGGCATGGAGGGGCGAAAGGAGGATTTCTTCTTGTGTTTAAAAGGCTGCAGCATTTCTGAGGTATTTAAAACACTCAGGTTTCTCACAGAAATTTGCTTCTGGGCAAGTTAAGATGGTGGGTAGCTGGGCTCCACACAGGCCCGTCTTACCCATTGAGGCTAGTGGCACAAGGCGCCAGGGCGCCAAGTTCTGGAGGGCGCCAGGCGAGAGTCTGGGGAACACGGAATGAGCGCACTGAGTGAGCAAGGGTGTGTGCGCCGCTCCCGCCGAGCATCGGCTTGGTTTTTTCCCCTTTTAGCCTGCAGGTGCCGAATTCTGCGGGGTGCCAGAAGGCTAAAAGGGACAAAACCAAGCCGCCACTTGGCGGAAGTGGCACACGCGCCCTCGCTCGCTCGGCACAATCCTGCTCGCTTGGTTTGCTGCCTGCCATGGCCACCATGGCACGAAGTGGCCAGCTGATCTAGGAGGCACTGTGTTCAGCCTCCACCTCTTCCCCTCCAGAGGAGCCTCCCTCCAGCTGCAGCCCGCCTCCTCCAGCCCTAAAAACGGTCAACTCTGGGAAAGGGGGGGTACTGGAGGGATAATATAATAATAATCATTTGTTTATACCCCACCCATCTGGCTGAGTTTCCCCAGTCACTCTGGGTGACTCCCAATCGAGTGTTAAAAACAATACAGCATTAAATATTAAAAACTTCCCTAAACAGGGCTGCATTCAGATGTCTTTTAAAGATAGGATAGCTGCTTATTTTCTTCACATCTGAAGTGAGGGTGTTCCACAGAGCAGGCACCACTACCAAGAAGGCCCTCTGTCTATTTCCCTGTAACCTCACTTCTCACAGCAAGGGATCCGCCAGAAGACCCTCGGCATTGGATCTCAATGTCTGGGCTGAACGATGGGGGTGGAGACATTCTTTTATGTATACAGGACCGAGGCTGTTTAGGGCTTTAAAGGTCAGCACCAACGCTTTGAATTGTGCTTGGAAACATACTGGGAGACAATACAGATCTCTCAGGACCAGTGTTATGTGTTTCTGGCGGCCACTCCCAGTCACCAGTCTAGCTGCCGCATTCTGGATTAGTTGTAGTTTCCGGGTCACCTTCAAAGGTAGCCCCACATAGAGCGCATTGGAGTAGTCCAAGTGGGAGATAACCAGAGCATGCACCACTCTGGCGAGACAGTATGTGGGCAGGTAGGGTCTCAGCCTGCATACCAGATGGAGCTGGTAGACTGCCGCCCTAGACACAGAATTGACCTGTGTCTCCATGGACAGCTGTGAGTCCAAAATGACTCTGAGGCTGTGCACCTGGTCCTTCAGGGGCACAGTTACCCCATTCAGCACCAGGGAGTCCCCCACACCCACCCGCCCCCTGTCCCCCCAAAACAGTACTTTTGTCTTGTCAAAATTCAACCTCAATCTGTTAGCACCACAGCGCCAGATATGCTTAGAACAGCCCTGGATCCACACCAGCCTTGCGCTTACCAGAGCACCCAAGCACTGAACTTACCAGAGTGCCCAGCTACTCTGTAAGCAAAGTTAAAAAAGGAAGAAAAAGTGGAAAGGGGCAGTGGATTCAGGGCCTCATGTAACTGGGATTGGGACCCCACGGGCCACCCTCTAACAACCCTCCCATTAAAAGCAAAGGCACATTTTCTGTGGGACGTCAAACGTTAACAAAGCAAATACTTTCCTTTTCCTTGCCAAGGCAGAAAATGTGCTCGACTCAAGCAGGCGCCCAGCTGCTTATGCTTTCCAGAAGGATATGTCTTGCTGGTGGGGCTGGATCCCCGCTTGGTGTAACCGCAGCCCTGCTGAGATTGGACGGAGCCTTGGCGTCCCGCTTGGAGAGGTGCCCTCTGCCAACCCCTCACCAATCCAATTCTCACTCTGTCTGATTGCAGTAATAACAACTTGCACAAATTTCCTGCCTCAACATGAAACCTCCTCCAGCTTCGCGATGCAAATAATATAATAGTGTGATGAGCAGGATGACGGAGGGAATAATAAGAATAATAATCGCCATGATGTCTTTATTCAGGGAATGAATGAATGAATCAAGCAAAAATAAATGATATTCACAGACGGGGAAGGGGGGGCCGCGCGGTCCTGCTATATGTGTGGGAGAAAAGCGAGCGGCGGAACCAGAGGAAGTGAATCTACAGCCTTGCCTGGGAAGAAGCACCCAGAGCCGAGCTGGTTATTAGACAACTGGGATCATTTGCCAGTTTGTGGCGGGAGGATGCAAGGATTGAAATCGAATTTATGACATGCTTGGTCACTCTAGAACAGACTTTCTCAACCTGTGGGTCCCCAGATGTTGTTGAACTACAACTCCCATCACCCCTAGCTAGCAAGGCCAGAGCTTAGGGATGATGGGAGTTGTAGTCCAACAACATCTGGGGATCCACAGGTTGAGAACTGCTACTCTAGAAGGTTCAAACACAAAACTGGGCAGGTGATGGGGTCTCCTGAAGTTCTGCATTGCCATCTTGGTTCCTGGATGGAATTAGGGGCAGCTGGGCAGCATTGTTAGACCTATGCCAGCTGAGAACATGCCCAAGAGCCCTTTGTTACCATCAACAAACCAAAGGCGAGGTGAGGGATGGAAAGGGGATGTTGAGGAAAAGCTGCCTGTATCTGCATTGGGTCCAACAGCCACTACTGTCACTGAGAGGCTTCTTTCCATGTGGTGCCTTATTAAGAGCTGGGTGTGAGGCATTGGGGCTTAAACTGCTTCCCATCTCCAGTTGCTGGCATCTCCCTCTCTGGTCTTTTGTTTTCCTTTCTGCTCTGCTCCTCTCTGTTTGCCCCGGGTGCCGTCCTCCTTACTATCGGGTAGCTGCAGCTTGTAGCTGTTGCTCTCTCCACCCTTTGCTGCCAAAAGGCTGCCCACATGCAGTCATTCTGCTGGAGACCCTTTTACAAACCAAATGCCTTTTGCGGGCAGTCACATCTGCCTTATAACTTGCTTACCTCGTTATGGTGGATTTGTTTCAGGCTGGGTGCGTTTTAGCCCGAAGAAGTTAAGATTAAGGAGAGACGGAGCTACCACCTTCAGATCTCTAAGGGGGCTGGCAGGCAAAAGATGGGGCGGATGCAATCTCCGGAGGGCAGGACTTAAAACTAGCCGGGTGGAAATCACAGGGAAGCAAATTTTGGCTGAACATTTGGAGAAACTTGCTAATGGCAACAGCTGTCTGACAGTGGAGTTGGGGGGCCTTGGGATGCAGCCAGCTCTCATTTGCTGGAGGTGTTTATGCTAAGGTTGCCAGATTTTTTTCAATGAATCCTGGGACACTTTAAATAAATAAATAAATAAATAAATAAATAAATAAATAAATACATACATACTACACGTTTGGGACGTTGATGCTGCAGTGATGGTGGTGGCAGAGGGGCAGTCGCCGCCTTGACCTCAACCCGCCACATTTCCCCTTCCTCTGAGGCTTCTATCTCCTTTCTCCATGAGCCTGGGTGGCTCCTGAGTTGTTGGTTCTTTGGTGGTGGTGGGGAAGTGGTGCGCGGTGGGTCAGGCATGGAAGGCGGAGAAGGAGGGCTGAGAGCGGTCGTGGCGGCGAGGCTCAGGCAGCACAATGCCTCCCTTGCCATCGGAGCAGCCCCAATCCCATTCCTACTTGCGTGCAATCAGGAGGGCTTGGGGATCCCTCAGCTGGGAAGGGAGGCTTCCCGTTGCCTAACTGAGAGATCCCTGCCCCCTCCTGCTTGCACACAAGCTCTGATAGGCAGCATGAAACCTTCCTTCACAGCTGAAAAATCCCCGCTCCTGCTTGCATGCAAGTTGTTGGGTTGAAATGAACGACAGACGAGTAGTAGGTGTCATCTGGGAGGCATCTCTCGAGCATGTCTCGGGGAGTCTCTTTTATTGAATATTACAGCATTGCCACATATGTGCTTGTTGCTGATTGGTCAAGACAAATACAATACAAGGGTTGCATATAGGCATTAATCATCAATAGACCAAAGGCTGGGAAAGGGAACACAGAATTGGACAGGTGGTGAAAACCTCCTTGTTAAACTATTACTAGTGATTAATATATTCATCCATAGATATGGTCAACCAAGCACTAAGAACAGGTCAGACTAAGAACAAGTCAGAATGCAATGTTTTCATGAACTCATGGTGAACTGAACATTCTTGGGTGATGTGCAGAAACAAAGCTTTCCTTCAGCAAGTAGGAATTGGGAGGCTGCTCCAATAGGCCGCATGAAGCCTCCCTTCACAGCTTAGTTGCTGGGGTCAGGGAAGGTGGAGGCAGCCCGGAAGCTGCATCTTTGAGCCCCTGCACCGCCATCATATGGGGACTTCTGAGCAGCTCCTGAAGCCAGCCAGAGCCAACTGCTCCGGGCTGCTGAGACTGCCACTGCTGCATTTCCCGGGGACATTAGATGAAATCCGGGGACATTCCGGGGATGGAATTTGTCCGGGGACTTATTCGCAAATCTGGGGACTGTCCCCAGGAAACGGGGACATCTGGTAACCCTAGTTTATGCAAATACTGGGATTGGGTGGATATGGTTCAAGGACAGGAATCTGGTGTTTTCCTGTTCATCCCTTGGCTCTTTCCCCAAGCCAGGCCACACCATCACGCCACACCCCTCATTAGCCTTCCTTGAGAGCTTCTGCTGTCTGGACTGTGTCCTTGAGCAGTGATGGTGCTTCTCCCTTAAAAACACAGAATTGCAGAGTTGTAAGGGACCCAAATGGTCATCTAATCCAACCCCCTGCAATACCTGTGTGGAGGTGGAGGTAGGTGGGATCCTCTGCCTTTTCCACGCCTGGAACGTAACCTTCCGAACAACAGTAAGAGTCACATCCTTTGGCCGGGCCACTTCTGTTCCTGGCCCCACTTCCAGGGGCAAGCGGCCCCTGGAAAGCTCCCCACGAAAGAATGTGGCCTCCTCCCCTGCTGTAGCTACAATCCTGCATTGGACCTCCAATCACAGAGTTTGACTAGGGGACCTCCATATTCCCTTCCAGCGCTATGCATCTGTGAGGAGCTCCTTACACACAGCCTTGCCTTGGCCGCTCTTGGTTGCTAAAAGCGGTGTTTATTCCTCCGACAAGTGGCTGTATTTTTACAGCTCTTACAAGTACGCTAAATGCACCGCTTCCTTGCACATCCAGGAGGGAATTTAAGTCATCTGAGGTAGTGTGTCTTTTGTCAAAAAGGAAAAAAAGGAAAGGAAAAATGTGTGTTTTCAAGGCCTTTGCCTCTGCCAGCTTCAGAGTCTTGGCCTCTTTGTAACCAGCAGGGTATTCCCGTGAAACTTAAGTGAGAGAGAGAGGAGAGAGAGAGAAACTGCCAGAGGTTTTGTTTTCTCAGTTGGGAGGAGACTCTGTTATCAAATGGGGTTTGGGCTGCACCATGGGGTGGGCCAAGCCCAGCAGCAGGATGACTCGGACGCCTGAGGAGATGGCAGATCCAAGTGGTCAGGGGAGATTGTTCAACAGCAGGCCTCGTGCGCTCCCATGAGCATGAAGATTTATTAGTACAGTGGTACCTCGGGTTAAGAACTTAATTCGTTCTGTAGGTCCATTCTTAACCTGAAACTGTTCTTAACCTGAAGCTAATGGGGCCTCCTGCTGCCCCTGCGCCGCCACTGCATGATTTCTGTTCTTATCCTGAAGCAAAGTTCTTAACCTGAGGTACTATTTCTGGGTTAGCTGAGTCTGTAACCTGAAGTGTCTGTAACCCGAGGTACCACTGTAGTAGTAGTAGTAGTAGTAGTAATTTATTATTTATACCCCATCCATCTGGCTGGGTTTCCCCAGCCACTCTGGGAGGCTTCCAACAGAACACAAAAATACAATAACCTATTAAACATTAAAAGCTTCCCTAAACAGGGCCTGCCTTCAGATGTCTTCTAAAAGTCCGGTAGTTGTTGTTCTCTTTGACATCTGGTGGGAGGGCATTCCACAGGGAGGGCGCCACTACCGAGAAGGCCCCCTGCCTGGTTCCCTGCAACTTGGCTTCTCGCAGTGAGGGAACCGCCAGAAGGCCCTTGGCGCTGGACCTCAGTGTCCGGGTAGAACGATGGGGGTGGAGACACACTGGACCTCAGTAGTTGTAGTATACCTCATGCACAGCACTAACGATGCTCAAAAAATTTGATCTTCACAAATCCAGATACAAACTTTTCTGAGCTTCTCCCAGAAAAATATGTGGGTTAGGAGGACCATGTTGTCCACCGATTGCAACCTTCCCCAAATCTTTGAACTCAGTTGCTAGCTCAAAACCCACAACCCAATGCATGTTGAAACGTATGTTCCAAGAGAAATGCATTTAGAAATATATATTTTGAGACAACAAAAATACCCTTTTTTTTCCAAACGCCTGTATGAATGTGAATTTTCAAGGATCGTATACCGGAAATAGATCTTCTGTGCACCACACATGTGTCTTGCGCTTGTGCAACCTGCCAAAGCAGGAAGGCGCATATTGGATGAAGACCCTCCGGGGTTGTTATCCCAAGGTAGCAATCCCTTTCCACATGAATGAGGACATCTGGGGTATTTCTGTTGGCCGATCCGCAAGTCACTATGCATCTCAATGAAATTTTACATTCCACTTGTTTCTTATTTTACAAGAAGTCATGGAATCATAGAACTGCAGATGTCTAGGGATGTGAAAGAGAGGTAAGCCAAGAGTCTCTGATCTTGCCTGGGGCTGTCACCTCTCCATTGATTCACTTCCTCCTCTGATTCACCTTCTGGCTGTGTGAGCCAGATGTTGTCGGACTTCAGTGCCCCGGCCAGCTTGGCCAATGTGAGCGAATTGCCTTGTTTTAACTCTCCAGAGTGTAAACAGGCTCAGAGAGGACCAAATTGCTCTTCCTCACCATTGCTTGCCCACTCTGGCGAGGACAGGAGCATATGGAGAACTAAAGCCCCTGACCTCACTCCCAGGTCAGGATGTCTGGGCTGTTTTCTGTGCTTGACAGTTTCACATCCTACTGCCAATGAGTTCCTCTTCTCCTTCATAGACCCCTGCTATTGGCTGCCAGTTCGTTACCGGGTTTAATTTAAGGAGCTCATGCAAGTGTTTGAAGCCCTAAGACCCCCTCCTTTCCTTACAGACCCTCTTGGGTGTTAAGAGAGGGCCTTCTTGGTACTTAGACTTCTTTCAGAAATTCAGGGGTAGTGGTGAACCAAGAGAGGGCCTTCTCTGCAGCAGCCCCTCAGTTGTGGAATTCCTTCCCCACAGAAGTGCATCTGGCACCCTCGCTATACAGCTTTTGGCAAATGTTGAAGATTGTCAGGGACTGGCTGGATGACCAGGAGTGGTGGGAGACGCCAGTAAGGGAAACCCCAGGGGAGGATGGCTCAGAGCCCGGGGATTGGTGGTAGGACACTGAGGAGAGGCCAGAGGGAGAAGAGTGGGATGCTGAACGGGCAACATGGTTGAGTGAGCAGGGAGAGCCTGTGACAGGCAGCAGTTCAGACTCTGAGGCTGAAGCAGAGGAGGCAAAAGGTTGCAAAAGAATCCAGGGAGTCTCCCTCTCCTACTATGACAAGCTCCCCTTTCCCCTTGATTCCAAGGATGTGCAGGAAGATGTGTAGGACAGAACAAAGATCAGAGATGCCTAGATGCAGACTGAGATTGCTTGGGAAACATCTGGCAGAGGAGGAGCCTTAGTGGTATAGAAGGCAGGGACCATCAGTCCAGACAGCTGCTCCATAGGGGCAAAACCTATGGGGAAGTGTTGCTGCAGGTATGTTGTTGCCTTGAATAAAAATTTACATCTTCTTCATGCTGACCTGCGTCTGAACCCAGCGCTGACACAGATGTTCCTCTTTACCCTGACTTTTGACACCTGAGAGGTGTATTTTCAGGACTCGCTTTTTTCCTGTGACTGTAATTTGTTCCAACTGCTTTTAAGTCTGAATTTTAAATTACTGTAATGCTCTGTGTCATCTGCTGGGGAAGGGTGGGTAAAATATATTGTTTGGGGGCAGCAGCACCCATGTGTGGGGAAGGCAGATTGAGAAACAGCTGTCATAAGAAGCTAGAATGGTAAGCACCTCATCCATGAGAGAGCCACTGGGGTATAGCGGTTAGGGTGTCAGACTAGAACCTGGGAGAACAGGGTTCAAATCTGGACTCAGCCATGAATCTCACTGGTGACCTTGGAAACCAGTCACTGCATCTCAGTCCAGCCTACCTCGCAGGTTTGTTGTAGCCCCCCTTGAGCTCCTTGGAGGTCAATGTGGGATATAAATACAATTACAGTGGTACCTCGGGTTACATACACTTCAGGTTACATATGCTTCAGGTTACAGATTCCACTAACCCAGAAATATTACCTCGGGTTAAGAACTTTGCTTCAGGATGAGAATGGAAATCGTGGTCTGGCGGTGCGGCAGCAGCTGGAGGCCCCATTAGCTAAAGTGGTGCTTCAGGATAAGAACAGTTTCAGGTTAAGAACGGACCTCCGGAACGAATTAAGTACTTAACCCGGGGTACCACTGTATAACAACAACAACAAAAACCCAGGAAATGGGGCAGTAAGAGCACCCTACTGCCCAGGCCCTGTCCTGCTATCAGGCATTGCTCACACTTTGGGGGAAAGGCCTGGATTCGATCTGCATTGTATTTAAAGCTATTCAGATCTCCATGTCAATGAAATATGCAGAAGGGCAGCTCCAGGAAATTGGATCTGACTCGCAGCCACGCTGGAGAGTGGCACGCGGCAAATTGATTCTGAACCCCACTTTGCCATCACCTTGCAGCGAAGCCTGCAGTGAGGCCGCCGCGGGGAAAGTCTCCGTGATGGAAATGAGGTCCCTAATTAAAGGGCGACTCATATCGCAGGAGAAGGAGGGTGGCTCTGGGGCTGCTGCTGCTGAATGCCACTAGGAGGCTGTTTGCAGCAGGAAGCGTTTTCTAAAGAGGGGCAAAGCAACTCCCCTCATTCCTGTAGCTTAGCTAGTTTTTAAAACAGGGGTAGGCAACCTAAGGCCTGTGGGCCGGATGCGGCCCAATCACTTTCTCAATCCGGCCTGCAGACGGTCTGGGAATCAGCATGTTTTTACATGAGTAGAATGTGTCCTTTTGTTTAAAATGCATCTCTGGGTTATTTGTGGGGCATAGGAATTCGTTCATTCCCCCCCAAAAGAGTATAGTCCGGCTCACCACATGGTCTGAGGGGTGGTGGACCGGCCCACAGCTAAAGAAGGTTGCTGACCCCTGCTATATCGGCAGGTGTCCCTTATTATTATTTGCATGCACATATGTGTGTGTGTGTGTGTGTGTGTGTGTGTGTGTGTGTGTGTAGGAAAACTGGACATCGAGCATTTCCCTTCCAAAAAGGAGTTGCTCAAAGTGGCCCACAAGGTATTAATAAAAATATAACCTATCACTAAAACAGTTAGGAGGAAAATAGTCATGATATTAATGCTGCCTCAAAAAACCCAGAAAAGGTTATGAAGATGACAGCCAGACAGAACTAACAATGAATACATCACATCTAGCAGCAACGCTATCAAAGCCTTGAGTAATAAGCAGACAGGGACAGGACACAAATAGAGAAGAACTCTTGGGGGCATGGCATTACACAGATGGGGTGCTGCCACAGGAAAACCCTCTGCCATGCTGCCACCACCATTCTGCAGGGATCAGTGGCCTAAGAACATAAAGAGAGATCTAGTGGATCAGGCCAAAGGCTCATCTAGTCTAGCATCATGTTTTCACAGTGGTCAACCAGATGCCCAAACGCTAAGATTTCAGTGCCTAGTGGAATCTAGGGCTGGGCGCCAGTGTTGTCATTAAGCATGACTGAGCCCTGGAGATGGAGGTTAATTGGGAGAGGGGATATGGGAGCAGAGGAGGGCAGGACTCCCCTGCCCTGAGAGTCTGTATTAGAATTTGCAGCTGGCTCCTGCAGTTGCACCCAGGTTCTGCTTGCAAGGTTCCCATAGAATAGGGTTGCCAGACCTCCAAGGTTGATCTGAAGTCCCCAGGTCTGCCTTTCTCCCTCCAGGTGGCAGGTGGAGGGCTTAACTCTCCAGGTGGCTGAGAGTGCCTTTAGTAAATATATATCTAGTAAGAAGACTGTGCATGCAGCTTGCAAGCTTCAGCTAGCCAGGAGCTTACTGCAAATTCTAGAATAGACACTTGGTTGGGGGAGGGGGCTGCCCTTCTCCATTCCCCTCCCAATTAACCTCCATCTCCAAGGTCTGCCCTCATGATATCACATGGGGCCGCCTGCCAGGTCTCAGGTTTGGACCCAGAAATATCAGGGCCTGGTATGTTCCTGACCTAGCAAGCCTACTTGCTTGTCGTGAGGTGGCTTGTCTGTTACAGTTCTTGTGTCCCAAATTCAAGCCTGCTGCTTTGTCTCTCCAAGCATTGTCAGAAATGCTCAGAAGCTGGAGAGGACCCAAGTTTTCAGGCTGTATGTCGATTCTTAAACCTTGGCTCTGGATTCTGTTGCCTTTGGATTGCCGGTGCATTCATGTGGGCTATTATGTCTGGATACTTTCTCTGCAGCTCCAAAAGCCTCCGCTGACGGTTATTCCAGTGAGTAGCTTCAGAAGCAGGCCACGCAAGGCTTGAGCTGGCAGTTATTTCCACTCCCCAAGGCAGCAGGGGGGGAAGCAACTAGGCTTGTAAACTGTTTATTTTTGAGGTCTGCTGCAGGAGTGTTCATGCTCTGCTGTGGATCCGAGCAGGCAGCTCGTAACAGATTTTAGGGAATGGGGAGGACAGGGACAACATGTGCGTACCTTTGAGGTCTCTGTCTTTGATAGCAGCCGGTTGAAGGAGAGCCTTAGACGAGGCCCTCCACTGGGACTTCTCTGTTGCTTTTTTTTTCCTGCCCCTTTTCTTCCAGCTCGTCTCTGATTTAAGATTTTCTGTTTTCAGAAAGTCAGAGGGATACGCTTGCTAAACACCTGATGTTTTGCTAGGGGAGAGACCGTAGCTCAGTGGTGGAGCATAAGGTCTGCATAAAGAACATACGAAGCTCAGTCACAGACATCTCCATTTGCAAGACTAAAGCAGACCTTACTTGGCCTGATATCCCACAGAGTGGCTCTCAGTCAGTGTAAACAATACTGGGGTAGAGGAACATCTATTTTGTTGGCCTAGCATAGGAAGATGTCTGTGTTCATATGCTGTTTTTGCTAGGGAAAAAAGGGCATGATTTGGGTTACACATGCTGTTCTCTGGAAAGCCAGTGAACTTCAGACTCTGCCAGGCTGTGCCCACAAGCTCCCTGCACATAGAACACAAGCATGTCAGGTTTTCTCCTTGATATGCTGGTTTTCTAAAACAAGGAGATTTTATTGCATGAAGGAGCATCCTTACTAAGTAGGGAGGGAACCTGTGGCCCTCCTGTTCTTATTGGACTACAACTCCCATCATCACTGACCATTGGCCATGCGGGCTGGGGCTGAAGGAAGCTGGACTCTGTAGAGTCAACCCCAGTTTAAACATATGATTTCCCCCCAGTGTGCTACTGCCCAGGAAAGGTCATATCCCATCAGTTGCCTGCATGTGTAGATCAGCACTACAAAATTGAGACAAAATTGAGGATTTTAATTTCAGACTTCCCCAGCTATCCCTGAAGCTGAAAAAGGCAATCTTTCTTCCAAAAACAAACAAAAAAACCCCAATCTTTCTCTTACCCCCACATTTTCCCTACTTCAAATTCAATTATGCTCATTTTCAGATCATCACGGAGCCTCCATTGCCGATTCTTAGCTGAACACCAAAGAAATTAGCAACAATGAGAGCTTCACTAGCAAAAATAGTTCTAATAATCTGGGCAATTACTTAATTAGCTGCATTTATTTAGAAGCACAATTCGGCAGGGAGAGGCGTTTCCAAAGATTGGTTTGGGAAGAGAATTAATATTCTGCATTCTGTGCCATTTCCTGCAACCTCACTCTGCGGGCCTTTTGCTCTGCAGCAGGAAAACGGACTCTTCTGATGCACAGACCCTTTTCTCACTGCCTCACTTCTTACATGGAGAAAGAAATGCAAGAGGAGGAGGAAGAGGAGATCTCAAAGAGAGTTACCCCCAAACTGAGCCTGGATAGCTCAGTTGGTTAGAGCACGGTGCTGATAACGCCAAGGTTGCAGGTTTGATCCCCATATGGGACAGCTGTATATTCCTGCATTGCAGGGGTTGGACTAGATGATCCTCAGGGTCCCTTCCAACTACATGATTCTATGACCCCAAGGCATGTTTTGGCAATTGCAGGATAGGGCGAAAGTGTTCTTGTTCCAGGAGCAGTAGAACAGAATAACACAAGAAGAGCTTGCTGATCAGGCCAATGGCCCATCTAGTTTCCTGTTCTCACAATGGCCAATCAGGTGCCTGCAAGAAACCCACAAGAAGGATCCAAGCACAAGAGGATTCTTTCCCTCTGGCGGTTTCTGGCAACTGGTACTCAGGAACATTACTACCTCCAACCATGGACTTTGCAAAGCCAAGCCATTGTGGCTAGTAGCTGTCAATAGCCCTCACCTCCATGAAATGGTCCGGTCCTCTTTTCAATCCATCCAAGTTGATGTCCGTTCATACCTTCTGTGAGAGGGAGTTCCATAGTTTAACTATGTGTTGTATGAAGAGGTGCTTTCATTTACACAACTCTCTAAGTCAGCAGTGGGGAACATGAGGCCCTGCACATGCTATTGACTCCAACTCTTATCAGCGCCAGCCACCACGGCCAACAGGGATGATGGTTGTTGTAGTTCTGTAAGAACTGCAGGGCCTCCGTCTCATAGTCACTCTCTGTGTACATTTTCAGGTCTCTTCTCCCTTAGATCTTTGGTCTCCTTTCCCTCAACTCCTTTCTCAGTGGCCTCGGTCCAGGAGGTTTTAAGGTGAGCTCCATCTTGCATGTGCTCCTCTGAACGTTCAGCATTACGGAAGAGTTTCTGCTTCCATGCAGCTGCTGATGGAGATCACAGTGGGGATCAGGGTCTTATGTGAATTCTCCCTGTCGAATTTTTTCCTTAGAGAGCCCTCTTCGTGAGCTCACTGGGAAGCAGTGTTTAGGAAGGCTTCTAGTAAGTTAGATGGCTACGTTGTACACAGAACCCATAAAGAACAGCTTGCTTGCCTTGCTTACATTGAACTTCATTTACCACCTCCTTGTTTTCTTGTTCAAGTCTTGCACAAGGTTTGTGACATGCAGGAGAGTGTGGAGAAAGAAGGGCCCTGTTTGGCTCCAGAATTCATAGGCGCAAGCTGTCAGCTACCTAGGAGCTGTCCTTGGTCCTGACGTTTGTCCTTCCTGCTTGCAGATCTTACTTTGATCCTTGTTCTAAGAACATAGGATGCACCCTACTGCATTAGACCATAAGACCATCTAGTGGTGTTCCTGCATCCTGTGGGCATCCTGTTCTTCCAACGGCCAGCCAGATGACAGAAACTCTACAAGCAAGACATGAAAACATCTCCCTGCTCACTGGATGGGCTATTCTTATGGACATCAATTGCCCTCTGTTTCCTGGTCACCTGTTTGGTGAATTCAGCCTGTCCCCCCATGACTTCTGATTCACCAGGATCAGACAAATATATATGATCAGTGTGAAATTATATAATTCTATAGCAGGCAGTAGTAATGCTGACAAGATTCCCTGCATGGTTCATTCGGTTACTGAAGGATTGGCTCTGATTCCACATTGACTCCTGGCTGATAGAAACTTGCAGATCCCTGTGGAGATAGCTACATAATTTGCTAGCACTGAGTAAGGTATCCAACACTGCAGAATTGGCAGTGATGGTGGAGGAAGGGGAGAAAACCAGCCCAAAGGTCACCTCTACATCTCTTTCTGCATTCTTGGAGAAGTCACTCCCCGCCCTTGGCTTTATGCTTCGCCATTCACCCCCCGCGATGTCCTACAAAGCCCACTCCATCAAGCATGTCTGAGGCTGAACTTTGCCATTCTCCCTCTTGTCACGAGCACAAGGCTGACAAGGAGCCAGCTTCAACATGGTGCTTCAGCAGACTTTTAAAAGCAGGACAAAGAGAATCTTGGTCCTGATAGCATTTATGCCATCCATCCTCCCACAGCTGGTAGTGCTGATTTGCTACTATTCCAGTTTGGACTCTGCTGTTCTCCTTGTTGTGACCACAGTTGTCCATGTGTTGGTAGTCTCATGGATTACTGCAATGTGCTCTGTGTGGGGCCTCCCTTGGAGCTGATCCGGAGGCTGCAGCTGGTGCAGATCACAAGGGCTTTGTTGCTTGTGGGATTCACACTGGTTTCTAATTTGCTAACAGCCCAAGTTCAAGGTGTTGGTACTAACATATAAGACCCAGTATAGCTCAGGAGCAGGTCACTTAAGAGATCTCCTTATCCCTTATACACTCAATAGATTGCTGCGGTCTATGGAAGAGTTTCTTCTGCAACTTTCAAAGATCTCAGAAGCACACTCTGCAGGAACTCAGAGCAGGGCTTTTTGTGTGGATGCCCCTGTTCTGAGGAATAGCATCGCTCTCAAGATGCAATCAGCACCCTATATCTGTCCTTTCTGGCAACAGTTGAAGACATTTTTGCTCCTACAGGATTTCCCAACTGCATGAGAGGGTCTTTGCTGTGGGTGTCTACTTTGCTCGGATTTTAGTCTTGTTTAAAGTGGGTTGGTGGATGTTCAGCTGCTTTTAATCACTTAATGTGTGATTTGCCTTGAGGCAGTGGTTTAAAAGGTGATTAATAAATCAATTGTCATAATAATAAAGTAATAGCAACAAATTCTGTCCTGCTAGGCTTTCCCAACTCAATACCCTCCAATTGTTTTGGACTACAGTTCCCATTCTCCCTGGCCATGGGCCACTCTGGCAGAGTCTGATGGGAGCCAGAGTCCAGCAATACCCAAATGGCCTCATGCCCCCAATCCTGGTCTTTGCTGCTTTGTTTGGTTCGGGGAACTGCAGAACAGTGACACCAGGTTGGCAGAGGCTGTCTGAGAGCCTCAGTTCAGCTACTGGCTTACATCCTCTCACCAGATCATCTGGAGCTCTTTATTGTGTTGTCCAACCTAGTGGAGTCAGGGTGAGAAGGATCCTAGGTTCAGTGAAAGTTCTCCAGTGCTGACTAATTCTCTAATCATCTGAAATTGACATCTCATCCACTGAAGGTTCTGCAGCTTTGCTGGCAGCTTCCTGGGGTTGTCCCCATCCCCCGACCCCACACTCAAATGTTCAACAATGGTAATTACTGTTTTGGCACAAGATAGGAGCTACATTAGCTCCAGACACACGTGGACCACTTCAGCCTTTCCTCTTATAAGTTTGGGGGTCACACCTGCAATCCTGTATCTGTGAAGGTGTTAAGGTATAAGAGGCAACCTAGTGAACCTGTCAAAACAGTTGGTTTGTTAAGGTGGTGGCCTTGGCTGGCCAGTGAAGTGCTCTCATCAGCATCTCAAAAGAATGAACTATGCTGTCATAGAGGCAACCTCACCTGGCTGAATGTCCCATGTCATCCTAGGATGGGGAACCATAGACAAGGGGTGGTTGTGTGTGAAAGAGAGTTTGGGTGGATGCTGGAAGCTGGAGTGAAAGAGACGTGTCTTGCTTTGTGTGGGACTTGGTGGTCCCCTGGAAATCTAATGAGACAAGATCTGTTTGGGGGTTAATGCTATGAGCTCCTCCATCCTATACTGAGGTTGTATACAGTGCTATTGTTCTGAGAAACGAGGTGCCAGAACTCACCATGAACACCTCCATAGTTCTCTTATAATGGCAATGTTGCCCACCTGAGAGATGCTGGAGGACGTCACATTGGACATGCAGTAGCTCTCCTTCCAAACTCACATTACTTTTAGGGGGGTGGTATCCTTTCCTGCCTCTCTCCACCTATGCCTCTGGTTGGCATTCGATCTCTCAGCCTGAAGCACTTAAATACCTGAACAGGATCTCTCTCTCTCTCTCTGTATGTGTGTGTGTGTGTGTGTGTGTGTGTGCATGTACATTTGTGTGTGTGTCCCAACAAGTAGCCGCTGTGCTCGAGAAACATATTATCTGCCTGACCTGGTTCCAGCCAGGTGTGAAAAGATTCACTGGTGCTGGCGCCGTTCCACTTCTTTAAAAACCCAGGTGGAGAGGCAAACAGGCTCACTGGCCATTCACTTAATTCAAGCCCATCGAGGACCAAGAAGGGGAGGAAATCAGAGAAAGAAATAGGTATCACTGGAGAGGGAGAAGGAGAAATGAACAGGAATCCCGTTAAGGGGGTAAAAAGCTCTGTGGATTAAAAGGTATTTGCAGGGCATTCTGTGCCGCTGAGAAGGAAAGGTTGTGTCCTGCATTGATCCACCTGCCTGAAGGTCTGAACATGTCCAGCAGGGAGTGGAAAACTCAGGACCAAGGGCTGAATGTGGCCACCAGACCTCTATCATTACTCACCCTAGCCACACCCCCCCCCCAGACCATGCCTTTTTGCTTTTGGGCTGAAACCCCAGGGAGTCAATGTAGACAATACTGAGCTAGATGGACCAGCGGAAGACTCTGTGTAAGAAAGCTTCCTGTGTTCCTATGACTGGGATAGTTCAGTCAGTAGAGCATGAGACTCTTAATCTCAGGGTTGTGGGTTCAACAGAGGTGTAGCCATGGGGGTGCAATAGGGCGCACCACCCCGGGCACCATGTTGGGAAAGGGTGACATTGTGGCCACCCCCTTGGCACACCCCACACCCTCCCAGGATGTGCGCCATGCCCTGATGTCATCTCTCAGGGTTCTGCGCTGTGCCGCTTGCCCACCTGGCGGCTTGTGCACCCCCGTCAGCCTGCATGTGCACTCCTGTTCCACGGAAATCCTGTTCCACACAACAAGCCTCCCCAATGATAGTTCAGCAGCTTGGTGGGACCCTGCCCCAAAAAAGCTTAATAACTTTGGGGGATCCTAAGGTCCACTGTCGCTGTGGGTTAAACCACAGAGCCTAGGACTTGCTGATCAGAAGGTCGGCGTTTCGAATCCCTGCGACGGGGTGAGCTCCCGTTGCTCGGTCCCTGCTCCTGCCAACCTAGCAGTTTGGAAGCACGTCAAAGTGCAAGTAGATAAATAGGTACCACTCCGGCGGGAAGGTGAATAGTGTTTCCGTGTGCTGCTCTGGTTTTGCCAGAACATGACCCAGAAAAACTGCCTGTGGACAAATGCCGGCTCCCTCGGCCAGTAAAGCGAGATGAGCGCCACAACCCCATGTGGCCATGACTGGACCTAATGGTCAGGGGTCCCTTTACCTTTACCTTTTAAGGTCCACTATCTGACTGTTGGCTCAGGACACTAAACTGTGCTTTTATAATCAACTTATTTTGTTCTGTGTATATTGTAATGTTCTCTTGTTGCTATGGCCAGTGGCTGAGGTGAATGAAGTTGCTTCTCGGGGGAACAACTTTGGGGGACCCTTCGTAAAAAATTGAAATCTGTGGGGGTGGCAAAAAAATGTCCACACCGGGTACCACCTGACCTTGGGTTCAAGCCCCGCGTTGGGCAAAAGTGTCCTGCATTGCAGGGGGTTGGGACCCTCGTGGTCCCTTCCAACTCAACAGTTCTATAATTCTATGACAGAGATGATGATGATGATGATGATGATGATGATGATGATGATGGTAACAATAATTTATTATTTGTACCCCGCCCATCTGGCTGGGTTTCCCCAGCCACTCAGGGCGGCTTCCAACAAAGATTAAAAATACATCAAAATGTCACACATTAAAAACTTCCCTAAGCAGGGCTGCCTTCAGATGTTTTCTAAATGTCAGGTAGTTGTTTATCTCTTTGACATCTGATGGGAGGGCCTTCCACAGGGCGGGTGCCACTACCGAGAAGGCCCTCTGCCTGGTTCCCTGTAGCTTTGCTTCTCACAGTGAGGGAACCGCCAGAAGGCTCTCAGCGCTGGACCTCAGGGTCCGGGCTGGATGATGGGGGTGGAGATGCTCCTTCAGGTATACTGAGCACCATATTCTTTTCCCAGGTCACATCAGCCTTCTTGTGTCTTAAGATATTCTATCAGGGGATCTTGTGCAAGAAACCTGTATGGTACAGGTACATTGCGTGTCCACAAAAGAGAGGACCTTTTCTTCAATAACCCCCTAATGCTGGAATTCCTTCTCCAAAGAGACACTTCTGACACCAACATTACAATCTCTTTGGTGCATTTCGGATTTCCTTTTGCCTCACTCTGCTCTTAAGTGTTTCAGGAGTTGTTTTAAAGGCTGCCTCTTAGTTTCACTGTGTCGTGTGACATTTGTCTATTGGGGTTTCTATTATTAAAGTATGTGAGAATAGTTTTATTCACACCTTTGTAGATCACCTTGGAATTCTCCTCATGGAGGGCAGTTAAGAAATTTTTTATATCAATGAATTTTTTTTCATTGTTATTATTTTTTCTTCCACCATTATTTTTTCATATGTCTTAATTGTCTCTGGGCTTAATTGTCTCTGGTCTCTGGGCTTTGTTTTTAACCAGGGATATTGTTAATTGGTAACCTAACGGCCATGGAATTTGAACATTTCCCAACTGAGCTTGCATTTCATTAATGGTAAGCAGTCGTTCATCTTTGTAAAAATCTTTCAGATGATAACCGTTGTTTTTCTTTCCACATATGTATATTGTAGACTCTACAGTGGTACCTCTGCTTAAGAACTTAATTTGTTTCAGAGGTCCATTCTTAACCTGAAACTATTCTGAACCTGAGGTACCACTTTAGCTAATGGGGCCTCCCACTGCCACTGTGCCGCCACCGCGCGATTTCTGTTCTCATCCTGAAGCAAAGTTCTTAACCCAAGGTACCACTTCCAGGTTAGCGGAGTCTGTAACCTGAAGCGTTTGGAACCCGAAGCGTTTGTAACCCGAGGTGTATATGTGTTTCTATTTTTGAAAACTGAGTAGAACTGTAATGGATAAATTGGTGAGAGGCCAGGGACCAGAAACTTTGCCCATTTTGTGCAAATCTTGAAAGTTGTGTGAATGGATTTGTAAGCCAGTATAAAGAAAAAAAATTATTTTGGTACTTTTATAAGGATGCCATCTATTTCAAAGTTCTCTCATGTACTCCATTGAGTTCCCTTATTGCCAAACCTTACGTCTGCCATGTTGCTATGCTGACATCTGTTGTAATAGCTGTTTATATTTGCAAGTCCCCATCCTCCAGCTGTTGGGCGGAGGTATAGCAAAGATTTGTTAATGAATGGCCTATCTGATTGGAATTGTGAATATAGGCCGGTGGGATACAAACTGCTAACATTTGAAATAAAAATAATAATTTTGTAGCAAGCATCATTTTAGTTTCAGCCAGTTGGTCCATAAGAGAAAGTTTCCTTTTTTCCAGCATCGTATGTCCATATTTATTGTTTTCCATACTTTGCTATAATTTGTCTGATATACCGTAATTTGTTTAAATTATGGGCAACCTGCATGCCTAAGTTATCTTAAGCTTTTTCTAGCTTTTGGGATTTGTAATATTTTGGAGGAAGTTTCCTGAAGTTGCAGGGAGACCATGAAAATACGTTACTTCTGATTTTTGAAAACCCACCTTAAGTCCAGAAACATTAAAAAAGGTATCCAATTCTATACTATACTCAATAACCTTCCAGCATTAACTGGGTCTCATGTACATAAAACAATATCATCAGCATAAAGTCCTAGAATACACACCCTTCCATTGGTAGTTAACCCTTTCCTGTCAGAATTTGGCATAATCTCATTGCCAGGGATTCTATAATCGGAGCAAATAATAAATGTGATAATGGGAAACCTTGTTTTGTCTCACTGTTAAGTTGACATTTTTGTGAATCTGTATTATTTATCCTAATTGTAGTAGGTGTGATAGAATAAATAGCTTCCAATATTCTGACAAATTTAGGGCCAATTCCTTTTTTAAAAAACCACTCGGATTAAACACTTTGGTTCCACACAGTAGAATGCTTTAAATATATCTAATGATAAAGACACCAGTGGTGAGCTAATGTTTAATAATTTCCTAATGGGGTCTGTTATTTTATACCCTGGGACAAACCCAGCTTAACCCAGCTGAATATATTTCCTGATAAAAGCTTTCATTCCATTAACCATCACTGTTGTGAAAAATTTATAATCGGTTGAGTAGAGAAATTGGGAGATACGATTCTGCTAATGAGGGGTCTTTATAGGGTTTGGGAATTAATACAATTCTCGATGGTTTCGAGGTTGGCAGCATGAGTCTCCAGCTAAGATATCATTGTACAGTTTAATCACATATGGGACAATTAAGTCTTTAAACATTTTATAAAATAGGAAAACCACTTTTCACCTACAAATTATAATTGGACCAGAAAGTTTAAAAAGGCTGTAACCTCATCAAAGATAATACATGTAGAGCAGGAGCATTTGTGTGAAATGTGTGTTATTTCTCTTTTGGAAATTTGGTAAGTGGAATGAGGCTCCTTCACCACCACCAAAAATATACCACCCCCTTTTCATGCCCCTGCCATTCATACATATACATATACATATATATATCCCCAAGTGCCATGACCAAGGAATGCAGTTTCAACCATGCCTACTTTCCACCATCCTCAGTCTGGAGTCCTCACCTCTCTGGTGCTGAAGAGGATCTTGCAGGGATCCATGTAGCACCATGGAGAGCTCCTAGTGAGACACTTTTAATGAGCTGCTGTAAATTGGGGTCTTTTGAGCCTCTGCTTCCAGCTCTTAGCTCCTAAGCTCCCTTTGATGGAATGCTAGAGGAACTCTTAAAGGACCAGTACTCTGGTCCAAAGACAGAGCTTCGTTTTTTGGCTCAAGGAACTCACACCTCTTTTGCAACCAACACAAATAAAACCACCCTATAAGCTGACAAACTTATCTAATATTAGAATATTCAGCTGTCCTATCTCAGTTTTCTAAAATTATCTAAAGAATAGGGGTTCCCCCCCCCCTTTTAAAACCTATTATATTTTGTCAACTTTCAAATCATCTAAGCTTGGTTTTTTGGGGAGAAGGCACCAGGCTCCATAGTCTTCTGTACTGATGCCATATTTTCAACTCATTACCTTTTAAAAACAACACCAACATCCTGCTTTGCAAAATCTTCCCATAATGCTTTATGCAATGGAGTTCTTATCAATTCCTTTTCAGAATTTGACATCTCAGAATTAGGTTCTAATATCCAGGGTTTCTGACAGGGGCTGTGTGCAGTCCTACCTGGGAAACCAGATGCAGTTTTGTTCCCAAGCAATGGTTTCCTACCACCTTCCAGTACGCTCCATTCTGTTTTCCCCTCCCTCTGGTTTTCCATTTGAGCCCTCTGTTTATATATATGAGTGATTGTTTATTCCAGTTTTGCAACGGAGCAGCATTTCTGACATTGCCAAGGCGACCTCCAGCCCACCACAAGCCAGCGAGAGGAACGTTCTGCGAGCAAGCTAGACACCCAAAGTGGAAGGGGCGGCAACATTTTAAAAATAACCAGGAGTGTCCCCGCCTTGAGAACCAGAAAGAGCAGGGAAACAGCAAGGCTGTTGCTTTCATTGGACCAAGCCTAGAATTAGCTCTAAAGCTTGCCCTTGCAACCTTGAGAGTATTGTTTGGTCCAGTGAAAGGCCTCGCTTCTTTCCGCTTTAGAAGTCTTAAATAGCAGCTACCAAATAACATATATGTAAGTCAGTGGTTAAGTTATGCCGCTTTGTCACACCACTGTGTGACCAAGAAATAGAATCTACGGTGGAGTTACAAAAGCTTGTGCCATAATCATACATCTGTTAGTCTTCAGGTTTTACAAATCTCTTTCTTGTTTTGGGAGATAAGAGTTGTAAAGGATGCAGGGCCGTCTTAAGCATATCCGGCACTGTGGTGCAAAGATCCCTCCAGCACTGGCAGCCCCCCCCCCCATTTCCCAGAGTTGTTGACCTTTTCCCAAGCCTCTGTGAGGATCGCTCTCCTCTGCGGAGGCTTGGGAAGGAAGCTGCACCCCGGCGGGTGTGTAGCTTCCTTCCCAAGAATCTTCAGGAGGAGAGCAATCCCCACGGAGGCTTGGAAGGCAAGCTGCATGCCCGCCAGCCATATGGTTGATGGGGCACAGCTGGCCGGCGTACAGGGAAAGGGGAGGCCACCGGCAAACCCGCGCAGCTTCCCCACTCGCTGGAGCGCCCCTGAGAGGCCAGCGCCCTGGCGCAACGTGCCAGTAAGCCCAATGGGAAAGACAGCTCTGAAAGGATGTAAGGAGTCATTTACTGCAGACTAAGGGGAGGTACGGGACGTGGGTGGCGCTGTGGGTTAAACCACAGAGCCTAGGACTTGCCAATCAGAAGGTCCGTGGTTCAAATCCCTGTGACGGGATGAGCTCCCGTTGCTCAGTCCCTTCTCCTGCCAGCCTAGCAGTTCAAAAGCACGTCAAAGTGCAAGTAGATAAATATGTACCGCTCTGGTAGGACGGTAAACGGCGTTTCCATGCGCTGCTCTGGTTTGCCAGAAGCGGTTTAGTCATGCTGGCCACATGACCCAGAAGCTGTACGCCAGCTCCCTCGGCCAGTAAAGCAAGATGAGCGCCACAACCCTAGAGTTGGACATGACTGGACCTAATGGTCAGGGGTCCCTTTACTTTACCTAATGGGAGGTACATGTCTAGCTCTCCACTCTCAACAGTAGCAAACATCTCTTTTAATTTCTTGGATCTAAACAAGTGCCTGGCATTCACTTCAGTTGCTGGTATGGTGGAGTGGGGAGTCTAAGCAGGCTTCCTCAACCTCGGCCCTCCAGATATTTTTGGCCTACAACTCTCATGATCCCTAGCTAGCAGGACCAGTGGTCAGGGATGATGGGAATTGTAGTCTCAAAACATCTGGAGGGCCAAGTTTGAGGAAGCCTGGTCTAAAGTGTTGCATCTGGAGTTCTGGCAGAAAATGTGTCCCATAATGCACCACCACACCTTCCCACCCTACAGTTTTCTAATTTGGGTCCCCCAGTTTCCATTGCCCCCAGTTTTCTGAGTAGCAAGTGCAGGAGCTCTGGGGAAATAAGGAAACAGGTGTTTCGCCTTTCCAAGACCAGTTCCTTTTCATACAGTCACACACACACACACACACACACACACACACAGGTTCTTCTCACCTAACCAAAATGGATGTATTTAAAGGAAATATGCAAATAGTGTCATTCCCTGGTATTTGTTGAGCTGGGAAAAGCTTTTGAAATGCAAATGTCAGCAGGGGGCATTTTTATTGGCTTCCAACCCCCAACCCCTCCTGGTCTGTCTACAAGGACGTGCATTTTCTTAACTCCAGCTATTTGCAGCTTAATGAGTTTCTTCTGCTTGTCCCAATAAAAAGGGTTCCTCCGTTCAATCTCCTGTTAATGCACTTAGTATTTTGGAAGCAAGGGACGCAGGTGGCGCTGTGGGTTAAGCCACAGAGCCTAGGGCTTGCCAATCAGAAGGTCGGTGGTTCGAATCCCCACAACGGGGTGAGCTCCTGTTGCTTGGTCCCTGCTCCTGCCAACCTAGCAGTTTGAAAGCACGTCAAAGTGCAAGTAGATAAATAGGTACTGCTCCGGTGGGAAGGTAAATGGCGTTTCCATGCGCTGCTGTGGTTCGCCAGAAGCGGCTTAGTCATGCTGGACACATGACCTGGAAGCTCCCCCGGGCAATAAAGCGAGATGAGCCCAGAGTCGGTCACGACTGGACCTAATGGTCAGGGGTCCCTTTACCTTTACCTTTACTGAATGCACACACACTTGAATAAGAAGTCCCAAACATTATAGTCTTTCCATATAGTAAGCATGCTGCAACCTCCCTGTTGCTGTTTTCAGACCTTTTCCCACTCCACAGCTCCTTGCTTGAGATGTAGCAACCAGAACAGAGTCACTATCCCATCTTGGATTGCTAGGAGAGCATCCCAGCTCAGAAAAGATGTCCCAAGCCTGAGATTTGGGTGACGGCAACACCTGCTTTGATAACTTCTGAATGGGCCAGACCCATCCTCTGTTTCTCCAGTTCTGCTGCCACCTGGGCCAGCCTTTTCCCCAACCTGGCGCCTTCCAGGTGCTTTGAACTACAACTCCCAACAGCCCCAGCCAGCGAATCACGTGGTCCAAAATACACAGAGGGCCCTCTCATTGAGAAAGGCTGGCCTGGGATGAAAGCCATATGGAATCTCTTTGGCTTTGGGTTTTGTTTTCTTCCCTTGGCCTAGTTGTCCTTCGTTTGTTTTATTGGAACTTCGCATCTGTGATCCAAGACTTCCTGTCAAATGGAACTTGGTCAGAGAATGAGAAATTTCACCTCCACTACCAGCGCTAATCTGTTCCTGCAGTCAAACCCCCTTAGGAAAACAACGAGTGTTAAATCTCCAACTCACAGCTCCTCTTTGGCAAGCGCTGAAGCCGAATTTGCATTCCTCCTACTTATATGTAAATTCCCTTGGAAATGGTAGGTTCAGGGCTATTAACATATTTTCCATTCCGGCCATTCTTATTTTAATTAGCTTAAAGTAATTAGTTCTAATTCATCATCCGGTTTCCCCCTTTACATATTTTGGGTTATTTACATCCATTACTAAGTAACAATTTTATGTAATTATGTGCCACTCGTTGCCCTTTATTTACATAACTTCCCTCACTTAGGCATGGAAAGTGGGGGGTTCCCCCCTCTTCCCTTTTTCTGAATTTCAACATATCCTCCAAATTCTGGCTTCTGTGCTCTTCGGAATTCACCAGTGCCATTGGATTTCTGTGTTAGATGTTCATCTAGGGCTGATGAAATCTTCTTCTTCTTCTTTGGCGATCCTTCATAGCCAAGTAAGATTGTCTTCCATAAACACAGTTTTAACAATGAGTCCATAAGTGACTGTGGGGGCCAATTCTGGATCCACACGTCCTTCCACAGTGGGGACATTGGTTTCTGGGCGGGGGTTGATCACGGTGGGGATTTCCCAAGCATGCCTTCCTCTTAGCACATTTCCCCCTTGTGTCCTGAGTTTGAGTGTCTTCAAAGCCCATGACACCTTTGGTAAAGGCTGTTCTCCATCTGGAGTACTCGCAAGCAAGTGTTTCCCAATTGTTGGTGTTTATACTACATTTTTTAATATTTGCCTTGAGACAGTCTTTAAACCTCTTTTGTTGACCACCATTTATGCTTTCCATTTTTAAGTTCGGGATAGAGTAGTTGTTTTGGAAGACGATCATCAGGCATCTGCACAACATGACCAGTCCAACGAGGTTGATGTTAAAGAGTCATTGCTTCAATGATTCCATTGCTGATGGAATCACAGCAGAGTGGGCAGACCATCGGAAGACTGTCATACCCTGACTACAGCTTTCACCTTCCTTCACCATTGGCTAAGCTGCCTGCCCATTTGCTACCAGGCCAGGTTCAAGGTTGTGGCATCAATTTACAAAGCCCTTAACAATTTGGATGAAAGATACATTCAGGAATGCCTGATTCTTGACCAGGACCGTCTTAAGCATATCTGGCGCCGTGGTGCAAAGATCCCTCCGGCACACACACCCACACACACCCGGCAACTCCAAAACAAGGGAGGGGGCGGTGGAAAAGGTCCTCTGCCTCCTCCACTGCCCCGATCCCCGGTGTGGTGGCGGTGATCAAGTAGGAAAATGTGCTGGCGGACATGCTCTCCAGCATCAGGGCGCCCGAGAAGGCAGCCCAGGAAGGCTGCACACTGCCTTTCGCCAGGAAGCAGGAGGAGGACAATGACCAGGAACAGGGCCGTCTTTAGCAGATGCAGAGGACTGATCTCCTGTGGAGGCTTGGGAAGGAAGCTGCACACCCACCCGCCATATAGTTGGCGGGGCGCAGCTGGCAGGCATGCAGGGAAAGGGGAGGCTGCCAGCAAAGCTGCACAGCTCCCCCAATCGCTAGGGCGCCCCTGAGAGGCCGGCGCCCTGGCGCAGTGAACCACTAACACCAATGGGAAAGACCGCTGTGTTCTTGACATCACTGCCCGACAATGGGAGGTCTTGGGTGAGGACACTCTTCCTGATAAGCCATGGCTCAGATGCACAGCTCATTTCCACGCTACTGTGAGCTAATTCTTGATCCAAGATGATCAAGGGTCTGGAAACCAAGCCTTATGAGGAATGGTTGAGGGAGTTGGGTATATTTAGCCTGGAAAATGAAGAACTTTCTGTTAGTAAGAGCTGTTTGACAGTGAAAAGGACTCCCTTGGAAGGTGGAGGATTCTTGGAGATTTTTAAGCAGAGGTTGGGTGGCTGCCTGTTACAGATGCTTTAGTTGTGGTTCCTGAATTGCAGGGTTTTGTAATAAATGGCTCTTGGGGACCCTTTCCTACTCTACCATTCTGTGATTCTGTGAATTCCCTCCTGGCAGAGTTCAGACGTGCTCCTCTCTGTTGAACGTCTGATGCTTGGTGAATACCACCTTCTTCTTCCTTTATGTCACTGTGAATTTTAAGTAAGCTTTTCAGATTTCCATGGTTAATTTGGTTAGTTTTAACTGCTTTTTTCTTATCATACATCACTTGGAAACCATGATGTTAAGGTTGCCATATTTTGAAGAGCAAAAAAGAGAACGCTATGACGACCATTCAAAGCAAATAAATGGAATTTTTCTCAAATTTTACCCTTGAAAAAGAGAACATGTCCTAAAAGACAACAAAATGAATCGGACTCCTTGGCAGGTTTTGAATAAACATACACAAATTTATTGATTGTTAACATAGTAGACTGATAATATAAGGATTTATACAATTTTACAGTATGCAGAGAATAATATATGTTGAGAAATCAGAGGGAGGAGCTGAGGGACGTCTTGGGGGGGAGGGAGGGAGGTTCGATGGCGAGGTGGGGGAAAAAGGAGGGAAATAATGAATATGATATGTTTTGATATTTTGTTATGTTGAAATTGTTAATAAAAAACTTCAAGAAAAGAAAAGAAAAGAAAAGAAAAGAAAAGAAAAGAAAAGAAAAAGTGGACATGTCCTGGAAAAAGAGGGCACATGGCAACCCTATAAGTGGTATATAAACTATCGGAGTCTGTATTAATTCCAGGAGGGTACCGTGTCAGTAACCTGTCCTCTCCACTGCATTTCTTCTCCTGCTTCAGTCTTAACAGCCAGAGGGATGCTTTGAGCAGCCCATAGTAGCAAAATCTGGGTCTGCTTTTGTGCGTATATGGAACTCCATCTCTCTAGTGTATAATCCTGTATGGTGTACATGTCTCCAAAGATGTGTCTGACCTCGTGCATGAGCAGCATTTTCACAAGTTTCACACCGAAGGAAACACAGCCACTTCTAGATACCTGACAGCAGTAAAGGAGGTGAGCTGTAAGGGTTAAGAATTCTGTAGCGTTTGCCTTTAAACTGGCACTCTCCCCATAGTCAAAGGCCACCGTGATGCATAAATAAATTAAAGAATGAGACCTACACACCCAGAAAGATGAATATGTTCTATACAGGTTAAAATGGAGACGGGGTAGAATCATAGAATCATAGAATCATAGAGTTGGAAGAGACCACAAGGGCCATCGAGTCCAACCCCCTGCCAAGCAGGAAACACCATCAGAGCACTCCTGACATATGGTTGTCAAGCCTCTGCTTAAAGACCTCCAAAGAAGGAGACTCCACCACACTCCTTGGCAGCAAATTCCACTGTCAAACAGCTCTTACTGTCAGGAAGTTCTTCCTAATGTTTAGGTGGAATCTTCTTTCTTGTAGTTTGGAACCATTGCTCCGTGTCCGCTTCTCTGGAGCAGCAGAAAACAACCTTTCTCCCTCCTCTATGTGACATCCTTTTATATATTTGAACATGGCTATCAGTAGGAATTTAAATTGTGGATATGAACTACCCCGAACAATGTGCCATGCATGCAGATACACATTCCAATCACATGCTTCCAAATACCTCCAGCAATGCCACAGAACACCCACTCCACATTGGTAGGAGATTCCTCTGTTAGCATGGTAGCAGCTACACATTGGAACTCCCTGCCTGTTGACATTAGGTAGGCACCTTCATAGCCCTTTCCCCCCAAACTTGCCCCAAAAAAGTAAAATTGTTTAGACAAGCCTACCCAGATATCTAGGATGCTGATGTGTGTGTTTTTAGTTGCCTGCTGGTTTTAATTTTAGGAATGTTTTAAATAGTTGTGCAATTTGCTTTTAGCACTGATTTTATTGTTCTACTCTTTTAGTCAACCGCTTCAAGGTTGTTGTTGTTTTTTTAAAAAAAACACAAGCAGCATATAAATTGTATGAAATTGATTGATAAATAAATACTATGCATTTTGGCAGCAGCCCACTAAGAGAGGTGCTGAGCGCCACACCTCTGCAGCTCACGCATATCTGATAGATTTAAGGTCAATGGGAAATGGCTATAGAGGAGATGTTTCAATGAAAATTATTCCAGGTTCTGTCTCCACCAACAGCTAAGACTGTAGGACTGTCAGGGCTCAATCAGCTGTCGGGACTTAAGCTCCCACACATGCTTTTCCATTGAAGAATGCTGGAAGAACTCAGTTTCCACTAATTTTGTTGTGAGCTGCCCTTCACAGACTAATGAGTGGATCAGAAGGCAGCTATCCATTGGATTTTGCACGTCTTCAATGCATTTCTCAGCTCGAAAAAGTATGTTCAAAGGCATTTAGAAACACAGGTTGTGCGAGAAAAGCAAATTTTAAATCATGAATTTCTGCACAGGTTTAGCAAAGGAGGAAGGGAGAAGGACAGGGCGGGTTTATGGGTGACCACATGCAAAAGCGACTTGGACCAGAAAACAGGGTGACCCCACCCCTGCTTCTTCTGTGTGGTCTCCTTTTAAGCTTGCATGTCTCGTTGGGAGACCTCTGTGCTTTCGATTCCAATCATACTTTTGGTAACACACCAACTATTTTCTGCCAATTGGTCTGTGCTTCTAGCGCTGAACCAAATTACATGTTTGAGGCTCAATTGCAACACGATGGCATCTTCTGCACCGCTTATGAGTCAGTGGCATCGAGGTTCGTAATCTGGAAGGAATATAATAGGAGCTATATTAAGTTTTATAGACTGAGGATTTTTTTGTCAAATTATAGCCACAGTCCAAGAGAGATATTGCTTGCATATCTTATAGTCCCCCTTGATCCTTCCTGTTCCATCCTGAAACCAATTTGTTTCTCTAGCCCATCCCACTTTTTTGCTTGATGGCTTTTTCTGGGTCGAAACCCATCAGTTTCACCCGATGTTCTGCTGGATTGTTAGATCTCAAGGGCAGCCTCAGCTCAAGAAGCCCAGAGATTCATCAGTACAAAGTTATATATTTCTTATTGTAGAGGAGAATTCTCATTAACACTACTGGAATTGGAGAGGGGTAATTTTCCGCCTCGCATTTGTACAATCCTCTTTTAAAACTCCTGGCCATAACACCTACCTGGTGCTAGCTCCTTCTTCTTCCCCTCTCACTCTCTCCTTTTGAATCTCAATCCTGACTGCAACTAATTCCAGGAAGTTCTCCCCTAAAAATGAACGTCTCTATGGAACTTGCAGACACAGTATGTGGTGGCAGGGGAGGGTACCACTAACCTAGAGGGATTTAACCAGAGGTTGGTCAATGCCATTAAATAGTAGAGGAGGAGGAGTATCAATGGCTGCTAGTCATGATGGCTATACAAAGACTCCATGTTCAGTAGTTATCTACCCTTAGGCTCATGTGGCAGCTGCTGTAAGGCTGGGAAACGGTGGCAAGCTCTTCGGGACAGAGCTGTGTTTGCAATGCCTGGCTTACCACCAGAAAGTTATTTCTAATGTTTAACAGGAATCTCCATTCCTGCCTTTTGAACCCATTGGGTAGGGTCCTACCCTCTGGAGTAGCAGAAAAGGAGTTTGCCCCATCTTCCATGGGACAGCCCTTCAAGTTCTTGAAGGTGGTTCCCACATCACCTCTCAGTCTCCTCTTCTCCAGGCTAAATAGATCCAAATCTCTCAACCATTCCTCATAAGGCTTGGTTTCCTGGTCCTTGATAATCTTGGTTGCCCTCCTCTGCACACCTTTCAGCTTTTCCATATCCTCCTTAAGTTGTAGTGCCCAGAACTGGACATAGGACTCCAGGTGGGGTCTGACCTAGGCAGGCTAGAGCGAAACTTCTGTCGGTGCAGTGAAACAAGATTTGGAATATCTTATAGGCCCTATTTTTAACCATGGAAGTTTGGCAGGAAGGAATATGATTACCGTTGGGTTGGAACTTCCCCGAGATCTGGTTTTCAGTACCAAGGACTATCAAAAAGACCGGCAGAGGGGACATGAAAGAGATTTAAGAGCCTCGGATTTAAGATCTCCGGGTTGATGGCTTTACGAGATTGATGGACTTTTGCTGGGGACCGAAACCGGGGAGGGGATCTGGTGGAAGGAAATCGGGAATTTAAAGTGTATATAATATAATTTCTTTTTTGTTTTCTTAATGAGAGATGGGAAATTCGTGGAATGGAATCTTTTTTGACCTCAGGGAAACGTCTTAAGAATAAGTGTAGATATATAGGTTTGGATGAGAGTTAAGATTGGATAAAGTAAAAGTGGATGGTTATTTGGTGAAAGAAAGAATGGGAAATTATAGTATAATAAGATAAGATATAAGGATAAAAATAAGATGAAGGATTGGTTGGAATATTTATATGAATTAGAATACAAAGAGGGGAATTATAGTATGTTAAGATAAATTATTGGGATTAAAATAAAGCTGGAAGGATTTGCTGGAATATCTAATTGAATTAGAATACAAAAATGGGGGGTGTGAGGAAAGCAAGAAAATAAGTGAATGTAAGTAAGTGAGTTAAAGGTCTGACTTGTTTTTTATTTCTTTTTCTCTTTTTTCTCTTTTTTTGGTTTTGGGATGTGTATTGTTTTTCATTTTTTTTTCTTCATTTTTGATTGCTCTTTTTTTTCTTTTTTTTCTGTAACCTTTAAAATCTTAATAAAAATTTATTTTAAAAAATAAATAAACTTCTGTCGGTGCAGCCTAGAATTGCATCTGCCTTTTTTGCTGCTGCTTCACACTGTTAATTCAAGTTAAGCTAGCGGTCTACTAAGACGCCTAGATCCTTTTCAAATGGACCACTGGCAAGCTAGGTTTTCCCCATCCTATATTTGTATATCTGCTTCTTCCTGCCTAAGTGTAGAACTACGGAGATAGCGCAGGATAGTGCGCACTCCGGAAATGACCTCTTTCAGCTTCTGCCTTCTGGAAGAAGGTACTGTACAGGGTTATAAAGACTAGGACTAGCCACTGGAGAAACAGTTTTTATCCAAATGCGATTTGGATTTTAAACGCAGTGTAAGGTCGTCTCTGTGGGAGTATATTCTATTTAATTATGGGGTATCAGAGTTTTTAGGGGGTTAACCAGGCTGAGATAGCTGGGATAGCAGGCTTGTTGGTTTTGGAATGTCTGATGTAGATTTTTTCAATTTTGTTGTTCTGTATGGGACAATGACAATAAAGATTATCGTATCGTAAATTGGCATTTGTCCCTATTGTTAAACCATTGGTCCATTTACTTGAGTGTTGTCTATGCTGGTGGCGGCAACCAATGGTTTCAGACTGAGGTCTCTCTCTGGCCTGCATGGAGATGCTGGAGACTGAACCCAGGATCTTCTGTATGCAACCTAATGATCTAACCACTGATCTATGTCCCTTCCCTAATGCAGCAGAGGCTCTGGACCTCTGGCAGGCTTGGGGCTCAATGAAGGAAAAGAACTGGTTGTTCTTTGGAGAAACAGGCCTTTTGCATAAATTTGAGCCTCGTGGGGTGCCATAGTAATGTGGTTGATCAATCTCTTGCCTTCCAGCTCCTGCGTTAGATGAACAAATTCACTAAAGAGGCAGAGGGGTCTTTGTGAACAACGTGGCGTTGTTATTATTTCTCCCTTTCCTTTTTCTTTGCATAGTTTTTACACAATAGTTAGTCAGCCCTCTGGGGGGAAGAAAAGAAAAAGAGAAACCTTCTCCTTATCTCAGGATTCTTCAAGTGATTTTAGCAGCAGGAGGCTTTGGCAGCATCTCTTTTGTGATCCAAACATGGGTGCCGGGAACTCTGCAAAGAAGATTTCTCTTTCAGAAGCTATTTATAAATTACAACCTATCTCCCTCCTCTACCACCCTTCAAGCTGATCTGCTAATCACACATTGCAGCATTTAACCAGCTTCCATATGTCAAAAGGACTTCATAGGGCAGCCTTCGCCAACCTGGTGCCCACCAGATGTTTGGGCCGGATGGGTGTTGTCACCCAAAAACATCTGGATGGGGGCCAAGGTGACAGAGGTTGTTCAAGAGCCTTATAATTTCTTCCTGTGCCCTGCCTCCTGCCCCAAAATGGTTGCTGAAAGGTTAAAGGGTAGCAATGTAAGAAGAATCGCTTTTTTGAATCTTCCAGCATTCAGCCAGTACATTTCTAAGCACAATTCAAAGTGTTGGTGCTGACCTTTAAAGCCCTAAATGGCCTCAGCCCAGTAGACCTAAAGGAGTGTCTCCACCTCCATCGTTCAGCCTGGACACTGAGGTCCAGCTCTGAGGGCCTTCCCTCACTGCGAGAAGTGAAGTTACAGGGAACCAGGCAGAGGGCCTTCTCGGTGGTGGCGCCTGCCCTGTGGAACGCCCTCCCATCAGATGTCAAAGAAATAAACAACTACCGCACATTTAGAAGACATCTGAAGGCAGCGCTGTTTAGGGAAGTTTTTAATGACTGGTGTCTTAATGTATTTTAAATCTTTTGTTGGAAGCTGCCCAGAGTGGCTGGGGAAACCCAGCCAGATGGGCAGGGTATAAATAAGAAATTATTATTATTATTATTATTATTATTATTATTATTATTATTATTAGCCTCATTGGGTGTCCATCAGTGTCTAGTGTTATGGAAGAAGGAGAAAAACATTTCTCTACCCACTTTCTCCAAGCCACGCATAATTTTGTTCTAACTCCATGATCGGTTATCCCTTTGGCCTGCCCTATGAACCGAACTGATTGTTTCCATTTACAGGTAGGTAGCTGTGTTGGTCTGCCATAGTCGAAACAAAATTTAAAAATTCCTTCCAGTAGCACCTTAGAGACCAACTAAGTTAGTTATTGGTATGAACTTTTGTGTGCATGGACACTTCTTCAGATGCATGCACATGAAAGCTCATACCAGTAACTAACTTAGTTGGTCTCTAAGGTGCTACTGGAATGAATTCTTTTATTTTGATTGTTTCCATGAAATATCTTACTCGCTAGATCTCCTGCCTCAGAATGGTTTTGTTTGCAGAGTTTGATTTGCTGCTTTCACTGTTGTCTTGTTGGATTGTAATTACATTTTTTAATCTATTTTTATTTGTACGTCACTCAGAGAGCTGTTGTGGTTGGGCAGCTGATAAATGGATGAATGGATGAGTGAATAAAACACCTTATGTGGTATAGGAGTCATCAATTTGAGCACCGCTTTCTCTTGTATGAATCAATCTCCCTGAATGTTGAAATCAGCACCAGAGAACCTTCCCTGCACCCCACTGTGGGTTTTTTTTTTGGGGGGGGGAGTGTATGGCCAGTGAGGCCTTCTCTGTGATGGTGCCTAGCATGTAGAACTTGCCTCTTGGAGAAATCCACCAGTAGCTCTACTGCTTTATAGAAGAGCAGCTGAGAACATAGAAAGAGTCAGGTCATAGAATCATAGAATCATAGAATAGAATCATAGAATCCTAGAGTTGGAAGAGACCACAAGGGCCATCGAGTCCAACCCCCTGCCAAGCAGGAAACACCATCAGAGCACTCCTGACATATGGTTGTCAAGCCTCTGCTTAAAGACCTCCAAAGAAGGAGACTCCACCACACTCCTTGGCAGCAAATTCCACTGTCAAACAGCTCTTACTGTCAGGAAGTTCTTCCTAATGTTTAGGTGGAATCTTCTTTCTTGTAGTTTGGAACCATTGCTCCTTGTCCGCTTCTCTGGAGCAGCAGAAAACAACCTTTCTCCCTCCTCTATGTGACATCCTTTTATATATTTGAACATGGCTATCATATCACCCCTTAACCTCCCCTTCTCCAGGCTAAACATGCCCAGCTCCATTAGCCGTTCCTCATAAGGCATCGTTTCCAGGCCTTTGACCATTTTGGTTTCCCTCCTCTGGACATGTTCCAGTTTGTGTCCTTCTTGAACTGTGGTGCCCAGAACTGGACACAGTACTCCAGGTGAGGTCTGACCAGAGCAGAATACAGTGGCACTATTACTTCCCTTGATCTAGATGCTATACTCCTATTGATGCAGCCCAGAATTGCATTGGCTTTTTTAGCTGCCGCGTTACACTGTTGCCTCATGTCAAGTTTGTGGTCAACCAAGACTCCTAGATCCTTTTCACATGTACTGCTCTCAAGCCAGGTGTCACACATCTTGTATTTGTGCCTCTCATTTTTTTTGCCCAAGTGCAATACTTTACATTTCTCCCTGTTAAAATTCATCTTGTTTGTTTTGGCCAAGTTCTCTAATCTGTCAAGGTCGTTTTCAAGTGTGATCCTGTCCTCTGGGGTGTTAGCCACCCCTCCCAGTTTGGTGTCATCTGCAAATTTGATCAGGATGCCCTTGAGTCAATCATCCAAGTCGTTGATAAAGATGTTGAATAAGACCGGGCCCAAGTTCTTTGGTCCATCTAGCTCAGCGATGTTCACAATGACTGGCAGTGGCACTTTGGGTTTGAGGCAGAGGTCTCTTCCCTAGAGATGCCAGGAATTGAACCCAGAACCTCTGCCCTGGCCTTCTAACTTCTGGCAGTTGATGTTTTAAATGGGTCCTGTTCTCTGTGGCTGGATCTATACACAAGGGGGAAAATGCTATAAATAAGTCATTAATTAAATTGTTATAACAACAACAACAAAACCACTATGGAAAATCACTTAGAAATGTTTTTTGCTCTCTGGTGCCAACTGGTGCTGTATGTTTATAACACATTCAAAACACTTTTTTGACTAATGTAGCTGAGTCCTGTGTTTTCTTACCCTGATTTTTTCACTGTTGTGGTATGAGTTTTAGGGAGAGGGAGATGAGTCTGGATAAAATCCTGGGCCCCTTCCAGGCCTACTTAGAATCTAGCGGAAGAGGCTGCGGTACAAGCATAACAGTTCCTTTGTTAAGGGAATGGCTTTGGCTGGCCAGTGAAGTGCTGCCATTTGCCATGTCCAAAGAGGTTGCTCTGTTGCCATAGAGACAAATGTGTGAGGCTTTTCCCACCTCGCCCATCAACCTAGGATGGAGAACAATAGACCAAGGGGGTCTGTGCATGAGAGAATGGGGCATGTGAGTTTGGGTTGATATTGGGAGCTGGGGAGACACAGAGAAACATTTGCTTTGTGCAGGACCCTAAGCTTTGACTTGGAGCTTGGCTGAAAACTTTATGGGGGAACAAGATCTGCTGTTGTGAGCCCCTCCACTCTATGCTCAGGTTGTGCATGTGTGTAAATAAAAGCATAAATCCTAAAGACGCCGCAGTCTCCATTACCGAACCTTGAAAAAGCACAAGCAACTCTATAGTCTCTCGCCACTCGGAGATTAGGGTCCATGCAACAGCATATTTATTATTTACTTTAATGTTTTATAGCTTTTTGGTCCATTGTCTTAATTGGGGCAGCTGGTGGAGGCTAAAAATGGAAGGATGCTACTACTTTTTTTGCCCTGGCTCTGGGTTTCCCTGGAAGCATATTTCTGGCCAGGCCAAAGCACAGCGCTGAGTTACGTGGGCCTTTGATCTGATCCCCTGTGGTTCTGACCATTGATGCTTTGCCCTGGTGATACAGATAATCGCCCCCCTCCCCCCCCAAAATGTGGCCAATGTACATTTGTTCTGTCCTTACTTTCTTTTGAAGAGCATCCTCTTCAGAGTATTGGACTCAGCAAACCTGAGCTTGTCTTCCCCAGCTCTCTCTTGCCCTTTTGCTCTTGACCCCCCCCCCCATACCACCACCCCCAAGTGTTCCTCTCCTCTACCGGAGATTCAGGCAGAGCTGTTTGCTTAATGCACACAGCAGCTCTTTGAGAAGGAAAAGAGAATGGACAGTGGAATGGCACAGATGTGTCACTGTGCAGCGATTTCCGCTTCGCCTTTGAGTCCGGTACCAGCAGACCTCGACTCTGAATGTGAGATCAGAAGGGAAGGAAGAAGGGTCCCGTTTGTTCCTTCTCGCATTGTGACAAAACGCTGGAATGTGATGGAAGATTAGCATTGGGAAGGAGCCAGTTCCAAGAAGGCCGGGCTTGGCTTCATGCCTTATCCTCCCTCCCTCCCTCTTCTCCTCCATAGCTAACAGTCAGGCTTTTTCTCTTTTGCCCACAAACCTTCCAGCATGAGGGTAGGGATGGGCACATCAACCAAAGCCCACCCCGTTTTATTTTGGCTGGCACTCAATCAAAAAACTCTGTCCCATTTTTTAAAAAAATAAATGCATGAAAATTTTGCATTTAAACTCTATGCATTATTGTATGCCATTCCCCCAAACTTGCATTTTCCAAAACATTAAAATGCACATTTTAGGTGCATTGCAAAATCTGGACAAGCATATCATTTGACTGGGAGTCATGTTCTTTTTTAAAACAAACAACTTTTATTGGGTTTTATGAAAGATGCTTTGAGTTCCCATGGGGAGGCAGTGGCAAATAAATGTAATAAATAATGAATATTAGAGGGCTTCTGGTTGTGATCTTTATTATAGAAAAAGGGATGCTGCCAGGCTGTGGCGTAGCGTGGGTTGTCAGCACCCAGGGCAAGGCAAGTCATTTGTGCCCCCTAACCCGTGGATTTTAGTAGGGGCAGAGAGCTGCGAGTGCGAGCGCCCCCCCCCCGATGTTGCGCCTGGTGCGGCCGGCCCCCCCTGCACCCCCCACGCTACGCCACTGCTGCCAGGACCTCCCTGGTTTAACTTGTGCAATGGAAGAAGGTCTGGGGGATAGGAAGCAGCCTTTGTTGAGAGTTTACTTTCTAGGCAAACTCCCGTTTAATTGACTGCTTCTGTATGTCAGAAAGCCCATCAGCCATGTATCTCTCATCCACGTAGAATATTCTCTCGCTTTGGCTTTGACGGACAGTGAAGAGCAGGGACAGCTGTAGATTCGGCTCTTTTTTGCCTGACATAATGAAGGCCCGGTTAAGAATGAACTAACTGTGCCTTCCCTTCTTCTTCTTTTTCACTTCTCCTCCTTCGGTTTTGTTAAGGCTTTCCCACGAGTTGCCTTTGGCACCTGCTCTCTGTGGCTTTGGCGATTCCCGATGAGCAGGCAAATGGGCAGGGCTGTGTTGATGCTGGCATAGTTGGGCATCTGCCAAGGACCCACCCCCTAGCCCTCCTCCTCCTCCTCCTCCTCTTTGACATGGGCAGCTAGAAAATGTGGGGCTTCCCTTGCGCTTAACCCAGAAGCTGCACTTCATAGAAATGTTGGAAGGGGTCCTGAGTTTCATCTAGCGCCAACCCCCTGCAATGCAGGAATCTCAGCTAAAGCATCCCTAGCAGATGCCAACTCTTTTTTTATTATTAAGAATAATTTTTATTAAGAATTTCAGCATAACAATTTATCAAAGACATATCATCCTCATTCCCCCCCTAATTTTCCCTCCCCCCTCCCCCAAAAAGACCCCCCCCAGACCTCCCTCAGCTCCTCTCTCTGGTTTTTCAGCACATGTTATTCTCTGCATATTATAAAATTGTAAAGATCCTTAAATTATCTGTCTATATATTTCCAATAATAAATTTGTGTTTGTTTATTCAAAGCCTGCAAAGGAGTCCAGTTCATTTTGTTGTTTCTTTAAGAACTTTGTAAAAGGTTCTTATTCTTCTTTAAAGTCACAGTTGTCCTCATCACGGAGTTTGTGCATCAATTTCGCCAGTTCCACATAGTCCATCGGTTTCCCTTGCCACAGTTCTTTTGTCAGGATTTCTTCTTCCATCCTCGTGCTATTAAGACTCTTGCCACCGTTGTCGCATACATGAATATGTTCTTCAATTTCCTTGGCAGGTTTTTTCCTACAATCCCTAACAAAAATGCTTCAGGCTTTTTTTACAAATATTAATTGAAACATTTTCTTCAATTCATTGTATATCATTTCCCAGATTTTTTAAAATTTCACTACAATCCCACCACATATGATAAAAAGTCCCTTCTTCTTCCTTACATTTCCAACATATATTTGAACCAGTTTTGTACATTCTTGCTATCTGTACAGTGGTACCTTAGGTTACATATGCTTCAGGTTACATACGCTTCAGGTTACAGACTCCGCTAAGCCAGAAATAGTACCTCGGATTAAGAACTTTGCTTCAGGATGAGAACAGAAATTGTGCTCCGACAGCGCAGCGGCAGCAGGAGGCCCCATTAGCTAAAGTGTTACTTCAGGTTAAGAACAGTTTCAGGTTAAGAACGGACCTTCGGAACGAATTAAGTACTTAACCCGAGGTACCACTGTACTGGTGTTATATACCATCTATACGTCATTTTCATGTAGTTTTCTTTCAGCAAAGAGCAATCTGTAAATTTCCTAGCAGATGCTAACTCAACGCACCCTTCTTTCACAAAGCATCACCTGCCTTTCTAGGGTGAGATAAGGCTGGAAGTGGCATGCAGTGTTTGTGCAGTGTAGGAGGATGACATGAGAGTTACAAAACACAGGCACACCAAAACCGAGCCTAATGCTTTCTATCTAAAAGGTTAAATGCAATTAATATTAGGACAGCTGGGACAAAACCAAAATCTATACCCAATATCTAACATTCAATCAAATGTCACAGTGTTTAAATGATTCCCACAGCAAACTATGCTCAAGGTGGCTTAGAACATAATTTGCTAAGTTGCAAAATACAGCAAAATTTAGATCATCAATACATTAATGAGAAAGGCTGTATCCTCCCATATAACCTGCCTGGGCTCCGAGATCTTCAAAGGAGACTCTTCTCTCAATCCTGGCAGACTAGCTTCCTCCTTGCTGTTCCTCTACCATCAGGTGAAGACTGGTTTACGAACTGACTGGTTTTCTTTTTCTTTTGTAAAGCAAATGGCTTTTAAATAGTGCTGTGCTGTTTTCATTATCTGAATTTTACTAGATGCGTTCTAAGTCTATTAGAGTTTAATTGCTTTTAAAACAATTGTCTGCTATACTTTCTTTTAGCTTTTTGTATTTTATCTGCGTCGTTTTAACTGGTGTAAACTGTCTTGAGTCCCAGTCTGGGGAAATGGTGGGATGTCAATAAATAATACAACAACAACAACAACAACAACAACAACAACAACAACAACAACAACAACAATTTGTGAGAACAGAGACTGAAGTATGTGCAAGCAGCCTGGGCTGGCTGTAGAGCACAAGCCTGGCGTTTGTGAAAACATGCACACAATCCAGAAATCTCAACATTTAATTCCTCCCCCCACTCCCCAAAAAGGCTTAATCTGAAGCTGTCCAGCTGTGGTTTATAAGTACCAATCTATTGCTTTGCAAGTTTGTAATTCCAATGCCCTTAAAGCGTAATGATAGCTAATCTATCTGCAGGGGGCAGAGAGCCGCTCAGCTTTGCTGAGACATTAAGGAAGATACTGTAAGCTGGCGACAGAAGAAACAGAAGGCTTTATTATAGAAATGTGCTCCCAGGAGTCCAGCGCGTTCCTCTGTTCTCTGGGTGGTGCAGGGCTTGGCTATCATTCTAACTGTCGTTCACCAAGTCGCTTATTTGCAGTGCTTATTTCCAGAGCATTGAATAAATGCCTCTCCTTTTCAAGAGGGAGAACGGCGACAAGGGGTTTTTAATTTTTAGCAGTTCTCAGCCCACACGGCCGTGCCTCTGTCGGTTGAAAGAAAAAAGCACCAGTCTTTCTGGACCAAGTAGATTGATGTTACAGGAAACATGGGGTGGGGAGGAGAAAGGGAGAAATTCCACAGCCAGGGAAGTGGGGAAAGGCTGACTTGGAAACCTTTGACTTCTCCCGTGATAGTTTAACAACCTATATTGCGGTGCAACTGGAAACGATTTGCAGCTCAGTGTAGGGTTACCAGGTCAGGAGCACCCAAGACCTTGAGATTTCAGGGCGCAAACCTGAGACCTAGGGGCAGCCCTTGATGATGTCATAGAGTGGCCCCGAGTGATGACACAGGTCAGGCCCTGGAGATGGGGGTTAATTAGGAGAGGGGAGCTGAGGAGGGCAGCCCCCAGCACAAGTATCTATGCTATGATTGGCAGCAGGCAGCGGCTGAACTGAAGCTTGCAAGCTGCATTCACACTTCCTTTCTTTTTCTTTTTTAATTGCTTTATTGAGAACTTAAAAATCAGTTTTCTTAATATATATATTAAAGACACTCTCTCCCACCTGGAGATTCAAGGTCTGCACCTGCCACCTGGAGGGGGCACAAACAAACCTGGAGATTTCAGGTCACACTTGGAGGTCTGGCAACCCTATCTCAATACTATTTTTATTTATTTACTGTTATATTATTATTATTAATTATTATTATTATTATTATTATTATTATTATTATTACATCTATGTTCCATCTTCAACCCAACCTCCAGGGAGGCATACAGACTTCCCTCCCTCTCCATTTTACCCTAAAAACCCTGTGAAGTAGGTTAGGCTGAGAGATGTTGACCGGTCCAAATCCACTCAGTGGGGATTCAAATCCTGGCCTCCCAGGTCCTGGTGTTTATTCCTGCTTTATAAGTAGAGTTGCCACCTTTGTTCTGGCAAAATACAGTGGTGCCTCGCAAGACAAAATTAATCCGTTCCGTGAGGCTCTTCGTATAGCGGTTTTTTCGTCTTGCGAAGCAAGCCCATTGACAGTTTAGCGGATTAGCGCTATTAGTGGTTTAGCGGCTTTTAGAGGATCAGCTGATAAGCGGCTTAGGGCTTAGGAAAAGGGGGAAAAAAGGGGGAAAACCCCGCAGGAACTCGCAAGACATTTTCGTCTTGCGAAGCAAGCCCATAGGGAAATTCGTTTTGCGAAGCGCCTCCAACACGGAACACCCTTTCGTCTAGTGGGTTTTCCGTCTTGCGAGGCATTCGTCTTGCAGGGCACCACTGTACAGGACAGGACAGGACAAAGGCAGTTGGGGAGCGATTTCTTTTCATATTTGTTGTTGAAGTGACTTCAAACCAAGCCATTACAGTGGACTCTCGGGTTGCAAGTGTGATCCGTGCGGGATGCACGTTCACAGCTCACAGCAGCATGTCTGCGCATGCGCGGGTTGTGATTTGGCGCTTCTGCGCATGCACAAAGCGCGATTTAGCACTTCTGCGAACGCGCAACCGCCAAAACCTGGAAGTAACCCATTCCAGTACTTCTGGGTTTTGGTGGTCCGTTACCCAAAAAAACACAACCTGAAGGGTCTGTAACCCAAGGTATGACTGTACAATCTATTGCAGCCTAACAGGATGGCCCCTCTGGGATTTGTCACACATGTGCACACACACACATACACACAAATTTGTAAATCTGTCCATGCTTGGCTCCCCAGAACTTAAATGCATGACCGTTCACACACCCTTTCCAACATTTGGAGAGGATCCCTAACTTGGCAGAGAGAGAGAGAAAGCAGGATGACCTGGAATACAGGATATAGCATTTTACACTGAAATACGTGGCAATCCTGTATTATACAGGACAGGTGGCAACCCTATTTAAAAGCTGGGAAAGGGGACCTGAATTACCTAAGGTGGACATCTGAATTTATTGCTAAGCAGAGTGTAGTGACTGTAGCAATGTGGAGACTTTTCATGCCAGAGGGTACTTGGGATCATATACCTTGCTGCCTTTGAAAAATCAGTCTATCTGTTACTGAGAGGTCATGCCTGCAGTTCCGTAGCCTTGGATCACAGTCTTATGCAGAGATGGATAACTTGTGGCCCTCCAGCTCCTTCTCATCACCCCTGATCACTGGCTATGCAGGGACTGATGGGAACTGGAGTCCAGTGACCTCTGGAGGTCCACAGGTTCCTCATCTTTGGTCTAGTTCCCACTGAGATGAACCACAAGCTTAGGTAGTTTGGATGCTGTAAGAATAAAATGGGGAGATGGAGAACCATGAGCACCACCTTGAGTTCCTTGGGGGCAAGACATGATAGAACTGTTGTTGGCCTCTGTCTGTCTGGAGAAGTCTCTTTTCCTACAGAAGAAGTTGGGCTGCTCAGATAACAGGACCCCTTCTCAGCCTCGCTGATGGGGTCCAAAGGAAAGCAGAGCAATACATTTGGCACCAGCTGGGCTGCAGGAGTTGCTGGAAGGAGGCTACAAGGTGTCATCCAACCACCTTAGGGATGCCACTCTGGATCTGAATAGGGTTGACTCACTGAGAGCCAGTGTGGTGTAGTGGTTAAGAGCGGTAGCCTCGTAATCTGGTGAACCGGGTTCGTGTCTCCACTCCTCCACATGCAGCTGCTGGTTGACCTTGGGCCTTGGGTCTCTCAGCCCAACTCACCTCACAGAGTGTTTGCTGTGGGGGAGGAAGGGAATGGAGATGGTTAGCCACTTTGAGACTCCTCAGGGTAGTGATAAAGCGGGATATCAAATCCAAACTCTTCTTCTTCTTTTGAAATAAATTTTTATTTGATTTTCCAAAATATAAGCATACAACAAAACCATTTCCAAACCAATTATTGAGATTACTCTTAATCTCCTGACCTCTCCCCCCCCCCCCCGCTTCCATGGGTCCTGTTTATTCTAGTTCAACTGCATATCTGTACTTCTCCAATTTTTCATCTTCCTAGATTATCTATACATTACAAGTTTGTTTAAAATCCTGCTGATGTTTTGACCTGTTTACAATGATTTTGTATATGCATTATAAACATTTCCCATTCTTTTTAAAATTTCTTGTCTTCTTGGTTCCTGAGCTTCCCAGTTAGTTTTGCCATTTTGGTATAGTCCATCAACTTGATTTGCCATTCTTCTCTGGCTGGGGTTACCTCTTCCTTCCATCTCTGGGCTAGTAGCATCCGAATGGCCATTGTAGCAATGTAGGGTTGACTCTTTAGCCCATGGGTAGGCAAACTAAGCCCCGGGGGCTGGCCCCAGCCCAATCGCCTTCTAAATCTGGCCTGCAGACAGTTCAGGAATCAGCGTGTTTTTACATGAGTAGAATGTGTCCTTTTATTTAAAATGCATCTCCTGGGTTATTTGTGGGGCATAGGAATTCATTAATTCCCCCCAAAAAAAATATAGTCCAGCCCCCCACAAGGTCTGAGGGACGGTGGACCGGCCCCCTGCTGAAAAGGTTTGCTGACCCTTGCTTTAGCCTTTTCTCCTCCTGAAGATAGGAGCAGGCCTGAGTCAATCTAGACTTCCGCAGAATGTTGAAGAGGGAACATGACAGTGTTAGGAACTGGAGATATAAGTCCTGACAGTCCGCTATCAGTATGTGTTTTTAAATGGTGTTTCATATAAGCTGTCAGGATGGGAAGAGATAAAAATTGCAGATGCTTTGCTAGTAACAGCAGCAGCAGCAGCGACCCAGAAAGAAAAGAAGAAAGTCGGATCGGAATGTGTCAGGGAACTGGTTCAATCCAAAACGGCGCTTTGGTTTTCAAATTATTCATTCAGCGCTGATTGCCCGGTTCGGCGCTATTGTTCATACGGCAGTGTGATACCTTTTAGCAAAGTGTGGTTAAGTTCAGGGAAAGTGAATGTAAAAATTACTTTGTGCTCATCAGATGTGCTCCCTTTGTGCTTCGGGGATTATACGTCTCTTTAGTTTAGTGACAGAAAGAAGTTTGGCAGCTTTTAACATCTGTTATTACCGCACGGGCTCCTGCGGTGATGGATGAATGTGCTGCGATCTATCCCGGCTGCCTCCTCTGCAGCGGAATTGCATTCCAGAAGCAAAATTTTTATCGGGAGCATCTCTCAACTGCCGTGCGAGACTTATGAGGCTGAGGCTATTGTCAGGCGGGGCTGAGAGAGAAGCCATATGAATGCAGAAAGTCTCTGTCGTGCACCAGATGAATTTTAGCGGAGGGCTGGCAAGCTGTCGATAAAGATCACCCCAAAACGCTTCTGCTTCTGTCCACACAGTTTTTGAACTACCTTTTCAGATTAATCCGGGCAGTGCTTTTTTCCTAAAGAAAATGTTTAGGGGTACTCTCATTTTGACACAAGAAAATCACCATTTTATAGTTCAAATCGGAGGAAATAAATACAGTGGTACTTCAGGTTACAGACGCTTCAGGTTACAGACTCCACTAACCCAGAAATAGTACCTTGGGTTAAGAACATTTGCTTCAGGATGAGAACAGAAATCGTGCTCCAGCGGCCCGGCGGCAGCAGGAGACCCTATTAGTAAAGTGGTGCTTCAGGTTAAGAACAGTTTCAGGTTAAGAACGGACCTCCAGAACGAATTAAGTTCTTAACCTGAGGTACCACTGTACAGTAAATGGACAAAAGTACAGTGGTGCCTCGCAAGACGAAACTAATCCGTTCCGCGAGTCTCCTTGTCTAGCGGTTTTTTCGTCTTTAAGAAATCCACAATCCCCAACCCCTGACCAGGCAAATCACGCTCCCTGTGTATCTTTCTAAAAACAGGTTCGATGCCAATAAATGACAAAGGAATCATATAATTGTATGAATCATAGACACATAGAATTGTAGAGTGGGAAGGAGTCAACAAGGCTCATCTAGTTCGACCCCTTGCAAGGCAGGAATCTTTTGCCCCATATGGGGCTCGAACCCATGACCTATATGCTGATATATGCAGTTAGGTGCACACTTGAGAAGGGAATGCTACAATTGAAAGAGGGTTCTGTTTTGCAACACAGGGGTTTTTCTTTGCTGTACCATTGAGAGATAGCAGATGCTCAGCTCACCTGGTCACAGTCTTCCGCAATCTGGTTAGCTGGATGGTATGTCTGTCTGCTGAACAGCCCTTCAAACACAGGACGGCCCTCTGTCAAATAGCGGGGCAAAGACTCCTCTGTTGTTGTTGTTTAGTCATTTAGTCGTGTCCGACTCTTCGTGACCCCATGGACCAGACCACGCCAGGCACTCCTGTCTTCCACTGCCTCCCGCAGTTGGGTCAAACTCATGACCAAAGTGGTAGCTTCGAGAACACTATCCAACCATCTCATCCTCTGCCATCCCCTTCTCCTTGTGCCCTCCATCTTTCCCAACATCAGGGAGTCTTCTCTTCTCATGAGGTGGCCAAAGTATTGGAGCCTCAGCTTCAGGATCTGTCCTTCCAGTGAGCACTCAGGGCTGATTTCCTTCAGAATGGAGAGGTTTGATATTCTAGCAGTCCATGGAACTCTCAAGAGTCTCCTCCAGCACCATAATTCAAAAGCATCCGTTCTTCGGCGATCAGCCTTCTTTATAGTCCAGCTCTCACTTCCATACATCACTAAAAGATTCCTCTGCTCCCTGGCAATGAAAGGTATATATATATATATATATATATATATTTGCTTTCGTAGATTTTCACGGGTACAGGAATGCAGGTTTTGGTGTCCTCGGGTGTCTTCCCGTGTAAAAGTTGGGGTGTCTAGGCGACGTTTCGACGAGGTCTCACTCGTCATCTTCAGGCTGGTGCTTTCGGCTTCTTGTTACTGGAACAGAGCAGGATCTCAGTGTTTGAGTTCCTATAAATACTGTAGAGGGGGTGTGGTGTATAGCCTCCAATGTTCTGCCCAGAACATTGGAGGCTATACACCACACCCCCTCTACAGTATTTATAGGAACTCAAACACTGAGATCCTGCTCTGTTCCAGTAACAAGAAGCCGAAAGCACCAGCCTGAAGATGACGAGTGAGACCTCGTCGAAACGTCGCCTAGACACCCCAACTTTTACACGGGAAGACACCCGAGGACACCAAAACCTGCATATATATATATATATATATATATATATACACACACACACACACACACACACACACACACACATTTTTATTAATTTTTTAACACAACATTTCAAACAATCATTTAACATAACTCCTTATCTTATAAAATATTTTAGACTTCCATCAACCTCTGAAAATTTTCCGTTCTTTCTCACTTATTCTGCATTTCTTAATTTCTCGATTACTTTTAATTATCATTAACTAATAATTCTCATCATAGTCCTCCTTGCAATATTTCACATAATCCTCCTTACAGAACTTCTTGCAGTCCTACTGGCGTAATCTGTTTATTACAATTGCTTTTCAAATAGTTCAAATATTTACTCCAGTCTTCTAAGAATCTCTGGTCCCGCAGGTTTCAAATCTTTCCTGTTGTTTATCTAATTCTGCATAGTCCAGGCAATGAAAGGTTTTTGATCCACCTCCAACATTTCAGAGTTGAAAACAGGGGGGAATGGTCCTCATCCCTCCCCCGTCATCACCCCAAGGACCACTGCCTGGAGGTTCTCCTCCACCTTATGGATGATGCTATTTCAGGGGAGAGGAACCTAACCTGTCAGTCTTTTATTGCATCTCTATAGTTTCTTCTGTCATTTTGTCTTCTCCCTGCTTTTCAAAAAATCCCAGGACCCCTCCATTTTCCCCCTCCCTGCCCATTAGCCCCATTAAGCTTTAATCTGTTGGTTACGTGCAATTAATTGCCAATTTAAGGGGTTTTATATGTCTAATAGAGGTGCCAGTGAAGCTTTCCAAATTTGGGCTCGTTTTTACAGGCTCCGGGGGCTTGCAAAGCTTGCCTTGGGAATTCTTTCCCAGCTCAAGTTAAAATCTGAGCCGTAAAAGAACTCTGGACTTCCCACTCCTCCAGCTCTCCCCTGTACCCCAAACACCAGTAGCGTATTTTGGTAATCTTTCAAAAGATGGCAACCTATGAGAAGCCAAAAATTGGCACTCCCAAGTGAAGCTTCTCAGTTATGAAGCTTCCTAGTTTGGCAGCCCCTCAACTGCCTAAAACGGTAAAGGGTAAAGGGACCCCTGACCATTAGGCCCAGTCGTGGCCGACTCTGGGGTTGCAGCACTCATCTTATTGGCCGAGGGAGCCTGCGTACAGCTTCCAGGTCATGTGGCCAGCATGACTAAGCTGCTTCTGGGGAACCAGAGCAGCGCACGGAAACGCTGTTTACCTTCCTGCCAGAGCGGTACCTATTTATCTACTTGCACTGGTGTGCTTTCGAACTGCTAGGTTGGCAGGAGCAGGGACCGAGCAACGGGAGCTCACCCCGTCGCGGGGATTCAAACTGCCGGCCTTCTGATTGGCAAGTCCAAGCTCTGTGGTTTAACCCACAGCGCCACCCTAAATCTGGCACTAAAAACACTCTCCCTCCAAGACCCCCAATCCCCCAGGTGTAGTTCTCTTGAGGAGACAAAAATATTTAGGAGTTGGCTTGAGTGCCATTTCCCCTCAGGGCTTCCCCATGGGTGGTTCAGCCCAATCAAGGATCACATGCAGCCTAGCCAATCAGAAGTCACTGGAGGCAAGCGAGAGGAATGGACAGTGAGGACAAGCAAGGGCAAGGCCAATAAAAGGCCAACAAAGGTCTAGAAAAAGCCATCAGATAAGGGAGGCGTTTATTGGAACTGCTTGAGATGTTTACCAGAAAGCCAACACCTCAACAACACCTGTGAGTACTTTCAGCTCGATCCTAATTACCCTCTTACAATTGAGCCAGCCATCAGGTGTCTGAATTATCTCACTGTCACCTGGCTGCACCTTGGTTTTCCCTAAGGAATTGTTGCCGTGTGTTCTCTTTCTAGCACAGATGTCAGACCTCATCCTGAGCATCTCTCGCTTTCCCATGAAACCTTGAGGAACCCATCTATCTGATTGATTATGCTGTAGCCATTCTCCCTCCAGATACCTCTTGCGAACTGCCTGAGAGATGTTCTCAAGCCGATATTCTCTTTGTTAATATTTGCTCGCGGACTCATTAACGTCTCTCCAGCCCCCGACCTGCCTCCTTTGATGTGCTGACCCCCATCCTTTTGGTCTCTCCATCTTCTTTGGCATTCACCTTGGGGGCTGCATATTACTCTTTTTGTGGAACCATCCAGCACTAGATCATAATGGCCTTTTCTAATCTTGTTGTCCTTAATAGGATTTTTGCCCAATACATCTGAAATGTGTAGATATGGATTTTGAAGATAATAAAATTGCCTAATGTGCAGGAGGGTTAAGGCCACGCCAAGATGGAGGTATCTGAGTGCAAAATTCATGCAGAGTACACCAGATGTGAAGGGCACCTGCATACCAAAATGGCTATATCTTCCTTTTGAAATGCATTTGAGGAGGGGGCTGGTTCCCCCCCTCCCAGTTTGTCGTTGCAGAACAAAGGAAATGCTAATGATATCTACATGTAGACTCCAGGGGTGGACGCTTCTGCATAAGATCACACATTTTTCATAAGAGTCCTCACAAAATTTTGTCAGGGTTTCAGTGTGCACTCAAACTTGTGTGCACTGTATACATGTATACCTAATATACACATGTATACCTAATTGTTGTTGGTTTATGTCTGTCTAGAGAAGTGTTTCCCAAACTTGGATCTCCAGCTGTTTTTGGACTACAGTTCCCATTACCCTTGACCACTGGTCCTGCTAGCTAGAGATCATGGGAGTTGTAGTCCAAAAACAGCTGGAGACCCAAGTTTGGGGAACACTGGTCTAGAGAGACAATGGGGTGTGTCTACTAGGGTGAAGTCAAACCACTGTGTTAGCAGCACCAAAGTAACCTTCCGGGGGCGCAAACCTGGGCAGTGTGTCTGGAGGTCCTGAGCTGCCCAGGTGACAAGACCCCCATCTTGGCCTCACTGATGTGGTCCAAAAGAAAGCAGGGCAAGACGTTTGGCACCAGCTGAGCTGCAGGAATTGCCAGAAGGAGGCGTACAAGGCACCATCCAATCTCCTTAGAGACTCTGCTCCAGATTTGTGTAGGGTTTACTCCAGGGGTCAGCAACCTTTTTCAGCCGTGGGCCGGTCCACCGCCCCTCAGACCATGTGGGGGGCCAGACTATTTTTTGAAAAAAATATATAAACTAATTCCTATGCCCCGCAAATAACCCAGAGATGCATTTTAAATAAAAGGACACATTCTACTCATGTAAAAACACACTGATTCCTGGATCGTCCACAGGCCGGATTGAGAAGGCGATTGGGCCGCATCTGGCCCCTGGGCCTTAGGTAGCCTACCCTTAGCCTTTTGCTTCTTCCAGAAATACCCCGCAAGGCTGCAGAGATTTAGGATCAGAGTTTTCCTTCTCTTAGATGGTCTACCTTATGAGCCCCATCTGCCCCTCACATCCCTCTACACAACATGTGCAGAAACCTCCTTCTTTACCATTGGACCCACTGTTAGTCTCATCTGCTTAATCCGCTAGATCCTGTCTTCACATGTAGGGAGAAGTCTCTAACTCACCAAGGGTTTGAGACCCATCAGCTACCCCCACCTGGTTCAGCTGACCGGACAAAACCATTCATGTGGTCCTTGATGTTGCTGGCATTGGAGTACACTCTTGACCATTGTCCTTCGAATCGACCGTCTGTTTGAAATGTCAGGTCTGCTATTTCCACGGGTCTTTCCCCCCCTCCCTCCCTTGACCAGATGTTAACCTTCTCTTCTGGTCGCTGTTCCTTTTTTGCAGTTCAAAGGCCACCTTTGGTGACCCGGTCCTTCCAAGACCTTCAGAAACCCTGAGTCCATTGTGCCTGCCAGCAACACACAGATGAGAAGAAGGCAAAATCCATGACTTCCGCTGGGGAACATCCATTTGGCGGCTGCTTTCGGATGTCAGAGTCTCCGGCACCAAGGTAAGAGGTGACCTTTTCAGTCAAGTCTATGGGGAGAGGCGTGAGATGCAAAGCTCAGTCAGAGGCTGGGGAGGGAGAAAAGCTTTTTCTGATAAAACACACGTTGAAAGGAACCCGCACACAGCGCTGGGAGGTCTGTTTGTTTTGTCTTCCCAGGCGGGGAATACAAATGGCCTTTGACAATGGTTCAGAATGGAAACGGCAGTTTGCGTCTCAACATACGTCTGGAGATATAGACAGCAGTCGAGGCATGATCTGGGGTTTTGTTGTTGTTGTTGCTGGTACTGGGAAATCTGTGTTGCAACTGTTCCACTGGTGATCTGTTGCTCTGAATGGCAAAAATGCGTACAACATGTTCCTTAAATGAACCCAAGGGCAAGGTGGCAGTTCTGTCACACAAGGCGAGTCATTCCTAGCTTTTGCCAGCGTCAGGCAGTCGACCTGTGTGGGTGAAATAGCCCTGAAATAAAATCTGAACCCATCACCTCTAGGGCTCCCAGATATTGTTGGACTCCAGTTCCCATCAGCCACTGCCATCCTTGGCTTAGAGACTGCAGTCCTTTAAATGATGTCCTTTCAACTTACCATACTTTTCTGTGTATAACATGCCCCCATGTATAAGACGCCCCCTGTTTTGGGGGACTAAAAAATAAGAAAATGGGGGGGGGGAGATTGCCCAGAGTTGTTGAGCTTTTTTTGTGGAGGATTGCACAGAGTTGCTGAGCTTTTTTTAAGGGATGGAACACCTCCTAACGCCTGTTCCCTCACCAGCAGGACCAGCTGGTTTCTGGCTTCTAGCATCAGCCAATCCCACGTCACCCCTGGGCACTACCCATTGTATAAGACAACTCACGGTTTTGAACATTATTTTTCAATAAAAAAAACCCCCTAGTCTTATACTGTGGTACCTTGGTTTATGAACTTAATTCGTTCCGGAGGTCCATTCTTAACCCGAAACCATTCTTAACCTTTTGCTAATGGGGCCTCCTACTTCTGCCACGCCGCCAGCACACGATTTCCATTTCCATCCTGGGGCAAAGTTCACAACCCAAGGTACTACTTCCGGGTTAGCGGAGTTTGTAACCCGAAGCGTTTGTAACCCGAGGTACCACTATACACGGAGAAGTACTGGATAGGAAATGAGGTAGTTCATGGGTACCTTTGCTGTGAAATCTTCAGTCCCAGCTTGAATTGCAAGGCTCATGCACGACTCTTCCATTGGAAACAGCTTGCTTCATTTTTCTGGGCCAGGCAATATCGCCCGTGATAATTCTGCGCCCTAAGACTGGCGTTCACTCTAGCGCAGTTCCCTGCTAAAGCAACGTGTTGTGTCTTAAGGCCTAGGTACGACTCCTTTTTTCATGACCATTGTGCGGGGTTTCATGCTTCCACTGTCGGAAAGGAAAAGAAGAATTTGGCCGGGGGGGGGAGGGGGGAGAGAAAAGGAGAGAACTTTTGAATGGATGTACAGAGTCAAGTGCGTCTCTTTCTGGCAGTCTGCAATTTTTTCGTACCGTTGTTATTCAAAATATGCTTTTCATAAGGACAAAGAGGACCATTTTAGTGGAAACAAAATCCTCTAGGCAGTGGCACCACTGGATAAAGCGATTATTTCCATTAGTCCTCAGGAATGCAAGGATGCTACTTTTTTTTTTTTTAAAGGAGGGAGTAGTTTTCGCTTTGCTAGAGCATTTTGGGTTTTAGAAGGATAACGGCTGAATTGCAATGAAGCTTTGTTCAGGGCTCTGTCTTTTGAGGGGGAAAATACTAGGTTCAAAGACCACAACCATGTTCCCGAAGCAATTGTTCGTCATCTCCATTGCCTCTGTCCTAAAAAAAAAGGACAGAAAGCAAATTTGTATTAACTTTTTAATGAGAACATTTATAAACAGCCACCTCATACAAGCAATCAAGATGGTGTGCAGTAAAATCGTTAAAACGCCAGCTTTCTGGCTGGGGTTCCATTTAGAGCTTGTATAACCCTTGTTTCAAAACAGCTGCACTGGTTGTCTGCACATTTTCTGGCCCAATTCACATTAGTGTTTAAAGCCCTGATGACTCAGCCCCCAAATTTCTGAAGTATCGTCTTCTTCCCTCTTAGGGAAGTACCTCTTGGGTGCTGAGATTGCCAGAGGGGTCCTCTCGGTGGTTCCTCTTCCGTCAAGAGGTTCAGGGTGGGCAGCCTGAGAGAGGGCATTCTCTGTGGTGGCCCCTAAGTGTGAAGCTCCCTCCTCACAGAGGTGTCGGGCACCGTCATTATGCAGTTTCTGGAGTAAGCCGAAGACGCACCTCTTTATCCTCGGCCCTGTATACCTGAAGGAGCATCTTCACCCCTATCGTTCAGCCTGAACACTGGCCCCTTTCTTCTCCAAAAGATACCCTGCAAGGTAGAGGATGGTTAGGGTCAGAGTTCTCCTTCTCCCTGACGGGCGATCTTCCCAGGTGGATGAGCCCCATCTGCCCCTCTCTTCCCTCTACAGCACATGCAGAAATCGCCTTCTTGACCGTTGGACCCACTCTTGGTCTTGTCCACTAATATTAACGGAACCTGTCTTCATATGTGGGGGAAGTGCCTAACTCAATGAGGGCTTGAGACTCATCGGCTGTTTATTACTATTAATAAACTATAAAACCAGAACATACAGAACATACTGAATCTTGGGTGATGTTTAGGGCATGAAATAGTGACTAATGAGTAGAGGATTCACCCAGCGCTACAAGCGAATAGTGCAAGAAGGAGCTACCTTTAGGCTGTCCCCAGGCAATGCCCTACATGGGACCGGAACTTCCTTGTCTGCATTTACCTGCAGTGGCGAAGGAAGCCTCTCAGGCACCCTGGGGTGGTGCGCCCATAGGGGCTAAGGATGGGGTCACCATGCGGTGCCCATAGGAATGGGCAGAGGAGGAGCTAGCGGCGGCGTGTATCCTGGGGTGTGTGCCAGCGTGCATCCCAGGGGGGTATGTCGGCGTCGGTGCACATCCAAAGGGGGTGTGCCAGTGGCAGGGAACGTCCCAGGGGGGCGCCACCCACAGCAATGTCACCCCCCTCAGAGATGGCACCTGGGGCGAGCCGCCTCCACTGCCCCCACCATGCTTCGCCTCTGTGTGCTGTGGGTTAAACCACAGAGCCTAGGACTTGCCGATCAGAAGGTTGGCAGTTCGAATCCCCGCGACGGGGTGAGCTCCCGTTGCTCGGTCCCTGCTCCTGCCAACCTAGCAGTTCGAAAGCACGTCAAAGTGCAAGTAGATAAATAGGTACCGCTCCGGTGAGAAGGTAAAACGGCTTTTCTGTGCGCTGCTCTGGTTCGCCAGAAGCGGCTTAGTCATGCTGGCCACATGACTCGGAAGCTGTACACCGGCTCCCTCGGCCAATAAAGCGAGATGAGTGCCGCAACCCCAGAGTTGGCCATGACTGGACCTAATGGTCAGGGGTCCCTTTACCTTTTTACTGTGGCCTTGAGCTGTGATCCTCTCTTGCTTGCTTGAACAGAGGGGTGTGTGTGTTTAATGTGTAGAAACCACTGACTTCTGCGTGGTTGGAACACAGCCTTCCATACCAAGGCAAGAGTCACATCTGTTGCTATGTGAATTTAGCCTCTGGCCCCTTCCCCCACCAGGAAGCTGCTCCCATAAGTTTGCTCTTGGAAGGATGCAATTCTTGGGCTGAGAATGGTTTCTCTGCCTCTGATCTTAAGCCTGTTATTTCCGTTCTTGACGGCTGTTTTCACTCTCGTGCAAATATATGCAAATGTGATGGCTTAATCAATTGATTAAAATTCATGCAATCAATTGGCTTCCTCAACTGGGTTTTGAGGCAGAAACTTTGTGGCCTATTATCAAGGGAGGGCAGTCAGTGCACCTCCCAGGGCCCCAGGAGTCGCTTCCTTCGTAGCACCTTCAGACTGACAAGAGACGGCAGAGAAAGTCTGTCGTCTTCTCTACATGAAGGCGGGACCTGACGGCGAATTGTAGGCTTCAGCGTCAAGACAAGCCTGTCCAGGATGGAAAGGACAAAAGACAGTTTTGTTATCTGCGTTTATGTTCCTGCATCTCACCGACATTGAGATGAAAGATTCCCACAGGGCTCCTTCAATTGAGTGCTGCAAGAGTCTATCATTGAGTTACCAGTGGATGTAAAATAGATCTTGTGACAACCAGAAGATCCGAGCTGTGTCTTGGCATGACGAATGGTGCCGGGAGGGTGGGGGGTGGTGTGTGTTTTGACAATTATTAAGCGGAGCAGTTTTGGGATCTGTCTTTTTGGACAGGCATGTGCAAAGAGAAGAAATGGATTCATTTCACTCATAGCACAATTGTTAATTATGATGAATGGCACCAGGCTCATCTGTTTCCTCCACCATCCACCTCCTCCTCCTCTTTTCTGTCGGGATACAGTCAGTCCTGCGGGGCAAAGAAATCAAGAGTGGCTAGCAGCTCACAAAATCTCCCTTTGAGGGAAAGAACAGCCCCTCCCCCTGTTTATATGTTCAAAATATTCAGTGGTATTTCAGTTTTCAAATGCCTCCATAGTCATAGTTGAACGTTTTGGAATTTGAACACTGAAAACCCAGAAGTAAGTGCCTTGGTTTTCAAACACACCCCGGAAATTGAACAGGAAAGACGGTTTCTGTTTTGAGTTTTCCGTATTGAGGCTTTTGCTTTCAGTTTTCAGTTTTCAAACATTTTGGAACTTGAACAGATTTCCAGAACAGATTACGTTCAAAAACCAAGGTCCCACTGTATTTGCAGTGTGCCTTTGATGCTCATACTCTTCCAGCGTATTGGGAGATATTGCCACCCCAATCTCTGAGCAGCGAGAGACTCCAGGGTCCCTGAGCTTTACACAGAGCTTGGTTTCCTTGGCATGAAGGTCAATGGAGACGGTGGTGTCTTTAGGATATATGGTTTTATTTACACATATATACAACCTGAGCACAGGCAGTGGCAGAGGAAGCCAATCGGGCACCTAGGGATGGGGCCAGCCGCCTGTGCGGTGGGTCCAGTTGAGGCAGGACGCTCCGTGGCACCTCTGAGGAGTCTGCCTGCCTCTTCCCGCTCAGCTGTCCTACAGCTGACGGGGAAAAGAAGAAGAGTTTGGATTTGATATCCCACTTTATCATTACCTGAAGGAGTCTCAAAGCGACTGACATTCTCCTTTCCCTTCCTCCCCCACAACTAACACTCTGTGAGGTGAGTGGGGCTGAGAGACTTCAGAGAAGTGTGACTAGCCCAAGGCCACTCAGCAGCTGCATGTGGAAGAGCGGAGACCACAAGCCCGGTTCACCAGATAACGAGTCTACCGCTCTTAACCACTACACCACACTGGCAGCACACTGGGAGGTGGCGGGTGGACCAGCGGGCACCCAAGCCACCGCATCACTCCCAGGAGAGATGTGTGGCTTAGGCGTGTTGCAGGCCCCGCGGTGAGTGCAGCCCGGCATTTTGTCATCCCCTCAGTGGTGACACCCGGGGCGGTCCACTGCCCCTGAGCACAGGATGGAGGGGCTCACAGCACAAACACCCCAAGAGATTTTGCTTCCCCATTAAGTTTCCAGGGAGGCACTGAATCACAGCTCTTGGGTCTAGCACAGAGCAGGACAAGCCTCTATCTCTCCAGCTTCTGGCATCAGCCAAAACTCACACCCAAAACTCTGGCTTTTGTTCTTGGCCCTTACAAGGTGATACTGCTTCTGATGAGGGGTGGGGGTTACCGCATTGTCTCCTTGGAGACGGAGCAACCTCTTACTGATGTAAATGGCAGCACCCAATTGGTGAGCTAAGGCTGTTGCCTTAAGAAACTGGTCTGGCAGGTTTCCTATTATAGATTCTAACCCAGTGGCGTAGCGTGGGGGGTGCAGGGGGGGCCGGCCACACCGGGCGCAACATCTGGGTGGGGGCGCACTCGCACTCGCAGCTCTCTGCCCCCTGCTAAAATCCACGGGTTAGGGGGCGCAAATTACTTGCCTTGCCCCGGGTGCTGACAACCCACGCTACGCCACTGTTCTAACCTCATAGCATCACAGCTTTGGAAGGGGCCCAGGGTTTGGTAGTGTGTCAGACTCACTCCTCTCAAACTTATAACAATATGGTCCCTGGGGGTGGTCTGAAGGAACAGGAGCCTTCTACGTTGCAGAAGCTATGTTGGGCTGACCTGAAGTCTCGGTGTTTGCCTGGTGCCCCCCAGGGAGTAGGAGAAGGACTTGAATCTCCAGGTGGGTGAGAGAACACCTTTAAAATATAAGAAGACTATGTGTGCAGCTTGCAAGCTTCAGCCCAGCAATACCCAGGTTCAAATTATGACATAGACTTTCTGGAGGGGTCTGGCTTCCTCTGCTCCCTCTCCCAATTAACCTCCGTCCTTGAAAATTATTATACAGATCATCCAGTGGGGGAACAGTCTGCCCTCCTCCTCTCCTCCTCTCCCTCTCCCAATTAACCCCCATCTCTGCAAACTATTGCATAGATCTTCCAGGGCCCAACTCCTGTGATATGCCTGGGGTCCACCCCATGACATCGCCAGGAGCTGTCCCTAGATCTGAGGTTTGGTCCCTGAAATCCCAAGATCTGGGGATTTCTTGACCCGGCAACCCTGTAACAGTCAGCCCAGCCAGTATATGGACTCCACTGATGCAGACAGCTGGCTAACTTTAGCTTGACTGTAAAGAGGCCTGCAAAGGATTTGGTGCCCAAAGTGTAGTTACTGTTATGCAGGCTCAGATAAGAATAATCAGAGCTGCCGGCCATAAGCTGATGATTCCTCGTGAGCATCAGGAAGGAATTAATCCATGCCAGGTGCAGCATTTGCATATTTGGCAACATGTAACGAGAGGCGTAAAGCTGCGTCCCACATGGACCGAGCATGCCTTGACGTTGTGCAACTTCCCCTTCTAATTCCACAACTACAAAACCCGAAGTTCTGCTGATTGAGTAAACTGTGCCTATTGAGAAGATCCAAGCCCTTGTTGATGACATTAATTTTGCAGGCTGCAAAGCGTGCAATTTAATTTGGAATGACGGATGGTGGCAGAAGAAAAAGACTTGTAAGTTTTTGTTGGACAGACGAAACACACACTTGGTGAGTTGACATGTCACACCAGCAAATTGTTGTGAGCCGAAGATTAAATTGGTTGCATTTGATGAGAAACGGGAAGCTCTCTCGTTTCCTGTCACCCTGCACATTCAACCCAGCTGTGTCAAAGGGTTCATCAAAAAACATGAACAGAGCCAAATCTCTTCCTCCATTAGCCCTTTTTTGTGTCAGTTTGGTTGTATGTCAATTAAGGATGGATGAACATGCCTCAGTCTGTTCCAACATTCCTTTGCACTTTCATTCTGCTGCAACTGGTTTATTTTGCACAAAATTTTCCCCCTGTTTCATTGTCTGCAAATGCAGAAATAGACGTATTTTTAAAAAATACGTATCTCACAGTGCACAACTCATGTGCAGTCTCAGCCATCAACAGAGATTTATACATCAGTTGCCTTTTCTGCATGTTCCCTTTCAAAGCTGTTGAATGCCCTGCTAGCCTTCAGCAGCAAAAACAGCAGAGTTTTGTGGCACATTAAGGAGGTGGTTGATGGCCCATCACAAAGCTATGCACGGCTGCAATTCTAACCATGTCTGCTTAGAAGTAAGTCCCATTTAATTTAGTGGGACTTGCTCTCATGTGAATGTGGTTAGGACTTCAGCTTATAAAGGTAGCTTGATATCACAGTTTGTCATCCTGTCTCTTTGCCCTCACACAGGCACTAGGGAGGGGCAATATCTTATTCTTTGTGTCCTGGACTGTATGAAATACTCCCACCATATGCCATTTCAACGCGTTATTTCAAAAATGCACATTTCCCCCCAGAAAATGATTGTATGCATGTTTCTGCTGAAATGTAATGCTCTAATTTCCTTGTGAAACGAACAGTACAAATTTCACTGTGTTTTCTTTTTGTTTTATTTACTGTCAGAAGAGGCATGAGACTGCAGTCCTTACTCCATTTACTTGGGAGTAAGCCTTATTGAATCCAGGAGGATTTACTTCTGAGAAAACATGGTTAGAGTTGTAGCCTTAGTGCACAGAGCCTTGCTCTAGCAATGAATAACAAAGTCAACGAAGAGCCCTTCAGAAAAATGAAAACCAGTGAGGCACCGGTTAGGAGAGCAGCAATTATTATTACTATTATCATCATCATTATTAGAATTCACCCTAAGGTCCCAGAGCTGGTTACAGCAATTTAAAAACATCATTAATATTAAGACACAATTATTAAAAAACAGCATAAAACAACTCAAGATTACAAACATAGGGTGCGTCCTAAAATATGCACCTCAAGTTTGCAGAGCTAGGGTGAAGAGGTTCGTCCCCAGCATTACACACCAATGAATATGGAAATATATACATTGCAAAGCAATTTGTGTACCCATTTCTGTAGAGCGTGTGCATGTTAAGGAGGTGTGTTTTTGCAGTATTAGTGAGAGCCAGTGTGGCGTAGTGGTTAAGAGCGGCAGACTCGTAATCTGGAGAACCGGGTTCGCTTCCCCACTCCTCCACCTGCAGCTGCTGGGTGACCTTGGGCCAGTCACACTTCTCTGAAGTCTCTCAGCCTCACTCACCTCACAGAGTGTTTGTTGTGGGGGAGGAAGGGAAAGGAGAATGTTAGCCGCTTTGAGACTCCTTCGGGTAGTGATAAAGCGGGATATCAAATCCAAACTCTTCTTCAGTAGAGAAGGAAGGTGGAAATCATTCAGAGCAAGAGTCCCTGCCGTCGTTTGAGGTCGAACGAGCAAACAGAAGGAAATCCACTCAATGGTCAATGAAGTAAATGCCAATGAAGGCTATGAGATATCAATTAGAGCCAGGTTCCTCCATCAGCTACAGTTCCTGCGCCCCTTTCTCCAGTTGTCAGGGATGGGGCTAGCGGGGTCCTTCTTCTCGAAGACAGACATTGCACAGGAGGTGGCTAGGTACTGCTTGCACCAGCAGTAGGGTTTGCCAGAGCAGCTAGAGAGGCCTTTACATTTTTAAAGTGTGTGTGTGTGTGTGTGTGTGTGTGTGTGTGTGTGTGTGTGTGTGTTTAAAATGCATTTCTGGCCCCCATGGCAAATGGTGTCAGTAGGGCAGGAAATCTCCTTGCCACCTTGAGAAGGAGGACACCCCCCCCCCCCATCGCTTGGCCCTTTCTCAGAGCCCAGGGCCAGAGGGAGATGGCAAAAAGGGGCTGTTAACAGGAATGGAGGGGGAATGGAATGCAATTTCCTGGAAGAAGGTATTAGCATATTAATGCAGTGTGTTTTTATGTTAACTGTAGTTTTGTAATATTTGCTGTTCGTTACATTGTTGTTGCTCAGGTTTTCTGTATACTGCTTAGATACACAGTCATACTTCTTGTTGCGTTTGCTTTAAGTTAAATCTTTTCAGGTTGAAGTACCGGAAAGGGTTACTTCTGGGTTTCGCCGCTTGCCCATGTGGAGACGCTCAAAATGATGTCACGCGCATGCGCAGAAGTGGCGAATCGCGACACGCGCAGACGCGGGTTGCATTCTGCTCATGTTGCGAACGGGGCTCTGGAACGGATCCTGTTCGCAACCAGAGATACCACTTACAGATAGGTAGCCGTGTTGGTCTGCCATAGTCAAAACAAAATAAAAAAATTCCTTCCAGTAGCACCTTAAAGACCAACTAAGTTAGTTCTAGGTATGAGCTTTCGTGTGCATGCACACTTCTTCAGACTTCTTCAGGTATCTGAAGAAGTGTGCATGCACACGAAAGCTCATACCTAGAACTAACTTAGTTGGTCTTTAAGGTGCTACTGGAAGAGATACCACTGTATTTTATATATGTTAAGCAGTATAGAAATGGTGTTGGGTTTTTTAAAAAATAAAAAAGTAAATAGCTCCCTGAACATGGGCACCCCCATGCTGCAACATTTTGTTGCATGTTTCGCTTGTGGTACATAACCTGCAAGGCTATCAAGGCTATGCCTGCTGGTGCTGGCAGATGGAGTCGTTTAGAATTCCTTGAGCTGAGATAAACCCTTTGCACGAGAGTACAAGTGAAAGAGAAGGGACTGCAGCTCCCAAAATACCCAAAGAGTGGGAGGTGATGGAGAACGTGTGCTGGATATGTGTTGTGCCGGATTTATTATATTGGACATGTGTTGCGTTGTATTGGGCATTACAGGAGACAGTGATGGCCACCAATCTGGGTGGCTTTATAATAGTATTGGACAAATTCATGGGCGATGAGGCTCTTAATGGCTGCTAGCCAGGATGGCTCTGTTCTGCCTCCACAACTGGAAGCTGTATTTCTTCTGGATGCCATTGCTGGAAACCACAGTGTTGCTCTTGTGTTCGAATCCTGCTTGCATGTTTCCTACAAGCATTTGGTTGATTACCATGAGAGCAGATTGCTGGTCTAGATGGGGCATTGGCCTGATCCACCAGGCTCATATTTTGATCTATGTGTTGGTGGAAATACCGTATTTTTCGCCCTATACGACGCACTTTTCCCCCTCCAAAAATGAAGGGGAAATGTGTGTGCGTCCTATGGGGCGAATGCAGGCTTTCGCTGAAGCCTGGAGAGCGAGAGGGGTCGCTGCGCACCAACCCCTCTTGCTCTCCAGGCATCAGGAAGCTCTGCGCAGCCCCGGGCTTCATGCAGCTCTGCGCAGCCCTCGGGAGCCCGGCGCGACTTCGTGCCGGGCTCCCGAGGGCTGCGCAGAGCTGCCTGCATTCCGAAGCCTGGGGTGCGCTGAAGAGCGCACCCCGGGCTTCGCGCAGCTCTCCGCAAGCCTGGGGAGACCGGCGCGACTTCCCGCCGGGCTCCCTAGGCTTGCGGACAGCAGGCTGTTCTCGGGGCTGGGGTCAGGGGAAGCTCGGGCTTCCACCGTGCCAGCCCAGTGCCTGGGGGGAAATAAATTTTTTTTTTCTTTATTTCCCCCCAAAAAAACCAAAGTGCGTCCTATGTGGTGGTACGCCCTATGGGGCGAAAAATACAGTACATCTTCACCAATGCTGGAGGGAGGGGGAAACCTGGGGGGGGGGCAACCTGAAAGACCCTCCAAGGGCAGGCTCCCCGGTGATGAAATATTTCTCCTTTTGATGACAAAGCATCTTTATTTTCCAAGGCATTTGATACCTTATTCCTTTCGTTTTGCTGGTTCCGATTATCATTTTAACACCTACTGCTGTTTGTGGTCAGGTGTTATAAAAGTTTTAATGCAACGATTGGATTCCTTTTCTTCTGTTTTGTTTCAGCTGTTTTACTTGTTAGCCACTTTAGGAACCCTTTGGTGTATAAAGAAATGTAAATGGCATAATGAATGGAATTTCAAAAGTTCCCTGCTTTAACTTGAGTATGCAGTCCTAAAAACACTCACCGTATTTTTCGCTCTATAAGACGCACCAGACCACAAGATGCACCTAGTTTTTGGAGGAGGAAAACAAGAAAAAAATATTCTGAATCTCAGAAGCCAGAACAGCAAGAGGGATCGCTGCACAGTGAAAGCAGCAATCCCTCTTGCTGTTCTGGCTTCTGGGATAGCTGTGCAGCCTGCATTCGCTCCATAAGACGCACACACTTTCCCCCTTACTTTTTAGGAGGGAAAAAGTGAGTCTTATAGAGCAAAAAATACGGTACTTGAGTGTAAGTCCTGCTGAACTTGGCAGGGCTCACTTCCGAGTAGACATGCATCACATTGAGGGGTGTTTTATAAAAACGGGCAAACATGCAGAGTTATGTGAGACCCTCCAGATGTTGCTGGACTACAACTCCCATCATCCCTGACCTTTCTGTCTGTGGCTGATGGGAACTGTAGTCCAACGACACCCGAAGCTTACCATAATAGCTACCCCTGACACCACTTAGATGGGATACCTGCATTCCAGGCGCTCGGACTAGACAACCCTTTGGGTTCCTTCCAACTCTTCAATTATTTGCTTCTGTGATATAATAATAATAATAATAATAATAATAATAATAATAATACTTTTTTATTTATACCCGCCCTTCCTGGTTCAGAAAACTGGGCTCAAGGCGGCTAACAACAAGTTTAAAACACTTAATTGATGCAACAAAAAACAGCATAAAATACAGTATAAAACATGAATAACAATAAATTCAGAATTAAAAAATCAATTTTTTTGGGGGGGGGGGAATCCATCCAATAAACATTAGATGATCACCAGGGCAAGCTGGCTAAATTAGTCCTACCTGGGCCAGCGAGGAGACCAGGGCAGAATTAGCTGTGGGATCCCAGAGCAGGTAATCTTCATAAAAAGGGGAAAGGGAGGGAAGGGAGGGGAATAAAAGATCAGGCTGAATTCAAATTAAAGGCCAGGTGGAATAGCTCTGTCTTACAGGCCCTGCAGAAGGAAGTAAAATCCTGCAGGGCCCTGGTCTCATGGGAAAGAACATTCCACCAGGTCGGAGTCATCACTGAGAAGGCCCTGGCCCTGGTGGAGGATAATCTGACTTCCTTAGGGCCCGGGACTTTTGCAATGCCTATAGAGGCATTGCAGCACATAGCTAAACTACAGAACTCACTCCCACAGGAGGCAGTAATGGGCACCACCAATAGGGGTTGCCATATTTCAAAAAGTGAAAATCCATGCGGGGAGAGGGCTATCAATGGCTACTAGTCATGATGACTACTCTCTGCATCCATAACTAGGGGCTATAATGCTACTGGGTACCAGTTCCTGGGAACCGCAGCAGGGGAAAGTTGCTCTCTTTCATATATATAATTTTTATTAAATTTTCTGTTGTACAAATTAGAATATTCATTTAGACAACCTTAAAATATCCATGACTTCCCTTCTTCTCTTTCCATGGTTCATTTTGCATAGCATAAATCCCTGCATATTTTACATAAACTAAACCATTCAGTATTCCATTATTTCTTCTGTCAAAACTTATTTACACTGTTGAATTTATCTTAATGCTGCCGACGTTTTCAAGTGTACACAATTATCCCCCATGGATGCCATAAACATTTTCCAATCTTCTTTAAACGAATGTTCTTCTTGTTCTCTTATTCTGTGAGTTAGATCCACAAGCTGCACATATTCCAACAGTTTAAGCTGCCATTCTTCTTTGGTTGGGACCTTGCTCGTTTTCCATTTTTGGGCTAACAAAACATGGGCCACCATAGTGGTGTACATAAATGACTTTTTTGGCACCTGGGAAGAGAGAGTTGCTCTATTGCCTTGGTTCTGCTTGTGGGTTTTCCCTTGGGATGTTTGGTTGGTCACTGTGATGGTAGGATGATGGACAAGAGTGTGGGAATGTTGTGGGTAACAGGAGAGGATACAGTGGTGCCCCGCAAGACGAATGCCTCGTGACGAGATCCAGCTCGCCATCAGTAAGAATCAGTCTCACACAGAGATGGGTTGAAGAATTATGGCTGCTCTCGAGCTGCAGCAGGACAGCCTTTATTGTGTAAAGTCAGAAAGATACAAAATACAAGGAATGCAACTTGTTCTCAGCCAGCAGATAAGGACCATCACACTAGACCACGCAGACAATCAGGCTATGTTACGTGGACCAATCATTAGGACAGCATGAGCTGTCCACGCGTTGATCATGCTCCAAGGATGCTTTTAGCTATGAAAGCACCCTGCAACTTTGCTCATGCTCTTATGTACAAGCAACCATTTTCCCACAGCCTCGCAAGACGGAAAACTCGCTAGACGAAAGAGTTTTCCGTTTTGGAGGTGCTTCGCAAAACGAATTTCTGAAAATGTCTTGCGAGTTCCTGCGGGGTTTTTCCCCTCCCCCCCCCTTTTTCTAAGCCGCTAAGCCGCTTATCCGCTAAGCCGCTAAAAGCCGCTAAACCGCTAATAGCGCTAATCCGCTAAGCCGTCAATGGGCTTGCTTCGCAAGACGAAAAAACCGCTAGACGAAGAGACTCGCGGAACGGATTCTTTTCGTCTTGCGAGGCACCACTGTATATTGATTAATATTATCATCCTAACTTGCACTAGCAAGTATCTTCACTTAGCAGAGTCCATTCCCCCTTTACACAGCAGAAAGCTGGTTGCAGACTCGTGTGAGTCTCTTAAGATAATAAGCAATTCAATCTGGTTTGCCCAGATTGAGATGTGCTCTATTATTCCTGGTAAAACCCCTTTGATCCCTCCTAAAAGAATAAAGACACAACAGTCTTATTCATAAGAAACAAAAAGTAGTTTTGCAATGGTACCTCGGGTTAAGTACTTAATTCGTTCCGGAGGTCCATACTTAACCTGAAACTGTTCTTAACCTGAAGCACCACTTTAGCTAATGGGGCTTCACGCTGCCGCCACACCACTGGAACACAATTTCTGTTCTCATCCTGAAGCAAAGTTCTTCACCTGAAGCACTATTTCTGGGTTAGCGGAGTCTGTAACCTGAAGCGTATGTAACCTGAAGCGTATGTAACCCGAGGTACCACTGTACTCGTGATCAGGCAGTACACAGTGTGATCCCTGAAGGCAGGCTTAAGGCTTAAAGTTACAAATATGTACAAACAGGTTTACCCCATATGGGAGATAACCTAGGGACTGCTGGCTGTTAGCCAGCAGTGCAGTCCAGGTGAAGAAGGAAGCCGGCAGGACAACAAATAAGAGAGGTGGCTACGTGACTTGGCCTTTTACCAGGTCTGGAAAGGTTACACCCAGTGGCGTAGCGTGGGGGGTGCAGGGGGGGCCAGCCGCACTGGGCGCAACATTTGGGGGGGCGCGCTCGCACTCGCAGCTCTCTGCCCCTACCTGGCTCACTCACTCTCTCTCACTGCAGTGCTGGCTGTGCGAATCCGATCCGAGCTGCCAGGTCGCCGCCCACTGTGGAGGGGGAGGGTGCCAGGCGTGCGTTGCGGTGCGGAGCGGAGAGAGAGCGAGGGAGGGACTATCTGGGGGAGGGACAGTGCAGCGGCCGCCCAGCACAGCGCTGAGCACGGGAGAGAACCACACCCGACCAGCCCAGGCAGCAGCAAGAAGAAGCTGGCAGCGGCGGCAGGTTAGGGGTTAGGGGCGCAAATTACTTGCCTTGCCCCGGGTTAGGGGGCGCAAATTACTTGCCTTGCCCCGGGTGCTGACAACCCACGCTACTCCGCTGGTCACACTCACCTACTAGTCACATGCAAAGGAAGGATGCTCCAGCCAGGTGTAACAGGAAGTTCAACTGGCTGGACCAACATTCCCCATGCATGCAACATTCCCCATGCACTCTAGGCAAACAGGAAATGTTGTACTTGACTGCTCCAGAGGATTACATCCCTCAAAGAGAGACCACTGACCTGAGCGAGCAGAACTCTTTTGATGTGTTAAAGTGGTTATCAGGCTAGGAATCTCTCCACAACGTGGGAGAGCCTGTTGATCACTCCTGAAGATAGAAAACAGGCCGGACCCAGCACGCTCTTCTGATCTTCTTACATCCACTGCCAACGAAGTTGTCAAAAAGCATTGGCCGTTCATTTGCCATATCAGAAACTATCGATTTGGAACCATGTTGGGCCTTGCCTTGTTATGCTTTCTTGCCTTGAGGCAGCTAAAATCTAGGCTTGCTGGCAGCGCTTGGGGCCAGGAACAGTACTGTATTAGCTGGGAAGGCTGCAGTTGGCATGGGAGCGGCATCATCTCAGTGCCCTCCTGCCAGCTCAGTGACAATGTGGAGCTGGTCGGGGCCCATGCCAGGAACAGCAGCCATTTAACGGATAGATACAGCAACTTCGCTCACAAAGCTTTGGACCTCTCCTGAATGTGCTCCTGGCAGATTTGGGAGATGCCAGGGGAAAAGTTTGGCAGGCCAGGAAGGTGAAACACTGGCAGAGTGTTCAGACGTTTTTCAGGGCCTCCGTTTTGACTGCTGAAGTAGTAAAATATTATCCATTCTTCTATTTATGCCCACCTTCAGCATAAGAAGATAAGAAGAGCCTGGTGGATCAGGCAATGGCCCACCTAGCTCAGCATCCTGCTCTCACACTGGCCAACCAGATGCCTGGGGAAAACCTGGCATTCTTCCAACATTCAGCTTAATTGTATGCCCATGAGTTCTAATCGCCTATAACCAAGGTGACTAACAGGAAAGACAGTCCCCTTTTAGGAGACTGTTCTAAATTCTGGGTGCCACCACCGAAAAAGCCCTGTCTGTTAGGCCCACCCACTGTACATCTCAGGATGGAGGGACTTGGTATAAGCCTTCGGAAGTGAACCTGTAACACACAGGCAGGTAGGTAAAGGTAAAGGACTCCTGGACATTTAAGTCCAGTGAAAGGCAACTCTGGGGTTGCAGCGCTCATCTTGCTTTCAGGCCAAGGGAGCAAGCGTTTGTCCACAGACAGCTTTCCGGGTCACGGGGCCAGTGTGAGTAAGCCGCTTCTGCTGAAACCAGAACAGCGCACGGAAATGCTCTTTACCTTCCCACCGGAGCAGTACCTATTTATCTACTTGCACTGGCGTGCTTTCAAACTGCTAGGTTGGCAAGAGCTGGGACAGAGCAACAGGAGCTCACTCTGTCGCGGGGATTTGAACCGCCGACCTTCTAATCAGCACGCCCAAGAGGCTCAGTGGTTTAGACCACAGCGCCACCCGCGTCCCTTACACAAGCAGGTACTGGGTGATTGGCAATGCCACCCTCTGAAAGAAGCTCCTGAATGGGTGTCCCCTCTGCCCTAGTTTACAGGTATTGGTTGAGGAGATGCCATGTCAGTCAGTAGAGCATGAGACTTGTAATCTCAAGGTTTTGGATTTGAGCCCCACATTGGGCAAAAGATTCCTGCATCACAGCAGGTTGGACTAAATGGCTCTGGTGGTCTCTTCCAACTCTACAATTCCATGATTCTATAAGGAACCAGAAAAGGCCCACCTTAGACCAAGAGGTGAGTCAGATTTGCGTAATGCCAGCAGGGGAGGATTGGGGCCTGAGTCTTGAGCAGCAGCAGCAGTGAGTTGATGGCGGTTCATCTTCTTCCTTTCCTCCTGACTGGGATGATTAACATCCAGCACAATGGCCTTGGGTTTAATCCAGTCCCTTGTATCAGATGCTAAAATGAGATATTGTGCAAGCCAGCTGGGAGTCGGGCGCATTGTGTAAAATATAGCAGGAAGATTAAAAGGCACCTCGAGATGAAGGCAGGCGACAATATTTATTTATTTACGGCTTCAAGAGCCGCCTGATAATCAAGTAGCAACGGGGACCCAAAGTCCCCCTCTGATGGGTCGTAAATTTGACAGCCACACCCCTTGGTTTCTCTCCTTGCTGAAAGAGGCAGTAGAAGGAGGTGGAAAAAAATGGACTTTTTCTAAATAAATAAAAACCACTTTAAAGGGGACACAGACACACAGACACACAGACACACACACACACACTCTGCATGTGGAAAATTAGCATACAGCAGAGAAAGGTTTCATATAGGCCACTCTGAAGAATTAGCTGGTGCCTTTAATGTGGAAGAGTATCCAAACATATGCAGATTCCTATTAGCTCTGTTTATTACAGCCAAATAAGGGACGCGGGTGGCGCTGTGGGTTAAACCACAGAGCCTAAGGCTTGCCGATCAGGTCAGCGGTTTGAATCCCCATGACGGAATGAGCTCCCGTTGCTTAGTCCCTGCTTCTGCCAACCTAGCAGTTTGAAAGCACGCCCCAAAGTGTGCAAGTAGATAAATAGGTACCACTCTGGCAGGAAGGTAAACGGCGTTTCCGTGCGCTGCTCTGGTTTCACCAGAAGCGGCTTAGTCGTGCTGGCCACATGACCCAGAAAAATTGTCTGCAGACAAACACCAGCTCTCTTGGCCTGTAAAGCAAGATGAGCACCGGAACCCCAGAGTTGTCTGCGACTGGACTTAACTGTCAGGGGTCCTTTACCTTTTTCTTTTTTCTGTTTGAAGAGCTGTCTAGTCCAAAGTCACATCCTCACCATACATTGAAAGCACCACAATACCACTTTGAACAGCCATGGCTTCCCCCAAAGAATTCTGGGAGCTGAGTTTGTTAGCGGACTTCTAGTCCCCCTCCCACAGCTACAGTTCCCAGAATTCCTTGTGAAGAAGGCTTGGTAGTTAAACCACTCTGGGAACTGAAGCTCAGAGGGGAGAAGAAAGAGGTCTCATAACGGCTCTCAGCATCCTCAATGAACCACAGCTCCCAGAATTCTTTGGGGGAAGCCATGGCTGCTCAAAGTGGTATCACAGTGCTTTAAATATATGGTGTGGCTGTAGCCAAAGTTTGCTTCGAAGCCACAAAACCAGAAGAAGGAAGACCCAGAGGGCCTTGAAAGCTCTCATTGGTGGTTGATATTTGGAAAGCAGGTACAGGTCACCTCCTGATAAGTCTTCCTCGCGACGCTGAGGTAATTTGTATTTCTTATAACAAGAAGGTTTCTAAATCTGCATTACATTATTTAAAGATGCTTGGCAGTGCTAAATGAACGCTAAACGTTTTGACACGGCAAATAAATAAATAAATAAATAACAAACCCCCCCCAACACTTTCCATTAAGCACATTTGTTCCTAAAAAGCTAACCGTTCTGAGATTGCAACGATGATTGCCTGTTTGCATTTAATGATACTATTCCCCCCCATAAATGTACGCTACTCGAGAACGAGGTCAATAAACCTTGCTAAAGGCATTAGTTTCTTCGCTGTAATTCCTCTGTGTGTTTACACATATGAGGAAATGAGGAGGAGGGGAACATTCACTAGGGGCAGAGAGAAAGTGGGGGGAGCAAGTGTGTTAAATGCAGGCGCTTCTGGTTCCATCCGAATACCTCAGTAAGTGAGGAAGAGTAAGGTAGCTGCTTGGAGAGGCTAAGGACGGGACCTGGGACCTTTTGCTTACGATGATCCACCTGTAGGATATAACACAAGCAGTCAAATACAACACTTCCTGTTTGCCCAGAGTGGACACGCAGAAGGGCGTTACTCCAGCCAGGAGGACTTCCTATCACTTCTGGTCTGGAGCTTCCTCCCCCTGCATGTGACCAGGTAGGTGGGCTTGACCCTGGGAGACCCCGTAAAAGGGCCAGTCATGCAGCCACCTCCCTCTTCTTCCTCTTGATGTATTTTGCTGTCTGCTGGCTCTCAGCCAGCAGCATGCGGGCTCATTCCCATATGGGATGAACCCTCTTCTGTAACTCTAAGCTAAAGCCTGCCTTCAGGGATCCAACTGTGAACTGAATGTGAGTAAAGTTCTTGTTACTTTTAAAAGAAGCTTCGTGTGTCTTTGTTCTTTTTAGGAGGGATAAAAGGGGACTTACCAGGGACAGAACCCAATCCGAACAAAGCCAGATTGGGTTGCTTAAGTAAAGAGATTCAAACGAATCTACCAACTAGCTTCCTGCTATATATTGGGGGATGTCACTCTGCTGCTGACTCACAAGCGTGAGTCAGGAAGGATACTATTAAATCAATATATCCTCTCCAGTGTGGTGCAGTGGTTAAGAGCGGTAGTCTCCTAATCTGGGGAACCGGGTTCGCATCTCTGCTCCTCCACATGCAGCTGCTGGGTGACCTTGGGCTAGTCACACTTCTCTGAAGTCTCTCAGCCCCACTCACCTCACAGAGTGTTTGTTGTGGGGGAGGAAGGGAAAGGAGAATGTTAGCCACTTTGAGACTCCTGAAGGGGAGTGAAAGGCGGAATATCAAATCCAAACTCTTCTTCTTCTTCTTCTTCCTAGTATCTACAACATTCCCACACCACCACTGAGCAACTGCCCCTCTCCTAGGTCCAAGCTACACGTCACATTATTTGTGTCTGTGTGCTTAACCTGGCTGTGGAGTACGAATGTGGAGTAAGGGCAAAGCCGTCCACGGCCTTTTCCTCCATGAATTTGTCCTCTTTTCATAAAATCATAGAATTGGAAGGTACCCTCTAGTCCAACCCCCTGCAATGCAGGAATATGCAGGATCAGACCTGCAACCTTGGCGCTATCAGCACCACACTCTAACCAACTGAGCTATAGACTCAAAGCCATCCAAGTTGGTTGCCCTCACTCTCTCCTGTGGCGGAGAGTTCCGCCGTCTAACTATGCACTGCGTGAAGATCGGCTTTAGCCTGCCCTGAATCTTCCAACATTCAACTTCACTGACGGTGTCATGAGAGAGGGAGACAGGCTTCTCTGTATCCACTTCCTGCGTGCCATGCATAATTTTACCAAGAAAAAAGCACACCAAGAACTCAGGCCAGTGTAAGTTTCAGTACTGTAGTGGGAGTGGTCCCTAGTCGCAAATCAATAGCCAATTGTAACAAAAACTAACCCATTCAAAAGAGTTTAGAGTTTGTAATCTCTGAGTTTGTAATCCTTGTCAGAATACATACTTTTGAATGGATTAGTTTTTGTTACAATTGACTATTGATTTGCGAGCAGGGACCACTTCCACTACTGAAACTTACATTGGCCTGAGTTCTTGGTATGCTTTTTTCTTGGTATATGCGTAATTTCACAACAGCCCAGCTTGCTCTGAGTCGCTGCTGTTTGCAAAGAAGGAAGAAGGCCCATCAGATTAGGCCGGCGGGCAACACTTCTGTGTCTCCCTGGGCCCCCATTACTAAAGAGCAAGCCCCCGGCAGGGCATGCTCAGCGAGGAGAGCCAAACTCAGAGCGGCAGGTCGGGGGCGCACGCCTCATTAATCCTCCATTGTCAGTAATGGCTGCGGTACGGCTGCCGTCAGGATGGCCCTCTATCACTCTTGTATGGGGAGAATGAGCACGGTGCAGGTCTTGACTGGCTTGCCAAGGAGAGGGGCTTGTAATGAGGGGGGAAGCAGAGAGCTGTGGAGCAGGGAGGGGAGACAGTGTCAGGGTGACAGAGGGATGACATCCTGACAATTTTCCCCGCCAACTCTCCTGCGCTTCCTCCCTGAAAGCCGTGTCACCCGTGTCAGGTTTGATAGCGTCCGTCGCGGATGCAGCGGAGGTGGCACGCATCATTGGGACGGCAGCATTCTCTTGACGTCTCTCAGCCAGGCCTGCTCTCCTCCGCGCATCTCAGGAGCGCCAGCCAAATGAGGAGTGAGGGATGCGAACCAGGCCCTGCTGCATGAAGGCTTGTGGCGGGAAACGGCTTTGGTTGACGTCTGTGCTGTGTCTCTTTGCGGAGCCTTCGTTGCTTGTCTACAGTCAAGCAGAGGAAGGGAACAGAGGATTCCTGGGTCAGAAGGAGGGCAGCTTGCTCCATCCATCCTGGCTTTTGGGCTGGTTGCTTTCGAGCTGTCTTGGAAAGCACAGGCAAGGGAGGTGCAGGAACTGCACTCAGCATCGCTGGACCTTCCTAGGGGCCACAATTCGTAGAATCAGAATTGTAGAATTGTAAGGGACCACAAGGGCCATCTAGCCCAACCCCCTGCAATGCAAGAATATTTCCCCAATGTGGGGCTTGTGCTCTATTGACTGAGCTGGCGGAGCTCCCAGTACGTTTCCGAGCACAATTCAAAGTGTTGCTGCTGTCCTTTAAAACCCTAAACAGCCTCGGTCCAGTATACCTGAAGGAGCGTCTCCACCCCCATTGTTCAGCCCAGACACTGACGTCCAGCTCCGAGGGCCTTCTGGCGGTTCCCTCACTGCGAGAAGTGAGATTACAGGGAACCAGGCAGAGGGCCTTCTCGGTGGTGGCGCCCGCCCTGTGGAACGCCCTCCCATCAGATGTGAAAAAAATAAACAACTATCTCACATTGAGAAGACACCTGAAGGCAGCTCTGTTTAGGGAAGTTTTTAACGTTTGATTGCTTTATTATTACAGTGGACGCTCGGGTTGCGAACGTGATCCATGCGGGATGCATACTCGCAACCCGCAGCGGCTTGTCTGCGCACGCACAGGTTGCGATTCGGCGCTTCTGCGCATGCGCAAAACGTGATTTAGCACTTCCGTGCATGCGTGGCTGCCAAAACCCGGAACTAACCTGTTTCAGTACTTCTGTGTTTCAGCGGTCTGAAGCCCCCAAAAAACGCAACCTGGAGTGTCTGTAACCTGAGGTATGACTGTATTAATAATAATAATTTTGTTGGGAGCCGCCCAGAGTGGCTGGGGGAACCTAGCCGGATGGGCGGGATATAAATAAATGATGATGGTGATTATGGTGATGATGATGATGATGGAGGCCTCCTGGTGGGCAGGCCAGAGGTGGAAGTGGGTCGGGCAATGAGTTGGACTCTTTCCTTCCAGGCTACTTTAGGAGTATTGGAAGTTGCATACTGAGTCGGACCATTGGTCCTTCCTGCTGGTCTGACTGGCAGCACCTCTCCAGGGTTTCAGACGGGGTCTCTGCCAGCCTTACCTGGAGAGGCCGGGGATTGAACTTGGCACGTTCCTTCAGCATGCAAGGCTCCTCTGCTGAGTGCAGGCCCTTCTCCTATAGATAAAGTAAGAAGCTAGTCCTCATGATTCTGAATGAAGAGCTGTTTAATAGGAGCCAAGGCAGCTGCCTTAGGCTGAGCTCATAGAATCATAGAATTGTAGGGTTGGAAGGGGTCCATGAGGGTCATCTAGTCCAACCCCCTGCAATTGCAGGAATTATTTTGCTCGAACCCACAACCCTGATATTAAGAGTCTCATGCTCTCCAGACTGAGCTATCAGAGGCAGCTCCTTCCCAGGGCAGTCTGAGCCCAGTTTCTGAGAGAGGCAATTCTGGGGTGGATGGGTGGGTATAGGGAGAGAGAGAGAGAGAGAGAGAAAGAGAGAGAGAGAGAGAAGTGGTGGGGGGGGCTGGGTCAAACATTAAGAGAAATAAGCCCATGCTTCGGGCATCAAGTGAAGGGGAGGCACCGAAGAAATTTTCCATTGCTGGATTTTTAACATTAATGATCACAAATTTCTCAGCTGAGCATTCATTTTCTCATTCGAAGTATATTAAAAAAAATCCCCACAGAACCACTAAGGAACGAGGCAGGCTGAATGCCTTATCTCTACTAAGTATAGAGGCAGACGTGTCACGTAAGATTAGTTCTGAGAATCTAATCAAAGACATTGCAATTCAAAAAAGCAGGAGATTTTTTAAAAAAACAGGAAGTGTAAACAAATAAACATTTTTTTCCATCTTACCGTAGGGTTTGTTTCGTCTCGAAAAATATAATGTTCTTTTACGGTTTTATTATTGTTTATATTTTGAATTAAAAATATACAGGAGCACCAACATCTTTGGGCCTCTAAAAGTCCTAATCCAGCTCTGGAGGGAGAAAAGGGGTGACAGGAAGTAAGAGAGAAAGGGGAGATGGGAGAGAGAGAGAGAGAGAGAGAGAGAGAGAATCCTGAGCACATTGGACCAGCTAACTTTGGTGGCCCACCCGGATCAATGATACTTTTGCCCCTGCTATCTGCCAGAAACAATTCCCAGTTGCCCAGGCCTTCTGCCAGCGACAAGTAATCTGCATTCAGCTTGATGGGTCGCCAGCATATTCTCATCTCTCTCACATCTCTAAGAAACAGAGCCCATTAAAGCCTTCCGTAATACTGTCTCTTTTCCTCCAAAAGAGGAAGCCACTTTGCACATTTTTTATCTCCTAATAGCCACTCTGCTCTGGCAATTAAAACTGATTTGTGTATGCTTGCATGTGACTGCGGCCCTGATGGCGGGGTGTTAATCCTGCTTTTCACAGGGTCTCTCCCCCACCCCACCCCCATTTTCCGTTTTGCAGCAATGACTCAGATATGGACAGCGATGGATTTGCTGTGCAGACACAAATTCCCTGTGTGCGTTGCAGCTCAAGGCTTAAATTGTTGGGCAGTGGAAGGTGGGCTGGTCAACAGCACTGGGGGTGGGCTGAGACAATGAGCAGGAGATTTAAGGCTGCCTGTTCCCTAAAGGTGGAATTATGTGGCCACACTGGCTTGGTTCGACCCTCCTCCTCGCTTGGCATCAAGGGGCTTGTGGTTTGCAAGCTTTGCGTCGCTTTGCCGTCTCTGCTGTGAGGTTGAGGCTGCCAGGCGGGCGGAATTTTACCGCTCAGCTGGAATTTCATCTTCCTGGCCCATTCCCAAACCTGGAGGTTGTAAAGCCAAGAAAAGGATTTATGGCAGCATTTTCACTATTAGCGTGCAGCCGAGGCTCTTGCAAAGCGAAGGCGAGAACATCTTCAATCACAGAAGCTTGTGGCGCAATAAATTAATGTTTTGTTTGCTACAGGTCTTTTTGGAGAGGCGCGGGGCTCTGAAGCGAGATGCTGGGAATCGCACGCAGCAACACTCCTGAGATTTCCCACCAGGCATTGCACATAAGTTTTGAAGCATCGCTTCGTAATCCATAAGGGCTAGAAACTTGACCCTCTTCTTATGATGAAAGTGTCTATCTCAGGCAGCAGACTTACACAGGAACATAGGGCACTGCAAGAAATCTAGAGAAATCTGGGATCTGCTTGCAAGACAGATGCTCTGGCACTGAGCTGCAGCCCTTCTGTGCCCTGTGCCACTCCCATCTGGCATTTAGCTGGGGCTCCTACATTGCGGGGGGTTGGTCTAGATGACCCCTGGGGTCCTTTACAACTCTACAATTCTATGATTCTATTCCCCCCCCCCCCGGCTTACATGACTGATTCCCAAATTCTATATTCTGTTTGCCATGGGAAATGTGAGTGAGGGTTGGGGCGAGTTAATCCATCTGCATCTAGAGCCTCTGGGTATCAAATTGTGCGACCAATATTTGTCAATTTACAGAGAGGCCATCAGCTGCTCTGCCACTGCATTGTCGGGGTTTTGGCTCCCCAAGATGGGATTGGCCAGAGCATAGTGGGCACAAATAGCTGGTTATCTGTGCCAACTGGATTTTTTTGCTGAGAGCTCTCCAAGACAGCTGGATGGCCTGCTATGTTTTCAAAAGGCACCAGTTATTCAACTGTGCAGACAGGGAACGTCTAAAGCGAGTCTGCTTTGCAAGATTGGTTTCTGCCAGTGCAGCAAGACAAGTAAAGTGTGAACAGAAGTCAGAGGTGCACCTACATTTTCACTCTTGCTCCAGCAAAGAGATTGTCCCTTTCAGTTTAAGATGGCCAAAAGTGGAACCAGTCTCAAGAAACTGAGTTTTCTTCCAAGTTATTGCAAGAGAAGGCAGGTCAGCTGTGGAATCTGCTCAGCTAGCTTGGCAAAGATTTCCTCCGTAGGGCAAATAGCTGCTTTGTACAGCACTTCTGGGGAAAAGGTTTCATCCCCTCCTCACCCAAAGCTGTGGCCCTGATCCGCACGGGGTGTGTGCCTGCTTTCAGTTTTCCAAAAAGGCATGAAAAAGCCAGCCATAGGTTCTGCACCTACAGATGATATCCAAAGCGGATCTTAATGCAATATGGTTCATCCTTGGCTATTGTCCCTTTCTGACCAGTTCTTGCAGCAGAAACTTCTCTTTCAAGCAGGAGAGGACTAAGACTTCTCCAGGGCCAAACACACAGAACTACTCTTGCCCGAAAGCAGAGACCAGTAATTACAAGGTTGTTTTGCTCATGTTTATCTCTGAGAAGTGGGCATGCCTTTCTCTTTCATGCTCCTCTGTCCACCATAAGGACATAAGAAGAGTCTTCTGGATCAGGCCAATGGCTCGTCTAGTCCATCTTCCTGATCTCACAGTGGCCAACGTGCAGGAGACCAGCAAGCAGGATCTGAGCATAGCTCTCTCCTCCATGAAGTTTTCCAGTCCTTTTCTAAAGCCATTGTAATAAATGAAAATCTGCCCTTATTCCCTTATGGGGGACACAAGAGCCCTTGTAGAGTCCTTTGCAGGTTCTCCATCGGTTGGAGAAAAATAACAGAGGCCGACCAGAGAATATTGAGAACCAAGCAGCTAGTAAGCCTGATCTTTATTGATCTGTTGCAACAGGGTGCCCCCTTCACACGCAGGAGGAGAAGGAGGACCCAGGTGTGCCCAACCCTTATATAGACATTTTAAATTGCCCTGGAGTCCAAGACCACCCCCCAGAAACATCATACATACATCACAGAAGGGGTGTAGCTCAAGACCACCCCCGACACATCATACCTACATCACAGAAAGGGGTAGTCTACAACAGAAATCTGAGTGCATTGTTTGCCAGAAACCTGAGTGCGTTGTTTACCTCCTGTCTGGCTGGTTACCTTTTAATGCTTACTTGATTGGATTGCCTGGGGAGCCTGGCTAGTCTTTTGTAATGATAAATACTTAGTTCCTGACTCAGGTCACAGGCTCACACCCTATTCATATCTTAAATGTGCCCTTAAGACAGGATTTGTGAAGGAAAAGGCAATGGGGAGGATTTTCCATTTTCCTTTGACTTTGCAGAGAAAATATTTGGTCAGTTTGGGAGCCAAAATGGTTTCATGGCTGTTTTCCTGTGCTGCTTCAGACATGTGGTTTATATATTTATGTACGTGTTTGCTTGGTACATTTATGAACATTTATTACATATCTAAGACCTTAAAATTCTTATAACACCATCCAAGTTGGTGGCCATGACTGCTTCCTGCAGCAGCGAGTTCCATAGTTTATGCATTGCATGAAGAATTCCTTCCTCTTGAATCTCCTAAATGTCAGCTTCATTGGACGGCCAAGATTTCTAGAGTGACGACAGACGAAGAAGGGCTTCTTCCGTGCCAAGCATGATTTGGTAACTTTCTGTTGCGGCGCCTCTTCCTCTGAACTAAAAAGTCCCAGGCTCCGCAACCTTTCTTCACTGAGGAGTCGCTGCCTCCAGAACTGGACGCTGGTCAAGAGCATCTGTACTCTTGACGCTCTCGGTGGACCTTTGCTCCTCTATCATCTGGATGCAGCGGGGAAGTAATTGGATGAGAACAGCTTGTCATTATTTAGCATGAGACGGGGAGAAACAGAAGGTTGCATGCTGACCATTAGCCCAGTACACAGCCTATTTAACTTGGCAACTTGAAGAGATTTGCATTCTGGCTGAGGGAGAAGAGAGGGCTTGCCAAACAGCCAGATTTGGCCTGGGCATGACCGGGATTGAATCGTATTGCCTATTATGCGGTCCCAGATAGCCCACTGAGTTAAGTCCTGGCCTCTCATCTCCATCGTCTTAATTTGAAGCCCCAGAATCCCTGATGTTGCCGTGGCTCACTGGCGAACATTCTTGGTTTGCGGGCAGAAGAGCCTCAGGTTGGGCCCCAGGTGAGACAGCCAGGTTTGGCAGGGAGTTCACTGCATGGCAGAGGGATGCCGATGAGCCGTGGGCTGAAAAATCCACACAGGTGGACTGGGAGGTGGGTGGGAACCATGCCTGTTTTAGCCAACCTCGATATGCAAATGGATGGTTTAAATGTGACCTAATGTGCTAGTTAGCCAGCAGGCAAATAATTCATAACGAAAGAGATTGGAACATTTTTTTTTTTTTATCATAACATCAAGAAGACATGACTTTCTACTCAACACTGGATTTAAAGCTACTCCAGCATAAGATGGAGAGCAGACGTGCCTCTTCAAAAGGGGATTTGTGACATCTGTGCTTCCTGTTCACAGTTTATGGCAAGGCAGCTTCTTCGCTGCCATTCTGAACCAGCATTCTGCAAAGGCACAGAGCAGGGAGTTGCGCTGAGGATGCATTTACCATATTTTTCGCTCTATAAGACGCACCAGACCACAAGACGCACCTAGTTTTTGGAGGAGGAAAACAAGAAAAAAAATATTCTGAATCTCAGAAGCCAGAACAGTGAGAGGGATTGCTGCGCAGTGAAAGCAGCAATCCCTCTCGCTGTTCTGGCTTCTGGGATAGCTGTGCAGCCTGCATTCGCTCCATAAGACGCACACACCTTTCCCCTTACTTTTTAGGAGGGAAAAAGTGAGTCTTATAGAGCAAAAAATACAGTATTTCCCCTGTTGCACCAGTGTGTCAAAACACACCTTTGGGACGCACCTAATTCCTGCCTGCGTCTCGGCTTCATGCAAACTTAACAAGACAAAGCGATAACCATGCTGCCATTCCCCTTTTCCCTGTGCCAGAGACATGCAGAACCTCTGTGAGAAATTCCCAGAGTCTCATTGGAAACCCTTGAAATTTCCCACGCAGTTTCACCCGAGAAAGAACTTCTGAAGGTGCCCCAAGACAAATCCATTGACAGGCTTCCCCGACTTATCGATGTTTTGGACCACAACCTGCATCAGTCCTGTCCATTGGCTGGTACTGGCTGGAACTGATAGCAGCTGATGTCCAACATCATCTGAAGGTCACTGAAGGGTCGGGGAAGATTGAGTCGGTCGGCGTGCATGGGGAAGGGGACAAGCGCTTTGGGCTTTCCAGCCTTGCTGACACCCATAAATCTCTGGTTCACACCTGACGCCAAGCAAACCTGCATCTCCCTATAAAAAGTATTCACATATTTTGGGCCCAGAAGGCAAATTGTAAGCCAGAGGTTTCTCTCTTGTTGCTTTTCTGGAACAATGGAAGTGCCTCTGACCTGCCCAGAAATGCACTTGAGACTAAAAATAAACAGAACCGGGGGAGCGAAGTTGGCTAATTAGCAAACAATTCCTGCAGGGTTCTTAGACTGTTATCCCTTTCAAAGCATTCACAGAGACAGAGGAAGTGTGTCTCTAAACTACCCTCCCCAAGTCCAGCTGTGAATGTAGCCAGTGCAGGGTTGCAAAACAGTCACTCAATAACACAACAGCTGTGGTTATGCTGTTATGATGTGCAGTATTTTCTTTGCTTGTTTAAATAACTGGGTATGTTTCCAAGAGAACTAATGGGAAGGCAGATATCAGCTTGCTTGGAGGCTTAGTAAGGGCAGCAGGTCTGGCAGAGGAGAAGGACCATCATGGTCAGAGCTGCCGGGGGTTAGAGCAGGGAAACCGCTTTGTGCAGCTGCCCTGAGCGATGAGCTCCCTGAAACTCAGTTGGGCACCTTCCTGGCAGTGATGCGTTCCCATGCTCTGGTCTGGCCTTGCCCACCTTGGCTGACCACTGGGCCCTCCTGGACAGAAACAATGTAAGATGAGCCCTGTTGGATCAGGCCAGTGGCCCATCCTGTTCTTGCCTGTGGGCAAGATGCCTGTGGGAAGCCCATATGCAGGACCTGGGATCAACAGCAACTCTCCCCACCAGTTCCCATCCAGTGGCATCCATAGCCGCCATGCCTGGGAGTTGCTGATTAGCCATCTCCTCCAGGAATCTGTGTATGCCTCTTTAAATGGCAAGTTGGTGGCCACGACTGCCCCCTGTGGCAAGGAGTTCCGTAGTTCAACTATGCACTGTGTGAAGATGCACTTAGTGTGCCCTGAATCTGCTAGCGTTCAGCTTCTTTGGAGGTCCACAGCTGTGAAAGGCTGGGACTTTGTTGAGCAGCAGCAACCTCCCAGTCTCTGGTGGGCTTGTCTCAGCTCAGACTCCTTGACTTGTCTCTTGCAGATCAGCCCTGGCAACAGCTCAGTACTGAATGAAGCCCAGGTAGTCTGTGACTGGAATCCCGGGTTCAACTCCTGACCTTTCCGCTTGTCTTGCTGTGGGAATGTTCAGGGAGGCAGGAGAGGATATATTGTTTATTAATATCCTTCCTAACTTGTGCTGGCAAGTTTTATAACTTAGCAGAGTTTCACATTCCCCTTTTAAACACACAGCGGGTAGCTGGTTGAAGGCTTGTGTAAGCCTCTCACTATCAGGTTCCTGGTAAGTTCACTTATATCCCTCTTAAAAGAATAAACACACCACAATCTTGTGTAAAGTATATAAAAGTAGTTTACTCACATCAGTTCACAGATGGGTCCCTGAAGTTACAAATTATATACATTACAAATTACAAATTACAAATTATATACATTACAAATTACAAATTATATACTTAGTTACAAATTATATACATGTGGAGCTATCCCATATGGGGATAATCCCAGTGTCCTCTGTTGGATGGAAGTCAACAGAGCATCTCTAGCTAAAAGCTGCTCCAACGGCGAAGGAAGTCAAAAAGAGAGTGAGGGCTGCGTGCCTTGTCCCTTTTGTTACCTGGACAGGTAGGGTCACGTCCACCTCTAGTCACATGCAAAGGAAGTATGTCCCAGCCCAGGAAGAAACAGGAAGTTTTTGACTGGCTGGACCAAACATTCCCCCACATGTCCACTCTAGGAAAACAAGGAACGTTGTACTTGAGTAACAGACATTTTAGAGAATGATAAAGGAATTTACTTTGATACAAAGCAGGATACAATAAACAAAACCAAATAACTCAGTAGAGGGGGAGTTGAGGGAAGTCCGAAGGACGTGAGGCAGAACATTTGTATATATCTTGATGAATGAGATTTGCATCTTTATTTGTTATAAAACCCAATTAATATTTAATAAAAAAAATGAATGTTGTACTTGAGTGCTACTTACATATCACACCCCACACTTGCCACTTCCCCCCAGGAAAACCCGCTCTTTACTGCTGAATCAGAACAAACATCCATCGATGTTCCTACGGATTGATGTTTGTTCCGATTCAGCAATAAACAAGTTTTCTTGGGGAAAGTGGCAGGACAAATGAAAAACCACTCGGACCCATGCCTAAAAAGCACTATACCCATACTTTCTATTATAATCATGATTAATTAAATTAAATTTCTAGGCACAGGCCAAGCAGAAGTATGGACGAACTCTCGGTTTCCTTTGATGGGCTTCCTTGTTCACACTAGGAATTTAAACTGCAACACTTCTTTGCAGTATTGTTTGCATTTCTGATTAAAAGCTCAAGGTTTCAGCCAGCCGAAGATCTTTGTTAAAGCTCAATGTGTTTTACCTAATGCAGTCAGAAGCAAGCATCTCTGGCATCAAATAGGGCTTTATTCCCAGATGGCTTTGCATAGGATTGCTGTCATACTGTTCCTAAAAAATCAGAGGACTCTTGCCGACTTCAAAATTAGGGGGCTTCAACATTTATTGAATCTGCCTATGGACTATGGGTGATCTGTAAGTGGTTTTGCAAAGGGAAGAGCTGTAAAATCACAAGGCTGGGATGCAAATAAAATGAAAATGCGGAGTGTGAATAAAAATTCCGAAATCAAAACACTCCTGATCAATACAATCTAGAAATTAACAGGAGAGAGATGCCTAAGAGAGAAGTCTGTGGAAGGCACCTAGAGTACATCGCAGCCAATTACGTGGGAGAGGAGAGGGAGAATCGGAATTTACCACTACGCCACTGATCATAAATTATGCAACTTGTAAAATAAAATGGAGAATAAATTATGCAAACTGGATAAATTATGCAAATGAACGTGATTTCGGCTGGGGTCAGAAATCCTCTTTTTGTTTTTGGTGGCTCTCAAATAAAATTGCCGGGGCGCAGGGTTTTAATTCGTTTAGCATTTTCCACGAGATAAGAGCCGCATTTCAACAAAGGGGTTTTTGTTGTCTTGTTTCCGCTCAGTCTTCCAGGTGGGAGAATCACAATCCGAGCGGAAGCGCTTCAAAACAAAGTGCATCTCACCCTCCAACATATTTATGAAAATAACAGTTTTCTCTACCAAGAGTCTGTCAGTCAAACATGAATCAGGAAAAAAAAGCACAGAAGTGTTAGGAGCATTGTACATTTCATATCGGTTTTCTGTGAGTCAGCTGCCCTGCTACCATTCATTAAGGAGGGCAGTCTTGAAATTAATTAGAAAAAATGCACACACACACACACACACACACACACACACACACACACACACACAAACATTTGCACATTTTCTGCAATTTAGCTGCTAACTCCTCTGCTCTCTGCCAGGAACAGCACTCCTTTGCTCCTGCCTCATAATATCTAGTGACCTGATTCTCCTCCCACGATCCTCAGCCGCCTGACCCTGGGTTGCCCGAGAGAGTCAGAGTGAGCTCTTTTAGATTACGGCTTACAAGGAATAACACTTTAATCCTGCCACCTACCAGCAAACGCTCCCTTACACCTCACTAGGGAGAGCAACCCTGTTGCAGCCAATATCCCCAAAGTGCTCAACGCTGGGAATCCCAACAGATGAATTTTGCAAAGGTTCGCAAAAGCGCACAGCTTGACCACCGCCGTTGGCAACGCCAAAGTAGAATCGATGCAGGGCCCTCTGTGTCCATCTTCCCTTGTGGCTGGCCTGGAAGCTGCGGTTCGTGCATCAGGCTAGGATTGGCAGACCTCCAGGGCTGACCTGAAGTCCCCGGGTTTGCCTGACCTCCTCCAGGGGGGCAGAGGGAGAGCTTAAATCTCCAGGTGGGCGAGAGTGCCTCTAATACAACAGATTTTACCGAAGAGACTGTGCACGCAGCCTGCAAGCTTCAGCCTGGCAGGAACTGCCTGCAAATTATAGCACGAACTCTCCAGGGATGTCCTCATTGAAAACCACCAGCCTAGGCTCTCCTCTTCAGACTTTGGTCTTTCAGATTTCAGCAGCGCCCCTGTGCAGAGCCAAATTTTAGCACCCTCCTGCTTTCCATGCTGCACATGCACTGTGTCATAGTTGCAGCGCCCCCCTCGGCTCAGCGCCTAGTGCGTGGGAACTGCTTGCACAGCCCTAAATCTGCCTCTGCTCAGGAGATGCTTGGCCAGTGAGCACTGGAACCCTTCTGAAGCCAGCAGGCCAGCCTTTCTCAACCTGTGGGTCCCCAGATGTTGTTGAACTACAACTCCCATCACCCCTAGCTAGCAAGGCCAGAGCTCAGGGATGATGGGAGTTGTAGTCCAACAACATCTGGGGATCCACAGGTTGACAACCGCTGCAGTAGGCTATCCTGAATATTAATAATAATAATAAATTTTTATTTATATCCCGCCCTCCCCAGCCAAAGCCGGGCTCAGAGCGGCTAACAACAGTAAAGTAAATACAACATTCTAAAATCATTTCATTATAAAATTAATTCAAATCAGATTAATGGCAACCATTGGGCTAGAGTTCTGTGAGGATTGCCAAAGGAGGGGGTCAGACTGTGCCTCAGCCAAAGGCCTGGCGGAACAGCTCTGTCTTGCAGGCCCTGCGGAAAAATGTCAAGTCCCGCAGGGCCCTAGTCTCCTGTGACAGAGCATTCCACCAGATTGGAGCCACAGCTGAAAAAGCCCTGGCTCTGCTTGAGGCCAGCCTAACCTCCCTGTGGCCAAGATGTTTTTGTTTGAAGACAGTAAGGTCCTCCGTGGGATATTTCCTATCCAGGCTCCCTAAACATGTGAGAAGGAATCGTCCCCTCAAATCAACTGCACCTGGGATCTCCCGCTTTAGCGAAGGTTTCCACCTTGATTTCCAACCAGCAACATGCAACAGACTTTGTGGGTTTTTTATTTGAATGACATGCTCTCAGCCACCGCAGATAATGCTTAACGTGTCGTGCTTAATGACATCACCAGGGTCCACCCATTACATCATCAGGCTCCACCCCTAAGTCTTAGGTTTGAGCCCTGAAGTCTCAGGGTCTGGGATGCTGTCGACTTGGCAACCCTAAGCATGACTACAGTAGGTGATATTTCAGCTGCACAAAGGCCAGAAGACTCTCCACACATGCCAGAGCATTCTCACATCCCTCCAGGAGGGAAAGAGCCATGATTCCAGTTCAAGGAGGCATTCCAACCAGGGGTAGAAATTTGAGGGTGGTGAGGACCTGGGGGTGGGGTCTTGAGGGCCACATAACATGGCCTTTGGTGCTGCATTCAGCCAGGGCCAGATTTAGGTTTGGTGTGGCCCTAAGCTACTGAAGGTAATGGGACCCTTTCTATGTCCAGCTGTCCTTTGTCAACAACAACAAATTGTCGCTGTTTTTTTGTGTTGAATATATGCTATACGGTAATTTATGGACCTAACAGGTATCGAAAGCCATTAGCACATAACAAAATATGTATTTTATCAAAGTAATTGTTGAACTGAAATACAATTAAGAGGTTTGCTTGCATGTGTGTGGTGTATATTAATAGTGAAATACAATTAAGAAGAAGTGTATTAATAGTGAAATAATTATTAAGCTCTAACTGTATGTAGGTTTTTTTTAATTTGTTTTTTATCTTATTTTTTCCCCTTTAAATTTTTTTGGGGCCCCCAAGAGAGTGGGGCCCTAAGCTATAGCTTGTTTAGCTTATATGTAAATCCGGCACTGCACTCAGCCATTGGGGCTGAGATTCCCCACCCCCTGATCTACAAGGTAGCGAAATATAAACAGGTCTAAATCCAGACTACATTAGATGCACTTAGTTCAAAATGAAATCGGTGGGACAACAACCCTGATTCCGGAAGCGTCGCTTACTTAGTCCGGATTCAACCCATCAAATAAAGTGATCTCCTACTATATTATTATAATTCAATCTGCACTTTATTTGATGGGCTGGCTGCAGACTAAGCAGCGGCAGAAGGGTTCCCAAGCTGCCTGCCATTAAAAATGTTTTAACTTGATGTTGAAACAAACAGTGGCGGGTTCTGAGTGGGTCTCTCCTGCCCGTTCTTCCCCCCTCCTCCTCCTCCGTAAGATGGTTGTGGAGCTTCTGGTGCAATTGCACCCCTTAGGCGTTGCTCAGGCGTTGACCCAGCAGCTGAGACCTGCATCCTAGCCGCTTACAAACAAAACCCATTTAAATTCACATCCGTTTAATTAAAGGGAGTGGGGGTGGGGGAAAAACCACCCTCTGCTCATCTTTAAGATTTAAATATAGTGTCACTCTACACTTGCTGTGCAAATTAGATCACTGGCAAAGTCTCCTCTGCTCTCTGTTCATAGATCCTAATGGGGTGTTTTCACTCTGCGAGCATTTGCATTCTCAAATCCTCTCATCTCATTCATCTCTTTCATATTTGGCACCTTTGAGAACCTCGGTTTGTTTTTGACTGTGGCTCAGCCAGCGCGATTCCCCATTTGCATGCCGAAGCTGATGCGACCAGACTTGCAAAGCGGCTCGTGGATGAAGTGGGTTTATTGCACTCGTAGTTCCGCTCCTCTTCCAAAGAGCCTGGCCTCACAACAACAGCCCTACGAGGGAGGCCAGGCATCCGTCATCAAGATGGATTCCTCCCCCCCCCCCCAGTTCATCCCATACAACTCGTGTTGGTCTTAGGGTCATGGGTTCAAGCCCCACCTGGAGCAAAAAGACCCCGGCACTGCTGGGGGTTTGACTAGATGAACCACATGGTCCCTTCCAACTTTAAAATTCTATGATTCTCTCCCCAGTGTGTGGCTTCCCTGGAACACCATTCAGGCACTAAGCATCTAAACCAATGTCTAAGAAACAGCATTTCATTCTCATGGAAGAGAAGCTATCAATGGCTCCATATGCAGGGTCAGCAATGCATCTGAATATCAGTAGCTGGAAACCACAGTCAGGGAGAGTTGCTCTTGTGCTCAGATCCTGTTTACGGGTTTCTCACAGGTATCTGGTTAGCCACTGTGAGAGCTGTAATAAAATTATTATTATTATTATTTTTATTCGGATGGTGCACTAGATTTCCCATTGACCTAGGGTGGCAGAATCCCTTAAATCAGTGCTACTGGGTCCCCTTATGTTGTAGGACTACAGAACCCATCATCCCTGACATCTGGCTCATCTGGCTGTGGATGATGGGCATTGTAGTCCAAGAACAACTGGGGACCCAAGGTTGAAGAACACTGCCTTAAGTTTTCCTGGCATATGAGTACTCTGGACTCATCTTACACTACTATCCAGGTATGAGGAAACTCCAGCTTGCAGGCTGAATACGGCCCTCCAGATCTCTCCCACTGGCCCTCTCTGATTGTCTCCCCAGGCCACGCCTCTCCCCTCCTTCTGAACATGCCTCAGGGCTTAAATATGTCTCTGTGAACTGTGATCATGCTTCCTTCTGGCCTGGATGGAGGTTGGAGACTTTGCTGTGTGCATGTAGAAATCTCTTGACTTTTGTGTGACTGGAATTTAGCCCTCTGCCTGGATAGCTCAGTTGGGTAGAGCATGGTGCTGATAACGCCAAGGTTGCAGGCTCAATCCCCCGTATGGGACAGCTGCATATTCCTGCACTGCAGGGGGTTAGACTAGATGATCCTGAGGGTCCCTTCCAACGCTACAATTCTATGATATCCATGTACACAGGCTTGGGGTCATATTCATTGCCCCACCCATTTTTGCCTCTGGCCCCACCCACCACAGGCAGGCAAGCAAACAGGCAGGTTCACAAACACATACACACCAAGGTTGCCCATAGGAGATTGCACATCGCTGTCAACTTTTCCTTTTTCTTGCGAGGAATCCTATTTGGAATAAGGGAATTTCCCTTTAAAAACGGGAAACGTTGACAGCTATGGAGATTGCAGCTAGCCCTTGAGCTAATAAAAGTTCCCCAGGCACATCTTACAGCGTCCATCCAGTGGAGAAGAGACTGCTTCTGGGGCCAGGAGATGTTGTTGTTGTTTACTGAGACTGGACCACAGGAGCAAACTCTGGCGAAGTTGATAGCAAAACACTCGGCAGGCGCTTTTTGCCAAGGGAAATGAAGAGGGCAGGGAGAGAGGCTTTGCTGGCTGGCCTCTTGCCAAGGCTTAGAGCAGGGGTCCCCAAACTAAGGCCCACGGGCCGGATAAGGCCCGAGGGTCTCGTTTATCCGGCTCACGGCGACCCCCGCCACCCACTGCCACCGCCCGTTCTTGCCGGCACTGCGCTGCGCAGCTGCCCACTTCCAGGTCGGAGGAGCACTGGAAATTGCTTGTGCACATGCGCAAGCATTATTTCTGGTGCACATCCAGGTCGGAGGAGGCCCGTGCACATGCGCACAAGCTATTCCTGGTGCTCCTCTGACCCAGAAGTGCACCAGAAGTAGCGAGTGCACACATGTATGGGCATGCGCTCCGCCATACGATTGGCAGTGGAGACACCAGCCTGAGGCATGGTAAGTTTGCTGACCCCTGGCTTAGAGACCTCAAGCCCCGTCAGCTTGACCTTGGATCCATGGATTGAGCAATGACCAATTGATATGTGAACATGAGATGAAAAGCCTTTTTTGTGCAGCCTAACATCCACACCCACCCACATCCACTTTGGATGAGCGATTAGGTACTCCACAATAAAAGGGAAAGTGAAATGTTTTGCCAATACAACCCAAAATGTGGTCCAAGAGAATCTCAATCCTGCAACCTGTGCGAATTACACATGGTAGATCTGCTTGAATATTTCATCTCATTTCAATTTATTTACAATCAAACCTTGAAAGTCAAATGGAATCCGTTCTGGAAGTCCATCCGACTTCCAAAATGTTCAAAAACAAAATCACGGCTTCTGATCAGCTGTAGGAAGCTCTTGCAGCTGATCAGAAGCTGAGGAAGCCCTGTCAGACATTTGGGTTCCAAAAGAACGTTCGCAAACCGGAACAATCACTTCCAGGTTTGCGGCGTTCGGGAGCCAAGGTACTACTGTATTTACCTTCCACCATTCCTCCAAGGAGCTCAGGGTAGCATAATAGTTCTCCTGCTCCTCATGTTGTCCTCAGAACAACCCTGTGAGGTAGGCCAGGTCGAGAAACAGTGAATGGTTACCCAGTGAACTCCATGGCTGAGTGGGAATTTGAATCCTGGTCTCCCAGGTCCTAATCTGATGCTCTGACCATTATACTATATTGGCTCTCAAACTTTCCTGGAGATATCCGTACTTCGAAGAGCTCAGAAAACCCATGAGCAGCAGATAGGTATACTGGAGAATTCCAACAGAAATGGGAGTGGGCATTGTACGTGTTCGCTTCTTCGCCCCATGTCTGGAACGGAAATCAATTCAGATGCTATGATCATTATTCACCGTTGCTTTCTGACCGCAAACAACACGTAATTGATTATGGTTTTATTTCCCCATTCTGTGTCCTTTGCATCAAAATGAACGGCGTGGAATAATGTACCGGCAAGTGTGTCATTAATTGCATAAGCGATTGCATAATATTCTGCCACAGTGGACGGCAGGACCAATAAGGTTTTTGTCGGAAGCCAAACTGCAGCAGAACGGAAGCAGCACGCCTTGCGATGAACATGGCTTAGAATGGAAATGGATGCCTTCCGATATCCCTTGTGGTGGAGGATTTGCTTTGCAGACAGAAGGGCCCTGGTTCAGTCCCCAGTGGCTTTTCTGTGTTAGGGCTGGGAAAAACCCTTGTCTGAAACCCTGGAGAGCTGCTGCCAGTCAGTGTTGGCACTGCTGAGCTAGATGGGCCAACTTTCTACAGTGGTACCTCGGGTTACATACGCTTCAGTTTACATACGCTTCAGGTTACAGACTCCGCTAACCCAGAAATAGTGCTTCAAGAACTTTGCTTCAGGATGAGAACAGAAATCATGCTCCGGCGGCACGGCGGCACGGCGGCAGCAGGAGGCCCCATTAGCTAAAGTGGTGCTTCAGGTTAAGAACAGTTTCATGTTAAATACGGACCTCTGGAATGAATTAAGTACTTAACCTGAGGTACCACTGTATCTTCCTGTTTCCGCCGAAAGAGAAAACCCATTCCTCCATCAATTGCTTGTCTCCCCTGAAGCTGCAGGCATCGCTGCGCAGATAAGATTTTCCCCTGCCTTCCTTCTTTCTGGCCTCTTGAGTGATACTCTCCAAGTCCGCTTTGCTTGTCTCTTTTGCCCATTACCCGTGCATCTCGACAGCTGCATGTCCCCTTCGTCTCCCAGCCTCTATTGCTTCCTTGTTCTCTTCTGATGTCATCCTCCTTCTCTCTCTGTGTGTGTGTGCATATGTGCCTGTCTCTCTCAGACACAAGTGTGCACCGTTTCAGCTCATTCCTCTACGGCTGGCTCCCCTTGCTCTGTAAAATTTATTCTGCGAATCCATCTTCTCCCCGCCAGTGAACTGCTCGGCTGTAAATCTGACAGTTAAAGTGGGTCAGCGCGTATGGAGGGAGGCGGCCCAGGGAATAGAGGCAGCGGCAAGACGGAGAACCCGGGCGGTGATTGGCAGAAAGCAGCGCAAGGCAGGAGGACGATGGAAAGGGAGCTGGAGAGGAGATGATCCTGAAGGGAAGAGGTCAGGGAGATTTCTGGCTTCTCCGTTACTCCCCTCCTTATTTTATTAGAAATTAGCTAAATACGATTAAGAAAATCCCAGGGTTCATTGCCCTTTTTGTACAAAGGAACCAGACAGAGGCCACATTTGCAGCAGAGAGTTAAAGTGCTATGATACCGCATTAAACAGCCACGGCTTGCCCCAAAGAATTCTGGGAAGTGTAGCTTGTTAAGGTTGTGCAGAGTTGTGCAGAGACCTCTATTCCCCTCACAGAGCCACATTTCCCAGAGTTCCCTGGGATGGAGGGTTGATGGTTAAAAGGAGGGGTGCTGAAAAGTTGTAAAACAACATGGGAATTCAAAAGATTTAATATTGGTTAAATTAATATAATTTAGTTTTGCTTGGTGAATAAAGTGTGTGTAAAATGGCACAGAAATCGTGGGAAATGGTTGCCAAGTTACTTGGGGCGATATTATGATATGATATGATATGATATGATATGATATGATATGATATGATATGACCTGACATTTCAGAAGGTAAAATTAAAATTATTTGGTTTTCCAAAAGCAGTTTATGTACAAACATAGACTTACCAAGATAAATGCTGACCAATCACAAAGCAGTTTACGAAAATTCAGTTTCACCTGCTAAAACGACACACCCTAAACGACTTTTAGAAGACATCTGAAGGCAGCCCTGTTTAGGGAAGCTTTTAATGTTTAACAGACTATTGTATTTTAATATTTTGTTGGAAGCTGCCCAGAGTGGCTGGGGAAACCCAGCCAGATGGGTGGGGTAGAAATAATTAATTATTATTATTATTTTTAAAATAATTTTTATTAACCGGCCAATCAAATCAAATTAAATCACATCACATAAATTCTGAATTACAAAGCCGAATTTTAAATTTTGTTGGGGGGGACCCATATTTCAAGATCCGAAGGGGGATTCTGATCATCTTCTTGCTACTGCGTTAATGTCCAAATCAGTCCAAATCAATCCAAACAGAGTTCATAATTCTATCCAGTCTTATCTTGCTGTTTCCACATCACATCTTGTTCATATATTTTCTCTTTTTTCTTTATGATCTCTTCTGATAGTCTCCTTAAGCCGATAAACACCAATAATAATCCTGTGTGAATTTTTCCGTTCTTCCAATCCTCAAATTGAGATGGTTTCCATATATCATCGCCTTCATAGATAACATCGCTCTTTCCATCATTAATCTCGCAAAACTGTCGCTCTTAAGTCCCACTGAGGAGTTTCACCCACAATATAAAAACAGCTCTATTTCTCTATTTCTCCTCTCAGACTTAAGTCCTCCTACAGAACTTCCCAATATGGCGATGGCATTTTTAACTGCGTCATTCCAAAGCTCTTATACATTCCACGCTCTTCTTAAAACATGCTTTGGTTCAAAAGTTTATCTCCACACAGCCTTAAATCCACAGCTTAAGTCCTTAAAACAACATTTCTGACTCGTGAGGGGAGGGGATTCTTGTTTAATCACATGAGGAAAGAAAGGAAAGTTTTTTTTCCACTCCCCCATCAGTCCCTTTGCCATGTCACCCCCATTTCCCCCCTGCTTCCCCAAATCACTCCAATACTCCCCCCTCTTAGTTTTGCCACCTGAAAATGGATCACCAAAAGACAGTGACCAGACACTGCCTCACAGCCCAACCTACCTCGCAGTATTGTTGTGAGGAATGGGGAGCTTGAGCTCTGTGGGATGGAAAAGCAACAACTAAATAATATTTTGCACCAGCCTTGAGCTTCTTTAGCATTTTACAGAATTATTATTATTTTTTAAGTTCCAAGGTTAGCTGTTATCGCCAGGGGGTGGGGGTGAGTTTCAAAACTGCTCTTCTGGACCGATGTTAATCAAGGCTTAATACTTCCCAGTTGATAATGTCTGAGAGCACCTAAGGAGAGCGGAGAAGAAGGGATTGTTCCCTCAAAGCCTCCTTTCACCCCTGCGGAGCCCAGGCCTCCATTCCCCATCTGACAACAACCTTCACATCTAGACCTTGAGCCACAGCTAGCCAACTTCCATCTCGCTGCACAAAGCAGAGGGATGGGGGGGAGAGAAAGCCCATTTCCTATTGCCTGTCAACTATCAGCATGGGGCGATAACACACGCTCCGAAGGAAAGGCAGAATAAATTGTGCTCTCCCTGTGACAGTTACATCGGATTCTGGTCTGTAACAAGCAGGGAAGATAAGATATTAACTATCTGAGTGGAGAATATTGTTGGATCCGTTTCCTTCCAGCTCTTGGTGCTGCGAATCTCTTGCCTCTTGGCCTGGCGCTGAGGTTAAGGCATATAATTTCATCATTTCAGACTTTCGCGAGGGAAGGGGCAGGGAGGTCATTTGTCCTCCTCTCTGTGCATTAAGTGCCAGGAATCCCTCTCTGGCCCTGGGTTTGCTTGATCTCCTTGCCTGCTCAAAATTCACCCAGTGAGGCACAACTCACGGCCCCAAAGGCACTGGAGCAGCTTGGTTACAAAACCGTGATGGCTATTATTATTATTTTTAAGTGTGTCTGTAGTTTCTATATTTCATAAGATTCGCACACTCCCTGATCGCCAAAACTACAAACCCTAAAAGTGGTTTACATAGGGTTGCCATATTTCAAAAAGTAAAATTCCTGACACCCGCAAAGTTGTTTCGCTTTTTTTAAGAAAACCACCAGAATTGGGTTTTTTCCCCTGCTGCTTTTTCCATCCGTGTTTTCCCTGACATTTTGCCAGTTCAGGGAAATTCCCCTCTGACACCATGTCAGGACATGTCAGGGATTTTCCTGACGTATTGCACGCCTAGGGGGTTGGACTGGATGCCCGTCGGGGTCCCTACAATTCTGTGGTTCTATGAGATCACATCAACATTCTAGATACCTGGGTTGGCTTGTCGAAACAAAAATGTTTTTAGCAGGTGCCGGAAAAAGAGTACAGTGAAGGCACCTGTTTGATCTCAATAGACAGGGAGTTCCAAAATGTATTTGCAGCCACACTAAAATATTCAGTTCTTAGAAATGCAGCATGGGTATTTTGTGGCCCCTGTATCAATGCCAGTTCTACAGATCACAGAAGTCGAGTGGGCGGATCTGGGGCAAGGCAATCTCGTAGGTAAAGTGGTCTGCTTGCTCATTGCTTTATATACAAATAGTGACGCCTTGAACTGCGCTCAGTAGCATATCAGCAATCAGTGCAAATCTGCTGAGAAGGCCTCATGGCTGTCAGCAATTGTGCTGCAGCATCCTGCACTAACCGCAGCTTCCAGATCAAGGGAAGCTCCACAAATAGTGCATTGCAGTAATCCAGCCTTGAAATATCCAATGCATAATGTACTGTGGCCAAGCTTTAAATCATGCGTAGGCAAACTAAGGCTCGGGGGCCGGATCCGGCCCAATCGCTGCCTAAATCCAGCCCACGGACAGTCGGGAATCAGCGTGTTTTTACATGAGTAGAATGTGTCCTTTTATTTAAAATGCATCTCTGGGTTATTTGTGGGGCATAGAAATTTGTTCATCCCCCCCAAAAAAAATATAGTCCAGCCCCCCACAAGGTCTAAGAGACAGTGGACTGGCCCCCTGTTGAAAAGGTTTGCTGACCCCTGCTTTAAATGCTTTGTGCAATTCAGTGCCTTCCTTGGAAGAAACCCATTGAATTATATTTCTCTGGAACGAGTGGTGAGAGGACTGTCACCTTCCAGAAACTGTAAAGGGTGGTGACCCAGAAATATCTGGACTCAGAGCTTGTCCTATGCATCATCTTCTAATCCATGCAAGGTCGGTCAGTCGTCTTTTTATTCCCATATCACAGATTGGGGAAACTGAGGCCCTGAGAACTGCACCTTGCCTTAAGGAGCTTGAGATTTGAACCCAGGACTTTCTTATTAATTCCACTCAGCCTATTAGCCATCAAGCCACCTTCCATCTGTGTCCTCCTTTTGCCAGCCTCCGGCTTGGCTACTTTGATCTAAAACACAGAACTCGTTGAAATTCTCTTGTTAAATCTACAGAGCTGTGCAGAAATATCCTCTAGTTCAGATTTCAGCTTGAAATATTGGGGGAAACGAAAAGAACAGGGAAGCGGGAGGGAGGATGTTGGAAGCCTTCCAGCTAATCCATGCTTATCGGGATCCCAAAGGTCTAAGTTGTTTTTAAATGGCTGCTTCCAATAAGGGTTGTTTTCAAGCAGCTTTTATTTGGGGAGGAGGGGTTCCATAGCACGCCTGCACCCAGTCAGACAGCTGCAAAGAGGCCTGCTCTGGCTCCTTGAATATGCACGAGGATTTTAATGGATGAAGCCGGGTGATGTAAAATTACGTCCCTGTGCAGCTGGGAGGATTGGAAGGAGCATCTGAGGCCCTCACGAACTTCAGAACATCCTCCAACCAGGGCTGACAACATTATTAAATCTCTGACATTTTCAAAAAGCAAGACCAGAAACTTTAGAAGGAAAACTCTACCCATTAAGCTACTCTCAAAGTGAAGTGGACTGAAAAGCCGTTTTGGCATAATTCGGTCTTAAATATTTCATTTTTATATAGCAGCCACAAAGAATTATAATATCGCTGTCAATTGGTGATTAATGGTACTGCGGTTGATTAATCATCTGTTTAACTGATTAATCAATCAAATTCAAATAAATCAGCACCAATCAAAATATCAGCATGGGGAAACGTGAGCAGGGGTGGACTTAGAGGAAGGCAACTCAGGGGAGCCGGAGGGGGGTGGACCAGGCTTGGGGAAATGCCAGGCTCAGAGGGCACCTCCCTCCCAGTATGGTGGAGCTGTTAGGCTAGAACCTGTGAGACCTGGGTTCAAATCCCTACCTCACTGGGCAATCTTGGGACAGGCATTCTCTCTCAGTGTAACCTGCCACACAGGATTGTCATGAGGGGAAAAAACGAGGGAAATTGTTTGGGCAAACCTCAGTGCATTTGAGCAAACCTCAAGGCTGGCAGAAGTAGAAAAATATTTAAAGAGTGGGGACTCCAACAGCCCAATGAGGGCTGATCATGCTCAGTGGCCACAGAATTCTGAACATGTGTTGGTGGGTGAGTGGGAGAATGGAAAATTAAAGGGGAGGTGGAAGGGAATGGAGTATCTTGAAAAAGGGAATGGCTGGCTGGCTGGCAGGAAAACTGTCCAGAAGCACTCTCCACTGCAACTTTTTGTAGTGGGTGCTTACACTTTGGATGAAATTTTTTAAGAAGCTTTGAAGGGAGGGAGGGATGAAGGGAGGGAGAGAGATAGAGGTGATGCTACTTAGATGTTCAGGGAGGGTGATCAAAGCATAAGAAGCAGCCGGGGAGTTGGTTATGAGGCCAAGAGGACTTTGGGTCTACAGAGAAGTAGGAGGATTCATACTCACAAGTTCAGAAGCCAGCCTCGGCTAGGATCTTTGTCTCTCAGTCCTGGGTTCCCTGGGATTAAATCCATCCTACCCTGTAAATTTCCTTGCAATCAAAGGGTATTTTAGCTTACAATGGAACATTCACAGAATCCCCTGGTGTCCTGAGCCAATTCATTTGGAGCCGTTCCGAGCTTGTTCTCCTTATTAATACTCCTTGAGCAATTTTCTAAGGACCGGCCTCCATATCCTACATTAAAAAGAGTTCCTTCCTCTTTGATTTATGGATATTAAGCCATGCCAGGAGGCAAAAGGCATGGCACTCCTGCATAATACATTCGCTACAAAATTGATTTCCCTTTTTATTCCTCCTTTCACCGCAGTTCTGCCTCCTCTCTCCCTCATTCACACTTGGGCCACGATCCAAGGCACTTCCAAACCCGTTGGTTTCAGCAAGCTTACGCCCACTTAATTCTCGGCTGGAGCCTGACCTTTCTTGTGCAGAAAGTGGATGGAGTCATGTTTTTCCCCCTTCTCCCTCCCTCCCTCTTGTTTGTTTGTTTGTTTGTTTGTTTCCTTGATATCCCACCATTTTCTCCAAGGAGTTTGAGGTTCTGTACATGGTTCTCTTCTTCCTCATTTTAATCCGCATAACAACCCTGTGAGGTAGGTTAGGCTGAGAGGCAATGGCTTGCAAGTTCACACAGTGAGCTTCACGGCCAAGTGAAGATTTGAACCCTGGTCACTCCCAGGTCCTTGTCCAACACTCCAACCAATACACCACACTGGCTGTCAATTAATACTAGAACCAGGGGCCATTGACTGAAGCCGAATGATGGGAAATTCAAGACAGATGAAAGGGACTTCTTCACAGAGTGCTAAGTTAAACTATGGAATCTGCTCCTAGAAGATGTAGTCATGGCCTTCAACTTGTATGGCTTTAGAAGGGGGTTTAGACACACTGATGATCAGGCTATCAGTCACTGCAAGCCATGATGGCTATGCACTACCTCTGCTGTGTACGGCAGTCTGCCTCTGAATACTGATTGCTGACGGTACAAGTAGGAGAGCATTGTATCATTCATGAGATGTTTGTGGGGCTTCCAAGAGGCATCAGGTTGGCCACTGAGAGAACAGGGGGCTGGACTAGATAGGCCATTGGCCTGATCTAGCTACAGGCTCTTCTTACGTTCTTCTTCAGTACTTCTTCACTCAGCAAATAGTTCACCAGATGTGAGTGGCGCTGTGGTCTACACCACTGAGCCTCTTGGACTTGCCCATCAGTAGGTCAGCAGTTCGAATCCCTGCGACGGGGTCAGCTCCCATTGCTCTGTCCCAGCTCCTGCCTACCTAGCAGTTCAAAAGCATGCCAGTGCAAGTAGATAAATAGGTACCACTGTGGTGGGAAGATAAATGGTGTTTTTGTGTGCTCTGGTTTCTGTTGTGCCAGAAGCGGTTTAGTCCTGCTGGCCACATGACCCAAAAAGCTCTCTGTGGACAAACACTGGCTCCCTTGGACTGAAAGCGAGATGAGCACCACAACCCCATGGTCACCTTCGACTGGACTTAACCATCTAGGAGTCCTTTACCTTTACATTAGTTTACCTATGGAATCTGCTACCACAAGATGTTTTGCTTGGTCAGACCACATATGGAGTCTTGTCTCCAGTTCTGGGCACCACAATTGAAGAAGGATGTTGACAAGCTGTAAAATGTGCAGAGGACGGCAACCAGAATGGTCAAGGCTCTGGAAACCAAGCCTTATCAGGGATGGTTGAAAGAGCTGGGTCTGTTTAACCTGGAGAACAGGAGATTGAGAGAAGATATGGTGGCCATCTTAAAATATCTGACGGGCTGTCATGTGGAAGATGGCGCAAGCTTGTTTCCCCCAGCTCTCTAGGGCAGGACCCAGACCAGTGGATTCAAGTTACAAGACAGGAGAGTCTGACGAAGCATCACAAAGAACTTTCTGGCAGCTGTTCGAAAGCGGAATGGACTCGGATGAGAAGTTGGATGGCCATCTGTCACAGATGCTTGACTTGAGATTCCTGCATTGCAGGGGGTTGAACTAGATGGCCCTCGGGGTCCCTTCCAACTATGATTATATGTTGGGATGGCCACCAACTTGGATGGTTTAAAAAAAAAGGTATGAGCAAAGTCAGGGAGGATAATGCTATCAATGGCTATTAGCCATGATGGCGATGTTCCGCTTCCATGCTCTTTAATGCTTCTGAAGGCCATCTGCTGGGACGTACAAGGGTCGAGAGAGTTGCTCTTGTGTTCTGGTCCTGTTTGCAGGTTTCCCAAAAGAGGCACCTGGTTGGCCACTGTGAGAACAGGATGCTGGAATAAATGGGCCACTGGCCTGATACAGAAGGCACATCTTCTGTTCTTTGGTTTGATGCAATGGCGCTCGTTGTTGTTGTTGTTGTTGTTGTTGTTGTTGTTGTTGTCCCCTTCTCCTTGCGCCCTCCATCTTTCCCAACATCAGGGTCTTTTCCAGAGAGTCTTCTCTTCTCATGAGGCGGCCAAAGTACTGGAGCCTCGGCTTCAGGATCTGTCCTTCCAGTGAGCACTCAGGGCTGATTTCCTTCAGAATGGAGAGGTTTGATCTTCTTGCAGTCCATGGGACTCTCAAGAGTCTCCTCCAGCACCAGAATTCAAAAGCATCAATTCTTTGGCGATCAGCCTTCTTTGCGGTCCAGCTCTCACTTCCATATATCACTGCTGGGAAAACCATAGTTTTAACTATACGGACCTTTGTCGGCAAGGTGATGTCGTCGTCGTCTTCTTCTTCTTCTTCTTCTTCTTCTTCTTCTTCTTCTTCTATAAAAAATGGCGCTCTTAGTCAGTTGTTATTTCCACCTTCTTTCTATATCCAGATCTATTTCTAGGTTTCCTCTTTCCGTTAAACAGCCCACAGAGGATTAGACATATTAAGTGGAGATTCTTATCAAAGTCGGCATTGAATTTGAGCTTGTTTTTATATACATTTTTATAGTTGATGCTTTTATTGATGTGTTCAGTGTGCTTCATTGTTAATGGATTCAGGATGTTTCCTGGGAAGTGAGTCATAAATGAAAGAAATGAGACTACAGTCGTACCTTGGAAGTCATACGGAATCCGTTCCGGAAGTCCATTTGACTTCCAAAACCAAGCACAGCTTATGATTGGCTGCAGGAAGCTCCTGCAGCCAGTCAGAAGCTGCAGAAGCAACACCGAACATTCTGCTTCCGAAAATCATTCAAAAACCAGAACACTCACTTCCGGGTTTTGATCGTTAAGGAGCTGATTTGTTCAGGAGCCAAGGCGTTCAGGATCCAAGGTAAGACTGTACCACATACTCTCCAACATTTCTCCAGTGAAAATAGGGATGTTCTTCTGCATACCTACATTGGTCACCTGTAGCCAATTACAACCTTTCCTCCAAACCTACCTCGCAGGATTGTTGTAAAAAAAAAAGTGAGGGAAGGGATTAACTTAGTGGGACTTACCTCCAAGTAAAAAATGCTTAGGATTGCAGCGTAAGGCTGCACAGCATTCACCCAGGTACCTGGGAGTAAGCTCCATGGAATACAGTGGGATTTACTTCTGAGTAGGCAGTATAAGGCTCCATTTACAATAAAGGAATAAACACTCCCCGCATTTCCCAAAAAAATGGCTGACTGCTGAAGCATTGCAATGAAAGAATTTGAAGTCGGTTACATTTTCCTCCAAAATTATAGGAAGGGCTTCGTATGCCAGCATATGCCATTTCCTTCATTTGATGCAGGTATTTTATTTTCAGTGTGAACAGGACTCTGTTTTTGCACCCACCCACAGAGAGAGCAAAGGCTCCCATTTCCAAAAAGGACAGGGGGAATTCCTGATCTCCTCAGCACTTTTAATTCTTCTCCAAGACATGGAGGGTAGGAAACAGAGAAACCTGGGACATTCCAGGATCAAATCAGAAACCGGGGTGGCTTTTGTAATTCCTGGATTGTCCCTGGAAAATCAGGACACTTGGAGAGTGTCTCTTAGCCATGATAGCTATATTTTACCTGCATTGTTGGAGATGGTATGGTTCCCAATATCAGTTGCCAGGAATACCAAGTGGGGTGAGTGCTGTTGTGCTCATGTCCTGCTGGAGGGCTTCCCAGAAGGGGCATCACTAAGAGGTGGGCTGGATGGGGCTTTGGCCAGGGTCTAGAAGCCAGGGTCTTCTTACGTTCTCAACACCTCATGTGACCAAGATGTCAGTGGACTACGAGCCCCATCATCCACAGCCAGCTTAGCCAAATGGTCAAAGATGATGGGAGTTGTAGTCCACCCACATCTGGGGACCCCAGACTGAAGAACAGTGGTTTGGAGCTGAACAGATGCCTGTGGGAACCCTACAAACAGATCACAAATGCCAAAACCCTCTCTTATTGTTGATCCCCAATGGGATCAACAGTAGCCATCATGCCTTGTAGCCACTGACAGCCTCCTCTGCCATGGTCTGGTCCCTCTTCAAAGCCATCTAATGAGTGGCCGTAGCAGAAAGCTCCAGAGGTTAAGCAATGTTGTGAAGCAACATTGCTCCCTTTTCTCCATCTTGAATCCTCCAGTCGTTCAGCTTCTTTGAATGGCACCGTTACCTGTGTTTGCACTGTGTGTTCTGAGTGTCAGCTGTGTCAATCAAATATACAAAAGCCAGTGGGTCGGTTCCATCTCTTTGTTCACAAACAAATCCAAGGCAGGGCTATTAAGAAAGAGGCGAAGTCAGTTTCAATCACACACTCCCCTTTGACTTCTATGGCACAAAAGAGGCACGAGGGCAAATCTCTTCATGGTAGCCCCCTTTCTGTCAGAACTGAATGGTACTTAGTGCCCTCTGAGCAACATGCCATAAGTGTCACTCAAGAGGGTGCATTCCCTACAGTAGCACCCGTCGAGATCCATCAGGATTGCGTGTGGGGACCAGGTTCCTCGCAGTCACATCCTGTCAGGGTTGGTGTCAGTCAGATCTCCAGGAGGGTGAGGAGATTTTTCACAGCAGCGATCTGTCCCCGTCAGTCAGAATTCCAGGACCGCACACCTGCTCTCCTGTAATGGCCGTGTCAGTTTAAGTCACCAGTCACTAAAGTGTCAGAATTCATGCAGCTGCCTCAGTTTCTCTCGCTTCAGCTCTGCTTCTTTGAGGGCTGGGTTCCTCGGTGGTTGAGAAACTGATCCTCCTAGCCTGAGGGCGAAATAAAACCACATTAGCTCCACTGCTGCCCCAGGATCCCACCGGTTCGAGCTGTTTGGTTCAGCTTAAGCGATCAGCCTCGTATCGCAGCCTCTTTGGGTTCCAGGGTGTCTGTGCCATTCCGTGACAGATTAGATTTAGCCTGCCTCGGGTGGGGGAGTTTTTGGCTCTCGGGGAGACTACCACTCATTTTCGCTGGTAATAAAGGAAATTAAAAGAGATGCCTTGGAGCCTATAATTTATCAGGTTCGTTGAGGGGAAAAACAGAGCTTGCCCTTTCCAAATTTACTTTGGCCGCTGTTGTTTTGACACTTGCATGGTGTGCCGAAAAATCAGTCGAGCCCAACAAGCCACGCGGAAGGCTTCAGAAAAGAAAGAAGCCTCTTTCGGGATTAGAGGCCTGATTTATGCGCTGTGCATGAGTGCAAGTGTGTGTAGTGTTGCCAGACCTCCAGGTCTGACCTGAAGTCTTCAGGTCTGTCTGGCCTTCTCCAGGCAGCAGGTGGCGGGTTTGAATCTCCAGGTGGGAGAGAGTGCCCTTAAAATATAGATATTAAGAAGATTGGGGGTGCAGCTTGCAAACTTCAGCCTGCAGGAGGTGGCTGCAAAGTATAGCATGTGGGATCTGCCCTCCCTTGATCCCCTCTCCCAATTGACCTCCATCTCCAGGGCTTGCCCCGCGATACAACCAGGGGCCGCCCTCAGGTCTCAGGTTTAGAAAGCTCCTGACCTGGCAACCCTAATTCTGTTTGCCGCAGTACATGCCAGGCTTTAACTGAGGACCCCAACATGGCGCAGAGGCTCTGAGCATTGTCAATCTCTATTCTCTGAAATGGGTATTGCAAAGAACTAGCAAAGAGTTTTCAAAGATTACAAAGGAGTTGTAAATAGCTTATAAAAATGTATAAAAAAAGAATGCACACATAACAATCACAATACAACAGTTCAACAAACAGAGCTTTTCATCACAAAGCAAAATACTTGATTTTAAAAAATCATATCACAGATGCTTCCAATGTAATAATCTTCTGCATTGTCTTATAACTTTTTCAGAGGTGCATACATTATACAATCAAGCTCTTTGTTTGATATAATTAACTACAGGTTCCCAGCCAATCAATGCTTCCTAATCATCACTGTTAGTTTTATTATCTGAAGTGGATATTTCGTGATGCCCACAACAGTTTCTTAGATTCCAGATGCACCCCTGGAACCCAGTCCTAGAGGGAGATGCTAGTGACCACTCACTTCTCTCTGGCACACATCTAAGGCATGTTCCAGCATGTTTGCAAACATGCATCCCTAGTCACAGTTGCTGTAGGCATGAGGTTAAACCCAGTGGAGACTGCTGCCCCCTGGGACAGGTGGCCAGAAGGCAGTGAGACCCACAGTAGGAGGAGCCCGAATCAATGACAGGCAGAGCTAGAACCAATGATAGGCAGAGCTAATGAATGATGGATTTGTCTCCATCTTCCTCCCTGCTGAACCCTACAAAGGCAACACTGAGAGTAAGGAGGAGGAGGAGTAAAATGATTGGCAGGGACTGGATGTTAGTGTGAGAAAGCAGCATAGTGCGTGCTTAAGTGTCAGACTAGGAACTGGGAGACCAGAGTTCGAATTCTCACTCAGCTATTAAGCTCATGCCTTGGGCCAGTCCCAGCCTCTTAGCCTAACCTCACAGGGTTGTTGTGAGGAGAAGCATGTATGGCACCTTCAACTCCTTGGAGAAGAATCAATGCAAGCAAGCAAGCAAGCAAGCAAGGAAGGAAGGAAGGAAGGAAGGAAGGAAGGAAGGAAGGAGGGAGGGAGGGGGGCACTGGTTGAGGACAGACTTGGCTTAGTGGGGTGGAACCCCATTCCACCCTAAGGGAGCAGCCTCTATTGGCTAAACCAGATTAGGACAGCTGGTAGGTTGTCACTCAATTAAGGAACTCTTAGTTATCAGTTTCAACATATACAAAAGTGTGTGTCATAACTCATAACTAGACTAAATAATATGTGTTTTGCAGGGGGCTGGATGACCCTTTAAGTCCCTTCCAACTCTAAATTCTGTGATTTCATGTGTACTTTCAATTGGCCCTTGTTGATAAATCAACTAAAGTTTCAGCTGACTGATCTATTACTTAAATGAATTAAAGCTTTCTGTTCCAGGAACAAATATATTACTGTAGATGGTACAGTGGATATAGACATGTTCAGTTTTCAGGCTGAATCTACCAGAGTCAGAATGTGTGACTATCTGCTTATTTTTGTCCTGTTGTTGCTTCTTCTTCCACCTTTCTGAATGAGTCACAGGCACATGAGCCCACTCAGTGAGGAATGGACAGGTGAATGAGATCACCAAAAATTCTTGTGATTTTTGCATACCGCATGGATATATTTTTACATGAGCTTACAGTATAGAAATGAATAAATGACTTAACGTCATTGTCAAGGGCTTGAAACAGCTGAACCTCATCTCTACAGAGCATTGCTAGACCTCTAGGGCTGACCTGAAGTCTCCAGGTTTGGCTGCCTCCAGGTGGGCAAGAGTGCCTAATAATAATAATAATAATAATAATAATAATAATAATAATAACAACTATGCATGCATCTTCCAAGCTCCATCCCAGTATGAACCACCTGCAAATTATTGCAGACTCTGGGGTGAGAGAAGTCTGATCTCCTCCGCTCCCTCCTCCCCTCTCCCAATTAACTTCCATCTCCAAGGATGAGTCATGCTTAATGACATCACCTGGGATCTGCCCCTTGTGACATCACCTGGGGCACCCCGAGGTCTCAGCTTTGGGCCCTGAAATCTCAGGGTCTGTGGTGCTCCTCACCTTGCAACCCTAAGCTTCACAACTATAGATAGGTAGCCGTGTTGGTCTGCCATAGTCAAAACAAAATAAAAAAATTCCTTCCAGTGGCACCTTAAAGACCAACTAAGTTAGTTCTTGGTATGAGCTTTCGTGTGCATGCACACTTCTTCAGATACCTGAAGAAGTGTGCATGCACACGAAATCTGAAGAAGTGTGCATGCACACGAAAGCTCATACCAAGAACTGACTTAGTTGGTCTTTAAGGTGCTACTGGAAGGAATTTTTTTATTTTGTCTTCACAACTATGTGAGAGGCAGCTTTTTCCCCTGCCACAGGAAGGATAAAACAGTCAGAGGACCAGTAGAGATTTGGAAGGAAGAGGTTCTGAGAAAGTGAAGGATTGCTTCAGTGGAAAGCAACAGGGAACACTTTTATGGGCTACAACCCATTGCTGAGCCAGGAAAGTACACATCTTCCGGGGAAAGGTATTGAGGGAAGAGGGAAGGGAGAAAGAGCTCCATGGAGGGAGCCACGACCTCTCTGAAGGGCAGGTGAGGTTTGGGGGCTCTGAGACCCCTCGTGAGTTGGCTGCTGTCATCAGGGGAGAATTCAGTACAAGAAAGACTCTACAAGTGAAGGCAATTGAAAGCAAGGGCAAGTGAGGGACATTTAAGTGAATGTTGTATGTGCTGAAAAATTGCCCCCAAGTGGGGTGCTTTTGATGCTTCCAGAAATGTCCTCAAAAGCAATTTAACACAGCCCTGGAATATATAGGTAAAAGGACCCCTGACTGTTAGGTCTAGTCGCAGACAACTCTGGGGTTGCGGCGCTCATCTTGCTTTATTGGCCGAGAGAGCCGGCGCACAGCTTCCGGGTCATGTGGCCAGCATGACTAAGCCACTTCTGGCGAACCAGAGCAGCGCATGGAAACACCATTTACCTTCCCTCTGGAGCAGTACCTATTTATCTGCTTGCACTTGATGTGCTTTCGAACTGCTAGGTCGACAGGAGCTGGGACCGAGCAACGGGAGCTTACCCCGTCGCGGGGATTCGAACCGCCGACCTTCTGATCAGCAAGTCCTAGGCTCTGGAATATATATTCTGCAACAAAATACTTTTTGAAAAAATAAAGGGGAGGGCTAAATAGAGTAGTCATTCGCCTTGATTATTTGTGGGGATGGAAAAAGCTCTCTCACATAGACATATGTGCCTACGTCTGCCACTTCAATCACCCTTAACAGCAGGGCCCAAGGCCAGCTTGGATGTCCACCCACACTTCCTGGACTCGTGCCACACAATATCCCATCACTTACTTGCAGCCACAAGACTCCGGAAGCTGGAGGAGCCTGGGAATAATCAGGTGGGGGAGTAGACACACACGTATCTGAGCTACTTTGGGTAAAGAATGAATGAATCTCAGTGGTGGCGCAAGAGCTATTGTTCGCCCCTCTTTTAGTTGTGATCGCATTTGTTTTGCTGTAGAAAGTAAGGAAGCCTATTTATAGCATGAAAGCATTTGAAGTGCGGGTGGTGACTCCACCTCAACAGTGTTTACGTGGCTGAATCGCTCTGCTCATACCTGGAGGGAAGGAGAGTTGAAGGCTGCTAGGTGCTTTCCTCTGCAAAGAAATGGCACTTAGCTCTCTGCAGTCCGGTCTGGCCAGTTCCAACCCGCAGACCAGTTTGGGAAGGGGCCGCCGGAGATCTACAGGTTTGGTGGGTCTGCACCTACCCAGCCAGTCTTGTTGAGTCCTTCTTCAGGGATGAGAAAACGCTGCCGATAATCCCATCTATTTCCAATGTTCAGGTGCTGGCGTCGTGTTGCTCATGCAGCCATAAAAGAGAAGCACTCACTGCTAGGGTTGCCAAACCTCCACAGCTGAGCTGAGGTCTCCAGGTTTGCCTGACCCTCTCCAAGTAACAAAGGGAGGGCTTGCATTTTCAGATGAGTGAGAGTGCCTTTAACTTAAAATATATGTATTTAAAAGACTGTGCATGCAACTGGCATGAACCAACGGAAAATAATTGCACGACTATTGGCATAGTTAAACTCGCTCCTGTAAGAAGCAGTGCTGGCCACTAACCTTTAAGTTAAGAGAGGATTGGACAAATTCATGTATGATAAGGCTACAAGCCAAGATGGCTTTGCTCTCAGGCCCTATTTTCCAGGGACAGTCCCAGATTTACAGAAACTGTCCCAGTTTCAGATTTGATCCCAGAATGTCCTGCTTTTTCTTAGGACGCCCCTATAAATGTTGGTGGGTATGATAAAAAGGTAAAGGTCCAGTCGTGACCGACTCTGGGGTTGCGGTGCTCATCTCGCTTTATTGGCTGAGGGAGCCGGCGTACAGCTTCCGGGTCATGTGGCCAGCATGACTAAGCCGCTTTTGGCGAACCAGAGCAACGCACGGAGACGCCGTTTACCTTCCCGCCGGAGTGGTACCTATTTATCTACTTGCACTTTGAGGTGCTTTCGAACTGCTAGGTTGGCAGGAGCAGGGACCGAGCAACGGGAGCTCACCCCGTCGCGGGGATTCGAACCGCCAACCTTCTGATCGGCAAGCCCAAGAGGCTCAGTGGTTTAGACCATAGCGCCACCCACGTCCCTTGTGGGTATGGTAGGACATCTCTATTTTCATTGGAGGGTATAGTGTTTTGTATCCCCCAAGCCACTGGGTGGGGTTATCTGGAGGTTTGGAGTACGTTGTCAGCAGTACGCTGATGACACTCAGCTCTGTTTCTCCTTTACATCTGCAGGATAGAAATAATAATAATAATAACAATAATAATAATAATAATAATAATAATAATAATAATAATAATAATGGAATAGGATGTCCCTGTTTTCCTTGGAGGAATGCTGGAGGGCGGGCACTCAGTCCCCACAGCTGCAAGCAGCAATGCGTCCAAATACCATTTCCTGGAAACGGCTGGAGGAGAGAGTGATATTGTGCTTGGATCCTGCTTGCCAGTTTCCCACCTGCTTGGCCATTGTGAGACCAGGATGATGCTGGACTGGCTGGGCTACTGAGCTGATCTAACAGGCTTTTCTTCGGTTCTTAGGTTTCAGAAACCAGGGAGGATGTCCAGGTTCAGTCCTTGGCATCTGCAGGTGGGGTTGGCAATGTCCCTGCCTGAAGCCCTAGAACGCTGCTGCCAGTCCGTGTGGAAAACCCTGAGCTAGATGGGCTGACTCAGACCAAGGCAGATCCCTGCCTTCCCTCCTACGTGCTCTTGAGTGAGTCACTGAGGCTTTTCTGTTGCAAGAGATCTGGAATCTCAGCAATAATGAGAACTGAGCGTGCCTTTTTGTAAAGTTAATTCTAGGTTTTTTTTCCCCCTACCCCTACCCACTTATACACAGCTTCTTCCTCTTGGTTTCTTTTTGTCTTTTTTAAAAACTTCATCTGTTTAGTCATTTTCTTAATTAAATATAGATTATAGCTCTGGGACTAAGAGATAGTTATTTATTCATGAACGACTTAGGTTTTAAAGTCGGCACCGTGAATGTATTGTTTTTATGTCTGCTTTGGGACTGTGTGGAAAGCGCTGGGCAAAATCTCTCTGAATCAGGCATGGATCCACTAAAGCCCTCATCCTGTATCAACATATACCTGGCAGGTGGTTAACCCCATTGAACCCATTAGAACTTTATGCATGGGGAAGCTTAGAACTGCACTGTATGGTGTTTTAAGCAAGGATAGGGACATTGCTGGATGCTGTTGAGGTTCATGGTCTAAGGCCCATAAACACCAAAGAATCAAAGAATTGTAGAGTTGGAAGGGACCCCAGAAATCATCTAGTCCACCCCCCTGCAATGCAGGAATAAAATCTGCATATGCCAATTTACATGTCTGGATGCATGCAGAATTGAAATTCAAATTTCACAGAAGAAAAGAGAGCTAGTAGACCCTCTAAGTGTCCCTATTTTTCAGGGGTGTCCCTGATTTAAAGAAGCCATCCCAGTTTCTGATTTGATCCCTGGAATTTCCCACTTTTCCTTAGGATGCCCCTATTTTCATGGGAGAAATGTTGGAGGGTATGGAGTTATCCAACCCTGAGCCATCTGAAGGCAATCCTGTATAGGGAAGTTTAAAAAATAATAATAATGTTTTATTATTTTTCTAAATTTTAATGTTTTATTGTTTTTTGCTAGAAGCCACCAGAGTGGCTGGGGCAACCCAGGAAGATGTGTGGGGTATAAATAGCAAAATTATCATTATGGAATGGGACGTCCCTTTTTTCATCGGAGAAATGTTGGAGGATATGGAGTGCTCCCTGCAGGAGCTGGGACCGAGCAATGGGAGCTCACCCCATCATGGAGATTCAAACCGCCGACCTTCCGATCGGCAAGCCCTAGGCTCTGTGATTTAACCCACAGCGTGAATATTGCCCCTCAAAGACAAGCCATTCTGAGGTTGTTCCAGTTTGCTTACTGTTTTCCCCCATCTCCCTTCCTTAAGTGGGCTGGCTTCTTGCCACCTACAATCTGGGAGTTACCAGATAGCTCAGCTGGTTAGAGCATGGTGTTGATAATGCCAAGGTTGCAGGTTCGATCCCTATATGGGGCAGCTGCATATTCCTGCATTGCTGGGGGTTGTACTCTACAATTGTATGATGTGTGACTTGCGTTCCTTGGGCTCCTTCTGTCAGCTAGCAGCATAAAATGCCCTTCTTGATTACTGCGTCAAGAGCCACCCGACTGCCAATTGCCACTCCTGATGGCCACTTCTTCTCCTTGCCACCCCTGTCCGATGCCTTGAATGACCATGGTTGTCCTTTATCACTGCAGCCAGAATGAAAGGGGAGGATTAAACGCAACTTGCTTTGCACAGGGTGAAGCCGTCTACAGGCAGACTTGGACTTGTAGATCCATATCGCAGCTCTCGCCAGGGAGCGAAGTCTTTAATTTACTAAAAGCCTTGAGTTACACTGGCCCGACCGGAGTATCACAGCAAGCAATCATGCTCCAGTCCTACTGGGACCCATTATCATCTCGCTCACACTCTCAGCTTCCTTTCCCTCTGATGTTACGAGTTCCTGGTCTGGTGGCTACGCAGGCAAAATATTCTGTGGACACCCTTTTCTGCTCTTCCACAAGTTGCTAATGGACTCAGCAGATGGCTAGATATCTTTGCATCCTGTACGCTGCCGCCATTCCCGGTTTACATGGGACAGTCACTGCTGGGAGTTGTTCCCTCCTCCCAGAGCTCCAATTCCCAGAGTGGTTTAACAAACAACCACTCTATTATGCTTAATGTATGTAGGGTTTGGTGTCAGCGTTGCTTGTGCTGTTCACTTGTGTTCCTTTGGTGGTGAGAGAGGTTGGGGTTGGCCTAGGGTGTGGTTGTTCATTTGTGGTTGGCTGTGGTGGTCTTTGTTTTCGTGTGTGAGTGGGGTGGGTGGGTGTTTTGGATCAGGTTAGCCATATTGATTTGTATGCTGTTGGCGGATTATTGTCATTGTCTTGTTGGGCTGTGTATGTGATAAAGGGGAGCCATACTGGGGTGAAGGCATCTTCTTCTATTTGTCCCCGTGTCAGTTTCAGTTTATTGGTTAATTTTTCTAGTAGGCCGACCCCATCCATCTTCCCTCCCTCCACCCCCCTTTCCCCCCCTTTTTTTCTTCTCCCCCTAATGTCTCAACAAATGAAATGGATTTGTAAAAATGTTACATGGAAAAAATACGAGGCATTATACTTACTTCTGTAAAACAAGAAAATCTTTAATAAAGCAGAAATAAATGTAAAAACAAACAAACAAACAAACAAACAAACCACCACTCTTCCCAGAGAACTTTCACATTCAGGAGCAGTCTACCACGAAAGATTGCTTGCTGGGCAAAAGGGCTGTTGCTGCTTGTGGGCTTCCCAGAAGCCTTTCGTTGGTGTCTTTATGAAACAGGAAGGTGGAATAGACAGAGCTTTACTCCAAAACAGGAGGGCTTGTTTTATGTTTCATATGCAAAGCCCAACACCCTCTCCAAACACTGTCTTTGTGGTCCACAGCCTAGGAAATCCTGGCAGTTCTTAGTCAGTTTTTCTTCATCCAATTATGAGGCAGCCAGAGACAACATCTACATCACCAAGAGGCATTGTCAGTTTATATTCCCCCATATCTTTTTATGTTCTCCATAAACAGCTTTATTATCACTATAAGGAAAGGAAGAATAGAATGGCGACGAGGCCTCTGTTATGCCCAAGAATACAAATGCAAGCACCAGGAACCCTGGGAAACCACATTTCCCATGGATCCTGGAGCCTGGGGTATCACTGCAGGATACAGTGCTGTTACACCACATTTCCAAGTAGTGTATCGCTAGGATGACGCAGCAACCTCAGAAGAGTGCTCGTGTTGAATGGGGGGGGGGGTCCCAACACCTGTTTTCTGAGCTGAGAGCCTGCCAAAAATGGTATGAGGAACGGAAAGCAGAAGGTAGAGGGAAATTTGGGTGCAGCCCTTGAGCCCTCGATAAAGGGACCCCTGACCATTAGGTCCAGTCGTGACCAACTCTGGGGTTGCGGCACTCATCTCGCTTTACTGGCCGAGGGAGCCAGCGTACAGCTTCCAGGTCATGTGGCCAGCATGACTAAGCTGCTTCTGGCGAACCAGATCAGCGCACGGAAATGCTGTTTACCTTCCTGTCGGAGCAGTACCTATTTATCTACTTGTACTTTGACGTGCTTTTGAACTGCTAGGTTGGCAGGAGCAGGGACTGAACAACGGGAGCTCACCCTGTCGCAGGGATTTGAACCACTGACCTTCCGATCGACAAGTCCTAGGCTCTGTGGTTTAACCCACAGCACCACCCGTGTCCCTTTGAGCCCTCCATACTCCCCTCCAAACTAGCTTGCATTTTTTTAACGAACTTTTAAAATTTGTTTCAGGCAATACCATTCCAAACTAAGATGTGGAGTGTGGCAAGAGGTCACCCATCACATGTATTGGGGTTTAGTCACGAGTCCCTCAGCAGGGGAAAGTATTCTAACCTGGGCTTCTCCCACAGCCCTGACGCCTTCCATCGCAGCCCCTTTTATTGGCGAAGTTCCTACAGGCCATCTCACCACTTGCATTTGCTATTTGTACACCTGACATTCTTGGGGCAAAGTGGACAAAATGCACACTGATGTCATCCTGTCACACCCAATAGGACTACAGGGGTGTAGGTCACAGGTAGAGAACGCCATTCCCCTCCAAGACACTCTATCATATCTCATCTCTCTCACCCAGGCCATACCTCCCACTGGTCCTGTTGACAGGCAGAATGTTGCCAAGCCATTCTTCTCTCAGGCTCGGCCATGCCATCTGCAAAATGGGCATAAAAACACTGACTCCTTTACAGGGTCTACTGAAGGGATTGCTGGAAATAACTGCATGGCGGGCCAGTCCTGTAAGGTGGCAGAATATAAGGTCCTGTGCAAAGGAGATGTGGACTCTTGAATGAAGCACGTTAGAAAACTGGAGGACGGGAACAAGACTGTTTGGATGATAAGTGTGGTGTGGAAGTTAGAGTGTTGGGCTGGGAGACCAGCCATGTATGCTGCCTTGAGCTCCTTAGAGAAGGTGGGATATAAATCCCATAAATTGCATCCATGGAATCTCCTGTGCCCTCAAAAAAAGGTCTTGCTTCTTGGAGCGCTCCTCAATTTCCCAGCCACAAGAAGCCAGTTCCAGCTCTGGGTCTCCTCTCAAAAGACTGGAGAGTTTGATGAGCTCTGGAGAAGACAATTAGAAAAGCCCTCTGTGACTCTCATATCCCTGTGAGCTTGGCGAGCTGAGAAGGCTGGGGAGAGGATGATTAGAGACGGGCGGTTGCCAATGCAAAGCAATCAACTCTCCAGAGACGAGATGCAAAGAATATTAGGCAGGTGAGCTCTCACACAGAACAAATCAACAGTAAAGCTTCAATGGCCCTCATCCACAGCAAAGCAGACACTCTCCTAAAAACGTGCTCAAGTGCTGCCCGGCAACTGGTTATTAAAAGTGCTGCCCATTCATTCCGATCCCTGCAAGCTCTCTTCTTTTGCATGTGTGGGGAGGGGTAGGACCTCTGGTGGGAGACATGTCATGCTCCTTCTGGGGTAGTTTGTCCACCTTTGGTTCCCACCCAGCACTCAGCTCTCACCTGTGGCTCCTGGAAGCTGTCAGCATGAAACAGTGGCCACAACCTGTGAACACCTTCGACTGGCTGGCTAAACCAGGTTACGGTTGCTGATAGGTCTCAAACCCTCCATGAGCTAAGGACTTCCCTTCATGTGAAAGCAGACTCTGGCAGATTGAGTAGAAGAGACCAACAGTGGTTCTAACCGTCAAGAAGGCTGTCTCTGCATGTGCTGGAGAGGGAAGTGAGGGTTAGGGTTAGCGTTGTTTGGGGGAAGGCAAAGAAGGCCCTTTGGAGAGCCGATGTCCTGGGAAAGACCTGAAAAGGTTTCAAAGTGTTTTCCCTTAAGCCTGTGACTCCATCCAGAAAACGCTCCTCCAAACCCACACTCCTCTATGAAAAAAAAAATTGAATAACCCAGGTGGAAAGACAGGCTCCAGTGGGTTGAGTGGGTGAGATGAATAGTGGGTCCAATGGTCAAGAGGATGGTTTCTGCACGAGCTGTAGAGGAAAGCAAGGGGCAGATGGGGCTTGTCCACCTGGGAAGGGAGCCCATCTAGGAGAAGGAAAACTGATCCAAACCTCCACTAACTTTGGGATGTTTTCAGGAGAAGTAAAAGGCTTTAAAAAGGCCTATACAAATCTGGAGTGGAGTCCCTAAGACAATTGGATGGTGTCCTGCATTATTGCTTCCTGAGTGCAAATGCATGGGGTCAAGCGGGTTCAGGAGCTGATTAGCAGCAGGAGGGAGGAACAAGCCCAGCTGCTGAAGGATGGCAAAGGCATAGAAGCAGCCAACAAGATCCCCTCCAGATGTTTCTGGATTCCAGGTCCCATCTGCCCCTGGCCGTTGTTTGTGGGATGCCTTCAGGAGAAGAAAAGGCTCAGGAGTAAACCCACACAAATCCCTAAGATGGTTGGATGGAGTCTTCCGTGCTTCCAGAGCCAGTGTGGTGTAGTGGTTAATAGCAGTGGACTTGTAATCTGGTGAACCGGGTTCGCTTCCCTGCTCCTCCACATGCAGCTGCTGGGTGACCTTGGGCTAGTCACACTTCTCTGAAGTCTCTCAGCCTCACTCACCTCACAAAGTGTTTGTTGTCGGGGAAGAAGGTAAAGGAGAATGTTAGCTGCTTTGAGACTCCTTCGGGTAGTGATAAAGCAGGATATCAAATCCAAACTCCCCCAATTAACCTCCGTCTCCAGAGCTCAGTCATGCCTAATGACATCACTGGGGGCCGCCCTTAAATTTGAGAGTCTGGGATGCTCCTGACCTGGCTGTGTTTCCCTGAACCCACCCAGCCATGCACCCACCCACCCACCCACACCTAACTTTTATCAGCAATGGGGTCAAAGGTCCGCCGGCCACATGTTTGCAAACATCTTATCCCCATTGCCAGACCTGCACCCTCCCTGTGCCTCCTCCCTCTTGCAGCCCTGACTTCACTTTCTTGCCTTTCCTGTCAATTTTTTTCTTGCCACTAACTGGAGATTAGCGCTCTTCTCCAGATCAATTCCCTTCCAGTGCTCTTTCGGCTATAATTAATGTTTGCTGTATAATTACATTGATTTTTTTTTTATGTACTCTGAAAGATGAGAGGAATTTATAGACTGGACCTGGGAAGGGGAGGTGGACAGCAACTGATATTGTGAAGTGCCAGAAGAGGAGCCCCTGGCAGCCGAGGTGCCCTTTGCCAACTGAGTGAGGAGCAAACTATTTTCCTGGAAGTGGCCACTCTTTGAAAAAATCCCTTCCAGGAAGCCCTGTTTCGGTAAGCCTGTCCAAACCAGACCTGCCTTCTGTCTGCGCCGGGGATGACACTCTACCCATTTCTCATTTTCCCAATCTGAAAAACAACAACAGCATCAGCTTTGGTTCTCCACATTTCCCCCATCAGTTCGTTAATTAATTATTATTTTATTTAAGTCCAGCATTTTAGTGTGAATTTGTTACATAAGCATTTTTTGTATTTTGCACTTTCCTCTTAATAAATCCCATTTCTGGGATTTCCCTGAAAGGCCATGCATTCGTGCGTGTTACTTTTCTCCAGTGTGTGCATTTCTATGCACACTTTACCCAAGTATATCAGGTATATGTATGTATATCTTTTATGTATTCCTTGACTGGAGAACCGCATTGCAAAAGTGCAGACTTCAAAGAAAGTTTGTGTTTCATAAGAGCATAAGAAGAGCCTGCAGCTGGATGAGGCCAGTGGCCCATTTAGTCCAGCAGCCTGTCCTCGCAGCAGCCAACCAATGCCCCAATGGGAAGCCAGCAAGCAGGATCCAAGCCATAGCTGTCAACCTTTCCCTTTTCCTGCGAGGAATCCTATTCGGAATAAGGGAATTTCCCTTTAAAAAATGTTGACAGCTATGATCAAACACAAGGGCCCTCTCCCTGCCTGCGGTTTCCAGCAACTGAGATTCAGAAGCATTAATGCCTCCGACTATAGCGGGTGGTGCTGTGGTTTAAACCACAGAGCCTAGGACTTACCAATCAGAAGGTCGGCGGTTCGAATCCCCGCGACGGGGTGAGCTCCCGTTGCTCGGTCCCTGCTCCTGCCAACCTAGCAGTTCAAAAGCACGTCAAAGTGCAAGTAGATAAATAGGTACCGCTCCAGCAGGAAGCTAAACGGCATTTCCGTGCGCTGCTCTGGTTCACCAGAAGTGGCTTAGTCATGCTGGCTACATGACCCGGAAGCTGTACGCCGGCTGCCTCGGCCAATAGAGCAAGTTGAGTGACACAACCCCAGAGTCGGTCACGACTGGACCTAATGGTCAGGGGTCCCTTTAACTTTATAGATCATGGCTAGTAGCCATGGGCAGCCCTCTCCTCCATGAATTTGTCCAATCCTCTTTTAAAGCCATCCAAGTTGGTGGTCATCATTGCAGTGGGAGCGAGTTCCATAGTCCCACACATTGTTTCAGAAAGCGCAAATTAAGCAGGATTGCTGTTAAGTGTGAACTGAATTGAACCCCACGCCCCTTTCCTAGTCTGCTTGTGCCTTCATGCCAGAACCTTCCAGATTTCCCCTAGGCTTCCCTGCTGCTTTCCCAGTTTGCCATGTTTCTTCGGATCAGGTGGTCATCTTGGGAGGGGCAGAGACACTGAAATCCTGTCTCTTTCCCAACAGCTAAAAAAAATTATTCCCTCCATGTTCTGGCCTCTGAGCTTTAGGCACCAACTACCTTATGCCGCAAGGGACGCGGGTGGCGCTGTGGGTTAAACCACAGAGCCTAGGACTTGCCGATCAGAAGGTTGGCGGTTCGAATCCCCCCTGTGACGGGGTGAGCTCCCGTTGCTCAGTCCCAGCTCCTGCCAACCTAGCAGTTCAAAAGCACACCAGTGCAAGTAGATAAATAGGTACCGCTCTGGTGGGAAGATAAATGGCATTTCCGTGCACTGCTCTGGTTCGCCAGAAGCAGCTTAGTCTTGCTGGCCACATGACCCGGAAGCTGTACGCCGGCTCCCTCGGCCAATAAAGCAAGATGAGTGCCACAACCCCAGAGTTGTCATGACTGGACCTAATGGTCAGGGGTCCCTTTACCTTTTTACCTTATGCCCCAGTCATGAGGACTAGTAACATTGGTTTTTTTATATTAAAAACCCCCCAAAATTAAAAGTTCTCACATTCTTTCCCCTCCACCCTGCCCAGACTCTCCTGCAGAATAAGGCCTGGCAGCCCAAGCTACTCGTCTTCCAAATATCTGATCTTTCCTTACCTCCCATCTCTGTCAGCCCAACACAGATTATTTGCTGGCACCATTTGTAATTGTTAGTTGCTCTAATGCATTTAAGGGAGAAATGTCTTTGCATCATTTTCCAATTGCCTTTGGGCTCTTTTTCCTGCAAGCCATTGCCACTAACACTGCCTTTAAAAAAAAAAAAAAGTTTTTTTAAAAGAATCTTGCATCTCCTTTTGTGTTTTCTGTTAATTACATGCCCTCTGAGTGTCGTGATTCATGTGCCGCTCGAGTGGCGCAGTCAAAGACCTCCAAAGCCCCCATCTTGCCATTCTCCAAGCAGAAAGACCAAGACAATCAGGTGCATGAAAAGCAAGCCTTGTCAAGCACAGGTGTTGCGAAGCAGCCACAGATGTTAAACATTTTTCAATTAAAAACTCCTAAACGAAGGGGGGAAGTAATTAGACAAGCTTCCATGACGTGGAGCACACAAAAGGTTCCAGTGGCACGCTGGACAACCCTCGCCTCGCCAGGTTCCAAAATGCTTTTTGAACAAAAACAAAATGCTTTTTGAACAAACACTTGGTTAAATGTCTGCAGGGGATGTTTTGCATCAAAAGGCATTGCATTTAGTCGCTGATTTTGGGAAGTGAAAATGCTTTTTGCTCGCCATTTAGGCAGTCGCTGTGTTGTACACAATCTCTCTTCCCGTCCCCTCCTCCTACCTGCAAGTCGAGAGTACCTCCGATTTAAGCCAAAGGTGCTTATGGAAGAGAGTTGCGAAGTACTAACCTACCCACCTCACAGGGTTGTTGCGATGATAAAATGGGGAGGAGGAATACCACGTCTGTCATTTCAAGGTCCTCGGAGAAAGAAGCTGGGGCGTAAAAGGTGGCATATCTCAGTTGGTAGGACATGAGGCTCTTAATCTCAGGGTTGCAGGTTCGATCCCTGAATTGAGCAAAAGAGTTCTGGATTGCAGGGGGTTGGACTAGGGTTGGTCCCTTCCAACTATACAATTCTATTATTCATCAGACCATCCATTACTAGCCCCATGGCTGCTGCCCGCTTTCTTAGGCGCTCCCTTTCTGCACATCTTTTCATTGGCAAGAAAGGAATCTCAACTAAAGGAATCTCAACTACAGCATCCATGACAGATGGCCATCCAACCTCTGCTTAAAAAACTCTTCCTGATGTTTAGTCGGAATCTCCTTCCTTGTAACTTGAAGCCATGGGTTCGAGTCCTACCCTCCAGAGCAGGAGAAAACAAGCTTGCTCCATCTTCCATGTGACAGCCCTTGAGATATTTGAAGATGGGCATCATATCTCCTCTTTGTCTCCTCTTTTCCAGGCTAAACATACCTAACTCCCTCAACTGTTCCTCATAAGGCTTGGCTTCCAGGTCCTTTATCACCTTGGTTACCCTCATCTGCATACATTCTAGCTGGTCAATATCGTTCTTAAATTGTGGCACCCAGAACTGGACACAGGGCTCCAAGTTTGGTCTGAACAAGGCGGAATAAAGTGGTCCTATTACTTCCCTTGATTGGGACACTATACTTCGGTTTGTGCAGCCTAGAGTAGTATTAGAGGTCTGGAGAAAAACAGGGGCCAAGTCCTCCCCATATTTCAGAAGGGAGGTGAGGTTTGTCCCCAATTTAAAAAAAATAAAACCACCTTTGGATAATGGGCCATAGGAAGGTATCTCACGCCCCCCCCAGTGGCGTAGCGTGGGGGGTGCAGGGGGGGCCGGCTGCACCGGGCGCAACATCTGGGGGTTAGGGTTAGGGGGCGCAAATCCACGGGTTAGGGGGCACAAATCCACGGGTTAGGGGGCACAAATTACTTGCCTTGCCCCGGGTGCTGGCAACCCACGCTACGCCACTGCGCCCCCCCCCCATGTGAATAACATATGATGTGTTTCTGATTCCTCCTCCACTAACACTGGAAATATTTTTTCCCTGAAAGCCCCATTCTAGCAGATGGTGAAAGGATCTGTTGTATTATCCTGCGTTGCTGAAGCTAAGCAGGTCACAGTTGCTTAATGCTTGAGTGGAAGACTTCCCAGGACTCGGTGGCAGCCTTTCTGAGTCGCCCCAACAAAGAACAGAATTTGCGAGGGAAACATTATCACTTCCCCCCCTAAGTATTAAAAACTCTTGCTTTGAAGAAGAAGGCTTCTCTGTGTATTAGCAAAGAGCTTACCATAGGACATGAGTAGGCAACCTAAGGCCCATGGGCCGGATCTGGCCCAATCGCCTTCTCAATCCGGCCCACGGACGGTCTGGGAATCAGTGTGTTTTTACATGAGTAGAATGTGGGCTTTTATTTAAAATGCATCTCTGGGTTATTTGTGGGGCATAGGAATTCATTCAGTATTTTTTTTGCAAAATATAGTCCAGCCCCCCACAAGGTCTGAGGGACAGTGGACCGGCCCCTTGTGAAAAAGTTCGCTGACCCCTGGGATGTTGCCTTATGACAGCTTTAGCCTAGTTACCCGCTGAGCGCAGTGTTACCTACTTGGGTCTAGGTCAGAGAAGGGTCTTCCCCATCAGTTGCCTGATCCTTTTGACTGGATCTGCCTGGGATTGTGCCTGGAGCCTTTTGCAAGCAACGCACGAGCTTTTCGGGAAGAGAAGTGACATATTTTTTAAAAAAATCAGAGTCCAAACTCTCCCACCAGAACTCTCTGCTGATGATAAGCACGTATAAATATTTAGCAATTTAGAGTATGCAGATCTCGACGCTCCTGCACAGTATGTTCATGTTATTCCTTATGTTGCAGATTGGAGTGGGCTGAAGCCAAGAGAGATGGTGGCTTCACGAATGCTCTTTTTGGTAGTAAAGTGAGTCTTGGGTTCGCACTGAGGTTGTCTGGGCTGCAAGATGGCAGGGGAGGGCTGACGGGACTGAATGCTCCAAGGAAGAAAGGGATGGAGGGATAGGGAGGGAGGGAGGAAGGAGCCCAAATTTCCTGTGCATAGAAAATCAGGATGTCGGGGGGATCCTTGATGTGAAGGGGGCGTTGCATGGTTGGCACCCGTCTGTCTTGGCAGAAAATGGAGGAGTGAGTCTTTGGGCGTGAGGTCAAGCTGTTGGAAGGTTGCAGCGCCTGTTACAGCTGCAAAGACCGATGCGAGAGAGACATGTTTTGTTGCAGCTGGGGAAGGGGAAGGCATCCGGTTATGCTGCTGCAGAGGCACATTTCTTCTCTCTGCAGTCCTCCCAGTGGTCATTTCTCCTCTGGTCACTGCCATAGCTATCAACGTTTCCCTTTTTTAAAGGTAAATTCCCTTATTCCGAATAGGATTCCTCACAAGAAAAGGGAAAAGTTGACAGCATGCACAACCTGACTGTCTGTCTCCAGGCACTGCAATAGTCTGCAAGGGATTTCCAAATGGCAGGGTTGATAATAATAATATAATAATAATAATTTATCATTTATACCCCGCCCACCTGGCTGGGTTTCCCCAGCCACTCTGGGCAGCTTCCAACAGAATATTAAAATACAATAGTCTATTAAACATTAAAAGCTTCCCTAAACAGCCATCATGTCACCTTTTCAGACATCTTTGTAATGTAGAGCTGGTCTGCCAACGGACCTGGTGCCTGAAGCCAGCTCCCTTCAGTCCCAAGTGCTGTGTCCCAAGCACACGTCAACCACCTCATCAAAGCCACATCCACACACTACTTTTAAAGTGCTACAACACCACTTTGAACAACCATGGTTTCCACCCCAACAATTCTGGAAGCTGCAATCTGTAAAGGGTTCCCCTCACTGAACATTCAGTCTCCAGAGTTTCCACGGAAGAGGGGTTGACTCTTAAATCGCTCTGGGAATTGTAGCTCTGTGAGGGGACCAGGCGGGTCTTCTAACAGCTTCCCAGCTTGCTACTCAGCCTCCCAGCACTAAGCCACGAGGACCTCTAACTTCTTTGCAGGAATATAACTTCCTTATCGCGTGTAAACGACCAGCATCTATCATCTTAATGCGCTATGACTAGCAAAGCAATTGTTGCTGAGATAGTGTGTGCCTGTTATCTCACCCGCCAAGCTGAATGCCAAGAAATCATCTCTCCCTCTCCCACTCCTCCCTGCAATGGAGAAGATCTCATTTTGCACCACCGTCTTTGCAATTTGGAGAAGAAAAAAGAATGGGAGAGTCTCATTATGACACACACCCTTTCCTTGTGGGCTCCGCCCCACCGTCACTCCTGCAAATGAGCTGGACAGGGAGAACACTATTCATCATATATATATATATGCGCACACAGCTGAGAATTTTCAACCTGACAAGAGCTGGCTGCAAATTATAGCAGACCATCTGGGGCACCTGCCCTCCTCTACTCCCCTCTCCCAATTAACCTCCATCTCCAGGACCTAGCCTGTGACATGACTGTGGAATCTCCCCATGACATCACTAGGGACTCCCCCCATGACATCACCAGGGGTCACCCCTAGATTTTGATCTCAGGGACTGCGATGCTCCTGACCTGGCAACCCTACTGGCGATGGGGTTTCCTGTGAATAGGGACGGACTGACTGTTAAACCACTCTGGGAATTGCAGTTCTTGGAGGGGAATAGTGGCCTCTTAACCACTCCCAGCGCCCTTAACAAACCACAGCTCCCAGAATTCTTTGGGGGAAGCCATGGCTGCTTAAAGTGCTTTCATTGCACTTTCAATGTACGGTGTGACTCTGGCGACATTGAACTAAGTGAGAAGCAGTTAGTCTGGTGGTGCTGTTGTTTTTTTTTAAAAAAATGACCGTATTAAAGTGCCTTTTTTAATATTACCAAACTGATTTAGTAAGTTGAATAATAATCCGAGGCATATTAAGCTCCTTGTATTTAGAGGGAGTTTTGCTGTGTCACACTGATTTATGATGCCCGCCCACAAGCGCCGCTCCAGTGCCATGGCTTCCTTTCCCCCAAACCACAGAGCTTTTGCTAGAGGCCTCATCTAGGAATATCCTGGAGGACAGACAGGCAGGATGGGCTTTTAACAAGCTCATTTTCTGCAGCCTCTTCTCCCCTCCCCAACCTCCGGAGCCGAGCAAGGAAGCTGAAATTGCATTGCTTATGGGAATGGTTGTTGTTTCTTAATTATTCATCATAGTTCCCCTGAACTTTAAATCAAGGCAGTAGAGAGAGGTTGCAGCAATGCAGGACCAGCTTCTCCCCTCCATCCGCCTCCCTCCACTTCCCCTTGACCCTCCTCAAAGCCTCCCTCCCCCCTATTTCCACCTGAAGTCTATCCCAGGAGGTAGCACCGAGGTTTGCTTGCTGCCTGCTTATCAGAGGTGGGAGCCAGCATCCTCATTTGGGGTCTGGTGGCCATCTCTTGTTTTGCCTTGTCCGTTTCATCTCTGCCCAGGGCTGACGTGCAGCCTCGGCTCTGGCACAGGTTCAATCAGGCATGGCTGTGCTGAGTCAGCTGGCTTAGAAACTTGGCCTTCAGAAGGAACTGCGGTTCTCTCTCTCTCTCTCTCTCTCTCTCTCTCTCTCTCTTCATGAGTCTCAGCCAAGAGCCTGTAGATAAATGCAAGTGAGCAAGACAGCTTTAAATAAAGGATGGCTTCTGGAATTCAGGCATAGTGATCATCTATGGATGCCAAGGCCAGATTAGCTATTATGCTAAGTACACCGTATTATGGCCTATAGTAGGAAGCCTTCCAAAATATCACATGCAGGTCTGTTGCTTTAAAAGAGGGTTAGACAAATTGATGGAGGAAAGGACAGTTGGAGGCAGCAATTGCATCTGAATATCTGTCAGTGAAAACTCTTGTGCTCCAATCCTGCTTGCTGGTTTCCCACAGGCATCTGGCTGGCCAGTGTGCGAACAGGATCAGGTCACTGGCCTGATCCAGCGGGCTCTTCTTATATGTTCTTATGTTCCCGGCATTTGGTTTTTTAATTTTCATACTGGCAGGACTGGCCCTATCATTGGGCGGTGTGAGGCAGCTACCTTGGGCGGCTGATTCTGGTGATCATAAATGGGCAACAGATCGCTATTTAATGTATTGCTATAGAGTTTTTGCCCCAAGGGAGAGCTGCTTGCAGGATTTCCTGCCTCAGCTCTCAGAACAATTCACCCTGCCTTGGGTTGAATCAGGGCAGCGTGGAGTGCCATTTGCTCATCAGCCTCGGGCAGCAAAATATTTTGAACTGTCCCTGGGGAATAAGCAAGCGTATGTGCCACGTCGTCTGGCCTGAACCTGCTAAGCAAGCCTGCTGTCCCTCAGATGCACTGGGGGATGTGTGTCCCTTTCCCAGGGTCAAAATAAGATTCAGTTGCTGGTCTGATTGGCTTTCGCCACCATCTTGTCCTTTGCCTCGGGCAGCAAAATGTGTTGAGCCAGTTCATGTGTAAGCTGCAGGGAGCAGGGCTGAGAAAAACAGGGAACTGACTTGTTCAAGTCCCTGATAGCTTAAAAGAGAAGATGTTGAGAGGATACACCTTTGCCACATCTGAAACTGTGCAACCTCATCCCCTCAGGTTTGGGGCAGACAGTTCTCTGGTTTGCACAGCACAGTAGAGGGAGGGGGGAAGGTATCTTTGACCCCCTTCCCCATTCATACGACTGGGCAGCCTCCAGCAATGATACAATTATACCTCATGTTGTGTTAGGTTCATGTTGTGTCTTTTCGGCTTGCAAACGTGGCAAACCCAGAAGTGTATACTTCTGGGTTTCACCGCGTGTGGGCAGAAGCATCCTGTGCGCTTTGCATATGCACAGAAGCACTCTATCACACCGCGTACGTGTGCAGAAGCGGCGCTCTAATTATGGACTTTCTGGGGTGCGAATGGTACCCCAGAACGGATTGAGTCCATAAATAGAGGTACCACTGTATCTAGCTTGTGGAGAATAAGGCTACGTACACACCAGATACTTTAAACCCATCTATTCCCCCCCCCCAAAAAAGAACCATAGAATTGTAGAGCTGGAAGGGACCCCAAGTGTCACCTATTCTGACCCCCTGCAATGCAGGAATCTCAACTAAAGCATCCACGACAGATGGCCATCTGACCTCTGCTTAAAAACCTCCAGGGAAGGAGAGTTCACCACTTCCTGAGGGAGCCTGTTCCACTGTTGAAGGGCTATTACTGTCAGAAAGCTCTTCCTGATGTTCAGTCGGAATCTCCTTGTAACTTGAATCCATTGGTTCGGGTCCTTCCCTCCAGAGCAGGAGAAAACAAACTTGCTCCATCTTCCCACGTGACACCCCTTGAGATATTTGAAGGTGGCTATCATATCTTCTCAGTTTCTCCTTTTCCAGGCTAAGCATATCCAGCTCCTTCAACCATAAGGCTTGGTTTCCACACCTTGATCATCTTGGTTGCCCTCCTGTGCACACGTTCCAGCTTGTCAATATCCTTCCTAAACGGCGATGCCTAGAACTGGACACAGTACTCCAGGTGTGGTCTGACCAAGGCAGAATAAAGTGGTACTATGATCTGGACCGGGGTCAGCAACCTTTTTCAGCCGTGGGCCGGTCCACCATCTCTCAGACCTTGTGGGGGGCCAGACTAAAAAATAATGAACGAATTCCTATGGCCCACAAATAACCCAGAGATGCATTTTAAATAAAAGGACACATTCTACTCATGTTTGTTCTGGAAATGGTAGATCTGTGCAGGATCCAGTTCCCAGGATTCATGGTGCTTTAAATGTACTTTATATATACTTTAAATGTGCTTTAAATGTACGATGTGCACTATCAGGCTGCCAGTGGCCCTCAGCTATGATGGCGATGTCAGAGGCATAATGCCACCTACTGGGAAGAGGGTGCAGGAACAGCGCTGCCATGCTCAGGTCATGCTTGTGGGCTTCCCGTGAACATCAGTCTGGCCACTTGGAGAACAGGATGCTGGACCAGGTGGGACTTTGGCCTGATCCAGCAGCCAGGCTTGTCTAATGTTCTTACATTTTTAAGGGACGCGGGTGGCACTGTGGGCTAAACCACTGAGCCTCTTGGGCTTGCCGATTGGAAGGTCGGCAGTTTGAATCCCCACAAGAGGGTGAGCTCCTGTTGCTCTGTCCCAGCTCCTGCCTATCTAGCAGCTTGAAAGTACACCAGTGCAAGTAGATAAATAGGTACCACTGCGGCGGGAAGGTAAACGGCGCTTCCGTGCACTCTGGTTTCCATCACGGTGTCCCATTGCACCAGAAGTGGTTTAGTCATGCTGGCCACATGACCCGGAAAGCTGTCTGTGGACAAACGTCAGCCTGAAAGCGAGATAAGCACTGCAACCCCATCGTCGCATTTGACTGGCCTTAACTGTCCAGGGGTCCTTTACCTACATTCTTAAAGCCTTAGCAGCACTGCAAGGCTCCTTCCTATTGCAGTAAATCTGGAATCTAGAAGAGGAGCACTGCCCTGCTGCATTTTGTTGCAGATCACACTCGTACTCCTCGGAGCAACGCAGATCTCTGTTTTGCACGGAGGTTCTGCTTGCTATCTGTAAGGAATCGCCATCCAGGACAGTCTCCTCTTGGCCACAATTCAGCAAAACACTTAAGCTCATGAATCACCACTCCACTGCCACACTATCCATTATTGGATTAATCCCTTTCCCCTTATAAAAGCGGGATTCAGCTTCTCCACCACCAACAGGCAAAATTAATAGATACCTTTCCACCAGTGGACGCAGCTGCCTTTTTTCCTCAACACCAAGGCACTTCCTATATCCTAGCTGCTGTTCTGGTGGTTCCAGAAATTACAGGCTACAGGGTGTGACGGTATTGCTAGGACCCACTTTTAACCCCACGCAAAATTATTCCCCTTAGAAATTGCAAACAGCGTTGACAGGGTATCAGGATACTGCCAGGACCACCTTTTAAATACCTTTTAGGGCAGTGGTTTTCAACCAGTGTGCCATGGGGTGCTTTGAAGGATGGTCAGTGTGCTGTGGGCAACACTGGCCTCTGTCCCCCTTTCTTTCCCTCCCTCCTATGATACCCTCTTCTGTATCTGCCTCCCAAAGGCTTGCACGGCTGTTTGTTGCAGTAATAGTAATAGTAATAAATTTTTATTTATACCCCGCCCTTCCCGTTTCAAAAACCAGGCTCAGGGCGGCTAACAACAAATTTTAAACACTTAATTATAAAAGCAGCATAAAATACGATATAAAAACATGAATAACAATAAAATTCAAAAATCAAAAATCAATTAGATAATCTCCAAGGCTAGCTGACTCAATTGGTCCTACTTGGGCCAGCGAGGAGGCCAGGGGAAAATTAGCTGTGGGGTCCCAGAGCTGGTGATCTTCATAAAAGGGGAGGGGGAGGGAAGAGAAGGGAAATAATAGATCAGGCTGAATTCAAATTAAAGGCCAGGTGGAATAACTCTGTCTTACAGGCCCGGCGAAAGGAGGTTAAATCCTGTAGGACCCTAGTCTCATGGGACAGAGCATTCCACCAGGTCGGAGCCATCACTGAAAAGGCCCTGGCCCTGGTGGAGGATAGTCTGACTTCCTCAGGGCCCTTGTAGCCCTGGCTACAAGCTCTGCAGGTGAATGGTGCCCCGGGGGCAGCCAGGGGGTGCTTCCCAGGCCCCTGTGGGGCAGCGTGAGGAGGCACCTCTCCTTGGGTCAGAGGGGGGCAGCTCAGAGACCAGGGGCAGCAGCTGTGGCTGCCCGGAGGACTCCCAAGGAGAGGGGAGAGGAGAGGAGGCTGAGGGAACACTCCACAAGGGAGGGGGTTCAAAAAAGGGTGAGGGGCTGCCGGCTCTGCATGCAAGGGGTGACACAGCTGGGATCCTGAGCCCCACAGGGGTGCCGCGTAAAGAATGTAGTTGGTCTAGGGAGCCATGAACTCAAAAAGATTAAAAACCTCTGCTTTAGGGTATTGCCAGGTATAGAGGGTATTGCCTTCACTGGGAAAATAAAGAAAGCAATCATTTCTCCCCCCCCCCAAAAAAAACCCGCTGGTGGTGTGTAAATGGTTTGCAGGATCTGAATGTGAATGAGACCAATATTATAATCTATTCGTTTGTTTGTTGCTTGCATTTATATCCCACCTTTTTCTCCAAGGAGCTCAAGGTGGCCCACATGAGTCTCACGCTCCTCATTTAATCCCCACAACGACCCTGTGAGGTAGGGTAGCCTAAGCGGCAGTGACTGGCCCAAGGTCACCCAGGGAGCTTTGCAGCCGAGTGAGGATTTGAACACTGGTCTTCCCGGTACTAGTCCGGCACTCTAACCACTGCACTACACTGTCTTGGAGGCCAGAGTTTCACTATTAATACAAAAGAATGATCAGAACTTGAGTTCCGCAACACCTGGAGAGTCACAGCTTGTCCCCCTGTGCTTTAAGCCAGGGGTCTCTCAGTAGACCTGCCCTGCTGTGGACACCCAAACACTTCCTTAATCCTGTTTTTGTAATATCCCGAGGCACACAATTTTGCTCCGTAAAAAAACAGCAAAGGTTGGTGCTTTCAATGTGAACAGTAAATGTGCTCTCTCGGTAAAATATAGTCCCATTAACCACTATTGATCCATAAACTTTCCCACAATTTTTTCCCCCCCATCACAGACTCCCCAACAAGACTGGATTGCATCTTAATTTAAACTTCCTTTCTTTTTTTAAACCCCCACCCAAAACATTCAGCATTTGGCAATATGCTGTCCCATCAGCAAAACCAAGAACAACACCCAAACCAGGCTGCACCGTCCAATTGACGAGGATTCCCACCCCAAGCCAGATGATCGATGAGCGAAACCATTTCCCCAGACAGATCCGTTCCTTTTCCTGGGCAGCCGGGCCCATTATGCAAATCCAGTAGGGGGAGAAGTTTAAAAGTATGGAACTGCCGTATATTTCTTTATTTCATTAACATCGGCGCGAGTGGGAGAGTTAATGTGACAAAGTGAGCTCATTCCAGTGCTTATCCAAACAGTTCCTTTATAAATTAACAAGATTGGTGATTTCCTTCTAACAAGAGTTCCAGAATGGCTGTATTAGGAAGACAGAGAAGCTTTCAAAGTTAGGTAGCAAAACTAACATCAGGGAAGGGGCTGGAGCAACCCGGAAAGCATGGAGATTTGAGCCCCACTGGGAGAAGGCAAGTGAGATGCTGCAAAGAGATGTTGCAGCACTGAATGTTGCAGTTCAGGGTCCTAGCCACTTCACTCCATTCCTCCCACCCAGTTTTCTATATTTCCTCTGTCAGTTTTATGAAGTTACTGAGCATACTTAGTCCACATTGGGCTGCTTGTGCATAGAGGCAGGTTTCCCCAAAAATGTTTTGTGTTTCTGCAATATTGTATTTCGGCAGGTTCTCCTGCCTCCCTCCTCCCTGGTGCGGTTTATAAGACAGCAGCACTCAGAGCCCAAACATCAGCAACAGAGGAAATTCTGTCAGGCAGATCTAGCAGGAGACCCAGGCAAAGCTGAAGAGGAAGGCAAAACAAATGGGGTCTACAGCATCTTGAGTGCCAAGCAGACAGTGCCTAAGTCAGTCAACAAGAAAGAAAACTGGGGAGGTTCCGATTTCTGGAGAGCAGCTGGGAAGCCTTGCAGAGAAGAACTGAATCTGCCTGCTATCAGGCAAATGTTTGTTTATCTTTATGTACTGGATTTGATTTCTTCCCTGCCTCTCAGGGCAAACCCTCCACAAGGAAGCTTAGCATAAGAATATTAAAAGCAACACAGCAATAGAAAACACACATGCCATAAAGCAGCATTGAGTAGGTGTATTTAGGAGCATATACAGTTGACTTGGGACGTGGGTGGTGCTGTGGGTTAAACCACAGAGCCTAGGACTTGTCGATCAGAAGGTCGCTGGTTCGAATCCCCGCGATGGGGTGAGCTCCCATTGCTCAGTCCCTGCTCCTGCCAACCTAGCAGTTCGAAAGCACGTCAAAGTGCAAGTAGATAAATAGGTACCACTCCAGCAGGAAGGTAAACGGTGTTTCCGTGTGCTGCTCTGGTTCGCCAGAAGCGGCTTAGTCATGCTGGCCTTATGAGCCTCGGCCAATAAAGCGAGATGAGCGCCGCAACCCCAGAGTCGGTCACGACTGGACCCTTTACTTTTACCTTACAGTTGACTTATACCAGCTCGGACGATTGATCCATAAAGCTCAATGTTGTCAATACTGACGGGCAGCAGCTCCCCAGCGCTTCAGCATTTCCAGTCCTATCTGGAGATGGTGGATACTGAACTGGGGACCTTTTGCATGCCAAGCAAGTCCTCTTCTACTAAGTTATGGCCCTTCCCTAATATAGAGAAGGGCCAGCTGTGAAATCAGTACAAATCTTGGTAGAACCTAAGGTCTTTCTGACCACTGAAAGACTACAAGAGACAGGCCCGAGCGGACTAATTGTGAGAATAAATCCCACAACCCTGGAGCCACCACCAAAAAGGCCCTGTTCCCTACCATCCTAATCTACCTTAGTGACAGACCAGAGAAGGGGGAATCTCAGCAGGGCCAATTTGAAGCGAATTTTGAAGCATATTTGGGGCATTTGTCATTGATTTAGACATGTCGGAAATTTCAAGGGACATTGGAAATTTCCCAAAACATAAGCTAATGATTCTAATGTTGGCATCACTGGACTTTGGCTCAAGTGAAATGGGAGGTTGGCTATTTTATATTTATTTATTGCACTTATATCCCACCTTTTTCTCCAGGGAGTTCTATGTGGTGTACATGGTTGTCCCCTTCCTCATTTAAAGCCCACAACAATCCTGCGAGGTAGGTTAGGCTGAACGGCAGTGACTGCCTCAAAGTCACTCCAAGAGCTTCATGGCTAAGCAGGGATTCAGATCCCAGTCTCCAAAGTCCAAGTCCAGCATTCTACCCACTGCACCTCACTGGCTCTAATGTATTCGTCTTCTTACATTTCTACCCTGCCTTTCTTCCATTAACTGAGCCCGACGCAACTTCCTGGTGATTGGTTCCCAGTCACCCTTCCAGGTATCCAGCCAGCTTAGTCTCATTTGCCTTCAGACCATAAGGACCTAAGAGCCTGCTGGATCAGGCCAATGGCCCACCTAGCCTAGCATCCTGTTCCCACAGTGGTCAACCAGAGAGGACTGTGGGAAACATGAGGCCAGAAGCAACTCTCCCCTCCTTTGGCTTTCAGCAACTGATATTCAGAAGCATTGTTGCCTCCAACTATGGAAGCACAGCTGGTAGCCATCCATCGCCTTCTCCTTCTCCACGAAGTTCTCCAGTCCTATTTTAAAGCCATCCAGCTTGGTGGCCATCACTGCCTCCGGAGGGAATGAGTTCCATAGTTTAACTGTGTGAAGAAGTTCTTTCTCTCATTTGTCCTGAGACCAACCCTCGAAAAAATTAAGGACATTTTTCAGAAATGATCAGCACATCTCCAGACAAATATTATTACATAATATCTGCTCGATGCTCTTTCCACTGGCCTCCCAAGTGGGCTTTTGTCTCGCTGAATCTTTAGAAGAGGATTACTTGAGCGGCTCCTCAGTGCCGACAATCCACTGGATTTATCCCAAAGCCAATCAACTCCAAGAATGATTGATCCTGACTTGGAGGTGTCAACCTATCAGCGAGCCGCCCGCCTCTGCTTTCAAAGAGTTTCAACATTTTAATTACCTCCGCCGTGATGCGGTTGCGCCTGATTTCAAGGCTGGCTGTGTCTAACTTTAGCTTCCAGCCATTAAATCATTGTTCTTTCCAAAGTTCAGAAGACTGATGAGCTGTCAGGACCCACCAGTCTCAAACTGGGGGGGGGGGGAGGGGTTGAATTTAAAAAAAAATACCCCGAGCCAGAGATGTTGTGGTTTCAGAGAACAAAGAGCTGTCCGTGGAGCCAGAGTATCTCAAAACTAAACAGCACTTGCTCTTCCCATTAAATTCTGCTTTCCACTTGCAGTAGATTGACATTCCTGGAAGACGGGGGCAGAGTTCTTCTCCTTGGGTGACCTCTGAGAGCCCTTAGACCTTCTCTAGAAGTCTTATGTTACAGCTATTCCTTCATCTTAGCTGTATGGCTCCTGCATTCTGAACAAGCTGACTCGTTTTGCTTTTGTTCCAGCTTGGTGAGCAGATCCACTAAATTCTGGCCCAAGGTGGTCACCCCATGGGCTTCAAGATGGCCACAATGAATATTGCTCTACCTCCACAGCTGGAGGCAGCGATGCTTTTGAATACCAGTTGGTGGAAACCAAGGGAGAGCAAGGTTCTCTTATGTTCAAGTCCTGCTTTCTGGTTTCCCATCTGGTTGGCCACTGTGGGAACAGAATGCTGGACTAGATGGGCCTGATCCGCCAGGCTCTTCTTATGTTTAGGGCTGAGTGGAGAGTAAAGCCCCAGTCTCCCAGGTTCTGGCCCAACACGTTAACTCATGATTGGCCTTCTTGGAGCTATCTGTTGTTGGACGCCCAACCCGTTTCAGCCCCTCTCGGAATGCTTAGTGATCCAGGATGATGGGAGTTGTAGTTCATCAGTGTCTAGAGGGCATTACGTTGGCTATGCCTGCTCTAACCGCTGGCCACACTGGTCTTGAAATCACATGTGGCTCAACTTCGACTTGATTTCTCGCATACAGACATACAGCTGCAGAAACCTTATGACGCCTCTGCCTGCTGTTCCTTGATTAAGGAGAGGAACTTGACAGATGGGCAATTCTAAAGAGATCATTGCATTGAAGGAGGTGCTTTTGCAAGGCCCTGTCTAACAGTAAATCCTGCAAACAGAACAGATCTATAGGAGGGCTGGGGAATCTTTTTTCAGTGGGACACATTTCCTGGCCTTCTGGAGGAGGGGGCTCATATTCTTGCTCATCCACATGCCTTCATTCAGAGCCTTGTACGTCCCAATACAGTGGTACCTTGGTTCTCAAACGCCACAAACGCCTTAGTTCTCAAACGCCACAAACCCGGAAGTAAGTGTTCCGGTTTTTGAATGTTTTTCGGAAGCTGAACATCCGATGTGACTGTCGGCTATTGTTTCCAAGGCGCCTGCACCAATCAGAAGCTGCACCTTGGTTTTCGAACATTTCGGGAGTCAAACGGACTTCCGGAACCGATTAAGTTTGGTGCTTTTGTTTTTGCTATTTATTTTGCGTTTTTGTTTTTGAGGCTTTTTCGATTAATTTGTTTTTGTGACTATGTGGAACCCAGTTCAGTTACTGATTGATTGACTGATTGATTGACTGTGGAAATTGATAAAAGCCCCCCATCCAAACAATGACTATCATCAGTGCAGGTAAGAAAAAATTAAAATTTTAATTTTTATCATCTACAATACTGTTTTATTTATTTTATGGTACAGTACACTGATTACTGCTTTCATTTTATGGATCAATGGTCTCATTAGATAGTAAAATTCATGTTAAATTGCTGTTTTAGGGGTTGTTTTTAAAAGTCTGGAACGGGTTCATCCGTTTTGCATTACTTTCTATGGGGAAGTGCGCCTTGCTTTTGGAACGCTTTGGTTTTGGAAAGGACTTCCAGAACGAATTAAGTTTGAGAACCAAGGTACCTCTGTACATCCATTTGCACACAGAACACACACATTCCCCCTCTCTCAGACACACACATGCAGAAACTGCAGCAATTAAACAGCACTGGAGCCTTTCGTGAGTCTAATTGCTAGAGGGGGAGTGAAGATCACAGAGAGGCGAAGGTTAATACTGCCTCCTCCACCTGCAATCTCCATGAAGATCAGAACCACCCCCCACCCGCAGCAATTAGAACCAATGAGAGGCTTCTTTCAAGCCTAATTGCTGTGCAGGGGGGCAGCACAGTGGAAACAAAGAGGTCACTCTCCAGCTGTGATGACCCCCCCCCCCACAGCAATGGAACTCCAGAAAAGGTCTTCCACTGGAGGCAATGGGAGTCTTTCCCCAAGACTTCTTGCTGCATGTAAGGGAGTTTTTTTTACGAAACTTCTTACACAAATAGCACCGCACACCAGTGCGAATTGCCCACACAACACCACAATCTTATCACAGAATTGTTGGAGGGGCTGCGGGTAACTATAACTTTCTAAGTGCTACAAATATTTCAACAAAATCTACTATTTTGTGTAAAATAATAACAATAATTTTGCATTAATAGGGATGTAAAGTCAGTTTTGCTTGCATGACCCTCATTATACAGAACGGGGGACACCTAGCTTGACAGCAATGCATGCAAAACGGATCTCTGGGTCTTAGTAGACCACAAGATTAACATGCGTCAGCAATGTGATGCAGCAGCAAGGAAAGGAAAGGTGGGGAGGGGGAGCTAATGCTGTTCTAGGCAACATCAACAGAAGTATAGTTTCCAGATCAGGAGTATGCAACCTAAGGCCTGGGGGCTGGATGCGGCCCAATTGCCTTCTCAATCCGGCCCATAGACGGTCCGGAAATCAGCGTGTTTTTACATGCGTAGAACATGTCCTTTTATTTAAGATGCATCTCTGGGTTATTTGTGGGGCATAGGAATTCGTTCATTATTTTTTTTCAAAATGTAGTCCGGCCCCCCACAAGGTCTGAAGGACGGTGCTGACCCCTGGTCCAGAACATAGTACAGTCATACCTTGGGTTACAAATGCTTCGGGCTGTGTTTTTTCGGGTTGCGGACTGCCGAAACCCAGAAGTACCAGAACAGGTTACTTCCGGGTTTCGGCGGTTGCGCATGTGCAGAAGCACCAAATCACAACCCACACATGCGCAGATACGCCGCTGCGGGTTGCGAACGTGCATCCCACACAGATCACGTTCACAACCTGAGCATCCACTGTACCACTTTATTCTGCCTTGGTCAGAATATACCTGGAGTCCTGTGTCCAGTTCTAGGCATCATTGTTTAAGAAGGATGTTGACAAGCTGGAATGTGTGCCGAGGAGGGCAGCCAAGATGATCTAGGGTCTGGAAACCAAGCCTGATGAGGAACGGTTGAAGGAGCTGGGTATGTTTAGCCTGGAAAAGGAGAAACTGAGAATATATGATAGCCACCTTCAAATATCTCGAGGGCTGTCACGTGGGAAGATGGAGCAAGCTTGTTTTCTCCTGCTCCAGAGGGGAGGATCCAAACCAATGGATTCAAGTTACAAGGCAGGCAACTTTGACGAAACATTAGGAAGAACCTTCTGATGGTAAGAGTTCTTTGACAGTGGAACAGACAACCTCAGAAAGTGGCGGACTCTCCTTCATTGCAGGTTCCTTAACAGAGGTCAGATGGCCATCTGTCAGGGATTCTTTAGTTGCAATTCCTGCATTACAGGGGGTTGGGCTAGATGACCCCCAGGGTCCCTTCCAACTCTGCCACTCTATGAATCTATGATTCTAAGTAACGGTTACAAAACAAGCAATAAATCAATGGGTCACTGTATTGAGTACATTTGGACTTGTGGGTCACTGTAGAGAAAAGTTTGAGAAGCCCTATCATGCATGAAACATGCTGTGGCTTCCAGAGCTGTGAATACTCTGGGCTTTAAAAACATTAAAATTCAGCAACCTCCATAAATTATACAGATGGCAGTGATTTATTTTCTTTTGCATCATTATTCTTCTCTCCCTCTCTCTCTCCCTCACTCTCTCTCTCTGTTTGCATAATTTATTCCAGTTTTGATACTTATGGTGTTTATGGGGAGGGGCGGAGAGCTATGGCAGAAACTGAACCACCACCCCAGAACCAGGAGAGGACTGTAGGTTGGTGGCAGAGCCCTCACTTGGACGCAGGAGGTCCAGGTTCAATCTCCAGCACTGGTACTCCAAGCAGGGCTGGCCAAGACCTCTGCATGAAACTCGCAAACCGAGTAGAGGAGCAGTCCTCAGCCTTTTATGACGCAGGGCCCCCTTTTAACCCAAACATGCATGTGGCGTGATGCTTTTCTCAATCTCCTGCCTGATAGTGCTCTTGTTGTGACCCACCTTGCACCAGGCAATACCAAAGGTAGATAGGTAAAAGGTCTAATGTGGGATAATGAATCTGGCTGGGTCTCATAGGGAACGACAGGCTGGAAATCTCCCCCCCCCCTCCCCTTCCGATCTAATGGATTGGCCAAATTAAATGTTGCAGTCGACATTCAAGCTTTAGCTGGGAATTTAGGGAACGAGTGTTAATGGCTTCCGGAAAGGACTGTTTAACCTTCCAAGTGTTAAAAAAATAAGTGGTGCTCTGGTATAGCCTATTAGAAACAACTTCTCTCTCCCCCCCCCCCCATTTTAAAAGTTAAAAAAACAAAAAACCCTTGAAGCCAGACAACCGGTCTAGAAGCCATCCATTACTGCTTTTACGCAGGAGCAACAGCTGACATGTATACCCACAGGAAACATTCCATTAAAAGTTATAAGCACCGCACATCCATACAGAAAAGCAGTAGGCAGGTGCTGCGCTGCTGGGTGAGATGCCGTGCTATTTTGTGTCCCCCCCCCCCAAAAAAAAAGCATGTGTAAGAGCTGAGTAAGAAACAGTTCCTGAGCTCGAAATGAATTACTTTTCACAGAAAGCAAGAGTGTGCAGGGCCTTCGCCCAGCTGGTGATTGAGAATCTGTGAACCAAGGTGAGGAGTTAAAGCTTCTAAAACAAAAGTCGTTCTTGCTAAAAAGAGTGAGTCAGCCTTCCCCCTGCAAGAGGAGGAGGAGGAGGAGGAGGAGAGCACTCTCTTTGGAAATGGACTTCCAGCGGATCTTGGACATTTCGCACCAGTGGTTTTGCATGGAGCAGAAACGCAGGTCTTAAAATAGGCTCCCCAAACACTCTGTGCTCAAATCTCAATGTGCGAGAGGAAAATGGAACACCCATCAGCAGAAGTAGTAGACCTGGGAGTGCCAGGGTCAAAGAGTGGGGCATCCTTCATATGGGGTGCCCTCTGGCTGCCCTCTGTTGCAAGACAGTGTGGTGGGTCCACCTTGATGTGGTCTATCTAGCAGGACTCCGGCTTACATTTTGATTATTTCAGCATCCTACCAAGCTGCTTGCCTGTCCCCATGACTAGAGAGGCCTAGGCAAATATGTGCATATCTGCTGAACCGATACAAGTTAAGAATAATCACAGAATTGCAGTTGGAAGGGAACCTGAGGGTCATTTAGTCCAACCCCCTGGTAATGGAAGGATCTCAACTAGACGATCCATGACAGATGGCTATCCAACCTCTGATTAAAAACCTCCAAGGATCAAAACTGTCCTGATGCAGGATGCAGTATACATACATTTAATTACAGATAGGTAGCCGTGTTGGTCTGCCATAGTCAAAACAAAACAAATTCCTTCCAGTAGCACCTTAAAGACCAACTAAGTCAGTTCTTGGTATGAGCTTTCGTGTGCATGCACACTTCTTCAGATACACGCAATACCACACTGGACTTGTACATTGACTGCTTCCGCCACAGAATCCAAACAGATGTGACCAGAAAACACCATCGCTTACAACAAAATCTAAACCATGCTGAAAAGAGAGCCATAGATAATCTCAGAAACAACCCAGACATTATAATTAAAGAGTGTATCTGAAGAAGTGTGCATGCACACAAAAGCTCATACCAAGAACTGACTTAGTTGGTCTTTAAGGTGCTACTGGAAGGAATTTGTTTTGTTTTGACATACATTTAATGTTTATTTTTACACACGTAAAGCCCTGTGTTTCACCTTTCCCACTGGAATTTCATAGTACAGTTCTGCTCACTTGATTCAAATGTCTGCTTTGAAAACCAGTAGGTTTTCCTCCAAAGTTGGAACAGAGTGGTCTGTTTCCTGAGCCCAGATCCAAGTTTAGGAACCACATCCTATTAGGAGTGATGTCATCAGCAGTGCATCAAAATTAAAACCACTTGCTCCAGCCCCCACTCTCTGCGAACCTCCCTGAGGCCACCTCTCCCTTCTCCCAGACTCACCTGAAGACTAGCTGTGGAAGCAAAGTCTCATGTCCCTTCGGATTCTGTGACACCATGGAATGCTATGACACCAGTGCCCCATGCGCAGGGGTCTTGGGAAGCATTGTTCTCCAGGAGCCCCGGAGAACTTCACTCACCTGTGATCAGTGTGAATGGCCCAGTGCAGCTACCGTACGTCAGCCTAGGCACCCAAGGAATGGCGGGGCAAAGGCTGTCGTTATCCTGCCACTGTTTAAGTTTAGAATAAGGGGAGCAATTCTGGGGAGGTGGGGGGGACTGGGAAGCAGCAGGAGGGTGGAACAAACACCACTACAGTGGACGCTCGGGTTGCAAATGTGATCCATGCGGGATGCATGTTTGCAACCCACAGCATTCACAACCTGCATCTGTGTGTCTGCACACGCGCAGGTTGCAATTTGGCGCTTCTGCGCATGTGCAAAGTGCAATTTAGCACTTCTGCGCATGCACAACCGCCAAAACCCGGAAGTAACCTGTTCTGGTACTTCTGGATTTTGGCGGTCTGTAACCCAAAAAAACGCAACCTGAAGTGGCTGTAACCCAAGGTATGACTGTACACCCCTAAGTTGTGGAACTCCCTACCCACAAAGGTGCATCTGCAACCTTCATTGATCCACAAGACATATATTTTTAAGACCCACCTGATTCTTGTGGTTGTAAGATACGTTACACTATTTTTAATATTCCATTTTAATGTTGTAAACCATAACCATGTAGGATATATGAGCCCAGGCCCAAATCCAGAAGGATCGGAGCTGGTTTCATATTAAAGCAGGGGCAGGCTACGTTCATATTCCAAACTCCCCCAGCTCCAAACTCACCGCATCACAAGTTTCCATGAAGCTTTGTCTTTTCTGACAGCGAGTGTCAGTGCTCTCTGCCTGGCATCAGCTGGGCTGCATCTGCTTATCTTTCAAAAGCAATGGGACCTGGGGAACGAGGAAGCATAACCGGGGGCGGGGGGGGGGGGGTGTTGAAATAAGTAGAGGACAAATTTTACTGGGAAGGTGACTGTAACAAGCCAGTGGCATGCATCTGGGACACAGTTTGGCACAGGGGCAAAGGAGGACAAGGTGCAGGCGACCCCTCTCCTTTCCCCACCAAAAAAAACTGGGAAGGTGACCATGTCTGCCAGTAGAAGGATTTGCACAGCTGAGTGTTCCTCTCCTTCCTAGGAAAGGTTGAGGCAACAGGCTTGATTTTTAGAGGTGCATCAATCACCAGCCTCCTCCTGCAGAGCCGAGAAATGTTCCCAGCTGGTGGCGTCTCAGTGGCCTGTGGGCAGCAAGTTAACATTTGCGCTCCATTTCCCAGTCTAATGCCAATATCTCTCTCTCTCTCTCTCTCTCTCTCTCTCTCTCTCTCTCTCTCTCTCCAACACCACTCATACAGATAAGGAGTAGGAGGGATCTTACAGAGAGGGGGAAATCTCCCCCATTATTTTTTGGTATGAGCAAACTTCCCGTCCCTGTGATGAAGGGGGCCTTTGTTTTGCCCCCTGTACAAAACAGTCCTGCCAGTCACCTCCTTTGAAACCCCGCAAGGCACCCTTTGCCCAGGCTGGTGCCCCCTCCGATGTTTTGGACTACCCCCCCCTTGCTTACGCAGCCAGAATGGTGTCATCCATGAACAAAGAGTGATGGGTGTCAGCGGGCTTGGCGAACCACCCCTAGGTTTGCAGAAGTACAAAAAACCTTGAGAAAACTGCCGAAACAGGTCAACGAAGACTGAGCATGCTCAGTGGGCGTAGAATGCTGGCTGACTGTCCAGTGGGGGATGGGGATGGAATGGCATGGCTGGAATCCTAAACAGCAGCAACCCACACTGCAGCATTATGTTGCAGCGCGCCACTTGCAACAGGCAATTTGCAATATGTAGCTTGTTTGTGCTTGTGGAGGTTTGCTTATCTCTGCTAGTTTTATCTGCAGTCATGCACAGACTAGAAAGTAAAAGTAAAGGAAATAAAACATTCACATGTTTGACTTACTCTGGGGACATTTACTCTACATATCATATTTTATTCCAGTTGTACTGTTAGGCTTCCTTTAAATCGGAGGGGGGGGGACGGACCTCTGGGCTTCCAGGTGGGGATGAACTACAACTCCCACCTTCCCTGACCATTGGCCATGCTTGCTGGGAGTTGTAGTTTTAGACCCAGAGAGCCGATGGTTCTGCTCTAAGAATCATGGGAATTGAAGTTCTTTTGTCAAACCTGCATTTCCCAGGGTTCCCTAGGGAGAGGGAATAACAGTGAAACCCATTTAAAACTGTAGTGTATAGATGCTGCCCCTTTTATCAAAATCACTTCCCCTGAACTTTATCCGACAAGGCAGAAAAAAGCTGGATCAGCAGCGCCCCTTGTGGTGGTGAAGGCTCACTACAGCAGATGCGTGTACCTGTGGGTGCTTCAGTGTGGAATATGGATGAGGTTCGGTTTCTTGATCAAGGCTGTATTTCCCAAACTTGGCTGGTCTCCAGTTCCCATCACCCCGATTCTGGCATTGCTGGGATTTGTTGTAGCCCACCAAATCTGCAACCTGCTAGGAAAGCATGAGACCTCAGCCACTGTCAATCAAAATAGACAGGACTAGACAGATGGACTACTACTGCTAGGTCAGGAGCATCCCAGACCCCGAGATTTCAGGGCCCAAACCTGATAGCTGGGGGGAGGGAAGCTGGTGAGGGCCCCATTGATCTCACAGGGTCTGGGCCCCAGGGATGTCCTTAAGCATGACTGAATCCTGGAGATGGAGGTTAATTGGGAGAGGGAAGGAGGGCAGACCTGCCCCCCCCCCCGAGTCTATGCAATAATTTGCAGTCAGCTCCCCCTGGGTTGACACTTACAAGGGGTGTGTGTGTGTGTGTGTGTGTGTGTGTGTGTGTGTGTGTGTAGACACTCTCTCCCACCGGGAGATTCAAGCCCTCCCTCTGCTGCGTGGAGCAGGCCAGGCAAATCTGGAGACTTGGAGATGTGGCAAAATTATGTGTTGTTTTGCCACCCTGGTTCCAGCAAGTGGGAGGGCAGCCTTCACCTCAGAGGCCAAGGGGCCTTCTTAAGAGCAAGTCCGCTGCAGCTTCTCTCCTCCTTTCAGGGGAAGACTAAGTCTGTTACACACGGACAATACCAGTGGCTTAAGCCCCATAATCCCTCCTTTACTTGACTTTGGGCTATTTTGAGCAGGAGATTAAAAGTGATTATCTACATCACCTGAGACGTGGCCTTTTTTTCTTCCTTTCTCTCTCCCTCTCCCTCCTCTGGCCAGCAGCTCGCCTGCGCTGGGTTTCCCTGCTCCCTGCAGATGGAGGAAACCTCTGTGCCTCTTTCCTCTCCCGGGTCTTCCCCCTAAGACCCTGCCCCTCTTTCCTGTTGCTGCGCATGGGGAAAGAGCCCCAGATCAGGCGGGATCAAAGCAGCTGGCTGCCCACAGCACAACGTGGCCTCTGAGTCCTCCGTTTATAAAAGGGACTGCTAGCAAGGGCTGGGGAGGCAGGGAGGTTTTTGCCCAGCGATCGCTGAGCCTGGATGATCTCTCTCTCTCTGAAAAGGCCCTTGAGAGTCAGTGGCGTAGCGTGGGTTGTCAGCACCCGGGGCAAGGCAAGTAATTTGCGCCCCCTAACCCTGAGTGAGCCAGGTAGGGGCAGAGAGCTGCGAGTGCGAGCGCCCCCCCCCGATGGTGTGCCCGGTGCGCCCGGCCCCCCCTGCACCCCCCACACTACGCCACTGTTGAGAGTGCCCTGGTTTCAAAGCGAAGAGGGCAAGCCAGGGAGACAGCTGTCGCTTGCCCTCTTGTAGGCTTCTTTTGAGGAATCTGGCAAGCCACTGTGGGAACAAAATGCAGGACAAGATGGATCTCATTGGGTCTCATCTCTCACAGGACTTCTCTACCGTTTGGTTATGCTGGGAAAACGCGATCTTCCTGCAGAATTAGCCTTCTCGTAATTCATTCTGTCTCTAATGTTAAGGCTGTGAGTGCCGATGTTTACACAGCCAAAACAGCACCACCCATTCATATGAGGGACATCTATGAGGCCTGGGGAAAACCCCAAAGTTATCAGACTCTTGGGCTGGGGTGTTGTTGTTTGAGGGGTGGGGTGATTTTGTGTGCATGTAAGAAACAGCCTGAAGAGGATGGAGCATGCTTAGTGACTACTGAATGCTGACTAGATTGGAATAGAGGGTCTGGAATGGTCACCACTCCACGCCGCAACATTTTGTTGCAGATTTCACATTTGTTGCATATCTCATCTGCTCCCCCATTTACCAAAGACAGTCCTGATTTTTTTGCAGCCTGCCCCTGCTATCGATTTTTGTGTCCCTCTTGGGGATTTTTTGTTCAGATGCTGGTATGAATGGCTCAAGGAGTTGTCATTCTGCTTTCCACTATAGGCCAAGGGCTTGAATGGGGAGCCGAATGGGGAGTTGTGCTGCAACTGCAGGGGCCTCCTTTTGGCTGTGAATAACATCCTGCAGCACAACACAGAGTGGTTCATTTTGGCCCCTGTCTTTCACCAAACACCAAACACCAGCCACACCCACACCAAACATTTAAAGCTCTTGTGGTGACACTTTAAACAGACACAGCTTCCCCTCCAACCCAAAATAATTATTCTGGGAGCTGTAGTTCATTAGGGGTGCCGATAGTCATTAGGAGACTCCCCAGAGCTTCTGGATTAGGCGGCATTCCTATCCCAGCAAAACTTTTGTTGGTCTTCTGCAATATAGGGGCAACTACAGTCCCATTCAGAAGGGACGCGGGTGGCGCTGTGGGTTAAACCACAGAGCCTAGGGCTTGCCGAACAGAAGGTCAGCGGTTCGAATCCCCACGACGGGGTGAGCTCCCCTTGCTCAGTCCCTGCTCCTGCCAACCTAGCAGTTCGAAAGCACGTCAAAGTGCAAGTAGATAAATAGGTACCGCTCTGGCGGGAAGGTAAATGGCATTTCCGTGCGCTGCTCTGGTTCACCAGAAGCGGCTTAGTCATGCTGGCCACATGATCTGGAAGCTGTACGCCGGCTCCCTCTGCCAATAAAGCAAGATGAGCGTCGCAACCCCAGAGTTGTCCGCGACTGGACCCAATGGTTAGGGGTCCCTTTACCTTTTTACAGTGTCATTCACACAATACAGTTAAAGTACCATGAGAACACTTTGAACAGTCACGGCTTCCCCCATGGAATTCTGGCAGCTGGAGTTTGTTAAGGGTCCTGAGAGTTCTTCAAAAAAGAAGATTTTATTGGATTTTTTACCATTTTATATTCAATCAAACAACACAATATAACATTTGTCATATAAAAGGAAAAAGAAAACACCCCCTGCCCGTGACTTCCCTCAACTTCCCCTTCTGGTTCTTCAAATATTTACTACTTCTGCTTAATTATCATCTTATTTTTATAATCTTATATGTTAATACTCTTATTTTCTTCTCAGTTTTATACCAAATTTTCCTTCATGATTACATCTTGCAATCAATTTCATTCCATGTTGTCCTTATTTAACCGTTGATCTTATCTTCTTACTTGTAAGTGTTTATTCAAACCCTACTCGTGAGTCCATATCTTTACAGTATTTCTGTAAATACAACATAAAGGGTTCCCAGTCTTTTTTAAATTCTTCATTATCATTGTCTCTAATTCTTTCTGTCTGTTTCACCATTTCTGCATATTCCATAAGCTTGACTTGCCATTCTTCATTCGTTGGAGTGGTTTAACGATCTGTCCTGCTTCCCAGGGAAGTCTGGGAATATAGTGCATTCTTGTATGATATGATTTTTTTTAATGTACACTTTCCTCCAGTTTATGCATTTTTCTACGCATTGCTTGGCAAGAAAACTGCATTACATATTTCAAAAGATAGCAGTGTTTCAGTCTGCAAACTGATTCAGAATTTGGGGGACTCCCTTTTAAACATGAACTGGATTGAATTCCTCCACCCCAACCTTCTTACTCCTCGCCTCTTCTCCCGAGGGACCTCCAGTCAACCTGGATGCCCTGCTTAAGGGCACGGCAATCTTAGCAATGAGATTAGGAGGGCTCCAAGCATGTCCCCATTTTTACTGCTGGAGGGTTGATGCATTGCCACCACTTGGAAATGGACTTTATCATTTCCAGCAGGTTACAAGCTATCTGACATTTCACATGCCTGTGTTTTTATGCACAAGAGGTTTCTATCTAAAGAAAACCCATGCACATCCTTCCCCCCCCCCAAGAAACTTGGGAACTGTAGCTTCCCCCTCACGGAGCTACAATTCCCAGCACCCTAAGCAAGCTATAGTTCCTGAAATTCTTTGGGGGAAGTCACATGCTTTAAATGGGGGTTAAATCTATGGTGTGGATCTGCCAACATACTGAGGAAACAGCTGAATCCTAGAGAGTAACTCTGCTAGCATCTCAACAACCACATGGGAATGGGCACCCACATGTGGCAAAAATGGGGACAGAGAGAGCCTATAGGACCCCTCCATGAATATTGGGGGGGGGGGGAGAACTCTAGGACTGTGTTTCTTTTGCAAGAGGGGGGCAGTTTCAGCTCTTCTGTCACAATCTGCCTGCAAAAATTTCCTCTTTGTCTCAGCCATGAAATGTGCAGGATTCCTGCTGCCCTCCCCCCGACACATGGTCACCTTGACCCAACTGTGTTGTTGTTCCCCCTGCCCTAAATTGGAGGCACGATTTGTTCTTCTACTTGAGTTGTTTTTCATTTAGAGTGGCTAGGAGTCAGAATGACCTGTCTTCAACTGAGGCCAGCCCCCTATGGTTTCAGAGGGAGAAAATATTCCAACTAAGCTCCCTGCGTGGAAGGAGGGAAGTCCAGTCCAGCGAGTCGCACAGAGAAGCACCGGAAAGCCTCCTCTGAGGGAAATCCTGCTGCTCTATCTTTGCACTGCAAGTGACTGGGTGAGCCAATCACACTCTACTGCAGAGCAGCATCCCAAACACTCACCTGCAAGTGTAGGTTTGTTGGGCAGAGATAAGAGCAGAGCAAAGCATTGTCCAGAGACACAGAGCGCACACTCAGCATTGATCCCATGCCAGTTTTGAGATCTTTCTGCATATTCCAGCAGTTAAGACATACCAAAGTCTTGTGCCTGGCATATGTGAATAACTGTCTTTGATGAGGACTGGATTAAACTTTTGGAAGTTCAGCCTCAACATGTTTGTGTTAAAATGTTCTCTTCTCTTTAGCATTTTAGCTGGGGGGGTCTGTGAATTTCAGGTGCAAGTGGGTTGAAACTTGCTAGAGGTCTCTTGGCTGGAAGCCACCATCTTTCTCCCAAAATGCATCTTGACACTGGGCAGCTGCCACCAAAATAAAGGTTGTCTCGCCTGCAGCAAACCTTTTAACCCAACACACTTCTTGCTCAGTGGCATTTCTGGGGGTGATGGCAGCCTCCAATCTAACAGAGTTACAAGGGAGCTCTGGTAAACGTCTCTCAAAAAATATTCTCCACCCAGTAACGAAAATCGTCCCCAGCTTTCATGGCCTACAAGTGGGGCCAACCAATTGGGGTGGCAGGAGTGCCAACTTGGTGCCATGACCATGAGTGCCCAGGGCCGTGGGTGCCATGCAGTGTGCATGGCCCTGGCACCAACATTTGTGGGTGTCTCTGGTCCCTTCTTAGGGAATTTTGTGGGTGCTCGGGCACCCAGGGCCCCAGGGAATTGGCACCTATGGGGGTTTTGTTGCTTAGCCTTAAGCTTCCCCACACCAATGCATAACTCAAAGACATTTTGGGTTGTAATTCCATATCACTAACCTGAGAGAAGTCCCCATTGGACTCAATGGTGCTTGTAAGTGGGGACGGCTAGAAGTGTCTAGCTCCGTTCCTCATTTTTCCAATCTTAATTTGGTTCATCTTATTTCCACATGTTTGCAATTGTCTACAAGAAAACTGACCTGCATTTTCATACACATAGCTCCCCAAATAGGTATTGTTCTACATAGCTTGGCTTAGTACACACATTTTGGCAAGCATTTTACCCCTAGGTAAAGGTAAAGGACCCCTGGACGGTTAAGTCCAGTCAAAGGCAACTATGGGGTTGCGGCACCCATCTCGCTTTCAGGCCGAGGGAGCCGGCGTTTGTCCACAGACAGCTTTCTGGGTCATATGGCCAGCAGGACTAAACCGCTTCTGGTGCAATGGAACACCGTGATGGAAACCAGAGCGCACAGAAACGCCGTTTACCTTCCCGCCACAGCGGTACCTATTTATCTACTTGCTCTGGCGTACTTTTGAACTGCTAGGTTGGCAGGAGCTGGGACAGAGCAATGGGAGCTCACCCCGTCTCGGGGATTCGAATGTGGAATGCAAGTGGCGCTGTGGTCTAAATTACTGAGCCTCTTGGGCTTGCCGATCAGGAGGTCAGCGGTTCAAATTTACCCCTAACAGAATTGCATGTTATTTTCACTAGTCTGCATACGTGAGTGTGCACTTTTTGCTAACGTGCCCATATGGCCGACTGCGCCACATATGGCCGACTGCGCCACAGATCTCAAAGGGGACCTGCATTTCTACTTCACGCATTGCTTTGAGAAGTGTTGGTGCGGTAAGTCCCCATTAAAACGCAACCTGGAATGGATGTCTCCCCGATTCTTATCTGTGAGCAGACACGTATGGGGCTTGCGTTGTTAGTGTTGCTTCCAAAGAGGAAGCGGCAAGCGCAAACCTCAAAGGGGAATCTCGCTCGGAAAGCTAAAAGGGTTTTGTCAGAGCAGACTTGCTCCGAGACAGCAGCGCACCCTCTTGCATACGTTCGACACACCACGGTTCTCATTTCAAATGCCACTAGGTTAGATTTAGACTCCATCTGCCACGCTGGAAATTAATGGCAATCATTAAGGAGCAGCAGCAACAACAACAAAAGGGGGCGCGAGGAGAAAGCTGGCGAAGTGGGCCTTGAGGTAAAAGCAACAACAACACGCAGCCATCTCTGCCAGCAAAAAAATTAAAACTATTTAGACATACAGCGCCATTTATTACTGCAGAGTTCTCCTTCCACCTGGGGTTTAAATCTCATTACAGTTTGCCCAAAACAGATGTTACTCTTTTAGCGGTAGGTTATTAACGATAAAACTCAATTCCTCCAGAGAGAATCCGTGTTGGGAGTTTGGTTGGAGATGGCTTTTCTTTTCGCAAAGTGTGGACCGGCCTTTGCCAAAATGGTGCCCTCCAGATGTTTGCGGCTGCTCTGGCAATTGCAGGCTCTCAGTCAGTTCAAATAGGGAGAGGCAATCCTTGAGGTATTGGGGTCCTGAGCCAAATAAAGCTGCAAGACCCCCTCCCCAAATTTCAAAAGAACTCTAGGGAAGAACCATTGGTGGCGGCTCCTTTGTGCCAGGCATAAGCTAAATAAATGCCATCAGTAAAGTCTGACCCAAAAGAGATGGTAGAACCGAGGGTGTTTGCTGTGACTTGTTTGCAAAGCATTTTGAGGATAAAATTGCTTGCATCCACCAGGACCTTGACTCCACTGCCACAGCAGCTGACTCTCAAGAGGTGCCCAGAGCACTGTCTAGTCCTGTTACGTTGGACAAGTTTCAGTTAAGTTAGGCTTAAGGATGTGGACAAGGTGCTGGACCCTTGTTCTTTTCGGTTGAAAAAAACCTAGCAGGACAGGTGGCTGGGCAAGGGAGGTGAGGAATGCCTCCTTGGGAGAAAGGATGGTCTCTGCCTGCTTGAAGGAGGCAGGTTGTTCAATGGGGCAAGGTGGTTTGAGTATATTACATCAATCTTGGCCCGGCCGCACTGACTGCTAACTAGTTTCCAGGCCCAATTCGAAGTGCTGCTTTTGACCTATAAAGCCTTAAACAGCTCAGGACCATAATACTTCAAGGACTGCCTCTCTACATATGAACCAACCTGGACCCTGCAATCATCATCAGAGGCCCTTTGTATATGCGTCTGCTGCAAGAGGTCCAGAGGGTAGTGACATTTTCTGGGGCGGTTCCCCATTTGTGGAACGCTCTCCCCAGAGCTGCTCGCCTGGTACCTTCATTGCATCTCTTTAGCTGCCAAGCAAAAATGTTCTTCTTCAACTGGGCCTTTGGCCGATTAACGTTCTGTGTCCTTTTAAATGTGTTTGTTGGCGGGCGATGACTGGTTTGTTTTTGTTCTTGTTTTTATTCAGTGTTTTGCGTTCTCATTTTGCATTTTTATGTAGTGAACCGCCCTGCGGTCTTCGGATGAAGGGCGGAGTACAAATTTAATAAATAAGAAAAGACAGTGGTACCTCTGGTTGCAAACGGGATCCGTTCTGGAGGCCCGTTTGCAACATGAAAAGAGCGCAACCTGCAGCGGCGCGTCTGCGCATGCGCAGGTTGCAATTCGGCGCTTCTGTGCATGTGCGTGATGTCATTTTGTGCTTCTGCACATGCGTGAGCGGTGAAACGCAGAAGTAACCCTTTCCAGTACTTTTGGGTCGCCACGGGACGTAACATGAAGCGGACGTAACATGAGGTATGACTGTAATGGTATGCATATCAAGCATGTTTAATGTAAAAGCAGATCGCAATGACTCGCATTGCCTACCTTGATCAGAATGGGGAAAGTGTCGCAGGGCATGAATGAGTCTCCTGTGGCATTCCATCTCGCTCGGATTCTGATATTTCAAAAGGCCGAAGTTGAGGCGGAGGGAGCCAGCAGGGGGGGATCACCCAGGGAGCTAATGATCCTTCGCCTGTTAAGCAGATGCTACGTATAATTATCCTCAGTGGCCTTCAGCTAGGCTACCTGTGGTTTGTGATCCTGTTAGATCTTTATGAACTAAGCGGCACAAGATGGCACACATCAGTAGAGATCAGAGCAGCGGGAAGCTTCATTCAGATGAGAGCAATGACAAGCGCGCTCATGAGAGGCATAAATGTAGCACGGCTCCTTTGACAAAGCTAGCCCTGTCTTGGGTGAGAAGGCTGGACTGGGGCAGGCATAGTCCTGGGCTAGTGGCATCAGGCACCTGCTAAGGTGGTACCTCCAGCAGGTGAGACACTGCCATGTTTTGGAGCATCCTAGCACCTCCTCTTGTTGCTGCAGCCAACACACACAAGGGCACAAAAAAGTAGGCAATATATAATCTGACTACAAAGGAGTCCTATGAGGTGTGATGACTGTATGACCAAAGGGGAAATGAGCATCTCTTCTAGTGAGAGCAAACGGTTTGTCAAAAGTAGAACTTCCATGTGCAGCAATTGTCTATCTGAGGTCAGGTTTTGAATTGGATTTATTTGGTCACAGGATCATTAAAAGACTGCATTTAGAATCATAGAATAGAATCATAGAATCCTAGAGTTGGAAGAGACCACAAGGGCCATCGAGTCCAACCCCCTGCCAAGCAGGAAACACCATCAGAGCACTTTCCATAAGATCAGCCAAGACCTTCTGCTGTGTCCCCCAGCTTGAGGCTTTTTGCCACTCACCCCTCTTCTTGGTTCTGTGCAAACCCCTTTCAATGAGTTTTGATGTGTAAATTTGCTCCTGAGTAGACTTCAATAAGATTCCTTTCAGGGAAAAAAAAGTTTGATTACTCATTTTAGGAAATGATAATTTTGTAGTCCATTTTCGGTTCCATGTAGGGTGAAGAAATGCTTTTTGTGAGTCTGAAGTAGAAAATCCCCTTCAATCCAATGCAGCCGAGCTGAGCAGAGTTTGCCTCTGGCAGGAAGAATGCTCACACCTTCCTGACTTTCCTGTGCATAGATCATGTATGGTCTGTAAAATGACTCAACCTTAGCTATTTAAACACATTCAAGGTTCTGAAGGGACCATAGAATCAAAAGAGTTGGAAGGGACCCAAGGATCATCTAGTCCAACTGATTCTCTTCCTCAGCTACTCACCCCTCCCTCTGTCCCTCCAGAATTTCTTTCTCACACAGTTGCAAACCCACGGGGGATCCTATCTTCTGCTTCACTGGGGACGGCCACATAGCCTCTCCAGATTTTCCAACTCTCCCTGCATCTCGTTCTAAATGAGCCTTCTTCCCCTTTCCCCCACAAAGCTGAAGGACTGAGCTGGCAGATGCCATTCACCCTTTCCGTCATGCTGGGAGACTGGGTAATGGCGCCCCTCTGGAGGCTTTGCCCGGGGCAGAATCCCTGGCTAGATCCCACCCCCACCCCACAGCTATCGCTCTGGCTTGGACTGCATCCACACCGCACATCTAAATTATGTGAAAAGTACAGAACTTCCCCCCAGAAGGATGGGAACTGTAGTTTACTACCCCACAGAACTGCAATTCCCAGAACCTTAACAAGCCAAAGCTCCCAGGATTCCTTTGGAGGAAGTCGTGTGCTTTAAATATATGGTGTGGACACAGCCTTGGGCTCTGGCCTAGGTTTGCATCACCCTTTGATGCCTCCTGGCCACTTTGCACCTCACTTTCGCCACACCCCAGATCTAGAATCTTCTTTGGTATACAGTGGTACCTCGGGTTACATACACTTCAGGTTACAGACGCTTCAGGTTACAGACTCCACTAACCCAAAAATAGTACCTCGGGTTAAGAACTTTGCTTCAGGATGAGAACAGAAATTGCGCAGCGGCGGCGCAGTGGCAGCTGGAGGCCCCATTGGCTAAAATGGTGCTTCAGGTTAAGAACAGTTTCAGGTTAAGAACGGACCTCCGGAACGAATTAAGTACTTAACCCAAGGTACCACTGTATCTGGAGAGCTTTTTATGCTTTCCCTGCCCGCCATTTCTCTCTCAACATCCTCCCTGCTTTTGCTGCGTTCCCCTCATTTAATGAACAACAGCTAGGAGAGAGAAAGAGAGAGAGGAATGCTAGAAGTTGGCTGTGGTTGGCTTATATTACCTCACTCTACAAAACACGGAGAGTTTGTGGATCACAGTGCATCCCAATCCCAATCTACCTGCTGCGTGCCCCCCTCTCTGAGCACCCAACCCCGGTAAGAGGAACTAAGCGACTGGAAATTAATTCAGGTTTGGAATCAAAGGCCCCCTCATTATCCAACTCTGCTGCAATTCAAACCAAGTTTGCCATGCAAGTGTGTGGAGGCTGATCTGGGAATATGCACAAGGGCGAGAGAAGGGGTGGGAGAGAGAGGGAGAGAAAATGAACCCAGACAGCAGCCTGGGCCTGGGAGCCTCCTTCCCACCCCTGACGTATACGAAATGGACATCCAGCCATTTAGTGGAGGCTTCACCATTAATAAATGTTTGCTATACCATCTTAGAGATGTCTCCTCTGATTATTTTACACATAATGAATAGCTCTGGCTCATTCTAACATTTGGTGCCTGCAAGCCAAATAATAAAAATAAAAGCGCCCCCACCTCTCCCATCTCTTTGCATGATTAAACATTTATCATTTGTAATGGATCGCTATGTCATTACTCTCTTTTGGTACCAAGCAGTTCCTTCATTTATTGATAAACTGACCTGGGCAACAGGGAAAGAGGATCCTGAAGAGGAGCTGACAAAGAGGGAGGCAGGAGATGGACTTGGGTGCAGGTAGAGGGGGAGGCACAAATGTCTAGGTAGGAAGATAAATGGAAGCAGATGAAAGCCAACTTTACATCTGTCTGTAACACAGAGAGCCAGCTCAACCCCACAAACACAGCTCTTTCAGATCGCTGAAATCCTAGTGGGTTACACTGAACTACGAAATGAAAGCTTTGCCCGTGATTCTTGGCCTTGGTGGACAGGTGGTCTGGAGTGAATAACCAATTATGTGCAGATAGACAGAGAAAGGGGACTTCCTGCATTAACGCTGAAGATGGCGGGCCAAACTAGGTGTGGTGTGACTGATGTAATTTTGGGCTTGGTGATTGTTGTTTCCAATAGGAGCTGGGTTGGGAGTGCTACATGGGGCAAGGGAAGAGGGCTATAAAACTCCCATCGACATCAATGGGCCCTTTCTTCTCATTGAGAAGAGCTGACATGCGGGCCTTGGACTGGATCAAAACTGTGTTTGGGGACAAAGGGCTACCAGCCCCCACTCAGCCTCGCACCAGCTTGTTGTAAACAACAACATCCCAATATATAAAGGACACTTGTGAAATAATTTCGAACAACTGAAATAAATCCAGAGAAGGGGATATAGTCTGGTAGTAAGGTGTCTGCTTTGCACACAAAAGGTCCCTGCGGTTCAGTGCTCAGAATCTCCAGGTGAGGCTAGGAAACCCCTGCACAGCTGCTGCCAGCCAGTGCCGACAACAGTAAGCTAGACTGCTTGACAAAGGCAGTTTCCAGTGTCCCTATATTATTCCTACCCTGCGGGGGAAGTGTGCTGTTTTACAGGGGCTGCATTTCACTTTGACAAATCCCACTAATTGCCTCCCCCCCCCTCTGCTTCTTTGTCGGCAGGAGACCCAAGTAACCCAGCGGAAGCAGCATTACAAGAGGCAGTTGCGACAAGGAAGGGTGATGGAGAAGGAGCCGAGCCTCAAAGCAGAAGCCGGCGGCAAGACGAGCACCGGGAAACGCCCTGCCGAGAGGGAGAGAGAAGTGTGTGCCTGAGCCGGACCTCCCTCTTCCGCCCAGGTCCCTCCTTGCCCCCCCCCCAAAGCCCAATAGGATGGCAGGAGAGACAGCTTGCCAGAAAGCCCTTTGCTAGAGCTTTTTGCCCAAGGGGGCACCCTGGGAAAGATCAGCGCCGGACGAGGACTCCCCTTCCCGCCTCCTCCTCCGACTGGATGTTCCCTTCATGGTCTGAAACCATGGAGCGCAAGGAGAGAATGGCGAAGACTAACCCAAGGCGGGGTCTTGTGCTGTGAGGCAGACTGTCGCCCCTTTCCCCTTGCAGGCCCCTCGTCCCCGCCCAGCCCTCCCAAATGGCAGGCCACCGGTGGGCCGCGACGTCAGCCCTGTGCACCTGCGTGGCGGCCGTCTCCCTCCTGTACGTGGGAAAGGCGCAGGCGGACTGCTGGCTGATCGAGGGTGAGAAGGGCTTTGTGTGGCTCGCTATCTGCAGCCAGAACCAGCCGCCCTACGAGTCCATCCCGCAGCAGATCAACAGCACCATCCTGGACCTGAGGCTGAACGACAACAAGATCAAGAGTGTGCAGTTCTCCTCCCTCAGCCGCTTCAGTAATCTCACATACCTCAACCTGACCAAGAACGAGATCTCCTACGTCGAGGACGGTGCCTTCTCCGGGCAGTACAACTTGCAAGTGCTGCAGCTGGGCTACAACCGCCTGAGGAACCTGACGGAGGGGATCCTGCGGGGCCTGGGGAAGCTGGAGTACCTCTACCTCCAGGCCAACCTCATTGAGACCGTCACCCCCAACGCCTTCGGGGAGTGCCTCAACATCGTGAACATTGACCTGTCGATGAACAGAATCCAGAGGCTGGACAGCAGCACCTTCCGGGGCCTGGCCAAGCTGTCTGTCTGCGAACTCTACAGCAACCCCTTCTACTGCTCCTGCGAGCTCTTGGGCTTCCTCCAGTGGCTCGAGGGCTTCACCAACATGACCCGCACCTACGACCGCATGCAGTGTGACTCGCCGCCAGACTACTCTGGCTACTACCTTCTGGGCCAAGGCCGGAGCGGGTACCGCAATGCCCTGGGCATGCTGTCCTCCCTCTGCACTGGGGGCCCCTACACCATGCCGCCTTACTTGATCCCGCTGAAGAACCCGGTGACCACCGCTCCGCCCGAGAGCCCGTGCCCCGAGGAGGAGTGCTTCTCTGGGGACGGTACCACGCCCCAGGCCTCGCTGCACACCCCTGTGATCGACCCGGGCCTGTTCCCCACCATGAAAGTGAAGCAGCTGACCCACAACTCGGCCATCCTGAGCGTGCAGATCCCGGTGCCCTTCAGCAAGATGTACACCCTGGCGCAGTTTGAGAACGGCCGCTACAACGTCCTCACCAAGCTGCTGAAGAAGAAGGAGGACATCACGCTGACGGACCTGGGCCCCAACGAAGACTACACCTACTGCGTGATGTCCTCCAACCGCGTCTCCAGGTACAACTACACCTGCCTCACCATCAACCTCAACAAGCATAACCGGGAGGAGCCCGTGCCGAGCCCTTCGACGGCCACTCACTACATCATGACGATCCTGGGCTGCCTGTTTGGGATGGTGATTGTCCTTGGGGTGGTGTACTACTGCCTCCGGAAGAGGCGCCAGCAGGAGGAGAAGCACAAGAAGGCTGCCATCAACATGAAGAAGACCATCATCGAGCTGAAGTATGGGCCGGAGATGGAGGCGACCAGCATCTCCCAGCTGTCCCAAGGGCAGATGCTGGGCGGCGAGACGATGACCCGCATCCCCTACCTCCCTTCCGTGGGGGAAGTCGAGCAGTACAAGCTGATCGACAAGAGTGAGACCCCCAAGGCCACGAAGGGCAACTACATGGAGGTGCGGACGGGCGAGCAGCCCGAGAGGAGGGACTGCGAGCTGCCCCTGCAGCCCGACAGCCAGAGCTCGGTGGCGGAGATCTCCACCATCACGAAGGAGGTGGACAAGGTCAATCAGATCATCAACAACTGCATCGATGCCTTGAAATCGGAGTCCACCTCCTTTCAGGGGGTGAAGTCGGGGGCGGTGTCCACGGCCGAGCCTCAGCTGGTGCTCCTGTCCGAACAGATCCCCAGCAAACACAGCTTCCTGGCTCCGGTCTACAAGGAGAGCTACAACCACCCCCTGCAGAGGCACCACAGCATGGAAGGGCCCCCCAAGCGCTCCAGCACCTCTTCCAGCGGCTCCATCCGGAGCCCCCGATCCTTCCGCTCCGAGGGCTCCGCCCACAAATCCGAAGCCAAATATATCGAGAAGACGTCTCCAACCACAGACACCATCCTCACTGTGACGCCGGCGGCCGCCATCTTGCGGGCCGAGGCCGAGAAGATCCGCCAGTACAGCGAGCACCGGCACTCGTACCCAGGGTCCCACCAGGGGGAGCAGCAGCACGAGAGTATGGGCGTGCGCAAGCCTTCCATCTTGGAACCTTTGACCAGGCCCCGGCCCAGGGACTTGGCTTACTCTCAGCTCTCCCCGCAGTACCACAACCTGAGCTACACCTCTAGCCCAGAGTACACCTGCAAGCCTTCCCACAGCATCTGGGAGCGCTTCAAACTGAACCGCAAGCGCCACAAAGACGAGGAGGAGGAGTACATGGCGGCTGGCCACGCCCTACGCAAAAAGGTCCAGTTTGCCAAAGACGAGGACCTGCACGACATCTTAGACTACTGGAAAGGGGTGTCTGCCCAGCACAAGTCCTGAGTCCTCGAAACCTGTAACTCGTGACTTAATACTGGACCAAAACAAAACAAACGAAATCAGCAGCAGCTATTTTTAATCCAGACTTGTCTTTAAAAACACACATACACACACAAAAATAAATAACTTATCTATAATTATTCTATATAATGTAACAGAGAGAGAGAGAGGTATTAAAATATTGTCTCGCATTCGTGAGATCCACACCAAATCTGAAAAGAGAAAGGGAGGGAAACACCTACAATGTTGAAAAACTAATAGGTAAATGGTGGAGTGGGGGAGAAATGTTTTCTTTTTATAAAAAAAAAGAAGAAAAATTGAATTAAAAAAAAAAACCTGAGTGAAAAACAACAGGGAACGAGAGAGAGGCACAAAATGAAAGGAATACTGGAGTAACCACGACTGCATCGCATGACTCATGAATCTGTGGTTTCTTGTGGACTCTGTGTACAGTTTTGTCTTCTTCTTCCTTTCAGTAACCAAAAAGTAAAAAACGAAACACACACACACACACAAAAAGGTAAATCAGAAGAAGTTAGCAGAAGGTGTGTTTTTTTTTATTAAAAAAATAAACATTAAAAAGATAATTCTTTTTGGGCCTTTTGCAAATGGAGTCTTCCAGTTTAGACTACGAACCGCCTGAAGTCCCATTTGTGCATTTCTTTCGTGAAAAGGTACTGTGTGTCGCCTTGTAAAAACCGACACCGCTCTATTGTACAGAGAGAGAAAAAGAAATTCTATATTTGCAAATGTTTGCTGTATAATGAGAGAGAGAGAAAAAGAGAAAGGAAAAAAAATATTACATCTACTAAAAGAAATATATCTATATATTCACCTGTTTGTACCAGGTTTTAATCATGGATTTTAGAAAAAAGAAAAAAAAACCAAACACCCTACCTTGGCTTGACTTTTTTTTCTGGTTCTCTGTTGGGAGGGTGGGAGTGTCTTGAGTTCCATGGATGTTTGCTGACTTCAGTTCTGGTCAATTCCAAGTGTGCTGAGAAAATGGCAGTGCTCCTCTCATTTCTGAGGGTCACCAAGACATGTATAAGCAAATCTTCCTCCTCCACCTAGGCTGGGCTGCATGATTCTTAAAGCAGGAGGCTTCTAGGTCAGGCAGCTCTGCCCAATTTCCTTGTCTAATAAGGATTCGATGGATTTAAAATGTGACTTCTGGCACCATGTCGCAGAAGACTGAGAGGTCATACACTAGTAAAGGAGCTGGTCAAGGATTCTGCTCTCTCTCCAAAATATAACTCTTGGCTACACCCAGATAAAACTAAGTCCCACATCACCTGCTGACTAAACTATAGAATGACATGACCCACACAGAAAAACCCACCCAGGTACAACTGAGTCCAGTGTTCCCTGGCGACTAGAATAATAATATCCTATTGCTATACAGTATCAGGTCAACAGTTCCTGCATCTTGTCCTCACATTGGAAAACCAGGTGCATATGGGAAGCCTGCAAGCAGGACCTGAGAGCACCTTCTCTCCCATTCTTGTGTAGATAGTACAGTATCAGCTTCTGGGAATGACAAGAAATTCCCTGATTCCACTCAGTTGGGTCCAGCGCCCCCTAGTGTCTAAACCATTTAACACCACTATCCACATAGACACCAGCTTCTGAAAATTGGGGCACAACAAAGGTGGGAAAGTTTTCTCACTGCTAAGACCCAAATTCCTCTCTGTGTGCCAAATTAACACACCAGCCTTAGCAATGATTTGCTTCCCAGGGATGGAAAGCAGAACCCACTTGAGATTCCTATCTCAATACTATGTTCGCAGCCCCTATTCTTTTTCTTACGGACTGTTTTTTGCTCAGTTTGCAACAGGGAAAGTTGGCAATAAAATGGGATCCGTCTATACGGTGAGGCACACCAGTTGCCAAATGATGGCCAAAGGCCACCCTGTGTAACAGAACCAATTGATAGAGGAGAACTGGCAGTAAATATCTAGCTGTTTCACTGCAAGGGGGTGAGGTAGCCGCATCTATGCACAAACATCCCCAGTGTCACAGCTACAATTTGCACAGGAGTCCCTGATGCCAAAATAGCCACCAGCAACCTCAACGGCATGTTGTGGGACAGCCCAGGACTGGTGGTGTTTAGAATGTGCCTGAATTCCTGACTATACCACAGATATGCTTATAAATTGAGAAGAATAGGTAAAGGTAAAGGTACCCCTGCCTGTACGGGCCAGTCTTGCCAGACTCTAGGGTTGTGCGCTCATCTCACTCTATAGGCCGGGAGCCAGCGCTGTCCGCAGACACTTCCGGGTCACGTGGCCAGCGTGACAAGCTGCATCTGGCGAGCCAGCGCAGCACACGGAACGCCGTTTACCTTCCCACTGGTAAGTGGTCCCTATTTATCTACTTGCACCCGGGGGTGCTTTCGAACTGCTAGGTGGGCAGGCGCTGGGACCGAACGACGGGAGCGCACCCCGCCGCGGGGATTCGAACCGCCAACCACGCCATCGGCAAGGTTTTACCCACAGTGCCACCCGCATCCCATAAAATTGAGAAGAATACTGTATTCTAAAATGCGACCAACCTTATGTTGGATCCCAGAGACCAACTGATCAATATATCAAGGCAATTTACTTTAAAGCAGCAACAACACACAGTTCACATCTTCTAGGGAATGCACCAATTCAGAGTTTGGGTGAAATATACTTTAATGCTCCTCCACATTAAAAACAACAACAACCCAACACTTTGTTCATAGAAAAGAGTGGTGCCTTTTTGCTATCATGCCAGCTTTCCACTGGGCGGAAGGTTTTGCCACAAGGGAAAGCATTCAAACACAGAAGCCCTGCTGGTATGTTCCCACGGTGTGTTCCCAAACTGTGTTGTACCATGTGTTTTCCTGAATGTGCCAGTCAGGCCTTCCTGCACGTCCTCAAACTCAACACATGGAGTACACAGAACCTGGAAGACTCTTTTTCTGCTCCACCATCAGCATTTTCTCTTAAAAACAAATGGAAGGTCAGACTCCTCCTCATGTAAATCCCATTCACCATTTATTGCTTTGGAATGTCATAAAGCTCAGCTCCTATAATCTAGCTGTACTTCCCACTCATGCAAAATGGTGTCCTTGAGATGTTATTGGACTGCAGCTCCTATCGGCATGACCAGTGTGGAAGGAGGGTGTTTTTTTATTTGTTTATTAATTACCCACGTTTCCTCCTAAGGTCCCAGGGCAGGTTATCCCCCCCTCACACACACACAGACAGAGAGAGAGAGAGAGTTTAAAACAACTTACAATAAAAAAAAAAAGTTGGGTCCTGAAAATATACATCTCGTGTGTCAAAAGCCAGGGTAAAGAGTGGCTTCTTCAGCATCCTTCAGAAACTGCATAATGAAGGTGCCAGGCGCACTTCTGTGGGGAAGGAGTGCCACAGCTTAGGGGCCACCACAGAAGAGGACACCATTTATAATAAGTGGACACCAATTAAAAAGAAAAGAAAAGATGGGGATTATGGGACTTGTAGTCCAACATCTGGCAGGCCCGAAGTGGGGGACTCTTTTTCAAGGCCATTGCTGCCTGCCAGAGGGCAATGCAAGAAATAGCTCTCCCTCTTCTTCCTGGCGTCCTCTCAGGTATTAGAAAGCTGTCAAGACGTCCTTCTCCATCTAACCTCTGTCTTTCTCTTTCTCTTTCTCTTTCCTTTGTATTTATTATCTGCTCTTTCTCTGAGGAAATCGGTGGCAGCCTATGTGGCCTCACAACCACCTTGTGAAACAGCGGCTGCCTACACACCATTTAAGGCACATTTCCTCCATCTCCAAGAATCGTGGCAACTGCAATCTCTTAAGAGCACTGAGAACTGCAGCTCTTTGGGGGGGGGTAAACTACAGTTCCCAGGATTCTTTGGGGAGGGGAGGGGAGGGGGGAGAATGTGCCATAAATGTCTGGTGTGTAGCCAGGTGTGAGGCTCAGTGAGTCACTGGCTGGTGGCCACATAGTGAGCTTCACGGTTAAGCCAGAAGTTGAACCCAGCCTCTCTTAGTCAAAGTCTCAGTTCTACCTCACTGTCTGTCTAGCCCAGGGACAGCCAACTCCCAAGAGACTGCAATCTACTCACAGAATAAAAAACTGGCAGTGATCTACCCCTTTTTGGGGGGTTCAGGCGAAAGTTGTTGAGCCTTTTTTATAGGCAAATCCAGTTATAGAGAGGAAAATTCCGAAATACAGTGGTACCTCAGGTTAAGAACTTAATTCGTTCTGGAGGTCTGTTCTTAACCTGAAACTGTTCTTAACCTGAAGCACCACTTTAGCTAATGGGGCCTCCCACTGCTTCCGCACTGCCACCGTGTGATTTCTGTTCTCATCCTGAAGCAAAGTTCTTAACCCGAGGTTACTATTTCTGGGTTAGCGGAGTCTATAACCTGAAGCGTCTGTAACCTGAGGTACCACTGTACAGTAAAGGAGAAAGGCGCTCACCAAAAGATGCCCACCCCATGACATATAATTTTTATTATTCGTGAAGTGAACTCCTATTCACATGGGGAAGCCTAAAAGGCCATTCATTAACTTGGTCTAAACAAACTTCCAAAGAACGTGGCATCCATGAAAGAGAAAAGCAAAAGAACAAAATGACATTTGCAAAAAATTCACTGTTAAAAACTCATCCTCGAATTGCCCCCCTTAAAAAATCAAATTGCCCCCCTGTGCGGGGGGGGGGGTGCCCACATTGGAAACCGCGGCTTTAACAGTTACCTCAGAACTGAGGCTTGGATCAAAGCATGAAAGGCAGCTTGGCTTTGCCTCTTGTGCCAAGGTCACCAGCGGAGTAGGGCCAGCCCATCCATGAGGCAGACTGAAGCAGCTGCCTCGGGCAGTAGACTCCATGGGGCATCACCACATGTGTGCCCCCACCACTGGTGGAAGAGCAAAGAGAAGCAGCTGCAGCAGCTTCTGGGTTCTGGAGAGACATTGGAAAAGCCCTGTGAAATCTCATGAGAGCTCTGCTGGCCCTTCCCAAGACCCCATTAAGCGAGGCTGTGGCAGGAGGGGGTGGCACACCTGGCAACACCTTCCCCTTTTGCTTCAGGCGGCGAAACAAGACGGGCCACCCCAGCGAGGGTGTAGGGGGACACACACACACACTCCGGTCCCCGCTTCCACACAATAGTTATTCTAGCCTACATTACAGGGTAGCTGAAATCTGAGAAAAGTATGTGAAACCCTTGGCTCACTCTAAAACAAAACATAAATGGTCAGGTGTCGTTATGAATTACCTTAGTTATCGCTTGCCATCTTTCTTAGTTCGGCAACGTCAGTCATCACCACCGCCACAAAACCTAAAAACCAGCCTCATAAAGAATATTCTCAGTTGAATTACGAAGGCAGCAAAGTACAGAAGTCTGTGATTACTGGAAACAGCAAACCAGATGGAAGTCAAACAGACAGCCATGCTTTCATATCCTGAGTTTTAGGAGCAAGACACCAATCCTGGGCAATATTGAAAACACGACGCAGACACAGCCTGCTTCAGGAATTAAGTGCCGGTTGACAGAAGGGTCAATCTTCAGGTCTTCTAAGAAAAAAAGAGGCACGGGAGCTCAAAGCATGCTCAAGTTTCCTGGGAAATGCAGCTTCTGGTACATATTAGTGGGGAAGTTTTTGTGCACTTGAATTATTTGTGGCTCTAGGTGCCAGGGAGAAAACAGCAATCCACGGAAATCTCTCTACACCAGGGATCAGCAACCTTTTTCAGCCCTGGGCCAGTCCACCATCCCTCAGACCATGTGGTGGGCCGGACTATATTTTTTGGGAGGGAAATTAACAAATTCCTATGCTCCAGAAATAACCAAAAGATGCATTTTAAATAAAAGCACACATTCTACTCATGTAAAAACATGCTGCTTCCCAGACTGTCCATGGGCTGGATTGAGAAGGTGATTGGGCCACATCCAGCCCACGGACCTTAAGTTGCCTACCCCTGCTCTATACCACACTGTCAATAACAGGCCAACCTGTTTCCTGGATTAACTCTTGAAGGTAAAGGGCACATGACAGAAACTCCCACCACCACCAAAGGCTAAATAAAATTGTTTGAGGCTTCTTGGTTTAGAGGGTGGGGGAAATGTAAGTTAAGTGATGTAGGGCAAATTAAAATGGTGAATTGCACGGAGAGAGCGAAATTCTCCTCCTTTCATCATTCTGCAACTCAGTTATGCAATGATGCCTACTGGGCTCACCTGTGCCCCCACCCCACCCCAAAAAGAAAAGGATACGCAAGAGAATCCTTCACCACAGAAGCAGCACTTATGGAACTCACTGCTACAAGGAGTGGTGGCAGCTGTTAAAAACAACAACTGGCACATTCAGAGCAGAAGGCAGGTCTAACAAGGGCTGAGTTCTAGGAAAGTGGAGAAGGGTATTCATCTTCAGAGGCAGTCTGCCTCTGAGCCCCAGGTGTGTTATGTCTGAATCCACATGTATATCCAGTGCACATATGGCCCAAACATGCACTTTCTATGAGAGAAACAAAATATAGGATGGAGACAGTCATGCTTTCTTTAAATGCATGTAAACTCTTGCCTTTCTACCCGATGAAGAACTCTTCACACCAAGAAATGCTCAGAAAAGTGGCTTATTACAAGGAAAAGACAGTACATTGCTTTAACATTAGGTTACAAAGTGTTTGCATGTGAGCAGGACCCAGCCAACAACACAGCCACACCCCTAAAGTCCCTAAATGTATGCAAAAGGAGGCGAGGGCAATCAGTGCTGCCAGTCCATGGGAAACTAGAGTCGATATATTCCTTTTTTTTTCCTGGTAACACAACCTGAAGGCTTTATTTGTTCCATAATAACCAGTGATGTAGAGATGTATTAACCATCATATTAAACATTCTATAGAGTAAGGGCATAGCTAATTTTTTTAAAAAATAATATTTATTACTTTTAAACCTTACAAACAAGAAGAAAAAGAAAAGGAGAAAAAAGAAGAAAAAAACAAAAGAAAGAAAAAAACAATACAATACAATATATAAACAATACACCACACAACATTAACGCATTAAACTAAACAAAACAGAACAAAAACAATTTAAAAACATACATCATACTATTTCAATGCCTTATCTTTCATTCCCTTGTTTCATCGACTTCCTCTCACCTTCCTTTTTGTATTCCACTTCTATTAATTGTTTCAGCAAATCCTTTCCATCTTTCACTATTTTCTGTCATATAAATATCTTAACTTATTTTAACCTTATTTCCATTAATACTATAATACTTATTTATGCTTAACTCCTTATAACACTTCTACTAAGGCCATATAATTTCATTCCAACATTTTTCTAACACTCATTAATTTTACCGTATTTCTATAAATAAACTTTAAACTTTTTCCAATCTTCTTCCACCGTCTCTTCTCCCTGGTCTCGGATTCTGCCAGTCATTTCCGTCAAATCCATATAGTCCATCAACCTGGTGATCTTCTATCTGAGGCTCTTAACTCTTTTCCAGGTCTCTTCTGCAAGTCTTCTTCGTATACTTTGTCTTCTGCTGATCTTGTTCTTAATTTCCTTCCTTTGATGCTGAAGAGTAGGTCTCGGGGGAGCTCCAACCTAGCAATGTTTTTATTCCTTCTCGACATGTCATCCACATCTCCGTGGTTAAAACTAAAATCCAAAAGATATTTCAGGACGTGTTTCAAAATCCCTCCAAATCTGAAGGTCCCCACAACTCCAATTTCCTCCTGACCCAAGTCCAGATCCCAAAGGTCAGTAAATCCCTGCATGAGATGATCTATCCAACTTTCCTTCTCCAGTCCAAGCAGGGTTCCAATCTGACTTTCTCTGACTTCAATCATAGAGGGCAACAACTTGTAGTCATCAAATTTCCTCTGTAAGGCTGGGGCTCTCTCCCTCTCCATTTGTATTACTTTAGGTTCAATAACCACAACTTTCTCCCTCACTTTCTCCACCATTTGGCATGTCAAAGTAGATTCCTGTATCAGTTCCTGAATAGTTTCTGTGTAGATGTTCACTTTTTGTCCCAAATTAGTCGCTTTTTGTCCCAAAATATCATTTTTAATATTCATCACATCCGTCTTCTTGTGGAGCTGTTCCAATGACTCACTTATCTTGCCTAGTGCAATCACTAAGGCTTCTTCTGTCGACATTCTCAAGCGATCCAAGGTCAATCTGCAGCTGGAGATTCCACCAGCCCAACTCTTATAACAATTTCAAAGGCTCCCTCTAGAGGGAAACAATTTCTGTTTGTATCAATCCTTTTAAGCACAGTTCAAGCAGTAAAATTAGTTTCAATTTTCAACTACTTTTACTCCTTTTTAAACGCAGAAGGAGACTATGAAAGCAATGTATTTCTCTTATTTAACTAACTGTCACAGTCAATGAACTTTCCCAAAAGCGTCAGTCTTACTAGCAGTCCATTTCCAGGTTCAGAGCGGTGGTGATCCAACTTTCTTCACTCTCTCCTGCAGGCTTACGTGATCCAAAATTTCCCCCCTCTTCTCCTGCCTCCAAGGGGGGTTTAATGATTTTAGCCGATGGAAGTTTAATCCTTTACATAGGACTTTCCAAGACTTTAGCTTGCAAATTCTTTGCTTCAATCTATTTACAAAAGGAGAAGGCAGACTTCCTGTTTGAAACCTCCCCGTTTCGGTGCCAAATTAAGACGTTTAAAAATCCAATTTTCCGTTCTACTCACGGCTAGTTGTTTAGAATCATATTGTCCACAGGAAAAAGCCAGCGCTCTCCGGCAACAGCAATGCGGCTTCACTCCGTGAAAGAAGCAGTCAATCTGAAGCACCGTGCCGCTCACCCCACATCGCTCCGGATCCCCGAAACCGGGTCTCCCCGCGAGTAGGGGAGGCGCAAAAGGTGCCAGCCGAATCCCACGTTCACAGGCTTTTCCCGCCTGCGATTTTTAGTGGGTCTCCGCCTTCGCCGTGGCGGCCAGACCCTGAATTCCACGGAGCAAGTTCCTCCCGATCAGAGAAATTCCGCCATTGCCGGAGGCACTAACCCGGAAGTCTAGAGTCGATATATTCCTTTACAGAAGCCAGGATCAAGATTCTAGGCCTGTTTAAGGATTAAGGCCTTCCCATCTAGCTGCATCTGGCATTTTAATCAGGCTAAGAGAGAGGAATTCACACTGTTCCTGGTCTGAGGTCCTTGCAGGACTGCGATTGAGGAGCAAGATGTCACATTTCTAAATTGTCAATGAAAACGATGCTGCTTAAATACATTTCCAGGGGCTCACTCATTCCCATGTGAAAAGGAAGCCAGGCTAGGAACCAGAACAAGGAACTGGCAAGGGCAAAAGAAGGAATATCCAGGAGGATGTGGAAGGACTTGCCCAGGGAAGGCATCTGGCCCAGGACCATGAGAAGATGGATCAATGAGAGTCCTTTAAAACCGGGCGCAGTGCGCTGGTCTATTTATAGCACAGCAGCAGTTTGGAATCCCAACTCAGAATCTATTAACATTTCTGAGAGCTCACCAGAGGGAGGACCGATAAGAGCAGGGAAAATAAGCCCATCATTTCCACACACACCTGGGTGGCATCCTGATGCTCTGTTGTTATTCCGACAAGCCAGCACTTCACGCCACAGCTTCAAAGCACCGTGGCTCCACTTTAAACCGCCATGGCTTCCCCCAAAGAATTATGGGAGGTGGATTTGTTAAGGGTGCCAAGAGAGATGTTAGGAGGCCCCCAGAGCTACAATTTCCAGAGCTCCCTGGGAAGTGGGGTTGTTAAACCACTCTGAAAGTTGTACTTCTGGGGTGTGTGGGGAATAAGGGGCCGCCTAACAACTCTCAGGCAGCTTAAGAACAAAAGAAGAGCCTGCAGGATCAGGCCAAGGCCCCATCTAGTTCAGCATCCTTCACAAGAGCGCTCCCCTCCCGCAATTCCCAACGGTGGAGGCAGAGCACAGCCATCAAAGCTGCTAGCCACGGGGAGACTTATCCTCCATGATTTTGTCTATTCCTCTTTTAAAGCCATCCAAGTTGGTGGCTATCACTGTTTCCTGTGGGAGGGAGTTCCACAGTTCAGCTACGCACTGTGTGAAGGAGGACTTTGGATGAGAGCGGTCACGCAAAGCAAAGCTTACTGTTCTTTCATGGCCTGCCTACCCATTCATTGGCATGGGGTTCCTGGTTGCCTGTGGCAAGGAAGGGGGAACCTTCAGCCTTACAGATATTGCTGCTCTCCAACTCCAGTCCTCCTTGAGAGAGAGATAAAACTTTATTCACATTAGCCAATGGCCATAGCAACTAAAACATTACAGAAAAGGAAATTTGATATAAAAGCACAATTTAAAGTCCTGAATCAGCCGTCAGTTCGTGGCCCTTATTCTGATTGCCCCTGCTATGAACCTAGCAACCTTTGCTGTTATCTGCTCATTTTGATCTGATAGAAGAAAGGACATTGTGGCAGTGGCTGAGCGCCCTGGGATGGTTAGTACGAGTGGGGTGATGCTCTCGTTCCTCAGGTCTTTGTAGAGAGTACAGGACAGGAGGACGTGTGCCGCTGTTTTGGTGCTACCATCTCCGCAGGGGCAAAGATGTTTTTCAGGCGGGATCTTTTGGAATCGACCCTCAAGTACCACAGATGGCAAAACATCCAGTCTCGCAAGTGTAAAAGCACGTCTGTATTTTGGGATAATAAGTTTGTGCAGATATGGGGCCAGAGAATCAAAATGGAGAGGTGGGAACTAAACATACCAAGGGCAGAATTTCCTTATAGTGGCCAGGTTGTTCTGATGCTCGTTATCTTTTAGACGTTGACCAATTAGACTCTTTGCTTCAGTGGAGCCCATCGTGCTTCTTGACTGCTGGCCATGGTGGCTGGGCAGGGGTAAGCCCAACAACAACTGGGCCTCTGCATCCCTGGCGTGTGGCCAGGGGGCTGGTCCTTTAAAAAGAGTTGGTTGTCCACAGGGGGCTACCACCTGGAGGCCATAGTTGTGAATGGGCCTGGCTGACACCCACAGGTTGTGCTGCCCTCCCAGGAGAGATTTTCTCACATTCCCAAGGTGCGAAAGGTTCTCTCAGGGGGAAGAGACATGACTGCAGAGCTGCCCTTTCGGCGCCTGACACTGTTGCCCTTTTCAGAAGAGAGGAGATCGGAACAAACACCCGGCCTTAAGGGCAGAATGGCAGGAAGCCGGGGAAGGGAGGCAGGGGAGGGGGAGGAAACTGCTGAAAGGAGGGAACCAATTTAGCTCAAAGGGAAGGAAAAGGGGGAAAAAAGCAAAGCCATGTTAAAGATTCCCTTGTTAAGCCACGAAAACAAGCATGCAGATGCCAGGGGAAAGATGGGACCCTTTAGGTCAAGGTACATCTTGTTCCTGCCAACAGCAGACCCAGATGGGCTTTTATTTTAAGGAGAAAGATGGTGGGGGAGAGAGAGCACTGCTTGGAGATGGCAAAGCAGAAGACGGGCAGCGGTTCACCCCAAAAGGCCGGCAAAGGAATGAAAATGTTTATGGGCCCCGTTTGGTGAAATGCACTTGGTTAAAGGAAGCTGCATCTAATCGAAGGAGCATTTATGGAAGCCGTTAATGCAGTCGGTAGGCGAGGGGGAAATTAAAGGCTCAGAAGACTGGGCAGCGGTGGGGGCGGTGAGGACACACGTTAAAATGTGCAGAGGAAATAAAGCGTTGCACTTCTAGCAATGTCTCTGCTTAAAAAATGTCTCTGCTTAAAAAAGCAGAGACATCACCTTGCCAACAAAGGCCCGTAAAGTTAAAGCTATGGTTTTCCCAGTGGTGATGTATGGAAGTGAGAGCTGGACCATAAAGAAGGCTGATCACCGAAGAATTGATGCTTTTGAATTCTGGTGCTGGAGGAGACTCTTGAGAGTCCCATGGACTGCTAGAAGATCAAACCTCTCCATTCTGAAGGAAATCAGTCCTGAGTGCTCACTGGAAGGATAGATCCTGAAGCTGAGGCTCCAATACTTTGACCACCTCATGAGAAGACTCCCTGGAAAAGACCCTGACGTTGGGCAAGATGGAGGGTACAAGGAGAAGGGGACGACAGAGGACGAGATGGTTGGATAGTGTTCTTGAAGCTACCAGCATGAGTTTGACCAAACTGCGGCAGGCAGTGGAAGACAGGAGTGCCTGGCATGCTCTGGTCCAGGGGGTCACGAAGAGTCGGACATGACTAAATGACTAAACAACAACTTCTAGCAGGTGGGAGATCCACCTCTTCCCTTTGGCCATTTATTAACTATTCTCTGGATGAGGCCAAAGGGGACCAAAGCTCCGCCTCAGCTGAACTTAAGAGGATTGTGCTAGTGAGCACAAGAGAGTTAGCATTTGCAACATGGAAGGCAGGGAGAAAGCAGGGAAGCAGAGCTCATGGGCTGGATCACAGCTTTGAGGCGGGCAATGTCCTGCATTTTCCACATACTGAGTGATGCATAGGGTGGCCACACCTGCCATTGCACCCGATATGTTTATGTGCTATTCCTGGAGCATAACCCCCACATTGACCTGCACAATAAGAAGACGACGTGCGTAGTTTGCAACCTTCAGCCTGGCAGGAGCCAGTTGCAAATCACTGTGTCGACTCTGCAGACAGGAGGTCTGCCCTCTTCCCCTCTCCCAGTTAAGCTCCATCTCCAGAGCTCACTCCTCAGCCTCAGATTTCGGCCCTGAAATCTCAACATCCAAGATGCTCCTGGCCTGGAAACCCTAATTGTGGGATTTGCCCCATCTGGTCTTTGGAGCAAAATAAACAGCCAACTTCAGGTGCATTGATAGCTTTGTGAAACAAAAGCCTGAGTCAAACCTGCTTCCCCTCTTGTAGCTTCTGCACCTTTTCTGCTCCCGGCAATCTTGCATCAGCCGTTCCCTTTCCTTCCCAAGCAGCAGCTGAGAGAAACTAGCCGGAAACATGCGAGGTGAAACTCTGGTGGCCTGTTTGCTCTGCGGCATTTATGAAATTGCTTGCTCATCAAATGTGGGGAATTGTTTATTTTGTAAGTAAAACAAACACAAAATACCTCAATTTTTATTGCCGCTTGAATGGGTGCCCAGGACCTCCTGGCTTCAGCCGCTGCCAAGCTGGGGAAGGGAACAGGACTCCTTAATCAATCTGGAGCACTGGAGGCTGAGTCATTGGCTACATCCATCCCTGGCAATGGAAACAGAGTTCGGCCACAGGGCTGGGTGAGGCGCATATGCACAATGCCTCACTGTGGGTCAACATCCTTTCCCCTGGCCACACAACCCCATCAAGCCAAACTCCAACTGAATAGGGTTCCCACCTGAGACATCTCCATTTCATCCAATTAGCCATGCTTGTTAATGCAAGGATGGATGATGGTATACAGGTAGGCAGAGGGCAGAAAATCAAACCTTTCCCCAAGAGGCTAGTTTCTGGCTTCTGTGCCCAAATAACTGTAGAGCTCTCTCCTTCAACATGTGCCTTTCCTTACTACTGGGAGAGAAAGAAATGCCTTGAGGTGATGACAAGAGATGAGATGCGTCCATTCTCAGTTTGTCATACAAATCAAACTCCCACATATTGGAATGTTTAAAAACCCAAAGCCTGATATGTATTGTTATAGATTGGGGGTGGGGTCAGTTTGGAAGACCTGTGATCCTGTGTATGTGAAGGTAGAATGGATAAGTCAGCACCTGGCAAACTGGTCCAACTAGTTCCTTTGTTAATTACTTTGGCTGGCCAGGAATGATGGGAGTTGTAGTCCAACAGCATCTGTAGGTCTACAGGATCCCTACCTCTGCATTAAAATAACATCAGGATACCAATAAGCAATAAAAGCATGTGTAAAACACACACAGTGCAAATCAATTTCAGCTAGCAGAATACAGATACAGTGGTACCTCGGGTTAAGAATTTAATTCGTTCCGGAGGTCCGTTCTTAACCTGAAACCGTTCTTAACTTGAGGTACCACTTTAGCTAATGGGGCCTCCCACTGCTGCCGCGCTGCCACCGCACGATTTCTGTTCTCATCCTGAAGCAAAGTTCTTAACCCAAGGTACTATTTCTGGGTTAGTGGAGTCTGTAACCTGAAGCGTCTGTAACCTGAGGTACCACAGTAGTTAAAACAAAAAACAAAGTAAACACCAGCGATTTTAATTCTGATAATGCCTCACAACAATCTACTCACTGCCATTCCAGACTCCTTCCTTGGTTGCCTCCCTGTGTCTCTTACTGGATTGGAAGCATCTTGGGGCAGGGATCTTCTCACACATTCTTGGCAAATCACTCTGTACAGGGATGTCATCACGATGGCATTTCATCGCCTTAAGTTGCAGGAAGGACCAGTGGTTTATAGAGCTTTTTAAAAAGTTCCAGGCCTCTTTGAGCAAGGGAACAGGTTGATGAGCAACGATCAGCCTACAAAGCCAAAAGGAATATCCCTATTTAAGACAAACATCAGACGATCCCTGCAGCTCTCTGCCAGCAGAGATTCACATAACTTTTAAAAACCTGCTGAAAACCATTCTATTCCACCAGGCCTATGCAGGCAATTAAGAATGCATCCTTCTACAATGTAGAAAAAAATTCCTTCCAGTAGCACCTTAGAGACCAACTAGGTTTGTTATTTGTTATTGGTATGACTACAACTGGTCTTACAGGGAAAAGCAAGGGGTGAGATGGCTAAAAATAGCTTTATCATGTATAATTAGATAAGAATCCAGTGTCTCTATTCAGACCAGGTCTCTCCATGGAAAGCTTTTTCCTGTAAGACCAACTGCAGTTGTTAACAGCCATCAACAGGTTTACCACACCTATCAGCCAATCACCCATTCCCAGGAATTTTTTTATTTTGTTTCGACTATGGCAGACCAACATGGCTACCTACCTGTAACTCCTTCTACAATGGTTTACTGATGCTAACTTTTAAAAATATGGTCTGTATTGTGCAGTCTTAAGTTTTATTAAGCTCTTTATCATCTATCTATCTATCTATCTATCTATCTATCTATCTATCTATCTATCATCTATCTACCGCTCTATGACATAGTGGTAATTAAGTATTTTAAATAAATAAATGGGAAGCCCAGAAAGCAGGACATGAGCACAGGAACACTCAGTTTGCAATGTAACAACAGACCGTACCTTGTGAGTTTCATGTTGAATTGCTGATTACACATTCTTGGACAACGGTGTTTCTTCAACAAATACAACAAATCACCCTCTTTGCTTTTAAATCAAAGCTGGAGAGGGCCATTTCAGACTAAATGGATGCAGCGAACAGCACACAATGAAGTGGGTTTGGTTTTTAAAAAATGAAAAGAAAGGGAAAGCACAATGTTGGAGATTGCTGGATAATCTGTGTGAACTGCCGAGATACATTTTCAACTACATAACATACTGTAGGTGATTATGTTTTTCTAGTACATCTTCAACCAATAGAGCATGCACTATCTTGGTTTTTAATCAGTGGTGGAAAATGGTGCGGTGGGGGGAATAACTCCATGACAGAGCACATATTTTGTCCTTATAGGCAAGACATGTCTGCTATAGCTCTCTTCCCACCTGCCAGTCCCAGCAGGCAGTATTCAGAGGCACAGTATCTCTAACAGTGTCCCTCGTGGCTAGTAGCCTCATAGCAGTTGATAGCCTTACCCTCCATGAATTTATCTAGCCCTCTTTTAAAATCCCCCAAGTTGGTGGCAGTGGCGTAGCGTGGGGGGTGCAGGGGGGGCCGGCCGCACCGGGCGCAACATCTGGGGGGGGGCGCGCTCGCCGCCTCCGGAGTCACCGAAGAGCCTCGGGCGCAGGCTGTAGCAGAGCCCCATGTCTCGCGGAACCGACAAGCTGTGCGCGCGTCCGGGCTGAAGGCGTCCGGCAGGCAGCGGCTCTCAACGCTCGCCGCGGTCGCTGCGCGCCAGGGCCGCGGAGGGCGCGCCAGGCAGCCCCTCCTCACAGCCCCGCCGCTGCCGCTGCTGCTGCAGCTGCTGGGCCATGTTGCATTTTCCTCGCCTCTCTGCCCTCCTCCTCCTCCTCCGGGCAAGCGGCGTCGTTTGGGCGGCAGCGCCAGCGGCAACTCGCCTCAGATCACCTGACACGGACCCGCCGCCGCCGTGGCTACCTTACCGTAAATACCCCAGCCCAGGCAGCAGCAAGAAGAAGCTGGCAGCAGCGGCAGGTTAGGGGTTAGGGGGCGCAAATTACTTGCCTTGCCCCGGGTTAGGGGGCGCAAATTACTTGCCTTGCCCCGGGTGCTGACAACCCACGCTACGCCGCTGGTTGGTGGCCATCACTAAGTCTTGTGGGAACAGATTCCCATGTAGTTTTAACAATGTGCTATGTGAAGGAGCACCTTTTGTCTGTCCTGAATATTCCAACTTCATTGACTGTTCCAGAGTTCTAGCTGGATCCAAAACAATGGACTCAAATTACAAGAAATGAGATTCCGACTAAACATTGAGGAGAACTTTCCGACGGTAAGAGCTTTTCAATAGTGGAATAGGCTCCCTTGGAAGATGGTGGTCTCTCCTCCACTGGAGGTTATGTGTGGCCATCTGTCAGGGATTCTTTAAATGTGGTTCCTGCATTGCAAGGGGTTGGTCTAGATGACCTATGGGGTCCCTTCCAACTCTACAAATATATAAATGAACTCACCTTCCACCCCCACCCCCACGCCATGCAACGTTTAGGTCTATCCTCTCCAGGGCACAAAAAAGCTGTTTATATATGCCGGCTTTAATTCCAAGTGCCACATCAAAGCCACGTCGCTTTAATAAACCCGAGTCTTTGCTTGCTGCAATTCCCAGTCCCCAAAATCACTAACAGCCCACCCTCTTCATTGACAATAAGCAGTGAGAAGCAGACTCTTCAGCTGCCCTTAATTAGCAGCAATAGTCCCTATTTTCTGGGAGCAATCCCTGGTAAATTACTTTCTCCTAGTTTGGCTTTCTTAACCGTTCGTTACTCTGAGTTGTGTGATTTGTCATTCTTTGGAGTGCACCAGCTCTCCTAATCCAGGTCTGCAGAAGTTAAACTTCCTTCTCCCTTCTCTGTTTCTCTCTGTCTGTGTGTCCATGTGCCTCTTTATCTGATGAAGGGCCATGGAAGTAAATTCGCTCACACAGAACCGTAGAATCGTAGACTTGGTAGGCAACCTAAGGCCCGGGGGCTGGAACCAGCCCAATCACCTTCTAAATCCAGCCCGCGGACGGTCCAGGAATCAGCGTGTTTTTACATGTGCCCTTTTATTTAAAAAAGCATCTCTCGGTTATTTGTGGGGCATAGGAATTCGTTCTTTTTTTTTTTCCTTTTCAAAATATAGTCTGGCCCCCCACAAGGTCTGAAGGACAGTGGACCGGCCCCCTGCTGACAAAGTTTGCTGGCCCCTGATCTACTTCAACCCCACGCAATGCAGGAATATGCAGCTGTCCCATACAGGAATCAAACTTGCAACCTTGGTGTTATCAGCACCACGCTATGTCAAGATGTTGCATGGCATCCAAGCAGCTACACCAAGAGCCAAAACAGACACTGGATACAAAAGCAATGTCTGGACACAGATTGGAACAATGGCATGTCTGGTAGCCCTGCTTGGGCTCGGTATCACTGGGGCAGCAGCATGTTGGGTGGGGATACTTAACCTTCCTCTCTCCAGCTGCAACCCCAATGAAAATTGCCACCTGCGCTGTGATAGGTATTAGGAAAACCATCTCTCATCAGCACCAACAGATTGGCTGCAAAGGGTAATCACAACATTAAGGAAGATGTCCATTTGTATACATCTTGCAGTGCTTTCAGCAAACCTAACAGGATTTGCCCCTCCCTACAAAAGCTGCCTCCTTGAAGGCCCCCTGTACAAGCTCTCTTCAACTCCACTGTTCCTGGCGAGGTAAGGATTTTATGTTACATTTTGCATGGATGGTGTTAATTGCAAGGGGGGCATTAGAATGACATTCACTTCTCAAAGCTGCCTGGACCCAAACTGGGGCTTCAGAGGGGGGAATTCCAGTCTTGGAGCACCTTTTACCAGCATCAGCTGCCATGATAGCTGTGGCTGCTCCTGGATCAATACAGCTTAACCACAGCAGCAGTCCAAGCACTATTAACTTCAAAGGCAGAGTTACTGCAATGCTCTGTGCAGGGCTTCCCTTGTAATTGATCCAGAAGCTGACAGGGGGCTTGTTCATCGTCAGCAATCGTGCTGCAGCATTCTGCACTAACTGCAGCCCCCGAGTTAACTGCAAGGGCAGACCCACACAGAGCATTGCAATGGCTGCTATGTTATCGTATCAGTGTGATGAACGAAGCCCGACCGCTGAGCTTCAGCCCGAGGGAAACAGTGAGCTTTCATCCCTTCGGGGTTCCCCAGCTGGTGCCTCCCACCATTCCTCTGTGTCCAGCCAGTCTGTGACCTTTGCTTGGAGGGGGACAGAGAGATTTGTATGCCTGTGTAGAAACCGCTGGCTTTTAGGCAGCTGGAGGGCAGCACCCACCACTGTCATGTGGACCCCAGAAGCTTCCCCGTGAGCAAATGTGGTCCCTGGGCTGCAAGCAGTTCCCCATCCCTGCTCTAGCTAGTTAGGCACATAACAAGATGAAGAAAATTGAGGCTGTAACTCATACCTGGAACTTCACTTTGGGAAAGGGTAGGGTAGAATGCATAGCATGTTCGCAACCTCCATTTTTTCCCAAGCAGGAGAAAGAGGGTTGCCTGCCAATCAGCCTTGCTTATCAATGTTGCCAGCACTGCTGGGATGCGAACAGTTAAAAACAACTCTCCATATGCAAATGAGATTTAATTTATCCTTTTCATCAGTTGCAAATATACCTTCTGAACCCTATTAACATCATGAATATGCAAATCATACATTCTCAAGGACCCGGCGCCTAGCTTGATTGTTCGAGTCTAGTTAGCAGTCTGTAAACCTAGGTGCAAAATTTAATTTCCATTTTAAGTTCCATAAAAAAAGAGAATCTGTTGGTAATTAAGTTAATTACAGTGTTACAGTGGAAGAGGAGAGAAACAAGGAGGACAGATCATTCATTACGCTGAATGCCAGCAAGGGAGCCAAAGGCTAGGATTTGTGTCTGTCTGGAGTCAGTATATTAGACAACGGCACATCCCCCCGGGGGCTGGGATCCCCATTCTGGATTTGTGGTCCAAATAACTGAGCAGCGCAACCGCCTTCCAGTTCTCAGAGCTGTGTTTTATCTGGGATTCAAGACAACATAATCTAGGCCTGTGCAAAGCTGGAGATCCTGCAGGATTTGGTCCCATCACTGTTGCGCCAGAACAGTCTCGGCATTTCAGAAAGGACTGTGGGTCAAATGCCAGGGATAAGCTGCTCTGGGAGTGCCTCCCCCTTTGAAGTGGGGGTGTCAACATTCCTTCCTCTGGTTGCTTAGCAACAGTGATTAAGCATCCCTAGCAATGGTGCTACTTGCTGAGTACCAAAGCTCTAGAGCTGCCTCTGGTTTCTTTCCTCTAACTTTCTTCAGAAATGTCCAAGCAACTTAACTTTCATTTAAACAACAACAACAACAACAACAAGGTAACAGTCTGGGTCTCCCCGCTGCCCTCAGGCCTCCACTCCCTCAAATTCTACCCCACCTCCCATCACATGGGACAAGGAAGAAAGATCACCCTCTAATGGAACATAAGAGTCCTGGTGGAATAAGACCAAAGATTCCTCGAGTCCAGCCCCATGCTCCTCACAGATCTCTCCCCCCCCCCCCCCGGCAAGGGCACGAAGGCAATACAAAAATGTTCACAAGATTCTGCACATTTGTTGTGAATGCCAGGAAATTAAGGTGGGTGGAAATAATTCAAACAGGAAAAGCCAAAAGATACGAATTGTTAACTTGGTAGACTGAATGGCTTGATTTCAGCTCAGTGTTTAAAACATGGTGGGGATTATATTGGCTGCTCCCTACATTTTAGGAGGGGGACTGGGGGGGGGGCAGCTTCCATCTCTTAGAGAGTATGAAAGTGGATGCATAACAATGAATACTGGTGGAAAAGTCTTTAGGAAGAGTGCATGCCCAAAAAACAGAATCAGTGGAACAAGAAGGGAAATTAATGCCATATTGGAATCAGCGAGCTCCATATCAAAAGGTCAGAAGGAAGGCCCTGGAAGCTGTTTTGAAGTATACTGGTGATATGTCAAGGTGTTGAGCAAATATGCAATAAGCGTGGTTTAGATTTTTAAGATTTTAAAAAGGAAATGACCTTTTCCTGCAGTTTCACTCTTCAACAACTGGCATTCGGTGACATCAACACTGATCCAGGTTTTTTTGGGGGGGAGGCTTGGGCATAGTGTTGAGAGTGTCTGACTATGACCTGGGAGACCAGGATTCAAATCCCCACTCAGCCATAGCTAAAGCTTGCTGGGATGACCCTGGGTCAGTCAATCACTCTCGGCCTCACCCACCTCACAGGGTTGCTGTGGGGATTAAATGGGGAGGAGAATTATCTAGCTCCTTGGAAAAGATGGAACCAAAAATACAGTAGATAAATAATTGGTTTTAATAATTGTATTAATTGGTGAAAATTGGCATTGTTATATCTAATATATCATTAAATTACCCACGCACTATTGGAATCAGAGTGCCTTTGTATTGTTTGTGAAAATTACTAGCAAACCTGTCTGGGCCTGGGGATTTATTGGTATTTAAAGATTTAATTGCTTCCGGAAGTTCTGCAGGTGAAATGGGACTGGGCGAGATAGACAAAGGCCCCACAGAATTGGGGATGAGAATGGGGTGAGCATCAAGCCCAACACCCCGCCCCCCGCTCAGTATCAGCCAGCAGCAGGGCAAACTTTAGTCTTTCAAATTTCAGCAGCGCCCTGTGGGAGGCCAAAATTTGACATCCCCCGACCTCTCACCTTCCATTCTGCTCAATTCGCTACGTCATAGTCACAGTGCCTAGCGATGCCCTCTAGGCTTGGCAACCAGTGTGGCAGAACCAGCCACACTGCCTTAAGTCTACCTCTGGCAGCAGCTTCCCCTGTCATGGGAAAGGGTACCTAAGGTGGCAGAGTGCCTGCATGGCTTGTAGGAAGTCTATAGTTTAGTTAACAGCCTCTCCGGTCGGAAGACTACAGGGAGCTAGTCTCCATGGGCCTCCCGTCCCATTCTTAAATCACAAGTGAAAAATGCTGTCAAACTGACAAGACTGCCCACAAGGGGAAGGAACAAGGGCTAGCTTAAATAAGAAGGTTAAGATACAAAAAATATATCTCCATGTCAAGGAATGGCTGGATGATGAGGAGTGGGGGGGGGGGGCTGCAGCTGGAGAACCCCCTAGAGAAGCCTCAGAAGAGGAAGGCTCAGAGCCAGGGGACTGGTGGCGGGGCACAGAAGAAAGGTCAGAGGAGGAAGGAGGGACAGAATGGTGGGATGCACCAACAGGCTTGAGTGACAGAGAGGAAGAGGCAGAAAGCACTGCAGATGCAGGACAGGCAGCTGAGGAGAAGGTGGGGACTGAGGCTGCAATGAATTTGCAGCAGCCTGCTGGTCATACGGTATTCAGCTCCCCTCCTCCCTTGTCTCCAAAGGGCCTGAGGGTCTTGCATATAGCGGAACTAGGAGCACAAAAGGCACAAGGGCCCCCTCTCAGATAGCGTTTAAGACCACTGAGAAAACAACTGGTCGGGGAGAAGCCTTAGAGGGACGTAGGAGGCACAGATTGTCAGTTCTGGCAACTGCTTTACTGGGGGGCCAGACTTGCCTGTAGGCTTCTCTGTTTGTAATCTGTTCCTTGAATAAAGAATTAACTTTACTGCTCATTTCTGCAGCTGAATTAGCCCTGACACTCCACTATATATGGGATCAAAAAGCAAATACTTTCTTAACTTTTCAAAACCAGTGAGCTGAAGCCTAGTTGTTCCACCTTCTAACCAGTAGCCCCCTGCAATGCACACAAATATACACATTTTTAAGCATGTAAGAGTACAGAGCTACATGGCTTTTACATCCTATTGTTATTTATAACAAATAATACCAGCAAAATGGAAAACTGGCATGGATAGGTATTTCTTTTATGACAATCTGAAATTTGAACTTGAACCTACTTATTATGTCAGTAAGCCATGTTTGTAAGCCCTCTGTCGCCTTTTTAGGCATTTTATTTTGATTTCCCTCCCCCCCCCCCAAAGGCAAGCTGTATAGAGTGTGAGATTGTGTTGGGCTGAATCTATAGATCTGGGGGGTTTGGTATGCACTAGTTTGATTTTCAATAACTAAAATTAAACAACAACAACAGGTGAAAAATGCTGCATTTGACATTTCAGTTGGTCTATCCCCGTCGCTGGCAGAGCCACCTTCACCTGCGCAGATCCCTTGCCGCAGGCTGGCTGGCTGGCTGCCCACCCCAATGCAGGCACCTGGGCTGAGGGCGCTGAGCCTGCGCTAACCCCTGCCCAGCCTTCCCTGCAGCATGGCTTGAGTATAATTAAATAGGAAGCACCGTTATAAACTTTTAATTATGGTTTACCACGGCAATAATCCCTTAAAATCGGTCATTAGCACGCTTAAGAACTATTTTGTATGTGGCATATTCTAATGAGTTAGCGTAGTTAACGAGTGATTTGTTAGAGCTATAATCCTCTCCAAACACCACCTCAGGGTTGTTAACTAACAAACAGTGGCAGCTCAATACTCTGCCCTCCAAGAGCCAAACGGCAAAGCCAGGAGGCTTAATTGGAGAAGGAATCTGTAAACCGGATGCCTGGGAGGGTACAGGCTGGGCAGTGGCTCCTCTGGTGCCCCTGGCATTTAGATCAGGTCACAGCTTATCCCACGGTGGTGACACTTGGCTCCACAATGAATTATTTTATTTCAATCCCCACCTGGCAGCTGGAATGGAGTGGATATGACATAAATATAAGTGCGGGTTTATATTAAATCCACACAGGAGAGACAGAGAAAGATGTTATCTGGGGATCGTTTATCAACCCCGCTTGCTCCCAAGTATCTGACAATAAAATTTTATTTTATTTTCTTCCTGCCCCCCCCCTTCCCTTCCCATCTTTCTGAGACAAAGAAATCCCAATGATTCCAGAAAGTGGAGCTGTCATATAAAAGTACAACAGTTGAAGGCAACTAAGTTAAAGAACATAATCAGCCTGGGTAGCTCAGCTGGTTAGAGTGTGGTGCTGATAATGTAGCACCAAGGTTGCAGGTTCGATCCCCCTATGGGACAACTGCATAGTCCTGCTTTGCAGGGGGTTGGCTAGATGATCCCCAGATGATCCCTTCCAACACGGCATGGATTCAAAGTGTAAGGCTTCCCCCAAAGAATCCTGGGAAACATAGTTTACCAACCAGAGAGATATAAGTCCCAGCACTACAGTTCCCAGGATTCTTTGTGGAAGTCGTGTGTTTTAAATGTGTGGTGCAAAATAGTAATGTAGAATGGTGGTGCAGTGGGTGGAGCCAATCAGCAATTGCATCCTGCTGCCTATGCAAACATAAATCTACAACTGAGCTACACTGGTACCTCGGGTTAAGAACTTAATTGGTTCCGGAGGTCCGTTCTTAACCTGAAACTGTTCTTAACCTGAGGTACCACTATAGCTAATGGGGCCCCCCACTGCCGCCACGCCGCCGCCGCCACACGATTTCTGTTCTCACACTGAAGCAAAGTTCTTAACCCGAGGTACTATTTCTGAGTTAGCGGAGTCTGTAACCTGAAGCGTCTGTAACCCGAGGTACTACTGTACTAGTATAAATCAGGGATCTATACTATACTGGACAAAAGCTGTCCAGTAGAGCTGCAGAAAAACCAGGTCAAAGGCGACCAATTATTACTTGAATTTTACAGAAGTGGCCTGACTGCTTAGCAAAACAAGTCATGGCAGCAAATGCAATTGCAGTTGTTTAACAACAACAGCAACAACAACAACTGCATTTGGTGTGGGACATCAGAAACCTGTGGTGATCTAGTGCAAATCACAGGTCATGGGAGAAGAGTGTCAGAAGTCTGGCCACTGGATCAGTCCCAAGGACTATCTTGCTCGGCAGGCTGTTCATAGCGGCCAGCCAGATGCCTCTGTGAAGGCCACAAGCTGAGCATGAGCACAACAGCCCCTCTCTCGATTGTGACCTCCAGCAATTGGTATTCAGAGACCTGGGCGTAACATATGGCCACTGTGACCAGCAGCCACCATGACAAGCGGGCCAACTTGCTCCGCGCGGTGCAAGCTCTGGGTTCTCCTGCATGCAGCACCCCACTGGAATGAAAGAGGTCTCTGCACAGCTGGCGAGCTGATGCTCCAGGAGATGCTGGCAGCCAATCCAACTGAGCTAACTGAGCAAAGTTGGGGAAGGGAGCGGGGAGTGGTGGCGTCGAGTCGCCTTCTCAGTCCCTGCAGGCAATCAGCTTGCTCCTTGAAGCATGAGAAGCAATTGCCCTTATTATTCCAAGCCTGCGTTGCAGCAAACGCCGCTAATGGTCATAAAATTACCCAGTCCTTATTTAAACCCAGCTCCCATCTGCATCAAGATGACCTCCGAGTGGGCTTTGGCAGCACGCCAGCAGTGGAGAAGTACAGAGGAGGAGTTTGTGGGACCTCGGAGCACGGAGGGAAGTAGCGGGTGGAGGTGCCGCAGGAGGGATCCCCAAACGCAAACGAGAGGCAGAGGGGGAGAAAAGGAAGAAAGAGCAAATCAAAACCAACATGAAGAGCGAGATTAATGAGGACTCAATCCATCCATCAGCCAGAAACTTCAAAAAGAAAGGTTGGAACAATAGCAAGAATAAATAGCGATGTTAATAAACTCCACCCGGGCAATGAGGAAGTGAGGCAGAAAACTAAGATGGGACTTCAGTCCTTTGTGGGTCAGGAACAGAAGGACATTGACCCACATTAGGCAGCTTCCTGGCTCTTGGTCCATCTAGCTGGGGCAGCAGCACTCAAGAGTTTGAGACAGGAGTCTTTCCCTGAACTACTCAGAGGTGCTGGGTGCTGAACCTGGGAGCTCCTGCTTGCACAGCCACATCTGCTTGGCCACTGTGGAAAACAGAATGCTAGGCCTATGGCCAGATTCACACCGTGCATTGAGAGAACTATGATACCACTTCAAACAGTCTTGGCTCTCCCAAAGGATTCTGGGAGCTATAATATATTTCCAGAGCTGTTTAACAATCAATCCCTCTTCCTGGGGAGCTCTGAGAATTGAAGCTCTATGAGGGGAAGAGGGACCACCTAACAACTCTTAGCTCCTCCAACAGGCTACAGCTCCCAGAATTATTTGGGGGAAGCTATGAATGTGGCCCAGATAGGCCTTTGGTTTGATCCAGCAGCCAGGCTCTTCTTACGTTTCCCCAAGCAAGCCCAATTGATGGCTCTTCCACACTTCTGTTTGTCCCATGCCTAGACAGCATGGGTCCAATTGGGTTTCTGCTAATCCTGCACTTTCTAGGCATGGCGTTTTTGCCTTTGTCCTGTGGTTTCCCCCCAGAAACTTGCTCTTTGGTGATAGATCAGAACAAACAGCAATCTGCAGAAAACTCAATTGCCCTTTGTTCCGATGCAGTGCTAAAGATCGGGTTTTCCTGGGGGAAAGTGGCCGGGCAAACGGAGGTGTGGATAAGCCCTGAAACCAATAGGAGATACAGAACAAACACGATGGCTTCCAACTTCCAGATGAATCCTGCCTCCCATGTGCCAGTTCTTTCTCACAGCACACAAAATGGTACCACATCACTTTGCTTAATGGTGATTCCGGTTCAGTTCACAAGTCTGTTTCAGGCTTAAAACTCCCTCTAGATGCTGCCGTTGCGTCATTCCCCACCCTCTCCCTTTGGGCAAGTAGAGTTAACAGGAAGGAATCTCCGCAGACAAAGATGTAAAAATGGCATAAAAGCCACTGAGCTCAATTGCAGATTTCCATAAATTTTGCAACAAGCTTCTGCTGCCCCATTAAAAAAACAGAAGGAACTTCAAGCTGACTCTGTATTAGCCCAGAAGGCTGTTGCTCAAGAAGGGAGAAATAAGATATTCATAGTATATTTTTAGATACTTGTGCGATGACAAGCTCAACATAAGCCACATAGTAACTTAAGATGGCTTTCTCTTGGGGAGGGGGGTTCCTAATAAAGGGGTTATATATATCAGAATGAAAAAAAGCCTCTCTCACAAATTTGTTCCAGGAGCCTTTAGCTGCATATAAATATTGGGAATTTTTAAGTACTGTTTCAATTAAATCCCAATCTGCCACCCAAGGCCAGTTTGCCTAGAACCAAAGCTAGGCAAGTTGCCAGCATTCCTTTCCAGCTAATTGCAGTCAGCTCACCTGATTGCCTTGGAACCAAGAAAGGTTTCCGTTTTGCAAGAGCAAAACTACAGGGAAGTCTTGGAGTCGCCTTTTTATTATTATTATTATTATTATTATTATTAGTAGTAGTAGTAGTAGTAGTAGTAGTAGTAGTACAGTGGTGCCTTGCAAGATGAAATTAATCCGTCCGCGCGTCTCTTCGTCTTGTGGTTTTTTTGTCCTGCGAAGCACGGCTATTAACGGCTTAGCGGCTTTAAGAAAAAGGAAACAAACTTGCAAGAACTCGCAAGACGTTTCGTCTTGTGAAGCAAGCCCATAGGGAAATTTGTCTTGCGAAGCACCTCAAAAAACGGAAAACTCTTTCGTCTAGCGAGTTTTTCGTCTTGCGAGTTTTTCGTCTTGCGGGGCACCACTGTAGTAGTATGCTGTCTTTTTCCCAAGTTGAGATTCAAAGGGGCTTACAATACTTAAAAACAACATAAATCAATATAAGTTTCTTGTTCTAGCCAAAAGCCACGAGAAACCTGCAGCAACAGTAACACCTGAAAGCATACAGATCATACATCCATAATATGATCTCATATCCATGATGGGAGAGAGGTGTTACCAGAGTGTCAGGGCTTGATTCAGACGCAGGTCAGCAAGGAAAAAAAGCAGATCTCTGTTGTCAGTGAAGTTAACACTTTAGTCAAGGAAACAAACATACAACTAATGGTCTTGGCACACTTCCCAAGTCTTGCCTATGGGATGTAATCCACTGAGAGCAGTCAAGTACAGCATTCCTTGTTTTCCTAGAGTGGACATGCAAGTGAATGCTTGGTCCAGCCAGTTGAAACTTCCTGTTCCTCCTGGCCTGGAGCAGCCTTCCTTGCATGTGACTAGTGGGTGGGCGTGACCTTTCCAGACCTGGTAAAAGGACATGGGATTCTGCCTCTCTCTCTTTTTTCCATCTTCCTTTCGTCCTGCAAACTTCCTGGAATGAACTGCTGGCTGCCAGCCAAGCAGTCCCTCAGGTCATCTCCCTTATGGGGTAAACCTGTTTTTATACGTTGGTAACTTTAAGCCTAAAGCCTGCCTTCAGGAATCATACTGTGCTTTGCCTGATCGTGAGTAAACTTTCTTTTTATTGCTTATGAATAAGACTGTGGACAAGCCAGATTGAATTGCGTACTGTCTTTAGAAACTCACACGAGTTTGCAACTAGTTTTCTGCTGTTTAAAGGGGGAACGCACTCTGCTAAGTAAAGGAACTTGCAAGCGCAAGTTAGGAAGGATATTAATAAACAATATATCCTCTCCTGCCACCCTGAATATTCCCACATTGCCTCTATGGAGCAGTTGCCAGGGCTGAAGGTTCCTGCCTGTCACCCTTTCAAAGGGTCCTCTAATCTAGCAATCTCAAACTGTGCCTTTGACCTCTGAACTTCTCATTATTCTGCACATTCTTGGAGACCAGGTAGGAGGGGAGCTTGTCGCAGCAGGAGAGGGCAACTTCCTGGATTCTTCAGCAGTCTCTTGATCCAGCTCCTCTGCTTCTGTCTCTGAGTCTGCACTGCTCCTTGTCACAGGCTCTCCCTGCTCACTCAGTCCTGTTGCCCCTTCAGAATCCAGGACCTCCTTTCACTCTTCTCTCTCTGACCTGGCTTCAGTGTCCCACCACCAATCCCCTGCCTCTGAGCCTTCCACCTCTGGGGTTTCTCTTGGGGGTTCGCAGACTCCTGCCTCCCACCACTCCTCTTCGTCCAGCCACTCCCTGACACAAAGACACCAATGAACTCAAATCCAGCTTGATTTCAAATCAAACCTCCAAATCATCGTAGCAATTTAGAGTGATTTTATCTAACTCCTTTTTTATGATGATTATTTTTGGCAGTGCATAGAGGACTACTCTGTATGTTATGAAGCTATTACTGTCACTCAAAAGAAATGGGACCATTTCTGCTGGGGTGTGCCTGTTTGCTTGTGTGAACAAATGTTTCAGAAAGCAATGTCTTGGGTCTCCATATACGGGGCAGGCTAACAGATAATGAGCAATGTTTTCCACCTGAGGTTGCCACAGATACGAAGTCTGTCTGTGTACAGGACCTTGTTGTAGGAGTCATCCAAAACTGCAGTAGGCATCACTTAGAAATGCAACTCAATAGAAAGGACTGTGTAGAATTTGGAGTGGCTTTAGAGGAAAAAGCTATCAAACCTCTGGCACTTTTCCTGGAAAAAGAATGGAAGAAGCGCAATGGGAGAGATGATTTTTTCAAAATCAAGATGGAAAAGCATGGCAAATACAACAGGAAATGGAAATAGAAGATATGGAACTGGATGCAAATTAATGAATACGTAGTAAGTAAGGAACTATGGAATATTATTTTGATATACGGTCACAGCAAAGATACTCTTATGTGGACAAATCAGAAAGACATTATTGTTTAGTATGGAAAAATGGTTCTTGAAGATATTGGAGACAAAGTTGATACGTTTGAAAAAAAAACTCTTGCTGTAATAATAATAATAATAATAATAATAATAATAATAATAATAGAACCCCTTTTGGACTTTTTGTGTAAAAAGGAAAATGAATTAATCTATTTTGATCAAAAGATTGGGGAAATATTGCCTAACAGAAAGTAGGTCAGTTGAGTGTCATTCTAGAGTGAATATTTTGAATAATTTCTTTTAAGTAACTGACAGACATAAAATTGGAAGTATTTTTATTTTTATCTCTTCTTCTTTATTTTTCCGTTGGTTTTCCTTTTCTCTTTCTCTCCTTTTAGTTTTTTATTTAGATTAGTTTCTTTTCTTTTATTGTATTATGAAAAAACTTCAATTAAATCTTATTTTAAAAGAAGTGCAATTTCTTAAGGAAGCTGGTGAAAGTTTGGTCAGATAAAAGCTTTAAAATGCTCTGTTCTCGAGAGTAGATACCAAGGGAGAAATCTGGTGTTTCTAATTAGTTGCAGGTCCCTTCTGGATTCTGCCAGAAGATCCAATCCCTTAGCTGACACTTATTCAAGGTTAAAGCAGAGCTCAGTTCTAGAAAATACTGGTAGTACATCTTGACAAGCTGCTTTCCAGAGTTGGCTATCATCCAATTCCATATAGCAGAGAGCAGGAAAACTTTCAATAGGCATAGTAGCAATTTTTAAAATATACTTTTAACTGAGCGCAGTCCACTCTTTCCTTAATTGTTGGCCATCCGGATTCTGTATGAAGAGGAGCTGCTGATATTTCTGATGTTAGAGCTTCCAGAAAAATAACAATCTGAACAGTTTCCAAAACTTTAATGGAGTTTGAATCTGAGTTCCAGATTTCAATGCCGCAGAGCGTTTGAGTAAGCACTTTGCTACCAAATATCTTTAGGCCAGGTTCATTAGCTGCCCTTCCTTATCTTAAGAGAACTTCATCAATGCCCCTATGGTTTTCTGTTTCACCACCTCCATTTGACACTTCCAAGAGAGGGTTTCATTAAAGAGTACAGCCAGGTATCTAAATGAGCAAGTTTGTTCAGCCGCCTGCTGATGCAAACACCATCCTAGACTGTGTCCGCTGAAAATCACCATCTTGTTCTTAAGAGTAATTTATAGATAGATAGTAATTTATAGATATAGATAGTAATACCTCCAACAGATTTTTGCGGCCCAATTGAGAGAGAGAGAGGGGCACTGAATCGTTTGCTTACATCGAGATTGAGATATTTCTGCTCCTAATTGCTGCAGAGGGGGAGTTTGCATTGGCAAAATATGACACCAAATCATTAATATAAAAGTTAAAGAGAGTGGGAGCCAGAATGCAACCTTGCTTCGCTCCTCGTGGCATTTTAAAGCATCAGTCATACCACCATTTAAACCTACTCTGACTCTCATTTCTGTGTTGCTGTATGGTTCTTGGATCAACAGCAGAGGTTTACAGTCAATGCTGGCAATTTGAAATGTCTCCCACAGTCTATTCCAATTAACAGTCGAAAGCAGCTGAACGATCAATAAAGGCCACATAAGAATTATCCTTAATGTTCTTAGTATATTTTCTTTCAGAGCAAAATACTGATCAATGGAACTGTGTCCTCCTCTGAATCTTGCTTGTTCCTTATGGATAATGTTGTTACTTTGCAACCAGTCTGATAGATTTTGAAGGAGACGTTGTGCTTATAACTTTGAGGAGATGCCTAACAAGCTAAGTGGCTGATAGTTTTGTGGATCATTCCTATCCCCTTTTATTATAAGTCAGGAGAATGATACAAATTTTTCATCGAGGGCATTTGGCCCCTGTTGTAAAAACATTATAAAATGCAAACTAGTTAAAAACACTATTTAAAACACATCAGAGTACATTTAGAACCAGCATTCAAAATGCAGTTTGCTCTGAGAGTAGCCCTGCGATCAGCACCACCTGCACCTTAGTTTCCAAAGACCTGTCTGAAGAGGAAGGTCTTAGTTCGTCTCGAACCTCTCTTGGGAGGGAATTCCACAATTCTTCTTTGGCGATCACTCGTAGCCAAGTAAGACTGTCTTCCGTAAACACGATTTTAACACAGAAAAGTGTCTCTCTCATGTCATCACCAACCATGCTTCTGATGTTGAAGGGACTGGGAGATGGAGCTCACCTGAGGATCTTAGCACCCGGTCAGGTATTCTGGGCCCAAGCCATGCGATTGTCATGGCCAGTCAAGTCATTAGGCAAAGGGAGGGAGCTGCCTTAAGGCAGCTGGTTCAGAGTGTCACGGAAGGACAGCCAACTGTGAGTTATTGGTTATATTTTTACTCCCTGGGAAAGCCAGACATGGGATTTTCTGTCTGGGGGGGGGGCAGGGGCTCATTTGCTATCCTGCCTCAGGCAGCAAAATGTCTTGTGCTGGCTCCAGCAGCTCTAACAGAGTCCAGCAATGGAAGCAAGATGTATTTTATGTTATATCTTTATTCAGAAGAACCAAGAAGCCACTTAGTCAAACAGGGTGTGTAGAACAATTTAAAACAATATTAGGAAAGACTGCAGACTTTGGGAAAGGGACTGAGCAGTTTGGAAGGGGCCAGACTGATCTATGAGTCAAGCCAAGATTCAAATGGACCAGCTCCTTAAAAACTCATTATTTCCAAACCTACTCAACTCCAGTTTGAAGCCTCAGCAAGATTCCTGGAATCCGCCACCTTCTGCTCTCTGTGCTGCAGCCCATGTCAGGGATTTAATTTGAGCTGGCAGCTTTTTCTGGAGCTCAGCTTTGCTGCTGTGGACCCTTATCCTCCTCTTTCGCCAGACGGATTCCAGGAAGCAACTGAGGCTTAAATTAATCTGTGGCCCCGGCTCCCAACTTGCGGATCAGCCAGCACTTTGGGTGGCTTCTCTGTCTACAAAAGCATGTTGTGGCCTGACTCTGCAAATGGGCATTAAGCTCCATAAGCAGAGTGTACTTCTGTAGCCAAAAACCTGGCTCTTAAACTCGTCCAGGCACAGCAGAGAAGCTATAAAAGGAAGCTTCTTCCTAAACATGGGGGGGGGGGGAGAAGGGTTGGCCATTTTGCCGGATTAAATTTGCTCCCAGTGCTGACCCCAAGAAGAGATGAAAAGTACAAAACAAGCTGGAATTAAAGGCTTTCTGCAATCTGCCCCCCATCCTACTCCCTATCCCCTCTCCTCTGGGTATAGAAAAAATATGCAAGGGTGAATAAAAATAAGGCTTTAGTTGTCTGGAGATGAAGCTACGGCTTTCCAGCCCTTGCCACCCCCTTAGTGGAGAGGATCATTCTAAGAAGGAACACAAAATGTGACACTGTCTTTCAAATACCCAGAGCAAGGGATCAAGAAGGAAGCAGAAATAAGGGTGCCTCTACTTGTAGGTACCACATCAGAGCAGAAACTAAATCGACTCTCTACAGCAATTGATGCCTCTGGAGATGGAAGCGACTAATAGACATGTGACAGTCCTAAATGATCAGTTTGTGGTTACCTCCTCCTCACAGGTTCATGCTGCTTGGTGACAGAGGATACTGCAGGGAATGAGGCTCAACTTGCCTTACCAAGCTGAGCAGATTTAAGCCTGGCAATAACTGGTACCTTCCCACCTTCTTCTCTGCGACACGTAAGCCGCAACAGAGCGGGATGGGGTGACGGCGGCACCTAGATAAAGATGGCTTTTTAAGAAAGAACAAGTGGGGTGTGCGACAAAATGTTGCACCATGGAGTGATCCTGGTCAAGATTCTAGGCAGTAATCTAAAGTGGGGAGTGTGCGGGGAGAGTCCCCCTTTTGAGCCCCATCCATTCAAAGTCCCACCTCGTCTTTAGATAAAACGTTCGGAAGTGATTGATATATATAGACTGATGTGCCCCCGCCCCCCAAGCAGCTTTCCTCATAAAGCTGGAAAAGGTCTATTTCTATATTTATTGAATTCAGTTTATCATCAATGAACATTTTGGGAATCTGCTGCCTGATGGGCAGGCTCCAACCACCGCCAGTCAATTTCCAAGGCAGCTTTTGCCTGCCCGCCCCCCACCTCTGTTTAGCCAAGATAGTGGGTTTATTGTCAATTTATTAATTACTTCGTTTCTCCAGTAAGAAGCCTGTGGAATGATTTTTCAAGAGGCAGCTGAGGCTCTGCCATTGTGTCGGCCGAGGAGCTGCGCGTGGCTGACGTCACGATTCATTTTCCCCATGACTGATGAAGGCGGCTCTCGATGCCACGTTGTGCATACGAATCAGGAAGTGTTCCCCTGGCACAGAATGCCAGGCAATCCATCTTCACACCGCCACTCAGAGCGGCCAAGAGGGAGAGAGAGGGGAGGAAACTTTTCCTGTTGGCGATTGTTCCAAACAAATTGCTACACTGGCTCCCTAGAGCCACGCTCCAGGCGATGCTGTGGTGTCTGTGATGGCAACTGCTCTTCATGCCAATCTCAGAAGAGGACAGTAGAGCAGCAATGGTAGCTCCAGCTTAAGTTTCCCAGATTCCCTTATTGGAAACAAAGGATTGTAGCACCGGTTTGCAATACAAATGAATTTGCTCGGAGCCAACTCATCATCAAATAGAATAGGCCACGGCAGGTGAACCAGGAACCTTGTGGTCTCAGGGTGCTAAGCTAGGCTACCTGGGACTGTGGATGATCAGGCTTCAGGGCCCAACTTGCAGGAGGGAATGACACCATGCAACACCAGCTCTCTGGTTGGCAGGTAGTAGGAAGTGTCTGCACTGCCAGGACTGTGACCTGCCCCTGATCAGCCAAGCTTGGGAAGGGTACTAGGATCCTGGCTTGCCTTTGCCTGAGAGCAGGATTTTTCTGTCTGCAACACACTCGGTTCAGCTTCCACAGCTTCCAGCTCAAGCTTCCCTTAGTTCCATAGCACAGGGGGTGTTGGGCTGAAGAATTTTTTTGCACTTGGGCAAAAAAAATGAGAGGCACAAATACAAGATGGGTGACACCTGGCTTGAGAGCAGTACATGTGAAAAGGATCTAGGAGTCTTGGTTGACCACAAACTTGACATGAGCCAACAGTGTGACGCGGCAGCTAAAAAAGCCAATGCAATTCTGGGCTGCATCAATAGGAGTATAGCATCTAGATCAAGGGAAGTAATAGTGCCACTGTATTCTGCTCTGGTCAGACCTCACCTGGAGTACTGTGTCCAGTTCTGGGCACCACAGTTCAAGAAGGACACTGACAAACTGGAACGTGTCCAGAGGAGGGCAACCCAAATGGTCAAAGGCCTGGAAACGATGCCTTACGAGGAATGGCTAAGGGAGCTGGGCATGTTTAGCCTGGAGAAGAGGAGGTTAAGGGGTGATATGATAGCCATGTTCAAATATATAAAAGGATGTCACATAGAGGAGGGAGAAAGGTTGTTTTCTGCTGCTCCAGAGAAGCGGACACGGAGCAATGGATCCAAACTACAAGAAAGAAGATTCCACCTAAACATTAGGAAGAACTTCCTGACAGTAAGAGCTGTTTGACAGTGGAATTTGCTGCCAAGGAGTGTGGTGGAGTCTCCTTCTTTGGAGGTCTTTAAGCAGAGGCTTGACAACCCTATGTCAGGAGTGCTCTGATGGTGTTTCCTGCTTGGCAGGGGGTTGGACTCGATGGCCCTTGGGGTCTCTTCCAACTCTATGATTCTATGATTCTATGATTCTATGAACCCTCCAACCTTACGTTAACAATTCCGATATCGCTTGATTGTAAGGAAACCTCTAAAAATACAAAACACGGAAATTATTGATAAAAAAGTGTTAAAAAGCAGCTATTTAAAAATATTCCGATTAACATTCACAGTAGCTAAAAAGAAATAAAACACATGTAGCACTCTAGGCAACGGGGATGGCCACCCACAGCCTTGGCCTGGCTGTGACAGAATGCAATAGGAGCCACTAACTTGATGTATTACCTTTGCCGACTGCAGTTGTTTTCAGCGCTACTTTTCACTGTCATCAGCTGTGTTTTATTACCGCTGCTTTATAGGCTACTGCAAACAACACCAGAATTATAATCTTTAGAAAAATATTGAAGAAATGTTTAAGTAAACAAACTATTGCCAACCTTCCAATTATTTTGCCGACGGCCATGTTTTGTTTTGCTCTGAATTTTCAAAAAGGACAGGCAGAAGAGACCTTGGCAGGTTAACAGGGCGAGCTGGCTTCATAACTGACCCTAATAAGATGCCTCTAGAAAAATGATGGGCTTGCTGTGTGCTGGTGAGAATGGCGCCCTTCTCTTTGTGTGGTAATAGCAGGCTGAGCAGCGCCATCCATCATCCTTTATCACAGCGAGAGCTGTGATGCTGCAGAAGAGAAGCAGCAGCTGCACCGTGGAAATGAAGGCGTGTAGAGCACCCGTGGGTTATAAAGCCCCCCCCCCAAAAAAATCCAGCTCTTGCTACATTGGCCTGCACAGCAGAAGGAAGTTTTGATTTTGGCCTGGTGAGGCCTCAAGAGAGACTCCGTTACAGGAGGTCATGCTCACATGTCTGAGGAAGCTGAGTAGCAAGAGCATCTGGTAAATCCATTGCCTCCTTTTATGGTAAATCTCTGCCCTTCCTTCCTTCCTTCCTTCCTTCTCATTTGTAAATTTTAAAATAAACAGAAGAGCATCAGACTACCTTCTAGAGGAGTTCAGCCAAGGAAAGGCCTCCAAAATGTCACTCTTTCCTTTCACACAAATCACAATAACTGACCAAGTAATTTTCCATGATTTGAGGTTCTTGCCGGAAGAGCCCCGAAGATGTGTTAATCACTTTCCCTCATCTTGCCTGGATAGCAGAATAAGATGCATTTCAAGAAGGCATTTCGCAAACATCTTTCAAGGCTCCCTCTTTCTTGGGGGGACCTGCTCTCTTTATTCATCTTGCCCCAAACTCTTTCAACTGCTTGCCCTGAAACCTTTCCCAAAGCACCTTAAAATCACCACCCAGACCTTGCTTAGTCACTTGACATCCTCATTCTCTTTCTACCAACATGCCGCTACAATCAGCCTCCATTTCCCCCTCTCCAGTACCACTTTTACCCCCTCAGTCAAATCTCCTCTCCACCCCATTCATCCAATTTCTCCTAGTTTTTGTATGTGTTCCTAGGATTGCTTCTAACAATAATTCTTGTACTGGTTTTAATTCTCCCAAGCTCAGCCTAGTATTGATGTGTTATTTGCTGATTGCGTTTAATGTTTTTAGTAAATGTGCCAATTTACTTTTGAGATAATAAGCCAATTTCCTTTTTTGACATAATAAAATTCTGCTTCTGATTCATCACTGTTACCTGTGTTCATTCTTGGGGAGCCAAACTCTGGAGCGCATCCAGGTCTCATTGTCAAAACAGCCCTAGAATCGAGTGTCAGGTTGCAAGTGAGAACTGCAGGCTTCCATGTAAACTGCACAGTTGATATAAAAGTGACACTTTATTCATAGAACCCCTGTCTTGAAAGGGTACAGGAAGAGCAATTAACAGAAGGTGAGGAGGACTCATCCGGCACAAGGTAAAGGTCAAAATCTCAATCTTCTACTGCAGACTAAATCAGCACAAAGCATTCCCTCCCAGTCCTTGGATTTCAGATACTGTCAGAGAAGCCTTGGGGCCAAAGGGAGAGAAAGGACAGCCTCAGAGCAGGACGTGTGCTCAGGGGTCCGGATATTAAAGAAACCTGAATGATCACAGGACACTTATTTGCATTTGTCCTTTACCAGCTAACAAGATGGGCTGCAACCAGACAATCATTCTCTCTGGCTTGGGTGCCCAGCCAGCAGGGGCTCTCCATAACCCCTCTGAAACCTCATAAATGTATTTTTTTGGGGGGGAGAGGATGTTGTCCCCCATTCCCTAGCTATCATTGGCCACAACGATCCAATATGTGTAAGAAGAGTGGGGTGGAGAGATCTCTTTGGCCCCTTCTTTGAGAAACCATTAAAGGCAGAAACTGGAAAATTTCAACTTAGGTGAGAAGAAACAGAACAGCCAACGCAGGACTAGGCCACGGTCTGGCGACTGAAGAGGTCGAGGGTGACAGCACTGAGGAAGGCTGGGATGCTGTCCTGCTGCAGAAGGTGGAGGTCGATCAGCTCTTGGACTGTCCGTGAAAACTCAGTTTCCAGTAGCTGCATCTTCGCATGGGGGGCTCTGGATGCCTGTAGGGGGGAAACAAGAGGAGGGTGGGTGGGAGAAGGGAAGCAAAGCTGTTAATTCATGACTGCCAGTGTTGTTCTCCCAGGACGCCAGCACATTCCAGCACCCTCGCTGCAGAGACTCCTACAGCATATCTTATTCTAATCAAGGTAGTGTTATCTACTGCTGGGCAGGTGTTCAACACACAATTTAATTGGGCCATTATTAAGATTCTGCATTTCCAAAATCTCTGAACAATGCTCCCTTGCGCAAGCCTCAGATGAATAATGAATTGCCGAGCAGTGGGAAGAATGTTGAGAACGTTTTGAAAACAAACTTGAAAGCGGCTGTTGAGTTAACGTGTGCAGAAAAAGCAGCGCCACTGAAGGTAATCTATCAAAAAACCCAGTCTCAATGGGATTGGAATATACAAACAGCTCTATCCCCTGTCCCCATGAAAGATTGATGGTCTTAGCCCTTCAGCCCCCTCCCCTCGTTCTTCCCGAAGATCTGATAATTCAACCTTCACTACTTCCATTAGATTTCTAAACAGCTCAGCGGCATATACACCCAAGTCGGTTTTGATGAGTTGTTGTTTTTTTTAATCAGGAAGGCATCTTGTTCAAAAGCAACCACAGAGCTGCTTCATGCATTTAAGCCTCACATCAGAAACAGTATGTGAAAAATGCATCCTGATTTTGTGCTTTCTTGAGGTGGCAATACCCAAACAGCCATTAGCAAGGGTCCCCAGGCCCAGTTCAAATGTACCTTTCCTTTGCTGCCAACCCAGGAAGCCACCACCATCCATCCTGCTAGAGCAGAGCAAGGCTGAAGGGGGGATTTTGAGGGCAGAGAGGCAGAGCTGCTGACGGACCCTTGCTTGCACACAGAAGACTTGCCAAGGGTAGCCCAGCAGGCAAACCATTGTGGAAAGAGGTATTTGGAGGGTGAAATGACTCAAGTGGAAAGTGGGCCAGAGAAGCTGGACCCCACAAGGAAAGGAGCACTGAGCAGTAAGGTCTCAGGCAAGAAATTCCAGCTCAAAACTCAGGGAAATTTGGTCCCTCTCAAAACTAAGGGTATTTCAGGGGCACAAGGTATTCCAAGGTTCACAGGGGATGTGTGAATCCTCTCCACCTTTAACACTATCCTAGCTCCAAACCTACAGGCAGTTTAAAAAACCCAGAATGTCCCAGAATGCGACTTTATTAGAGGGTGGGGGAAGAAAGAGGAGACCTTTAATCTGGCATTGCAGGCGGCTGGACTAGATGACTCTTGTGGTCCTTTCAAACTCTACAATTCTATAATTCCATGCCCAGATGGTGGCTACAGGTCCTTTATTTAAATCAAAGAAGAGTTGACCATTGCCTTGATAACCCTCCTCCAAAACCTTTGAAGAATGGCTTGTATCCAGCTAAGTTCTACCCAGAGTAGATCCACTGAAATTAATTTTCCCAAATTAGTCATGTCCAGTGCTTTTTTTTTCAGGGGGTACTCAAGGTACGCAGTACCAGCACCTCTTGTTTGCTTGTTAAAAAGTGTAACAATTACTGTATTAACTTCATGGTGAGTACTGGCCAGTGGCGTAGCGTGGGGGGTGCAGGGGGGGGCCGGCTGCACCGGGCGCAACATCTGGGGGTTAGGGTTAGGGGGGCGCAAATCCACGGGTTAGGGGGCGCAAATCCATGGGTTAGGGGGCGCAAATTACTTGCCTTGCCCCGGGTGCTGACAACCCACGCTACGCCACTGGTACCGGCAACTATTTTTCTAGGAAAAAAGCACTGGGTCTCATGTCCATTAATTTAAATGGGTCAACTCAGAGTAGAAAATAGTTGGATACAACTCAATTTTGTGTGCTCTGAAATTGCCCAATTGCCTTCCAATATAATGTCTGTGGATGGGGTGGTGGCCGGATTGCCCCTAACTCCCCGCCACCCCCAAGGATAGTATTAGGTGCCGAATCTCGCCTTCCTTCCTTCCTTGGTTGGGGAGCCTGTGCCCCCACCCCATGCATGAAGGACTGCAGCAGCTCCCACTATCCCTGACCATTGGGCATGCTGGTTGGAGCTGATCAGCACTGGAGTCCCACAACGATGTTGGGAGGGCCGCGGGTTGATGGAAATAGGCTCAAAAGTGCATAGGCAGTGGAGGGGGGGGAGCAAACACCAGGAAGAACCTCCATCAGGAAACATCAGAAAGAACAGTGAGAGCTGACTGACAGTGGGACGGACTCCCTTGGGAGGTCATAGAATCATAGAGTTGGAAGAGACTACAAGGGCCATCGAGTCCAACCCCTTGCTGAGCAGGAAACACCATCAGAGCACTCCTGACATATGGTCGTCAAGCCTCTGCTTAAAGACCTCCAAAGAAGGAGACTCCACCACACTCCTTGGCAGCAAATTCCACTGCCAAACAGCTCTTACTGTCAGGAAGTGCTGGGCTCTCTTTCCTTGGAGGTTTTTGAGCAGTGGTTGGCTGGCCATCCGCCATGGATGCTTTAGCTGAGATTCCTGCCTTGCAGGGGTTTGGAATAGATGACCCTCAGGGTCCCTTCCAACTCTACAATTCTACAACTCTATGATTCTATGAAAACCTCAATGATGGCTGAATGGGCTTTTTATGGGCTGGGGACAAAGTTCCTTGAAGCTGCCAATGACAAGCGAAACCCAACTGAATGATGTAAAATGGTAAATTGCGCAAATGTGTTACACGCCTGATCATGCAAACAGCCTTTCCATTATTCAAGAAGCCATATGAACCCAACACATGAAAATTCTTGATAAGCAATTTTGACACATGTCCACACACAATGCTGTCTACTGCTTGGCAAAACTATATTTTCAGTTTATCATTTTCTTAAAGTCAAGTGATCCCCCCTCTAGCTTCAAGGGTCTCTCCTGGCCCTGCAGCCCAAGATCCTTTCTATTGGAGATGCCAGGAAGGGATCCTGGAACCTTTTGCACAGACAGCAGGCATTCCCCACTGAATTGCACTCCCTCCTTGGCATTTCCAGCCTGTACTTCTTCTGACACACTGGTTGTAAATCCAGAGCTGGCTTTCTGCCTGTGTGGCAGGGCAGTGTGTGTGTGTGTGTGTGTGTGTGTGTGTGTGTGTGTGTATTTGCAGCCCGTGATGGTGCCATGTCCTGGCATCCCCTTGGAGAGAAGAGGCTTTAGCTGCCTTTGCTTTTCTGCATGAGACAAGATTAGCTGTCTTCGGAGAGAAGGAAAACACCATCAATCTTCCTTTTAACACTGGATATTGGTAAATTATTCAGGGCTTTATATTTTTTAATATATATTCCTTTTGGAAGGCTTGTGCTACGGATACAGCAGAGCACCAGCTCTCAGTCGCTGAGTGAGCCAGTTGCTTCGGAAATAGTGCCTTTCGGCTTTCATTCCACTCCATCTACCTGCCGTTGAAGGAGAGGAAGGTTGCCGAGGGGCCAAAAGCTCAGTGGTGGGTAATACAGTGGCGTAGCATGGGGGGTGCAGGGGGGGCCGGCCGGACCGGGCACAACATCTGGGGGGGGGGCGCTCGCCGCCTCCGGAGTCGTCGAAGAGCCTCGGGTGCAGGCTGTAGCAGAGCCCCGCGTCTCGCGGAACCGATGAGCTGTGCGCGCGTCCGGGCTGAAGGCGTCCGGCAGGCAGCGGCTCTCAGCGCTCGCCGCTGTCCCCGCGCGTCAGGGCGGCGGAGGGCGCGTCAGGCAGCCCCCTCCCCCCCCCCCCCCCGCCGCCGCTGCAGCTGCTGGGCTATGTTGCATTTTCCTCGCCTCTCTGCCCTCCTCCTCCGGGCAAGTGGCGTCATTTGGGCAGCAGCGGCAACTCGCCTCAGATCACCTGACACGGACCCGCTGCTGCCGCCGTGGCTACCTTACCGTAAATACCCCAGCCCAGGCAGCAGCAAGAAGAAGCTGGCAGTGGCGGCAGGTTAGGGGTTAGGGGCACAAATTACTTGCTTTGCCCCGGGTTAGGGGGCGCAAATTACTTGCCTTGCCCCGGGTTAGGGGGGGCGCAAATTACTTGCCTTGCCCCGGGTGCTGACAACCCACGCTACGCCGCTGGGGTAATGGTTGCTTGAGAGAAGGGAGTGGCCCATGATCCAACTGCCCTTTCTCTCTTAGCTGCACAATAAACTTTCCAGCCCATTCATTCTCTGTGTCCTCTCCTCTAATGACGGCTAGTTTCTCTGGCTGGTTTGGATGGTACCTGGTCCTGGTCCTGCCTATACACAGAGAGAACATAAGTGCACCTGTCTCCTCTGTACATCCTCCAATGTCACCAGACCAACATGGGGGGAAGTAATGTCTGCACATGGCAGTGGCGTAGCGTGGGGGGTGCAGGGGGGGCCGGCCGCACCGGGCGCAACATCTGGGGTTAGGGCAAATCCACGGGTTAGGGGGCGCAAATCCACGGGTTAGGGGGCGCAAATCCACGGGTTAGGGGGCGCAAATTACTTGCCTTGCCCCGGGTGCTGACAACCCACGCTACGCCACTGGCACATGGCCTACACAAAGAAACTCCAATACAAGCAGACACAGGTGACTTGGTCGAGATTACTCTTCAGTCACTACAGACCTGGAAGCCACCTATATTCGAAACAGATATTTGGCGACCTACCAAACATTTCTGTTGTGCTGGTGATGCTGTTGCAACCCATCTTAGATCAGGTCACAACTAGTGCTGGGCGATATCAGCTTTTCAACATTGCAATGTATCACCAGCAGAGGGGGGAACAAACTGCATCGGGCCCAGCCCCACAAGACACTGGGCTGAAACCATAGAATCCTAGAGTTGGAAGAGACCCCAAGGGCCATCGAGTCCAACCCCCTGCCAAGCAGGAAACACCATCAGAGCACTCCTGACATATGGTTGTCAAGCCTCTACTTAAAGACCTCCAAAGAAGGAGACTCCACCACACTCCTTGGCAGCAAATTCCACTGTCAAACAGCTCTTACTCTCAGGAAGTTCTTCCTAATGTTTAGGTGGAATCTTCTTTCTTGTAGTTTGGAACCATTGCTCCGTGTCCGCTTCTCTGGAGCAGCAGAAAACAACCTTTCTCCCTCCTCTATGTGACATCCTTTTATATATTTGAACATGGCTATCATATCACCCCTTAACCTCCTCTTCTCCAGGCTAAACATGCCCAGCTCCCTTAGCCGTTCCTCATAAGGCATCGTTTCCAGGCCTTTGACCATTTTGGTTGCCCTCCTCTGGACACGTTCCAGTTTGTCAGTGTCCTTCTTGAACTGTGGTGCCCAGAACTGGACACAGTACTCCAGGTGAGGTCTGACCAGAGCAGAATACAGTGGCACTATTACTTCCCTTGATCTAGATGCTATACTCCTATTGATGCAGCCCAGAATTGCATTGGCTTTTTTAGCTGCCGCGTCACACTGTTGGCTCATGTCAAGTTTGTGGTCAACCAAGACTCCTAGATCCTTTTCACATGTACTGCTCTCAAGCCAGGTGTCACCCATCTTGTATTTGTGCCTCTCATTTTTTTGCCCAAGTGCAATACTTTGGTAGGAGCGGCAGTGGTTTCATCCCAGCATCTTGTGGGGTCAGGGCTGATGCAGTTTGTTCCTTCAGGCGCCAGCAGCATAGGGAGTCCTTCCTCTGCCAATGCCAGGCATGCTGAAGGAAGAACGAGCTGCATTGGCTCTGGTGCCTCGCGGCTCATTCGTCTCTCGGTGTGAGGGCCAGAGTGCAATGGCGCCTTCACCTGGTGATATATCGTGGGTGAAACCACCACCATTCCTGACTCAGGAGGGAAATACCGCTGGGTGAAGGAGCCATTGCGCTCTGGCCACCAAACCGATCTCAGGTGATATATCAACACATCACCCATGTCTAGCCACAACCTTGTAGTGATCCACCAATCTTAAGACCGATTGGTCATTTTGCCAAAGAGATCAACTCTATGTAGTTCTGGACCTCACAGCCCTGTAAGGATGTCTAGGGGTGGCAGTGACAGAGGTGCTGTTGCTTGGTTTGTCCCTCTGAGTACAGGAATAGAGCCAGTATCTACAATCAATAGAATCAAGGAATGAAGTTTTTCCTGGACTGTACCATTTCAGTCTGCAGGTGAAAATTTGTATTTTCTTGTAATTCTCACCATAAGTTGTTTTTTGGGGGGAGAGAACATTGTGCACAGAAAACTAGGATGCCATAAAGAGGCACCCGGACTAGCCTTCTCCCTGCCACACCCATTTTCTATCTCATTTTGTTTCCTTGTTTGCACAAGAGATATTCGATGTGAGCCTCTGCCTTCCCACCTTAAGTGGTGCCCAGCCAAGAAAAGCTTTACCACTCAACTGAGGTGGAATCAAACAGCCTAGAGAAAGGGTACCAACTCCAAGCATCCCTGACCATTGGCAATGCTGACAAAGGGGCTGATGGGACTTGTAGTCCAACTTCTGGAGGGCATCGGTGTGGCTACCGCTGTCCAAGAGTCTAACTCATCCCACCTTTCCATCTCTGCTTCTTCATCCCCCTGTGGTGCAGCGGAGCTCTTCCGACAAGCCTGAACAGCTTTCCTAGCTGTCAACGCACAGCAAGTCTCGCCCTCCTCCCTGACCCAAGCCAAGTGGGAAGTCAAGCGCACATCCAGTGCAGACGGGTGTCAGATGCTGCATCACATTTTTTCCCTTTAAGCCCTCCGTGTTGAGAGGTTGCTGCATCCGACTGGCAGGGTCATGCCAACATCTCGAAAGACAACGCGGCGACATGCGAAACACAAAGGAGGATCAGTGTTGTCACTCGGCAATGAAACATACACGACTCCAGAGCATGTGAGTGTCGCGTGACTTACAACTGGAATGACAAGTATGCCACGTTGGTGGAGATTTAGAAAATGTAACCTTCTGAACCTCATTTGAGAGAACAGAAAGGGGCGCTTCATTCTTAACCATTAACAGAGAGAAGAGTGCTGGGTTTGTGTGTGTGTGTGTGTGTGTGTGTGTGTGTGTGTGAAAGTGCATTTGAATATCATGCCTGGGATCCCCCACATCCTTCTCTTTATAGAATGCAGCTGCAAGGGGGGCACTGAGCACAATTTTTTGAGGGTGGGGGCAGTTTTAACACTTTCCTCACACTATGGTTATTTTTTTAACACTTTCCTCATACATACGCCACATCCCCATCCAAAATTGAAGCATTTCTCCCCAAAGCTGCTATTTATAGAAAAATCACCAGGGGAACTGGGGTGTGTATTTTTGTGAAGGGTTAACCCGCTCCCCTTTCCCCCCGTGCCATGGTCCTGATTTGGATCACAGCACCCCTGGAGTTGCTTTTTTACAAACAGAGGTATGGAGATTGTGCAGTTTGCTTTAGGAAAGACACAATAAAAGGAATTTGAGCAATACGTGATCCCCTGATGGAGTTAACTTCCAAGGGTTATGATGAAGGACACTAGCTGGGATGGCATTAAACAGGGCCAGGCAGATTCAGTGGGGTTTGCCCAGGAGAATTACCTGGTGCACTGTATCACAAAGGCACTCTTTTCAAAGCAACCCCCTTGTTGCATTTTCTTAACCTTTTCCCTCACTTCACAACATCCTCCCGCTGCTGGCCATTTCCATTGCCCTGCCATGGTCTGTATTTTCTAATCTCCACTTTAGCAGGCTTAGATCTTGTCACAGACCAACAAACCAATGTTAAAACATCCTTCCCTTCTTTTATTTGGAAAAAAAGCACACAAACCCACAGTTTTGACCTTTTAGCAGGAAAATCCTTTGGTTTTTGCCTCTTGCTTTAGATTCTAAGATTTTTCTAAATGTCAGGAGTTAACTGTCTATGCGCAGCTGTCTCTGAAAACGGCAAAGCTGCCTCACAGAGAGACCACCAGTTTCTTCTGGAATGTCGACACACAGAAAGGGCAGCCTAGGAAACAAAGCTGATGCATGAAACAAAATGCAAGGCACACAATCCTCTGTCAGGCTTCTCAGGTGTATGCACAAAATCTAGTCTTGAAAGTCACAACCATTTCAAACCAAAAACTCTGGGTGCAGAAGGACCTTGAGATAACGAAGGAGAGGCGAGCCGATTCCAAATGTTTGGGTCAAATGGTGTGATCAGGGTCAGCACATGGTCAGATATAGCACTGTCGGTATCAAAGGACACACGTTTGCTTAGATGGGGAACCTGTGGCTCTCCAGATGTTGTTGGATTCCAATGCCCATGGCTTGTGGTCAGGGATGACGAGAGCTGTAGTCCAACAACATCTGGAAGGACAAAGGGAGTGGCTTAGATCCTGATGGCCATTACTAGGGTTGGAGGAGAATTTTGTGGGGTCCACATTATAAGTGTGCTGATCTAATGTGGGAAAAGCCAGCCTTACTGTCCTTAGAACAGCAGCCAGCATCTCTCCCACACAGACATCTTTGAAGAGCAGACAATGGGACTCTCAGTAGATCTATCTTCTTTCAGCCCCAGGTGGTAACTATTGTGTGTTGCCTTTGCAGAGTGGAACAAGTGAAGGTGGAGCTGAAAGGCAGGCACCAGGCAGGGAGGGCTCCAGCTGCAAAGAATAGGTTGATAGAAAATAGACCCATGACATGGCAGGGTCTTGTCTGGAGAGATGAACTGGTTCTAAGGAGAGATGAACCAGTGAGGGGCAGTGGTCAAGAGTGTAAGCCTCGACAGGTATTTCAGATAATGAAAAGTAGCCTTGCTTTGTGTTGAATACTGTGAAGCTCTCTCTCTCTCTCTTCCTGCATTGCAGAGGATCAGAGCAGATGACCCCCAGAGTCCCTTCCAACTCTATGATCCTATAACTTTTAGAAGTGGGAACATAAAGCTACCAAAATGTGAATTTGTCTTTCTAAAGGATTTTCCTAGTTATTGTCCCAAAACATAAGGATAATGGAAGGGCAGGAGAGGAAGCGATGGGAGAGACACAGGCACGTTAGTTCTGCAATGCAATCAGAGGAGACTTCTGAGAAGCGGAATAATTGCTCAAAACTTTGCTCTCCTGGGTGGTGATATCATTATCAAAATCCCCAAATTGAATCATGCCTCACTGATCAGCCTCTCCTAAGCATTAGGCCCTGCTCAAATATCATGTCCCTAGGTAGCTAGTAAATCACTATAATTAGGAGGTGTTCATTTAAAGTGATAGAAATATTAAAAACACCAAACAAGACAAATTGGTCCACGTGATGGGGTTCGGGCTGACAATACTTATGAGGTTGTCAGTAGCAGTATTTTTCTTGATTTTTCTTCTTAGCAGCTGGTAGATTTTGAAGCCTCTGTGACATTACTTTGCACAGTCCTCTCTCCACCCCCCACAGGACAGCTTAACAATGTGGCTCTAATAGGGCAGAGGTGGGATGGTCCTGGATGCTTTAGTTGAGATTCCTGCCTTGCAGGGGGTTGGACTAGATGACACACAGGGTCCCTTCCAACACTACAATTGTATGATTCTGTGAACTGCAGTGTCCAGGTGACATGCAAGGGATTCTATCTATCCATCCATCCATCCATCCATCTGAGAAAAGAAGCTTTTCCCTTCAGTAATGCTTGTGTCTCTAGCTTCCTCCTGACTATAATATTCTCTTTGTAAGCTAAAAGTGGTCGGCCAGTTCTTTATAATAATTGCTTCTTGCCAAGACTTTTGACCCCATGTCGCTGGCTTGATATATAAAGTGAATTTACGAAAGAAAGAGGGGGTAGGGAGTGGACAGCGATTAAAATGACTTCCAGGGAACGCAATGAAAAAGCTGCTCTTTCAAGGTGGGCAAGAAAAGAGAAGCTGGCTGACAGGGCTAGAAAGGAAATTGAATACCTGTGTGAGAGAGGCAAAGAGCAATCTGAAGTACAAAGCAAGATTTCTATCAACTGCACACTCTCTTTATACTTCTTATTCAGCGTCTGAGAATCACCTGACCACCACCACCATATCTCCTTCTTTTTTTTAGGATGGGAGACCCCTGCTTACTGCCTTAAAACCAGGGGAGTAATGAACCAGCTTTCACATACCAAAAATAAGAGAATGACACCCAACTGTGGCACACCCACACATAGAAAGCAACTGAGCTCACACCTGCACCCAAATCAAGAAGAGGGTGGATGCTGGGCAGGAGTTATTTCTGCTACAGGTAAGCACATGGCAGGGATTCATAGAATCATAGAATCATAGAGTTGGAAGAGACCACAAGGGCCATTGAGTCCAACCCCCTGCCAAGCAGGAAACACCATCAGAACACTCCTGACATATGGTTGTCAAGCCTCTGCTTAAAGACCTCCAAAGAAGGAGACTCCACCACCACACTCCTTGGCAGCAAATTCCACTGTCGAACAGCTCTTACTGTCAGGAAGTTCTTCCTAATGTTTAGGTAGAATCTTCTTTCTTGTAGTTTGGAGCCATTGCTCCGTGTCCGCTTTTCTGGAGCAGCAGAAAACAACCTTTCTCCCTCCTCTATGTGACATCCTTTTATATATTTGAACATGGCTATCATATCACCCCTTAACCTCCTCTTCTCCAAGCTAAACATGCCCAGCAGCGCTCCTTGGTCATGAGACAGTAATGACTCTTGGTTCAGAATTCTAATCTTCTGGGATGAGGATGGGGGCCTAGAGCAGGGGTCAGCAAACTTACCGTGCCTCGGGCAGGTGTCTCCAGCACCGATCGCATGGCAGGCCGGAGGGCGGGGGAGCGGGTACCCATACGCGTGCACACACACTATTTCTGGCGCACTTCCGGGTTGAAGGAGCACGGAAAAACTTCTGTGCATGTGCATGGGCCTCCTCCGACCCAGATGTGCACCGGAAATAATGCTTGCACATGTGTACAAGCTATTTCCAGTGCTCCTCTGACCCGGAAGTGGGCAGCCGTGCAGCGCAGCGCCGCTAAGAGCGGGTGGCGGCAGCGAGAGGTGGGGGTCGCCGCGGGCCGGATAAACGAGTCCCTTGGGCCTTATCCAGCCTGCCGACCTTAGTTTGGGGACCCCTGGCCTAGAGCAAGAAAGGGGAAGTGCCCTCAGTAGCAGCCCCACATATTTCTACAAAAGCAGAAACACTGGCCTAAGAAGAAAGGCATTTCACTAGAATCACTTTGGAAAGGGATGGAACCTCGGGGGGGGGGGAGAAGATGGGCAGGTTTGGAAATGACCAAGAAAGCAGCACCAGATTGAGGAGACAAGGGGGAAAAAATATGATTAAGGGATTTGGACTGGTGCTGGTTTGGCCCTCAAAAATATGTACTTTTGAGACTCAATATGTACTTTTGAGACTCGCTTCTCGGCCTTTTGGCTAAGATCAAGTGTAGTGTGTACTTTTGAGACTCAAAAACAAAGAAGAAGAATATTTGGCTCAGACTTAGTTAAAGATAAACACTAAGGCAAAATCCTGACCCCAGAAACAGGAGCAGGTTCTGACCTTTCAACTTTCTCCTGCCTACTTATAGGCGCAAGGCCATTTTGACAGAAGCACCCCATTGCTGAAGGAAAGCATTTCATTGCTGACGACTCTGAGCATGCCTGTGTTGCATCTCCTGACCATCTGTGAGCCTGCCATATTGATCTGAGCTCACACTAGAAAAGAGAAACTACCACTAGCAGCAGCAGCAGCAGCAGCAGCAGCAGCAGCAGCAGCAGCAGCAGCAGCAGCAGCATCTCCCTCTCCCATCCAAGCCCTATAAAGGGGGCTGCCAGGCCATCTGTCTGCAACATCAGTAACACCAAAGAAGCCATTTGTAGGGCAGCAGAAGCACACAGTTAAAATCTCAATTTTTTTGCTTTGATAAGCTTTGCCAACTTGCAATGATCCCACGAGCTTTTTCAGGGTATTTGATCTCACTAAGATCTCTTCTCCAACATAAAGAAGAAGACACTGCGTGATCCTTGCACATCTTCTGGTCCATCTTGTAATAAGATCCTACCTTTGTTTCAAAACGAAGGAGAACTGAGAGGCCATAGATGATAGATAGATAGATAGATAGATAGATAGATAGATAGATAGATGATAGATAGATAGATAGATAGATAGATAGATAGATAGATGATAGATGATAGTAGATGATAGATAGATAGATGATAGAGAGAGAGAGAGAGAGAGAGAGAGAGAGAGAGAGAGATAGATAGATAGATGATAGATAGATAGATAGATAGATAGATAGATAGATAGATAGATGATAGATAGATAGATAGATGATAGATATAGATAGATAGATAGATAGATAGATAGATAGATAGATAGATATAGATAGGTGATAGATAGATGATATATAGATGATAGATAGATAGATGATAGATAGATAGATAGATAGATAGATAGATAGATAGATAGATGATAGATAGATAGATAGATAGATAGATAGAGTCACAGCAGCCACTGCAGAAAGGAAATCAGTTTCTCAGGAGATGCTCCCAAGGTAGGCATCAATCCCCAAGCAAACATTAATGACCCGCATTGCAGGATCAGACCAAGAGTCCATCTAGGTACCTAGGGAACTCCCCTGCTTCCTGGTACTATTAATACACATGCAGAGGATTGAGTGTGAGGCCTTTGGCGTGTGAAACATGGACCCCACTACTGTGCTCTGGTCCTCCCTGCCCCAAGGATCTACTTCTGTACACCAATAGGCTGCAGGTGCTCATAGGCAGAGCATGATGTGCCTGCTGTTCACCCCGAGCATCCTGTGATCAGAGACAAATGGCCTCTGATGACAGAAGCTCTATTTTGGCTTGTCAAGGCCAATGTTCATTGATGATAACATAAAACCACAATGAGAACATTTTATTCCTTATATATGGCTCCTTCATCAGGCCCCAGGGGCAGGACATAAAAAACAATGTTTTTTGTTGTTGTTTTTAATGAGCAGATAGCACATTGTAGGTTGCTGTGCCTGGTTTGAGAAAAGAGGCCACACGGCCCTACTTCTCTGGGATATTTCTGAATAGCTTTCTTAGTTTGTGATGCTATTTTAGGGGTGTTGCTATATTTCCTGCATCTCTCTCCCTTGTGCCCCACCGACTTGCCTCCTCGACCTCCTTCCAGGTAGTTAAAGAATAAAATAAAAAAGTGAGGGTGACAACCTGCAGCTTCCAGCTGGGGGGCCTTCTAGGTGATTCATGATGCAGGTGGGTTGCTGAAGACCTCAGGATTCATCGGCAGCCAAATAGAAATCATTTCCCTTGTTTCTTGTGACAGGCTCCTCTCTTTGAAAGAGACTGTGGGGGTGAATATTGAGGGGGGGGGAATGGGATGGGAATGGGGATAAAGTGGTGCTTTACTCATGATGGGTGAGTTGCTCTACAATCATGCTGAAGAAGAGCAGGTATGATTAATCCATTTGGCAGCTGTTTTGCACAGTGTAACTATCCTTGCAAAGGTGGAATGGAGTGGGCGGGTGGCACCAGGCTCCGGGGACTGATGCTGGCGTAGGGAGTCCACTGACGCTTAAGCACGTGGATTCGACAGGCAATAATTGCATGAAAAGTTTGTCTCAACAGAAGAAGAACGGGCACTTTGGCTACCCATCTCCAAGACACAAGGAATTGTTTTGTAAAAGCAACATACAGGGTTGATAGCAAATCTCATTGGTACTTCACACTAGGTTTAGTCATCTTTGCTCTTCTACGTTCTTATTTCGTCTCAGCCTAGTGCCCTTAGGCAGAACCTCAGTATAAATTAAGAAACAAGAACAGCAGCATGTGCTTCATCACTTGCATGCAAAGTCAGAGACACCAAGAAGAGGATTTAGGTCTACAAGGGAGGGAAGGAGAGGGAGAGGGAGAGGGAGAGGGAGAGGGAGAGGGAGAGGGAGAGGGAGAGAGAGAGAGAGAGAGAGAGAGAGAGAGAGAGGGAGGGAGGGAGGGGAAGAATTATTGTTCTTCAGATGAGGAAAAGAAAAAAAGGGAAACTCAACATGATATTAGCTGCTACTTCTCTAAAGCAGTGGGAGGTTGGCCTTGATCGAAGGTCTCCACCAGCCAGGATCTAGCACGTCGCGTCTTGGGTCACCAACACCGTGGTTCCTCAGAAGCTCAGGCTAGTTAGACTTTAGGGGCTTGTGTCCTGGAAAAAGAGGACACATGGCAACCCTTTTCCCTTTGGGGCTGCAGTGCTAGCTGCAAAGAAGTCAGCTGATCTCCCAGCTTGAATACTGTCAGCTGATTCTCCAAGCCAATCAAGGCACACCAGGCTCTAAAAGCCAAGCCAGCTCATACGTCCAAGGAACATATCTTATGCATGAGCTGCCTACTCTCCTGCTTTCTGCTTTTGACCTTTGTCTGCTTGGCCTGGTGCCTGAACTCTGACCTGTCTGTGACCAGATCCACTGCCCCTCTGCACCTTCCCTATCTGTGCCCAAGGGACACCCCAGCTGCATCCTGCCAAGAGCTGAAACTGTCGGAGCGGAGCTGTATAGGCAGCTACTGAGTGGGAGTCCAGAGCCAGGAACTGAACTGAGTCTAAGCCAAGGGAACCAGAAAAGAAGCTGAGAGCTGGAGCCAGGAATGGCCATAGTTACTCAAGCAAATTTCTGAACAGGAAGGCTTTAGATGGCCCAGGGTAGCTGTACACAAAACGGGGGTTTCTCAGTTCTAGACCTAGTGGCTGTCTATAGAAGCACCGGAACCAGGTTACAGATGCAGTCAAGCCTGTGAGGAGATGAAGTTTGTGTCCCACAGAGCTGGGATCAAAGTTGGATGGAGCCCTGGAGAAGATCTGCAGGAGGGTAAGTCTAGAGGGAAAGTGGGAACTAAACTAGATGCGGTAAGCAACAGGGAGCTGGTAACCCCTCATGTCTCCTCTGCTCTCCCAATGCCACATGAGAATACTGCACAATGCGACATGCTGCCATCACAGAGCACTTGTATCACATGGAAGAGAGGGTAAGGATCAGCTCCTTGACCCATGTTACATCTAACCTGGCCCTCAATCAGGAGCCAGGGTCCTGTGCCAAGATGTCCATATGCATTGGGATGGGAGGGAAGAAATGGTCAGAGAGGCCTGGCAATAAGCAGATCAACTGCCAGGCAGAGAGGCAGAGGAGGAGGAAGCAGGTCAACAAGCAAAGGCACCTTGAGCATGACTGGGGAAGCACACCAGTAAGCCCAGAGGAAGGTTGGTTGTTGTCCAGTCAAAGACGCAGGCCTGACCAGGAAGGAGCAATAGAAAGGGCAAGTCAGGAGGAACCCATGTAATTGTTTGGGAGAAGGGCCATAGTTCAGTGGTAGAACACCTGCTTTGCATGTAGAAGGGCCCCTGGTTCATTCTATGAAGTCTGAAACCTTGGAGAGCTGCTGCCAGTCTGTGTAGATAAATACTGAGCTAAACTGACATATTGTCTGACTCCAGCCTTCCTAAGTCTGGATCATTGTGGTGCTGTGTTGGCCCCTTGGAGGACAAGACTGTCTCTTCTTCCCCCTCCCTGGAGTCTTGGGCTTGCTCTCCAATGCACAGACCACTTTGAATCCAGGCTGATCCAGACAGCATCTTACCCATCACAAAATGCCCATTCACATTGTTGATTTGTAGTGCTTTGCAAATCACATTTAACCTCCTGCTGCCCTCGCCAAGCACCTACTTTGACATCAGAATGGTTTCGACTAACCTAACAGGTAAGGTGACACCTTTCGTCAAGCCAGCTTAAATGTTATCGCCTTAATTAATTTCAGCCTTATTTTATGAGTTTGGCGTGGCACTGAGCAGCTATAACCAGCCTCAGTGTCTTCCACAAGGTACCGAGTCGACTCGGGAAATGATTCAACAAGATCAGCAAGCCGTGCATGACAGAAAACAGAAAAGTGGGATGCTGGGAAGATCAATTAATTTGACAGCCCTCAATGATATTTTTCTCTCCCAAGCCAGGCCTGAAATTCATTATTGTGCTAATACTTGGAGGCTGGGAGTCAGACACAGCAGCACTTAAATCCCTTCCTGCTCCAGTGACTGCTGCCTTCTCCAGGATGGCTCTCCCGGCAGCTTTACAAAGAAACTCACAGCCAATTTCAGTACTGGAAGGCAGCAAAGTTAACAGACAAGCAAAGGAAGCCCCTAGATGGAAAGTTGAGTGACAGATGCATATAAGTTGTCTTCAGATAACAGAACTCACCATTCCAGAAAAGGTTTCCTTTTATCTAACTCCTTGGTGTCCTAACGGAATGGCTTCGACTGCTTAACTAAGGGAAACTGTCCTGAATTTTTTATTTTGGCCTGGGATTTCTACCTTTTGGGTTCTCCTTCAGGAACTAGAAGTGAAACATTTCCCCCAAATCCAGGCTCTTTACTGGGGGCTTGTGTGGGAATCTGTAGCCAGCAGAAGGGTGCAGTTATTGATCTGGCAAAAGGCAAAGGTGAAGCTCTTGAGACCTATCCTGACATCTAGAACGGATGTTTTAAAATGTTGTAAGCCACCTTGAATCCAAACTTGGGGGAAAGTTGGGCTATAAATATATTAAGTAATAAATATGACTAATAATATACCAGGTCTGGCCAATTCAAAGGCTTCATACTGGTTGTACATTGCAGGAGTTGAGATTGCCCACTGCTGCTAAGGCTCTTGTAATGGTTCTAGGGGTTGCTTGTGCGTAAGCAGGTGCCTATCTCCCCGGCTGGGTGCAAACACCTGGCTGGGTTGCCAAAGTGAACCTTTTCTGTCCGGACAGCCACTCACCCGTGGCTGCCTCAGTCGCTGGCAGAATCCGTCAGTGGGCGTTTCTTAAACTTCTTCCAGCAAAGAAGCTCTTTGACGCCTAGTCTCCTCCTACTCTCTCTGCGCGAAAGCCTTCTGCGCAAGGAGGGCGTGGGCAACGGAGGACCCCTACTCTCCCCGCTGGTCCCAGGCAAGGAGTCGTGGGACCGCCTCGCCGCTTCCCCCATCTGCCCCCCTTCTCCACTGGTGCTACGCTGATTCCCTTCCCCAGAACATGGGCTGCTTCTCCCGATCCCTGGACGCTCTCTGGAATCCCTCTGGCTCTTGCTCTCTCCCTCCGGCACTGATGGCAGTTCCCTGACATCTCTGAACAGCCACAGTCTTAGTTCAGAGGAAAAAATCTTAGCCCAAGTTTCCCCACGCTGATGCCCTCCTGATTTTTGGGATTCCAACTCCCATTACCACCGACCATGCTGGCTGGGAATTATAGCCCAAAATATCTGCTTGGGAAAGGCTGCCCTAGCCTGAACACACAAGGTCCCAGTTCATGCTTTCTTTGGTTTGATAGACCCTTAAGCCCAACCAGCTTTTAACCTAGAAAACCACACACTCCATACTTATAGATAGCCCTTCCATTTGGGATTTGTTGCCTTCAGTTGGGATGGTGGTGAAGGCACCATGAGATGGATCCTACGAAAACAGGTAAATCCACACAAATGCCAACATTTGTATTCACACCACTGTTGGAGCTATCTAGCGCTATGTTTGGTTGAAAGCCTACTGCAGCTTTCGGAGATGTGAATAATTCTCACTTCGTGCTAGAGCTCCTCTCCTGACGGGACTGCCACCCCCCCAGCTCAGCTCCTTTTTGCTAGAGGTGCACTGGGGAAAAGATTTATGCAGACACCATCTCTGCAATTATGGACAGCAGAAAAGGCGCCCAGATATCATACAAAGTGATGCATTTTTGCCAGCAGGCCTGTATGCATCACAGATCCAGTAACAGCTGTCACACTCCGGTCTCGTCTGAGCTCCAATACTGCCTTGGCTTTATTAAATGCTCTTTCAGTTAGATGCTCTCCTCTCCCTTCCCTGCCACTTTCCCCATGTGACTGTATTCTCTTCACCAAATTTCTCAGGGCGACAGGAAACGTCCCAACTTCAAAGGGGATATGGTGTGATTGGTGACTGTTTCCATCACATGGTGTTACATTTTTAATGCTTATTTCTTTCGGCAACACGTAGCTAATTAGCAATGACCTAGAGGCAGCCAAACCGCTCAAAAGGCAATCTCTGCAGCCCTTGGGCATTCTTTAATATCTGGCTTCTCTCACTGCATCACATCTTTTAGCAATCATCCCTGATGCCCAAATAAGACAATCTGTTACCTCTTGAAGAGGGCTAAGAAAGTGACAAGGTGATCTGGGGAGAGCCTGGGCAGTTATTTATTTCAAAGGAAATGGGAACAGGCCTCTTCAATAATCTCTGCTGACCAACAGCCCCCTCCTCCTTGATCTTCTGCTTTCCAGTCTTAGCTTCATTCTTGCCAATATATTTTATTGTTCTAAAATTAACTATGGAACAGACCTCCTTTTGGCATCAAATGGGTTTTAGCCAGGAGGAGGAAAAATCAAATGTTTCCAAATATGTTTCATCTAGAGACATAAGCGCCTTAAACAGCTTTCTGCGATGGATGCTTTTGTGCTTCCGTCAGATGAAAGATTCTGAGTAACAACAGAAGTTCTTTACAGCACGGGTTACGGCTGATCTTGATTGTATGTTGTCTTCCAGACGGGGTGCTGATATGCGTTCCAACCACAACAGCACCTCCATAGAATCAAGGTCAGACAGAATGATGCTGGAAAAGCACAATCCAGGGAATTAATCTAGATGGCAATAGATTCCACTGAAGCCACCAGATCTATAACCAATGATCATGGTTTCTTCTAGACAACTATCACTAGACCTGAAATCCTTTCAGCAATGATTTTCTACGATTGGGAATATCTGCTGAAGATTATTTTCCATCATTCATGTATCATCTTTGATATGCAAAGAACATTTGTGCCCAGGATCCAAAGAGCTCTGTGAGGACTTTTGCAAGCTGAGTGTGATTTCCTGCCCTGCTCTCAACAGCAGCCTCATGAAATATCACAAACTGATAATCCCCTTCAATTCTAACAGAACCTTGCCTGCAGGAGTGTTGTACAGAAATTATATCCCAAGCCCCTAAAGGTGTGTGGAACTCTCTGTGATGGACAAAACTGCTGCACAACGTGGGTTGAGCTCTTTACCTATTATTGCAATTTATCTGGTAAGTATTTAAGTTAGAAGCTGTTCCTTCATTCCAGTATGGTGGACTATGGTGGACTTTTGGATTCAAGTTAAGAAAAAACTTATAAATAAAACAGGCTGTTTAAAGTTTGGGATGGGGGAAAGACATAAATCCAACCCTTTCCCATCAGAACCACACAAAAAATGTTTATACTAAGAGGCCCTGAGACATTTTATGTCTCTCTAGCAACCCCAGGATGGTATCACTGTTTGGTATTTATGGTTCAGTATCGATTCCAAGGGAATGCACTTTTATTGTGTTTCTGTAGAAAATCCAGCTGCGTAAAATACAGGCATTAACACACTGAAAAGAAAGCAATGTGCTTTTGCACATTGCACAAGGCAAAACTGGGTAGATGTTGACAAATTGCACAGAACAAAACATGGATCACATGCCTTGCCGCCTAGGGGCCATTTTGCACATTACAGGCAAACTCCAGTAGCCTTAGACTGCCAGCCAGTTCACTGGCCCATCTCTGTCTGCTGTGACCAGGCTCAAGCAAAGGTTTCTTCCAGCACTGCAGCTGGAGATCCTTTACAGGAGATGCCAAGGACTGAACCAGCAAAGCATGAACAGTACTCCACCACCAACTCTGGCCTGTGCTAAGTTTGTACAGAGACACACACTGAGATCAGAGCTGCAGCCAATCATGGCTCCCCTGTTTAATACATGTGTTTGCAATACACGTTATACATGCAACACTTTAAGGTGCAGACTTAAAACATGGGCTTACACCTGAAAAACGTAATGCATAAAGGGGCCCTTAGGACAGCCCTTAACAATCTGAGCATTTCATCTTTTTGCCACATTTTGTGATCACAATGTACCCTTCTTTTTGATGAACTATAAATACTGCCAAATGGTGGAGATAAAATTCAGTTTACTGCATCCACCCGCCCGCCAATCCCTTCATCATCGCCCAGATAAGCTTCTGGCTATCGGGAGTCACGTGACTCTCACACATGCCTTGTGATTATTTTCCAGTTCAATTAGCAAGCACCAGAGTGGAGCAGTAATTTTATACTACAAGTATGGGCTCCAGGAAAATATTTTTCATTATGCTATCGCTGCCACCACCCCAAATATGGAAAAGAAAAGCTAATAACATTACTGCCGTGTATTCTCCAGTGTTCCGGCTAGTGATTTTACTGCAAGAAGCAACAAGTCTTTTAATGCCCCCTTACCAAGTTCCAGGTTCCTTAAACAAACAAAAACAAATTCTGAATGCTCCTTCTAGATACAACAGTTTATAATTGTGATGTTTGCAGCAAACAGATCATACAGCCTTCTCCAACCTGGTGCCCTCCAAATGTTTTGGACCAAAATCCCAGCAGCCCCAACCAGCATGGCTGTTGCAGACTGGGACTGATGTGGAGTTGTAGCCCAAAACATCTTGAAAGGCCAAGGCTGTCTTAACGGTTCGAAGTCCAGAAGCCAACAGGAATCCAGTTTTACCTTTTTTGTCCACTTTTCCTGCTTTCCTCCCTAGGCGCACAAGAGAAACTCCTACATCATTTCATGTCTCAGAGGTCACCATGGTCCTAGCATTACTGGTGCAGTGTCCCAAGACAGGCATCTCTTTTTGGGAACCCATAGCAAAATATTCCAAGCGATTGTCAGTCTAGAAATGTGGTCCTGTTTCTGCTAATCCATGTTCACGTTTAACCCAGTCAAATCTGGCAGCCGAAAGCAGCTGCTCTCAACCTGTTCCCAGATCTTGCCACCTCTCCAGATCGCTTCCCAAGCTCCGTAAACAAAGATGTTAAGAGGCAATAAATGAAGACAGAAAATGCATTACAACAAGAGGAAAGTTGTTCTAAACTCAACCGTTTCATGTGCTTGTTTTTAAGGTTATTGCTCAGACCTCAGAGGTAACAAAAAAACACTTTAGCTGCTGTCGCTTCCTCTTTGCAAGCTCCGTGGAGATCAGGAACTTCTTTCCCCTGCCTCCTCCTGTACCATTCACACATCCAAAAAGCAGAAGGTGAGTAATTGTGATAACAGCAGCTTGCGGTTTGACATATAATGCGGGGAAAGCAATACCTTGCTTCAACGTTACCTACTGGACACTAGCAAGAGGCAAATTTGTCAATTTCAGTTTCTCTCAGTTGCTTTTTCAATTCCACCCCATTCAGCCAACCCCATTTATGAATCAATTTGCATTTAAAAAAACCCAGTCTGCACATTGTTGTATGTATTTCTCCTAATACATTTGTATGCAATTTTCCATAGCTGCCTCCTTCACTCCATAGACATTGGACAATGTTTTCAAACCTGCTGCCTGCTTGGGAAGCTTATCCGCAACAACAACAACAAAAAATATGCAGCTTTCTCAATGTGAGCAAAAAGGCAGATATTTGTGGCACCCCTACAAAGAACTAAATTGAACTTGACTCCAGAAAATGGCTACTAGTCAAGATATAGGTACAGCTTTACGCACCATATGTGGCCTGTTACATTGCAACGTACAAAGGCTGGGATAGCCAGCCATAGCAGCATCTCACTATCAGTGTAAAGGTAAAGGTCCCCTGACAGTTAAGTCCAGTGGTGAACGACTCTGGGGTTGCGGCGCTCATCTCGCTTTACAGGCCGAGGGAACAGATGTTTGTCCACAGACAGTTTTTCCGGGTCATGTGTCCAGCATGACTAAGCCACTTCTGGCGAAACCAGAGCAGCACACGGAAACGCCCTTTACCTTCCCGCCGGAATGGTACCTATTTATCTACTTGCACTTTGACGTGGTTTTGAACTGCTAGGTTGGCAGGAGCTGAGTTAAAAGGCAGATAAGGCCATTCAAGTAAGCGAGTGACTAATTCCATCCTTCAGAGAGATGTGGAAGGAAGCTTATTCGTGGCTTCTCTCCCTCCCTCCTCTTTTTTCTTCTCTCTCTCCCCCCCCCCCATATTAGCTCAATATGCTCTTGTAAGTATTAACAAGAGACAGCAAATATGGTTTCTTCTCAAGTAGGATAGGATAGCCAGGAAAATCCCAAGCAAAACACAATTTGTGCTCCACTCCAAAACTTTGAGAGTTGTGTTATGTGCTGAGGGCCTAACCTGCCTGTCAGACTTGCTCCCTAATCTTGCAGCCAAAATCATCCAGGCTCAGGACCCAGACAGATCCCTTTCAAAATTGGCAACCACCCACTTTAAAGTTCCCCACCATGACACCTTTCCAACCTGAAGCTCATTAGATGCTGCCTGTCTCTGAATAGGGTTTTAACCAGCTTTAGTTGTGGAAGCCGGGAGAATTCACATCCCAGCCTCTGCCTTGTTATCTTTGATACTGGCGCTGCCTTTGGATGGGAGGACAAGGCAAAAACATAAATAACAATTGCCTGTCAGTCAAAAATCACTTAGGCTTAGTATTTCGTCACAATGCCCCAAACAGCTTTTAGACAGGAAAACAGACTTGTTTATCACACTGAACGGAGAGCCCAGTTCCAACAGGAAAACTCCCAGCTGATCAAGTTTTGTTTTTTTTTTAACTTCTCAGTGTTTTGGATGACAGAATGAGTGTAAATCAGAGTGGCTTGGTGCAGACGTAGGGTTGGCATGGTCAGGCGTTTGCCAAGGGCCCCACCCAAGTGGAGCAGCCACTGAGAAAAGCCCTCTCAGCCCTGCTTCCTCTTCTTCACCACAACAACTTCTTCACCTGCTTCTCTCCCTGGTCCGGATAATGGTGGTGGAGGGACGGAAGAGCAGGAGACGCCACCGCTTGCTTTCTCACACTGAGAGCCAGTGTGGTGTAGTGGTTAAGAGCAGTGGACTCGTAATCTGGTGAACCGGGTTCGCTTCCCCGCTCCTCCACATGCAGCTGCTGGGTGACCTTGGGCCAGTCACACTTCTCTGAAGTCTCTCAGCCCCACTCACCTCACAAAGTGTTTGTTATGGGCGAGAAAGGGAAAGGATAATGTTAGCTGTTTTGAGACTCCTTAGGGTAGTGATAAAGCGGGATATCAAATCCAAACTCCTCCTCCTCTTCTTCTTCTTCTCCTCCTCCTCCTCCTCACTGGCTGGCTGGCAAGTGGCAGCAATGAAAAGGCAACAGTAGCAAAAGCTTGCCATGGCCAGCATTGTGCAGATGTAATGCTGCCTGATCCCCTAACCAGGGTTAGGACACGGGGTGTGCTGACTCAAAAAATCCACATGGCAGGCACCCCTCCTCCCTTTCAGTTTGCAAATTGATAAGCGTTAGCGTTACACCTGTGCTGGTGTTCTCACTAGCTGTAGTCAGCACCAAATCACATTGTACAATCGTGGTTAGAAATAATTTTTCCTGTGCCCACAGGACACAAACCATAGCTAGTTCTGAAACTGAACAAGGGGGACGGATGCTTGTCCAAGCTGGGAAGAAAAGGGACGAGTGCCTGTCAAGGGCACTTCAGGGACAAAGGAATGCACAGGGCAGATTGCTAACTCTATATTGGCAAAGATAACACTTACAGTCACTTTTACACCTCTGGAGACCTACGCACACCAATCTAGCATCGACAAAGCTATTTCCAGGTCTGCGCTCTAAGGCGCAGTTGCAGAAACAGGGGACCACTTCCCTTCCAACAGTTTATGTACCTTTTCCCCGACAGACGGTGCACACACAGCCGGAGACTATAGCTTTGTGGAAGCTTCCTCTGCTCATTCCTTTTCAACCCCCTTCTGGTTCAGGGAGACAGTGGTGCAAGGGAGTGGAGAAGCACCTGGCTCTTCATTTGCCTGACCTGCTTCTTCCTCTTCTTCTCCTGACCCATCCTGTGCGCCACTCTCCAGCTCTGAAGCTTCTTCTGCCTCTGCCTCTTCCCTCCTAGCCAGTACAGTTCCTCACAAACTGCTGACCCTCTCTCCCAAGTCAGACTCCAGCATGCTACCCTGAAAGTGCACCAGTCCCATGGCACTCTGGACCTGCTAACCATGGTATCAGGGAACTGACATCGGAGCGAGAGGTGGAGGCAAGGCTTCCGAGTGATGCAGGAGAGGGGACCAGCAGAGGGGAAGGAATTCAGCGCAACACCAGCAGAGAAGGGAGGGAGATGGAGGATTCGGAGAGGGGTCTCCAAGACTCTTTGACCGAAACTAGTGGAGAGAGCGCAGGCACACCTCTGCCCAGTCCTTCCTTGCGCAGAAGAGTTCCGCGCAGGGAGAGTAGGTGGAGATTGGGCGTCAAACAGCTTCTATGCTGGAAGAGGTTCAAGAAACGCCCACTGACGGATTCTGCAAGCGACTGACAGGCCACGGGGTGGAGGGCTGTCAGCCAAGGCATGGTTAGCCAGGCAATCTAGCCGAAAGTAACGGCAACTTACGCACAAGTAACCCCTTATAACCATTACACATGGTTAGGCAGTTTTATATCTGGACCAAGTCTGTACATACTTTATGGAGAGTACGTTATGCATACAGAAAGGAGCTTTTGCCATGACACCCTCTTTGGGAGCTTTCAATGAAATCTGGCTGACTTCTGTTGAAAACAGGATGTTAGGCCACATGGACCCTGGGTTTCATCCAGCAGGGAATCCTCCAAACCTACAATTCTATGATATGTTTATAGAGGAAAATAAGAAGAGCTGATAAATATTTAAACCAGCTTTCCTCTACTTGGTGCCCTGCAGGTACTTTGGACTTCATTCCTAACAGCTCCGAGCAGCGCAGCTATCAGGGATGATAGGAGTTGCAGTTCAAAAAATCAGCAGGGCAACATGTTGGAGAGCTTGATTTAAAGGTATCATCACAAACAACTCAGTAAAACGAAAGGTTATCGTGCTCCAGCGAAGAATGTAATGAGTCTAACAAGAGTATTAGCTCTCCCTTTAGAACTGTAGTCTTGAAAAAGAAGTGTTAAGAAAAAAAGTTGTGCTCTACACAGCTTCTAGAAACCCAAATTAATTTAAGCAGTGGATGGAGAGGTGAATAAAGCAGATAGCCATGCTATGTTGGAAGAAAAAAAAAGCAAAAAACCAAACAAGTGGAGGCTTCCAAACAGTATAGGAGGATCAGGGGATTCATTGAGTCCAACTGAAATCATGGTGCCCAATATTTAAATCGACCAATTCTTTTTCAAATAAACTTCATTGATTTGTTTTAAACACTTTGAGCTCCTATTTTATAGGATTTATACATCCAAGTGTTGCATTAATGGTGTTCCCACCTTTTGATGTTTATTACCACAACATTCTCCAATTCTAATGTTTGGCTATCTGGTTATATTCCCTACAAACTTTTTTGCAGAGGGCATGGGGATTGTATTCTATTTTTTTTTTTAAAAAAAATAATATTTGTTACTTTTAAACACTACAAAAAAGGAAAGAAAAAAGAAAAAAGACAAAAAGACAAAACAATATAAAAACATAACACAACACTAACACAATATGCTAAACAAAACAAAACAAAAACAATTTAACACACATCATACAATTTCAATGTTATATTTTTCATTTACTTGTTTCAATGACCTCCTCACACCTCCCTTTTGTATTCCACTTCTGTTAATTGTTTCAGTAATTCCTTTCCATCTTTCTCTGTTTTCTGTCCTATATTTATCTTAACATATTCTAACCTTATTTTTCCCTAATACTCTAATAATCTATTTATACTTAATTCCTTATAACATTTCTACTAAAGCCATATAACTTCATTCCAACATTTTTCCAACATTCGTCAATTTTACAATATTTCTATAAATAGTCTTTAAACTTTTTCCAATCTTCTTCCACCGTCTCTTCTCCCTGGTCTCGGATTCTGCCAGTCATTTCCGCCAATTCCATATAGTTCATCAACCTGGTAATCTTCTGTCTGATGCTCTTAACTCTTTTCAAAGTCCCTTCTGCAAGTCTTCTTCGTATTTATACATGCACTTTACTTTGTCTTCTACTGATCTTATTTTTATTTTCCTTCCTTTGAGGCTGAAGAGTAGATCTCGGGGAAACTCCCACCTAGAGATGATTTGGTTCGTTCTCAACCGGGCAACCAAATCTCCGTAGTTAAACCCAAAATCCAAAAGATATTTCGGGACATCTTTCAAAATTTCCACTATTGACTGTTGTTCTTCTAGGTTCTTCTGGTAGTTCCAACAGTCTCTTATTTTTTTCTTCTCTTTTTTCCCCTCCTCTTTTCTTCTCTTTTTTCCCTCCTCTTCCAAGTCTGAAGGCCCTCACAATTTTAATCTCTTCTTGACCCAAGTCCAAGTCCCAAAAATCAGCAAATTCCTGCGTGATAGACTTATGGTCATCAAATTGCATCTGTAAGGCTGGGACTCTCTCTCTCTCCAACTGTGTTACTTTAGGTTCAACGGCAACAACTTTCTCCCTAGCCTTCTCCGCAGTTTGCCATGTCAAAGTAGATTCCTGTATCAATTTCTGAATAGTTTCTGTATTGATGTTCACTTTTTGTCCCAAATTATCAATTTTGGTAGTTACCACATCCACCTTCTTGTTAAGCTGTTCCAGTGAGTTACTTATCTTACTTAATGCGACTGCTAAGGCCTCTTCTATCGACATTCTTAACTGATTCAAGGTCAGTCCCCGAGTCTCACAGCTTTTTATCTTGCAGCTGGAAATTCCCCCAGATCAGCTCTTGTAACAGTTTCAAAAGCTTCCTCTAGAGGGAAACAGTTTCTATTTGTATTAGTCCTTTTAGACACAGTTCAAACAATAAAGTTAGTTTCAATTTTCAGTTACTTTTACTCCTTTTTAAACGCAGACGGAGACATTGGAAACAATGTATTTCTCTTATTTAACTAACTGTCAGTGAACGCTCTAGTCACGGTCAATGAGCATTCCAAAAGACGTCAGTCTTACTAGCAGCCCGTTTCCAGGTTTGGAGCGGTGGTATTTTAACTTCCTTCACTCTCTCCTGCAAGCATATACAATCCAAAACTTCCCCCCTCTTCTCCTGCTTCCAAGGGGGATTTAATATTTTTTACTGATGGAAATTTAGACCTTCACAGTAGGCTTTCCAAGACTTTAGCTTGCAGCCTCTTTGCTTCAGTCTATTTACAAAAGGGGAAGGCGGACTTCCTGTTTTGAACCTCCCCGTTTCGGTGCCAAATTAAGACGTTTAAAAATCCAATTCTTCACTCTACTCACGGGTAGTTGCTTTAAGATCAAATTGTCCACAGGAAAAAGTCAGCGCTCTCCGGCAAAAGCTATGCGGCTTCGCTCCGCGGAAAAAGCAATCAATTCGAAGCACCGTGCCGCTCACCCCACGTCGCTCCGGATCCCCGAAACCGGGTTTCCCCGCGAGTAGGGGAGGTGCAAAAGGTGCCAGCTGAATCCCACGTTCACAGGCTTCACCCGCCTGTGATTTTTAGTGGGTCTCCGCCTTCGCCGTGGTGGCCAGACCCGAATTTCCACGAAGCAAATTCCTCCCGATCAGAGGAATTCTGCCATTACCGGAGGCGCCAACCCGGAAGTCCATGGGGATTGTATTCTATGAACAACAAATTAGGCATTACATGTAGTGAACTTGTATATTCCTACCCACTGCCAATGTTAACAAACAGTTTTGTCTCTTACAGCAGGCTTTTAGAGGCCACATGGAAAATTGCCCCTGAGTGGGCTTGATCCTTGCACCAAGACCTGACTTTCCATAGCACCTAACCGAGCAGTTTCACTACTCACAATCAAGTCTCTTTTGTTTCATATCCTTAAAAAGCTACATAAGTTTCCCCCTCTTTACACTTGCAAACGCATTATAGCAAATATCAATATTTACTCATTGGCCGCTTCAAAGTAACACTGATATTATTATATGGTAGATTACATATTTGACAGTTCTTAGGGGTTCTCTTACGAACGTGCTATAGTCTGCCTCTACTCACTTTATCTACTTACTTTCCAGCTGTCTGTATCATCTTATTCTGGATAACCTCTTTTTGCAAAAACATGATTTTCAGATTCTACCGTACAATCTTTCTGTTTGGAGCAATTGTGTGTGATTCTTATAAATTGGCCATAGGGAATATTCTCTCAGATATGCTCTGGATGTGAGCGATTGTAAATGAGAAACATATTTCTTTTTATTCTATATTATGGTGTCCACCTCTATCGTAATATCTAGATATTTCCATCTCTGGCAGCCTTTGTTCATTCTGGATTTGGCCTTTTTGGATCTATTAACCCATGAATTCAATTCAATTAGATTTTTCACTTTCCTGCCAGATAAGAACTGTATCAATATATATCTTCACCATAATTTGATATACCCTATAGCAGGGATGGCTAATTTATGGTCCTCCATATGTTGTTGAACTACAATTCCTATCATCCCTGATCTTGTTGGCTGAGCCTGCTGGAGACCAGCAACATCTGGAAGGCTACAGGTTCCCCATCCCTGCCTCAGAGAACAGAGTTATTCATTCAGTGTGCATTGATTTTTTCTAATTGTCCCATCTACAAATAAGAAAGTTTTGGTGACATGGTTTCCCCCCCCCCCCACCTGCAGAAAAGAATATTGCCCCTCCCCACAGAGCTGTAACAGGCACTTTCTCTGGAAAATGCTGAAAAAGCACCTCTTTCCCCTTTTGTTTGACACTTAGTCCAGAATCCTGTTCTCATAGTGGCCTACCAGATGCTTCTCTTGGGAAACCCAAAAACAGGATTCAAGCACAAGAGTGGCTTCCAGCAGCTGGTATTCGGAAGCCTTATTTCAAGGCAGGAGCCAGGAGCAAGTCAGCAATAACAGAGAGGAGGCGAGATGATCACAGCAGGAGGGGGAGATTCCCTGGCTTCACCACCAGTTTGCCTCTACACTGCCCTCTTGACCCCACTTCCCTCCAGCCTCTGCTTCTACCTTGGATTCTGAACTGCTCTCTGCCACCACCTCTTCCTGCTCAGTAAATCCAGTTGCCTCTTCAGCTTCCGACACCTCCCCTCCCCCCAGTCTGCTCCCTTTTCTCCCTCTGCTCCCTTTTCTCCCTCTGACTCCCTCATTGTTGTCCCACCACCAATCCCCTGGCTTTGAGCCTTCTTCCCTGGGGGTTTCCTAGTTGATGCCTCCCACCATTCCTTTGCATCCAGCCAGTCCATGAAACATTACTACTTCCAACTGTGGAAGTAGCCACTGATAGCCTTGTTATTCTTTTCTGATAAACTAGCTGGAAGGAAGGAAAGAAGGACAGCCACAGCCATAATGAGGGACTTAAAAATGACATCTGGGCTGACAGCATGGGTGGAATGCATGATGCATGATGACGCACCCACTTTTTTGCACGCTCCCAAGCCAGCTATATGCACTGTGCTTCTGCGGGTTCATAAACCCTTTTTCCAAAGGCAGGAGGAAAAAAGGGGGGCAGAACTGGAAGAGCTGACACTCTGCATTTCCTGACTTTTTAAATGCTTGATTACTCAGCCTTAATGCTTCATTAATGCTGATTCTTGCCTGGAACAGAGTACACATGCCCATCTATGAACTCACAGTTTATACAAGAGCTTGGGTCTGATGTGACCTTTAATCAGCAAGGAAATGTGCGGGGAGGGCTGGCCAGGAGGCTTCTCAAGTCATTAAGGTGTCTTCTCAATTGAAGCCTCTCATGAATTATTTGTAAGCTATTTTCTCACTTATTTTCAGCTGTGCGCCCACACAGACATCCCCCAATAACAACAGACTTCCAGAAACGCAACCTGTCTGTTAAGCTATTTGTCTATTTCCCTTTCATGCACTGATTGTTGTTGCCAGGCTGACGTTGCTATGCTGCTATTCTAGAACAAGACCGGACAGGTCAATGCAGATGAAAAAGCAGGGGTGGGGGTAGGGATCTTTGGAGAGGGCAAATTAAGGCTCAGTAACTGGTATTGAGCAGAAGCGTGTCACAATGGAAAGTGTGGGGTTCGTTGCACAGTATATATATATATATATATATATATATATATATATATAGTGTGTGTGTGTGTGTATATATATATATATATATATATATATATATATATATATATAGGCCTGCTCCACCCCAGAGCTTGCAGGTCGACAATGCATTTAAATAAAGATGTCATGTTAAAACGCAGGTAAAAACGGCTAATGAAAAAGCTATCCTAAAACCCCCATAACGTTCAAGGTTAATGCAGTATGTCCCTATGGTATGCTGGATAAAAAGGATACCCATCCCATCATGAGGTCTGATGAATTTCTAGGATAGGGGGGTGTATGGCAGAGAAGAAGGGCACCTCTTGAAATGCCACAGCTATCCTGGTTTGGCACACACTGAACACATGAGTCTACTTTATATGGAGGCAAACTATTGGACGGTTTCACGCAGTGTTGTCTACTTTGACTGGTATTATGTATTTATTAAATTTATATACCGCCTTTCAGGGCTTTTTCCAGAAAAACCAAAGTTGTGGAGCTTTTTTTAGGCCGCTTGCCCCACTGCCAGGGGAAAAAAGATATAAATTGATACCTTATGTCACCACCCTCCTCCACTGCCATCTCACCGCCCCAACCACTGTGCCGCCCCACCACCATGGCACAGCCCCAAGTGCCATGCTGGGGAACAGTACTACAATGCTACAGAGGTGTTGGGATGCACCAAAGAGGTGCCGGAACTCTGTTCTGGTGAGTTCTGGCTGAAAAAAAAGCCCTGCCGCCTTTCACCCAAGGTTGGCAGGGTGATTTGCAGTATGGAAACACAAAATATATAGCATAATAACAAACAAAACAATAGACAAAACACACATCCCAGTTTAAAAGGCCACAGATTGTTTAATTAGCCAAAGGCCTATGAAAACAAAAAAGTTTTCACCTGGTGCCTAAATATATGTGCCCGATGAGCCTTCCTGGCAGCTGCTCTGTCTCCAGGATCTCAGGAAGAGAGATTTCCTGAGATCCTGTTAAGTGGAGATGTTGGGTCCTGAACCTGGCATCTTCTGCATGCAAACCATGCACCCTAAACTGCATTAAGGGAATGTTCTTTGTTCATTATAAAGATTGCTAGAGAACGCAAAGTAGGATGTGATCTCTATGTTCAGCCCAAGCCATTTGGGATTCTGTTAGGCCAAGTCAACTCTTCCGCAGGGTCCACTTTCAGACATCCTGCAACGATGCCCCTTAGGGAGCACCCAGCCATAGCAGCAGCGAGACACTGACCTCTGCTTGAACACCTGGCATGTGATATTGTTAGGTAGAGGATGTTTTGTGAAATTCTTTGGTGTGGGGAGAGAAAAGGAAGGAGGGAAAGCGAGAATAACTGTCCACACACTCTATTTTTATTGTCACATGGAGGTGCCTTCCCAATCATTGCACACATGCGGTACGCTCTGATATTTCATTCTGGTGATGCTTTGCAAATCTGCACTCCATCTCGCTGGTTTCCTTGCTTTGGCTGCTTGTTGAAGGGAAATTAAGCCTCTGGGAAAACAGGCAGCCTCGGCACGAGGTCAAGAGACCTCCTTGAAAGTGCAAGGGAGTGATGGGGGCACAGCAGTTGCTTATCCACCCTCCTCCTTCTCCTTCCCAAATGGAATATTTATTTCCTCACTTGCGAGTTGCCTGCTAACTGTGCCGGAGCTAACAAAACGCAGCCAATATCTGCTCAGCTGTAGCTCAAGGACAATCAATACTGTACTGGGATCAAATACAATGATTGCCAAATCCAGAGCTCCGCTGTTTGCAATTAAAGCCTCTAATGTCCATCTCCCAGCAGCAAGAAAAGCAAAAGATGGAGGCCTCCTTAGGTGGGGGAGAAAGGGGTGGGAAAGCGATAGGTGGAGGAAACTGGCTGCAGAGCCAAGAGTAAAACCGCGGCTGCTCCTTTATGCATTTTTTACGAAACACGAAGTGAGGATCTGCTGATTACATTTTTGATTAGGGCAGGCAGAGCTTGCCCTGCCCTCTGCACTACCAGTGCCAAAAGAAGCCTTTCATGTTCACAGGCGTGAGACTTCAAAACAGCCATTCCAGGCTCTTAGGAGGATCAGACAAAACCTGCCACTCAAACTGAGCAGAAGGCTTGGGGGGGGGGGGCTTTGGTCCCCGGGAAAGCACCAGCAGGAGGCTTGCTTGCTGGGAAAAAAACATAGGGAGGTGTCCGACACCACCCCGTTATTGGAGATCTAGGATCTGTTCAGATATTGAAACAGTCAACAGACACCACAATAAGACTTATACATCCATTAGTATCCAAAAATGAGATACAGGATTCAGTAACTCTTTTGTCAGGTAGAAAAATTTGGTTATAGTTTCTTTAGAGAGGAGTTTAGCTCATGTCTTCATTGCTTTCAACAGGAATTTAGTTACAAAATTCTGTAATAATTTTATGTGTATAAGAGGGAAGCAGAAAAATGCAATATGCAGATGAACTTTCAGTATGAAATACAGTTACTGGGTCTATTAATGTTACAAAACAAGACAAGGCTTATTTTTCTGAGCCACAGGATTGCAACCTATCAAAGAATAGTGTCCCACTAAATCTCTCATCCCAAACAGATGAAGGTCTTCCCATCGAACTGGGCATCCTTCTATGGATGAAAAAGCATGGACAGGAACACAATAGGTGTGCCTATTCTGGCTTTCCATCAGGACTCTTATCCTTTCAGCAGGCGTTTTAAGGAAGTTTTCTTTTTTATGATTAATTTTAATTGGTTTTATCCACTGTAAGCATTTCACAATTCTAATGTACACCACTTGGAAACTTTGTTTATTAAGTGGTATATATACTATTAAATAGTGGAATCTGCAACAAAATGTCGCACTGCTGTTGTTTAGGATTGCAGCCATTCTCCCTCCTCAACTGTCAGTCAGCATTCTACGGCCAATGAGCATGTTCAGACCTCACTGGGCCATTTTTCAGCCCCACCCCCGAGAAAGATGTTTTATACTTCTGCAAACCTTGGACCTCCTCCAAGCCTGTTGATATCATGTGTGTGTGTGTGTGTGTGTGTGTGTGTGTGCGCGCACACACACACACACACACACACACACACACACCAGCCATTTGGGTCACATACGAACAATCAAAACATGAATTGTTACGCAACACCCCCAATCTCTGAGCAATGTGAGATTCCATGGGTTCCAGGCGCTCACCCAGAGTTCATATCATTTTTTGGAAAGGAGGCACAGCGGAGCCCGCCTTTTCTAGCACATACTGACAGTACACAGCAAAACCATTTTCAAAGATACTTGCTCTGTTTTATAGAACCCAGGGTGACTGCCTAACAAAACCAAGATTGAAAATTAATGGTTTAAGATGAATAAAATGAATTTTCTCTCATGTGGCTCACAGTTTTTGGGAAATTGTTGTAATGGGGTGAGGTGATGGTCAACACTGTAATTGTGTGTAATACCTGTACCTGTTCAAAAGGATTTTAAGCACAAGCTTAAAACGGAGGAACAACACTACCACTGGATCCAGCCCTTTGTGACTAACCATTGATGTTCTCTTCTATGAATTTGTCCAGTATTCCAATTTTAGTGCAAGTGCATCTGGAGAAGATGGGAATATTGCTCACTCACATTTTGAAGTCATTCATAGCAGAGAAACAAGAATGAGTCCCCATGTAAGCTGATCCTTGGTGCCACAGGCAGTGAGGCAGTAAGAGGTTGTGCTACCCGATCTGGTGATTACATCCCAGTACCTTCTGCAGTGTCTCATGAATGTACACCCTTCTAGAGCACAGAGTCATCTTCCCAAAATGTCATTGCCCCAAGCAACCACCAAATTTGCTCATCTGGTCAACCCACATCCACGCTGCATGCACATACTAGTTGCCTAACTAGGTTGTGCGTCCTTTTCTCTTTGCTGTGTTATCATTTCTTGCCTCTCCCAATGGTTTCACAGCTAGAGTTATGGGGCCATTGGTGGTTAGATCATTTCATTTTTCCACAAGCTGATTTCTAGCTTGCAAGTAAACCCTTGTTAGCTGTTTGGAGCCCGGCAGCCATTTTGGGAAATCAATATACACAAGCATCTCAGCTGGTATAATGCACTGTAGAGAAAAGCATGTGCCAGTGGGATGATGGAAACCATATATAGCCCGAGGTTGTTCATGCAGGCGCTATCTTAGCCCTTTGTGCAAGGACCCTGGTGCCCTCCTGACCCATAAAGCCCAAACACCACTTAATTTGCTATGCAAGGGAAACAAACACCATCTTCAAGGTTGCACAGGGCTGACTTGTTAACTGGCAGGGGGGGAAATCCTGCCTCTCACCGACTTGCCACCCATACTAATGGCTCCTTTGCAAGGGCATGGCCAAGGTGAACACGGCAGCTCATACCTTTGCATTCAGAGCATGGAGAGAATCTGCTGTGCTTTGGAAGAAAACTAAAAAAAACTACAAAGTACACATTTCTTCTCAGGTAATTGCTCTCTCCAGAAGCTCACCCCTCTGAAAGCAGCCTGCAGATCTGAAGAGGCTACAGCACAGCAGACAAGTGAACCAATAAAGATCCACAAACTGACCACTGTGCAAAACCATTCATTCCTTACCCCTTTATCTTGAGAGGGCTGCAGGCTATGCAGACTGTGTTTTCTTTGAAACAACTTCTCCCATACCACTACTGTGGAAATAAACCATAAATTGTACCCTGATGACCATGGGAATACCATGGAGAGCAGTGGTGGGCTGATATCAGAGATGGGGGCACTGCTTGTTCTGTTTTCTTAAATTGCAACTGATGGTAAAGATGCTTTACAAAGATATGAGAATGATGAAACTAAGTGGACCAAATTGAAAGTATGCATGGACCGAAAGCAATGACAGCTTTACAATGAAGCCTTCAGGATTCTGAAAAACATAGTTTGCTTGTAGTCTCTTTGAGTTCACCCCTACAACTATTGCTGGTATTATTGAAACATATAGTTAGCACTAAGAGTATACCGCTCACTGGAAGAACAGATCCTGAAGCTGAGGCTCCAATACTTTGGCCACCTCATGAGAAGAGAAGACTCCCTGGAAAAGACCCTGATGTTGGGAAAGATGGAGGGCACAAGGAGAAGGGGACGACAGAGGACGAGATGGTTGGATAGTGTTCTCGAAGATACCAGCATGAGTTTGACCAAATTGCGGGAGGCAGTGGACGACAGAAGTGCCTGGCGTGCTCTGGTCCATGGGGTCATGAAGAGTCGGACACGACTAAACAACTAAACAACAGCAGCAGCAGCAACAACAACAACAAGAGTATACCAGGAACCACTCAGAAGGAACACAAATGGTCTCCGGCCTGAGGACATATATAAAAAATGCTCACTCAAGAAGCTCAGAAACTCTAGGTTAGGCTAGACCCACCCAGCTCACCCATCCAAATCTTGGTCAGTCCCTTCATCCATGATCAAGTTGTGGATGGGCAAGGTTTTGCCTGACATTCAATAACTGCACCACCAGACCAGAGGTCTCAACAAATAAGCTACCAGTAATTTCCAGAGGTGAGGGAAGGCTGAATCAGGGGACAGAGGCCAAACATCTAGATTTCTGCGCCAGATGGTGGTCAGCTCCTCCACTCCAATTCTACCTTCCCCTGCCCACCACCACTGAAACTGGAGTAGCATCTTTGTAACTTCCTGCCACTTTGGCTACCCAGGTACACCCAAGCACCATCATCCGGTATCACTATAAACAGCTGGGAAATTAAGGACACAGTTAATAAAATAAGGTCCTGTAGCAGGAACATCCCACACTGTCAAGTGGAAGATAGTAATGCCACTACAACACTCCTTCCCATCTCTCACTCAGCTGGACCACCAGCACAACTCTCTGCCAGGCTCTCACTCTGGGTATGTGTCACAGGCCTGTCACCCACAGTGCCTGGCCCATAGTTCCATAGCCTGACAGACAAGGGCGATAATCCTCAAAGAGACCAGCCCCATTAGTGTCACCCCTTCGGGGAAGACCCTGCTGTGGTTTATCCTGCCACCTGCTGCACAGCCTGTACTTCTGTGAAGGCAGGCTCTGGACCACATCCCAGATGTATCCACTCCACCAGCAACCCAAGAATACCACACACTGCAGTTAACCTGAAAAACCTATTATCTGCAGGCGGGCAGAAATCACAACAAGAAAGACAAGCTCTTAGACTGATGCAGGCAAAACACACACACACTCGCTGGCAGAGAGCAGATCCACCGGCTGATGCTCCTGTAGAGCTGCCCCCTTAGCTACAATTTTTAGAAGACTACTGGTGATAGTGGGGCCTAAAAGTGGAAGGAGACAAGATGGGGTTTGTGGATTTTATTAAAGCCTCCCCCACCCCCAGTCACGCACCATGTTCCGACCCTCCCACCACACCCTCCACACTTTCCATTTTGCAAAAAAACCTTTTGCAAAAAATAATAATAAAATAAGATTGCATCATTTTAATCTTTCTGCTATGCTGGAAATCTGATCATGAAAGAGAGGCTTTTCCCCTTTCTTCTTTTTAATTAGTACTTGGTAATATTACCAAGCTGTGAGTTTATGGCTTTGTAGATCTTATATTTTTGACACTAATTACTCACAAAGGCTTTTAAAGAAACATTTCAACATAGCAACTGTAATTAAGTCAGAAGCGGCAAATTTTGCATTTCAGAAAAAAAAGGGGGAGAAGAGTCTCCATTCATAGCCCCCATCGCAGCACAGCCCACAATATCACTTTCATGGTGAGCCCCAAGTACAGGGAATGTATTACACTCAACACATTCAGAGCACAAAGCACCTCCCAGCCCACTCCTCAACTGATGTATTTATAGCTCTGTGCAGTGCAAAGAATCCACAGGGATTCACCGTTTGCATATTGGCAGTCTGAGGAATTTAGTTAATTTTAGACTAGCTACAGCTCCTAGAGAGAGAGAATATTCTTCCCTCATTCATATTCTTGAACCTCAAGGACTCAGCTCTCAACACCCCACATGACCACATGATTTATTTTTCTCCCTTCAGACTATCTATCTATCTATCTATCTATCTATCTATCTATCTATCTATCTATCATCATCTCCGCTCCAATCTGGGGTCATGGCATCAATACGGGGGAACACAATGCTATGCTTACTGGAGGTCAGAGGGGAACCAGCAACTAACACATGATATCATCATGGAAAGGAAAAATGGCTCTGAAGCCAGTTAATTAGGAACAGAACCACTAAGGTGAAAAGGAGTGGAAGGGGTGTGCTTTGTGTGTGTGAAGCGGAGGGCGGGGGGAGAGAGTTTGCTTCTTGTAGGCCAGTTCGTTTTTTAAAATCTCAACTACTGTCAGCAGCCAGTGAGGCAGAGGAAGGAAAGGGAAGCAGGGCTGTTCCACTGCCTCTGCTGAGAAACCGGCTACTTTGGTGCTCTCTCAGCTGTCAACTAGTGGCAGCAATTCTATCAGGCTATCAAAACAGTTTCCATCCCCGCTGGTTGGTAAAAGAACTGTAACTTTCAGAACTAGCACTTGAGCTGGCTTTTCCCCCTCCTCCCACCCCAACCAATTTTCCTCGTGCGTCGTATAGAAGGACTGCCTTACTGCTCGTCTTGGCCAGTTGCTCTTGAAGCCTGAATTTTCAGCAAAAGAGGGAGAGGGGAACACTGCAAGCAGATAATACCATAAATGGCAAATTTCAGGTCCAAGTAATGCTGCCTCTGAGGGATGTACATTAGGGGTCGGGAACCTTCTTCAGAGGGCCACCTTGCTTTGTAGGCAAACTTTCCAGGGGCTGAATCCAAGTGGACAGGGCAGAGACAAAAGTGGGTGGAGCAACAGATGTGCCTCTTTGCCTTGTAACAAGAGGCTGCATTCCAGCCACGCAAAAGAGCAGAAGTTTCTACCTTTCTCCAACCAGGCTGGCAAGAGGCACTGAATGTGTTCAAGGACACATTTCAGATGGGCAAAGTCACTACAAGAGGATTGAGGCCGGGAGAGAAACTTGAGGGCTGGGTTGGATTGGATTGGATTGATCTTTATTACGGCCATTGGCCCGTCACACGACAGTTTCCCATATCAACATAATATACTTAAACCTCCAAATTTAAAACCGTCAAAACTTACAAAAGACAAACAGGAACCAAAGCAAAACAAAAACAAAGACCACCATCATACATTACAATAAATTTGTAACCTAAACATCGCCCTCTGCTCATAAATTAATCAAGGATATCAATGGTGATATCACCTAATTACATCCTAAAACATAGATCATGGTTTAAAGGGATTATCTGAGCCGCACGTTGAGGGCTGGAAAGAGAGACCTAGAGAGCTGCATTCAGCCCACGGACCAGAGGTTTCCCACCCCTGCTGTAGATCAAAAGGTGCCATACTCTATGACAGGTTTCCTCAAACTTGGCCCTCCAGATGTTTTTGGCCTACAACTCCCATGATCCCTAGCTAGCAGGACCAGTGGTCAGGGATGATGGGAATTGTAGTCTCAAAGCATCTGGAGGGCCGAGGTTGAGGATGCCTGCTCTATGACATCCTCCCAACACTAGGGTGACTCCACCCACCCAGACAGCTCACTGATGTGATGATCAGACAACGTTTGTAAGTTTTCAGGAAGTTCTGTGAAAATAAATAGTAGAACTATTGTATAAAGAATAAGGTAGGTTAAAATATTATTATAGTGCAATATTAATGAGGGAATGTGAAAGAAGTGAATAAGACGGAGAATTATCAGACGAGTTGATGGAAGTCCAAAAAGATGATTTTGGTGATAAATTGGATGTTTTGTTTTGTATAATTTTATATTGGAAAATTAATATATATATATATATATATATATATATTTAAAAAAGACAGCTCACTGATGTACAGTGGTACCTCGGGTTACATACGCTTCAGGTTACATACGTTTCAGGTTACAGACTCCGCTAACCCAGAAATATTACCTCGGGTTAAGAACTTTGCTTCAGGATAAGAACAGAAATCGTGCTCTGACGGCGCAGCAGCAGCAGCAGGAGGAGGCCCCATTAGCTAAAGTGGTGCTTCAGGTTAAGAACAGTTTCAGGTTAAGAACGGACCCCTGGAACGAATTAAGTACTTAACCTGAGGTACCACTGTACCAGTACTTTGTCACCTCACTCTGCTACAAGTAAGAATCTGCCCTGAAATCTACAACCAGTCCAGTTTACTTCGTGCTTGCCAGCCTACCAGCAATTTATCTATTTACTGTGTTTTTAAACCATCCTACAACAGAAGTTCTCAAGGAGGGGTAAAATTCGTAACAAAAACACAGAATAGAACTGTTTAAGGTTTCTATAAAACCATTAAAAATGCAATTGCTATAAAACCACCAGCAGCAGAGCATATAACCCAAGAACAGGGGAAACAGCTGAGCATCTCATGAAGCACCAAAGGCCAGGAGAAGCCAATATGTCTTCAGTAAATAATGGGAAGAGACTAACAAAGAGGGGAATAAATGTCATCTCCCATGGGAGGGAATTCCATATTCAGTAGCCAAGAAGTTGTGGGCCACTGTGGCTCAAGCTGTGGTTACAGGCGCAGCTAGCAGCAGGTCTCCCCAGTGGATCTCAGAGGATGGGTTGGTTCATGTGGGGAATGGTGGAGTACACAGGCCCCAAGCACCTTCATTGAGGCTGGGTAGCAGTCACCTCCGGCTAATTCATCTACATCCCATGACATGTCAATGGAGGAAAAGGGTTTGGATCCAACTTTCTTATCAGCTGTGCTACAGTACCAATCCCTGCCAGAAGGCGCATTTAAAAAAAGTGATCCGCATTTGCAATGTAAAGTGGTACAGGACATTCTACTACTGCAGGACTCTACCACCTCACTCTGCAACTTATGTAGATTCTGCATTCAAAATGAGATGAACAGAACAGGTGTCCCAGTGTGGTTTGCCTTTCAGGTCTAACTTAGTGGGGTACAGTCCTCCCGTGGTCCTCTTCAGATTTCTTTGGAATTAGTTAATAGCCAGAATGTGGAACTTGTGGCCCACTAGAAGTTAAGAAGCATGAACAATTATTTGCGATAAATTGAAATTCTTACCATGAATTTTTATCCCTGAATGCCATTTCCTCTACCCACAGCGTGGTGGCTCTTGCCATGACTGAAGCCACAGCTGAAACTCTGAAAGCCACCTCCTCCACTTCAGAGTCCCTGCATAAAGCTGTGTCTACTCTCCTGCAAATACATCTCACTTTCTCCTTCTGCTGGAATAACTTCAGAAGAGGCAAGAATGGCCACTGGTGAGTCCACCACCGGTGTGGTCAGCTGACTCATGATCTTAGTTGGAAAGATGTAATATTTATGGACCAACTTATGTGTGACCTTGTGCCTAGCTGGAGTGGCCCATTCAGTATTCCACACCTCAAAAAAGGAGTCTGGGAACGGCTGTGTGACCATCATTGTTGCATAAATACTCTGTTGCGCAAGGACCTGGTTAAGTACTCTTTGCTCCTTTGCATGAAGTGGCCACTGTTCGTTCTGTAGGGTTAGGTTGATCAGGCAATTCTAAAATCCTACTGGCTTTGGTCACAATGGCTATGAATAATTTTCCGACTTAAAAAGCCTGCCTCTAGGAGGAGGAGCCTCCAGTTCTTCTTCCAAGAGTTCTCCTTCCTCTTTTCCCTCTGAAGTACTTTGATCCCCCTGAGGTTGAAGAAAAACCTAGAGCCAATGCCACCTCTTGCTATATCATTTCCTGCCCCTCAGGTTGCCCTTGTGGCCATGTGAGCAAGATGGCCCCTCCTGCAGAGAGGATTCACAAGAAGGTTAAAAATATAGGAGGTTGCTTTGCTTGTGAAGTTGTTCTCTAAAAGGTCAAAAGTTTGAGAGGATGTTTTCCCCAAGGATGTTTTGCACAGGAGGGCCAAAAGATCATTCTAGGAACTGGGCAATTAAGGAGAAATAGAAACAACTAAGATTCTACTCTCCTTTCAGTTGGTTAAAGGTTTGGAAGGGAAGGGAACATACTGTATATAAGTAGTTAGTAGTTACTGTAAACAAAGTAGTTAGTAAGAATGTTGTGGAGTCAGAAACTTGAAGAGCTGGAGTTGAACAGCTGCAGGAGGGAAAGTGAGCTAGGAAACCTTAAGAGAAATGGGATTTTGGTAAATATCAAAGTGCATAGTTGGGCAAGAAGGCCTAAAGAAGACCACACAGAAACCTGAAAAGCTGAAGGATGCAAATCAATAAGAATTCGCTTGATTAGGGAAACAGTCTAAAACTGGCATGGCTGGGTGTGTTTTGTTCTGTTTAATTTTGTTTGCTTTTATGCATAATTATTCATATTCTAAAATTATTATTTTCTAAAGTCACTTGTGTGAAAACAATTTAACTTGCTACCTGATAAATCCTTAGGTAAAAGTATAAAGTGTTTTTTTTGGGGGGGGGGATGCTATGGGCTATACCACTCTATCCAGTATTGAGAACAGGTAGGGCCAGTTGAAATTCAGAAGGTTAAAGAGTTGCTTAGTGGAGGCAATCAGAGAGTAGTAAAGATATCCACTTGGTGGCAACAATGAAGTTAAGATGAATAAGTGGTTGGTTTGGATAGTATGCTTGCTTCCTTCCTTTCCCACTCATGATATAGACTACAGCGTGCACCATCCCACCTACTCTGACTGGAAGCATCTTGAAAGTCTTAAGAAGGGTCTTTCTCCCAGCCCTTAACTGTCAACGCCGGAAGACTGAACTTGTGAATTCTGCATGGGATCCACCACTGAACAACAACTCTTCCCCAAGTTTGGAATCATAGGATGAACTACAGCAAGTTTTTTTAGTCTTAGCAATTCTAGGGAAGCTCTAGATGCAATGCAAATCTCACATAGCATCCAGCTGAACCTAATCTAAATAAACCTATCTCCATCTTGAGACTATAAATGCACATTCCATGATTGCAACATCAAGCCACTATTTTCCCTCCCCTCTTTCCTTCTCTTGTACTTTAATGCCCTGCCTGATGAAAAATTCTAGGGAACTCAAAAGCTTGCTTCCTATTTTGTGACATTTTGCTTGGCCTTGATAAAAGTATGGCTTGACGATGGATTTTGGATTGTTTTCGTTGGGATCAACAAGGCTTCCTTTGCTTTTTATGCACCTCCGCCATGAAATGCCTGGAATCCTTTCAAAGTGATGGTTGGGATGGGTTTTGTATTTTCCCATTTCCGACCATTTATAGGGATGCTCTGCTTATTGGACGGCTGAGGCGTGTGCACACGCATGAAGTGTTCTGTTTCAGAGCTGGCTTCAGAATTTACTTATTAGGTCAAGTCGTCTACGCTTTTGTTTTAAAATGTACTTTATTTTCCAATTTGCGAGGTGCCTGTAGGCGGATGGGGGAAGGCAAATGATAAATAAAAAGAGTGCTCACATTTCTTATCCTCTGGCAGGCAGAACGAACAACCGCAAAGTTTGATTCTCCAGAATGAGGTATATTAAACAACACTATGAATATGATATGTAGTGAATATCTGTGACAACAGCAAACCAATTCCGCTGCTGGAATATTCATGCAAATGGGAGCAATTTCGCTATGATTAAAAAGGCAATTAACTGAAAAAAATGCCAGCGATTGCAAAGGCAGCCTGTGTGTCAGGGAGGCCTCCACGCAATGCTGAACTGACATTTCGCTCACTTTCATATCCCATCAACAAGATATGCACAACGGCCTTGTGCGTACGAGACTGGCAATTACCCCGACCGGGGGCAGATGCCTGCTCCAAGATAAACGTAGCATAGCAAAAGCGACAGGCAGTGTTCAGAGAGTGGCGTGAATTTCCATGCCCACCCCAACCTTGCTGACCAAAATGCCCAATGCAATAATCAGGTCTAAATTAGAGTGGTTGCTTACTCTCCAGGGTTGGCAAAGGGGAATAAAATCTCCCTGACACAATCTGCCTCACTTTGTTGCTCCAAATGTTATGCATAATAAGGAGAGGATTTTAAAGTCTGTGATGCCTCCAGTGTCTCTGGAATGACTCCCCGAGAGTTCTCTGCATTGGCCATGCTCATGTGGAATCTGGGGGAAAGTCTGAAGCTCAGGGGATGTAGATGGTCTTTGGTTCCATCCCTGTTGCCTCCAGGTGGGGATGGGAGAGACCTCTGTCTAAAACCCTGGAGAGTTGCTACCAACTGCTGTAGACAACACTGAGCTAAATGGATCAATGGTCAGGTTCAGTACAAAGCAGCTTCCTATGAAGAAATCCAAACCTATCCCTTTGGCACTCTAGTTTTTATAACTGTCATTTTAATTACTATATATTGGTTATATTTTCATTGGTTGTTATGCTGCTGCCACCCTGGGCACCTATCAGGGAGAAAGGGCAGGATATAAATAAGCTGATAAACAAATCTGAATTCTGTACTTTATAGCAAGGAGAATGTAGCTAGAGAGTGTGTGCATTGTAAAGAAAATTATTCCCTGCATAAAAATAACGGCATGTAAAACACTGACTGTCCCATCAGTGAGAAATGTTTAGCATAGGCCTCTCCCTGAAATCCTGCATTACTATAGGTAATGAATTCTTCTTTAAAAATTGCACATAGGGGAGCATTCAAAATTTTGACAAGGTACCTCAAGTCTGACATTAAGATGTGCTACCTTTTATCACACTGCTCTCCTTGTAGGCATTTATTGTGTCTTCCTGATTTTGAACCCCTCAGCCTGGGAGCAGGCTTGCTCCTGCCCCAAGTCTTCATGGGCCTGCTCCTGCAAGCTCTCTCCTTGGAGGGGTTCATTCGGGCAAGGCTACCTACACGCCAGCCTCCAAAATGAAATAACCCACCGTTGGTATACAGATTCTTCTGTCTCGGCTATTTATCACCCTGGCCAGTAATTTGTCCTGGATCTTTAATTCCTTCCCTCTCCCTATTCTTTTGCACTCCTATCTAGGATCCGTTGCCTCCCAGCCGTCCCTCTGCAAAGGCCAGCGAGGAACAATGGGCAGAGCCTTCAGGTTCAGGAAGAGATCTGCGTTGAATATTAATGGATGAGGGATGAGCAGCACTCTGGACCTCTTCAATTAAGCTGCCATCTCCATCACCTTCAGCTGTCCTGGGAGCCTCGAAGAGCCATCAACATAAAAATAATTGTTCTGAGGTCATGCCAGGACATCTTTGGTCATTTGTTCCCTTGCCAGACCCTGTTCCCGATGCTTTTTTAATAGATAAAACCCACTGTGCCAAGGAAGAAAGCTGCCCACTGTCCAAGGTGCTGAGCATGTGAGTGAAGGCTAATTAGGTGTGGCTCATTAGCGGATATCAGGGGCTGGGCAAGCTGCCCAATGTAACCCGGGCGATTCCCCCTCTGTGCCCTCGCAGCTCTGCTTTGGATGCCAAGACCAACACAATGCATTTTGCAGGGAGAATCATTACTGACATTAACAGCAAAGTGTGCAAGCAAGGCTTTTATTTCCATCCTTTACGCTGACTGCAGAGTATTTTGTGTGTAAAAGTAAACACAGCATTCTAAAGCCAGCTTTTTGTGGTATGCCTGGAACCTAACTCCAGTGCAAAAGGGTAAAAACAAATAAACATTTCAAGAAAGGTGGCAGATTTGACAAGAGGCTTCGTTTAGTGAGGCCTTCGTTAGGGACACGTGCCTAGTTGAAAATAAGCATTTTGTGACTCTCCTGAGCTCCATCTGTATCACTCTAATCAAGATGTAGCAAATGTACACTGCTTGAAATCTGTGTCAATGTAGTATTTAATTTATTTATTTACACCATTTTTATCCCACTCTTCAGTCAAAAAGGACTCCCAGTGCAGCTTACAAATGTCAAAGATAAGGAGGTCCTTGCCCTCAGGCTTAGAATCGAAAAGACAGCACACAAAAGGAAAAAAGATTGGGAGGGAGGAGGAAAAAGAACACCTAGGCACTATTTCTTATCTACAAAGTTCTTGTAATGGCTAGCTGAGATGAAAATACTTCAAGGACAAGACAACCCTTCATTCAGGGTTGAAGAGGCTGGTTCATAGTTCTCTTGTCTGGCAGGGGAGATGAGCTTTGCCAGGGCCCGGTAGGCAAATATGTGGTCTAAGAAAGGCCAGTGGTCAGGTTCCAGGGCAGGCCAGATGACATGGTTAAAGAAGGGCTGGTGGTCAAGTTCTGGACCAGGGCAAACATGAGAGTCAGTGTGCCCTTTTAGTGAGATTAATTGCTCAGACCTGGAACAACACACCCCTACTTGTTCCTCAGCTAACCTAGTCCGGCTGGACAGATGAGTTGCAGTGCCTTCTCTTGCCATTAACAGGGGTGGCACTGTAGTGCAGGAAAAAAATCAGCTCAGGAACTCTCTCAGTCTGAGAGCTGTCCTGGTGCAGAAGGGAGGCTGGTGTCTGGGCTATGCGACCAGAGTCCCTTGTTCAAAGGCCTTGGTACCCTACATTCTCCATAGGTCCAGCGGCTCCATGCTTAGGGCCACATCTTCCCATTTCTCCTTATGTAGTGAAGTCCCAGACAATGGTCTGAAAGTAGCCAATGCAGCCATAATACTAAAGCCAAGAACAGGACCGACTCTGCCATGAGGTAGAGTGAGGAAGCAGATGTTGAGGGATGTGGGAAGTGCCAGTGAAGGGTTGGAAGACAAGGATGTGGATAGCCTGTCCTGTGTCTACTATGCTAGCTTGTGTTCTCAGGTCTGCTGGTGGATGCTAGCTTGTTGCTAGGGCTGAAATAAGATTTAAGTGACAGTCCAGTCAGCTTCTGAATAGGAAAGGTTTGTGTGCACAAACCCTATCTTGTCCTTCACTCCAGGCATTAAAATGTCCTGGGTCCGCCCTGGCTGAGGAGGCCTCACACTGAAAGCTGCCTGGCTGGAGGAGGGCAGAATATGATCTGCAGGTATCCATTGTTGATCTGAGATGCACTGGCAGAGGCTAGATTCAGGTTCCCATTTGAGATTCTGCGTGCCGTGAGCCCGTGAGTCCGCAGCCACAAATACTGTAAAGTCTAAAGCCTCAGATGAAACAGGCGCAAAGGACAAGCAAACTAGATAGCGGAGGGTCAGGTTCAAAAGTAGTAGCAAGACAGATTAAAACACAGCATTATTAGTCTACTGCACAAAATAGGAACGTCAACAGATTTTCACGGGCGGGTTAAAAGGTGAGCACTGTTAAAATAGTTGATATAGATTTTTCATCACAAGACCAATAATAAGAGACTCACCCATAATTCTGCAGGGCTTCATACATATACAGACAACAGCACACCCTTTCTACAACTTAGGAAAACACAGTCCTGCTTCTCCTCCATCTTGCATATCCATCATACAAATACTTTGGCTGCACCTTTCTTTTCACCTTCATTTCCAAGAGCCCAACTACCAAAGCAGGGGTGCAAGAGCTTCCTTCCCTGCAACAACGTTTGTTCCTCTACAAATCTAACAAGTCTAGCCATTGGGGAAGGGCCCCACTCCCCTTTAAAGCAGAGACAAACGCCTAAGCTAGGATGTCTCCACTCAGTCCTTTCTTTGGTAGAAAAATGAGGTGCTGGTAGTACTCATGATAAAAGTGTTGTGGGTGCCAACACAAGATGTCTGCCATGAGCAGGAGGAGGGGGAAGCAATGACAGTACTCCATACCAGTGACTACTCTCACAGAGAAAGCACTGCCTCCACCAAATACAAACTGGAAATCTGGACCCCCAAACACTGCCAATAAATCAAACTGGAGAGAATATGGTAGAATATTGGTAGATCTGCCCTTAGCATTGGAGATTAGACAGCTGAAGATAACCAACTACAAACGTGCCTGCTACTTTCAGCATCACTGAGTAGACTGGGTGCATCTAAGAGCATCACAGTATCAGAATTGCATTCAGTGATGGGGAAAACTCTCATAGTCATGCTTGAAATACTGAACTGTTCCCTTCCCCTGAGGTCAGATAAATAGTTCTCTGTTTCAAGCACAATTCTGAACCAAAGCAGATCCTGTCACATAATGGTGTTGAGGACTGTGAATGGGTGCAACCCCTCCAGACCAGGCTCACCTACCAACTTTCTTACTACTGGAAATAGAGCTGGGAAAACTACATTTCTCAGTGCTCTGCCGTAGCAGTATGCCAGGTGTCAGAAGAGGCGAAAAGAGGAGAGACCTCTCCCTCTCATCTCACCACCACTGCTGGAATTGCATTTCCCAGTCCTCCTGGTACATAGCCAAGGAGAGAAAGAGGCCCCCCTCTCTTCCTGACCATCGCTGCTCAACAGGTAAGAAAGGTAAGAGTGTGGGAGGCAGAGAAGAAGGGCTCGGTCCATCATCTCAGATTCAGATTCCAAGCTGAGGAAGAATTTATGTGAAGCGAGAATTATGAGTCACCAGGAGTCATATTTTCAAGCTAGAAAATACAAAATCCAACAACTAATGGCATTGTCAAAGAAAGGAGGGCTTTTGAGTCAAAGGGTAACATCATCACCTTTCTCCTCTCATCTGTGTGGGGCTGTTATTCTAATGGAGCCATTCTAAGAGATCAACTTCCCAGGAAAATGCCACACCTTCCACTTAAAATCTAAGAAAGATGCAAGTGATGCATCCCAGATGGGCAGGGTACAAATAAATTATTATTATTATTATTATTATGAAAACAAAGTATGTAGAATGAGATTTGTGTATGCACAATGCATCAACTGCATGCTGTGCTTCACTGTTCCCAAGTGCTGCCACCGAGCTGCCATTTGTTTTCTGCCCTGTCACATGGATTTAGAGTTTCTCTTTACCCAGAACACCCGGATGACCAGAACTGAATCAGCCCTTGATCACTTTAATTAAAATAAATATATAAATGAATTTAACATATTACAGTCATCCCACATTGGATTTCATTTCAGAGCCTTGTGATCTGTATTCCATTCCCTGGTTGCCTCCTCTATGTATCTTTAAGACATTTTCTTTCATATAGGAATATATATATTTTTTATAAAAAGAATAATCTCTGCATGTGTCAGGGTAGAATTAATTACATCTCTAATTAAAAGGATGCTGTTGAATATAATCTCTTTTGCTGCTGATTCTGTCCTTTTAAAAAAATGTTGAAAGATTTTGATTTCTCTCTGCTGCCTAGCTCTAAGGAAGTTTTAAATTGCTGTGGATTATGCACTGGCACAAGGTGTGTTCAGCGAGGTCGTCAAGCTAAACACCTGAGCATGCATACAGCTGCACAGGTGTATTGTGACATTAGCAAAGCTGGCTGATGGCGGCTGAGAAACTCTGGTCTGGAAAGGAAAGGAGTCACATTTCTCTTCTTTGCTGGGGATAGTTCCAGGAAGAATTTGAGGATCTGTGTCAGAAAGAGGCAAGGCAACAGAGAATTCTTTTATAAATAATATTTATTAAAATTTAAAGGTTACAAAAAGAAAAAGTAAAAACACCATATCAAACAAGAACAAAACAACACATCACAATAAGAAAGAAGAAAAAGAGGGGGGCGGGAACCACAGCTAATCTTCCCATAACTTGTCTTTCATTTGCTTGTTTCCTTGACCTCCTCACACCTCCCTTTTTTGTATTCTAGTTCAGTTAACTATTTCAGCAAATCCTTTCCATCTTTTCCACTTTTTGTTCTGTAATTTATCTTAATATAATGTAACTTTACTTTCCCTCCTTTCACCAATTAACAGTCTATTTTTTCCTAAACCCTTATAACATTTCTGCTAAAACCACACAACTTCATTCCAACATCCTTCTAACATTCATTAATTTTACAATATTTCTGTAGATAGTCTTTAAATTTCTTCCAATCTTCCTCCACCGACTCTTCTCCCTGGTGGCAACAGAGAATTCTTGCATACCTCCTCTAACTTTCCCAGGGGCTTCATACAAAGTGAAAAGTGGAGGTACTTCTTTGGGGTGGGCAACACTTGGCTGCTCCTTGCACTCTGGAAACTACCTGATCTTTCCATCCCTTGGAGGTGGCCCTGCTCCCAACAACCACCATGAGTTATCTTGGATACGAAGTCATTTTTAAGTAACTTTTTTTGGCTGTCATGGACGGGGCCACTGGCGACTCCCACATCAAAAGGACCGGTCATTTCCACAAACCAAAAAGTTTAAACCACCTGCAGAATGCTGATGCTTCCTTTCTATTCTTACTAATAAACAGGCTACATCAAGGCTCCAAGTCCTTAGGTTTCAGGAGCTGCTGAATTCTGAGTGATGCTGCTCCATGTGCTGAACCATTGAGCTGCTAGTGGTGGACTTCTTATTCATCCTGCCCACCTCCACCCATGCGGGCTGAACAAGGGACCTTTCTAGGCAGGAAGAATATAAAGGGTTTCCTTTTCCAACTGGGCCTTGCTCAGGCACCAAGATCTACCTGAGCTCCGATGTGTCTTGTGCTTCTGGCCTTGCTCTTTGAGCCAGACTCCTGCCTTGTTCTCTAGTCCTGCCTTCTGGACTGCCCTCTTATCTGAGTTGCTCATCACTCTTCTGACTCCCAGTTTCTATAGCCTGACACATTCACGTCTGTTGCCCATAGCCCAGGCTTGATATCAGGTGGTCCCCTGAAATGCTGAGCTTTGGAAGAGGTGAATATGTCTCCTGTTATCTCTTCTTGCCTAAGGCTGGTAGCCCTTTAGTGAGATGCCCCAAAGTAGACTGAGATTGGTCTACTTGGCTCCTTATTCCTTGTAGTCAGTGAGTTCTCTCTGCCTGAGTTTCTTTGTCATCTTTTAGGAGGCTCCAACAGCTCTCCAAGCTCATCTTTTGCCGTTGCTCGAGGCTCAGATGTCCTCAGTGGCACTGAGTGCCTTCCACCACCTTTGGATGGTGGGTCCTTGCACCCCTATCTGGTTAGGGATAGCCTAACTGCTATTGCCTATGCTCTGGTAACCTCTAGGTTAGATTACTTTAACGTGTTATACATAGGGCTATTCTGTTTTGTTTTTATTCTGTATTTTGTGGTTTTTATCTTGTATTTTTATGCTGTGAACCTCCCCAAGATCTACCTGGAAGTATAAAAACCAAACCAAACCAAACCAAACCAAACCAAACCAAACCCTTTAACAGGCCCTCTTAGTCTCCACAAGCTGAACTATTATTGGCTGGCATCTTCAGGTATTGTTTGGTGGTCTCCCATTAAGCAACTGAGATGCACCAAGGTGCTTGACCTATCCTCTTAAAGGTCTCTCCCCAGTATAAGGTGCTCTTCTTTGGTGTATAAGCAGTATGCCTCCAAATACCAATATCTGGGGAGCATCGACAGGAGCTGCTTATTGCATGTGTCTTTTGCTTCTGGCCTTCCTGATTGGCCACCGTGAGAAGGAATGAAGATGGGCTAAATGGCCCTTTGGTTTGATCCAGTAAAGCCCCTTTTGTGTTCACTTTGTCAATATGGAGCTGCCAGTTCAAATACTGCAGTTGGTATCAGTTGGCACCAAGTGTTTTGTTAGGTGATTTGCACAGACATTTCCACATGTTTTTAATTTCTCTGTCCAACAAATGGCACGATCCCTTCATGGTGAATTTCTCAATTCAAAACTGAGCTTTGCTCTTGCAGCGACAGCAAACAGATGGGTGAGCTACTGCTACCCCAGAACACAAACTCAGTAAACCTTGCCTGAGAAGTGTTATCCAAACAATGACCCCACTTGAAGGGGGTGAAGACCAAGCAGAAGGGATGAGTCATTCAGTTGGTTTCTCCAAGGAAATGTAACTCCCTCCTGTGAGATTCTGGGTCTGAACTATTAGGAAGGATTTGAGAAACTGCCCAACAATATCACTTAATCTGCAGAAGACACACCATAGTTTCTAGTTGCATGCATTTACACACACAGCACAATTACTATCTATTTATGAACAGGCAGTAATATCGCAGTTTTGATAGCCAACCACTGAGATGAGACTCACATTTTCTGGGTAGTGCTCAATGACCGCCTTCTAACTTGGCTACTGTTCCATCTGAAGACTAATTCATAGAATCACAGAATTGTAGAGTTGGAAGGGATCCCAATGTTCATCTAGTCCAACCCCTGGAATGGAGTAATCTCAGCAGGGGGAGGAGAGGCATGCAAGTCCTTCCATGAGTGATTTTTAAAAGACTGAAGGCACAGTGAATCAGCCCACAAGCAGACTATCAAGTGAAGTTCACAAAGGGGGGACGGGGACGACTTACATATCAAATGTAAGTTTACAATGACAAATTACTTGTCAAGGGACAATTAAAACAGCATGCCTTTTTGTAGTATGGAGTAGTTTATATTTTTCCTGCTTATTAAGACTGATAGTATGATGGCACTTCTAGGCCAAAAAAGCTACAATTTGGAAAAAATAATTAATGATTCAAGGGTCTGGTCAATTATCATTGGTAAGAATTTTTTTGTAAAGCCACCTGATTTTTCAGAAGATCTGGAACTCTATGCTACAGTCTTTCAAATTCACGACCACCCAACCCATATTATTGTATCTCAATAAAATTCCTTCACTGAGCTTTACATCACTAACTTACTTTTTCAGAAAAGAAAGCCCAAGGTAAAAATGGATCTCCATTTGCATTAGGGTGGCCACTTCATAAACTCATGACTGACAGCCCTCAACAGCCTGGGCAGCTGGCAATCGGGAGCAGCCAGCCCCACGGAACAGCACATTTTCATAGCCACTATCCCACATGCCCAACATTGTGACGTTGCAATCAGATGCTGGGGACAGGCAAAGGCCTACACAACAACAAGTGCAAAAGAGGCCACCATATGCTGACTGGAAAATAATAATAATAATAATAATTATATATATATATATATATATATATATGCAGGTTTTGGTGTCTTCGGGTGTCTTCCCGTGTAAAAGTTGGGGTGTCTAGGCGACGTTTCGACGAGGTCTCACTCGTCATCTTCAGGCTGGTGCTTTCGGCTTCTTGTTACTGGAACAGAGCAGGATCTCAGTGTTTGAGTTCCTATAAATACTGTAGAGGGGGTGTGGTGTATAGCCTCCAATGTTCTGGGCAGAGAGGAAGTTCCCAGGCTAGTGTGCCTTTTCTTCTTTTGTTCCTTAATTACTTGAGAGATATCTTGAGTGATTTCTTGAGTGATATCCTGAGTACCACTTAGGTGGGTCATTAGGTGTGGATTAGTTGCTGAAGTCTTTGTGTCTTGACCTCTTGAACTTTGTGAAGAGTTTTCATGAGAAGATGGCTGTACTGTACTTAGTTGTGCTCTGGCTTGGCTTCGTGTATAGGGGCGAGCTGTGGTTTTGTGGCTTGTGTCAGCCAGATCTGTGTAGGGATTGCAGGGGGGTGCAGCATCCGGAGGTGCCACCATGGATTGGCTACTGGATGGTGTCTGTAATTCATCTGTGGAGAGGGTCTGGGTTTGGGTCTGGTGTGGTTGATTGGTGTTGGCGTTCTGTGTGCCTCTGGATCTGGTGTCAGTTTTTGTGGGGAGGGCTAATTTCCAGATGTCTGGCAAGCGGGATGTGTCGTCACGCTTGTTCATGTTGTGAGGGTGTTTCTCTATCTCGATGGCTTCCATGATTATTCTCTTGTGGTGATGTTCCGTGTTAAAGAGCAATTTGGAATCTGCAAAATTAATTTCGTGTCCTGTTTCTTTCATGTGTTGGAAAAGAGAGGAAGTTTTTTCTTCTTTTTTGACGGCATTCTTGTGTTCTGCGATACGTGCATTTATTCGTCTGTTTGTTTGTCCAATGTACGTGGCTGGGCAGACTTTGCAGGGTATTTCATAGATCCCTTGGTTTTCCAACTGGATTTTATCCTTGGGGTTTCTGAGGATATTGGCTATTTTTTGGTTGGTGCAAAAGGCTGTTTTGATATTGTGTTTATGGAGGATTTTGCTAATTTTATCTGTAGTGCCCTTGATATAAGGAAGGAGGGCCATGCCATTGTTTTCTTCTGTGTCTTGGTTTTTGGGGGGTGTTTCCTTTTGGATTAGCTTCGTAATCCTGTTTTGCTGGTATCCATTGGCAATTAACACGTTTGAGAGATTCTGTAACTCAGTTGTCAAGTGGTCTTTGTCAGCCAGGCGTTTGGTTCTGGAGATGAGAGTCTTGGCTACGGAGTTTATTTGTGCAGGGTGGTGGTGTGATTGTCTGCCCAGCCACGTACATTGGACAAACAAACAGACGAATAAATGCACGTATCGCAGAACACAAGAATGCCGTCAAAAAAGAAGAAAAAACTTCCTCTCTTTTCCAACACATGAAAGAAACAGGACACGAAATTAATTTTGCAGATTCCAAATTGCTCTTTAACACGGAACATCACCACAAGAGAATAATCATGGAAGCCATCGAGATAGAGAAACACCCTCACAACATGAACAAGCGTGACGACACATCCCGCTTGCCAGACATCTGGAAATTAGCCCTCCCCACAAAAACTGACACCAGATCCAGAGGCACACAGAACGCCAACACCAATCAACCACACCAGACCCAAACCCAGACCCTCTCCACAGATGAATTACAGACACCATCCAGTAGCCAATCCATGGTGGCACCTCCGGATGCTGCACCCCCCTGCAATCCCTACACAGATCTGGCTGACACAAGCCACAAAACCACAGCTCGCCCCTATACACGAAGCCAAGCCAGAGCACAACTAAGTACAGTACAGCCATCTTCTCATGAAAACTCTTCACAAAGTTCAAGAGGTCAAGACACAAAGACTTCAGCAACTAATCCACACCTAATGACCCACCTAAGTGGTACTCAGGATATCACTCAAGAAATCACTCAAGATATCTCTCAAGTAATTAAGGAACAAAAGAAGAAAAGGCACACTAGCCTGGGAACTTCCTCTCTGCCCAGAACATTGGAGGCTATACACCACACCCCCTCTACAGTATTTATAGGAACTCAAACACTGAGATCCTGCTCTGTTCCAGTAACAAGAAGCCGAAAGCACCAGCCTGAAGATGACGAGTGAGACCTCGTCGAAACGTCGCCTAGACACCCCAACTTTTACACGGGAAGACACCCGAAGACACCAAAACCTGCATTCCTGTACCCGTGAAAATCTACGAAAGCATATATATATATATATATATATATATATATATATATATATATATATTATTTTATAAAATTTATACACTGCTTGATTGGGGGGAGGGGAGGAGAGAGAGAGAGAAATCAAAGTGGTTTGTTGTTGTTGTTGTTCCCCTTTCCAGGAAACAGTAGATCTATAAGCAATGTTACCAGTAGTGGTGAGAATTATTTGCCTGAGAGGAGTGGTTTGGGAGGCATGCAAACTTATGGCAGTGGGACTCCCAACTCTCATCAGCCCCAGCCAGTATGGCCAATGCTTAGGGATGATGGCAGATGAAGTCCAACATCACCTGCCAGGGCACCAGCTTCCCACCTCTGCCATCGTGGAAAGCAAGAGCTTGATACTAGTTTAGCTGTAGTCTGCCAGCTATTTAATCAGACAGAGGTAGGTGCAGAGTAGTCAGCAGCCTCCAGGATGTGGCAGAGGCATTTATTCTTCTGCATCACTGTAGACAGGTGGCATGAGAGAAGGGACAAGTTTCACTGCAAGATTCTGAACAAGTGCCCTGGTTCCACTATAGCACAACAAAGGCCTTATTGCATGCCTAAGTAGTTGCAGAACCATAGCAATGAAGAATCCCAGGCCAGCCGATCTGCTTGATTTGTGCCATCTTTCTTTCATTGGGGTGGGGAGATACAAACAGTTGCACACCAACCCTTTACCAGCCTCTTCCCTGCCCTCTCTCCCTCCACCCACTCTATCTTGTCTTCTGGCTCCGGTATTCATAGGAGCATCTCTCTCCCTCCTGTGCAGCCACAGCTGCAGACGCAGCAATACCTGCCTGGAATGGAAAAGACGGACACTCTCAAGTCAGCCAGCCCCTGCCGCCGACATATCGCTTTTGCTTATCACAGCCTCATTATCGCAGACGGTCTCACCCAAACACGGCCTCCCTCCTTCAGCTTGGCCAGTTTCCGCTCCTCAGGAAACGTGGGTTAGGACAAGATGCTATCGTCACGCCCGCCTTTGTGTTCCCCCTTGGAGCCCTGGGAAGGCTTTTTCAAAATAATTCTTCCAGCTGCGTCTCTGACCTTCCCCCAAAGAACAGCTAAAGACAAAGTCAGATGCATCCTTTGCCAAAGAGAGATGGGAAACGGCAGCTCCTGCTCATTCCCATTTCACAGGCAGAGGAGGAACAGATGGAGACAAAACACAAGCCTGAAATACAGTTAAGGAAAGGGATCATCATACCACGCTGGTGATGAATGGCTTCTATCTAACAATAACAACAACAACAATTTATTTATATACAACAATAACTTATTTATATACAACAACAACAGCAACAGCAACAACAACAACAACAACAACAACTTAGGTTTCCCCAGCCACTCTGGGCAGCTCCCAACAAAATTAAAAGCACAGTAAAACATCAAACATTAAAAACTTCCCTAAACAGGGCTGCCTTCAGATGTCTTCTAAAAGGTAGACAGTCGTTTATTTCCTTGACATCCGATGGGAGGGCGTTCTACAGGGCGGGTGCCACTACCAAGAAGGCCCTCTGTCTGGTTGCATATCTAGTTATAATCAACCCCATCCCTTCACCCCACCACCTTGAGGACTTCCTTTCAAATCACCCATCTCTTTCCAAACAGCCAAACTACCAGGACGTAAAAACCCCCACAGAAGTTCAGGGAACTTGGTTACACCCCACAAATCTATCCTTATCTTCACCTGAAGTTGGCTTAAGGGTGGTAATGTGCAGGCCCCACTGGGGGTACAACTGTCATACGTCCAGTGGGAATCTCTGAAAGGTGGCGATCTTACGCAAGTCACTCGAAAAATACACATTTCTGTAAAAAACAACAATAACTCAACAGCTTTTGATCATGCGTCCCGAACTCTTGCCAGTGACCCTCCTTCACATCTTAGGTGTTTTTGCCTCTTTGAAATGAATTTGACTGGGCAGGTAATAGAGATGAGTGTGTGTGTGTGTGTTTGTATGAGTGTAGATACCAGACTACTGCACAAGAGCAACACTGGTTGCTTTGCCTGCTTTAGCTTTTGGTCCCACCCACCCATTAGCACACGGCCCTTGGAATGTTGCTCAGAAAGAAATATGGCCCTCAGGCTTAGAAAGGTTTCCTGCGCCTGGGCTGGCCAAAGCCCTGTGATAATTATAGCCCCTTTTGACTGTTGCCAAGAGATGGAGTCAGCTGGCAAGAGCTTTGGCATTTTAGATTAAATATCAGAGATCCTTGCTCGCAAACATTAAATTTCACAGAACACGTGAAAAGCCAGATATTGTAGCATTTGTGGCTTCCTGGCAAAATGTATTATCTGAAGGTTACATCTAGAGCCAGTTAATTTCTGCAGTTTCCTAAGAAACAAAATGGCACAGGACGGCTTGAGAATGGCAGGCAACTGAGAAGAGATTATACATTATACATTTTACATTTTCTTTTTGTTTTTGTTTTTTATGTACTTAAGCAATAATAACTAGCACTCTTAGAAAATGAGTTAGGATAAAGATGGTGGGAACATAAGAAAACAAGAAGAGTCTTCTGGATCAGACCAATGGCCCATCTCAGGACCCAGTTACCTAAGGGACTGCCTTGCCCCAGATAACTTTGCCCAGAAACTGCACCCCTCAAATGGGGCTCTGCTGGGATTATTGCACGTCCTAAAGATATGCTTAGTACGTACAATAAACTGGGCTTTAAGTACTGTCGTTTCAGTCCTCTGGAATTACCACTTGAAATTAGACAGCCACCTAGTGTCGTGTTGTTTAGATGTCTACTGCCACTTCTGCTTAAGAAGGCTTTCCTTGAGAAGTGACTCAGACTTTTTATAAAATATAAGTTCTACTTCTACAGAAACTGTATTTTTTATTTTTTTGGTATTTTATTTCATTTTTGTTCCACGGCTTCAGGCTGTGAAGCAGTTTACATTTGTAGATTTACATTTACATTTGTAGAATTCATTGTAATTCCTGGTTTCAGGCAGGAAGTGTGTTTTTTTTTTTTTTTTTTGGCCCTGCCTAGGGATGCTGGGGACTGAACCCAAGACTTTCTGCATGCAAAGATGATGTTCTCCCACTCAAGAGGAGCTGGTCTGTTTCTGCAGTGTTGTTACAACCTCTCTGGATTTAGTTTTCCTCATTTCTATGACCCTCATCTTCAGAGGTTGCTTTTTGCCTTTCTCATCCCCTGTGCGGACCTCACTCTCCACATGAGGGCCATTAAGTCAGTGGGGATGGGTGGAGAACAGGGGACATTGCTCCAGGCTTCACACACAAAAGGGGGTACACAGACACCGGCTAACAGAACAGACACCAAAGTACATTATATGCTGGGCAGAGTGAGAATCAAAAGAGAGGTGGTCAAATAAAGGTTTTGCTGTTTTAAAACAGTCAAATTCGCCCCTCTTTCCATTTATGAATACTGTATATATGGTGGGAAAGACTCAACTATCATTGACTCTCCTCTTTTAGCACAAAGGGGGCACGAGCCCCCAAAGGCAGGTATTTCATCTCCTTTGTTTACAGCTATCTCTTGAGAAACTTAACGGATTGCATGCATTAAGCAGTCAGCAGCTAGAAAGTCGAGGAATCTCTCATCCCGGCCCCTGGCAGTGCCTTCGTCAGGGTTGGCATTCTGAGGAGATGCACAGTCTCTGCCACTTTTGTCTAGCTCTTTGAATGGGGATTTAAAGCCATCCGGTGACACCCTATGATTTAAAAGTTAATTAACAGAGTGATATAAAGTATAACAGCCTCAGGTGTTTATTTCCAACTAGCATATTTCTACATTGTTTGGAAGGGAAGAAGAAAGAAGGGCGGTCACAGGAGGGGAGGAAATCCAATATTTTTTTTTTAAAAAGCCTCGTGAAGTGTCACATTAAGAAGTAATCATGCCGCTAAATCATTCTGGTTCTGAAACACTTCTAATAACTTCCCATTGTCTCTCTCCTCTCAGGCTCAGGCTCATTTCAACTGCTCTCCTCTCAGGGCTGGCAGGTTGTTGCTCTCAAGGAGCCCCAATAGAAATGGAGCCACATGGCAGCAGCAGGTGCAAGCAAAGGATGTGTGGATGCAGAACTTCAACAGGTGCTGCTACTTTTGAGACATTAATGACAATCTCCCCAGAAAAAAAAAGAGCTATCGCTTCCCTCATTAGCACTCAGATGCCTCAGGATTTGCTACAGGAGAAATGAACATGGGAAAAGCTCCCTGGAAGTTGCTGCTGGGATGTGAAATGAGGCAACAAACAAATTGGAGAAGGGAACACATAACACTAGTGGGGAGAGACTGAAGGTTAATAAGGGAGTGGCAGTAGAGCCTTGGCTGCTCTGAACTCAGCCAACCTCAGACACAAACACTTCTGGATGTTGCTTTTGAGCCACTGGAGGTAGAAGGAATATGGAGAGAGAAGAACATGCCCAAACCCTAAACAGAGGCCAAAGGTATTTAATATTTTGATGAGTTGCTGCAACAATCCACTGCAACTTGTTGAGGAAACATCTTCAAGGATATGCACAACCTGGTGGTGACTCAGGGTTTGGTGTAGGAAGGCTGGGTTCAAATATCCTGGTAACAACACACATAACGTAACAAGCTAACTTCTATTTCAAACACAATTCAACATATAATATCTCACAAAGTATAATCCCATAGACCAATACAAACAGAACATATCAAGAGAAATTAAAAGTCCAATGGATGGGCAGGAGAGAAAGTCCATTCAGTTCCTAAATTGGCATATTGGCAATAACCACAATATGGTATTGGTTGAATATCTGTAACCTAAGGTTTAGTAGTAGTGTTTTGCATGGGTTCAAATATCAGCTCAGCCATGAATTCACTTCATGGTTGACTTCAAAAACAGGAAGAATCTTCATGTTTTAAAATAGGAAGAATTGATTTCTAAAGAGTGCATGAGGCAAGAAAATGCTATTTAGATAGAAGTAGGCTAAACATTTAACGAATAATTTCTGAGGTGATCTAAAGGCCATACACAACTTTGCTTCTCTCTTATGACATGTGCACTCCAGTCCCTCAAAGGATGAGAAATCATATGACTCTGCCGCGTTCTTTATCCACACTGGTGACAGAGGATGGATCAGCTCTAGGGCCACAGCAGGAACTTGGAAGGCATCACATATAAGAAAGCCTTTCGGCATTCTAAGGAAAAGTCCATTTTTCTGTAATTCATCAGGTTAATAAATGACTCCATCTCTCCCCGCAGCCTCTCATATAACCAATTCTCATGCAGCGTGCTGAAGCTTCCTTTCACTATTAATATCACTCATTGAGAAATGTAATTACCAGCTCTATCACAAAGCGTCAGGCACATTTATCCACTCCATACCCTGGCAGACTCGAGACCACATCAGTCACCAGCAGGCTTGCGCTGACAATGTCATCCAGTGGAGAGATCCAGCTCAAAAGCTCCCCGGAAAACTTAAATCACTTTAGGAGAATGGCCAGCAGATCCCAGGCTTTCAGAGCCAATGAGCAAATCAATGAAGGGAGGAAGGGCACATCACTGAACCTAAACAATATGAAGTAGTGGTGAGCACCATCTCAGAAAAGAAGATTAAGGACCAGGGATATGTTGCTTTCCTCAAGATCTTCAGAGCTGTCATACTTTGGGGTGGAGGAAATCATCCACAACAGAGAACAGGTTTTGAGGGAGGCCATCACAGAAGATGCTCTTGGTGATGCCCTCCCATGATGTGGCCATGCCGTCACTGGCACCAACTGACTGATGGATGAGTAAATGGGACTGCTTCTCCCTATCATTTGTGGCCACGCCCCATGGAAGGAGAAGGCTGGCAAGTGAGTGGGCAGCAGCAGTGAGACAAAGAATCAGCAATGGAGAACATCAGTGACTACGCCCCCTGCTAGAGGTGCCCTACCACACCAACTGCTGACACTAGCTGTAACAGAAAATCAAAGGCAACATGGTAGAGGTGTATAAAACTATGCATGGTATTGAGATAATGCATAAAAGTTAGTTCTCTCTCTCTCTCTCTCTCTCTCTCTCTCTCTCTCTCTCTCTCTCGTATTCAATGCAGGTGAGACAAAGTTAATATTTTCTACTCACCATCATGCATAGAGAATAAAGCACCTGCCTTCCTAAATACACAAAGCCTCTCATTAAATTCTGTCAAGCTGTGAGATTAGAAAAGTCCAGTGGAAATTAACCCCATGACAGCGATCTTTCTCAGCCCTCCAGGAGGCCTATCTCCCCAGCTGTCAAAAGGTCTCACACTACATTCCTGGCAAACGTGCTATGAGTTATGGCTGGACGAGGCCACATGTCAATCAAGACTCACCTGGGCTAGAGACACCCCTCCCCGGCAACTGATGCATGAAGTTGTCTGTGCCCCAGTGAGTAAGTTATTCAGTATTGAGTTAGAATAAGCACAGGATAAGTTAAAATACTATGTATCATAGTATTTTAATATTCTTTTGGAAGCCGCCCAGAGTGGCTGGGGAGGCCCAGCCAGATGGGCGGGGTATAAATAATAAATTATTATTATTATTATTAGGCCAATATTATTTATTATTAAATTTGTATACTGCCCTTTACTGGATTTCTGGGCTGTACTGGTTTCTGAACACCCTCAAGAGCCGGTTAACCTTCCACAGTTACTACAATGAGTGGAAGAGCACATATATTGTCTACTTGGGGCACTGAATCAATATTCTACATCTGTACCTCAATCAAACCACAAAAGGTCACTTTGCACGTAACTTTTTCTTTTAAAAAACTGTGCATATATAATAGTGGCAACAAGCATATCTACCACACTGGGCACCCAAGACGGGGAACCAGGGTTAGCTGGGGTTCTTTGCTATGTGTACGACGAGTGGCACTCACACCTTTGCTGCTGAAAGTATGAACAGTCAAAACAATGGCCCAGGACTTGCCAACTTGCATCTCCCAGGCAAATTGCTCTAGCTTCTCTGTGGCGGCCCCTCTCATGCTGGGTCTCACATTTGCTCATCTTCTGTACAAATCCTTTTGATGGGAATACATTTTATTGCCAGAATCTGTACAATAAGAAACATGGCTGGCAGCCCACTGACTATACTGGAGTACAAACGAATGCATGGGGTAAACATAGCTCATGAAACCAGGCCCGTTCAGAGCTGGGTAGGGACAGCTGGGTACACCTGCCCTGGGTCTCAGAGGGCTAAGCTGGCCGGGGCCCCCACCAGGGACTGACTGCTTTTTTTGCTTGAGTTTATAACTTTATTCTAACAAGACTCCTGCCGCAGGCCACAGACAAGCTCTGCATGAGTCTGTATGAAACTACTCATGCATTCAGATTGACATCTGCTCTACATCCTTCCTTCTCTATATATCTATATGAGAATTTAAAGCACAAGGAGAAACAAGCAGTTTTCAATTTACCTATAACTCCCACCCCCAAAAACTGGTTCATGTTAGCACTCTGTTGACTGAGATGCTAGTCTTCTCAACTGGGGGGGCGGGGATTATCAGATTCTGAATTACACAAATAGTTCAGATAAAACTGAGGTCTATGTCCAAGAGGCAAAGAACACACATCCCCATAACCCTTAAAATCCACTCTTCTTCATAAAAGGTCTGCTCTTTCAATGTACCAAGGTTCATCTAAATCATTTTTAAAAAAGAAAAAACAACTCTCTCACTCTCTCTCTCTCTCTCCTGCAGTTACATTGGACAAAGAACCAGGACCCTTTGAAAGCAGTATGCAGAAGGTTGAAGCACACAGAATAAAAAGGATCCAGTCTTGGGAACCAATTAGTGCTTTCCTAGGCCTAAATCAAACCAGCCGCCTGTCTGCTCCAAGCTCAGTCAGAAGCACTATCCTGCTCAAAACCTATTTGCCCCAAATGTTCCTGTTCTATGTGCTTTGAGATAATGCAGGATTGTAAACAAGCCCATAAAAATAAGCCTGCAAAAAAATGTTATTAGCCTGCTGGGGGCTGACAGAGCTCTGTCCCTTCTGCAAGAAGCCCATTGCCATTTCTACACTGGGCATGGAGGGAGGGGCTTCCCTCTGCTGAGAGCAGAGGAGGGACAGGCAGAGCCTGCTAAACCTCTAGATGAACTAGGTGGTTGCCTTGAGCAGCGAAATTAGAAGGGTAGGAAAATTTGAAAGGTGGCAAAATTCATAGGCCTACAGACACTCCATGATGCTGTGAACAGTGCTGTACAATGTTTATTGACCTGCTGGTGAAACAATAGTTTGTGGAAGACAAATGTTCGGAGCGCATGCGCATCCAGTTGGCTCAGCTGCTGCCCTGGCAAACCAGCATTTAGGCATTAGCTATCACAGAAGGTGGTTGTTCTAGACGCTTCTAAGCAGCTCATACATGTTTGTAGCCCTTGCTTTCTCTTCTTGTTGCGTCTGAGAATTTGTCATTATTGTTTGTGTATTTTTTTTTGTATAGATGCTTTGGTAGTTGTGGTTTTCTTTTGCAACTGTTGCCATCACTTCCAGGAATTTGTATGTTTTTGCATATACTCAAAGCTGCTTTCAAAACAAGGGTTTACAGTTCTATAACCTTACGCCAGCTCTGGGGACAAAGTGCTCCTCTGTTAGTCTGCTCCCTTGTCTGCATGAAGCTCCATGTCACCTATAGCTACCATGGTGAAATACTGGCCTGATTGGCGCATCATGCTGAGCTATGCCATAGCTAGGTGTGAACCCATCAGCTTGCAGGCTCCTGGAGATTCTGTGGGTGCCTTGCTGCTGCATTGCATTGCGCTAAATCATAGCTTGGCTTAGCATATCATCTGAACCCAGTGGGCTTGTAGGTTAGCTTTCCTGGACAAACCACAAGCTGTAAACCACAGAACAAGCTTTGGCTACAGCTTGTGGTTTATCTGGAGAAAGCTAACAAGCCCAGAATCAGTCAAGACATAAAGCTATGTTTTATTTGTCAGTGTGGTGCAGGAGCAAAACAATAGGGGATGAATGATGGGCAACTATCTCCTCTTTGGGAGCCCAATCAATTTGCAAAGCTGCGGTTTGGTTTGGTTTGGTTTGGTTTGGTTTGGTTTGGTTTGGTTTGGGGTGCCCAAACTTTTTTCAAAGAGGGCCAGATTTGATGAAGTGATGAAGTGAATATGTGTGAGGGCCAACCAAAGTTGTTCAGCTTTTTTTAGGATTGACATTGCTGGGATTTTACCCCAGGACATATACTGCTATGGGGCCCAGATATAATAATAATAATAATAATAATAATAATAATAATAATAATAATAATATCGACTGGCGGGCTCCCAAAACAGACTTTGGACATGCCTGGATATTACGTGTGGACTAGTCCTAAAAGGCTTCGATAATGCTCCCAACTTCCATTTGATAATCTATCCCTACTTTAAAATGCCATCCTCTCCCATAATTTTTCTTCTCTATGTCTTCTAACTTGTTCATTCAGTAACAGACAGGGTCTCTCTTGAAGAAAGGGCAGCTCCCAGGTGAGAGTAGAGAGAGTTCACCTTTTTCTGTATGGGGCAAGTAGAGATTTAGGTGTGAAAGAGGACTTCGTATTCTCCTCATTCTTTTTTCTTACCTTTTTTAAAAAAAAATAGTTCTCTTTTGTTTGTAATATCTTATGAAAAGGCTTAATAAAATCTTTTCTAAAAGCAGTTCATATCTGTCACAGCCACCCAGGTGGGTCCCAGCTCACGAGAGACCTTATTCCGTTATAGTTTACTTACAGGAAAAGTTTATTGAAGATAATTGCTTCTTTCACAGTTCAGCATTGTGGCTGTACGTCTGTCACGTTAGACCGCCGAAGTCCCCCTCTGACTCCTCCCCTCCTCCACACCAACTTAATAGCCTGGCTCTAGACCACCTCTTCCTCTCCTTTCTTTTCCGCAGGGTCTTTCTGCCCCCCTGGGTTCTCTCTTTCCGGGATTCGCCTGAGGCTGAATCCTCTGCCGCCTCCTGCCCCCTCCTTCTGGCTTTGGGGCCGGGCTCCTCCTCTGAGCTTTCCCCACTTCCGCGCGCCTCTATGTTTGAACTTGGCGCGCGTACGTTGCTTTTGACCTTTCCTTCGTCCTCTATACTGCCCCCTGTTCCACTCTCTACCCTTTCCGGCTGAACACCTTGCTCCAACCCCCTCTCTCTGTTTTCTCCTGTTCCTCCTCCCTCCGAGAGGCTGACAACTCCACCCCCTTTACTCCGTTCCGGCTGAGACCCCTCTGACAGCGTCTGTGCTTCACTGGGCTTTCTCCCCTCCTTCCCTGACTTTTCACAGCTTCTCTCTTCTCCTGCTTTTCGCCTGATCATGCTAGCTCCCTTTTGGGAATCCTCTGACTCACTGCTTAGGCTCATAGATTCCCTTCGAATTCCGTCATCTTCTTCCTCGTCTCTCTCTCCCTCCTCCCACTCGCTTTCCGTCTCCTCTGCCATCTCCTCACTTCTCCCAGAAACCCTGACAATATCTTCCAACAGCTTACATTACTTTCTGTTTCACAATAACCCCAGCCTCCTGTGCACCCCCCCCCCAAACCCTGGAAAATATTGCTCATTCAACCAAGTAACTCTTTCCCAATTTTCTAGGAAATGAGAGTTGCCCTTCAGGTGCTAAACTGCAGTATCCTCCACAGAAATAAGCATTTTTTTTTATAAAACAAATGACTTTTAATTATATCCTTTCCCTTTATCACTTCTACTAATATAAATTATGTTTTATGCTTTGGGAGAACATTCAAGGAGAATTACATTATATTCCTACATCATTTTCATGCTTCCCACCCCCTCCCCAAAACGTCTTCCTGATACTGGCTAAATGTTGCTTCCATGCCGAATGAGATGCTCTCCATAAAACAGGATGAATTAGAAGAGAGAAACATGACAAACCTCTTTCTTAGCCATTCTACTATTACCCAGAAAAATGAAGAGTACAATAAAGTTGAAAGAAACAACTGTATTTTCAAGCATATGCCCACTAGTAACTATAGGTGACATTGTCAACAATGATTCGCTTGCATCTCCCTCTGATTTCAAATTCATTCAATAATGCCATTTACTGCTCCAAATTGAGGTCATGCTAAGCAGCACGGTGCAAGTCATTACTCAGTATAGTCCTGAAGATGTGGCAGGACAAAAAGGTAGCGCTCACAGGAAGGTAAAAAAGTTCTGAAAATCACACAAAGCCAAGGGAGTCCCAAAACGATCCAGGATTTCATTTGACATCTCAAATAATCAGTTACTTGAATGCATTTATGAATGCTGTAAACATAGCCAAATGAGTTACTGAAGATACATTATTAATACCAACATATTATTGATGACCTTATGCATTCATGAATAACGGAGCCACAACAGTGGCTTGGGAAGGGCAATGGAAAATAAAGCCTTGGTAAATAATGTAGAGCATGGGCTGCTGCAGTGCAGACAGCGGTGCAACCTCATACTTATTATATCATGTGCATGTTGACTTTTTTACTCTTTTCAGGATAACAGCAGAGGCGCCAGAGAGAAAAGAATGTCTACTGCTCCTTTGTGATGGATCAAAATAGGCAGGCGACTCTTGCAAGGGTCTGTGCGGAGGCTTCCAGAGCGGTTCAGTATTACAGTAATTTCCACCAATAGTCTATTACTGTTCATTGTTCTCACCCTTAAACCTTTCTGCTTCTTACTCTCTCAACCTGAAACACCCTGAGCTTCCTAGATTGGTACAATAGCCTCAAGTGACTGCCATAAATGCTACTCACAGACAATATGCTTTGGCAAAACTGCTCTAAAATGCCCTGGAATCCTGCATGGCTGGTGAAGAAGGAAGAACCAGTCTTGTGCTCTCTTTCTGTGGTGTGCATCTACACAAATCTGAGCTTTGGTTCCATCTGTTGGGGATAATTTGTTAATTATTCAATAGATAATTTATCATCTCCGCCTGCTTGATCTGTGCTTATTACCTGCTGTCTACAGCAGAGAGAGCACTGTGTGAATAAAGATAGGATTAATTAATAAAGAAATGTTCTGAAGAATGCTAACAGAGAGCAACTGCTTGCAGTCTAAGCACTGTATTGAACAAACAACACGGAAAGAACCATTAGGGCAAATTCTCACTCAACCAATTCACAGTTATTTTCTGCTGGTTTGGAAAGAAGAGAGTGATAATTAGTGAAGTGCTATCTCATCCCATCAGAAAGTGTAATTAGCTCAAGTTACAAATTTCATGTCAAAAGTTCAGACAATACTTCAAGATCTTGTAAGTATATATGGGAATACATAACCACTATTTCCCCTCTCCTGATTGGCGGTCTGCACAAACCCTCTCTGTTTACAGTCCATTTGACATAGAGCATCTGGAACAAGATGAAGCAGCCTTGGATGCAAGCCCCAAGGGTCAAGTGGCCAGCAGCAAGGTGCAGGAGGATGCCCAGCAGGACTACTTGAGATCCTCAAGAGAAGTGGCCAAAGTCAACTGAAGACCAAACAATGAGTGAGAAATAAATGTTGAACAAATATGTGTATTAAATCAACATGACTTGTTTCTTCAAATGTGGTTGCTGAAAGATTTCAGATCCAAATATTAAAACTGATTATAGTTTGTCAAAGAATAACTGAAAGATTATGGCAAAAATGGTTCCACATGCATCTGCACTGAAAACAGGGCATTTACGCTTCCTTTGTGGGCAAAGGAGTATGACAATAATCATCGGAGCAGCAGGGCACATCCCATTTCACTGCTCAAAGCAAAATTTGAAGTGCTGCCCTGAATTGCTGCCACCGCCACCGACCTGCTCCTGCCACCGCTGCACAGCCTGCCACATCCGCCACTGGTGGAGAAGTGGCATTGACATTGGTGCCGATTTCGGGCAAAATTTCACCGATTTTGGGTGAGATGGAAGTGATCTTGCCTGAAATTGGCACCAATGTTGGTAGTGCTTCTCTGTCACTGGTTGAAGCAATGGGACATGTGGGGCGTCGCCTTGGGAGCTTCTGTCACCTGAGGCAGTGGCCTCATCCAGCCTAATGGCTGGGAGGGCTCTGTTGAGCAGGAGCAAAGTTGGTAGCATTTTGGAGTGTTTTCATGCAAAGTGTGTATGTACAGATACTAGAAAATAACTTGTAATCAAACACAGTTTGAATTAGAATAATATTAAAGTTCATTGAGATAAAGCATGGGGCATAGTATATATTGGGGCATTTACAAACTTAACAAAGTTCAAGTTTGGGCAGCATCACTAGTCATAATCTTCCAGTCATAATCTTAGCGTTATGAGAGTAGGGATGGACAACTTTGCAGGGGGTGGGTGGAAGAAAGGGGGGGGGGTTAGAGAAAAGTACAAGGATCATAAACTTCTTTCTTATATAATCCAAGTTCTTACTTGGATTATATGCCTTTTACTGCCCATCCTGGTGTGCCTTGGGTGAGAGGGAGAGTCCTGAAGCTCAGGGTTCTTAGTACATTTAACAGCAAAGCAGAATTTCACATTGTGTGTGAATTGGGTTGATGACTGTCACGGCTAAAAATTGGCCGCTGTTTCTTTAATGCTAAAAGAACTAAATCAGCATGAGCCAGCGGCCTACAATGACTCATGCAACCTTTCACCTAATTGTATCTGTATATATAGAGTGGTCAATGTTAGTGTTGGGTGTGGATTGGTTGGTTGGTTAGAGAAAACTGGTAGTGTTGATGTGTGTACAGTTGGTCATTTGTTTTGCAGATAAAGACTTTTAAGGATAAAAGCAGAAAATACTCTGCAAGGGCACTCTTCTTGTGGACTCTTTTATGCCGACAAGGGTCCGAGGACCAGGCTGAGGAGCCAAAGGAAGTCAGGACCTTTGCTTTTTCCAAACACTGACAATGACTGCCTACAACTATACAGGAAAGCCCAGGCATAAGAAAATAAGTAACTTGAACAGAACATAGCATTTCTGAATCTAAATCAACAGGTCAAATTAAAGGGGTGGGGTTATATAATTGGGAGAGAAGAAAGGTTAGGTGCCCACAGTGGGATGGTTGAAAACCAAGACACGTGGGTTTGTTCCGACAATGTTATGGTTTCAGATGTTATGCCTGACTGCTAAGGTCTGTTTACTTTTCTTTTTTTAAGCCTCCATATGCTTCTGTGGGTGAGAGCAACACTCTGTCACCGCAGCAAGCTCATGATCAATTTAACAACCATTTTGCACAAACAAAAGTTTTCTTGCTGAATTAATTATGCCAGAGTAAACAAAAACTTTTTAAAAAATGCATGTTTCTGTGTGATTGCTCTTTTTAATTGGTTGGTTTAACATCTGATATTTGATTTAATTTTCATCTTGATTTTTGTCACCAGAGATCGGGGTTGACAGACACACAAGTCATTACTGGAGCTTTGCTAATCATCAAACTGGCTTTGTCCCAGGGCAACAGTTAACCATTCCACTTCTGTCTCTTTTGGTTTGCACGCTGTCGCTTTTAGTGCTGCAAAGTTACTGCCACAGTTAACAGATTGTGTAGAGAAGCAGCATAATGGAGGATTCGAATTCTGCCTCCTGCAGCCATGAACAACATAGACTCTCTTCTCCTGCCTGCACTGCCTGAGATGGAAAATATGTCTGGGAAAAAGGGGAGTTGGGGTGAACAGAGAGTTTTTTTCTCTGTCTCTCTTAAAACAAGGATTATGGGACATCAAATGAACTTGACAGGAAGTAGAATCAGGACAGCAGTAAGGACATCTTCACATGGTGCAGAATTAACATATGGGAATTTGTAGCCACAAAATGCATTGATGGACACTGGTTTGAACATCTTTGAAAGGGGATCACAGAAATGCGGGGGGGGGGGGCAGCTAGAGGGAATATCCGAGTTAGGGAATATCCGAGTTAGGCGGTAGCTATCCCCTGTCTCTCCCCACACCCCAGCCCTGGTGATTGAGAAACCTGCTGCCTCCACATATGGAAGTCAGTTGAATTAGCTGTCAGGGCCAACAGACCTCCCCTTCACAAATAAGCCCATGAAGCAAGAGACCCCAGACCACCTCTTATGCTAATAAACCTCAGTGGTGCTCTGTTTCCCTGCCCCACACAGCTTACACCACAAATACTAGTTGCTGGGTTTCTCTGGTTGCAGCAATATGAGTGCAGCAATGAGATTGCTGGAAGGGGAGCAACTGCAATCACACCACCTGCCTTTAAGCCGTGCCTGAAAGGACTTTGATTCACACAAGGGAAAGGGGGGAAGGAAAAGCTGGAACTGAGAGCATCTTTGATTCCCAGCTCACCTCTACATGGCTTCATCACAGCAGAAGCCTCTTCCTTCCTTCCAGCAACCAACATTAACTCCTCACTAGGCATTAGCAGGCCTCGTTTGCCATTAATCACCTCTCTTCATTCACTGGACCAGAGCGCAGTTGCAGGCATATCTTGATTTGTTCTAAATTGACTGGTAATGGTCACCCCAGACATCAGAAATTATTTTAATTAACTCTTCTGTCAGCATTGAACAGTTGTGCATTGGTTATGACAGCACAGGAGAAGGAAAGAGAGGGATCTCAGGGCCTGGGGTGCGGGCGGGAGGGGTGGAGAAACCCAAACAGCCGTCCATAGCAGCCTCTCAGTTCAAACCAGAAAAGAACAGGGCAATTAAAAATAAACCCACTGTCAGAAGACAGGATTTCTGGAGTAAGCAGACCAGGAGCCAACTTTAAGGCAACAACACCAGGACAGAAACAAGCCAGCGAGACACAAACGGTTGGACGAGGCTCTTGGCAGATGATTCTTTCTCTCTCTGTAATGTTAATCTGTTTGTGAGAGGGACGCAGAACTGGGCGGGAAAGCAGAGGTCACCTTGGTGTAAATAAAGGGAAGAGAGATGCTGGCAGAGACAGCAGGCTGGGCTCCTTTGAACATTCAGCTCCCTCCTTCCCTGCTCTTTTCTTCCAGAAACCCTCGCTTAGTACACTGTAAACAATAAACTGACACTTAGCTCAACAGGACATAATATTGCTGAGGAGGTGGGAACTTTAGACAGCAACTAGTTTGGACTCATACAAAAAAAAAGGGAGGGCTCTTCCTGTAGCTTCTGAAGCTCTCTCCTCAACTGGTGGTGGTGATGATTGATGGAAATGGACTGTAAATAAAGGGCGGGGGGGGGGACCAGCCATTATGGTTAAATCGTTGATCTCCACAAGGCAGTCAGGCCTACAGCCATGAGTGTTTGGGTCAATCTTTTCAACTTGGGAAGTCTGGTGTTGTTCCTGCACTGGATATGCACAGTAGCATAACTGCATTGCCTCAAAGGGGCTAGATGGAGCAGAAAAAAAGCAGCCCACACCTTTGTAGGTGATTGACTCTGGACTATAGTCTTTGCTTACCTTCCAGTTTCTACTCTGGAGCAACATTAGGCAATGTGGAGAAAATAGCACTGTATCCTTAAATGTGGCTGCATTGTGCCAGCAACAACAATATTAAGATTAACCAGATTTCCACTGAAGCAGGGTTTGCTAACCAGCTTCAAATCCCGGCTGAATGGGGAAGCACAGTCAATGCCAGTGCTGATGCAACGCTTAACCATGGTTAAAGGCAGGCAGGGGGAAGGGAGCACAAAAGGAAATAATCTGAGCTCACAACATAGGCGCCGACTCCATGGGGCTTGAGGGGGCCCGAGCCCCCTCAAAAATTCGTTTGGGGGGGCTCTGCCCCCCCAATAATCTCCGGCGCCCCTCCAGCAGAGCGCCATCGCCGCCCCTCCCCCAGCCCAAAATGCACAGGGAGGGGCGGGCTGCATGCCTCCTGCCCTCCCTCCCGAGCAAAAGCTCCACCCAATTTCCTTTGGAGCTGATTAATAGGCGCAGCACGCTCTCCCCTATTCGCTCACGAGGAGGCGGCGCCACTTTATTTGCATATTCATGAGCTTATTTATTATTCATGAGCTTTCCCGGGCCCCCCCAATATTTTTTATAAGTCCGCGTCCCTGGCTCACAACATACTTTCAATAGCACCAAGATGCTGAGCAGAGATCCACACAGCCCCTACAGAAAGGGGCTGAGCACTAAAAGGATGCTGTGTCTCCCTAGTCTGAGTCCAGGCGAAAGCAGCATCGGGAACAGAAGCAAATCAGTTTCTAAGAGCTAGCTCCCTGTTACCGGCTCAACCCTCTGGACATAAATTTTCTTCTATTAATGGCCCACCCTGGTCCCATTGCCTGCCATTCCATCGCTGAGGACTTTCCAATGGCCCCCGGTTGGAGTTTTAATCTCCGTAAAAAGCAGGAGGCGGCTTTCCAAACGACCGTTGTTTACTGCTATCAGTCTGTCACTGGCATCACCTGCCAAAGGAGGTTAAGGAGAAGGAATAAGCTATTGCTTCCAATATCAAGCTTGCAGACTAATGACTAGAACCAATGCTCATCCTGAGTACCAAACTGGCTGAAGGTTTTGACTCCACCCTGGCCAAAAAGACTCATATGTGACGAAGTCCAGCCTTGTCATCAGCTACTGCCAATCTGTTTTTTTTTTAATTCATTCCTGAAAGGAGAGAAACTCAGACCAAGTCCACCTTATTTCCTCAATGTCTCAGTCTCAACATAAATAGCATGCCTTCAGAGATCAGCTGTAATTTGGGCTGACCAAAGCGGAATCAATTCATAGCAGGAGTGTATGATTAATGTACATCTATCCACACATTTCTTAAAGGCCAAAGCAGTAAACAGACATTGCTCCAGAAGCTAGGTAGTATCATAAGTAGCTTGGGCTCAGGAGGGAATATGTCTGGGATGTGCTCTGAAGATGCAGGCACTGAGAGAAAGGAAAAGGCTCAATTGCTAAACCAGTGTTCAAATTAGAGAGGGGACACTGGTTTAGCAATTTATCTTTTGTGATGCTATCCAACTACTGTTTTTAGGAGGCTAAGTGGGCCCCATGATTTGCTAAAAGTAAAAGGAGTCAGGGCTAGGGATTGTGAATGTCACTAAGGGCCTCACTACTTCCCCACTTCTGTGATTTGAGTGTCATGCCAAGGCTTCCCAAGAATTCCCTACTTGAGAGCCCTCTTCAGGCATTAAAGGTAAAGGACCCCTGACAGTTAAGTCCAGTTGCAGACGACTCTGGGGTTGCGACGCACATCTCGCTTTACAGGCTGAGGGAGCCGGCGTTTGTCCACAGACAGCTTTTCCGGGTCATGTGGCCAGCATGACTAAGCCGCTTCTGGCACAACAGAACACTGAAACCAGAGCAGCGCATGGAAACGCAGTTTACCTTCCCGCTGGAGCGGTACCTATGTATCTACTTGCATTATTCAGGCATTAAAAGGTAAAGGTAAAGGGACCCATAGCACCACGTGGGGGACAGTCGGGATGGGGGCACTAAGCTCCTCCCCATTGCCTTCCACGGGTTGCAGGGTGAACCTCTGCGGCTGTGAGCCTCCTGTACTCATAAATGATCCCCATGAGATCAGCTGCTTTTTAGCAACACTACCTGATGAGAGAAGATGGGAGCTGTGTGCCTCCACCTTTAGACTTGCTCCCCTGCTGGAACTGCACAGGCCTTTGGGCTCTTTGTGTGCTTTCTGCATCCATGCAGGCTTCCCATGGGAGTGTGAACTCGGGACGATACACAAGACTCCCTGTTGAGGAAGTTCAATGTGAACACGCAAAGCACCAGAGGGGTTGTACAGCTCTGGGCAGTGTGTGTGTGTGTGGTGGTGGTGGTGGGGTAAGGTAGGGTTGGGGTACAGCCCCACTCTACCCTTGTTCTCTCTTTATGTGGCAATATCTGAAGGGGATGTACAGGATGAAATTGTACCCAAATGGCCATAAGGATAAAAAGCAGCTTCAGAAAAGGCTGGGTGAAAGTGGCTATGTCATGCAACTTGTGGATGATGATGCAGCTTCAGAAAACAGAATGTGGGCACTTTGCCACCACAGCCATAAGCCCCGCTCCCCCCCCCCATGCCCCCTGGGGTCTCTGCTCTAGCTGTTCAACAATGCTGCTTCCATTTGATCTCTGTGAGAGAAACACTGGAGTAAATTTCCTGAGCTGCTTGAAGTGGTGCTGCCTCTGTATACAAATTCAGGCAACACAGCGGGTGTTTGATCAAGTGCCACTTAGAAAATCAGCACCTATGACTCTTACTCAAGCAACTTCTGAATAAGAAGTCCCTCTGTTTCAGGTGCTCACATCACATAGCCTGCTTATTCTCTTGTTCTCTGGGGATTGGAGAGTGACACACACACACACACACACACACACACACACACACAGCCTGAACAAAACCCTGTGTCTGAGTTGGAGGAATTAAATTCTCCAGGATGGCCACAAGCACTGTCTGGGAAGTTGCTGTGGATTTGAACAACAGCTCCAGAGACGTGACGGCATCATATGAGATGCACAGCATTTCTATTTTGGCCTCTCAGTGCCAGCCACCTGCAGCTCCAATTGGTTTTTTAGCCTGGGGTTTTAGGTCTGCTTGTTAAAAACAATTTGGCAGCAGTAGTGGGGGAGAAAATTGTGCAGTTGTTGAAGGCCTAGCTGACAGCAAGCGCAGAGCTCACAGCCTAGTCAGAGCAGGCCCAACATGCCTCTGAAAATGAGATGGGGGGTGGGAGCTGTTAAAGGTACAGACTGGTGTGCAAAACGGAGAAGACTGCGGGCTGGAGATGACCCAGGGACCTGTGGGTGCTGCACTTGCTATGGCAATCTGCTCTTTGCCATGTTAATCCATTCCTCCTTGCTTCTGTCCTGTCAGCCCTTCCCTTGAGGCCTGGCAGCTGGCACCACATCCGCATCCCTGCGTGCTTTTCGGGAACAGAGCCAGGAGCCATCAAGTCGTTTTTGCGGCTGGTGAAAGGATGATCCGTGGCATTGCCGTCTCTGGCCCTGCTGCTGTCTGGAGCACCAGGTCCCCTCAGGTGCGCAACCTCAAGCTTCTCCTCTCTCCTTGTCTCTGTGAGGCATGGAATGAGCTCTCAGGAGGTGCAGGGAGCTTCACAGGCACGAAGAGGAGTGTGACTGCAGATGGGGAAGGGGGTCCTTCAATCATGATGAATTAATTTGCAGGAGAAGCCACCTACTAGCAAACAGTGACACATTTGGGCCTTGCAGCGACCGTGCCCACCTGCATACCTGGGCTTTAGTGATTTTTCATAAGGCGCTCTCTCTTACTAGCTTTTGAAGTCTCGTGTCCTATTAGGCAGTCTCCTACTACTTTCCCTAACGGCATCAGATATGAAAACCTTCCAACTGCAGCTTCCACACATTAAATCTTCCCTGATGCTGGGTCTCTGAGCTGACTTTAAAATAACCAAGTGAAATCTTAGTTTTTGCCTATATCAGAAAATACGACCCTCTCCTGCTGGGTCCTTGAATGCTGCTCCGAACTGACCAGTCTGTAGAGATGGGCTGGCCAAACTAAACGCAGGGGCTCTCAGGGAATTCCAACAGCCGGGTGGAAAGGGGGAAACTGGTTACATCTGAAGAGCTTTCTAGTTTCACCGCAGAAGCTACATTTGTTTTCACATTTAGGACTGGTTTACAGTCAGCTTTCGAATTCTGGTGCTGAAGGAGACTCTTGAGAGTCCCATGGACTGCAAGAAGATCAAACCTCTCCATTCTGAAGGAAATCAGCCCTGAGTGCTCACTGGAAGGACAAATCCTGAAGCTGAGGCTCCAAGACTTTGGCCCCCTCATGAGAAGAGAAGACTCCCTGGATGTTGGGAAAGATGGAGGGCACAAGGAGAAGGGGACGACAGAGGACGAGATGGTGGGACAGTGTTCTCAAAGCTACGAACATGAGTTTGACCAAACTGCGGGAGGCAGTGGAAGACAGGAGTGCTTGGCATGCTCTGGTCCATGGGGTCATGAAGAGTCGGACACGACTAAACTACTAAACAACAACGAGAGAAGGATGGTAGCTCTGTGGGATAGCAGATGCTTCTCATGCAGAAGATCAGTCCCTGGCATCTCCAAGTAAGGTTGAGAATGCCCCCTGCCTGAAATCCTGCTGCCATTCAGTGACAGCAACATGGCGACTGATGGAGCAAAGGTCAGACTCAGTAGAAGGCAGTTCCCTATGTTCCTGCTGTGAGATTAGTTGTATCGATGACTGCTGCAAAGCCCCATTTGCTGTCCCTGTAAGGAAATATATCCAAGCTGAAGCAATACTATTCCAGGCAGACTTCAGCCAAAACATGGAGACTTACAAAGGAATGACACTAATCCAAAGAAGGAGAAGAACAGCATACAGGCTACAACTCCGTGCCTGCACTCTACCCTTTGAGAGAGTCACATGTCTGAAGAGGCGTTTTGCATCTTTCAAGGCTTGGAGGCAAAGGTTTCCTAGAAGCAAACAAAATCCCTGCACCTTGCAAAACAAAAACGGGAAACATGGCAGGTTTGGAGAAAATGAGGAGTCTCGAGAGAAGGCATTTTATGCCTGGGTGCAGAGATGGTGTTTAACAGTCAGACAATACACATTTCCCTCCTGGCATCTGACACTTACAAGCAAAGCCATATGGTTAACCTTGTGATGAAACCACACCCCATAGTTTTCACCGAGGTAATAACAGGCAGCAATGCTACCTGCCTTTTGGAGAAGAGTGTGCTTGCCCAACCCAATATTTACCTAATCTAAGGTCAGCGCCATTAGACGGCATCTCATTTGCATCATTAAGAGTCTCTCCCTGGCAGCTAAATGCTTGCTTTGGAATCGGAATGACTGTAATTAAAGTTACATTGTATTTGGATCGGTGCCAATCACACTGGAGCTCCAGCACGACCCATCTCGTTCCCGGCACCAAGCACCCCGGTGTCCCACTCCATTAACTCTGGGGAATTAGCTGTCATTAACGAAGAGATGCACACTCCTTCGTGTTGTCAAACCGCAATCAAGCAGGTCGCAGGTGAAGAATAAATACTTCCAGAACAAGCCCAATTACACCATTTACATTTCATTACCGAACCTGTTTAAAATCCACTGATGGGCTCCCAAGTTCTTCTGCCTAACAAACAGCACTTCAGAGGAATTAATAGTCCTTGCGGAAGAAGCTAATGGCACCCTCCCACCCTGACTGCATTTGCAATATGGATCTTCAAAGTTGCTGCCCCTCCCCACCCCTTTTAAACTTTCGACAAAGCGTGCATCTCAAGACTGCTTAATTACCAGAGTTGGAAAGTTAATGCATCTCGGCTGTCGGAGACCAGCTCAGGCGAAGGCGGTGGCCTGGGAGGGGATTATATGCGCTAGCTCACACAGGCGCCTCAAGATGGCCACCGAATAGCAATTAAAGGCAACGCAGAAGCTTCGGTGGAGGCTTTGTCATAGCAACACAGCCTAGCTGGACCAGTTCCCCAAAGAGACACTCCCCTCGTAGAGACCACAGCAGCGGAACGAGGACAATGACAGCCTTGGCCATGCCAATCTCCATTTCAGATAAGGGTGAAAAAAAAAGCCGAGTGACAGTTTTACCAATGGGATGTTGTTGCTTTTAAAAAAAAATTCTCACATTTGGGATCCAAACTATGCCGTCTGTGCTGAGGAGAGTGAACAGTGTGGGAGAAAACCAAAGGTGGTTAATAACAACACAGAGCTGGCTGCTTTCTTTCTACAATTCTCCCTCTGTAAGATTTATGCCCCACATCCTAAATTGCTCCGATACAGATCCCCCACCTCCATCTCTATTTACTCCCAGCTTTTCCATTTGACGGTCCTCCCCCTAAAACCTCCAGTTTCACTACCGTACTTCAATTGCCTCCTCTTGCCAGGTCTGATTTATCCACAGCCCAGTGACTATTAAAGCTACCCTGGAGGATGTGATGTGCTGATGATGGAAAGGTGAGCTTGCAAGATCTCCAGGCGAAAGGTTGGACAGGGAAGAAAGCTGCCTGCGTCTTGCTCATGTTATTTTTCATTTGCAAATACTGTCCAGGGAAGAAGTGGAAGCAGGTGGGAAATCTTTGATCCGCCAAGCCCTTGGTAAAGGCAGATTTGCCACTGGTAGGAGAAAAAAGGAAAAGACAGGCAGTCTACAGGAGGCAAAAGAATTTTGGGGATGGCTGAAAGAGTCACTTTACCTAAAGTTTAAAACCAGAACACATAGAATAAGGCAGCTTCCTATGTTCTAGAGTCAGATCATGAAACCCTCTAACTCAGTATTGTCTACAATGACTATCGGTAGCTCTTCATGACTTCAGGCAAGTGTTTTTTCACAGCCTGATCTGGAGATAAGCAAGGAAATGAATCTGGGGGCCACCTGTGTTCAAAACATGAGGCCTCCCCTATCTAATGGCCCAAAAGATAGGTTTGAATTTGATGCAAGGAGTCCTAGTTTCAGCCCTCTACTCATTGCATGGCCATATGTCCACCGGCTCAGTTCCATATTTGTAAAATGGAGGGACGGGACTGTGGCCTACCTTCGAAGGTTTATTATTGAGAACAAACAATGTTTTCAAAGCACTTTGCAAACTGAAATGTAGTTAACAGTAACAGTTTGGAATAACAAAAACCTTTGAGAAACTGAAAGAAGCAACAAGCTGCCGTCCCGAGTGTTGCATGAATTGGGACGTTGCCTCATCAGAGAACTCAAGCAGATGGCTCTGCACAGCACACAAGCCCTTCGATACCTAAGGAAGCTCAGGAAGGCAAAGGAATCCAACTGCTGCAGCCAAAGACCACCCCAAGGGCAATCAAAAGTACGATAGCAAAATTAGATTTTTGTTTTTTTTAAGTCGTCTTCTTGCTCAGCTCAAAAGCAGAAGGAAATAAAAGGGTGGGAAGAACAAGAGACTCCCCCCCCCCAACACCCTCTTTATGCTCTCAAGAGCCACGCAGAGTGTTTCCTCTAAGCGTACTTGGGGTGAAGCATACTGGAAGTGGAAAGGTTCACAAGTGCCTAATCTCCGTAATTGTTTATCAAGGAGTAAGGAAATCGCATCGGTCCGGATCTTGTGCGTTGGATTTAGCCACTTGTACAAATCCTCAAACTTGAGATACAGGCCAGATGCTGGCAGGAATCTTTCTTCACTCAATAGTTCCACACCTGCTGTTCAAAAGTAGCGTCCGTGTTATGAATGGCCTGCTGACTTCCTGATCAGCTGCTTGAGAAATGGCACCAAGGCTCCTTCTGTTCAACTTGCCTGCGTGTTCACTGGTGTCTAACTAGGCCATCTGGGGAGTAAGAGGTGACTAGGCAGACCAGGCACACATATGGCAGCTGAGGAGGCTGAAACATGGACCAGGCACTTTGGACATCACAGCATGCGGAGGGAGAGAGACCCTGCTTTTTTGTTTGTTTGTTTTTTATTGGGTTTTATAAACAAGAATAATGTTATACAAATAATCATACCAAGTTTTCTCATGTCATTTGTATATCACAAAAATAGCATAATAAATGTGGGAAAATATCTACAACATATGTTTCATTATTAGTGGTCAATGTATAAATTCTTGGTTTATACGATTACGAAGAAGAAAAAGAAAAGAAAAGAAAAGAAAAGGGGGAAAGAGGGGGAGTGGGGTGGGGTGGGGTGGTTATCCCTTTATTCTACTTAGTGTGTGTGAGGGGTTGTGTCAGCGTTATTTGTATGGGTTGAGAGAGACCCTACTTGGCAGCATAGGGACACAGGTGGTGCTGTGGGTTAAACCACAGAGCCTAGGGCTTGCCGATCAGAAGGTCGGCGGTTTGAATCCCCGCGACGGGGTGAACTCCTGTTGCTCGATCCCTGCTCCTGCCAACCTAGCAGTTCGAAAGCACGTCAAAGTGCAAGTAGATCAATAGGTACCACTCCAGTGGGAAGGTAAATGGCGTTTCCTGATGCTCTGGTTCACCAAAATCGGCTTAGTCATGCTGGCCACTTGATCTGAAAGCTGTACGCCGGCTCCCTCAGCCAGTAAAGCGACATGAGCGCCGCAACCCAGAGTCATCTGCGACTGGACCTAATGGTCAGGGGTCCCTTTACCTTTACTACTATTCAGAAGCTTTGGGAAATCAGACCAGGAACAATTTGCCACAGGCTCATGGTGAGTGGTAAGCTCCATGAGCAGGGAAGGAGCTGGCTGCCACATTAACTCCCTCCCCCACCATCTGAGACTGACACTGACTGGCAGCCCCACCTGCACTTCCAACACTGACAGAATACTCAACACAAACCTGGGCTTTTTTGTTGGGTTTTTATAAACAAGATTCATAGGAATAATAAATGATACCAATAAATACACCAAGTCTTCTCATGTCATAACATGATAAATTTGCAGTAACGTCAACAACATATGGTTCATTATTAGTGGTGATTGTAAAAGTTCTTGGTCCGTGAATTGTTTTAAACAAAAACAAAGGGGAAACAGGGTTGGCCAGAGTTAACAGGTAACATTCAACATCACATAGCTAAACACTTAATCAGAAGCCCTTGTGGAGGTGCATAGATTAAGTATGAATAATAGTCATTTTCCTCTTTTGTTACCAATGAAACACTATAAAGTGCTGGTATATTAATGAATGTGGGAGGGGGTTCAAAGTGAAGATAATAATTCATGTTTAAATTTAAATTTAGATCAACCAGATTGAGCCAAATGCTGATGGGAGGAGATTGTCCATTCACTGGAATATTGGCATATGTTATGAAATTTATCCACACTGAGGTAAGACTATCTTTCTTGATCTGTCTACGTGCCAACCATAGTTTATTTGTTAATCTCTCAAGGAGTGCTGTTTCCCAAACTGTAATGTACCAATTGTCTAACGTTGTGCCACAAAGGTTTTTCTACTGTCTGGTTATATTGTGCCTTGCCGCTTGTAAAAAAATGGGTTATTAATTGGTTAATACATAAATCCAGATTGTGTTGGTGAAATATATTAAATAAAGCAAATTCTGGTTTGACTTCCAATTGTTTTGTTATTTTACTAATTTCTTTGAATATCGAATTCTAGAAAGGCTGAATTTTTGTACATTTCCACCACATGTGGAGATATGTACCGGGTGTGGGACAGCTCCCCCAACAATGTGGCAACGCACCAGGATGGATCATTGCCAGCTTCTTAGGGGTTAAATACCACCTATATATGAGCTTGGGAATTAATTCTCTATTGCTTGGTGAAATAGACTTACAAGGTTGTTGATTTTGTCCAAAACCTATTCCATTGACCTGGGTCAAGTTCATAGCTGAAATCACATTCCCATAGATGTTTAGTAGGGTCAAGTGAACCCACTGATGCACTAAGTAAAATTTTATAGATTGCAGATGTTATATCTGGACCTTGTCCTTGTGGATATTACAAGTCTTTCAAATGGGGCTAGTGGTCTTGTGGCTGTCTTACTAGTAACTGGGTTAGCAAAAGAAAAAAGAAAAAAAGGGCAGATTTGGTGGAGTCAATGGCTTTGTAAATTTCCCACTTCAGTCTGTATTTCTTGGGCTGATAGGTGTGTATTTCTGTTATAGAAATCACATAACTGGTAAAGACATTTTCATCTCCATCCGGTGACATCAAATTATTGTGTAACAGTGGGTGGGAGGTGAGGGGTGTCAGTGGGGAAAGTGCTGGAGTAAGGATTCCTGCCTTTTCTTCCTAGGCATTAAGCATGGTTTGTGTGAATCTGTTTTGAACTTTTAGGCTGGTTCTAATTTTTGCTTTAAGAAAGGGTATGCTGAGGTTGGAATTCCCCCAATTAGTTCTGCTTCCAATTGAACCCATTGTTTTGAGGCCACAAGACACAGGGCCTTCTCGGCAACAAACCCTTCCCTTGTGAAGCTCCTGGCCTGAGGTGGAATTTCAGATCCACTCCCTTGCCCTCTTTCGGAGGAAAGCCAATATCTTTCTCTCCAGAGACTCCTCTGGGTTTCTGATTCTATCCAGGGCATTTGCTGCACTTTGTTTCAACATTGTTTATTTTGGGTTTTACATTTTAATATTGCATTTCTAATTGTACTGGAAGTTGCCTCAAGAGCCCTGAGAGGACTAGTAGGCAAGATACAAATGTTTGAACAACCATCCTCAGAAAAATGCCATTCCTCCGCCCAAGCCATTGTCTGCCTCAGCTGGAGTAACTTATCAGCCAACACGCCTCAGTACACCACATCACTCCTCTTCTCCCATGTTTGCTCAGTGTCTGCCTGGGACTTGACAGTTCATCAGACCACTTTCTTATCCATTTAGCCTCTATCTCTCTCCTGTTTGCTGCCCTCAATCCAGCAGGGATTCCCAAATGATAAAGTGCATAGGGCAAGCTGGAAATCTCTGGCCAGTAGCCACAGGGCCACAACAAATGTTTCCAAACAGACAGACATTAAATACAGAATGCAGAGGAAGACAGCGGTTTAGATTTTCAATCTGGGCACTGAGCCAGGGATTTCAGGCTGAAGAAGGCTGCTATTTAAAGAGTTATCCAGAGCTGCGAAGTTCAGCTCATTACAATCCCCTCTGCTGAAAGCAGGGACAGCCAAACAGCTCTACAGACGAGTGCTCTTCAGAACTTTCTGTCCTCAATCAGTCAGGAAGGAGCTAACCCAGAGATCTGCTTCTGTCTTCTCTCCCAGGTGAAAAATGAACAAAATCCCTGCACCTTATTTCTCAGAGAAGGACAAGTAACTAGTTGCTTGCAGTTTGCTGCTCCTGTCTGCTGTGGTCGGGGAAGGCACACCAATGCTGCCACACTGAGCAAATTATCCTGAGGAAGGGCCGGACCTACAGTTCCTGTTGAGAAGCTTCTCTTTAAACAAACAAAGCAGCAGTACTGATCCATGCAACAGCACTTTCTAAGACATGGTCCCGGGCCCGTGCACAAAATCCTCTCAATCCCCCCAAAGCAGCCAATGCCGGGTGCAGGGTGGAGAACTGAAAAATAGCTCGATAGATAACTGCTTTTGCTAGTGGGAATGAAGGTGACCAATGATGGACACCATCACAAATTTGCCTGATGGGGAAGTCGTGGCAGTGCAGGACAACAGAAAAGGTGAAGGGTAGCAATGTGGTGGCTGAGATTACATAGTCATCCTTACCCTAATCCTAATAATGGAATACCAGCTGCCGAAAACTGCAGGGGGGGGGTGCTCTTGTGCTCCTGTTCTGCTTACTGGTTTCCCACAGACATTTTGTTGGCCACTGTGTGAACACGATGATGGACTAGACAGGTCATTGGCCTAATCCAGCAGGCTCTTCTTATGTTCTTCTGTTATCCTTAAAGCCTGGAGAGTTCACCTCAAATATAAATTACAATTCCTCTCCACACCTATCACTGCTTTATTGCTCCATGTTCTGCTACTGTTCTTGTGTAGCTTTTCCTCCATCTCTTCCTCCAGAGCAAAGTAGATGCAGCAAAGCATGTCTTCCCAACCTCAAATTTCCTCTCACTCACAAGTCCTTGTCTCCTGTGATTATTCTGAGTTATTCCTTCAGATCCAAGAACACTGCTGAGCGAGATGGGGGTGCCACAACTTACCAAATAAATGCATCCTATAGCAGCCAAGGAAACCCTACAGTTGTATCCAGAATTTATTCTAGGTAACAATGACAAGCATAAATTAAAGAAAACGAGCTACTGAAGTGGCTCTTTCTCTGACAGCCAGGAAAAGGTCCAGACAGCTTTTCAGAAGGTATATTCGTTAACCTACTATTGGCTTTGAGAGTGGGAAGCAAAGACAGGGTCCGTTCACCATGGGAAGTCAGGTTTTGGTGGCAGGCAATGAGAGAAAGAGGCCTTTGAAGAGGAGAGAGTACAAGTTCACATGCAACACGAGGACCAGATGTCAAGTGTCAGTGCTGGCATTTAGCATTTGCTCAACAGTGACTTGGGAAGAGTTTCCATTGTTGTAATGAAAGAACAGGGGTTAATTGCAAGAACAGAAGGCTGTTCGTAGCCTCTCCCACAAGAGAGCAGCAGCAGGCACCACCGTATGGAATGGGACATCACAGCTCCTCTGGCTGAAGTAGGAAACAGCCTGAACTCCATCCATCTGTTGGTTAGTGAGGTCCCATGCTGATTAGCCAGGAGCTGGAGGAGGCCAGACCTAACCATGGAATTAATTTGCAATTTTCAGCCAACACTGGGGGTTTCAGCTGCTGATTTAAGCCAAATAACTTTGGCTCTGTCCTAGAGGGGACACCATTGGAAAGCAACATAAGAGATAAAGAGAATGTACTTTCAAATTTGCCTTCTGAAAACTCCTCATCCAAAGTCCTTTGAAGGCTCGTGCATAAGCACTGAATGCAGGCATCTTTGGGAAGGGAACCAGAGAAAGAGACACAAGCATCCCAGAGTCTGCTTTGCTTTTCTGCCATTTTCTTAGTGTTCTGTCCTGCCCTGTGCTTGTGCTGGAAGGCTTGGTGTTGGTAACAACAGCAAAATATACATGGAAAGATTTATTATTTTTTATGACACAACAGACCAAATAGGCAGATGAGACTATCAGTGACATCAGCTTAATGTGAGCCAGAATGGTCAATAGGCTTGCCAGAAATACAGAGACAAGTCTAGAGTAAAGAACAACTTGAGTTTCTGGTAATAAATTGAATAACAACATTGACCATGGATACTCTGTGAAGGGATAAGGCCTGGAGGAGTTGTTCATGTTGGGGTTTTTTGCACCAAATTTTTTATAGATGATCTACAGACCATCCTGTAGGGGCGCGGGTGGCGCTGTGGGTTAAAGCCTCAGCGCCTAGGACTTGCCGATCGAAAGGTCGGCGGTTCGAATCCCCGCGGCAGGGTGTGCTCCCGTCGCTCGGTCCCAGCACCTGCCAACCTAGCAGTTCGAAAGCACCCTCGGGTGCAAGTAGATAAATAGGGACCGCTTACTAGCGGGAAGGTAAACGGCGTTCCGTGTGCTGCGCTGGCTCGCCAGATGCAGCTTGTCACGCTGGCCACGTGACCCGGAAGTGTCTGCGGACAGCGCTGGCTCCCGGCCTATAGAGTGAGGTGAGCGCACAACCCTAGAGTCTGTCAAGACTGGCCCGTACGGGCAGGGGTACCTTTACCTTTACCTTACAGACCATCCTGGGCAATCATGACGCTCTCTTATAGGCCTTGGGTGATAGGCATGTCATAAAACCATAAGCATAGCCCTGCTGGGTCAGCTCATCTAGTCCACCATTCTGTTCTCACATTTGCCAACCAGATGCCTATGGGAAGCCCATGAGCAGGGCATGAAACTTGTATAAAGGAAAACCCTAGAAATATGCTCTATGAAAAGGAGATCTCTAAAGTTGCCTAATGACCTAAATCCAGTTTAGGTGCAAAACTTAGCATGGCAGGAATATTATTATTATGAAATTGGGATTGTTAGGAAATTAGTATTATTGGAATAAATAGATTCTATTTTTCTTATATTAGAGAAGCAAATAAGATTATGAAGCATTTTAGGTGTCATGAAACATGACAGAGAAGCAAACATGTTTACAGAGTGTCAAGTATGATGTGATAAGTACTTGTGTGGATCACAGCCTTTGACATAATATAGTAAGAAAAACCCCAGGGATCATGGGATAAAAATCCTATCCCCATATTAGTCTGTGGAGAACTCCATTTCCTCATCATTATCAAGGGACACATCTGCCACCAGAGACCACCAAGCTATCAATCCATCTAGTAAGGTTTTACGGTATGTTGGAATATTTCATTTAATACTTATAAAGGTGTTAGATTATTAGAATGAGATATACAGGTTTGGAGTGCGATGGAAAAATATATGTGGTGCAAAGAATAAAGCATATGAAAAGGCATTCTGTGTATCTCCTCCTGGATTTAACTAGATTAATTCCAGTTGTCACTGGGGTCTTAAAACATCCCTTTGGATCAATCACGACTGCTGTTCAGAACTAAAATTGAGGGATAATTTGATCAGTAGTCTGCCTAACAATGAGTGTAGCAACAGTCTCCCACTCGTGTTTCCCAGCAACTGGCATTCTGGGGCACATTGCATTTGATCCTGGAGATAATACAGCCATTGTGACAATATGATAGCCATCTATCAAGTATCTAATAACCTTTCCCTTCATGATTCTGTCTAAACTCATTTTAAAGGCATCTAGAGTTGGTGGCTATCACTACATCCTCTGGTAGCAAATCCCCTAGTTCAGCTATGCACTGCATGAAGAGCACACAACCAGTCTCATAATCTAAAACTCAGTAGCAACAACAGGTCACCCACCAGAGGTATGAACACAAGAACTGGTCACTGCAACAAACTCAGAAGCTAACACAGTTCCCATATTTACACAGGGTAACCATTACAGGACCTAATCAGCAGCAACATCACATATTTATTTACTGGCTCATTGTGATATGTGCTATCACTTGCTAGCTATGCTGTTTGGGCTGCTACAAAGGACAACTGGGCCGGTCTCCATACAAAATAAGGGACACAAGTCTGACATCAAAAGGGGCAACATCCAGAAACCAGGAGGAGAACATTTAAATCTCAGGACACTCCATTGCTGACCTAAAAGTGTAACTTCTTCAACAAAAGAACATTAAGGAGTCATCAGTGCAAAAGTACTGAATTAGAATGTATCACGAAGTTTAATTCTGTCTACTTGGGAATGAACAGAGATAACAGTTTCCTGCCCCAGTCTAGGTGTTAATTATTTCAACAATGTCCAGGAAGATTGTGTTATACCCATTCCCACTGTTGTTTGGTCATTGTGCTTAGTTTGCATATATTTAAGCTTCAATTAAATTGTCAGAGACTATACTTTCTGCATTTCATTTTCCTCTTACCTCACTGCTTACATTTTTAAAAAATCTACACCCATGTGTACATATGTACTCCTGTCAACTAACGATAACTTCTAAGTGGGCTTTAGTCTGCGGAAGCCTGAGCTATAATAAATGTGTCAATGTTTACGGTGCCACAAGACTATGGAAGAATAGACAGCTAGTGCTCTGTCCTCCCATCTCATGGTGAACGCCTTCTATCCCTTCCATGGGCAATTTGAAAACTGGAGACCAGTTTCATTCAATGAATGAAATTGGCAGTGCTGATAAAGACCACCACGGGACTGTCCTCCCACAGTGAGCAGCGGCTTCCTCTTGCAAGGGCTGCTGGGAATGTGGGAGTACTATATGGCTATGTAACCAAATTAGGGGGGGGGGGGTTACAGTCACATTGCTCCATTTAAAGAAGTTAATTGTGTCCATTAATTTCAATGAGTCTACTCTGAGTAGGAAAAATGACGGCTATCAGTAGCCATAGCACAGCATGCCTATTAGGACCAAGTGAAAAATCAGAGAAGAGAAAGAGAGAGCGCTTGCCAGCTTCACAGAACCCTTACATTCAATGTTAAACAAGCAACCAAAAGGGGAGGGACTGGAAAAGGAAGAGAAAAGGAAGTTACTAGTCAAGGGCAGATACCTGACAGTCATGGAATCATAGAATCATAGAATCCTAGAGTTGGAAGAGACCACAAGGGCCATCGAGTCCAACCCCCTGCCAAGCAGGAAACACCATCAGAGCTCTCCTGACATATGGTTGTCAAGCCTCTGCTTAAAGACCTCCAAAGAAGGAGACTCCACCACACTCCTTGGCAGCAAATTCCACTGTCGAACAGCTCTTACTGTCAGAAAGTTCCTCCTAATGTTTAGGTGGAATCTTTTTTCTTGTAGTTTGGAACCATTGCTCCGTGTCCGCTTCTCTGGAGCAGCAGAAAACAACCTTTCTCCCTCCTCTATGTGACATCCTTTTATATATTTGAACATGGCTATCATATCACCCCTTAACCTCCTCTTCTCCAGGCTAAACATGCCCAGCTCCCTTAGCCGTTCCTCATAAGGCATCATTTCCAGGCCTTTGACCATTTTGGTTGCCCTCCTCTGGACACGTTCCAGTTTGTCAGTGTCCTTCTTGAACTGTGGTGCCCAGAACTGGACACAGTACTCCAGGTGAGGTCTGACCAGAACAGAATTCAGTGGCACTATTACTTCCCTTGATCTAGATGCTATACTCCTATTGATGCAGCCCAGAATTGCATTGGCTTTTTTAGCTGCCGCGTCACACTGTTGGCTCATGTCAAGTTTGTGGTCAACCAAGACTCCTAGATCCTTTTCACATGTACTGCTCTCAAGCCAGGTATCACCCATCTTGTATTTGTGCCTCTCATTTTTTTTTGCCCAAGTGCAATACTTTACATTTCTCCCTGTTAAAATTCATCTTGTTTGTTTTGGCCCAGTTCTCTAATCTGTCAAGGTCGTTTTGAAGTGTGATCCAGTCTTAAGATGTTGAGTCAGAAAGCTTTTTCCAGGCTAACTAATTTTGATTGCTGCCCAGTGCAAAAAATTTCAAGGTTACCTGTGCCATTCCTCTTTCCTTCAATTCTAACACTCTTGCTTTATGCTGAAGGGGAGGGGGAACATGGGAAGGAAGAGCAGAGGAGAAGCTGCAGAAAAAGGCCACAAACACAGGCTGACATACAAACACGCTGGAAAGGTGACTCAAAATGCTTTGTGTTGCAAGGCAATAACAAGGCAGGTCAACGTGCAACAACAAAACGCAGCAGCAGGGCAAGGCAGCTTTCTGAAGAGAAGTAAGTGGGCCAAGCACACGGCACGGCAATGGCAGCTGACAGAACTCGCCTGCAGAAACAAGAGGTTTTGTGGGCTAGGCTGCCTCTGATTGGGAAGCCAGCTGGTTGCTCTTCCTTGTAGAGCTACTTGCTTCACAGGGATTTGCATTTCCTTGCATTGTGGGGAAAGCGCTAGAGAGAGCTTCAAAGGGGAAGAGAAAAGAGGGAGAGATGACGTGACCAGGACAACGTGCGCTTGAGGCTACTTCTCTACCTTTACGGTGCACGGAGTCGACAGGCTGCACTGCCTCGGTGGAAAGGGAGCCTATTGATCTGACAACCGACAGCAGGCCACAGAGCTGGAGATGGTCTGCCCAATGATTTGCACTGAGTTGCCAAAGAATACCAGTCCCAGCCTCTTCCCTCAGATCCAACAGCACTCACTGGTCTCCATCCTCCATTTGTTTTGAGGGGACTGTATCTCTGAAATTATTTACAGGCCATTCCATAACAAACAGCTCTCTGTGGGGCTCACAGACTACAACAACACAATAATCATGCAATGAGCTATAATGCAGCATTTACAGGAGGAGGAGGAGGAGGAGGAGGAAGAAGAAGAAGAGGAGGAGGAGGAGGAGCAAAGGTGGCCAACTTCAGTAGCAGAAGCAACCTGTCCTGTCCTGTCCTGACCCCACAGCTGAGCCCATGACAAGACTGTTACAGCACCAAGGATAGCTCCTAGTGAGCAGCTTGGGTTGGGCTGTTGAGGGTTGGAGATGAACTGAGGAGGTGCTTGATCATGGGTTGACCTGTACTTTCCCTCCATTGCTTCTGTCCTCTTTCAATGGAGAACTTTGGGGTATGACAGGAACAGCTGGAAACCACTGCCTGGAAAAGGCATTATTTTATGAACCTAAGATCATCAGGTAAAGAAGACAGGATGAACCCAATATTAACTGCATCATACTAACTCTAAGGGGGATGCAGGTGGCGTTATGGGTTAAACCACAGAGCCTAGGGCTTGCCTATCAGAAGGTCGGTAGTTCGAATCCCCATGGCGGGGTGAGCTCCCATTGCTCGGTCCCTGCTCCTGCCAACCTAGCAGTTCGAAAGCACGTCAAAGTGCAAGTAGATAAATAGGTACCACTCTGGTGGGAAGGTAAATGGCGTTTCCATGCGCTGCTCTGGTTCACCAGAAGCGGCTTAGTCATGCTGGCCACATGACCCGGAAGCTGTACGCCGGCTCCCTCGGCCAATAAAGCGAGATGAGCGCCGCAACCCCAGAGTCGGTCACAACTGAACCTAATGGTCAGGGGTCCCTTTACCTTTACCAACTCTAAACTGCATTTAAGCCCAAGGGCTCAGCATAGCTTCTCCAGACAAGATATCCTGCCTGAAAACCTTGCATCGATATCTACCTGTTAAGGGCATACGTATATGGATATTAGGAGAGTCCTGTTGAAACAGACGAAGGGGGCAATCTAGCCCAGTATCCTGTTTCCCACAATGGCCCAGCCAGTTGCCTAAGAGGAGCTCCAAACAGAATGCAAGTGTAGCAACTCTTCTGCCACCTGCAATGTCCAACAACTGGTATCCAGAGCCACTATTTTACTTTAAAAGACAACTGAAGGGAAGTTTTTAATGTCTGATGCTGTATTGTTTTTAATATTCGGTTGGAAGCTGCCCAGAGTGGCTTGGGTATAAATAAATTATTATTATTATTGTTATTATTATTATTATTATTATTATTATTATTATTATTATTATTATTATACTGGTAGCCTCATTCTGCTCTATGAATATGTCTAATTCTCTTTCCATGTCAGCTAAGATGGTGACCATCACATTTCAAGGCAGTGAATTCCATGAATGTTATGCATTGCATGAAAAAGTATTTTCTTCCACTTGTCTTGAATTTTATGCCAATCAATCATTTTCACTGGGAGACCCCAACTCTGCTTCCCGCGAAGGAGGACCCCCATCCCCATAAGCTTTCTCTAAAATATGCTTAACTTTTTAAACATCAATCACCACCACCCGCTGTTGGGAAGCTTATTTATTTCTCACATTTATATCCGGAGTAGCTCCAGGCAGTGCACATTTATTTATTTTCAAATATTTGCATGCTGATCTTCAGCTAAAAAGCTCTCAGAGTAGCAAAGGATATTGCAATAAAATATTAAAATTAGGCATAAACCAATCAAACACAAAATAATAATAAAAAAGCAAGAGACAAAAAATGAGTAACGTTGCCATTAGAAAAATAATAACAAAAATAATCAGCAAATTAAATCCAGCTATTTATATTCCACTCTTAATACAAGTGGCTGAAAGTCACAAACTGAAAAGTCTGGGCAGTGAAGAGACCTAATATGATACCAGATGTGCTTCTGTAGCAAAGGCATTCCAGATATGGAAGGCCCCAATGAAAAAGGTCTCATCTCTTGTTACCACCTCTGAAGGCAAAGGTGCTTCGAGGAAGGCTTCCAACAATAGGCATAACTATCAAGCAGGCTTGAGCAGGATTCAAACCCAGGACTTTCTGACCAAGTCTGATTCTACAGCCCAGAAGTGGGAAATCCATTTCAACCTAAGGGCCTCCTTCCCTTACAGGCAAGTTTCCAGTATGCAAATGCCAGTGTTGGATGGGGCCAGAGGCAAGAAGTGGAGAGCGAAACCAACACAACTGCTTGCTTTGTATAGTAGGCTATATGGAAGTCAGACATTTCTCCAGTCCCACTTCCACACACCTCTCCATCCTTCATTCAGGCAAACAAAAGGCGCTGACACAGTTCAAAGATACACTGCAGCCGGACAAAAGCAAGGGGTAAGGGTGGGGGGCATCTGGGGAGCAGGTGTGACCTGGGCAGAGAGGCAAAGTGGGCTGTGTTTGGCCCCTGGGCCTGAGCTTTCTCACCCCTGCTCTAATCAATGCCCCATATTTCGTTCGCCACCATGATTTAGTCTGGTCCCAAGATGGGAAGTATTTTAACATATAATTCTACACCTTTGGGGTATATCCACACCTTTCTTAAACACCTGGAAGCTCCATCTTGCCAAGCATCTCACAGAGAGCCTGACTTTTATCTGTGCCTGTTCCTACTGCTCTCCCCATAAAGGGGTTGAGTGTCTCTAGTCAATATACTGCGACACATTCCTCTTTCTTGCCCTCCATCAACCTTTTCATAATAGCCGAAAAATTTGACAACCCTAAATTTAATCATGCACTCACCTAGATTACGATCGTTAATCTCACAGCCACTGATGGGTAATTTAATTAGGGCACATTTGTAATGAATTACAATCATCAATTAGCACCATCAAGTCAGAGCCTGAAACGAACAGAGGGGAGTCAGTAAACTAGCACTGCCGGCCTTATTAATTGCAAACATGCTCCGTGTTAAGTCTCCTTTCTCCCTCCCCATCTCACCGATGCTTCCATCCAAGCATGTTATTACTGGGTTTATGGATACAGAACACAAACACTCCAAGACCTCCTATACAGGCCGTCTGCAAATATTGATCTCTAAAGAACGTACCAGCAGCGGCCAAATGCCGTGAGCTTCGGATGCAGCAGCGCCATGGAAACTATCAGGGACAAGAAGGCCTCTTCTGATCCTCACGTGCCAACAGTTACGGTGTAGAAAGTTTGTCTGGATCCCACCTCAGCCATAAAACTCTGGGGCAAAACACACACACTCAGTGTTCTTGGGAAGATGATTGAAATAAAAAGTACTTGGCAGAAGATTAATTCCTTTGGAAATAGAGATGGGGAAGCTATATCCCACGCTTCCTGCAGGGTTCTCAGCCTAACCAACACAGTCAATAGTCAGGGATGATGGGAGCTGAGAGTCCAACATCTGGAGGGACACTGGCTCCCCATTCCTTGGTCAACATGCTGGATTTAGAAATGGGGAGATCTGGGTTCAAGCCCCCACCCAGCCACAAGGTCATTGGGTTACCTTGGGTCAGTCCCTATTTCTCAGCCTAACTTAGGTTTGAATACCAAGTGGGGAGGGAGACCATGTATGATACCCCAAGAAGGGGGTATCATGCAGGAAGGGTGGGATACAAAAAGGGCATTCCCTGTGGTTGCACCTATTTTGAAGAACAGACCCTGTCCAAGAACTAGTGATGATTCTTGATATTATGCCTTTGCCAGCAATTAAAAATATTTATGTTTGCTTGAGCATTTATCCCCCCCTGCCCTGTCTGTTGTTTTAATGTATTTTTCATTGAATTTAATTTATTTGATCTTTTCTTATAATTCACTGTGATAGCTATATGAAAGGTGGCATGTTTTTTTAAAATAAAAACATGTAATTTAAATAATGCTGAGCTAGGTCATTCACCCATCTAGGTCAGAATTGCCTACAATTCTGGAAAACATGGATAAATGTTTTCAGCTCAAGGTTTGTATACCCTTCTGGGAATGGATGCTTTAGTTGAGATTCCTGCATCGCAGGGGGTTGGACTAGATGACCCGCAGGGTCCCTTCCATCTCTGCAATTCTATCAGTCAAGAACCAGAGCCTTACCCACATTCTCCACTCCATCCAGCCAAGAGGCTTTATCACAATCCAAACACATTCTTGCCAAGCAAAAGAAGTCAAGGAGGGCATGGAGCTGGACTTGTGAGGGGTGTCGCCAGGGGAGAGGTGGGGCTGGCCTAGAGGGGCATGTTTAGTTCTGGCACCTGAGGTTCCCCACCCCTAGTCAACATTGACTAGCAGCAGCTCTCCTGGGTTTCAGACGTGAGTCTTTGCTGACTATGATGGATATGCCAGGGGTTCAACCTGGGACCTTCTGGACACATAGCAGGTACTCAGACCCTTCCCATCTTCTGCTATGCAATTCCCTCTGGTGTTATGGAAGCTATGTTGTGCCCCAACAACAACAACTTCATTGTTCTTCCACATGTTCTGAGGTTGAGCCAGGTTGAGCCCTAAAGCTCGAACATAAGCTCTGGCTTCATGACAAGCTAACCATCAATCACCACGCAATTAAGGTAAAGGGACCCCTGACCATTAGGTCCAGTCGTGGCCGACTCTGGGGTTGCGACGCTCATCTCGCTTTATTTGCCAAGGGAGCCGAGGTACAGCTTCCGGGTCATGTGGCCAGCATGACTAAGCCGCTTCTGGCGAACCAGAGCAGTGCACGGAAACGCCATTTACCTTCCCGCTGGAGCAGTACCTATTTATCTACTTGCACTTTGACGTGCTTTCGAACTGCTAGGTTGGCAGGAGCAGGGACCGAGCAACGGGAGCTCACCCCATCGCAGGGATTCAAACCGCTGACCTTCTGATCAGCAAGTCCTAGGCTCTATGGTTTAGCCCACAGTGCCACCTGTGTCCTCAAGATGACCCTAACTGAGCTGCAAGCCATGAGGTGGGAACTGGCCCACATGCCTTGGATATTATGTGGTGGAAAGATGGGTGCATAAATACAAACAGTCAAATAAATGAACAATGCTCGAGGAATGTGCAACGGAAATGTTACTTAAAAGGTTATGCTTATTTGCACAGTAAACGGCAAAGGCAATTCACCTTGAGTTCCCCTTGACTTCCAATGCACACATAAGGTAGTGATGACATTTCCCCCCTTAGAAAAGATAGCAGCCAAATTATATTCTGGTCCCAACAATAAAAACAAAGTATTTGAAAATGATGAAGCCACTGCCATATTAGCATGATGAGGAAAATCTGAATGACTTTGTAGAAGGTTAATTATGCCTCTGTAATTGTTTCATCCACTTTCAGAGTTTTAACCAAATGGCAGCTGGAGAGAACCTGCGGGAGTCTCTTTCTTGAGAGTTTCGAATGGCTTTCTGATAAAGCTGATTTGAAGCTCTGTTTGCTGATTCAATGTTGATAATATTTTATCATGCTGCTTGATATTGCCTTGATTATTTGTCTCTCTGTGCTGTCTGTTGCTTGGAGTTCCCCATGTCAAATAAAAGTGGGATGGAAATGTATAAAATAAAGGAACAAAGTTCATCCAAAGAAGGTGTTGCTGAATCGTAATGAAATAGGGAACAGCCAGTGCTTCTTCCTCACAGAAACCCTACGTGCAACCTGAGAGCTGCAACTACTTAGCAGAAGTTAATTCAGTCTGCAATCTTCATATTCAGGCTGAGTCCAAATGCAGACCTCAGGGCTTCAAGATTCATCCTATTTTTTGTACTTCTTTGTACAAAACCATTTTGGTTAGCCATAATAAAGGAATTGCCCAACTGTGGATTCTGGAGGCTCAGCAATAGATTTTAAGAATTGGGGAAGCAACAAGAAGGATCAAATAGGAACAGAAGATTATAACCTCAGAAGGCTAGCCTAGGTGCTTACATCATTACTTAAAGGGTCTTGCACTGAGTGTCTCAGACTTTTTCACTTTGCAAAAAGCAGACATTGGAATTAATTGCTTGAAATAATCAGTGCTAGAAAAGAATGGTTACAAAGAGAAGCTTTACCTACTTAGGAAAATGGGACACCGTGATTGTGGTTCAGTATTGACACAATAGTTAAAGTCACAAAGTTAAAGCTATGGTTTTCCCAGTAGTGATGTATGGAAGTGAGAGCTGGACCATCAAGAAGGCTGATCGCCAAAGAATTGATGCTTTTGAATTATGGTGCTGGAGGAGACTCTTGAGAGTCCCATGGACTGCAAGAAGATCAAACCTATCCATTCTGAAGGAAATCAGCCCTGAGTGCTCACTGGAAGGACAGATCGTGAAGTTGAGGCTCCAATATTTGGCCACCTCATGAGAAGAGAAGACTCCCTGGAAAAGACCCTGATGTTGGGAAAGATGGAGGGCACAAGGAGAAGGGGACGACAGAGGACGAGATGGTTGGACAGTGTTCTCGAAGCTACCAGCATGAGTTTGACCAAACGGCAGGAGGCAGTGGAAGACAGGAGTGCCTGGCGTGCTCTGGTCCAGGGGGTCACGAAGAGTCAGACACGACTAAACAACAACATTGTCACAACTATGTTCTAGCACAGGTCCCATTCAATTCAATGGTAAACTTTCCAGCAGCTTGGGTCCCATGGCCCAGGCTTATCTGTCTCTATTCCTATACATGGAAGATGAAGCAAGTTTGTTTTCTCCCGCCCGAGATGGTAGGACTATAATTATTTATTTATTTATACCCTGCCCATCTGGCAAGGTTTCAAATTACAAGAAAGGAGAATCCGACTAAACATCAGGAATATCTTTCTGTCAGCAAGAGCTATTCGACGGTGGAACAGTCTCCTATAGGAGGTTGTGTACTCTCCTTCCTTGGAGGTTTTTAAGCAGAGGTTGGATGGCCATCTGTCATTGATGAGATTCCTGCATTGCTGGGAGTTGGACCTGATGACCCTCAGGATCCCTTCCAACTCTACAGTTCTATGATTCTATTCATTTGCCTTGATGGTGTCACCAAATGCATTGCCAAAGAGTCAGATGCTGCACTGTGTCTCCTGACGGAGCCACCTCTGCAGATGCCTCTACTTGCTATGTATAGTTCCTCACACTGCAGGGTTGGCCTCTGAGTGGCTGCTTGTGAAGCAGTCCTCCATGTCTGATGTACTCAGGGTGCTATACATAGACACACGCAGGTCAGGGCCAGCCCAAGGCATTTTGCTTCCTCAAGTAAAGAACAAGATGGCTCCTTCTACATACAGAAGCTAACTGGATGGGGAGCTGAACCTTACTTCCGCACTGGTGATGGGGTAGCATTCTCCACCACACCTGAGGCAGAAGGCCACACTAGGTCAGACCAAGCGGCAACACAGGGAAATGGTTGGGGAACTCAGGTGGAAGAGAAGGCTGCTGCCCGAAGCAGCCACCCCACTCTGCCTCATGGTGGGACCAGCCTTGGACGTAGTATCCTTAAGAAACTGCACAGGAGGATGACAAGCAGAGAAAGGTGAGAGAAATGACCCTGGGAAGGAAAGAGACGGAAGCCACAGTGAGTGATTAGACAAACTAAAGGGGCTGGCTGTGGCCCAGGGGCCTCCCCATTTTGTGGTGCACTGGAATTAATCAAATTAATTATATCAAGTTTTATAAATAATCGGTCTGCAACAGCTTATGTGCTTGGTCTGTGGGGAAGTCATGTTTTTTGACAGCGTTTTGTGTGCCTTTAATATCTCTGTGCCTTGCATACTCTCTCATGCCTCGCTTCCATAACACCATGCAGGAGAAAATCAGAAAATTACAGCTCAGAACGACATAATTTGATTGCTCAGAGGTACGCGGGAGACCTGAATCTGACAAGATTACGTGTTGAAAATGTTACCTGAAGCAATGAATTCATTTGCACAAGTTCCCTACAACACTATGCTGATTTTGAGCACATTCTTACATTTTTTGGAGTAGGCATTTCCCACACTTGAACCCTGATAAAAAGAAGGAATGGGTTTTAGTTTACATAGTGTATGTTGGGGGGGGGGGGGGAAGCAGCATTCTTCGCAACCAGTGAAGTGGATGACATTAGAAGGCAAGTTCCATCCACACTAAGTTCGTTTTGGAGGAGGCAAAAAGGATCCTGGCCAGCTGCCTGGCTTTAAGAATAACTAGAAAACAGCTGACTCCTGAAACAGAGACTTGGCATGCAAGTAGTCCTTAATGAGCTAAATATATTTTGTTGGGAAAATTGGGTTCAAAACAGCCAAGTTTGGAAACGAGCAGAACCATATGCAACAGAAAATTCTATTAGGCTGTTAGCTGTGCAATTAAAAGAGGAAGTGGTGAGCGCAAACACTTAACAGCATAGCTAAAACCCACAGGTCCATTAGCTCTGGAGCAAGTGTATGCTGATTAGCTCAACAGAAGGAAGCTGACAAGTTTTGCCAATAAAGCTTGTTAAGCTGCACACAAAGTTGGTGTACCTTGGAAGCTCTGCAAAGTGATTAACTCTGGGATGGAGGAGGCAGGGGCTAACAATGCAAGCTATCCACTCTGGAAGCACTTGCTGCATAAATCAGCAATACTTCTGGTCTCTATCGTTGAGCCTCACAAGCTAATGTCTCTCCACCACAGATGAAGGTTTCTAAGGCCCTTCTACTGGACCCTGCTACATCCCTTGCAAAGACCCCCAAAGGGACAGGGGGTCCATTTCAGCATCAACTGCAAAACTGACAATTGCTGAGCTTCAGGAGAAATGCCCCACGCCATCCAGTTGCAGCTGGCCTGCATTTTCTTCCAGAAGACAGCTGAACCACACAGTTCTAATAGGTATGTAGATAACAGTAGCAGAAGACACTTTGGTTCTCCAGCCATACATGTTAGTAGCTGTTATTCAGCCTAAACACAAAGTGTTGGTGCAGGCATCATGGGCAGGCCCTCTTAACAATGGTTGAGAGATTTATGAATTGAGAGTCCCTGCATTCCCTCCTTCTAGCCCTTTCTTCCTTCACAGCAGATTGAACTGTCTTGCCTTAACTATGGGTACACGGTACATCAAGGATGATATGAACTGCCGCTGAAGAGCTAACTAGGGTTCCCACTTGATTAGAATTGGAAACCAGCCCTTGGTGCCATCCCAACTTAAGTAGGAACCTCAGACAGCATTAGCCACAATTAATGTTAAGGTTGGAGGGGGAAATTTGTTCCAAGAAGCAGAGGAGGCATGACATTCTGTGGATAACTCTCCATCTCTTAACCATGATTAAGGAAGGCCTATTCTTTATACGTGCAGCAGGTTGCTGACATTTCTAAAATTACATGAATACAGATTAGGCTCTTTCAATATTTTCATAATGCTGGGCACTGGACATTAATATGCTTCATTTTTATTTTTGCAAACCCAGCTGGTGCGTTTTTTAAAAAAATGTGAAAAGCAGGAGCCCGAACTGTTCCACATCATTCCTTTAATTCATATAAATTAAAACCTATGTGAAGCTAAATTAAAATCCTTGCTCTCAGGTGGGGACCCACTGTGTTAAACTTTTGCCTGGAGTTAACTCAACACAGCAGTTATAATGGGCCGGAAACAGAGGTTTCTAATAAGGGCTGCTGACAGCTCCCCGACTAGTGCAACGAGAATGTAACATCTCTTTCTGTTCCCACTAGGTCTTCTAATTTGATCCTTTCCTCGGAGAAGGGAAAATAGAAGTGAAGGAAGGCAAGAGCTTGAAATATTAAAGTTTCTTTGAGAAGCCTCTCCACTTCCCCAGCTGCTCTTCCGCTGTTTGGAGCCATAAATCTTGCAGTCGTGCAAGCTGACTACCAAGGAACTTATTACTTTTATTAGCCCAGCTGCTAGAAGTTGGGGATGTATTAACAATCCATCAGAAATAACTGTGACACCAATCGCACAGAGCCAGAGGGACACCACACAGATGCTCAAACACTGTGATCATGAACACAGCGCAGTAATTACTGGCTGGCTCTGTGTTTTTGTGGGCAAGAGATTTATAGTGGTCTCTCTTGAGGGAGCATGGCTACTTATTCACCCCAAAGTCCTCAACACACCACTCTCCTGAGATTAGATAAGGGTCCTTCAGCAGATACATGCGTTAAGAGTTTTGCCAGGCACAAGCACTGACCAAGGTGATAATAAGGCACAAATGCAAAGGAAATCCAGATGGATCATTATCCAAAACATTAACCAAAATTCTTGTACCTTCAAGAATCTTTTCCTATATTAAGCCTCTTGTTCTTTGAACTTGGTAGTAAAGGTTTCCTGCAGGATGCATTTTATGAGGATGTGGTAATCTATAAAGACCATTAGAAGTTATTACATTTCAGCTGAAGAAGTTTGTCCACTCGTGGCCTGAACAACTCTCTAGAAGCAAAACTGATTGGTTTTGGAGTAAATTTAGATAGTAAGAACTATTGCTTAACTTTTCACATAACTCATTGACTGCTGTGATCTTGTGCGTGATTATTATTATTTTTTGATGCACTGAGATTGTAATTGGTCTCCCATCTTGAGCTTTGGGAAATGTTGTGAAAATAGTGTAAGGTGGTGAGAAAAATGGTATTCCTTCTTCACTCAGTTAACCAATTTGTTCCTATGCAACAGAGGTAGGTCCTACTGAAGATGTCCATGTTGTGCTTTCTTGATTCTCGCCTCTCCCAGTAATCAAGCATGCTGCCTTAGGAAAACACACTTCATTTTAAAGAAAAGACTTGCATCCTCATCCAATGCTGCCATGCACATAGGAAGCACCCTTACATTGAGTCAGATCATTGGTTCATCTAGTTAAGTATTATCTACACCAACAGCCTTCATCCCTTTCAGACCCAAGACTCACCTATAGCCCAAATTTGTACTTGGGGACTACTTCTTCATATGCTTTTTATCATACGTATCTACACATAAGGCCTTTGTGGGGCTGTTCTTCCCTAGTCCTGCCTAGAGATGCAAGGGATCAAATTCAGGACTTTCTGTGCGCAAAGCATGTACAGTGGTACCTCGGTTTACGAACTTAATCCATTCCTGAAGTCTGTTCTTAAACCAAATCTGTTCTTAAACCAAGGTGTGCTTTCCATAATGAGGCCTCCCACCGACGGTGCCCTTCTACTGTTCGGATTACGTTTGTAGACCGAGGTAAAGTTTGGAAACCGGAACAATGCTTCTGGTTTTGAGGAGTTCGTAAACTGAATAGTTTGTAAACAGGGCTGTTCGTAAACCAAGGTACCACTGTATTCTACAACTGAGCTACAGCATTCCCACTAAACAAATATATTTTGAGAGTTGTTGGTCTGTTGCATTTCAGACTGTTCCAACAACAGTAGGAGAATGGCTTGGTAGAAGATACCAAGGAACTGAGGAAGATACCTCAGTTGGTGCAGCAGGAGAGGCTCGTGCAGAGCTGTTCTCCACTGCTGCATACCGGGTTGGGGCAGGAGTAAGGGTTTGTGGTACATCAGTGGAACCCAAACAGTCCTGATCTCATTGCCACCCTGTCACAGCTCTGCACCATCCCGGCAGCCAGCGGTGAGATGGGAGGGATGACTCCACAGCACTGGCCCACTTTTCCAGGTATTCGTCTGTTGCAGCATCTCCATTACTAGCTGTAACATTCACCCACCAAACATTATTATTTCAGATGGCGGGAAGGGTCATCGGCCCAGCAATGAAGCATCTGTTTTGCATGCAGAAGGTCCCAGATTCAATCCTGGCATCTCCAGGTAGGGCTGGGAAAATACTCCTGTCTGAAATTCTGGAGAGCCACTGCCAGTCGTCATAGGCAATACTAGGCTAGATGGGCCAGCATAAGGCAGTTTTCAGTGTAACTCATCTTTCCTTATATGCCGATCTATTCCAAAACCACCAGATTGTATTGTCTTTTACATATCTCAGCTCATTTGAAACTCTGTGGTTTTATTTATTTTTTATGCCTAGACTCAATGCTTTGCAATTTTAAATCTGCATACATTTAAATTAATTAACATATGCAATTAAGCCATGGCATTTTCTTAGACTGAGTTGGCAACAAATAATTACAAAATCTCCAGTTGTTTCCAGCTGTGTTTATACAGAGGCAGTTTCAAATGGGGGAGGGAACCCCCACCAATGAACCCCACAGGGTCAGGGATTAGGCTGGGACATTCCAGCCACTTTGCCAGTCTTTAATTCTTTTCTTCACTCATTTTTTTTAAAGCCCTTCCTTTCCCCTGGAAGATTCGCTGGCTGAATTTTTAGAGACGGTTATTTAATTGCTCTTCTCATTTCACATCAGAGGAACACTGAGCCGCTTTGCTGGGTGCTTGGCTTTGTATCATGACTGAATTGCACTCATGGCTACCTGCAGTGTTCATAATTACAGATGAGATTCCAAGCTTATTTGCAACATTTCTCAGAAAGCTATGAAATTTCCCTTGCTTCTGCCTCATGTGGGGTATCTTCCAAGACTTGTCAAAGAATATTAGTTGCCAACATTTTGAGCTGATCTAAAATAAAACAAAAACAAAAAGAATTGGGGAAACTCTAACCAATTCCTGCTCTTCCACAGCAAGGGCTGTTTCCTATCAATAAATCCACTCTGTCTCTAAGACCACAGAAAACTGAACTAGACACAATAGGGATGTCTGTAAAAGCCTCTGATCTATGTCACATCCAATGTGTATCCTGTTCTATGGGAGCTTGAGGCTCAATGGAGAAGAGGTAGTATCTGGTGAAGTCAAATCAGGGTCAAACCAAGCAAGTAAACACCAGTCAAGGCAAGCAATATGTCAAGGTATGGCTGCCAAGGGCAGATCATGGCAGTTTCCTCTCTTATGCAGAGGGCAACCAGAACAGGACCTTGGAATAGGTTCAGTCGTGTTGACAGAAGCTCTCTTCTGCTAGGGAAAGGAAATGCTTTCCCAGCAGGGAGGTGAAACCTTATATTGGCTGAAAAGACCTGCCATGTCATTGTCTCTGTTTGCCTAAAGAAGTTGGATAAGTTGCTAAAGGCCCTTGCCTGATTTTGCAGTCTCTGAGAAGCTGGAGACATGGAAATACAGTGGTACCTCGGGTTAAGTACTTAATTCGTTCCAGAGGTCTGTTCTTAACCTGAAACTGTTCTTAACCTGAAGCACCACTTTAGCTAATGGGGCCTCCAGCTGCCGCCACGCCGCTGGAGAACGATTTCTGTTCCCATCCTGAAGCAAAGTTCTTAACCCGAGGTACTATTTCTGGGTTAGTGGAGTCTGTAACCTGAAGCGTCTGTAACCTGAAGCGTATGTAACCCGAGGTACCACTGTACATCAGGGGTCTCATTGTCCGAGTCCAGAGATGGTGGAAAGGCTGTTTCCGCTGGCTGGAAGGAACACAAATATGGTCTGCCGTTCTCCCCTCCAAAGAAGAAGCCCGAATCTCACCCTCATTCAAGTTGGTTGCTCCGCATTGGAAGGGTCCAGGATCAGGGATCATGACAATGTGGACAAATCCAAGATCACTAAATTTCCTGGAGTTAAACAAACTTTCATGTGGAGGCGGCGGGGGGTGGGGAGAGATAAATCAGTTATAAGGAACTTTGTGTCTACAGGTACCACAGGGTGTTCCCTTTGTTTTTCTTTGTGTAGCCAGCTTTGGAATCATGAAAGCAATGAAAAGCAAGATCTAAAACAGTGCACCAGGTAAAATAGACAGTAAATACATGATGGGGTGGCAGAAAGTCACTGGGGAATTAAGAAGAATGTCTAGAGAACAAATGTTGTTAACTTTTTTTGTATTTTTGTTTCGACTATATATATGCTTGTTTGTAATATTTTCTTTGCTTTCAATAAAGCATAAAGAAAAGAAAAGAAAAGAAAAGAAAAGAAAAGATCCAAGTGCAATATTAACAAGTTTCCACTGTGCTTTGCGGTAAAAAGTCTCTAAAGGAGAGCATATGCTTGCCTGACTTAAGCTGGCCATGACTAATGTACCCCATTGATTTCAGAACACGCACTTGGTCTGGACTAACATATAGTTTTTAATGATCCAGATCTCAACTCTTCAGCATTTTCTGCAGGCATAGTTTTCCACCTGTCTGGCGATGGGTCTTCCTTGCTTGGTGCTGCTGCACCAGGAGAGAAGGTTTGCTGATAATTGTGCAGCTTTACACACGTGCAAGTTCTTAAGCTGCTCATGGAAGCTCACATTAATTCCATGAATAATCAGTCAGGGCTGGCAAGCTGATTACCCCTTCTTCTTGTCTGCTTACAAACAATGATTACTGTCTAATCTCAGCACTCTTGGAAAAGCTACCGAGAGTGCCCTTCATCTGCTACAATTACGTTCCGTCTCCCTTGGAGCCAGGGCTTCCAGTGCTATCCATGGTCTCATCTAGTCAGCTAGTACAGAGACGGACTTTACGAAAGAAAGAAAAAAAAAGCCTAAAGTGCTGGCTCACAACCAGGTAGACCGAGCCAAAGCATGAAGTGATAGCCAGAAAACAAAACAGAATGAAGTGGAGACCAAATGAAACATTTACAACATTTGTTGTTTAGTCATTTAGTCGTGTCCGACTCTACGTGACCCCGTGGACCAGAGCACACCAGGCACTCCTGTCTTCCACTGCCTCCTGCAGTTTGGTCAAACTCATGTTAGTAGCTTCGAGAACACTGTCCAACCATCTCATCCTCTGTCGTCCCCTTCTCCTTGTGCCCTCCATCTTTCCCAACATCAGGGTCTTTTCCAGGGAGTCTTCTCTTTTCATGAGGTGGCCAAAGTCTTGGAGCCTCAGCTTCACGATCTGTCCTTCCAGTGAGCACTCAGGGCTGATTTCCTTAAGAATGGATGGGTTTGATCTTCTTGCAGTCCATGGGACTCTCAAGAGTCTCCTCCAGCACCATAATTCAAAAGCACCGATTCTTCGGTGATCAGTCTTCTTTATGGTCCAGCTCTCACTTCCATACATCACTACTGGGAAAACCATAGCTTTAACTATACAGATCTTTGTCGGCAAGGTGATGTCTCTGCTTTTTAAGTTGCTGTCTAGGTTTGTCATTGCTTTTCTCCCAATAAAATTTACAACATAAGCCACCCATTTTATGTTCCGATTGCTACAACAGAAGTGGCTGTATTCTCCTGACCAGGGGTAGCAAATATGGTGTTCTCCAGGTGTTTTTAGACTCCAGCTCCCTTCAGATCCAGCCAGAATGGCCAATGGTCAGAGATTATAGTTGTGGTTCAACAACATTTGCAGGCCACACTACTGTCCACTCCTGCTTTTGATTATGCTATCCATGCACTATTCAGAAGATGATGGAATTGGAAGAGGTGTCCTGGAGACTCATAAAGTGGAAAAACTGTCAGACTCAACAAGCTGCTGCTTGGGGTGATTTTTTGGTATCTGGAGTTAAGCCTGATGTTGGTGGGTTCTTTAACAGATAAGGTTAAGAGAAAAATGATCCACAAGGTTCTGACTGCTCTTCGGCTGAAATTTGGTGGGTAGAGTATATTCTCTTGTAGAATTGAACAGCAGTAACTGACAGCAGTGACCTGCACCACCCACAACTCAGCCATGGTGATACCTGCCTTGGTTACTTCTAGCTTGAAGTACTATAGCACATCCTATATGGGGTCACTTTTGAAAAACATTCAGAAGCTCCAACTAGTACAAAATGCTGCAGAAAAAAATGTGCAAAGTTATTGCTCGCCCTCCCACTCCAAATTGGAAATAATGTGGCTTGTTTTCTAAGCTATTCTGACTCTACGCTGGAGGACATTTGCTGGTGGCATTCATGTGCTAAGAGTAATGGTTAGAACAGCTCTCAGAGGCAAAAAAGGGGATATTTTAGGCAATCCCCATTCCATCAGTACAACTTGTATTCCAAGCACAGACTGATGAATTAACACCCTTTCCAAGGCTCTTTGCTGTAGCCCCTGAGTTTAACTGGCAGGGATAGGAAAAGTGTGACGCAGGTTAAAATAAAAAAGAATAAAGAGGAATGAAAAGAACTACACACACAATGAGCTGACCACAGATACCTCATAAGGGTATAATGGAAACCAATGTTAAGGTCAGTCTCTATCACCATCAGTATTTGGAAGGAGGCATAAATGCAGGTGCTATGGAAGCTGGAAGAAATGTTACAAATAAAGCGGGGGAAATGAAATGGCTAATGAGAAAAGATTCGAAACACAGGCAGAAACGAATTCAATTTGGAAACTAAAAGGTAATGCAATTGATAAAACAACAAAGAAATGCTCCTTCCAACACCATACAGTTGTTGCAGAATATCAGCCAGTTGTTTGAAAAGTATAAACGCCAATGGGGAAGAAGGGGCAGAATTAACCCAATGGAACTAAATAAATATTGGGTAAACATTCTGAACAGAATATCAGTGCCAGCATAGTATTAGAATAAAGAATTGTTTCTCAAGAATGTGTAAAGCAAACCTCATCACAATGGATTTTGGAGAGAACCAGTCTGAGAATAATATCCTGCCAAGTGGATAGCTCAGTCTGTAGAGCATGAAACACTTAATCTCACAGTTGTGGGTTCAAGTCCCACATTGGACAAAAAGACTCCAGCCTTACAGGGGGTTGGATTCAATGATCCTCATGGTCTCTGCCAACTCTACAATTCTATGAATATCAGAATAAAGGTTAGCAAATTCTTGGCAAATTTTTAATTTATTATTCCAACAAACACCATGAATATTTCACTTTAAACATCTTCACAAAGATCAGTTTAAAAGTCTCATGGGTCATTTCTTCTTGCAGAAACTGAGGTTTTCCATACGGAGAAGGAAAGAAAGACTGTTAATGCCCTATCTTCATTGCACAAAGCAAGTCATTTGGATGCCTTTTTACAATATAAATTATGAAGTTAATCAAGACTAGGAAACTGCAGTGGGACCTGGCAATTTGAATGGCAGATGATATTCAAAGTTGACAAATAAAACATAGTGCACACTGAACCAAACTGACTATTTACTCAGGTAGCTTAGCTTTAAATTAAATGTTAACTATCCAGGAAGAAAAACCTAGGGAATCCATTGTGGACAGCTCAATGGAAACATCTGTTCACTAATACAGTTCCAGGTTGTTGTTTTTTTAAGGAGTTGGAATAATTTTTAATGTAGCAGGAGTTTAAAATTAGATAGCCTTTCCTTTTTCTTCCAATAAACAGCACTTCTTTCTTTCAATGCCTGAACTGAGAAACTGTTTTCTGTCTCAGGAAAGGAAGGAAATCATATTATTAAGCTCATACCCTCTTGTCAAGTGCCATCTGAGTGTGGAAATTGGCTGCATTTAAATAAGTGTTTACAACTATGCCATTTCCTGTTATGAAATTTATAACTGAACGGTGCCTACACCTAATTGCTATACATTATGAATTATGAGGTGTCAGCACTATTAATCATAAATTTCATACTACTCTCTCTATTTGCATAGCTATGCTTTCAATGATTGCTTACATGGCACCATTAATGGGCAAAATGGTTTACAACAATCCTCATTCATCTCAATAAAAAAAACCCTGTGAGGCACGAGACTTGTTCGGGTTTTAGAGGTGGATGTATTTAGGTGTGGGTGAATTGCCCATAGACCACTTAAGAAAGCCAAGGTTCCCACATCTCAAGACACCTTTCAATATTTGTAGGAATAGTGAAAGCTTTTTGTGTGTGTGTGTGGGAACCATCTTCAGTTGGGTTTTATCACAGGAAGGCAGGGCATAGAAAGTGAAATACAAAAATAAGCAGTTGAGTCGTCTCCTTGCTCACACCAGAAAGATAGCCTGTTTCTTTAGGATGCAGCAGCAGGAGGAAGAAAAGGGAAGCGGGGTCACTCTATTAGCTTAGCTGAAAGACCAGCTACTGTTGACTCTGCCTCTCCTTGAACTGCTGCCATTCCTCCTGGTCATTGCAGGAACTTTGTAGTTGAGAACTAGTGGTTGCGTTTGTTTCCCTCCTCCCTCCCACTCCTCCTTTTTCGTGACATGTCTTTTATATGGTAAGCCTGAGAATAGAGAATGACTTATTATTGATCTTTGCAGAACTACACTAGGAGTCTTTTTTGGGCTGAAGAATGGGGTAAAATACATCAAGGGCCATATTTTTCTGTGTATAACATGACCCCATGTATAAGATGACCTCTACTTTGGAGAGCCCCAAATTAAGAAATCAGTGTTTTAAAGTTCAGCTTTTTGGAGAAATCACCCAAAAAGTTGTTGAGTTTGTTGGGGTGATCCAACGAGCTGATCCTCAGCCAATTAGAGCGCAGCTAAGTTCCCTTCTTGCCTCAGCACTGCCTCTCTCTCCAGCCAGCTCTGCGGTCCTGAGTCCGGCACTCGGTGACTCAGGAGCTGCGAGCTCACCCAAGACTTACTGTATAAATCCGTGTACAGTGGTGCCCCGCAAGACGAATGCCTCGCAAGACGAAAAACCCGCTAGACGAAAGGGTTTTCCGTTTTGGAGGCACTTCGCAAAATGAATTTCCCTATGGGCTTGCTTCGCAAGACGAAATGTCTTGCGAGTTTTTCCGACTTCCCCCCCCCTTTTTCTAATCCGCTAAGCCACTTATCTGCTTATCCGCTAAGCTGATAAGCTGCTAAAAGCCGCTAAAAGCCGCTAAGCTGCTAATAGCGCTAATCCGCTAATGGGCTTGCTTCGCAAGACGAAAAAACCGCTAGACGAAGAGAATCGCGGAACGGATTCTTTTCGTCTTGCGAGGCACCACTGTATAAAGAAAAAAACATTGTATTGTACACGGAAAAATACGGTATATAATAAATAAACACATGGTGGTTTACTCTTCCCACATGACCTTTCCTACTCTATTGCTGAGAACAGGCCAGAAGCACAGCTCAAGAGTCTAACACAGGCTTTCCACACAGAAGGTCCCAGGTTGGACCCCAGCATTTCCAATGAAACGGTTCTGTTAGCAGAGGATGGCAATGGAGACTTCTTGATGCAGGACATCACAAGAGATACAGTACTGTTCATTTCTCATGCAAGAAGCTCCTTTCCACCATGTACTCAAGTCTCTGTATTAAGTGCAATAGGCATATAGGGGTTTGCCATAAAAAGCTGTGTTTTTCTCTATATTAACACAGAGCTTGACATAGGAAGCTGACTCATACCAGGTCACACTATTTGTCCATAAGGCCCAGTATTGTCTGTTCTGATTGGCAGCTACTGTCTAGGGCCTTGGGCATTCGAATCCATTAAAAAAACCCCACACAATTCCTAAAAATGTGTGTTAATGTCGTCTTTCCTTAATTGCCTCCAGCACTCGGGCTTCCACAAAATGGGGAATTTCATTGCTCACTGTGTTTGGTGACCAGAAGAGTTTAAGAGGGCAGGGATCTGTATCCAAGGAGGAAAGGAACTGAAGCCCCCTCCCTCCCAGTGGATTGAAGCAACATACAGAGTCCTGTGTGTAACATGCATAGTGTCATGAAGAGCAGCAGGCCATCTTTGACTAGTAACTGCTGCTGCCACAAGACCTTTTAGCCAAGTGCAGGCCAATACATTTTTCTGCCAAAGGAAATTAAAACTTTTCTGCTGTACAACCTCTTCTGGTGTCTTATCATCACAGGCTGAGCAGCACCAGAATGGCACAATAAATGATCGAGATCTGACTGATCCAGTTTCTCCCATTTATATTTTTACTGTCCAGCATTCCTCTGAATTCCCTCCCCTTTGACAAAGATGTCTCTGCCGCAAGCAGTCAGAGGAGATTGGTGGGCTCTTGATCCCAATCACCAGCCATCTGCTAAGCTGCGTCTGTGGCCTCCTACCAAGAGGAAAGGGAGAAGCTTTTTCTCCAAGATATTCACACAGCAGAGGCTTCTGCCCCCATAATTTCACTGGGACAGCCCTGGTGATCCCCAAGTATATACAGAGCCCCGCTCACGGGATTTATATTAAGAGGGCCTTCTGTAAATCCAGAAGTGGCCAGATTTTTCAAAAAAAATCACATTTAGAGTCCAATTCCATGAGAAGCGTTAAACAAACCTAATTTTGTGCAGGATTACATACTATATTCTAGAATGGTATATTCAGGCAATCAAAGAGAAAGGCCGGATTCCAGGAGTCCCTTTCTTGCCTTCACCATACTTCCTGTAGAAACATCATCAAGTACAAACACTCACAAATGTTTAATTACAGTGGCTAAAAATTACATTCTTTGAGCAGGTGTTAGCAAAATCACAGAGAAAATGTGATTATAAAGGTGAGGTATCACTAATTAAGGCTGCCTCTAGATTTGCATATAAAACAAATATTAGAGCTCTTTGTTATCTGTGGGGGGAAATGCAGCTTAACTTGCTGGTAACAGCACTTAGTACTTTGAGAACAACTTTCATGTCTGAAACCCTTTACAATTACCGAGGCTCATAACCTACCTGTGGGGAAGGTAAGAAGGGTGAATTTTGCATAATATATGGGAGTTTAGCCGATGAAGTTCAACAAGCATTCAGATACAGTAGAGCTAACATTGGAGGCAGGACTGTTATCTGAATTCTCCTCTGTTCAGTGCCTTCTTCAACTTTCTCTTGGTAATAACAACTAGCATTTAGTTTGTTTGCCATCTTCAAAGTGCTTCACATACAGTATCCCTACCAAAGCCCTGTAAGATGGGTCAGCGTGGCAATCCTTTTATTGGAGTGATAAACAGCAACCTATTTAAAGCCACAGTGACTTTGCGACTCAGCTAAGATTTGAACTAGGGCTCTTAACCAGGGTTGAGGGACCTTTTCCAAACTGAGGGCCACATTCCTCATAGAAATCTTCCATGGGTTACATGCCACAGGTGGGCAGATGCAAAGGCAAAACTGGACATGCCCAGAAAGTGTGATTCTTACCTGTGTTCCGTAGTCTAGATTCCAGCTACAGAGAAGTCATAAGTTTAAAGCTTGATTCAGTCCTAAAATCAGGCCTGAGCCCAGACTGAAATGGGCTCCCACTCCCATTCCCACTTGGATAACATTTCTGCTGTTTTGGGCTCCTCCTCAAGGCCACGTATTTGCAAAAATGTGGCTTGCTTTCTAGCATAACAGACTTTAAATCTACTGCAAAACGATACTTCCTTGTGTAATGTAGCAGCTCACAATCTTGGACATCTGAAACTCGAGGAAGAAAACATTGGCTTTACATTGCCTTAAAAATCTATAGTTGCTTGATGCTTCCAGAATGAATGAGGATGGAGTAGGAAAGGGGTAGATTAATGATAGTTGATAATTAGAGTGGAAGGTTCAGCTCACTGTGTCATGAACTAGTGAGTAAAGTTAATCAAGTGTTCAGGGTTCCCTAGGAGAGCAATAAGCCTGAAACTTGTCAATGGAAAGTGAGAAGAGACAAAGGCATGATTGCTATACTGCAGCCATTGTTAATTCCGCTAAGCGGTATTGCCATTTTCAGGGAAATCCCTGAGGCAAGATTTAGACTGCTAACTCCATATTTAACACCCTGTGCTGTATTACTGTTGATTTTATTACTTCCTAGCTGTCTTTTCTGTTACAAAGATCTTCACCACCTTTCCAAAATCCTACCTAACAGGACTTCTACATTCTTAACACATTGAATTGCGTTGTTCCTAAAAAGAGATGTCAACAGAAAGAGATTTTTTTAAAAAAATCTGAACTGAATTCCCAGCTCTGAATTTACAACCTAAGGAAAGAATACTTAAAGTCTTCCAACTTCCTGGAGCTGGCATAGTTAGGTCACCCAAGAGTCCATGCCCAACACTTTACTCTTTAAATTTCTACCTCAAGAAATCAGGAATCCACTGAAATCTGAGGGGATATGGTACCAGGATGCTTGAAATCCAGCATTGCATAAGGATGTTGTAATAAGAACATAATAAAAGCTCTGTTGGATTAGGCAAAAGGCCAACCTAGTTCAGCATTGTGTTCTCACACTGACCAACAAGAACATGCAGAACATGAACACAATAGTACTTTCCCCACTTGTGATTCCTAGCAACTGGTAATCAGAGACATATTGCCTTTGGCACTAGAGCTAAAACATAGCCCTATCCTCCATGGATTTGTTGATTCCTCTTTTAAAGCCATCTGACGTGCAAAACACCTCAGTATAAGTGACAGAATGTAAACATAAAGAGAAATAATATTAACAGGAGAACTCCAGCTCATGATTCTCCAAGTACTGTAAGCAGACCTGCTCAGGACCAAAGGGCAACAGAATTCACAGTGGAGAATACGTTCTCAAAAATGAATTAAAAGGAACAGCAAGGAGAGCAGATAATAAGGCCTCTCTAAAACATGAAGGGGTTCCGAGATTGAACATTAATCTTGTTGTGATGCATCTAAAATACAGAAGGCAAATGATGGGCAATTTCTCCTCACCACCACCACTACGGAACTATAGAGAAATTTAATCATTTCCCCCTTCAATTTACTCTGTGCAAGCCAAGCCTAAATGGAGAATATTCTCCTTATCAGCTACAGGCTCGCCATCATTATAGCTTTGAACTGTCTGCAGATGGAAGAAAGGCTGCAGCTGCTGGAGGATCTCTGCCATTACCCAAGAGCTTTCCCAGTGGAGAAAACAAAAAGAGGTGATGGAGTGAATATTCATCATGCACAACTCTGCGCATAGAGATGTGAGTCTATTTCTAGGCTAGAGGTACTGAGCTATTTGAAGGAGCAAATGGCAGGGAGACAAATCCTAGCTCCGAATGCATGTTGGGGCAGTGTGCAGCAGTATCTAGGCTGGGAGGGAGTTTCATCCCTGTCCACAGTCCCAGAATTCAGTTGCTGGGCTTGAGCTGCATCTGGGTGGAGGTTGGCAATGCCAGGAATGAGAGGAGGAAGGATGTTGCTTTCTACCTCTGCACTTCGGTATCGCTAAGATAATAATCGTCCCAGCCAGACCAAGCAATCTGGGGAACTAACAGGCCTCATAACTGGTGCTTCAAACTTAGCTTCTGAATCTAAGCAACTTGAAGTCATTTAGATGACTGTCCTTTGTCTCTCCTTCCCTGGACTGTTGGCCATCTATCAGAATTTCACCAACTGCATGATTCTGACTGAGCATCCGCCTCTAAATATTCTCATTTTTTGACTTCAGCTTCACCTGGACTATACTCTCACCTCTGACCCTTCAAACTAGCAGCTTCTAGGCTTGAGCCTAAAGATCCTTGGTTATCATTATAGCTGGTCTAATTTACTCTCGAGTTATCACTTTAGCAAGGTCTAGTTCTCTGCCTCAACCACCTCATGTCTTCCTCGGGAAGCACAAACATTTTAAGCAGGGATGCCTTACTAAAGGATGTCTTCTTATCACAACTTATCATTTGCAGAAATACCAAGTCTGTCAGCTGTGACCAGTACATCTTAAAAAATATAATGACATTGAAGAGCACACCTGGAAAAGAAGTCAAGGTTTCAGCTGTTGAGTTTCCATTGCAATATGACACCATATCCCTAGATACTTGAGCCAGTGGTCAGGTAGGTGTCACAATTTTTGAGTTGTTTGTTTCTTCAGTTCCAATGAATGGCTCTTAGACAGGGCTAAGCAATGCAAGAGGAGGGAGAGTAAACAACAAAAGCAAGAGACTTTCACCTTTACAAGGCTCTCTGGGGACTGTTTGCCCACATATCCACTCCAAGCCCCCAAGAATGCCAAGACAAACATTGTCCATGAAAGGCATTACCTGTCTGTGTCAACTTGTCTGCCAATGGACCTTTCCCCTTTTTCTGTTGCAGGGGATCCTACAGGGTGGCATCTTCCAAGGTGTACATATAATTTGCATTGGCCACTACTTCCCTGAGCAAACTGAGAATATGGCCTGGAACTCTCCAATGCTCCCCTCATTTCCCATGAGGGAAGATCAGTAGTCGTGGGTTAGGAACCTGTCTTTCATAGAAGCTTATCTGCTGTTACTGCTCTTCTTACTGAAAAATACCTGGTAAACCTCTGAGAAATCCCAGGTTTCCCTAGGATCCAGTTTGAAACCTGCATTAGAAAATAAAATTCAGGCTAAGTCCTTGGCATTCAGATGCTATCTGCACTTCTCACAATCTTGCAAAACTGCCAATAAGAGTCCTCATTTCCTTTACAGGAGCATCTCTTGCCTTCAGCGTATATAGTATCTTTTCTCCTGATACTGATGGAAGCAGCCTTTGCAAACGTCTAAGTATTATGTGCAGGTAAAGCAAGGTTTTTCTCCTCTGGCACATATTTGTAGGTCTTAACTGCAGTCCCTCAATTACCACAGCACAAGGCTGTGAAAACAGCTCAAGCTGAAACATACACCGAGCTATTTTTAAGCTTGCCTTCACCCACCTTTCATTATTTGCCCTCATCACCATTAAAACAAGGGATGTCAGAATCTCCTATGACTTTTACATGGCTGAAAGCTAAATTAAATTACACATCAAAGCATTTGCAAGCATCCAAAATGGCAAGACCACTGCTGGGGAGAGGTGGTAGTGATTGGGCCATGCCATACCAAGCAAGGTGTACAACATTTCTCAAGACCCCTCACCCAAATGGTCCACATTCAATATCACTTTGAGGCGGGGAGGACTCCTCTTCTTTTCAGAATGCCTTGTGACTGATGTGAGTCACTGCAATGGATTTCACCTCTGAATAGAAAGATGCCAGCCAAACTAGCAGGAAGTAGCACTGTTCCCAATGACTTTGTACCACTGAAACAGGAAGCCCTTTTTTATACTCCTTCCAATGGCCAGCATGGGTGGGGTCAGTCTGGAAGGTATTTCCCTAAGAAGCTGCAGTGCCACAGCTAAGCACATGGGGCAGTGGCCAGCAGTTCCTGACAGGGAGGAACCGGGCTAAGTATCAGAGCCCAGGAACACAAAGACACACCTCTGCTGCTCATGCAAAGTCCCAGCCCAAGCGAGAAGCTTTTCATAGAGTGTCTGAAATAGTATGGGAGAGCAATCCTGAAGCCATTTTGACTCTCCCAGTGACCTCAAATATTCCACTGCAGTAAGGGAGGCAAATGGGGAAAGCCTTCCGATTGTCTTTTTGCTTACAAATCCTGCCTTAAGGGCATATTTGTGTATGAATAGGCTGAGCCTGTGACCTGGACTCAGGAACTAAAAGTATTAACCATCACAAAAGAATGGCTAGGTGCCCAGGTAATGCAATCAGTGACCATTATGAGGTATCCTGGCAGACAGGATTTCTGCTGTAGACCGCATCCTATGATGCATGTATGATGATTTTGGGGTGGTATTTGGCTAAGGGTGTTGGGCAATGTCAAAAGTCTTTAAAGATTCCTGCACACTTTTGTTCAGGGACTCTCCCTCCTTGGAAGGAGGGGAGGGAACTCTGCTGCAACAGAAAAATAACTATCTGCCTTGCTTTCCACTGGATCCTGCCTCCATCCATTCTTCTCTGACCGATCATGGACTTAAGGGACTCAGAGTCCCATGGGGAGTTGGGCAGCAAAAGCAAAACCCTAATTTTTACATCAGTGGTTTACCTCCTTATGGCTGTATGAGAGAGCAAGGCCTTAGTGAAACGAGAATTAACTGAGTAGCCAAATCGCCATTTTCAACATGAACACAACAGCACAAAGAAGCAGGTTACTTAGCTGAGTGGATTGAAGCAGTTCCAATCAATTTTTGTAGCTTTCTCCACCACTGTGTGCTCATCAGCACTGAATGACACACACCTGGTTCTGACCTACATTTTGGCCACTGGCAAATGTCTATTAGACAGAACCACATGTTCAGCCATCTGTGTAACAGCCAAGAGACCTCCGACTAGTACAAAACATGCCAATCCCATCTGTGGTGGCCCATTTACTCCATGCTAGTAGGATTATATGAAGATGGAAGGAAAGAAGAACCCAACACTTTTTTGGGAAGGGGTTTTGGGTTTTTTGAGGACTTTAGTATGAAAGACTCCATCAGCTTCAGACGGGGTTAATAATTTTCCGTCATGCTGATGGGACTGCTCCCTTTGTAATTCTGCAGTGAATGGGCAAACGTTACCTTTTTTGCTTACCAGAATATATTTTTTAAATAAATCTTGGGAAAATAAGATCACCTGCACAGACTATGCATTGCAGAAAAGTGTGACAGTATCCATAATTTATGAGAGAGCTGTCCACAGGCAAATTGCCTGCAAAAGCGTTGACAGGAGAAATCCCAGTTCTTTCCTGCCTACATTGATTTCACAAGATTTGGTAAAAGGGGAAATTTTAATTTCTAATTAATCTGCCAATATACAATCTTTTTAGCGCCCTTAAAAAAAAAAAAAAAAAAAAGTAATTCACACCTTCAGTGTCAGAAAAGCAGCCAGCAGTTAAGATGAAAGAAGTGAAATCTTGGCTGCTGTTCAAGACTAGCCCTCTGCAAACCGGATTCAGTGGGTGAAAAAAGTATAGCTGCTGCTGCTGCTGCTGCCACCACCGCAGAGGCCACTGTAGGGACCGGCTGAGACAGACTCGGAGTCTCCTGCACTGCACACTGGTCCTGCTTGGGACAAGTCTCTTGAGACTGCTGAGCAAAGGTAGAAGGAACAGGACTGTCCTCCCATGTCCCAGCATGGCTTTACCCTCACTCTCTCCACCAACAGCAGCTCATTGGTTCCTCTTGACCTGGTCTGCTTATACTTGCCAGGCCTGGGAAGGTAGCCAAATTCTGGCCTCGCTTGCATGGCTCTCCAAGCATGCTCAAGGTGACTTCATCCATCATCTTGCCTGCTCCTCCTCTAACTGATCCCACCACAGTCCGCTCACTACACTATCTTTTTGCCTGCACTTCTGACTGCCAGAATCCTCTTTCATTTATTGAAAAGCATTTCTAAACTGCTGAATAGTTATCTCTAAGCTGAATACAAAAAAATGCAACATAAAAACAATCTCAGAGACGTAAATTTGGTAATAACAGGGGCCATTTTTATGGGCCAGGGAAGAAAGGGCAAAATATGTAAGGCTTTATAAAGGATCTAAATCAACTCTGCTTCACATATGGTGGTGGGAAGGACATTCCAGAATGCAGGGACAATGGCAGAAAATGCCCGTTTGGGGGCCATCTCCTTGTGATTTTCTGTAGGGTGCAGAGCAATGAGTAAGATTTCCCCCAGATGATCTAAGTGATCATACAAGTCTCTACAGCAGCTCCACAATTGGACTTCATGACTTCCAACCCTAGCATGGACTCTGCCTCCAGGAGATTTGCCCCAGCAAGGCATCTACTTCCATCCTAATCCTTTGGGGACTGACCCTTCTGGCCCTCATAGTGTTGATGGGAACCACTGTGTAAGAACATAGGAGCAGCCTTATGTTTCTAGGAAGCTCACAAGAAGGACTTAGGGCAGTGATGGCCAAACTTGGCCCTCCAGCTGATTCCCATCATCCCAGACCACTGATCCTGTTAGCTAGGGATGATGGGAGTTGTAGTCCCAAAAGAGCTGGAGACCCAAGTTTGGCCATCACTGACTTAGGGGAAACAACCCTCTCTCACTGTTGCTCCCCTCACAGCTGGTATTTTGAACTACGCAGCCATTGAAGATCATTTAACTATTGTGGCTGTGTCTAGACCTTCCCTTGAGGAATTTATCTAATTCCCCCATTATTAGCTAAGCAACTGACCATCACAGCATCTCCAGGCAATTAATTCTGTAAGTTAATCATGCATTGTGTGACAAAGTAATGACTTTTGTCTCTCTTAAGTTGGCGGACCATCAAACATGCCTGCAGCACATACGACCCACGTTATTAGATGTGTATTTTGCAATTGCCCTGAAGCAACAGACAAGGTTTGGTTCCACCATGATACAAGCTGTGGCCATGCCGGGGCTACCCTTTCCCCATTTTTAACCTGAGGCACAGTTGGGAGGGCATATGTGACTGCTCAAGCTTATCAAAGACACATGGTGTTCCTGGCAATGAGCCGTTGACACCATAAAGAAATGCAATGTCATAAACACTTCAGGGAAATCTAGATGTTGTAGGATGAACAGTAATACAATATATTGTTGCTAAGGGATGGAAATTGCAGGGGGGGGGGGGACCACACAAGAACCAATGAGACATCACAGAATATGGCTGTGCTTATGCAAGAGAAACATTACAATATATGCCAAATGCGACCAAATAGAATAATAGAATTGTAGTTGAAAGGGACCATGAGGGTCAGCTAGTCCAACCCCCTGCAATGCAGGAATCTTTTGCCCAGTGTGGGGCTTGAACCCAGGACCCTGAGGTTAAGAATCTCATGCTCTACCAACCGAGCTATTCCAGATTCATGAGGTGGTGCAGGGCACCTGATTCAGCCTAGGAAAGCTTGGGACAGTGGAAAGAGAAGGAACAACCAATAATACCCTGGAGAGAAACAATTACTTAAGGAATAAGGTGTGAGATGGATACACTGATTTCACTGAAGACTCTGAATGTAGGCATTTGTTGCAAGTTTGAAGTAAGAAAATCCTACGCCTGATCCCCAAACCGTATTTCCATGCCCCTCTCCCCTCCTCTCATTCCCCATATTCATTATTAATACTGCTACAAATTTGCACTATGGTTCCTGAAAAACCAATTCGGTGATTAAAATTTCAGTCCCTACAGTATATAAGGAGTTCAAGCAAGTTGTATTTGCCATTTTATAGTTGGAGAGGGGGGGTGTTGTACACAGGCACTGGAGTGTAACCCATTTTGGTGCTCGCTTGTGCAGTCTTCTCTCACAAAGATTAAACTCAGAGCAAAAAACTTTGCAGGGGTGGGCTGCTTTTCAGTGTTAACCTTACATTGCTGTAGTTACTGCTTCTCCCTTATTGCCACTTGGTTACAAGAGACAGAATCCTGATTGCCTCCAATACTGCACAAAGTTGAGCGCTTGGCCTAAAAGGAAATCCTGTCCCAGAGCTTCTTGTTCACAAATCCCATAAACCACAGATATTCAGGTCAACAAGACCTTCGTTTAGGACTTTGTGAAATGCTGTGACAGTTTATATGGGAATGGAGAGCAACACTGTTTTCTCATGTCTACTGAGGGTTGTTATCTTCGTTGATTTTATTTCTCTGCGGTGTAACAAGGATTATGATGTATCTTTATTTATTAAATTTCTATACCACCCTTCATCCAAAGAGCAAAGGGTGGTTTACAATCTAAAAACACAAAAATATATACCATAATTACAAACAAAAGCAATATTCCTGCCAAGTGTCAACAGCAGGTTCTATTCTCCCACTAGAAAATTAGCTACCACCACTCAATGCTGTTTCTCAGTTATAACCATTTCTACTACAGTGGTGCCCCGCAAGACGAATGCCTCGCAAGACGAAAAACCCGCTAGACGAAAGGGTTTTCCGTTTTTCGAGGCGCTTCGCAAGACGAATTTCCCTATGGGTTTGCTTCGCAAGACAAGAACGTCTTGCGAGTCTTGCGATTTTTTTCGCTTTTTTCTCCCTTTTTCTAAGCCGCTAATAGCCGCTAATAGCGCTAATCCACTAAGCCGCTAATAGGGTTGCTTCGCTAGACGAAAAAACCGCTAGACGAAGAGAATCGCGGAACGGATTCTTTTTGTCTTGTGAGGCACCACCGTATTTGCTTTGCGGGACAAAACATACAGGTACCCTGAAACACTAGCATACTTGGCAAAAAGCAGCTTATTTGGGAGGGGGGAGAAACACATACAAGGAAAGGGTTAAATCCCCCCCTCTCACCCAGCACCATGGTTACAATCTGATTCAGGCTGTAACTTTTTTATTTGTGCACCTTTTACATCCAAGCTAAGTTGCTGCTTTAAAGAATCCTGCAGCCAGAGCTGGCCCCAAGAAATGGCTCCCCCATTCTTCTCCCTGTCAGCCTGGCCTTCCATCGCTATAGGCACACTGCTTTGCTTGTTTTATATTGCCTGACACTGCTCAGCACCTCATGGCAGTGACAGCAGACAAGCAGCCCTCACGGCTTACAGGCCTCCTGCAACAGAATTCCCCAACCTGTGCCCTGCACCCAGGCACCTTCCCTCATCCCTGACTGTTGGCCATTCTGCATGAGGCGCATGGGAGTTGGAGTGCACAAACATCTGGAGAACACCAGGTTGGGAAGGCTGAAATGTGAGCACAATGCTTCATTCTCATGATATACACATGTACTCACGCACACCCGGATAAGTAATTCCAAAGATATGCGCTCTCCCAAGACTTAACTCAGAGAAGGGCAACACGGGGGGAAATGCAGGAGAAAATGTAAATGTTCAAATGAATGCCTTGGCACAGCCTCCTGGCTTTGCCCATGATTTTGTTCCTGGGCTGCTGCCTTCCTGCAGAGTAAGGCAAAATTAAATTTAGCATTTTACAAATAAATAGGTTAAGGCTGAAAGGACACTATTTAGGAATTTACTGCTTACAGCGACCTCAGAGATTATAGATCCACCACAGTCTATTACCCCGTTTCCATTCTGTTCATCTCTCTCTGTTACAAAGTGGCCCTTTCATCAGGTCTTTCTCTGTCCCAGCATCAAACTATCATCTCTCTAATGGATTTAAGCAAAGAGTAGCATCGTTGGACTTATTTGACTATCCTGCCAAAAAACCCAAGGACATCTCCTCTTCCTTTCCCACTGCAACATGATTAAATACTTCTCCGACAGAAGAAATGACAAGGTCTGCTTGCCTTTTTCCGAGAGAGGGCAACAGGCAGATACATCATGCTCCCTTAGCCCAGTGTGGGCTTTGTGTTATTGTGCCATTAAAGAAATGTTGATTGCACGAATCTGCATCCACACCGTGATGCATGGCTGGGGTCATGCTGTGAACAACAAACGTTTTATGGACCAAAAACTTTTTTATTTTTAAAGGAGATGAAAAGTTGCCCAGTTCGCAATGTAGAAAAGAGGAAACATTTATCAGGTTGTTATCTTAGCTGAGATCAGATATAGTTTTTACATTTCCCAAAACAGTGCCTTCCAGATGTTTTGGACTGCAACTCTGCTCATCCCTGACCAGCGCCAATGCTGGATTGGACCAATGGGAGTCATAGTCCAACAACATCTGAAGGGCACCAGGTTGGGGAAAGCTACTTCTCAAGATCAGTTACAGAGCAGAGCACAGGACCAAAGAGCCAGAGAACCCCATTCCTGAACTCCAGCACCATAAGTGGCGAAGTTTATTAATTTATTATTATGATATATATTAAATTTGCATATCTTGGGGCAGTTCACACCGTATTTTTTAATTTATTAAATTCTTATATCACCCTTCATCTGTAGATCCATAGAAGAGCAGGATGAGAGCGGGCAGCAGCTTCCCCACCCCTCTCCTACCCTGAAATATGGCGCATGGGAGGGAACCCTCTACCCCCCTCGGAGGCACACCCACCCCGAGCAGCAGGGGCATACGCTCTGCCGCTGGTCTTAAAAACCTAAGAGCAGCCCAGCTGGATAGTCCAAATGCCCAACCAGCCTCATTCCTATGGGAAGCCCATAAGCAGGACCTGACAGCAATATCACTTTCTCCTCTTGTGTTTCCCAGCAAGTGGCATTCAGAGCTAGTACATAAATATTGTGGCTAGTATAAGGTTACCAGATGTCCCCGTTTCCTGGGGACAGTCCTTGGATTTACAAATCAGCCCCCATACAAAATCCATTGAAGTTGGAAAGTGTCCCCGGATTCATGGAAAAAAATCTGGTAACATGGTAGTAGCCACTGATAGCTTTATCCTCCATGAGTGTGTCCACTCCTTTTGTCTGTTTTCCCTATACAATTTCACAATGAAGACCATGAAGACCATCCCAAAAGATTTCCATTTACATGAGGTTGCATTCTTTGCATTGCATTCATTGCATTATTCCTAGAATTTGTTGTTGTTGTTGTTGTTGTTGTTGTTGTTGTTGTTGTTGTTGTTGTTGTTGTATTTATCTTGCTTTGAAGCAAGCTCCTTTTAACTGGGAGGTGCCACCTCTGTGATTTATTAACATACTTTCAGTAACAAAGCATTAGAAAGACTGGTGGGGGAAGAGATTCCTTTCCAAACATCAGCCAGTAAAACCTTTTTTAGAGCAAGCAACCCCATGTGCTCAAGTTCTGATGAAAGCTTTTCTCTTTGGCATCTGCCTTCTGAGCGCATGTAATATATATGCAGCTTCCCACCAAAGATACGAGGATTTGCAAATCCATACCCTCCAATGATATGGCACATTATACATGGATCAATGGTGCATTGTGACTAAGCCCTTCCCTCCCCACCCCACTTGGTCAAGGCGTGGACCATGAAAATGCAGTACAAGCAAGCTCAGACTGATAAAACTCTGTGATGTGCTTCCAAACATCCTCACCATTCACTGGCTCCCAATAAAGAAGTGACAACTTGAAATCAAAGGAGAACAGGCACTGCAGCAGCATTTAAAAGTGTATAACTGTTGGAAACCATCAGCGTTAATAACCTGGATCCTTTGGTTCTACGCTATGCTGTTTCTTGTGGTTTACATTACAGACTTAAAAGGCTCCTAGGGCTATGAGATCATCTCCCCACAACCAGGCACCAGGGTGACTCCACCAACCCAGATTTCTATGACTTCCCAGGCTGCTTACATGCTGAGCCTGACATCTCAGGAGGCACCTGAACTGTAAGCAAAGAAAGAAGGTTTTGCCCTCTTTGGCATGCTTACAAAACAGATGCATTAGCCTCCTGGTTCAGCTTGAATGGGGCTCTTGGAATTCCTTGGGCAAAGCAAGTGGGGCATTGAGTGGCCCTCATTTCCTCACCTCTGATCCAATTGCTTTGCCTGCCTGCACATACTGGCACAATGGTACATTAGCCATCTTCGCCTTCCCATCCCTGACAAGAGTGTAAGGGCCATCTGCCACAATCTTCAATAAGAATGGCTCCTTCTCTCTACAGCAGCCAATTCAAATTAAATAATGGTGTTTTAATGAGAATGGGAAAAAAGGGTTGAAGGGGAACAAAAGCCCTGACTTGGGAAGAGCAGCAGCAGGCTTATAATTAGGTTAATTACTATGATGGCAGGGATGAGAGAGACAGATGCTGGACAAAGCAGCAGAAGGCCTTTAGTCAAGGTGGATCACGACTAGAGTTTCTACTTGCAGACAGGAAAATTGCAGCATTTGCAGGCAATTGCTGAAAGCATACAGGGATGGCTCTGTGAAGAGGGAGGCTCCTAGAAGATGCTTCTTGAGAAACTCTAAAACTATCTAGCATCCATTATAGGTACTTTATATGAGAGTGCCTGTGCTTCTGTCTGACTTGCTCTGTTTTGTCCCTTTGCAGGTAAAGATTACCTTCTGATTTCAAACTTAAGAGAAAATTTGCAGCAGGTATGGGAAGCCACCAGCAATGTTGTTGGATTGAAGCTCCCACCAGACCCACTGAAGGCCCACAGATTTCCCACCTGTTTTACAGTGAGATGAAATGGACTACCTGCTCACAGAAAGATGCTGCTATATATTTATTTAAGCAACAGACTCATATTCTGCATTTCTGTCCTTAAAATAATGAATTGTTTTTCTTTTAAAGTGCTATTTCAACTATCCACTCTATTTTATCAGCTGCCAGACCATCGTAGGAAGAAGGGGAAAAAATACATTTATGCACAAAGGAGAGTTTATGGTGGTTAAGGGTTCTCCATTATTTCAAATTGTAACCCTTATACAACCTATCTGATATGTGTGCATTTAAAAAACTGGTAAGTATTTTGTTTGAAACACTAGCTAAGCAAAAAGCCCCAGAGAACTGAATTATCCCCCACCAAATAAAACAAAAAACACCAGTTCTATAGCAATCACAATGACACTCATGTCAATTTTCCTTGCACCCCAAAGTAACTTATGGCAACGTTTTGATAGTTTCAAAATAACTGGAGTTGCAAGCAGGTCTTATGCCTATTTTTTAAAGTTAACACTGAACAGATATCTTGTTCAGTTCTTATTCCTCTGGGGCTCTGTGATAAAAGGATTATCTTTCTGTTGGGTTTTCTTTTAGATTAAGCTATTCTTTAGGAGATCAGACTAATTTAAAAAGGGGGAAAAATCCACTTAAGATTCCACCAGGAGGTAAGGAAATTGTTTAGCAAAAGAAAAAGAAACAAACATAAGACATGCATCAGGACAGAAACTGCAGCGGGAGATCAAGCAGACAATGGCTTGGAGGAGATGAAGACCTGGGTAGCAACTGAACAAAGCAGGCAGTGAGGGGGCCACTCTGACCTCCTCTCCACAGCAGGATGTTTGGCAGACAGGATCCTGCTTGGGAGCAACTGATTAAGGCACCCTCTCACTCCCCACCCCACCCCATCTGACCTTTCCCGCAAAATCTGATGCAGCTCATTTGGCAGAAAGGCATTTCGCTCGCACACAAATGGCATGTGCCTCCTGGAGCTGAGCAGAAACTAAATCTTTGGAAACAGTACAAGAAAATTGAAAACGAAATATAAATATAAAATAATGTGTAATTAACAAGAATGAGGACTTAATAGAAGCCTGCAATCGCTAATCAATCTCTCCACGCCTGGCCAGTTCCACCGATGAGCTCCATTGTTATTTTTGATTGTGTGTGCAAGGGTGCGGGACGGCTGCTGAGAGAACAGCGCTCTATCAAAAATGCGACTTGAGACTCGCTGAGCAGCAGGGGGTGGGAAGAGGCAAAACATGAAGACATGAGCACAGTCAGAGAAAACCAGCTGGGGACATGCAGTTTGAAGGGTGCTCTCTCTCTCTCTCTCTCTCTCTCTCTCTCTCTCTCTCTGTCTCAGCTGTAAAGAAATAACTAGTTGTGCGAGCACCAGACCTCGAGCTTTAATGCAGCCACTCCTAAACTCTGCCCCTGCCACCTGGCCAAATACAGAGGCAGGGAGGGGAAGAGAAAAGGACGAAGGCTGCAAGATGCTCTGCACCATGGCCCTAATCTTGCAAATAATAGCTCCAAAACTATGCACTTGAACTTTCAGGGGGCAAAATCATTTCTCACACCGATACCCCACTCTTCCTTCAATGACCATATAGTGCCTTCTTCTGATTTCAGCTGCATGCCGGATTTTTTTCAAGCGTTATCTAAAAATGTAAAACAACTAAGGTGTCTGCAAACAGGAATATGCTGGTATAGTCATCAAGGAGATAGGAATGAGTGTGGCTGCTTCTTAGTGTTGAACTGGAATGTCCTATAACTACACCACCCTGCCTAGCAATGGGGGGACTGGTCACCCCTCATCACTCACGTTCTCTGTTGCTAAGCTCCATTTCTTCAGTGCTTCCTGGTTCCTTCCTACCTAGAGTTATGTTTAATACAACATACATGAATGGGAACATGTCTATCTCAGGCAGAGGGCCTTATTGGTAGTGGCGCCCACCCTGTTCAACGCCCTCCCAATAGATGTCAAGAAAATAAACAACTATATGACTTTTAGAAGACATCTGACGGCAGCCCTGTTTAGGGAAGTTTTTAATGTTTGATGTTTTATTGTTTTTAATACCCTGTTGGAAGCCGCCCAGAGTGATTGGGGAGGCCCGGCCAGATGGGCGGGGTAAAAGTAATAAATTATTATTATTAAATTATTATTCTGAGGCAAGTTGCAAACAAACCGCCTTGCCAAAATCTTACAGTGGTGCAATTCAGACAATCCACACACACACACACCCCTTTAGTGCTAAGCACAGTTTGCAATGATGCCTAAATCAGCAAACTATGGTAAATGTAGTTAGTACCTGCCCTCCTTGATTGTAGCTTACCGGGAAACACCTATTAGTCGTAATTTGCAGATTAGGATATCATGGCAAACTATGGTCAGCACTAAATAGGAAGAAAAGAAAGGGAAGCCAACTGTGGAAAGGAAACAAGAAAGGAGTGCAAGTGCCTACATTTTTTTGGGGGGGGGATCCTCCAAAACACTGACTGAACTAAACCAATGTCTACTGAGTTCTCAAATCACTGTAGACTACAAGAACTATTAGTCAAAGATTTTACTCTTCAATCCAATGTGAGGTTTCCTACCAAATTTCTATGATTAGGAGAACAACTGTGAGCTGTCATAGGGAAATGGCTGGCCAGAGTCTTAGACTTGACAAAGGAATGTGACTAGCCTCTGATGGTCAGATGAAGTGTTCCTACAGGAGCCAATGGTTGGGTGATTTCTCTAGAAAGCCAGGTCTCATACTTAAACTTTCTGAATAGGCAAAAACAGACCTTTCCCATCCCCTAGATGTCAGTGATAGGGAGCAAAACGGCAGACCACTGTTTTGGAGTGAGACAAAGAGCTAGGTTTTGGGGTTCTGTAAGCTAGCAACATTTTGGGGTGCTGACTACTTCTGGAGATCTGATGTGGAGCAGTAGTTTTGGCTGCCTGTGGAAGTATTTAAGCTTTGCCTCCACCTGAACTCAAATATTACAACAGGCCACAAGGCTCCAAAGACCTCCTCCCAAGGAAACCAAAGGAAAACCAAAACAGGAGAAATGCTGCACGCCTGGAACTTCTCACTGCTTGGAGAAGTACGGAGAGCATAAAAATATGTAAAGTTTAGGTCAGACTGCTTAGACAGGCAAGCAGGTCCTTGCTGCAATCTATTTTCCCAGCCTTCTGAGACTTGCATTATGAAGGAATCCTACTGACTCCATTACTAAGTCTAGATCAACTTTTGCACCTAAAGAAAATATTAAAAACTTTATAAAACTAAAACACATTCTCAGCACTTTACTTCTGGTCTCCCACTTTAACCTCCTAATTTTATTTTCCATTATATTTTCTAATAAGGGAATAAATAACTTTGTCAAAAGGAACATCTGAAAAATGAGACCTTGGGTAAATTTATCCAGGAGGCATTCCATTCAGGTTCCTCTAGGTAACACAGGGCTTAAAGATGGACACATATATGCACATGCGCTCTCGCTCTCTCACGCACACACACACACTTGATAGCTGCAACTACATATATATATATTGTCTGCCAATCACAGAGGCCAACATTTCATAAGTCTTTTCCTTCTATGCCTGCAGAGGGATCCAAGGCCTACATACATACTGCCCTATGCAGTTCATTACTTGAGGTCCCAGCCAAGTCCTCAAGCCAAATCCAAGTCCACAACAAGTGGTTTTATTAGCTCCTTTTAAAGGCCTCTGAGAGTGCACTGCTGCATCTGACTTTTGCTTCCTGCTACACATGCTGAAGCAGACTAAAATGAACACACCCATTTCTCTGGCCAGAAATCAATATATTTAAGAATAAAGGCAGTGTGACCAGAGACACCTCAAAACATTTATCATCAGATACTGTATTGCCCAGCTGTGGTTCTCAGTGTTTAATACAAGCCACTTTGTTTTAACTACTCAGTGCCCATAATCCAAACCTCTGGCTCTCCAGAGCTTGACAGCTACTAATTCCAGTTTTATGCATACATTCAAGCTTTAATTGAATCGTCACAGGCTGTACCTTTTGCATTTAATTGCTATTCAATCCTTGTGTATATATATTTTCCTTTATATCCATGTTTGTATATTCCTGCCATTTGAGGATAACACATCTGATTAAGTAGACTCTAGTCCATGAAAACGGATTCCAAGACAAATTGTTGACCTTTAATATGCCATAAAGGTCTTTGTTGTTGTTGTTGTTTATATGCTATTAGGAATGTGAAGACAGACTCCATTGTTGTGAATTTCACAGTGGTGGAAATGGTGAAAATGAAGGCGTCATCTGTTTCCACTGCAAATGGCTGTTCCTTAATTTCAGCCTTTCCATACTGAGCAAAGGTAAACCAAAGTGGCAAATCGGGGAAAGAAGTGGATATGACAGGGCCTATGATGATTTTAAGAATGCCCTCCTATGAGGCAATGCCAGGTTTATGGAGAGTACTGTGAAGTAGCAGCTTTGAATGGTTTGAGGAATAACCTTGGGATGAGAGGAGGGGGTATTGGGGACAGTTCACATTTACATGCAAACACACCTAATTAAAAACAGTAGTACAAGAATTTCAATGCAGTTCTTCAACTAAGCAATGCATACAAACATACAAACATCAGGGGAAAAGTGTACATCAACAGGTGCGCATAAGGAGAAATGAACAAGGCAATGCTAACCAATTTCAATGGGAGCTTTTTGCTTTGTTCTAAATCGAAAACCTATGTGGAAGCCTGAATTTAAAATTGGGATAATGAGCAACTCAAACTGATGGATTTGTCCATCCCTACCTCAGCCTGTTTGGGTACCCCAACCAGCATGGGCTGATGGGAGTTGTTACAGAAAAAACAGCTGGAGGACACCAGGCTGATACATAACCTAATTTTAGACACTGCAGTATTATGCTTGGGGTTCCAACCAGCTCTTGGACTCAAGGAATGAGGAATTCCACACTCCCTTAAAAGTACAAATGGGTTTAGGATCAGAAAAAGTGATCAGGAAATATGGGCAAAAATGACAAGGAAGCTGAACTTATATGCACCATCAGGGATGCCATGTAAAGTACGTAAGAAAGAGAAAAATGAGCCTCGCTATCTATTGCTACCAACCGTGGCTGTGCCATCACAAGCTTTCCCTTCAGGCTCACACAATAAATATGCAAGTTAATGCATATTATTAATATCTGCCAATGCCTCAAAGAAGTTTCCGTGCTCTGTTAATTTTGCAGTTTTTAAATACTACTGGTTCACACTAAGAACTCCAACCCCCATAAGAAGTCAGGCTCAGTGATCCAGATTAAAATTGTATTTCAATTTGGCCTCTGTTTGGATCGTAAGACTTCATGCCCTTCAGTAGCTCCTTAAAACAAATGCAAATCAAATGTCCGGGTCTGCTCTCATTGTTAATTTAGCAGGCTCCGGGGACAAAGCTGTTGGTTTTATCACACCAGGAACTATTCAGGCTGGACACTAATAAAGATTTTATTTTACAGATGCAGCAGCAGACACACTGCAAGTAATGTGGTTTCCTCCCACACAACCACCCTTCCTATTCTAAAAATATCAGTCTTAGAGGCTTGTTGCTCAATGAATCACAGATCAAAATCACTAACTGCATTAGCTCCAATACTTTTTAGTATGGAACAATGAGCATTCAAAGTACCTACAAGTTTGAAAAAAAGTTACCTGCACATTTTGTGCCATAACTTTCTTTCTAGGAGGGATAGAGATTTGATTTTTTGATGAATGCCCAAAGTCCAGGGCACTTCCCAGAGGCAGCACCGTGGGTCATGGATTGGCAACCCCTGTTATACAGCTTCGTAACTTTTTATCAGTTTGAGCATCCTGCCTCTTCTCCCTGAGTGTTGCCTTGGATCTTGACCTCTGCTCCCCCCCCCCATATGTTTGCTGCTCTGGAACTTAACCCTGTTCTCTTTTGGACATGTGTTTCTGGCTGAAACCTGACAGACTGGCTTTTACTGGAGATCTTTTCTGTTGCTTGAAAAGAACAGGTTATTCCTGTTTGCTAGGTCTAGAAGCCAGTATGTATCCATGCAGTTAGGGGTACCAGTTATTGCATTTTGACATTCTGAGCAGCCAGCACCCAGAAACTTCCTCCGATATATGCAGGGTGGGGAATATTTCCAATACTAAATGAGCAATAAGAAAATGAAAGCTGTTGTAAGCCACTTTTGAATAAAATATAAGCACAATTTGTAAAATTGTGAACGTTTCTCTTTGCGAGGTTGAGTCAGTAAATAAATTAGTCCTTGTTAAAAACACACATGGAAGGCTTGTCAGATTTCTGCAGAGGAACAATCTCTATGATTCATGTTTCAATTTCACTGGTTCATCCATTCAGGTCCACCAAATTGTGCAGGCCAGAGTCTGAAATCTGGAAAGGAGCTGTTCAGCAGGAGCGTGGATCACACAGGAACCACATTCAGAAAAAAAGCATAGACTTTCCCAAACAGGCAATGCTAGAAGGGGGAGCCTTTGATCATGTTTCTTGTCATCTTTGTTCCTGCAGATGACACTGTGAAGTCCTGGACAGAGAGGACTCATGGTCTTAAAGGCTAGAAGGAGGTTGCAAGATGATGAAGACGATGACGGTGACTCTGGGAGTCTTTCTCATGGACCCAATATCCAGCAAAACCTATAGGCATTTTGGGTCCTCTTCCTTTGATTTATTTATAAAATGTATATATTTCCATTTGTCAAAAAGCCAAAAAGCATGCTCTTTCTGTTTTAGATGGTGCATGACTATGTTACGGCAGCTGCCATCTCAGAAAAAAGAGAGACATGCCTGGTGGATGTAGCCTACCTTGATTTCAGCAAGGCATTTGACAAGGTGCCCCATGATATTCTTGTAAAGAAGCTGGTAAAATGCGGTCTTGACTATGCTACCACTCAGTGGATTTGTAACTGGCTGACTGACCAAACCCAAAGGGTGCTCATCAATGGTTCCTCTTCATCCTGGAGAAGAGTGACTAGTGGGGTGCCACAGGGTTCTGTCTTGGGCCCGGTCTTATTCAACATCTTTATCAATGACTTGGATGATGGACTCAAGGGCATCCTGATCAAATTTGCAGATGACACCAAACTGGGAGGGGTGGCTAACACCCCAGAGGACAGGATCACACTTCAAAATGACCTTGACAGATTAGAGAACTGGGCCAAAACAAACAAGATGAATTTTTAACAGGGAGAAATGTAAAGTATTGCACTTGGGCAAAAAAAATGAGAGGCACAAATACAAGATGGGTGACACCTGGCTTGAGAGCAGTACATGTGAAAAGGATCTAGGAGTCTTGGTTGACCACAAACTTGACATGAGCCAACAGTGTGACGCGGCAGCTAAAAAAGCCAATGCAATTCTGGCCTGCATCAATAGGAGTATAGTATCTAGATCAAGGGAAGTAATAGTGCCACTGTATTCTGCTCTGGTCAGACCTCACCTGGAGTACTGTGTCCAGTTCTGGGCACCACAGTTCAAGAAGGACACTGACAAACTGGAACGTGTCCAGAGGAGGGCAACCAAAATGGTCAAAGGCCTGGAAACGATGCCTTATGAGGAATGGCTAAGGGAGCTGGGCATGTTTAGCCTGGAGAAGAGGAGGTTAAGGGGTGATATGATAGCCATGTTCAAATATATAAAAGGATGTCACATAGAGGAGGGAGAAAGGTTGTTTTCTGCTGCTCCAGAGAAGCGGACACGGAGCAATGGATCCAAACTACAAGAAAGAAGATTCCACCTAAACATTAGGAAGAACTTTCTGACAGTAAGAGCTGTTCGACAGTGGAATTTGCTGCCAAGGAGTGTGGTGGAGTCTCCTTCTTTGGAGGTCTTTAAGCAGAGGCTTGACAACCATATGTCAGGAGTGCTCTGATGGTGTTTCCTGCTTGGCAGGGGGTTGGACTCGATGGCCCTTGTGGTCTCTTCCAGCTCTATGATTCTATGGTGTGTGAATGTCTCTTATAGACTGGTATAATAATAAACTGCCACCTGTAGTTTACATAGGCAATTAAAAAATGTGTTGCACAATTAACCGGAGATAAATTGAAAATGAATTTTAACTGATTAACCTGATTCCCTAACTGAAGGCTACATCTAGTAGCAAGATTGGGAATTGGATTTGGGGCTCAGGGCTGTAAACTCTTTCCACAAAACCCATTGGGATGGCAAAGGGAGCAGGGAGGGGATGCATGAGCTTGATACCGGCTTCTTGTTCTGTCACTTCATCCTACTGATTGCTTCAACTAGGCTATAGAGGTGACGGGCATTGGGGGCAGTAAAATTCTTAAGAGCCCTCCTCTTATTTAGCAAGTGGTTCTAAGAACTGGAAAGTCCTCAGTCAAATTATAAGGAAATGAACAGCTTCAGCTACTGGGGGCAGAGGGAGAAAGGAAAACTAAATAAGCACAGTCTCTGTATACATCATTGAGCTGCTTGCACATTACAGTCAGTTACATAAATGCAAGAATATGTACAACCAACTAAGACCTTTAATGAAGCAGCAACGGTAATAGACTATAGCTGCCAAAAGACCGATAATTGTAATATATTGCTTTCCACAAAATCTTCTGCATCTAAAATCCTGGTGGAGTGTTTAGATGAGAACTTCTACTGCATTTAATTTTTTAAAAAAGTAGACAGAGAGCCATAAAACAGAGACGTTCCTACCCTGTATATGCACCAGCAGGGGTTCTAAAAAGCCATCTGAACCTTTCAGTATGCAGAGCACATCTGTTCAAAAGCACAACAGTGCAAGTAGATAAATAGGTACCGCTCCGGTGGGAAGGTAAACGGCGTTTCTGTGTGCTCTGGTTTCCGTCACCAGTAGCAGTTTAGTCCTGCTGGCCACATGACCTGGAAATCTGTCTGTATAAGAAGCCTACCTTCCCTTGACTGCAGGGTGCAGTAAAGCAGAACTAGCCCTGTAAAGTACCCGACAGAGGAAGAAAAGCCTGCTAACGAATGGGTTGGGAGTTATCTGGACCCATTCCGATCTGGATTCAGGCCTGGCCATGGGACTGCGTTGGCCTTGGTCATCCTAATGGGTGACTTGTACAGACAGCAGGAAACGGGGAATGCAACCTTGTTCCTGCTTCTTGCTCTCTCTGTGCCTTTTTGCTCTCATTGGCAATGGCACCCTTCCGAGTCAGCTCTGTGGAATGGGACTCTGTGGAATAGGCTCTCTGTGTTTCCTTCTGGTTCAAAAATCCAGAAAGGCTGGAATCTGTTACTTCTGAGTAAGAAGGGAAGCAGGAAATCATGCTCTGAGTCCAGAACAAGCTAAAAAATCAGTGGCGCTGGAAAAGGCAATATTTTGAAGTGGGGAAATATGAGGGAGGAGGTATTTTATTTCAAATCCTGGGCAGCATCTCAAAACCGGAGCCTGTGTGTGCGAGCAAGTCTAAGGGCATGTGTGAGCGTGTGTGAGAGAGGAGACTGGATGTACTACAGCAGCAGTGTTTGGGTGACATGTAGCCCAACTTCTTTACTGAGTGAAGAAAACAAAACAAGTCTCCAGCAACAGCGGATGTACAGAAAAGGATCTTCAGTATTCCGGTGTCACCTCAAAACAAAAACAGCCCTCACTCTCTCGGCTTCATTTACTCCAAGGCTAAGGGTTTCGTCTACCTGTAATACAATCCATGACTGAAATAACACTGCTCAAATCAAAAGTGGTACCAAGCGTGCCTGAGAAACCACACACTTTAAAATAAAGGTGAACGAGATGTGGCTGCAAGGCTGCAGACACACTGTGGAAAGAGGCAGCACTCATTCTGTTTAAGAGGAACAGAACTGGCATAAATTGAGCTTCCCCTCTTGAGCACCTGTCCATCAGAAAAGCCATGAAAATTAAATGCCAGCAGCAGCATAAACTGAAACTCGCCCTAAAGTTTATGGGTGAGCCGTGGAAATTTGCAAGGTGCCAAAGGACTTGTTTGTTCTAATTGCACTGAACCTGCTCCATAAATTACACAAGTGAGATAAGCACAAACGTTTCTTGCTTTTCAGACGCTTCCAGTTAATGGCATGCACAGAAACACCCACCGCCTGTCACAGCCCAGCGGAGCACAGATGCCAGCAGTGCTGGGCGTCAGCAGAAGGAGCAAATGTTCAAATCCCTGCTCAGTCACAAATTGCCTTGGCTGCCTCTGGACAGGCTGCACTTTCTCTCTCTCCCCACTGCAGCTTCCCCCTCTGCAGCATGTTAATGGTTCTAGCAATGATCTGCCTCAAACCTTGTAAAGCAAAATGTGGTCAGAATGTGACCACACAGAACTCCCTTGGGAACTGCAAACTAAAAACATGATATACAGTATTTTGAAAACTAGTAATTTTGTCCGTTTCGATGTTCTGTTTGTTTGTTTTGTATTTATATTGTAAACAGCCCTGTGATTCTCAGATGACAGGCAGTATAGAAATTAATTAATCAATTAATTAATTAATTAATTAATTAAATAAGATAAATAAAATACTGCATGTTTAAATGAACGAACGAATGAATGAATGAATAGAACTTGTAGCTGGGATAATAATGCTGCACAGCCTTTTAAATATCTTTCTGGAGGGGGGGGTGTTATTCTTTTGTTGTTTCTGTTTTTACTATTTGTGCTTTTATCTCGTGTTTTTATCTTGTGAACCACCCTGATATCTTTTTAATGAAGAGTGGTGTATAAATCTAATCTTCTTCTTCTTCTTCTTCTTCTTATTATTATTATTAAAGCCCCTCTGCATTCTGAATGGGTAAGCAGGGGGATTTGGGGGTGAGGTACACTTCAAATCAAGGATTCCCAGATTATCATTCTGCAAAAATCCACACACCGAATTTTCTATACCTCTCTTGCATGAATGTTGCTTCTTGAACTTCAGGGCAGGGAGCAAATGTTGCAGTGCAGAGAGCTGATGCCAGTCAATGCCGAGGGGTCAATTGTGTGCCACTGGGGTAACTGGAGGACTGGCCTAGAACGTGCCCACCCTTGCTGTTCTGTTTCAACTTGGCATCAAATAGCTTAGTCACACCAGTCAACACCAAGATGGCTTGGTGCATTTTGCAATTCATTTTTAACATAATTGCTCCATGGCTTTAGACCAGAAGGCTAACAATTAAGAAGCCCACAAGCCCTCAGCACCATGATAAGAAGAACACAAAGGCTCCAAAATCCCTTTTACCGTATAGGAAATATTACAAAAAGTAGCATCAACCCAGGGTGCAGATATGGCTAAGAAAACTGATGCCACTAATGCCCTGGCTTAGATATCTGCTGTGGCAAAGCAGCTGTACTGCAGGCAAGAAAACAAGCTACTGGAGCAAAATGATGCCTTTAATATCAGTTTCCCAAGATGAAACCATATAACCAAACCGGCAGCTCATTTTCCCCTTTGCAAAGAATGCAAGTACTACTATTGCTTATTATCCGCAACAGCGATGTCCACAAAACACCATTGTTCTCTTACTTATTGCTTACAGAGAGCGAGAGAACAAATGAACACACGAAGGAGGTTTTCTGGAAGACAATAACAGTTACTCAAGAAACCAACACCCAAGTCTGCAGAAATATTTATAAATTTATAAAGTAAAGGAGCCATAAAATGAGACTTTAAGAAGAAGAGGCTGTGAATCAACACTGTAATGCCATAACAAATAATCTCTGGGGGAAGTGAAGAGAAAGATTTGAGAGTAGCCTATTCCCTGACAATAACAAATGCCTCAACAAGACTTTGCCTATATGTATATTCCGATTTCCAGCTTGGCCAAAAACTCCTCCCAGCCAGCTAGCTCAGTAAATAACAGAAGTGACACCCCAAAGCATTAGAATCATGGCACTGTTTGCTAAAGGGAAATGATCAGAAATGATCCCCTTACTAACACTAGCAATTTGTTTGAATTTTGCAGCAGCAGCAGCAGCAGCAGCAGCAGCAGGAGGAGGAGGAGGAGGAGAAGAAGACTACGACGACAACAACAACAACAACAACAACAACAACAGGAATAAGTTGACATTATGCAAAACTCAGTTTCTCCATCCTGACTGGCAACTGTTCTCAGTCTTCAGTAGCAAAATGCTCCCAGCTTCTGGGGAGGAGCAAAAGGCAGCATGAAACACCCCCCAACACAACCTTAACAACTGGAGCACAAGTTACAGTTGCCATGGGGATTCCACCAAAAACATCCTCACCCCCGCACATGGATCAGGGCACACCACCTCACAGCACCAGGTCCCCTGGGATTGCTGGCAGACGCTTAACTCATTCAGATCCTGACCTTTTCCAAGACACAATAAAAAAGATGCAAAGATATAAGATTTGTAATTTACGGGAGAAGCCTCTCCGCCCCCAACATGATGGCTCCAGCCGGTATGGCTAGATAGACCTACGGTCTGACTCAGTAAAAGCAGCTTCCTATGCCCGAGAGAGACCCTTTTGAGCAGCCTACCAGGTCTACACCAGTGTCAGTTTGCTGTAGTCAGTTGCAAGCATTCCCCTGTGGAGACGGAAGTGCTCCAGCACCCACTTCCTGACAACAGAGTTGTCTGTGAAATTCATCTGTGAAATTCAACAAGAAAGTTGTCTTTGCTACTACCATCTCAGCAAATAAATTACCAAGTGGAGTAAGAGGGCCCTATAATGCTTATGTTTGCACACAGCATCCTCACATGCATTGGGATATAAATTAAACTTGCCTTAAAGATCAAGCAGTCTTCACCGCGCTCAGCATAAACCGAGGTGAGCCGGTACTGGTTCTCTGTAGTCATGTCAATCTGGTAGCCGGTCAGCTTGTAGCACACTTTGCGGAACTCCTGAATCTTTGCCCGGAAAACCTCTTTTAAGCGCTGGTTTTTCAGTTCGGCACTCTCCATTTGTTTCTTTAGTTCTGGAAAAGAGGAGACAGTTATGCTTGTAAGTTCTGTATCTTTCTTCCATGGGCGGGGGGGGGGGGTAGGTTTAAAGAAAGACAAGGTAGAAGAGGGGTAACCAAAGCAGTAAAAGAACAGAAAGCCCAACCTGAAAAGAGAGCTAGCTTCCATGCAGAGTTTCTGAAGACACCGGAGTCTTAGGCAGCAAATCCCAGCTGCTTTCTATCCTTACACCTTTAAAGCCCTATACGGCCTAGGACCCTCGTACCTACGGGACCGCCTCTCCTGGTATGCCCCACAGAGAAACCTACGGTCTGCAAATAATAACATCCTCAAGGTCCCAGGCCTCAGAGAGGTTAGGCTGGCCTCAACTAGAGCCAGGGCCTTCTCGGCTGCGGCTCCAATCTGGTGGAACGCTCTGTCACAAGAGACTAGGGCCCTGCGGGACCTGACATCCTTCCGCAGGGCCTGCAAGACAGAGTTGTTCCACCAGGCCTTTGGTCAGGGCGCAGCCTGACTCCCTCCTCTGGCAACCTGCTTAGAATCTTGCTTAATTAGTTGCCATTAATTTGATTTTAATTGATTTTTATAATGAAATATTTTTAGAATGTGTGAATATCTGATTGTTTGATTGTTGATTGTTGTTAGCCGCCCTGAGCCCGGCTTCGGCTGGGGAGGGCGGGATATAAATAAAATTTATTATTATTATTATTATTATTACACCACTAGGATAGCTCTCAGTTGGAGAGCAGTACTGGCCTGATCCGTGCTATGCTGCTTTGCCACCCACATGCGGCCAGAACTGACCCTGAAGCAGTTTGTCCAGCCAGACCCATGTGACTTGGGACCAACAGGGGCCTGGCAAACTGTAGAAAACTCCAGCTCCAAGCTATGTTTTTCAGCCTCAGCAACCCGTTTAATGGAACAAAAGCACTGATGATTTCACCCGTATCTGGTATCTGACCTCCGTCCCTGCCTCTGTCCCTTTGGTTCTCATCAGCCAAAGCCAGTGGCCAACACTCAACCTGTCTTCAGGCTGTGCCTCTGATCTGGGGTCCTTAGTTCTCATTTTCCTAATACAACGCCAGGCCACTGGGGATCATGCCTTCTGCTTTTAGCCCATGTGACCCTCGTCTGTTTTTCCAGAACAAGACCTCAGCTGCTGCATGACAGTTCTCAATCTAGGTCTGGCAGATAAAAACAGATGCATATGCTGAAATGTAGCTGGCAGGGAAATCCAGTAGAGAAGAAGGGGGAAACCAAACCCTCTGCCCTCACTGGCATGGAAAGCCATGCAAGCTAAACATTTATTTATTCATAGAAGCATAATCATCATCATCATCATCATCATCATCATCATCATCTCTACGCTGCCGAGGGTCACAGGGTGGTTTACAATATAAAAACAAAAATACATAACATACTGACGAACAAAAACAATTCCCCCCCAAGCTTAAAAGACAATAAATTGTTTAATTAGCTGAAGGCCTGGAGAAGAGGAATGGTTTTGCCTGGTGTCTAAAGATATGTAAGAAACGCTCCTGGGGAGAGCATTGCACAAGAGGGACCTCTCATGGAGGAAACACATGAAGAAGGGCCTCGGATGATGCTTACTGCGTATGGGTCGGTTCATATAGGGAGAGGAAGTCACTGAGATACTGTGGTCCTGGGCCATTTAGGTCTTTGTAAGTCAAAACCAGAAACTACCGGTAATTGGCAGCCTCAAGCCTGGTTATAAATGCTATGAACCTTAATGGTCATGCTATCTCATGTTTCTTTAAGTTGCTCATGAAACTGGCCACAGATAAAACCAGAGTGAGGATTTCAGGGTTGGCAACGTATCATGCAGAACAAGCCAATATGGGTCCAAATGTTAATTGGGAGGCAAGTGGTAATGACTTCCATCTGATATTTTCCAGCATGGATTTAACAACTTGCTGCCACCTTAATCCAGTGTGTATTGATCTGCATTGCTTTATTAGCCTGGGAAATCACAAAGTTAGCGAGTGCTGCAAGATGTGGAAGTAGTGCAGGAGATGGGGGAGAGGGAATTTGTGTGCGTTCCAAAGACAAATGAAATCCAGCCCTAGAGGACAGCAGCTCACGTTCCCTCTCCAGTGGCAGAATCCTGGTAAGGAAAACTCCACAGAACTGGCTGCCACTCAACCAGTAATTTATTGCTACCATGTTTGCTGCCCGTGTTGTGAATCCTTCAAGAGGATACACAACAATTACCATGAATCTTTCACCCAAGGTGCTTTCTGAGTAATTAAACCACAATTTATCCCCCCATTAATTACAGAGACGGTCTTAGTTAAATACATGTCAGAGATGCCGCCTACATCAGCTTGTTTTATCAACAGAACAGTCCAGGGTGAGCAAAGAGATACACATTTCCAGAGAAAACAAACAGAGACACTTATTCTTTGAAACCTCCTGCCTCTCCTCCTGCTTTCTCTCTTTGGCCACATGGTGATTTCAGCCAGATTGATGTATGCAAAGGCCACTCAAGTTAAACCTGAACATCTGTAGGCATCCAAGGGGTGATTTGGGCTTCCAAATTCTGTTTCACTATTGTATCACTACTAGGACTGCTCTTTATCATTAATTATACAGCAGCACCAATAAGCATGGCACTTTAAGTATTCAAGAGGACAGGACCCTGTCGCAAGGAGCTTACCATTTAAAATCTGATTGGAGAGCAGAGTAATCAGGGGAAACAAGCAAGGGAAGAAATATATATACATATATATATAATGTTTCAGTTACGTATATTTGGGTCTAGTTACAGTAAGTCTCCACAAAAGAAGAGCATCTGAGGAAGGGCTTGCAGGATATAAAAGAGATGGTATCACAGGTGTGGCAAGTTCAAAAAGTTTGAGAAGGGCAGTCTTATGGTCACCTAGTAAACACACATGAAACCCAACTGTGCTGCAGAAGCAATTACAGGCTGACTAATTGCCTCACCCATCCTTTGCCGTAAATTGTCAAAACTTTCTTCTCTTCTTCTTTGTGTGTTCCTTTAGGAAATGTTTTATGGATGTCCCCTGGGAGTGAACATCGTGCTTTATGCATTTCTCCCACTTGCAGACCAGTGTAAATTCACACACATCTCAGCCAAACACAACAAGCCAGTCGCTTCCTGGGATTGCATCTGTGCATCTGATGCCTTTTCCTGGCTGACTCTAGCCCCTTGATTAATTGAGTAATCAGCAACTGAAATCAAGAGGTTAATTGGCAGCTCTGACCTCAATATTCTCCCAATTCTGCATTCATCTGCCATCCCTAAACCAGAACAATTGAGAATAAAATTCTCACATGAGAAAGAAAAAACAAACCCAAATCTGTTGTCCATGTTTCAGTAGCAAGCAATATTTCACCACTGTCAGAGACTGTGTGGGCTTTAATATATCTCAGACGTCCAAATGGGATTTAAAAAAATAAATTTTAAAAATGTTTGGAATAAACACAATCCAGTCTTAGAGGAGCAAATGTCCTTCTTTCCAGCTGACTGCAGAAGTTGCCTTGCCCAAATTTTGTAAGATCAAGTACTGAGCATTGCCCTTATTCAAGAGGAGACCTAACAACTCGGAGAAAAGCTGAAGAAGAGGTTAAGTGCTACTTCCTAAATAGGAGGCTCACAATCTCCAGCATTCATGTTAGATTCTGTCTACTCAAGGGGGAACAAATAAGTAGCATGTACTTGCTTCCTTGTCCATGATAGGCAGCACACAGCAAAACTATTTAAAGCTGCTTTTTGCAGAACTGCACTTGAAAAGGCTCCAGAAATGGAACCTCCTTCCAAGGAAACAGATTTCACCCCGGAGTCACTGTTCATTGCAGACAATACACAGAAGTCCACTTACAAGATAGTTCTCTCCATTTGTTGCCACCTGTATGCAACAATCTCAGTGAATTTAAACCACTTACAATTTACTATTTTAGTTTGGCAAAATGGAAAACACCCAGGACCAAAATAATAGCACAAGAAAATGAACTGAATCTTACAAATGGGCAAAACAAAAAATTCCTTCCAGTAGCACCTTAAAGACCAACTAAGTTAGTTCTAGGTATGAGCCTTCGTGTGCATGCACACTTCTTCAGATACACTACACTGTGTATCTGAAGAAGTGTGCATGCACATGAAAGCTCATACCTAGAACTAACTTAGTTGGTCTTTAAGGTGCTACTGGAAGGAATTTTTTTTTTGACTATGGCAGACCAACACGGCTACCTATCTGTAACTTACAAATGGGGTGCTTTTTTACTCTGGACTTCAAAAGACTGCCAATCGGCTTTTGACAAATATGGGCCAAAAGGGAGCATGATGCACTTTATTTAATTTTATTTATTTACAATATTTATAACCTGCCCTTCACCAAGTGGACCCAGGGATGGGTACAGGCATAAATAAAACAGCATAACATAATGTCTAAGATAAACATTATCAAACTTTAAAGACAACAATGAAAACAACATTCAGAGGATAAAGGTGACTACTTTCTTCTACTACACTTAACAATTTATTACATATATAACTCTTCTTCTTTCCTCCAAGGAGATCGAAGAGGCTTTGGAGTATCTTGGATTATGCTTTAATGTATACCGTATTTTTTGCTCTATAAGACTCACTTTTTCCCTCCTAAAAAGTAAGGGGGAATGTGTGTGCGTCTTATGGAGCGAATGCAGGCTGCACAGCTATCCCAGAAGCCAGAAGAGCAAGAGGGATCGCTGCTTTCACTGCACAGTGATCCCTCTTGCTGTTCTGGCTTCTGAGATTCAGAATATTTTTTTTCTTGTTTTCCTCCTCCAAAAACTAGGTGCGTCTTATGGTCTGGTGCGTCTTATAGAGCGAAAAATACGGTAACAGGGGTTATATATTATAGCTAAAGGGGTGTCACATGGAAGTGGAGGATGCTCCTTTTCTCCTGCTCTGGAGGGTAGGACCTGCACCAATGGATTCAAGTTACAAGATTCTGACAAAAAACACAGAAAGAACTTTCTGACAGTAAGAACTGCTCGACAGTGGAACAAGCTCCCTCGGGAGGCTATGGACTCTCCTCCCGTGAAGGTTTTTAAGCAGAGGTTGGGTGGCCATCTGTCATGGATGCTTTAGTTGAGATTCCTGCATTGTAGCCGCTTGGACTAGATGACCCTCAGAGGACCTTCCAATTCTGCAATTCTATGATTCTATGAGCATGCTCCTCCCAGTGCTTTAAGATCTGTCCACAAGGGCCTGCTCAAGGAGTCATCAACTTGTTGGATGCAAGGTGAGTGTCTACCAGGAGGAGGGCTTTCCTGGGAATTGTGCCAATGTTATAGATTATTATCTTCTTCCAGAAGGCTCATGTAGTCCTAACCATCCATCTCCATCTGGAGACAAATAAAAACATTATTTTTGTTACGGTGTGACTTTTTTATTGAGTTTGGGGCTCCAAGTTTTATCCTATTACTGCTTGGTCTGTTCTGGTAATCATTTTATTATATTAGCAACTTGATGTTGTAAACTAGTTTGAAAATGAAAGTTGGGCAAAATGAAAAAATCAAGCAATTAAGCAAACAGTGGCATAATAGGATTTTACACAACAAGGGCACCACATCTAATCATTTTATTATTATTTAAACATAATTTTATTAATCTAGATTTCCAAGGTAGCCTACAAAAGAGAAGCATAAAACAAATATAAAACAGGTAAAGGAAAATCAGAAACAAAAGCAGTTATTGTAGCAACAGTAAAAATACAAAAAGCAGTAGATATAAATTAAGTTAAAATCCGGGGTAATCTTTTTGTTGTTGATGATTTAAAATGCTTAAAACGTGGCTCTCTGGGCAACCTAGTCAGGTGGCGGCTTATAAATAATAGTAATTATTATTAAGAAAACCTACAGAGTGGCAGGGATATTTAGAGAATGACCTCTGGTGCAGGACTTAACAAACAGGCAGGTTGCACAATACATAGGACTCCTACATCTTGCTTTCTGAAATAGCAAAGGCAGCCATGCCAATGTTTTGCAGGGGGTGTGTGTGTGTGTGTGTGTGTGTGTGTGTGTTTGGGTGTGTATCTACTCTGCATCAGCACCAAGGTATATTTGAAAAATGAATGGATGTTGGCAACAGAGCTGCCGTTGCCCACTCACAACAGCCAAGAACCCTGGTTGCTTTTACTCCAAATATTTTCATGAAATTTCCTTTAAATTGAAGCTTTCAAAAGCACTGTTTGAAAACTGGAGTACAGTTATGGGAGCTGTGGCGGCTTTGCATTCTGTTTGCTATACACAGGAAGCACTGTAAACAGAACTTCAATGAGGCCTTCACCTGGGTGAATAAAAAGCAATTAACCAAAAGGCAAAACTATCTGGTTCACACTGGATTTTGTTTTGTTTTACATTTCAATTATACTTTGTCTTTTTTTTGCAAGAAATAAATAAATGGTCCGCTTTCAAATGAAATCTGAATGTAATATTAAAGCCAAATCAATGCATTGATATGCCTGTTGTCTTTGTCCATGGAGTTTTCTTGGCAGGGATACTGGAGTGGCTTGCCGGTTCCTCCTCCAGGTGGATCACGTTTGGTCAAAACTCTCCACTATGACCTGTTCATCTTGGGTGCCCTGCTCAGCATAGTTCATAGCTTCTCTGAGTTATTCAAGCCCCTTCACCACGGCAAGGCAGTGATCCATTCATGCGAAAGGCTGGGCTGGATGAATCCCTAGCTGGAATTAAGATTGCCGGAAGAAATATCAACAACCTCAGATATGCAGATGACACAACCTTGATGGCAGAAAGTGAGGAGGAATTAAAGAACCTTTTATTGAGGGTGAAAGAGGAGAGCACAAAATATGGTCTGAAGCTCAACATCAAAAAAATGAAGATCATGGCCACTGGTCCCATGACCTCCTGGCAAATAGAGGGGGAAGAAATTGGGCAAATAGAGGGGGAAGAAATTGGGCTCCATGATCACTGCAGATGGTGACAGCAGCCACGAAATTAAAAGACGCCTGCTTCTTGGGAGAAAAGTAATGACAAACCTAGACAGCATCTTAAAAAGTAGAGACATCACCTTGCCAACAAAGGTCCGTATAGTAAAAGCTATGGTTTTCCCAGTAGTGATGTATGGAAGTGAAAGCTGGACCATCAAGAAGGCTGATCGCCGAAGAATTGATGCTTTTGAATTATGGTGCTGGAGGAGACTCTTGAGAGTCCCCATGGACTGCAAGAAGATCAAACCTCTCCATTCTTAAGGAAATCAGCCCTGAGTGCTCACTGGAAGGACAGATCCTGAAGCTGAGGCTCCAATACTTTGGCCACCTCATGAGAAGAGAAGACTCCCTGGAAAAGCCCCTGATGTTGGGAAAGATGGAGGGCACAAGGAGAAGGGGACGACAGAGGACAAGATGGTTGGATAGTGTGCTCGAAGCTACCAGCATGAGTTTGACCAAAGTGTGGGAGGCAATGGAAGACAGAAGTGCCTGGCGTGCTCTGGTCCATGGAGTGACGATGAGTCAGACACGACTAAACGACTAAACAACAACAATGCATTGATAATACCTTAAAACTGATTTTACCAGCCATCTTTCAGGCCCAAATGAAACAAAATACTTGAGATAGATGAACAGTCTCCAGAAGGCTGCTAGGAGAAATATATTTACCGTATTTTTTGCTCTATAAGACTCACTTTTTCCCTTCTAAAAAGTAAGGGAAAATGTGTGCGCATCTTATGGGGCGAATGCAAGCTGCGCAGTTATCCCAGAAGCCAGAACAGCAAGAGGGATCGCTGCTTTCGCTGCACAGTGATCCCTCTTGCTGTTCTGGCTTCTGGGATTCAGAATAATTTTTTTCTTGTTTTCCTTCTCCAAAAACTAGGCGCATCTTATGGTCTGGTGCATCTTATAGAGCGAAAAATACGGTACTTCTACAAGTGGGAAGACAGCTTGGGAGGAAGGATTCTGAATGAAGAAATGGTAGGGAGTAACAGGGTTAAGTAGACCCTCATCCATTCTGTAAAAGGCTGGTTTTCTATGACAGGATTCAGGGAGACAATATCTACCATTTGAGGTCAAGCATTATAAATGCAGCAACAAGAGGTCATACACAATGTTTATTAATATGGGCTTGTTCCTGAACGTAGTGGCCTGGAAAACTCACAGTCCATCCAAATTGCAGCAATTTAAACCCCCAGTTTGTAAATCAATCCTCCTTGCCCTTAGGAGGAGAAAACAATTTCTATGGGTCAGGGAGAGGAGAACAGACGCCCTGGCATAAACTCTCTACTGCCTTTTTCTGACAGAGAGAGCTGAGAGCTCGAGACGGGATCTTTCACAACACCAAAAGCTTAGTGGGCTTCTCATTTTCCATATGCCTCTGGAAGAAGACATGAGCTAGAGGGCAGGAGATTGTCATAGAAATGTACCATCTGGGTAGAATTTAAGATTTAAGGATTTAAGATGCTGTTTGACTTTTCCACTGTTGAACAGTTGACGTACCATTGATCACAAATTGCTTTTGAAAATTTGCTCTGTTTCGAAAGTGGTTTGTCATACAGCTTTGGGCTCCCCGACTTAGTTTCCAAGATGTTTGGACTCTGGCCAATGTCTTTAGGTAAGCAAACCTGTTCTGAAAAGAGCCTGAGGCAAGGAGAGATAGGGGAGAGGCAGAGAGATGTGGGTGAACAAGATGACATTGATAAAGTTAACCTTATGGATTTATTGAGAAATCAAGATCTCTCAACCATAAACTTTCTTTTTATAATAACTACTCTTCAAACTTTAATTTCTCTCCTATCCAAACACTCTCTCTACTCATGCAACACTTACATGAACATTAATGAATAATTCACTGTAATTTGAATAAAGTATGGGGTGGGTCTTTTCCACCTTCTAATGAAAATGTCACTGCTTTTGGAACAGAACTTCAGCTGGGGAACCTTTCAGCGATGCTTCACCCACTTAGAGTCTGGTCAATAAGCATATTACTGGCCTTTAGAAAAACATAAGGAACACTGACTTTGACCCAATAAGCTAACTATTGACCAACCTCTCCACAGCAATTCTAATTTGAACGCAACTTCTTAGCTGTGTTGTTTTGTGCCTCAAGAGCAAAGAGGCAACCTAGGAAATGTATAGCAAATCTAGCTCAAGGGAGATCCTTCTGATTTAAAAGCAAATGACCCATAGTTTAACATGCTAGTTAAAATGAGGCATTGTTCCAAGGGAGTTTGTCTCCATGGCCTTGTCTAAAAAGAAAAAGTGCATCATGCATTATTAGAGAACCTGCCTTTATTCCCTCCAAACGATGCTGTTGGGAAATATTTAGCAAACCAAGTGTTGTGGTGTGCCGTACTCCTATTCACTGTTCCAATCAGCCAGACATGCCTTCCTTCCCAATGCTCCATTTCATCACTGCCCCTGTACTGCACATCAGTCACCATTCTGTGGCCACTGAAAATGTTGTAGAGTCCCCCCCACACGGCCAACTTGGGGTTTCGTTTTCAAACACTTTTTGCACTTTGCAAACCTCGGTGCTCCTTCAGCCTGCTGATACCTCTCTCATTTGTGTGAATTGTGCCATTTTGGTTAACTGAACACCAGCAGTCACACCTGGAGACTGGAAATGGGGGGGGGGGGAGAGAATTCCATTTCACAACATATAGGAGCCTTCCTAATTACTATTATCAGACAAAAGGTTCTTCTGGTCCAGTACCTATAAAGTTCATGAGCAGATGTGATTTCTGCATACCGGGGCAAACGCTGGGAGGCAGACCAGTATGATGATACTGTCTCTACATATAGATTTTTTAAAAAGCTATTGCTACTTCATATGTCATGGCCTCTGCCTGTTTCTCCACAAATATCTGCACAGACTTGTTTACAGCCATTGTTCTCTGCACCTATAAACTCTCACCCACCTATTCTATTTATTCCAGTACTCCAGAAATTTGAATTATTTTCTTATGCTGCCCTTTGAGCTACCGAGTCACTCCCCCTGCTTAAGACTTGAGCTGAAAGCTTATCTCTAGGCTTAGTTAATGACACAAAGAGTTTTGCAATACTGTGCAAAGGACACTATATAAAAACAAACTGCATTATATTAAGCAAAAGCTAATAGGAGAGGAGGCAGAATCTCTTCTGATCTACACATATTGACGATCTTATCTCAAAAGAGATTAAATTCTCTTGTTCATTTTATGGGACTCTTTTAGATCTACGATGGAGTACTGGGGGAATGCTGTCACACAGTATACATGGCACATTTCTATAATTCCTACATGGTTGAGCAAACTTGAGTAAGTCTTGCATTTCAGCAGTGAATTTGTTTATTTACTAAACTAACAGAAAACTGCTTCAAATTAACCTGTCTTGGCCTCTGCTGTCTTTGACAAAAAGTTCTCGATATATTGCTCTATGTTTCTTCTTGGTGTGGTTTAGTTTCTACTTTGCTATTTTCATTATTCCTCCAACCTGTAGGCACTGTCAGATAACCTGAGGCCCAAACAGCCAGGCAGGTGTCTCTAGCCCAAGCCAAAACTCAAAAGATCAAATTGGACATAGATAAAGCAGTAATTCACTCCCTCAAGTCTTGAGCAGAGGTATTACCAAGCTCTAATAACTTAGCTGTGTCTCAGTGGAAGCACCAGGAACTAGACTAGGGTGTGCATGTCTTTGAAGTCAAGCCACATGGTTTACAAACGAGCCAGAAGCCCTTCTCTTTGTCAGCTGACTAGTTCCTATACCTTAGCCACAGACATAATGGTCTGATCCCACCATCAGCTATGTAAGTCAACTTTACTCAAAGGTCAGACTGGGATTTTATATTCACATGCATGGCTCAAACTAATGGAATTGCTTCCACTGCAAACATTGAGGCATCAAGGCCGTTCTACCCTGTCAGCAGGACCAAGGGCACCACATTCCGGCAAAAGCATCACTCTATAATTTTGAGGTAGGCTCTCTTGGCTAATCCTCTGGGAAGCAATCAGAAATTCTCTTCCCTTAATTCAACTCCTCCAAATTCCTGCCATTACGTTGAAGTGAAACAAGTCTTGAGCTGAGAAAGCTCAAAGACTCTTGTCAACCATTCACGCTTGCCCCAAACCCTCTTTTGTTCCTTTTGTTGCATCTAACTGGCTTGCTTTCTACACAGAACTGCTCCTCTGGGCCCACTTTTAGATGACGGCCCCCTGACCTCTTTGCTCAAGCCCAGATCAGAAGGTTCTGCTCCCTGTTTATTGGAAAATTTGTCATGTTCTCCTTCGCTTCCTGGAGTCCACTTTATGAAAACAATCATTTAAGGACAATACTGCTGAGGCAGAGGAAATCTGATGGTTCACAGAGGAGAGAAACAGAAAAAAAAGAGCAACTGGGGGGGAGGGGAGTTCTGCCGAAGAACAAAAGTGCTGGAAAGGAACACAGGGGAAAGCAATCACATCTTCCACTCCAAGAGTAGGAAGATGCTTGGAAGGCTTTCAGTCATGCCTCTGTGTCTTTGGAGCTCATGCACCTCTGCAGGTAACCTGTTCCCTCAAGCATGACTCTGCAAGGGAGAGATTATTCTCAGAAACATGCACAAAGATCGGCAAAGTCCACCAACTCCGCTGCAACCACCCCCAAACCAGCCTCACTTTGGACTTGGCCAACCCCACTGGTAGGCTGAAAATCTGGAACGTAGCATCCGCAGTGCCATGCCACGCTGAGACTCATTTGCAGCCGATGCATTATTCATCACATGCTCACTTCAAAAACTATTTCAGTTTTAAATTTTTAAATATTTAATAATTGTGTATTAAATATTCATGTGATTTTATTAGAAAATTTGGGGGAAGTTTGGCAGCAAGGATCTAATTGTTAAGTTTATCATTGGGAACTGATTGGGTGCCCATAGAAGCCTCAGAGTTTATTAAGGGAAGGAGAGAGGCAAGTAAATTACCAAATGCTCAGGGAACTGGGGAAGGATGCAGTGCACAAACAACCTCTGCTAAGTGGACTGTCTGAGATTGTGTGCCTATCAATCTCTCTGTAGAGAGATGGAATATAGTAAGGGACAGCCCTCCTAATAGTTAACAGTTTGCCCATCCATCTGGCTAGGGAATGTTTAGTTTAGTTAGACAGGGTGGGTGTTGGCCAAGGGCACCAAGGCAAAGAAGGTCCCTCAAACACATTGAAGAACTGGGGCTCTTTGGTCCAAGAGTGGGGAACAAGAGCAGTTCTAAGTCCTGTCCCCTAAGAGGGACTGAGTATGCTCTGAGGGAATGAATGAATGAATGAATGAATTAATGTTCTTGCTTGGCCTGGCTCTGCTGCCCACTCACTCATGTATCTAGCTACTAGCTTAAACCTTAATTGTAGGATATTGGGAAGAAGTGAAGGGCTTGCTTAGATTAGAGATGGAGATTCTTTTTTAGCCTTACAGCTGCATCTTCTTCTGGGCATCCATCCTTCTTCTCCTTCTCTGGAGGTCTTTAAGCAGAGGCTTGACAACCATATGTCAGGAGTGCTCTGATGGTGTTTCCTGCTTGGCAGGGGGTTGGACTCGATGGCCCTTGTGGTCTCTTCCAACTCTATGATTCTATGATTCTATGATCCATAGGCCAGTAGTTGGTGAGGTCACAGATAAAAGGGAGCAGAGCAACAAATTAAATTCTACCTTTGTGCAGTAAGCAAGTTTACACACACCTCTCTATCCTCCATTCAAATAAGCAAGAGGTATTAACAGAGTTCAAGGACACACACTGACCAGGCAAACAATAATAATTGGAGTGTGAAAATGGGGTGAGGGGCTAGACAGAGAGACCTGGGAGCCACATTTGACACACACCTCCACCAGGTCTGAAGCTCCCTGCTACTGGCTTCAAAATCTGTTCTATTAGGCAAATGAAGTGAAAAGTCTCAAACTTTCTTACAAATGCTTTGAATCAAATTTGCCACACTGTCCTATGTAACTTTGAGTTGCTTTAATTCATGAAACAGAGAAAAGATGGAACCAAATTGAGGATTTTAAAGTTGATTGTGTATTATTATTATTATTATTATTATTACAACATATTTATTTATACCCCACCTGAAATAATTACAATTAAAACAGCATGGCACTAGCCCTTTCATTAAAAGCAGACAATTCCCAAAGGCCTATTGGAACAAAAAGTCTTCACCTACTGGCAGAAGGACAAGGAGGGAGCTAGTCTGGCTTCTCTAGGGAGGGAGTTCCAATGTCTTGGAGCAGCCACCAAGAAAACCCTCTCGGGCATTGCCACTGATGAGGGTGACGGGAATGAAGGTGGTGGGACTGAGAGAATAATAATAATAATAATAATAATAATAATAATAATAATAATAATATTTTTTTATTTATATCCTGCCCTCCACAGCCAAGACCGGGCTCAAGGCGACTAACAACCAATAATAAAAACAAGTTGATTAAAATACAATTTAAAAAGATTAAAATACAACATTAAAACATTAGGATGCAGCCTCTTCACAGGAGGAGAAAGGAAAAAGAAAGAGGGGAGGGAATCAAACTAATTCTAAGCCAAAGGCCAGGCGGAACAACTCTGTCTTACAAGCCCTGCAGAAAGAAATCAGATCCCGCAGGGCCCTGGTCTCATGAGACAGAGCATTCCACCAGGCCGGAGCCAGTGCTGAAAAGGCCCTGGATCTGGTGGAGGCTAATCAAACTTCCTTAGGGCCTGGGACCTCTAGGGTGTTGCTATTATGGACCTTAAGGTCCTCCATGGGGCATACCAGGAGAGGCGGTCCCTTAGGTACAAGGGTCCTAGGCCGTGAAGGGCTTTAAAGGTCAAAGCCAGCACCTTAAATCTGACCCTATACTCCACCAGGAGCCAGTGCAGCTGGAAAAGGACTGGGTGAATATGCTCCCATGGCAGAGACCCTGTGAGGAGCCTCGCTGCAGCATTCTGCACCTGCTGGAGTTTCTGGGACAGCTTCAAGGGCAGCCCCGTGAAGATCTCAAAACCTGGCCAGGTTCCTAGGAGGGAACAGGGTCTTTCAGATGGCTTGGACCTAAGCCATGTAGAGCTTTATAGGTCATAACCAGTCCTTTGAATTCTCACTATAAACAGACCAGTAGCCAGTTGAGCTGCTGTAGCAAGCAGTCATATGGCCCCTATAACTAGCTATGGTCAGCAACATGGCTGCAGTTCTTTAAGCCAGCTGAGGTTTCTGAGCACTTTTCAAAGGCAGCCTTACATAAAGTGCATTAGAGTAAACCAAGCAGGATATAACTAAGGTGTGTATCACTGTGATCAAATCAGACATCTCGAGGAATGAGCACAGCGGGTGCACTAGTTTTAACTGCACAAATGCACTCCTGACCACCACAGAGACCTGGGCATTCATGCTCAGAGCTGAGTCCAGCAGCACAACTGAACTGCGAACCTGTGTCTTCAGGGTTCCTGTGGATAAGGTATCATGCACAGTATGAGCCCAAATAGAAACTGGAAGGCAAGGGGGACAGCATTTATTTCCCCTCCTCTTTCTAACTAAAGCCTCAGGCACTATGGGTTTTTTTTTTGGGGGGGGGGGGTCAAGTAAAATTGTTTTTAAGTTTACTTAGTTTGCTTCTCCTTTTTATTGCAGTTCCAAAATGTGTGGAGACTTCACAGGTAAGTTGTGTATCATAATTATAGACAAGTGAGGTGAAAGACAAGACTAGCACAAAATATAGGATGCTTGTATGGAGCTGTTTAGAACATAGGTTATCTCCAGGCTACAAGTAGCTCAACAAGAGCTCCCTAAGTTTCTTAGTTTTCATTACTGAATCCAAGCACAAGCAGTGAGAACCAGAAACTTATTCCTCAAGAAAATCATCAAATTGTCAGGACTCTCAGGATGCTACCCACTGATATACCAAAGATGTTAACAAAACAAAACCTTGAAAACCTCTCATGGTATTTCTCACATTACTCATATTAGGAAATGCAGTTCTGTGGGGAAATGGCAAATCTGGATTATCTGCAGTGAGTCAGCATGCGATACACAGTGAGAATTCATCTTAAATTAGCTCTGCACTATGCGTGATGCATGCTTATGAGACATTTACAAGATGCAAACAGTAGATGTGGAACAACACCTTCATTCAAAAGGCCGACGAGTGTTGGGCCCATTGAGATAAATGCTAGCAGACTGTGATGCATGAGACCAAATGCCAGGATGTTCATATAACAAGGCATGTGGCTTTCCCCTATTCTCTATGCACAGTGGCTTTCAGTATCAGTTTGTCTGCTGAGGAACCCCAGAGAATTCCTGTTATAAATGATACCGGGGGGGAGGGGGGTATTCTATGGTGTATTCTCAGTTCCCATGGGGCACTGGCCAGACCTAATGCATTTGGTACCCTGCATGAACTGAGAAGGCACGCTCAAACACGCTCCTAACACTCCTGTGCTATTCAATGCAGGGAAAGAAAAGTGGTGATGAAAAAGATGTTTCTCAAATAACCTTGTATGCAATTAACAACTATCTCATTGAAGAATCCCAGGGTTCTCCCAAACAGATTAAAAACAACTCCTGTAAAACAGTGGTTGAATATAGATGTGGGATGCTTCACATTTACATTACACTTGAGCTCGATTCACGGAAGCATCTCCCATGTCTTTCTACAGAACTCCTACCTCCATTTTCTTTTGAACAGAAGGCTTTGTTTCAACCCTGATCCACGAAGAGAGGGAGCCCACTTTCCCATATCTCTCTCTGTTATGAATGTGCCTTCCCTATTGCGCCATAAATTGCACGGTTTACACAAAAGATGTCATGTAAGCCCTAAAATTATATGCAAATGAACAGACTCATTCTTCACATCTTACAAAGACGCTGCTGGCTCTCCAACAGCCGTGTTAGATAAGTTCTGTGCCAGCTTTCAAACAAGGGACATATCCATATTATTAACGTCTCACTAAAGCAAACAGTTTGTCACCTTTCATAAAAATTATCTGAAAAAGCACCAGCAATTATCCCCCAAAGAGATTACTGGTTGGCTACATCCTAGGGTTGTGGTTTGGGAGCGAAGTGACATAATATTCACTGGGAAGCTCCCCAAGTCAAAAGGAACATCAAGCAAAAGCTAGTCTAGTCACCCACAGAAAAAGGAAAACTGAACAAGCTTTCTTTATCATCTGTGTAAGGGGGCTGGGAGACGGGAAGACAATTACATTTCAAGAAGGCAACTTCAAAGGGCACTGCCTATTAGATACCATGTGGAGAATGAGGTTGCAAGTTTTGGTTGCTTTTAACTGACAGATAAATAAAAAAAAAAACTGGTTAACTCCCTTGTTTAGCACCATTGGTTTGAAGGTGATTTTCGTTCTGATGTATCCCATAACAGGAAATAATAAAAAGAGCATTTATTATTTATTTTCATACATTAATACCTGACATTTCTCCCATCTTGGAACCCAAGGCAGCACACACATGATTCCCGGGGGGAATGAGTTCCAAAAGCATCAAATAAGAAGAAGAAGAAGAAGAGTTTGGATTTGATATCCCGCCTTTCACTCCCTTTAAGAAGTCTCAAAGCGGCTAACATTCTTCTTTCCCTTCCTCCCCCACAACAAACACTCTGGGAGGTGAGTGGGGCTGAGAGACTTCAGAGAAGTGTGACTGGCCCAAGGTCACCCAGCAGCTGCATGTGAAGGAGCGGAGACGCGAACCCGGTTCCCCAGATTACGAGACTACCGCTCTTAACCACTACACCACACTGGCTCCTGAACCATCAGGGTACTGATGACATCACACCGAGACAACTTCATCCAGTGGTTTCATGTAAATGTTGACCAAGATTCTGGCCTGTAGAAGGTAGTAGTCCCCCAGCAACATCTTACTGACTTGACCATACAGATACAAATGGAGCCTCTGCAGCACAGCGACTCCGATAGCCAGTCCAGAAAGGTACCATGGAATAAGTTGCTGTTATCTTTATTTTATTATCACTTGATTTTATTTATTGACATAGTAAGTCACTCTGGTAATATTTATGTTCAGGGGTAGGTTACAAATTACAAAAAAAGGAAAGACAGACCTGTACTCCACCAATCTGTATGCGGCCCAACTTCTATACAGTGGTACCTCGGGTTACAGATGCTTCAGGTTACAGATGCTTCAGGTTACAGACTCCGCTATCCCAGAAATAGTACCTCGGGTTAAGAACTTTGCTTCAGGATGAGAACAGAAATTGTGCTCTGGAGGTGTGGCGGCAGCAGGAGGCCCCATTAGCTAAAGTGGTGCTTCAGGTTAAGAACAGTTTCAGGTTAAGAATGGACCTCCAGAACGAATTAAGTTCTTAACCCACTGTATTATTGTCTGCCAGATATTTAACACGTACACTTTTACAGATCCAAAGAGAAAACAAAACAATGGAGGGTTATTGAGCCTTTAAAGGGTTACTAAACATGAGCGTGCTTTGATTTGTTGATCTGGACTGCTATAAGGTGATTAACCTCAACACTGAAGGAGCTGAGCACCAGTCCTTAGTGATGTTTCCTTTTTTAAGTCCTGTTAAGTGAAACCGGCTGCCATACAAGGCCTTACCCAATGTTTCTGGAAATCTGCAAGAAGCAAAATTTACAGTACAGTTTCACAGCAAAAGGATATATTCTAACGCCCACTGCACAACATCTGGAGTCCACATATGATGGGAAGAGCTTTAAAAAAGATATTTAAAAAGCAACCCTTTTCTACAGGTAACAGAAATCCAGTCAATTTCAAGGAAGCTGCTTAAGGAACATGATTTTCACAGGAGTACAATCCACCACCAACAAGGAATGCAGAAAAACAGTATAGCTTTCTGGGTAGGAGAAAAGCGGCAGTGCTCAGAAAAGGGATTGTGCTTTTAACCCATGTACTGAAAGTAAAACATAGTTTGTTTTGTTTTACTTATTAGAATAGTTGCAATAAAGGATCAAGAAACAAATCCTACAAGGGAAGTGATTTTGGCTGCAGCTGAACCAATGTTACTGTCTACCAGCTAGAAGATATATTCTATTGAATTATAAGCTTCGACTCCAACTTTCCTTTTGGTATGCAATTTTAGAGTAAAATTCAGCATCAGAATACTTTTTCTAAGATGTCCAAGGTTGTTGGCTCACTTTCCTTGCTCTTAGGGCAAAAAGCAAGAGCTGATCATGTTAATTCCTTTACTGTTATTCAGATATATATATATATTGAATAGAATATTTATTAAAGTTTTCAAAAAATAATACAATGTAAAATAAAAAGAAAAAATAACAAAAATACAAAAATAAAAACAATTAAAAACACATAAAGTTTCCATTACTTATTTTCTTTTAACTTATTTTCCAGACCTCCTCATACCTCCCTTTCTTGTATTCCAATTCAAATTGTTAGTTCAGCAAATCCTCACCATTAGTTTTTACTTATTTCTAAACCTTTTTTTTTCTCATATCTCTTAAGCATTACAGCTGGAAACCACTTAATTTCTGTCCAACATCATTCTAACATTCATTAATTTTACAATATTTCTGTAAGTAGTCTTTAAATTTCTTCCAGTCTTCTTCCGCCGACTCTTTTCCCTGGTCTCGGATTCTGCCAGTCATTTCTGCCAGGCCACTGTTATTCAGATATCTTAGTTTAAGGCTACATATCAAGGAATGATATGCAGCAGAGAATTTGGAGGTCCTGATGACTTGAGGAAAGTTCTCATGATTGTGGAAGTAAACTAAAGCCCATAGCTGTTAAAGGCTCAGGAAGCAATATGGGTGAGTTTAGGTGGTGATGGTTGTGGTGAAGGGGGTGGATTCCAGTAGAGCTCCTCCACCCTACACAGTTCATGATCCTTCTCTCAAGCAGCTGTTAAGACTGGGCAAAGAGGTTGGGCAATGCAGGCACTGATGTTAAACTTAGGCCATATTTGTAGAGCCCTCTAAAGTAGACAAGTTGTTTAAAGAATTGCAAAAACAAACAATCATGATGAAGACTTCCAGGCATCTGGCAGAAGATGGTCACAAATGTTACGAGCACATCTTCTCCTAGCTAGTTGTAAAACCATTAAAATACACAATTAGCTAGCAAGGGGAGAGTACACACTGGGAGTTAAACTAGACCCAAATAAGATGTTTCTAGGTGGACGGGACTGAACAGTGACACACGTTCAAATGAAAATGTTATCTAGAGGTTTATTTGATGTGTTCAATATTTTATTTTTAAAAAAAATATTACTGAGGTTACCGCATTCTGGAGACATGACAAGCTCCTGGGATAAAGGAAAATCCTGGTAGTCATGTCACATTTAGCAAGTCAAAGATATGTTTGTAGAAGGCTGTAGAAGGCTAAATCCATTTTACATGCTGTATGTATTATTAATTTCTGACAGTGGGCTTAGAAAAACCTAATTCCCTGGAATACGGGTTTCCTTTGAGCAGAGGGAAGTCTTTTCAAAACTCATCTTTTATTGACTGAGTCATTTTAGAGTCAATCTGTCTGCTTTCGGCAAGACAAGAGTTTTAAATCTTCTCTCTTTTCTTCCTCCTTTTTGAATCGTGGCAAGTCTATTAAAACCTGCTAATGTATGCAGCAAGGCCTCTGATTTGAAATGTAATGAATTCTTCAGATAGTGACAGATTAGGGGGAGGGGGTAAGAGATGATGAAAACAGTCAGCCCCCTCCCCCTAAAAAAGGCAACTGTCCTAGAAAGGGGTGTGTGGAGAGTTAGGGTGAACGTGGAAGATTAACACTTCTCACTCCAGGAGAACATTCCCGCTCCAAACAGCATAGCACATCACTATACGGTTGCACAGAATATCCAGCCTTGCCTGAGGCCAAATGAGACAAGTCATATGAATCAATTTGCAATCTCTTTCCCTATCCATATATCTATCTATTTGCGCATATACTTTTTAAAGGATCAAACAGCACTTCAGACAAGTTTGCTCTGGATCCTGGAAGCAGGCAGTTAATCAGTAAAAACCACTTACACTACAGTGACAAATGTAACAGAAATATTCAAGACTTCAGGCAAAACATTTTGACTTCTGCCTTCACCTGATCTGACTTGGATATCATACAATCAAGAATTTACCAAGAGTACAAAAGCAGCATAACATCTTATTAGTCATTTTTAATAATGCTAGATTCTGGGAAGAGGCAGCACCAAATACAGTGATAGTAGAAGAAAGAATCACAAAAGTATTACATAGTTGCCTGTCTGATTTTAGCCACCCATCAGAGTTTGAAGCCCTGTCATATCAATACAGTGGTACCTCAGGTTACATACGCTTCAGGTTACAGGCTCCACTAACCCAGAAATAGTGCTTCAGGTTAAGAACTTTGCTTCAGGATGAGAACAGAAATTGTGCTTTGGAGGCGCGGCGGCAGCAGGAGGCCCCATTAGCTAAAGTGGTGCTTCAGGTTAAGAACAGTTTCAGGTTAAGAACGGACCTCCAGAACGAATTAAGTACTTAACCAGAGGTACCACTGTATGGTGGTTGAGAGTCACTGGTGGTGAACACAACATGGGCAACTCCCAATTTACGTGGGGGTTACATTCCAAGGCACCACTGAAATCATGTATATTTGAAACACCACTGAAAAAGCCTGCAAACACCCTGTTCTGCCCCCGCCCTGCTCTGTTCCGCCCCTTTTTGTGTCATTTTCAGCTCACTTCCAGGTTTGGTGCAATGCACATGTGCCCAGTTGCTTACCTATGGGATGCACCTAAAATGTTCACTTCCTGTTCTCATTTCAAAGGCAGCTTGCAACTGTTCCACTCCGGAGAGGGGAAGAGTATTAAAGGGGAACTGCAGGGATTTTGTACTTGAAAACAACTACAGAGAATTCCACTTAATCATAACACTGTAAACAAGGAAGTTAAGGCAGTATTTAAAAATATCTGAACATGTTTCAAAATCCCCACTGACTTAAATTAGGCAGCTGTGTAATCATGGGTCCTGCAATTTTAATGAAAATACCAAAAGGAAATGCAGAGTTGATTAAACTTATTAGCAGGGAAAGATAAGATCAGGGAGCAGCAGCTAAGCTCATGAGTGCAAGGCTCCCCCTACCCATTTGCATCCAAACACCCAAAGGGCAAAGTTGGCACAGACTAGCTTGTCTCCCCATTTCTAGTGCTTTGAGTTTTCCCTAACTGCTGCTGTAACCTTCCTCTCTTGATGCCGTTCTTCTGAGAATAACTAGTGATTCAAGTCAGGATTTACGTTGGATCAAGCAGTGATCAACTACTTGATATTCCACTACAGTATTCATTTAACATACTTTGGGAGCATGTTATATACACTTAATTAGTCAATGTTTATATACTACTAGTAGATACACATCACCATGTTGTCCCCATTTTCAAAGGGGGGGGGGGGAAGACCCCGGTGACTACCAACTGGTGAGCTTGACATCAATACCAGGGAAGGTCCTAGAACAGATAATTCAACAGTCGGCCTGTGAGCATTTAGAAAAGGATGCTGTGATTACTAAGACCCAGCATGGGTTTCTCAGGACTCTTGCCAGACCAATCTGATTTCCCCCCCTTTTTTATGGAATTACAAACTTGGTGGATCAGAGAAATGTTGAGGACATAGTGTATTTTGATTTTAGTAAGGTTTTTGACAAAGTCTCGCATCATATTTTTGCAAGGAAGCTGGTAAAATGTTGATTGAATGAGGTTACTGTTAGGTGGATTTGTAGCTGGTTGACTGACCAAACCCAAAGAGTACTCATTAATGGTTCCTCACCATCCTGGAAAAAAGTGACAAGTGGGGTGCCGCAGGGTTCTGTCCTGGGCCCACTGTTGTTCAAATGACTTGGATGAAATAATTGAGGGGGTGCTCATCAAATTTGCAGATGACACCAAACTGGGAGGGGTAGCTAATGCTGCAGAAGACAGAGTGAGAATTCAGAAGACAGAATCAGAATTCAAAATGACCTTAAAAATTGGAGAAGTGGGAACAAGCTAACAAAATGAAAAAGTTCTGCACTTAGGCAGGAAGAACCAGATGCACAAATATAGGATGTGGGACACCTGGCTTACTAGTAGTACATGTGAAAAGGATCTAGGGGTCTTGGTGGATTTAAGAAGGATGTTGACAAGCTGGAACGTGTGCAGAAAAGGGCAACCAAGATGATCAAGGGTCTGGAAACCAAGCCTGATGAGGAACAGTTGAAGTAGCTGGGTATGTTTAGTCTGGAAAAGAGGAGACTGAGAGGAGATATGATGATGTTGTTGTTGTTTAGTCGTTTAGTCGTGTCCGACTCTTTGTGACCCCATGGACCAGAGCATGCCAGGCACTCCTGTCTTCCACTGCCTCCCGCAGTTTGGTCAAACTCATGCTGGTAGCTTCGAGAACACTGTCCCACCATCTCGTATTCTGTCGTCCCCTTCTCCTTGTGCCCTCCATCTTTCCCAACATCAGGGTCTTTTCCAGGGAGTCTTCTCTTCTCATAAGGTGGCCAAAGTATTGCAGTCTCAGCTTCAGGATCTGTCCTTCCGATGAGCACTCAGGGCTGATTTCCTTAAGAATGGATAGGTTTGATCTTCTTGCAGTCCATGGGACTCTCAAGAGTCTCCTCCAGCACCAGAATTCAAAAAGGAGATACAGTGGTGCCTCGCAAGACGAAATTAATTCGTTCCGCAAGTCTCTTCGTCTTGCGAGTTTTTCGTCTTGCGATGCACGGTTTTCCATAGGAATGCATTGAAAATCAATTAATGCGTTCCTATGGAAACCGCCTTCCCCCGACCTCTTCTGGCTGGCGGCATTTTAAAATCGCCCGGGACAGCGTAGGACTTCTCCGCTGTCCGGGCGATTTAAAAGCCCCTGGGAAGGCAAGCAGGGGGGACAAAGACTTTTGCCCCCCGCCTGCCTTCAGAAGAGGTCCAGGACAGGCTTCGCGGACCTCTCCGCAAGCAGCGGGAGCGCTCCTTGCGGAGAGTTGCCAGCGCGCCCAGGCTTCGCGGCCAGGCCGCCCGGCTTCGGGACATCGTTCCGATGCCAGGCGGCGGGGGGAGGCTTTCTCGCCCCGCCGCCCGGCATCGGGACGATGCCCCGAAGCCGGGCAGCGGGGGGAGGCTTTCCCGCCCCGAAGCCGGGCGGCGGGGGGAGGCTTTCCCGCCCCGAAGCCGGGCGGCGGGGGGAGGCGTTCCCGCCCCGCCGCTCGGCTTCGGGACATCGTTCTGATGCCGGGCGGCGGGGGGAGGCGTTCCCGCCTCGCCGCCCGGCATCGGGGCATCCTTCCGAAGCCCGGCGGCGGGAGGAGGTGTCCCCGCCCCGCCGCCAGGCTTCGGAGGAGGTCCGAGGACAGCGGGGAAGACGAGCTGCGCTTCCCCACTGTCCCGGAGATTTCCCTATGGGCTGTCGTCTTGCGAAGCAAGCCCATAGGGAAATTCGTCTTGCGAAGCGCCTCCAAAACGGAAAACCCTTTCGTCTAGCGGGTTTTCCGTCTTGCAAGGCGTTCGTCTTGCGGGGCACCACTGTACAATAATCATCTTCAAATATGTTAAGGGCTGCCACGTGGAAGAGGGAACATGCTAGTACACAAACCAATGGCTTAGAATCATAGAATCATAGAGTTGGAAGAGACCACAAGGTCCATCGAGTCCAACCCCCTGCCAAGCAGGAAACACCATCAGAGCACTCCTGACATATGGTTGTCAAGCCTCTGCTTAAAGACCTCCAAAGAAGGAGACTCCACCACACTCCTTGGCAGCAAATTCCACTGTCGAACAGCTCTTACTGTCAGGAAGTTCTTCCTAATGTTTAGGTGGAATCTTCTTTCTTGTAGTTTGGAACCATTGCTCCGTGTCCACTTCTCTGGAGCAGCAGAAAACAACCTTTCTCCCTCCTCTATGTGACATCCTTTTATATATTTGAACATGGCTATCATATCACCCCTTAACCTCCTCTTCTCCAGGCTAAACATGCCCAGCTCCCTTAGCCATTCCTCATAAGGCATCGTTTCCAGGCCTTTGACCATTTTGGTTGCCCTCCTCTGGACACGTTCCAGTTTGTCAGTGTCCTTCTTGAACTGTGGTGCCCAGAACTGGACACAGTACTCCAGGTGAGGTCTGACCAGAGCAGAATACAGTGGCACTATTACTTCCCTTGATCTAGATGTTATACTCCTATTGATGCAGCCCAGAATTGCATTGGCTTTTTTAGCTGCCGCGTCACACTGTTGGCTCATGTCAAGTTTGTGGTCAACCAAGACTCCTAGATCCTTTTCACATGTACTGCTCTCAAGCCAGGTGTCACCCATCTTGTATTTGTGCCTCTCATTTTTTTTTGCCCAAGTGCAATACTTTACATTTCTCCCTGTTAAAATTCATCTTGTTTGTTTTGGCCCAGTTCTCTAATCTGTCAAGGTCGTTTTGAAGTGTGATCCTGTCCTCTGGGGTGTTAGCCACCCCTCCCAGTTTGGTGTCATCTGCAAATTTGATCAGGGTGCCCTTGAGTCCATCATCCAAGTCGTTGATAAAGATGTTGAATAAGATCGGGCCCAAGACAGAACCCTGTGGCACCCCACTAGTCACTCTTCTCCAGGATGAAGAGGAACCATTGATGAGCACCCTTTGGGTTCGGTCAGACAGCCAGTTACAAATCCAGTGAGTGGTAGCATAGTCAAGACCACATTTTACCAGCTTCTTTACAAGAATATCATGGGGCACCTTGTCAAATGCCTTGCTGAGATCAAGGTAGGCTACATCCACTGCGTTCCCTTCATCTACCAGGCTTGTAATTCTGTCAAAAAACGAGATCAGGTTAGTCTGACATGACTTATTTTTCAGAAATCCATGTTGACTATTGGTGATCACAGCATTCCTTTCTAGATGCTCACAGACTGTTTGCTTAATGATCTGCTCCAGAATCTTCCCTGGTATTGATGTCAGACTGACTGGGTGGTAATTATTTGGGTCCTCTCTTTTCCCCTTTTTGAAAATAGGGACAACATTTGCCCTCCTCCAGTCTGCCGGGACTTCGCCTGCTCTCCAGGAATTCTCGAAGATGACTGCCAGTGGTTCTGAGATCACATCTGCCAGTTCTTTTAATACTCTTGGATGCAGTTCATCTGGCCCTGGAGACTTGAATACATCTAAACTAGCCAAGTATTCTTGTACTATCTCCTTAGTTATTCTGGGCTGTGTTTCCTCTGCTGAATCATTTGCTCCAAATTCTTCAGGTCGGGCATTGTTTTCTTTATCGGAGAAGACTGAGGCAAAGAAGGCATTGAGGAGTTCAGCCCTTTCTGTGTCCCCTGTTTGCATTTCACCATCTTCTCCTCTGAGTGACCCCACTGTTTCTTTGTTCTTCCTTTTGCTACAAACATACCCATAAAAGCCTTTTTTGTTGCTTTTAACCTCTCTAGCAAGCCTGAGTTCATTCTGTGCTTTAGCTTTTCTGAATTTGTGTCTACACGTGCTGGCTATTTGTTTGAATTCCTCTTTGGTGGTTTCCCCCCTTTTCCATTTTTTGTACACATCCTTTTTTAATCTTAACTCAGTTAAAAGTTCTTTAGATAGCCACCCTGGCTTCTTTAGGCACCTTCCATGTTTCCGTCTCATTGGTATTGCCTGAAGTTGTGCTTTTACTATCTCCCTCTTAACAAACTCCCAGCCATCATGAACTCCCTTTCCTTTTAGTATTACTGTCCATGGGATCTCACCCAGCACTTCCCTAAGTTTTATGAAGTCAGCTTTCTTAAAGTCAAGAAATTGAGTCCTAGTATGCTTGGCTGCTCCTTTCTGCTGTATAGTAAACTTCAGAAGAGCATGATCACTCGCGCCTAATGATCCTTCCATTTCTACCCCACTAACCAGGTCATCAACATTGGTTAGGACCAGATCTAAAATGGCTGTTCCTCTTGTTGCTTCTCCCACTTTCTGGACAAAGAAGTTGTCTGCAAGGCCAGTGAGGAATCTGTTTGACCTTATGCTCTTGGCTGAGCTTCAAGTTAAAAGAATGGAGATTCCGACTAAACATTTGGAAAAACTTTCTAACAGTAAAAGCTGTTCAGCAGTGGACTAGACTCCCACAAGAGGGGCTGGACTCTCCTTCTTTGGAGGTTTTTAAGCAGAAGTTGGATGGCCATCTGTCATGGATGCTTTAGCTGAGATTCCTGCATTGCAGGGGGTTGGACTATGATTCTATGGAAGGCTCAAGTAGCGTGATTGGCAATGGAGGAAGTCCACCATTTTATGGCAATATAAATAAGAGCTAAGTGGAGGGTGCTCCACATGAATACCTCTCCACACAGAGCCCACAGTGGGTGTTATGTCTACATTTGGTGGTAAACATTTCTCAACCTAAGTGAGAGTTGTTATGCAATTCTCTTGGCATGATATGTTCAGATTTTTTGCTGAATGTAGATTATTAGAGGATTAACTGTATTTTTATAGATTTGTTCCTTTTAGCCACCCTTCCCCAATCTGCTGCTCTTCAAATATTGTCGGACTCAACTCCCATCAGCCCCAGAAAGCAAGGATTATGGGAATTGCAGGCCAAAACATCGGGAAGGCACCAGGCTGGGGTTGGATGATTTTTTTAAAAAAATCATTAATTTAGTTTTTATGTATTTATATATGTGTGGTGTGGCCACGATAACTCAAGAATGAACCAATATTGGAACATAGGAGCATTGTAGCACAAGGATGAACTGGTTTCTTTTTGGACAGAAAACCACAATGGGAAGTGGAATAAACTGGGGTTAAGGAAGAGGAACATCAATTCCTCCAAACTTCTGTGATAATGTGTCTCTCTTCCAGGAGGTACTTTTGCCTTCCAGCTTTGCAGCTACAATCACTGGGGAAGAAAATGCCTGGAAGTGCCTTAAAGGAAAACAGTACGAGGAATGAAGTAATGACCAGTCCAAACATTTAGGCAGCAGCAAAGTGCAGCTGAGAGGTAATAGAGTGGTATGTGCTGGGAAATTGCCACGGGTCACTGGATGTTGGAAATATTCAAGAGAGTACAGGAGATGGGTACACCAGTACATGTTCTAGTGCTTCTTACTTTACAAGATGGCAGAAGAGGCATTTCCTGTCCATCAATAGGATGGTTTGTTGTATGGTGACGTGAGAAAGAGCCTTCTCTGTAGTGACACTCTGGCTTTGGAATTCTCTACTGTTAGAAGCATAGTTAGCCTCTACTTTGCTTAGTTTTCGGCAGCAAACGAAAATAAATCTGTTCATCAAGGCTTTTGATTAGACTCTCCAGAGTTCCGAGAGTGGGGAGCATCATTTCTATTGCTGTATTTTCATTGCATTTGAAATACATTTTATTGTTTCAAGTAGCTTTATTGATCACTTCTATTTTTAGCTGTATATTACCCATTATTTTCTAAACTGGCTTGTGATTTGTCTGAATGAAAGGAGATTTAGACATTCAACAAATAAATAAAAAAGAGTAACGAAAACACTGGTTTTTTAAAACACTGTTAAAGATATCAGCATTCTTAGATGGAGCCCAATGACTTTCAAAGTAGGAAATTTCATTCATTGCAGCTTTCCCTGCACAAATGCCAGTCAGCACCACATTCTGTTTTTCTTGCATCTTCCACCACTGAATCTGTGGCTTGGTTGCTAGACTACATCCTACCACTATATATATTTTTTTGAAGTAGCCAGTACTATCCAAGACCAGCACCACACCTTGCCAGTCTTGACTGCACCTACCATCAAGTAAAATAAGGCTACATGTACCACATCATGGCTCAGCCATATTTGTAGAGACAAGCAGTTCCCATAAGAAACTCTTTGCGTGGTCAGCAGATGAGCACCACTGGTCTCAGTTCCATACCAGTCAGAGAATCATAGAAATGTAGAGTTGGAAGAGACCCTGAGGGTCATGTAGTCCAACTCCTGCAAGGCAGGAATCTCAACTAAAGCATCCATGGCAGATGGCCATTCAACCTCTGCCATAAAACCTCCAAGGAAGGAAAGTCCACCACCTCCCGAGGGAGCGTGTTCCCCTGTCTAACACCTCTTACCATCATTTTTTTTCTTTTTTTAAAAATAATATTTATTAAAGTTTACATAACCATAAGAAAAAACAACATACACATACACAAACAAAGAAAAACAAACATAAACATAAACACAATAAACGAGTATAATTTCAGTCCTTATTTTCTTAACCCTAGTTTCATTGACCTCCTCATACCTCCCCCTTCTGCATTCTAATTTCATTATCTAATCAGCAAATCCATTCCCTTATTTCCCATAGCTTTTAACATTTCTGTTCATTTTCTGTAATCAAACCTCTGTAAACCACGTAATTTTAAACCCATGTCAATTCTAGCTTTCATTAATTTTATAATATTTATTAAGATAGTCTTTAAATTTCTTCCAATCTTCTTCCACTGTCTCTTTCTCCTGGTCTCGGATTCTGCCAGTCATCTCTGCCAATCCCATGTAGTCTGTCATCTTCATCTGCCATTCTTCCAGTGTGGGTAGATCTGGTGTCTTCCAATACTTTGCAATAAGTATCCTTGCTGCTGTTGTAGCATACATAAAAAAGGTTCTGTCCTTCTTTAACACCACATGGCTAACCATACCCAGGAGAAAGGCCTCTGGTTTCTTCAAGAAGGTATATTTAAATACCTTTTTCATTTCATTATATATCATTTCCCAGAAAGCCTTAATCCTTGGGCATGTCCACCAGAGGTGAAAGAATGTACCTTCACTTTCTTTACATTTCCAGCTTTTGTTATCTGATAAGTGGTAAATCTTTGCAAGCTTGACTGGAGTCATGTACCACCTATAGATCATTTTAATAATATTCTATCTCAAGGCGTTACACGCCGTAAATTTCATACCGGTGGTCCACAACTTTTCCCAGTCAGCAAACATAATGTTATGTCCAATATCCTGTGCCCACTTAATCATAGCTGATTTAACCGTTTCATCCTGTGTATTCCATTTCAGCAGCAAGTTATACATTTTTGACAAGTTCTTAGTTTTGGATTCTAGCAGTTCTGTTTCCAATTTCGACTTTTCCACCTGGAAACCAATTTTTCTATCCAACTTATAGACCTCCAATATTTGATAATAATGAAGCCAGTCTCGCACTTTGTCTTTTAGATTCTCGAAACTCTGCAATTTCCACTTATTACCCTCCTGTTCTAAAATTTCACAATATTTTGGCCATTTAGACTCCATATTAAGTTTTTTCAAAGCTTTTGCCTCCATTGGTGACAGCCACCTTGGAGTTTTATTCTCCAACAAATCTTTATATTTAATCCAGACATTATACAATGCTTTCCTGACAATATGGTTTTTAAAACCTTTATGAGCCTTAACCTTGTCGTACCACAAATATGCATGCCACCCAAAGAAATTATTTAAACCTTCCAAATCTAAAATGTCTGTGTTCTCAAGAAGCAGCCAGTCTTTTAGCCAGCAAAGAGCTGCTGATTCATAATAAAGTTTCAAATCTGGCAGGGCAAATCCCCCCTTTCCTTTGCATCAGTTAAAATCAGTTAAATCAGTTAAATTTTATTCTGGGCTTTTTGCCCTGCCAGATGAATTTAGAAATATCTTGCTGCCAACCCTTGAAAAAGTTCTTCCTGATGTTTAGTTGGAATCTTTTTTATTGTAGCTTGAATCCATTGCTTTGGGTCTTGTGCTCAGGAGTAGGAGAAAACAAGCTTGCTTCATCTTCCATGTAACAGTCCTTTAGATATTTGAAGATGTCTATTATAGTCATCTTCATTATTTCCCCCCCAGATTTGGGAGCCACCTTTGATCCTAAACTACAAAATGCAACCCTCTTGTATTTTTTTCTGTCAATGTCCATATTTTCCCACCTCTTTCCTCTATCATCTCCTCTCTATGCCTCTTAAACCCTCCTTCAATTAACTAACAGAAAAAAATGGTACCAGTGTCCCTGATCATGAAAACCTAGTACTGACCCACCAACTGAAGGCCAATGCTCCAACTGCCTTGCTTGCTGGGTTCCTGCTATAGACTGGTAAGAACAGAGTTCAAACTGAGCACCTGAAAGGCAAGCTTTAGTTCACATTTAAATAAATACATTTAGCCAGTACCAGAGTAAAGCAGGTGACAGCGAAGAAGTGCAGCAACGTACAGAGGAAGTTAGAAAACAGGACAATCTAGCAGAGAATGGATAGCTGTTCAAGAGACCCTCTGTTGTGCTATAAAGACTAATGATAGACATGGGGAGCAATGAACGGAATGGCAGAAAACAGAGCCCCAGGGTTTTCTTTTTCTTGTGTGCCTATAAACTGGATGACTAAATTGTAAGAGTCCTTTACAAGTCCAATTAACTAATTAACAGATGCAGATGTCCTTTATTACCTGGCATTTTAAGATTAAATAAATGACAGAAGAGCATGTTCTGCTTATCAATAATTAAGCTCAGAAATTGCTCTGACCATTTAAGTCCATTATCTGTAGGTTTCTGATGGGAACTGTCTGATCAGCCAAATATGCTCAACACAACATTTGGAAAGCCAGTATGTCTCAGTGTTCCACATATGTGGGACAGTCATCTTAGGAAGGCTTGCTTGGTGCTTGATCTAGTATCTTTTCGGCACCAAGCAAAGACTGCTTTATTTACCCATGCCTTTCATTATGTCATCTGGCTTGTTTTCATCTGGCAAGCTTTTATTGTTTTCTGATGTACTCATAGTTTTATGGTGGTGTATTTTTCTGCTATTGTGTTGTCAGTCTAGACTATAGTATTTATCAGTTTTCTAAGGTGCCCTGAGAGGGTTTTGTTTGTTTTTTAGCTGAGGAGTAGTAATGCATTTTTTAATAACTAACTACATAAATAAATAAACACCAACTGTTTTCTCCCTCTTTGAACTTCTGGATGATAATAATAATGGAACAGGGGTACTCAAAAGCATAATTCCATTCATCTGGGATCCATATTGATCCCCCCATAAACTGAAATTCTGTCCACATGATCAACACTCAAAATTTAAAGGATGCATATCTGAACGTGTGGGGTGAAGGGAGGGTCTTAATCCATAATATTACATTGAGACTTCCGGGTTAGCGCGATCGGCTAATGGCGGATTCCCTCCGAGCTCCGGAGGGAATCTGCTCAGCGGGGGCTGGGTCTTGCCGTGCCGGCGACACGGGGACCCTTAAAAACCTCGGGCGCGAATGACCGGGGACGTGGTGACTCGGCGGGCACCGCTAGCGCCCTCCCGACCCGCGAAGGAGCCTTTTTAAAGGCTACGGAACGGGTGCCGGGGAGCGGCGTGGTGCTGTGAGTCCTCTGCTTCCCCCGCTGAGTGAAGCCGCATGCCATTTGCCGGACAGCGCTGACTCCTTCCGTCTAAAATTCGGACTTAAATTTAAGAGCAACAACCCGTGAGTAATCTGGAACTGAACTTTTGAAATTATTTATATTTGGATTTGGCACGAGCGGGGGTAGGTGAAAAGAGGAAGTCCGCCTCACCCCCATTGTAAACAGCTTAACAGCAAAGATCTGTCAACTAAGGTTGTGAGAAGAGTCGTCGCTCACTTTTTAGTGATCGGATAAAAGATATTAACTCCACGGATTTTAAAAGATTAAGTTATCGTGCTGGAGGGCAAGAGTTTAGATATTTGGATTAAGTACCACTTTTCTAAAGACTGGGAGTAATTTGTGAAAGAGCCTGCGGTGGATTTACAAGCCTTTGACAGCTGTCAGATTAGCTGTCAAGGTCTGGGAATAACTGAAAGTTTTAACTCTTAGCCGATGATCTGGATATAAAGTAATTTAAAGTAAAGGAAAATTGATACAAATAACATTGACTTTTGGGTCGAAAGTGAAAGGAATACTAAGTAACAAGAATCCCTCTAGAGGGGATCTACGGACATTACAAGATGGAAATATGTCGGGAAATGCGAGCAGAGCTGCAAGAGCTGGTTGTTCTCATGAGAAAGCTGCAAGAGACGTATGAGCAAGGTCATGTTTGGTCTACAAGCCCTTTAAAGCTGAAACCAAAAGAGAATAAAATCACTGAGATGGAAAAGGGCCTGATACTCAAAACATCGGCAGCTGGACAAGAAAGGAAACTAAAGAAAGAAGAGGAGGAAAAGACATT